>NW_023425529.1:83372737-84673987 GCF_014108245.1 Pipistrellus kuhlii | reverse complement strand
AAGTACTAAGTCACAGCATTGAGAAAGGACTGAAGATACAGGCCATGAACAGATTACAGCGAGGCAAGAAACAACAGATTGAAAATGGCAGTGGAGCAGAAAACAATGGTGACAGTACTCACTGTAGTAAATGCATCCACACACAGCAATCAGGAAGCAGGGCCTAGCAACAAACGGACCAAAACATCAGATGATTCTGGGCTTGAGCTTGATAACAATAGTGCAACAGTGGCAATTGATCCAGTAATGGATGGTGCTAGTGAAATTAGTGTTCAGGCCTCATCCCACACTGATGGAAAAAGATGACAGTGCACAGACAAGATACATAAAGACTTCTGGTAATGCCACCGTTGATCACTTATCCAAGTATCTGGCTGTGAGGTTAGCTTTAGAAGAACTTCGAAGCAAAGGAGAATCAAACCAGATGAACCTTGATACAGCCAGTGAGAAGTAGTATACCATTTATATAGCAACAGCCAGTGGGCAGTTCACTGTATTAAATGGCTCTTTTTCTTTGGACTTGGTCAGGGAGAAATACTGGAAAGTGAACAAACCCATGGAACTTTATTATGCACCCCAAAGGAGCACAAATGAGCTTTTACTAAAACCAGTCTGGATAATGAACTTTTTTTATAGCCTATTTCTTTATTATTAAAGATGTACCATCATTACTTTTATGGACACTATCTTGGATATGTTGTTCAACTTTCTTCCTGAGCCAGCCTCGTTTATACTCTTAGAATCTTTTCCCCTTAATTTAAGATTTCCTTTTTGGAAGGGACTATAGTTATTCAGAACCCTTTCTTTCCTTTTAAAAATATATCTAAGTAGTATGTGTTACAAAGTATGGTTTCATTTGGAGCACTCTTTGACCCAGGGATTTTCAGAATTTTGGATTCTTTTTTTTTTTTTTTTTTAATCTCACCTGAGGATATGTTTTATTGATTTCTACAGAGAGAAGAAGGGAGAGAGAAACATCAATGTGAGAAACATCAATGATTGCCTCCTGTATGTGGCCCGACTAAGGTCGAAACTGCAACCTAGGTTTGTGCCCTGAGTGGGAATTGAACCTGCAACCTTTTGGTGTATGGGATGATGTGCCAACCGTTGAGCCACATGGCCAGAAAACGATTCTGTATTGAGATTCAGTTAGCCATCTTTTTTCCTCCCCTCAAAAGTTTAGGCCTTACATAATATGAAATAATATGTATTTTGACTTTTCCCCCCCTGGAGTCTTGTATGTTTATAGTTTTCTATATAAGCTGTAGTATCTTCATGAAGACCAAGGCTCAAATTTAGTGTTTAAAAATCAGTTCTCATAGGATTATTATTTTCATGGTCTTTTTTTCCATAATATCTCTATCTCTCTCTGTTTCTCTCTCTCTCTTTACAGAAAGGTTCTTTATGAACGTAGTGTTCATTGTCATGCAATGTTTATTTTTCCCAATTTCTCCCCTACTCTAATTTTGGAATTTCTGATCCTGGGAAAGAATCAAACAAAATCTAAAGTTCAGTGAGAACTTGGTTCATTTACAGATTTCACTGAAGAAATATTGTATTGGTCTTATGTAATCTCCAGGTATATATTTAAAAAGGTCTTTTTTTTTTTTTGGTATTCTGTCAGTGCAGTTCCTTTATTATGTATGTTTGATGATTTTTCCTATTAAAATGCCAGAAATATAGAAAAAAAAAGATAATAGATTAGGATACAATTTTGAGCGTGTTCGTGAGTTTGTTTTAAATTCTTCTAGGACCTATTTTCAGAATGACGTTCATAATTTCATTGTGTAGAAGAGTTATCTTCCTGTGATTGGGGCCCCACGCCTGCTTTTGATGGGAAGCTGCCCAGCACAGTACATAGGCAGCCCAGCAGACATAAATATTTGCCCATGATCAAAAAGGGCACTTGTTCCCACGAGAACATCATATTCTTGAGACTAGCCTGGGGACAGATGTCTGCTTGAGTACTTTCTATCTACACCAGAGCTGGGCAGAGCTCCCAGCACGCATAGCTCGTGGACTCCAGGCTCCTGTGTCTTTTTGTGCATGTTCAAATTAGGGAGGAACATTAAAATTGAGGTTTAATACCTGAAGGGAGTAGGAGGAAGATTCTTGGATAATAATAGATAATAGGTCCAACAATCCTGTTCAGAAGCCATAGGTAGAAAAAAGTGACAACTCTCTCATTAGGTTTTTTTTTTTTTTTCCCCCTTTTGTTCTGATTCTCCACTTACATTTCTTATTATTTAATTTTTATTTTTTTTCACTCAGCAAAAGATAGCAAAGCACTCACAGGAGATCAGAATATTGTTATAAATACCACTTACTTTGTGAAGTACAGAATGGTGTAAAGCCGAAGCATTCCACGTGCTTGCCCAGTTTGGCAGTGGAGTAGCTGATAGGAAATAGTAAGACCTAACTGAGGAAGTAAGAAATAGCTCCTAGAATTGTGCTGTGATTGTTATTATGTGAAGGTTTTTGAAGAACAGATCTTTTGAGTGCCTCTTTCCAAGCTTCCCCACAGCCAAATGTAAAGGCCATTTTATAGAGGATGTAAATTAGTGCTGCCTGGGTAACCGCCACTTCACAGAAATACCAGCCATAGCACTTCAGCTTCTTTCGTGTCTCTGCTCTAAATTCCACAAAAAGAAGCCCCAAACTCACTAGCTGTATCCCACAGAATCTGTTTTGATGACGGGTTAGTTAGTCGGGTATCAAGTTAAATAAAGGGACAGAACTCCTGTGGCCTTTCACATTGTCCCCTTAAGCATCGCTGCTGAGGATTAGACATGTATGTAGGCCAGTGTATGTCACGTGTAGATGGGAAGTTCCACATGTGTATTGAGAGTGTGTGACTTCAGTAATATGGGGCCTTCCCTTCATTCCATGGCTGATTCCTGAAGGCAAGAGTTGGGATCAGGTATTTCCTGTGGCTTAAATTCTGTGGCCCCTCCAATTCTCAGATTTCTTATTTCTCTTTTTTTCTTGGTAGTAAGTAGGAAAAGAAGCTGAAAAAATTTTTTGGTATTATAAATTACAGAAGAATTTGGTAGTGTTCCCCACAGATGGATGTTTACTTTGTAGACATCCATATCTAACATTTATGAATCCCCCCCCATCAAATATTTATTGAGCTGCTATTAGGTGCCAGACACTGTGTGTGTGTGTGTGTGTGTGTGTGTGTACATGTGTGCATGCATGTGCACACTCACACATAAGGTGGAGCAAATATAGTTGTTCCTATGAAAAGTAATACAGTAATTAGTAAATATAAGATTAACCTGTTTTGCATACTCAAAACTATAAACCTATTTCTACCCCACCCTGTATGTATGCTGTATGAGTAAGGATAACTAAGATTTGTCCCATCTTCAAGGAGTTTGTATTGGTGGGAGGTGCAACAGTCACGCACAAACATCACTGTACGTGTGGGTGTGTGTTAGATGCAGACTTGCACAGCTTCATGGTTTAGCACAGGATTTGTCACTTTGGGGAAGCCATTTCACTTCCTTAACTGAATCTCCTAGGATCAGGGGTCCTCAAACTTTTTAAAGTGGGGGCCAGATCACGGTCCCTCAGAGAGCTGGAGGGCCGGCCTATATGAACTACTAATTCCTACTGTAACACCTCGGCTGCGCTCACTGCCCAAAAAACCTGGCGGGCCGGATCAGACTCCTCTGCGGCCCGCATGTGGCCCATGGGCCATAGTTTGAAGACGCCTGTAGGTGATGGTGGCAGCAGGCAGATCACAGAGGGCCTTGTGTGGACTAATGGCCAGGACCTGCTACCGTCAGGCACTGGCACAGGAATAACATTATTGAGTCCTCACTGCAGTCCTCTAAGGTTTCTGGTGCCATCATCCCACTGTATAGACAAAATATCTGAGGGAGCTTAGTGCTCAGGGATATTTGAAACTATAGAATAACTATGAGTCTTCCTGGATCATATACTTTGGAAAATTTAAAGTAATTTAACTGATAAATTATTAAAAGCATTGTGATTTTTAATTATTTTTCACATTTTTAGCAAGAACTTTTTTGTAGTAAAATATACATATAAATTTAGCGTTTCTAACCATTTTCAGGGTTACAATTTGGTGGCATTAAGTTGCACAACATTTACATTATTGTGCAGGCATCACCACCACCCATCTAGAACTTTACTGTCTTTCCCAAACTGAGACTCTGTACCCCCAACTTCTGGCACCCACTCTTTCACTTCTTGTCTCTATGAGTTTGACTACTTTGGATGCCTTATAGAAGTGGAATCATAGAGTATTTGGCCTTTTCTGACTTATTTCACTCAACATAATGTCCTCAAAATTCACCTGTGTGGTAGCATATTGCAGAATCTCCTTCCTTTTAAAGGCTGAATAATAGTCCATTGTATTCATATATCACATTTTCTTTATCCATTCATCAGTTGATGGTTATTTGGGTTTTTACCATTAGTTATTGTAAATAATGCTACTATGAACATGGGTGTACAGATAACTCTTCAAGACCAGCTTTCAATTATTTTGGGTATATATCCTGAAATTTAATTGCTGGGTCATGTGATAATTCTGTGTTTAATTTTTTTTAATTTCTTTATTCATTAAGGTATTATATATGTGTGTGTTTAAATTTTTTAGGAATTTCCATATGGTTTTCTCTGATGGCTGCACAATTTTACACTCCTACAATGCAAAAGAGTTCTAATTTCTCCACATTCTAGCCAACTCTTGGTATTTTCTGTCTCTTGGAAAATAACTGTCTTTAATGGGTGTGACATGGGAAGCATTGTTTTTTATAAAAACAAACCTTACGAAAAGAATGCCAAATTTGTATCAACTTGTAAATTAAATACTGGAACTTTAAACTTCCTGCTTTCAGTAACGTGCTACCTCAGCCTTTCCCCAATTGTAACTGGTTCTCCTGAGCCACCAGGAGGGGTGGCTGCAGTGGGTTAAGACTTCAGAGGTGTCAGATTGCCAGATTGCCTGGTGCAGATGCTGGCTCCATCCTTTCTCCTGTGTGATCTTAGGGCCCAACCTCAGATTTTGCATCTGTGAAATGGAATTATTGAGGGTGGCCCTGACTGGTTTGGCTCAGTGGATAGAGTGTTGGCCTGTGGATTGAAGGGTCCCAGGTTTGATTCCCGTCAAGGGCAGCTGATCAATGTTTCTCTCTCATCGATGTTTCTAACTCTGTCCCTCTCCCTTTCTCTCTGTAAAAAATCAATAAAGAAATAAAAAAAATAATTGAAGGTGATTATGAGTGCTGAGAATACTGGGTATATAGATTCTCTATATATACCTCTTACCAATTGTACTGTCAGAAGTAATTCAGAGGAAAAGTTTGAGTAGCACTGTCCAGTGAGATCATCTTGAAGAGCTTTCAGCTGGGAATTTGGCTGCCAACAACTTTGAGAGTGAGATTTCTTTGTTAGCAAGCTGGAGGTAGGTGGGGCTCTGATTGCTGTTTAAAATCAAGGACCTAGTGGCCTCCCAGAATAGTGAGAGAACGGGGAGGAAGCAACTTTATACCGGCAACTACCTGGAATAGGGTTCAGTTCCCAAACATGTGTTCCATGTTCCTTTTGGTTAGATGATGCACAGTGGTTCCAATTCGATTGTTCTTCTGTGGAATAAAACACAGAATATAGCACATGCCCAAGAAAGACTGGTGTTAAAAGCCTAATTCCATCATCTCCCAGTGCTTCCAAGTTTCAGGGAGGCAGTATCAGTAGAGCCCAGTTTTTAGATGTCCAGATGGCCATCTCACTGGCTTTTCTCAATGAGCTGCTCCATGTCCATCCGTCAGGAAAGGCCTGATGGGTGGAGTACCTTCCAGATGGATCTGTTGCTGCCAATAGTTTTAACCTTCAGCCCAGCGGGCCCACAGACTTTCTCAGTTTGTGAGCCCCTAAACTAGAAGAAATGCCTAAATATTTTATTTATTGAGTAGTTTTTTTAAAAAAAATGTCTTTTAAAAAATAATTTTATTGATTTCAGAGAGGAAGGGAAAAGAAGAGAGGGATAGTAACATCACTGATAAGAGAATATCCTTGATCGGCTGCCTCCTACACGCCCCCTACTAGGAATTCAGCCCAGAACATGGCCATGTACCCTGACCGGGAATTCAACCATGACCTCATGGTTCATAGGTCAATACTCAAGTATTGAGTCACTCTGGCCAGGCTTTATTAAGTTTCATCTAAAAAGGGATTTTTCTAATTGCAGAGAAAAGGAAGAAAGTTGAGAAAAGCTTTGCTTCTTCAGAAATCAGTGTGCTCAGTTTAATTTGTTCCAAGTGGAAATCTCAAGACATGACTATTCACTCCATCAAAGAATGGATATTTTTTAACCGAAAGTTTTACTAAATTAATGTGGGAAACACAAAATTCATGGAAAATAGGAATCTCTACGCATGCTTTTGTTGTCTCTGGACGTGATAGTGATGTCCTGCAGAACAGGCCCCTGTCCAGCGTTGTTTCTTGGACCCCGTGGCAGTATTGGAAAGCTCAGCACGTAGGCAGGGATCCATTTTAACAGTGACACAGTGAGAAATGGTGCTGCCAACTTAGTGAGACTATACTTAGGATCAAGAGGATCGTAGGAGTTCAGCTTGAAAATACCATGAGGTCACAATAAATCAACAGTAAGTGTTTTAAAGGACCCATTCATTCCTGTTTCTTAAACCCAGTTATACTTTTGCTGTCTCAAGTGGATAGAGGAGTAAAACTTCATTTAATTTTTAATTTTAAAAGGTCGGCGTCTCAGTCACACAGTGTGGGGTGAGGGAATGAAGATTAAAAGATAATTCTTGTCAAAGTTATTTGGTAAAGTGAAAAGAGGCCGTTTGTCATGAGGTGCCCACATCAGCCTCATGCTCTTGGAACTTCAGGAGTGGCCTGAATGACAGGTATGCAGCGCCCTGCTTGGCTCTTCCCTTTAGGATCCCTCTTCCCGACTGCTTGGCTCGAGCTGTGCCTAAGAGGTGCTTCTCAGGCCTGTGACCAGCCTGTGCCCTCTCGTGCTAATCACTTTCCAGAGTGACAAGATAACCTCGGATCTGTGTCTCCAGCCAGACCTCGCTTGCCATCTCCAGGCCCAGCATAACCCATTGCTGCCTTCCCGGACATGATGTGAAGTCAGTATATTTACATTAGAACTCATCTTTCTTCTCTATCTGCTCCCCTCTGGGCTTCGGTAGTTCATCCCAGTTTGACCCAACTTCTCACCTAGAGTCACACACGTCCCTTTTGTCTTCCTTCATCTTCCCTCTCCCTCATCCCATACATCCAGTTGGTCACCAGGCCCATGTTGGCTATATCTCCCATCACCTCCGCGTCTCACAGCCACCTCATGAATCCCGGCCACCACTGTCTGGTTCCGGCTGTTGAGGGTTGTGATGGCCTCGTAATTGCCTCTGCTGCTTCTAGTCTTGCTGCCTTTGGGTAAACCTTAAAACCCTTCCCATGGCTTTTAAGTTCCTAGTCTCTCCCTGCCCACTGTCCTCCAGCCAGGTCTGTACCCCAGGCTCTTAGTACACCCCACCTTTCGTTATTTTTCAGGTCCTAGTATTAATGTCACTTCCTGAAAAAGGCCTACTGAGGTATCAAAACAGCACAGACTTCATTACAATTTCTTCTTTAGTTAGATATCCTTCTCCCCTTGGCTGAAGATCTGCGATGGCTGAGATCATGTCTGCTGTTCATCATTCTATTCCTAGGCTTTACCCCAACACCAGGCAGGCAGGAGGAACTGAGGAAACGTTTGCTGAATGAATGAACAAATGATGCTTCATATGAAGTTCTTTCTTGTTAAAAGAAGAAATTTTGAAACAAGCCACAGGAACTTCATTTCAATCAATGAATGTTTCTTTCTAATTTACATTTACTCAAATGATGGCAGTCTGATGTGACTTTGTAGGTGTTCTTACCTGCACATGGCCCAGCTCTGCTTGAGTAACCAGAGGGACCTGAGGCAGTGATTATTGCCAAACCACCAACCTTGTGTCAGAACAGTTAGTCTAGGAGGACCTATTGGGACCTATGGAGTTTATTGAAATATCATTATAGTTCTGAAATTAAATTAGAAAAGAATTGAACTAGCAAACTGGCAGGATTTTTTTTTTGTGTGTGTGTGTGTGTGTGTTTTTTTTTTGTGGAGGGGGGAGGGGTGGGGGTAGAGTGAAGCAGGGTTGTTTTTTAAATGAAATTTGAATGCAGTTAAATTGGTCACTTTGGAGCACACAGTTGAACAGCTTCTTTGCCATGTCTTGGAAAACATGAAAGGTGAGCTTTGTTTGCTGGAGGGGCAGGCTTAGACTCACAGCCCTGCCACTCCTTCCCTGAGCCCTGAAATCCCTGCCATTGGGAATAGCAAACGGCGGTCAACAAGGCCTGTGTGGCTTTGCCCTCTCTACAGTATGGAGGACGTGCTTGGACTGGGTAATGGGAGGACGATGGCCCAGAGGCAGAAGTGACCTTGCATAATGGAACATTGTGGGGGGTGAGGCAAGCAGAAGGCTGAGGGCAGCTCAGGAGGATGAGAGGAAATAAAGGAAGGTCAGAGGATGCCAGAGCTCAAGGCATCTATTTCCAAATACAGTGTAAAGGGGAAAAGTTCTTCTTCTTTTGCTATCATAGGAACCCCTAAGCCAAAGAAATCAGGCTCATCTTTTTATTAACTGCTATTATCAGTTTAGTTTTTGATCATTACTTGCTATTAGTAACATTAATTTGCGTTATGGATTAAGTGGTATTGGGCAAATAACATGAGAATCTTACAGGACAACGTGTTTTACAGTGTTTTACATTCTGAACAATTGACTTTTAGAGTACTACTTGTCAAAAATTTGAGACCTCTGTTATTTTTATCTCACAGGATTGAAAAGTCTTAAGGCATATATTACTCATATACATAGAAAAAAAATAGAGCTGAATAAAAATGAAATAATGGCATTTAATATTTATTTAGTTTCAGAGGCCATATTCCCTCCCATCCAAATGCAGACATTCCTTTGCTGGTCCCTCACCCTGCAGACTGCGGAGGCTCCATCCAGCAATGACCCCTGAACTGTCAGGATGGCTCTAGGGAGGGAATGTGCTTCCACCTGCGAGTCACACAGCTGTGACCTGTGCACGTGGGCACCTTCTGCACCCTCACAGGCTGTGTGGGATGTGTGGCTTTTGCATAAGTCCAAATGCATATCTACTAAGCTTAAATCCATTAAATTTCCAATCCAGTATTTCACTTATTTTTGATCTAGAAATTGTGGTGTAAATTTTAATTTTCTATTAACCCGTAACCATAAAGTTTACACTTTACAAAGAAAGGTGTCATGCTGTGAGCATAATTAATATTTCAACAAGAATATTGTTTATAGTATATTTGCTTCTTATAACTACCCTTTGAAATATACTCTCAAGTAAGTGTTAGGATCACATTCAGAAATCTGAGGTCAAGGATGGGGTGTGACTGGTCCAGGTTTCCAAGGCCAGTAAAAGGCAAAGACCCAAGCCCAGGAATTCTGAGCCTCGGCTGTCAGCCTTTCTCTTTCACTGAACCGCCGTAAGCTGTCACTCTGAGGCGAGGCCTTACTAAGAGGGACGCTCTCCTAGTCTTGTCTGGGTTCTTGCCAGCTGCTCTCTCAGAAAGCTAATCTGTTTCTTAATTGCCTGGGGACTCGTCTTTTATATACTGTTGCCTCATAGGAGGGATCTCCTGGCTCATCTTGCCCTTACTCTTTGCAGCAGCATGGATGATCTGGAGAACATTATGCTAATTGGAATGAGCCAGTCAGAGAAAGATAAGTGCCATATGATTTTACGCACATGTGGAATCTAGTGAAGAAAACGAACAAACAAAATAGAAACAGACTCTTAAGTAGAGAACAGACTGACAGTTGTCAGAGAGAAGGGGAGTTGTAGGACTGATGAGAAAGTGAAGGGATTAAGCAAAAAACAAACAAAAAAACTCGTAAATACAGACAATGGTATGATGATTACCAGAGGGAAAGGAGGATGGGGGAGATAGAAGGAATAGGAGGGATAAATGATGATGGAAGGAGACTTGACATGGGGTGGTAAACACACATACAATATACAGATGAATAAATTTACAATTATAGAGTTGTACATTTGAAACTTATATAGTTTTATTAACCAATGTCACCCAGTATATTCAATTAAAAAATTGGGTCATTGTGTTATTGAGTTTGAGAGTTCTTGTTATATTCTGGATGCAAAAGATAAACCTTTTTTTAGTTTCAAGATATTAAAGTCTTTTTTTTTTCTAAAGCAGTAGGTGATTTTTTGTTGTTGTTAAGAGAGAGAGGAGGGGAGAGGGAAGAGAGAGAGATCTGGATCAGCTGCCTTCTACAGGCCCCCTACTGGGGATCGAACCAGCAACTCTTCGTGCAAAGAATGACACCCAACCAACTGAGCCACACTGGCCAAGGCAGGCTTTATTATTCTTTAGGTGTTTTTTGTTTGTTTGTTTGTTTTTCCTACCACATAAACTAAACTGGCTTTGAACTTTTTACAAAAGACAGAATATAGTATTTCTTTTATTTCAGGCCTCACCAAATGTCTGAAACATTATTATGCTATGTGTCAAAGGAGCCTTGTCAGTAGCCTTGCCAGGGTATTCCTGAGTTGGGTTCTGCTAGGCTTCAGAACCTTTTGGCTTCTGAGAACCAGAACCATGTCAGGTGAATGATGTGTCTGAATGCTGGCCTGGTCTCCTTGGTGGAGGCACCATGCTGGAGGTTTGGGTGAGGTTGACGGGCACAACTGGGAAGAAGGTCAGAGGGAAATGGCAGGGAAGGAGAATGCTCCAGGGGGCATTTGGAGGGGTGAAGTGTCTGAGGGATAAAGCTTGTCACCTCCATGCCTGCCCCCCTGGAAGGCAGTGTATTGATAGAGCGAGTGGATCACGACAGTCCCCGCTTGTGATTGTATCCATACAATGGGTGTTATTAACTACTGCTGCAATGAGGCCCTTTGCACAGCACCCAGAACTGGCTCTTCTCCATAGCAGGTCCCCTAAGCAATAAGCCAAGTTATGATGGGGTGGGTCATGTGATCTCATGGAAGCTCTGGCCACAAATCTTTCTGTGTAGAAAGAATGGTAAAAAGAGAAAACTCCAGCTCTAGCCAGTTTGACTCAGTGGACAAAGTATCAGTCCACGGACTAAAGGGTTCCAGGTTCGAGTCATGTCAAGGGCACGTATCTTGGTTGCAGAATCCCCGGCCCTGGTCTGGCATGTGCAGAAGGCAGTCAACCGATGTGTCTCTCTCACATAGATGTTTTTCTCTCTTGGTCTCTCCCTCTCACTTCCACTCTCTCTAAAAATCAATGGAAAATATCCTCAGATTCAGGTTAACAACAACAACAAACTCCAAAGAAGTTGCTGAGGAGTCTCCTGAGTTGCCTAATGATCCCCTTTTTGAAGGACAAATTAATGCAGAGAAATAGGTACCTACAGCAAAAGCCTGAGAAACAGGTAATGTTATTCTCCACTCTAATTTTCCTCATCAGGATTCTGCTCCCCTGCCCCTCTTTCAAGTTTCCTTCGTAATCAGTAGTTGTGCCAGCTTGCTTTCCTGAGCCCTGGGAGAATGTGAGAGTGCGGCTTCCTAACAAGCTGCAGGAAGTTTTCTTTGTTTGATGTCCCCTGAGGATGGCCCATCACAATGGCGTGTTCCTCTAACAAAGTGGCCGCAGATCAGCCCCTGCCAGCCCGCCTGCAGTCCCCAGGGCAGAGGAATGAGGTAGGGGACCTCGGCTCAGGAACAACAGCTCAGTCTCCCCCGGCTTTGTTCATTGGTGGCGTCATCCCACATTCTGTCCACTGTGTCTCCTAAAGGGGTGGCTGTGCCAAGAGGCGTGAAGGGCTGACAGGAAACAATATCCAAATGTCAGTTCAATTGGAAGACAATTTAAATTAGACACTGAAGGCATTTCAGCAGCTGCTTAATGTGAACCACAATTTGAGACTGTGGGATACCTAATTGAGCAGAACAGGGGAAATGCATTTTCTGGACCTCTGTTTAGCAAGGGTAGAATGGGCTGCTATGACATTCCCTACATTCAGACTTAATTGGCTCCTGGATAGAAAGTGTGCTAAAAATTGATCTTGTTTTCTCAAAATGCAGTGCTATGAATTAGGGTTATTTATGCTTAGAAACAAATTTTATGCAAAGAAAACAAAAACAAAAAACTTGAGCAGTAAAATTGATGCAGAGAAATACAATTATATACTCTTCTGGACAAAGCTGGATACACAAGCCACACAGATGCTTTGCTGGGTTTTTCTGTGCAGCCCTCACCGAGTGTCTTACTTAGACCCTGAGCCCAATAACATACAGCGCCCGATCCTGACAAATCTGCCTCTAGCAAGCAGAAACATTGTTTTTGCTCCAGTGACCTTCAAAGTGCCTTCAAGACTAGGGCCATCCATCTGGAAAACTTTCTTTGCTGTGAATGGTGAGTGCAGGGGAGGCACAGTTTCTGTGGTAACATCATATTTGGCATCGGCTGCCGGCATTAGGTAGTCGTCCTAACTGTGAACTTTGGCGGTTATTGCTACAGTCTTATTTACCATGAGAAACATGGTGGGCAGGGGATGAGAGCTAGCTGTCTTCAGACTTTTAATTGGAACTCCCGAGGTGTTCCAAGGCTCTTCCTACCGCAGTGGTTAAATTGGAGTGGAGGAAGAGGAAGTTCAGAGGCTGGAATTTTGTTGAGCCTTGGGGTAATGACAGGCAAGTACAGTGCAGAGACTTAGGCTTGCTGTTGCTCAGACCCAGACCTACCCTACCATGTCTTGTTAGACCTGCCTGGTTCCCAGCTTTGGTCCCAGGCCTGCCTTTGTAGATCCACTTTCTCTACCTGCACTGCCTCATATATTGACAAGGCAAACTTCCATCCTATAGGGAAACTCCCTTCTCACCCACAGGAATGTGGCTTAGCCTAGTAACCCACATAGGGCAAGCCAAGACAATCATATACTTTTATAAAATTGACACCTTTCCCAAAGATGCAGTGATTCAGTCTCTCCACAGTTACGTTTTTATGTATACTTTAAATTTGCAGACACCGAACTTAAGTGATTAGCTATTTAAATGAAGCCAGAGCTACTGGCTCTTGAAGTATCCTCCCCATCCTTAAACAAAAGTGAACCTTGAGGACACCAGATCCAGGCTTGAGAAGCTTCCCCCTGACTGATAAGTGGGATTGAAAGGGAGAAGAGGGTTATGTATTAAGGCCAGGGGTGTGTGGAAAGGAACTTCATTCACCCTTGGAACTAAAACAGTTGAATTGTAGGTGCATTTTCCTATGAAAATGTGATAAATTATGGTTAAGTTCAATGATAGCTATACTACCAGTAAAAGTCAGTTTGATGGACAGGGTCTATAGGAAAATGGATTGCCCGTAAACAACCCTTTAAAATACAATCTGTTCATAAAATGTGGGGCACTAGAATTTCCAGTTTCTGGTCAGAGTCTTGATTTCAACAGGTTCTAGGGGAGGTACAGGAGTGAATAATAGAAGGAAAGTACCTGACAGGAAGCAAACGGGAGAATAAAATAGGCAATTTCAGCAAATTAGAAAGACTTAGCACCATGGTGCTTTGTTCCTATTAATCCCCAAATTATAATTTACTCACAATGAAGTTTTATGTAATTATTATAATGTACTATTGGCAAATATTTTTACTATTACTACCCATCTGTCTTTTAGCTAGACATCTGTACTTTTCTTCACTGCCATCTTGACTTAATAAAAGCAGGTTAATATTTGGTGTGAAATGAAGAATCTTATTCTTAACCCAAATCTGAATGCATTTAACTTAATTTCTTGGATAAAGCGGTTTATAAGGAACTTTAATAGTTTAATTTATATACAAATTAACTTTTATATTACTCTGATAAAGTTAAAATAGTTCCTTTGGACTAAGAGTAGGGAAAATATTTTTTAATGATCTCTTACTTTTTACACTTGAAGTATTTTTTATTTTTCAATTTAGTTGACATACAATATTATATTAGTTTCAGGTGTACAGCCCAGTTATTAGACATTACATAATTTACTAAGTGATCAACCCCAATAAATTTACTACCCATCTGACACCATACATAGTTATTACAATATTATTGACTATATTCCCTTTGCTGTTCTTTACATCTCCATGAGTATTCTGTAACTATGAATTTGTACTTCCTAATCCCTTCATCTTTTTTCACCCAGTTTTGCCCTGCCCCCGCCTTACATTTGGCAACCATCAAAATGTTTTCTGTATCTTAAGAGTCTGTTGTCTTAATTTTTTAGATTCTACATATAAGTGAAATCATCTGGCATTTGTCTTTCTCTGACTTTTTTGTATGTCAACTAAATTGAAAAATAAAAAATACTTCAAGTTTAAAAAGTAAGAGATCATTAAAAAATATTTTCCCTACTCTTAGTCCGAAGGAACTATTTTAACTTTATCAGAGTAATATAAAAGTTAATTTGTATATAAATTAAACTATTAAAGTTACTTATAAACCGCTTTATCCAAGAAATTAAGTTAAATGCATGCAGATGGTAAGATTTCATTTTTTTAATATGTTTTATTGAATTTTAGAGAGAGAGGAAAGGAGATGGAAAGAAACATTGATATAAGAAACATTGATCAGTTGCCTCCTGCACACACTCTGTGGGTGGGGCGGGGAGGGGTTAGAACCTACAACTTGGGCATTTGCCCTGACTGGGAATCAAACCAGTGACCTTTCTGGGCATAGGTTAATGTACATCCAACTGAGCCACATCAGCCAAAGCAAGATTTTATTCTTTTTTATCACTGAATCATATTCCATCATATATATGTACCACTTCTTTATCTATTCATCTATTAATGGACACTTAGGTTGCTTCCATATTTTGGCTATTGTGAATAATGCTGCAGTAAACATGGATGCATATGTCTGTTTTGGATTTCTTCAGATAAATACCCAAAAGTGGAATTATTGGGTCCTCCTTCTTTGTCTCATATAACCTTTGTTTTATTTTATTACTATTATTTTTTATCCCTCCTATATAGCATTTGTTCAAAAATGCATTTTGTCTAGTATAAGTATTGCTACCCCAGCTTTTTGTTTGTTTCCATTTTCTTTCAGATGAGTATATTTTTTCAATTGTTTTTCAGAGAGCGTGGAAAGAAAGGAAGAAAGGAGGGGAGAGAGATAGGAGAGAGAAACACTGATGTGAGAGAGACACATCAATTGGTTGTCTCCTCAATGTGCCCTAACCAGGACCGGGGATTGAACCTGCAAACCAGGTACATGCCCTTGATTGAAAATTGAACCCTCAACCCTTTGGTGTGTGGATCAATGCTTTAACTGCTGGGCAACTTGGGCCAGGACTGTTTGTTTCCATTTTCATGAAATATTTTTTTCTATCCTTTTACTTTCAGTTTCTGTGTGTCTTTGGATCTGTAGTGAGTCTCTTATAGACATATATATAGACACATATATGGGTCTTGTTTTGTTATCCATTCAGCCTCCATATGTCTTTTGAATGGAGCACTTAATCCATTTGCATTTAAAGTAATCATTGATACATAAGTATTATTGCCATTTTATTGTTCATATCTTTATCTTTTTTTCCCCCTCCTTCTTCTTCTTAAAGATGACCTTTTAACATTTCTTGTAATACTGGTTTGGTTTGATGAACTTCTTAGCTTTTTCTTGTTGGGAAGCTTTTATGGGAACTCCCTAGTAGATAACTGCTTTTCTCTTGTTGCTTTTAAGATTCTCTTTGTCTTTGATCTTTGGAATTTTAATTATCATGTGACTTGGTGTTGTTTTTTGGGGGGTTCATCTCATTTGGGACTCTCGGTGCTTCCTGGATTTGTGTGTCTATTTTCTTCGCCAGTTTAGAGAAGTTTTTCATTATTATTTTTTTTTAATATTTTTATTGATTTCATAGAGAAAGGGAGAGGGAGAGAGAGATGTAAACATCAACGATGAGAGAGAATCATTGATTGGCTGCTTCCTGCACACCCCACACTGAGGGTTGAACCCGTTACCCAGGCATGTGCTGGGAATCAAACCATGACTTCCTGGTCGAACCATGACTATCAATCACTGAGCCAGTCAGGCCTTGTCATTATTTTTTCAGATTGGTTTTCAATTCCTTGCTCTCTTTTTTCTCAACATTCCCATGATGGGAATGTTGCTACACTTGAAGTTGTCCCAGAGGCTTCTTATACCTTCATTTTTTAAAATTCTTTTTCTTTTTGCTGTTCTGATTGGTTATTTCTGCTTTCTTATCTTCCAACTTGCTGATCCTCTACTACTTCATCTAGTATATTGTTGATTCTCTGTAACGTATTCTTCATTTCGGTTCTTTTTTATGTTTTCTATATCTATTTTTATGCTTCCTATCTCTTTGTTGAAGTTCTCACTATGTTCTTCTACTCTTCCCACAAGTTCATTGAGTACCCTTATAACCAGTGTTTTGAATTCTGTATCAGTTAGATTGCTTGTTTCCACTTTACTTAGTTCTTTTTCTGGCATTTTGCCCAGTTCATTCATTTGGGACATGCTTCTTTGTCTCCTAATTTTGGCTACTTCTCTGTGTTTGTTTCTGTGTGTTAAACAGAGCTGCTACACCTCCCAGGCCTGGTACAGCGGAATTATGTAAAAGGGTCCAGTGGCACAGCCTCCCCATTCACTCTACCTGGGCACTCCAGTTGCATCTTCTATATGGGCAAGAGTAGGAAAAATATTAAGTTATGGTTTGCATTGAGTATTTCCAAGATATATTTTAGAGAAGAAATATTTTATATTTTAATGGGAATATATAATTTTATTGAAGAAAATCACATTCCTAATAATCACAAGTACATTAGGAAACTCTTTAAACATTTTTATTCAAATATTGTTGATTAACATTGAGACAAATGAATAAAAATTGATCCTAAAACCTACATTTGAACATTAATATTAACCATATTTTAAGTATGTTATGAAACATTTATTTATAGTATTCTTAATTGTCATATTAACTTCATTCAGATACAATTTGTGAAATCTAAGCACTTAAATTACTAACCTTTTGTACAATAGATAAATTGATTACCTATTAAAATGAAATATCTGCATTGATAGTTAAAAAGTGATCAATTAGTATAACTATTGATATGTTGGTATTTACTCTCCTATGTTATCAAATTTTCTTTTTTTAACAGAATATATAAAAAAACATTTATGAAATTAGACACAACTATTGTAATTATGAAATATAAACATTTATTAGGCTGAGCTTTTGACCACAGAAACTGTAGCTGCTAACAATATTATCATTAAATTTTTTTATCAGTACCATCAAAGAATAAATTAGAACACTGTTTTATGATTGAAAATAATAAATTTCAATAGTTTTATAGAAACCACCATGAAACTAACTCATGGCACTTCCATGGTTTTCTCTATACTTCATTTTTCTTCTTCCTAATAGCATCATTTTAAGGCAGTAGCTGGGGATACTGCCAAATATCTACAATGCATAGGATAGCCCTCTCAACTAAGAATTATCTGGTCCCAAATGTTAGGTTGACACAGCTAAGTTATGCTAAAGAAGTAGTGTTATCCTCAGCTGATCAAAACTGACTGCTGACAACAGAGTTAAATAAGATTTGCTTTCTGCTATGAAAGAACTTTTCAACCTTTTTAGAATTTAGTGGAGAAAACAGACAGAAAAACCAGAATTACAGAGCAGTGTGGTAAGTGCTAAAATAAATGCTTGAGGAGGTGCTGTGAGCCCATGCAGAAGGGGCATCTGGATTGGATAGGAAGGAAAGAGTTCTTCTAGGGAAAAGTTTATTTGAATTAATGAAAGTTAGGCAAAGCACATATCTATCAGTCAGAAAAAGAGAAACTTCTCTAGGTATTTCAAACAAAGAGAATTAATCCAGAGATTATTTTTACACAGCTGAGAAACAAAAGAGAAGACAGTGAGGCTCAGATAGCAATAGCAGGAAGATGCTGCCACCCGTAGCCTGGAGAGATACAGGGAAGAGTTGGTGTTACTTGAGCTTGGACACTGCCACCTGGAAGGAGGAGCTGCCCAGCAGGAGTTGGAACCAAGGAATAGCCTCAGAGCTGCTGGAAAGGCCCCTGCAGCAGCCCACACAGGGAGAAACACCCTGGCACGTCCCACCAGTGCTGCTCACTGGCCAACCTGGCCAGAAGCCACTTGTTACAGGAGCCTGGGGATTGTGGTTCCTTACAGTGTAGGGCCTTCACTACAGAGAGGCAAAAATGGCTGGAGAAAAACTTCCGGAGCAAACAAGAAAATATCCCAGAGCATAGTTACATGAGAAAGGCTCTCTGTCTTGAGTGCTAGGCTTAGGTGATTTGACATCTCAACATCTCCAAGGGTAGTCGATGACAGTAGATGAAGTGACACCACTCCATTTGCAGTTTGGAAGTTCACTGTGGCTTGGAGGTGAGTCAGACCAGAGGACAGGAGACTTGTCAGGAGGTTAATGCAGTCATTCAGGTGAAGGTCCTAAAGGCTGGAATTAAGGTGGAGGCAGCCCACACTGAGCCAGAATCTCTTACACTTGGTGACTAGTGAGGGAGGGGAAGGAAGTCTAGGACCACCAACAGGTGTTAGCCAGTAGGTGGCACTGCTGTGTCAGAATCTGGTCCCTCTGATTCCCAGCCCACTGTGCTTTCACCTACAGTAGGCTGACCCACTGGGCCCCAGTATCCTAATGTTTACAATTAGTGGTCACATGTTCCTTAGCTCTGTAGTGCTGTGATTCAAGGATCTATACTTTCACTCCTTTAGCATCTCTGATTTCATCCTTCAGCATTAGATTTCAATGTTTGTTTTTCAGTGTTACAGTTCCTATAATTTATCTACACCAACATATTACAAAAACCTTCTTGTTTGTACATTTAACTTGATATATATTCCTGAATTTCAAATTCAAGTACAAGTTCTTATTTAACAAGTACTGATCATAGTTGTTTTCAGAGAATTCTCATTATGACTAAAATGTTCTATTCCAAAGTTCATACACCCCAGAACCTAGCTTGTTAGACAATGGATTTCACAATATTCCCATCTAAAAGTCCTTCTTGTAGTTCTCTTCATAAATATCTCTGGCAGAGTTCCCACAATTTACAAGCCTTGCTACAAAACCACTGACTGAATTGCAATCCTTGTTAATAGAGGTCAAAGTGTTAGTTCTAAATAATGCAACTTGGTGTTATTGGAAATTCCAGGAAAAGCTTTCTTCCGTGATTTTCAGTTTCTTTCCAAGTAGCACACAACAATCACATTGTTCAGCTACATGAACGAAATAGTAAGGCAATGATTTTTTTTTAAAAGCATGTTGCCCCTATTAGAAACAGATTTTCTGCATGTATTTTACTGGATCTCTGTCCTAAAACTTAAGCTTTACTTAGACTTCTTAGTATTGTAAAAATCTAAACATCTTCACAGTGGAAAAATAATAGTGGTTTATAGTAATGAATTGTTACCTTGGTACAGATATTGACAAGGCAGGAGAATTTGATACAATTTCACATCAAGATAATTTTAAATAATCTAAGTGTGCAAAGTACATCGTTTTTACTATTTAAGAGTACAGTCTTGTTCTGAAGGCAGCCATATAAACCTATCATTGAAATATGTTTGGGTAAAGCAACTTGGGGAGATATCTGTAACCCATAGAATAAGGGATTTAATTAATTTGAGTGAGATCAGGAAGGAATTCCTAAAGAAGGTGACACCTGCAGGCAGTCTCAAAGTGTTAGATAGACTAATGGTGTGTAGGCTTAGCCTGTTTTCACCTTTATTTCTCTACTATATTACATCAAGCCAGCCTTCCAACTATATTATTTTACTTAATGTAGGGTGGCCAGTCTTCCGAGTTTGCTAAGAACTTTCCCAGTTTCAGCCATGGGAGTTCCACATCCTGGAAAATATCTCACTCCTCGGCTAATTGGGATAGCTGGCCACCCAAATATACCGTCTCCCAGTCATACCTATATTCCTTACTCTTCTTTGCTCATTCCAGTTTCCTATCTGGGATGGACCATCACCTTGTCATTGCCTTGGATTTATCACAGGGCCTGCAAGATCATTGTGCCCAATAGCGGCTCAGGAATTGATTAGTTGGCTGTTATATACATAAATGTTGGCACCTCTTCTTTTATAGATGACACTGAAGCACAGATTCCTGAAATGACTTTACTTAAGATTCATGTGACAGAACTGAGTGTAGAACCTAGGCCTGGCTCAGGTCTTCCATAGAACATTCTCAAACTACCCAACATTAGATCAAGCACTTGCCTGTACCCCTTTAGCCCTAAGGATCAGCTTAACACAGTTTCATCCTGGGTTATAAAAGGTCTCCTAGTGCCCTCTAGTTGTTTTAGTGATCTCTTTTTGTCCAGCCAGGTTACACAATAAGGGTTCCTGCCTGTTTACAATCCAGTACAAATCATAAGACAATCATTGTTACTCCACTAGAGGCCCTTTTAAAAGCATGTTGCCCCTATTAGAAATTCGTGCCCTTAACCGGAATTGAATCTAGGACCCTTCAGTCCACAGGCTGATGCTCTATCCACTGAGAAAAACAAGCGAGGGCTTTTGCTTTTAATTTTACCTTTGGAGTCATAAGGACCGGTCCCATAAGGACTTCTGGGATTTGACTTAAAGCAGGGTTATGGCATGAGGCACTGAACTTGGAGTCAGACATCTGCATTGCACATCCCTCCTCTGCCTTTCCGTTTGTTCATGAGTTTGAAGCAAAGGAGAAGAGCATAGGCTTTGGAGGGGCAGCTGCAGGGTCCCTTGACAGATTACCTAGTCTGCCCAAGCATCCATTTGATTATCAATGAAATGCAAATTATTCTATTGACCTCTTAGGATTGCATGTTGTTTCTTAAAGCACTTAGTACAAGGGCCTGACATGTACTTAATAAGTGGTAGCCTTTTATGGTTATTATTATGATCATTCATTCACCAGTCACTGAGAACTGGGGGACTGTACCATTTAAGCTGGCTCTTGAAGGCTGTGGAGGATTTGGCTAGATGAAAAGAGTTAAGGAAAGCAGGCTTTTCACTTGGGGCTGGGGTGGGGGGCAGACAACATGGACCCAGGTGTGTGGTGGGCTCCAGGACATGTGGAAGAAGGAAGAAGGTGGAGTATTTAATTTGAACTTTTGTTTCTGAATTTCTAGTACTTCAGTATTATATGCATGTCTCTCTCCATTCCTTAGCCAGTTAGAATACCATTGACAGAAGCCCCTCACTAATGTGGTTTCTTTCATAAAGTTGACCTAATGCAACCTCAACTTGGTCCCTCCCACTCATGTTCCTGTAGCATTTTGTAGCTCTAATTAGACTTTTGGGGTATTTTGTAGACGGTAAGCAGCTGAGAGCATCTTGCACTAGTTTTTGTACATACTAAGCACTCAGTCTGCCCACTAGCTGTTTTATCGATATACTTAAGTTGACATTTCGCTGTGATACGTTTTGAAATCATTGCTTTTAAAATTATAAATTAAACTCAAAATTTATTTATTTTTAAAATACATTTTTATTGATTTCAGAGAGTAAGGGAGAGGGAGAGATAGAAATATCAATGATGAGGATCATTGTTCGGCTGCCTCCTGCACACCTCCACTGGGGATTGAGCCAGCAACCCCTGGAATGTGCCTTGGCCCTGAATTGAATCATGACCTCCTGGTCAAGGCTCAACCACTAAGCCATACCAGCCTGGCCAAAATTTCTTTGTTCAATAAAGAGCCAATGATGCCTTGGCTCTTTTATTCCATCAGTTTTTCAAAACTTTTATTTAAACAAGTTTAAATAAATTCAGGAGTTTACCATTATATTGAATGCACAACCCATAATTATCTTTTTTTTTTTTTTGAGGAATGTATATTTGCATTTTCCCCTTTAATTTGTGAAATGAATTAGAAAAAAATTCGAACTTAATTTATAACTTTTCGTTTGATCATTTATGGGGCATGCCTTTTTTGTATATTAGCGGTTATTAATCAAAATAACTAGACCCTGTTTTAAAGGCTTTTCTGTGGGGGAAAAGGCTAAATCCTGCATTGTTTTCTGCTGCAGGCAGTGGCCACAACGGAGGAGGAGCCCGATGTCCGCAGCAGGTGTGAAGGCCGGGCGGGCAGCGGCCTCCGAGATGAAGGTCTGCACCCGGGACCCGGGGACACCGGTGCGCACGCGGGGTTGAGCCGCGCCGCCCTGTGGCCACGGCTTCCCGCTCCGGGAACATGACCACAGCCCAGAACGGCCACGGGCGAGTGGCCGCCATCCCCTGCTCGGCCTCGGATCCCGCGGACCCCAGCGCGGTGACCTACCCGGCCTGTCAGAACGGGGGATGCAGCGGCGGCGACTGCGAAGCCCAGGACGCCAGGTCGGGCCCCGCCAAGTTCGTGCGCCTCTTCTCGGTGAGCCGGAGGCGGGCGGGCGCCCACGCCGAGCGGCCTCGCTCCGTGGTCCTGATGGGGCACTCTTCCACCTGGAACGCCCTGGCCTCCTTCCGCAAGATGGGCTCCTTTAAAAAGCTGAGGTCCTCCGTCTTCCAAGGAATTCAAAACAGAGAGGGGTGCGATGCCCCCAAGGCGGAGGCCTCGGAGTCTGACGCGGGCCCGGCCCTCCCCAACGGCGCAGCCGTGGCCCTCCCCGCGGGCGGCGGGCGCGGGGCCTCGGGAGCCACGGGCGGGCCGCCCCAGCCCCAGCCCCAGCCCGGGCCCGCGTCCGACGGCTCGGAGCCCGAGGAGGCGGACGACGCCTTCCAGAGGAGCACGCACCGCTCCCGCAGCCTGCGCCGCGCCTACGGCCTGGGCCGCATCAGCCTCCGGGACGCCGAGCCGCTGGGCCCGCCCGAGCCCCCGGGCCCCCCGGAGCTCCCGGGGTGCGCCGTCCCCGTGCAGGACGCGGAGCACAACGGCGTCGCCTATCGAAGGAGCAAGAGCACCGACAACCTCAACTTCCTTAGGAAGAGCTCCTTCAAGCGGAAGTCCGCCTCCAACCTCTCCGACCTGCGCACGCCCGAGCGCCCCGCGCCCCGCCGGACGCTCAGCAGCTGCTCTGCAGACTCCGAGAAGCTCGGCGGGTCCGGGTCTGAGCGGAGGACCAAACGCTGGAAGAGCCCCATCCGGGCCAAGGACTGGGACCGGGTGCTCAGGCTGGTGAGCAGCGCCACTGACGCCGCCTGGAAGCGAGAGCAGCGGCCCAAGGGCGAGGCGCCCTGCCCCGGCGATGCCGCCCCGCGGCCCGGGCCCCGCAGCCGCCTGCACGACGATTACTCGCGCCGGGCGTCCAGCGGCGCGGAGCCCGAGGCCAGGAGGCCCGGCCCGGCCCCGGACTTCGGCCCAGCGGGGCCGCAGGGCGCCCACGTGGACGTGGAAACCGCGGTGTTTCCTCTCGAGGCCCAGAGCGGAGCACGCGAAGACTCCCCGGAACCCAAACCTGGCGGCCAGTTTACACTGGGACCCGAGCAGTCTCTGACACCCCTGAGGCCCACCGCTCCCAAGCCCCCCAGCCCGCAGAGCCCCGGCACAGGGAAGGACCCCAACAGCCTCAGCGCACTGTCCCTGAGTTCAGCGGACAGTAACAGCAACGAAAGGGCGGAAGGTGCCGGGCCCTTCCCAGATTCGGTGCGAGACGCGTGTGACAAAGGCGGTGAGGACAGCGGGTCCAGAAGCCACCCTCAGCTGAGCCTTGGCGAGGCCCAGGGGCCAGAGGAGAAGGACGAGGAGGTAAGGGCAGGGCAGGGCACTCTTGTACCCAACCTGAGGCAGGACGGGTGCTGGTGACAGTGCCCCCTTTATCCTCGCCGGAGGGTGCTCATGTGCACAGGTGCTTTCCTTGGCGTTGACTCTTTAACTTACCGCAGGAGCCTGTGGACTCTGTGCTGATGGTCCTACCATTACAATTATTCTTTTTTAAAAATATATTTATTGATTTCAGAGAGGAAGGGAGGATAGAGAGAGAGAAACATCAGTGATGAGAGAGAATCATTGATCGGCTGCCTTCTGCATGCCCCCTATTGGGGATCCAGCCCACAATCCGGGTATGTGCCCTTGGCCGGAATCGAACCTGGGACCCTTCAGTCCACAAGCGGGCGCTCTATCCACTGAGCCAAACCTGCTAGGGCTACAATTATTCTTGTCATCCTGCTGTTTACCACATTCAGAGATCATCTTTATCTCTTGAAATGATTGACTAATGTAGGAAATTTCTTGGGATGGCACTTACCACACCATCTGTTCAAAAGATATTTATTGAGAACCAACTATGTGGCTAGATTGGAAGGTGGGGATGGGGTAGTTGAAAAAGACCTGTCTTCCATTCCAAGCAGCTAACAGGGGCTCTCAGAATTTTTATTTTTGTTACATTTGTTATTACCCACATACTTCTCCTCTTTATATTTTAAATGGTTTCTGTATCCTTTTCAACTGAGTGCATATAAATGAGATTCTTTGTGCTAAGACCGTTATGTGTTCTAAGTCTTTTTTATTTCCTAGGAATGAATTATAAATGTGCAGTTTGATACCAGTCAAGCCCTTAGCAGTGCTGGTTCAAAGCAACTTATATGATGGTATTGAACTTATTTTTAGAGTAGAACATAAGCATCTCATGAATTGAATCAACTAATAACTGTCAAGGCTACAAAAGCAATGTTCTTTTCATATCCTATCAAGCCAGACAGCTTACCTCACTGTATAATTTTCACTTTATAAATGCATTCGGTAATATTACCTTACAGAGCTGAAAGATGAGCAAATGCATTCATGTGTATATATTGCAAATTATTCTTCACATATATTTCTAGACTATTTTGCAGGTGCAAATTGGTGCTTGCTATAGAAAATAATTCCCTAGCAACTGTTTCTTCCCCCTGATTCCTAAAGAGGAACTCAGTTTTGGCTTAATGCTGCTGATAAATGATTGTGCTACATCGTTTGCAAGCTGCACAGCTTATGGACTGTCCATTAAAAAAAAATCTTTATTGTTGAACCTATCACATATGTCCCTCCTCTTTTTCCCCCTCCATCGACTCTCTCCAGCCGATCCCTGCCCCCAGCCCCAGGCCTTCACCATCCTATTGTCTGTGTCCATGGGTTATACATACATGCATATAAGGTCTTTGGTTGATTAGCTCCCATCTAATACCCACCCTCCCCACCTTCCCCTCAGATTCATAGCTCTGTTCCATGCTTCCATGTTTCTGGATCCACTCCGTTCATTAGTTTATTTTGTTAATTAGATCCTACATATGAGTGAGAACATGTGATACTTGTTTTTCTCTGACTGACTCATTTCACTTAGCATGATATTCTCCAGGTCCCTCCATGCTGTCTCAAAGGGTAAGAGATCCTTCTTTTTATTGCTGTATAGTATTCCATGATATAAATGTACCACAGCTTTTTTATCTGCTAATCTACTGATGGGTACTTGGGCTGTTTCCTGATTTTAGCTATTGTAAATTGTGCTGCTATAAACATAGAGGTTCACATTCTTTCTAATTGGTGTTTTGGGTTTCATAGGATATATTCCTAGAAGTGGGATACTGGGTCAAATGGCAGTTCCATATTTTAATTTCTTTTTGAGGAAACTCCATACTGTTTTCCATAATGGCTGCATTAGTCTGCATTCCCACCAGCTGTGGCCTGCACCCTCTCCAATCTGGGACCTCTCGGAGATGTCAACTGCTGGTTTAGCTCCGATCCCAGCAGTTGGATATCTCTCTCACAATCCGGACTGCTGGCTCCTAACCACTCACCTATTTGTCTGATTGCCCCTAACCGCTTCTGCCTGCCAGCCTGATCACCCCCTAACCACTCCCCTGCCGGCCTGATTGATGCCTAACTGCTCCCCTGCCGGCCTGATCGCCCTCCTCTGCTGGCCTGATTGCCCCCAACTGCCCTCCCCCACAGGGGCCTGATTGCCCCCAAATCCCTCCCTGCTGGCCTGATCACCCCCAAATGCCCTCCCTGCCTCCACCTGCCTTTTCTGCACGAGGTGGCAGAGACACCGGGACTGGACTCCTCTCCTGTGCAGACCCGTGGGACCCCCAGGCCTCACTGTGTGGAGCAGCCACCAGGCTGTGCGCACGGCCATCTTGTGGCGACATCACGCAAGGGCATCGCAAGAGGGTGTGATGCCACTTAGGCTTTTATTATTATTATTATTATTATTATTATTATTATCATTATTTTATTAAATTATTATCTGTGTACATATTTTAACATTGCCTCCCCTCCCATACGTACCCTCCCTCCCCAGAGTTTTGTGTCCATTGGTTGTACTTATATGCATGTATACAAGTCTTTCAGTTGATCTCTTATCTCCCCCAGATCTCCCTACCCTCCCCCTGTAATTTGACAGTCTGCTTGTTGCTTTACTGTCTTTATATCTGTCTTTTGGTTCATCAGTTTATAATGTTCTTTAATATCCATAAATGAGTGAGGTCATGTGGTATTTCTCTTTCATTGACTGGCTTATTTCACTCAGCATGATGTTCTCTAGTTCTATCCAGGTTGCTGCAAATGATGAGAATTCCTTCTTTTTTATGGCAGCATAGTATTCCATTGTGTAGATGTACCATAGTTTTTTGTCCAATCATCTGCTGGCGGGCACCTAGGCTGTTTCCAGATTCTAGCTATTGTAGATTGTGCTGCTATGAATATAGGGGTGCATATATCCTTTCTGATTGGTGTTTCTAGTTTCTTGGGATATATTCCTAGGAGTGGGATTACTGGGTCAAATGGGAGTTCCATTTTCAGTTTTTTGAGGAAACTCCATACTGTTCTCCACAGTGGTTGCACCAGTCTGCATTCCCACCAGCAGTGCACAAGGGTTCCTTTTTCTCCGCAACCTCGCCAACACTTGTCGTTTGTTGATTTGTTGATGTTGGCTATTCTGACAGGTGTGAGATGGTACCGCATTGTTGTTTTGATTTGCATCTCTAGGCTTTTATTATATAGGATTGGTTTATTCTTGTATGTGCCATGACCAGGGATTGAACCCACAACCTTGGTGTATCAGAGCAATACTCTAACCAACTGAGTTACTCGGCCAAGGCCATGCAAGGGTTAGTTTCTCAATTACTTCCCCAGTGATTTGATCAGTATATTTGTTATTCTTAATTACATATGATTTAATTTCTATCCACAAGGGACCACCAAATATAGAAAGCAGATGGACACAAGTTATTAAAATACCATATATAGATAGATAATTCTACAAATTGCCTCAAGATAGTCATCACATTTTTAAGTTGTATTCATATCCTCAAAATTCTTATATAGCACATCAAGCTTCCTCTTGTATTTTTAATGTAAATGTCAAAAGGAGAAAAAAAATGATAATTTTGCCCAATTTTTATTTTATGTATTCGTAATCTTTAGTTTTACTTTAAGAGAAGTGCTTGTAAAATATAACCTAAAACTTTCTCTTATTTATTTATTTATTTATTTATTTATTATTTTTGCTTAAACAACAAATTTATTTGGTGCAATTCCAGAGGTTAGAAGACCCAGATTTTCTTTTTGATTTTGACATTTAGAAACAAATGAACAAGTAAAAACAATAAAAAAACACCTTGCAAAACGCAAGAATTCCAACCTTCATGGGTTAAAAGCAGTTTTTATTTACCTTTGATAGCATTACACAAAATTAAATTTCAATCTTTACTGTATCTTAATGTACAGTGTATTTTTTAATGCATTGATAGTATAGTTCTGTTTTCATGTGCAAAGCTCGTTTAAGTTGTGGCTATTATTGAGTACAAAAAAGTTGAAATCTGCTTATGATATTTAATATATAATGTATTTTCAGCAAGTGATTAATTTTTATTTAAAATCATTTATTTGTAACTATCCACTCAGAAAGCAACAAAATATATATATTTTTAAACTCTAAGCAGTTTAACACATTTTTTATTACTATAAAAAGGGGTTGGAAAATGTCAGTCTACCTTTATTTATAAAGCATTGTAGAAACATCACCTTCTTAATGTACTTCTGCCACCTAGTGGTAAACTTTGTTGTGAGAGCAAAGATCAATGGAAGGAATTCCTAAAATTGTTATTTGGTTTAAGCATGCAGTGTAGCATTTATACTTGTACACAGTGCTTCCTAAACATTTTACAGGTACAGGCACAGGAATTTAGTGTTACTGCTGGTTTTCCTACCCAGTCACACAGTAATGCCTTTGGCTGGATTGGGTCATGGGTAACGGGGTTCTGTCCTTAGTTATGCAGTATAGATTCAGTAATTGGTGATAGTGTTGAACTATGCCATAGATAGTGTGATTTTCAACCTTTTTCATCTCACGGCACACATAATCTAATAACTAAAGTTTTGTGGCACAAAAAAAAAATATATTTTGCTGATCTGACAAAAGTATATGTATATTATTGATTCATTCACACCAGTTATTATTATATTGGCTGTTGTCATTTGTTTTTTATTTGACAGTCTAACAGAAAAGAGGTGCATGATTTAAAACTTCTGCAGCACTCTGGTTTGCTGCCATTGATAAAGCCCTTTTAAATAATGAGACTCACCGGTTTGGCTCAGTGGATAGAGCGTTGGTCTGCGGACTGAAGGGTTCCAAGTTCAATTCCGGTCAAGGGCATGTACCTTGGTTGCGGGCGCATCCCCAGTGGGGAGTGTCTAAGAGGCAGCTGATTGATGATTCTCTCTCATCGATGTTTCTAACTCTCTATCCCTCTCTCTTCAACTCTGTAAAAAATCAATAAAATATATTTTTTTAAAAATAATGAGACTCTGCTGTAACTCTTTCACAGGGAGTTTTAGTCTCTTGGTAAATGTTTCTAGTTTGGTAGGGATCTTGGTTCTGCCATTCAAAAGATACCTACTAACATTGTGCAAACTGTTGAACTTCTGTTGGCTGCAATCTGCTCAAGGATAGAATGTGGTATAGCTTTATTTGCCTTGGAAGTTTGTAAAAACTAAGGAAATTAGGCATGTTAAACATGCCTCGTATTTGACTCTGACTGTCACTCTGATGATTACAATCAGTTTAGATGATTTTTCCATCTTAGGTTGACCTGACTTCTTAAGATATGGGCAGTTAAGGCCAGTTTTTTCCAAAACTGGTTTTTAAATGCCACTGTGTAATATAGCTTTGGGGGGAGGGGGGAGGATTGTGTTGTTCTTTAATTAGTTTGACTTCACTTAAATTTAAATTTCTTTTAAATGCCTGAGAAATAGGTTTTACCATAACCCAGTCTTTATATTATTTTAATAATGCCCCAAACTAAATTTGTTAAGCACCTGCCAGGTATAACAGTTAGGAGCAGCTCTACAAGGAAGAGTAGGTGATGTTGACAAGGAAATTATAGATGAGCTAAGATATATCTAAATCACAGTAGAATTATGCAGAATGGATTAAATCCCCCAAAAGAGGTAAAACCATAATGCTCTAGGATTTCAGAAGACTTGTACTTTTCACTCTTGTACCAAATGAAGGAATGCTTAATAAGGGTGATCAAATCTGATTTGAAGAAGGTGAGATTTTTGCAGGTAGTTATGAGGGAAAGTTGGGGCATTTCAGTAGTCAGATGTACAGAGATTTTGTGTGATTTGAGAACAAAAAGTAAAGAAGAACCAGGCTCAGATCTGTGTTTTGGAGAAATCAGTCCACCACTGGAAAGAAAGGTAACCAGAGGGAAAGCTATCAGGAATGTATTGCCAGTAAGAACTCAGAGGTAATAATGCTCTGAGATAGACTAAGGAAGAAACAAGAGTAAATGAAACAACACATAATAAATAGTAATGTTCCTTATTCATTTATTACCTGGCTACAGTATGTCAGACATAGGAACAAGAAAAAGTTGTTTGTTTTTTTTCTTTGTTTTTATTTTTTAATCCTCACCTAAGGATATTTTTTCATTGACTTTTAGAGAGAGTGAAAGAGAGGGAAAAACAGAAAGAAATATCAACGTGAGAGAAACGCATTGATTGGTTGCCTCCTGCACATGCCCCCACCAGGACCGGGACCTTGGAGGAACCTGCAACCGAGGTACATGCCCTTGATCAGAACCGAAACTGGGGTCCTTCTGTCTGCAGGTTGATGCTCTATCCACTGAGCCAAACCGGCTAGGGCAAGAAAGACTTTTTTTTTAAGCTACTATTTTCTTGGGTTCATAGTCTGTTAGATTGGAATGTATACAAATAATTATGATATAGTGTGTTGAGTTTCTTTTTTTTTTTTTAATATATTTTATTGATTTTTTTACAGAGAGGAAGGGAGAGAGATAGAGAGCCAGAAACGTCGATGAGAGAGAAACATCAACCAGCTGCCTCCTGCACACCCCACCGGGGATGTGCCCGCAACCAGTGCACATGCCCTTGGCCGGAATTGAACCCGGGACCCCTCAGTCCGCAGACCGACGCTCTACCACTGAGCCAAACCGGTTTTGGCAATGTGTTGAGTTTCTAATGAGGAATGTAAGAAGTAGCATGGGAGCTCCAAAGATAGAATTATTAACTCTGGGTGAAGAATGGCATGATTGGGGGAGGTCAATTGAGTGAGGTCTCTAAGATATGGTGGGGGTATAGAGGGCAGCAGTAGAGGAGCAGCAGGGCCTTCCAGGCCAACTGTATCAGCCTGGGGGGTGGAGGTGGGTACTGTAAACAGGCACTGTCAGGCAGAGGAGTTATCTGAGCTTCATTTTCCTCCCCTGTGAACTGGGAGGAGTGAGATATCTATCTACGGCACATGTGTCAAATACAAGGCCCGCGGGCCAAATCCGTCCCGCCAGGCCTTGCAATGTGGCCCGCACCGCGATGTCATCACTGCACTCCGCTGCGTTTCCATCACAATGACAGTTTATGACTGTTCAGTAAACCATTCGGCCCGCGATTTAGGCTGGATTTTAGATTTTGGCCCCTTCTCTGATTGAGTTCGACACCCCTAATACGGCATAGAGTTGCTGTGAAGATTAAATGAGGTGATACATGTAGAGTTCTTTGCACTGAGCTTTGCAAATAGTAAGGGTCCACAAAGAGGCTAATTTGTTGTGCTGAGAGAAGTGCAAATTGCGCAGCATAGCTTTTGTACAGGGTGGCTGGGTGGAGAAGTGAGAGAAGATTGGAGCATAAGTCTGTACATAATTAGGAAGGTCCTTGCTTGGACCTGTGGAGCTTGGACTTTACCCTGCAGGCAGTGGAAACCCCAAGGAGTGTTTAACCAGCAGCTGTAAGGGGGGGCCAGCTCTGCAGAGAGGATGGGGAGGGGCGTGGCCCTGGGGAGAGACTGTTCCTCCGTAGTCTGGTTCAGAGGTAAGGAAATCTCCAGTAAGGCCATGGAAATGGAGAGGAGGGGATGATTCCAAAACGATCTCACAATTTATATTTTGAACTAGCATTTGAATGTTTTAGGTAGTGAGAAGTCAAAGATGACAGGGTGATTGGAAGGATATTATTGTTTTGGGATCAATAATCAAACAGGCCACAAAAACAATGGACTAGAGCTGAATTGGGGTTATTATCCCAGCCTGCTAACCTGATGACACCTTGTGGAAAATCACTTTTTTGAGCCTCAGTCTACTTGAAAATTTTTTCAGGGTCTTATAATTTTTTTCCACAGAGATTTGTAGCTTTAAAATTGGTGGAAGCTATTGTACTTACAAAGTTAAAATGGTGTGAGTGCTTGAGTAGGAGGTTCCAGTTCTGTAGAATACAAATGGGTGTTATCGCACCCAGCGACTGGCCCTGGCCAGGTGCTCATGGTGTTCTCCAGTCTGAGGTGCTGATTTTAGGTTGCCCATTACTCCACTGGCTCTCATCCCAGCCTTGGAAAGAAAGAGAAGGGGAATTCTGTGGCACCATAAGGTACAGTGTCACAAACAAAGCGTCCTTCCAGCTGGCTATTGAAATAGTTCAGTGGGTGAGCAGGGGCTAAATGGAAGCCTATTTTCCATGTGAATTATGAATTGTGGAGTTTTATGATGATGATGATGGGTACTTCATACGTAATGATAGCTCCAAGGTGCTTGCTGTCTCGGTATAATTTAATTAGAGAGACAGATACATTGCATAATTTTGACTTTGGAGATTACTTAAACATTACTCTTTGGATTACTCAAATAGCTAGTTGGGAGATTCAGACAATTCTCATGAAAGTTAGAAATTATCCACATTTATTTCACAGAGCCATTCTAGAACCAAAAAGATGGGGTTGCATATATAGACGTAAATATAGTGACCCTAGAAATCTGCCCAAGATTTTTTAGGAGCTTTGTTTAGATGTAATTTACATAACATAAAATTCACCCATTGTAAGTCTGCAGTTCAGTGATTTTTAGGAAATTTGTCGAATTGTGCAACAACCATCACTGTCATGTGAAAACATCCCAAAGAGTTCCCCCTGCCCTTCTGCAGTCAGTCCCTGCTCCCACTGAAGGCCTCGGCAACTATGGGTCAGCATTCTGTCTTGATTTTTTTTAATGTAGTAACTCAAAGGTTGTTTGTAAATTTTTTGGAGTTATGCAACCATCACCACTAACTAATTTTAGAACTTTCCCATCACCCCTGAAAGAAAACTCATGCTCATTTGCAGGCATTCCCTGCTCTATTCCTAGAACCTGATCTGCTTCTTGTGCCTGGCAATTATATCTTCCTGGATATTTCATAGAAATAGAGTAAGACAGTATAAGGTCGTTTGTGTCTTGCTTCTTTCACTTAGCATCTTTTTTTTTTTCAAGATTCATCCATGTTGTAGCACGTATCAATACTTCATTTCATTTTATGGCCAGATATTCAGTTGAGTGGATACCCATGTTTTGTTTATCTATTCATCAGTTTTTATATACTTGCTTCCACTTTTTGGCTGTTATGAATAATGCTGCTATGAACATACACATGCAAGTCTTGTGGACATATGTTTTCATTCTCTTGGGTAGATAACTAGGGGTTGAATTTCTACATCATATGGTAATTCTGTGTGTAACTATAACTGCCAAATTGCTTACTAAAGTAGTCATCCCATGGTAATCATCCCCAACAATGTATTAGGTTTCCAGTTTCTCTGCTTCTTTGCCAATATTTGGTATTGTCAGTATTTTAGATCCTAGCCCTTCAAGAGGGTTTATAGTGAGTGGTATTTTATTTTGATTTTTAAAATTTACATAATCGAATGTATATGTGTATATAAATAATTTTATAATTCTATAACAGCTATATGATAAATATGCATTTACATGAAAACAGAATACTTTTATACATTTTTTATAAGATGCTTTCTTTTAAAAAATAATTTTATTAATTTCAGAGAGAAGGGGAGAGGGAGAGAGAGATAGAAACATCAGTGATGAGAGGGAATCATTAATTACCTGCCTCCTGCACTCCCCCTACTGGGAATCAAGCCCACAACATGGGCATGAGCCCTGATTGGGATTCGAACTGTGACCTCCTGGTTCATAGGTCTACAATCAGCCACTGAGCCACACCAGGTGGGCTATAAGACGCTTTCTTGGTAAAGGATACATACAGGCATCCTCAGAAATAATTACTCTTGAGTCACACAGCAGTGATAAAATCAGAGGTGATGTGGATAATCACAGTCTGAGTGAAGTGTTAAAAATCTAAATAGCCCTAGTTGGTTTTCTCAGTGGTTAGAGCATTGGCTTGCAGATTAATAGGTCCTGGGTTCGATTTCAGTCAAGGGCACGTACCTTGGTTGCAGGTTCCTCCTGGCCTGGGCCCTGGTCCGGGTGTGTGCAGGACGCAACCAATCGATATGTTTCTCTTACTTTGATGTTTCTCTCTGTCTTTCCCTCTTTCTTTCACTCTCCCTAAAAATCAATGGAAAAAGATCCTCGGGTAAGGAGTAACAAAAACAACAACAACAAATCTAAGTAGGTATGTCGTAGAGTCCATTTAAAATTGTATGAAGAAAGAGGATAGCCCGGCTGGTATGGCTCTGTGGTTGAGCATCACCCTAGGAACCAGGAGTCATGGTTTGATTCCAGGTCAGGACACATACCAGGCTGTGGGCTCTATATCCCCAGTAGGGGGCGCGCAGGAGGCAGGTTACCAATGATTCTCTCTTATCATTGATGTTTCTCTCTCTCTCTCCCTCTCTGAAATCAATAAAAATATTTTTTTTTTAAAAAGAAAGTATAGTAATATAAGAAAGATATGAGCAGTCTCACCATGAACATAATTATGACCTTAGGAAGCACCATATTCTGTAGGTCTTTTTTGAGTGTCCATAGAAGGTCACCTTATCACCAATCCGCTTGTTCCATCAGCACAAGTAGTGTATTTTGAGCTCAGTAGTGTATTTCATTAGCAGTAGCCAGGGCTCCTTCAAAGATGCTGAGTCCCTATTTGGGAGGTGGGGGGGAATCAGAATGGCCTGAAGTATGTTGCTATTGCCAGAAAACCAGGATTCTGTGAAAAAATGCTGGGCTTTTGCTGAAAGGACAAAAGAGTCAGCTGAAAGGTGTCAGGTTGTGACAATATGCATGTCACAAAGAATAACTAGATCTACAGTTGTTGATCTATTGTACAAGTACAATCTGACTCTATGAAAAGTCATGAGTCCTTAATGATAAAAAGAAAAGTTAATATTATACTAGTTGGTACTAAACACACATATAAATGTGCAATTACAGCACTAGTTGTAATTCACAGGGTAAAAATAGAATATTTTAGTAAGCAGTTAAGTTTGGCATATATTATATTTCCTTTTAAATTTTTGTCTATATTGAATTTTAGATAGAGGAAATGGAGGAGGAAGCAGAAAAAGAGGAAAAGGAAGAGGAGGAGGAAGAGGGGGAGGAGGGGAGAGAAGGAGAGACTTGATGTTCCATTTATTTATGCATTCATTGGTTGCTTCTTGAATGTGCCCTATTAGGGAATCAAACCCACAACTTTGGAGTATTGGGATGATGCTCTGACTAACTGAAGTCTCTGGCAAGGGCTGGTTATTTTTATTATCATTTCCCTAATGACTAGTGATGTTGAGCATCTTTTCATGTGTTTATTAGCCATTCATTTATCATATTTAGGGGTATCTATTCAAATTGTTTGCTCATAATTTTACTGCATTTTTGTTTTACTATTGAGTAGTAAGGTTTCTTTATATATTTTGGATACAACTTTATTTTTATCGGATGTAAAACTTTCAAATATTTTCTCATAGTCTCTGGGTTGTCATTTTGTCTTAATTGTGTCTTTTGAAAAGCAAAATTATCTCATTTGATGCAAATTCAATACATTTTTTTCTATTAGGGATTGTGCTTGTATTCGAGTAAGAAATCTTTGCCTATCCCAATGTCATAAAGACTTTCTCCTATCTTCTGGAACTTCTATAGTTTTGGTTCTCACGTTTAGGTATATGAAATTACAGGGCATCTTTGACAAGAATTGAAATTACAGTTGGAAACATAATTTGAAAATATGCCATTAATTGTACTTTTGGTAAATATTTCTAATGAAGTTAATGTTTTGTTACAGGGACATCTGCTGTACTGTCAAGGTTTTATAATATTCTCTAAGTAACAATCCTGGGTGCACATCCTTCAACAGACTTTCCCCCCAACAGGTATTTTTTCCTCTGTTGAGACAAGAATCATTGTACTTTCTATTAGTCATCGTTGTGCTAGTTTATGTTTAGTTTCTCCTGAGGTGTTTGTGATTTATTTACTTTCACTTTCCTTTTTGCAGGAGAAAAATTCACAAATAGAAAAAAAATCTCTTGCAGAAATTTTATTAAATTGTAAGAATATGAGTCATGCATCTAAATGTGGAAGTTATCTTTTAACAACTGAGTTCAACATTTTCTAATTCAGTATTTGTTCATTTATTTTTAAATTGTAGTAGACATTCTGTATTATATTAGTTTCAGGTATACAACATAGTGATTAGGCATTTATATACCTTGCAAGATAATCACTGTGATAAGTCTTGTATCACCTGACACCATACATAATTATTATGATACTAGAGGCCCGGTACATGGAATTTGTGCATGGGGGTGTGTGTCCTTCAGCCCAGCCTGTACCCTCTCCAATCTGGGATATCCCTCTCACAATCCAGGACTGCTGGCTCCCAACTGGTTGCTTGCCTGCCTTCCTGATTGCCCCTAACCACTCTCCTACCAGCCTGATTGATGTCTAACTGTTCCCCTGCCAGCCTGATTGCCCCTAATTGCCCTCCTCTGCAGGACTGGTCACCCCTAACTGCCCTTACCTGCAGGCCTGGTCCCCCCAACTTCCCTCTTCTACTGGCCTGGTCACCCCTAACTCTTCTCCCCTGCAGCTTTGATTGCCCCCAACTGCCCTCCCTTGTAGGCCTTGTCTCTCCCAACTTCCCTCCCCTGCTGGCCATCTTGTGGTGGCCATCTTGTGTCTACATGGGGGCAGCCATCTTGTATCTTGTGTGTTGGAGTGATGGTCAATTTGCATATTACTCTTTTATTAGATAGGATAGAGGCCTGGTCCATGGGTGGGGGCCAGCTGGTTTGTCCCGGATCAGGGTGGGGTTTCCCTTGGGGTTTAGGGCAGCCTGGGCGAGGGGCCTGTGGTGGTTTGCAGGCTGGAGATGCCTCCCGGTGACCCAAGTGGAGGCCCTGGTATCTGGAATTTATTTATCTTCTATAATTGAAACTTTGTAGTCTTGAGCAGAGGCTAGGGCTGGCCAGGGCAGGCGGAAAGCTGACTTCCCTCATCACTGGGGACAACACAAGCCTTTTGCTTGCTCCAACTCTGTGGCCACCACCGTATTTGTTGGGTTAATTTGCATACTCGCTCTTGATTGGCTTGTGGGCATAGTGGAGGTACAGTCAATTTGCATGTTTCTCTTTTATTAGATAGGATTATCAACTCTATTCTGTATGCTGTACATTACATCGCCATGACTAATTTTATAACTGGAATTGTACTTTTTATTTGTGGTCAGTGCACATCATAGTGACCAGTCGTTCCACTGTTCGATCAATTTGCATGTTAGGCTTTATTATATAGAATAATAATATTATTATTATTATTATTATTATTATTTTAAATTAAATTATTATTTGTGTACACATTTTACCATTGCTCCCCCCCATACATACCCACCCTCCCCAGAGTTTTGTGTCCATTGGTTGGACTTATATGCATGTATACAAGTCCTTCGGTTGATCTCTTATCTCCCCCAGATCTCCCTCCCCTCCCCACTGTAATTTGACAGTCTGCTTGTTGCTTTACTGTGGAATTGTACTTTTTAATCTTAGCCTTTTTAAAAAGTTTCTACTTGCTCTGAAAAGGTTTATGCTCATCCTATATAATAATCTTATATAATAAAAGAGTAATATGCAAATTGACCCTAATGGCAAAATGACTGCTGAACCAGTCACTGTGAGGTGCACTGATCACCTCTTGGTTGCTTTCTCTGGTTGGTAGGCTCCAATTGCCTGATGGCCACCCATGGCAGGGGTGGGGCCGGCGAGTGGGTGGGAACAGCCTACCCCTCAGTCCCTTCCCCTGACCATCAGGCACCTATCACCTGATGGTGAACGGGGAACTGGAGGTGGGTGGTATCAGGGGTAGGGCTGGCTGCTGGCTGCAGGCAGCTGAGGAAAATGGCCCTGATCACAGGCCAGGTCTAGGAACCATACCTGCACACGAAATCTGTGCACTGGGCCTCTAGTTATTACATAAACAGCTATTTCTTTTCCAGTGGAAAATTTCAAAGTATTTCTGAATGAATGCTTAACATTTGATAGGCAACAGAACTTTATAAGATTTTGCTGCGAAGGAACCACTGAGCTAAAGCCAGCCCTATAAGATTAAAAAGCCACTTCTAAAATTACTAAAAATGTGAAAGCTAAAAAAAAAAGTACATACAGGTATATAATTTTTGAACTTTACAGTGGCTCATTTCTTGAACAGTTTCTCTCTAGTGAAATGTCCAATAGGATTTTCCCATTAAAAATAAGCAGGGAGAGGGAGAGAATTATATACCCTCTTGAGACCAAGTGCACGAAATTTGTGCACAGGTAGGGTCCCTATACCTATGTGGTGATCAGGGCTGATCTGTGGGGTGATCAGCCGAGTGATCAGGGGGCTTCTGCTGAAACCTTCCTTGGCTGGGGCCTGTGGGCTGGGGGCAGCTCCTGTGTTGAGCGTCTGCCCCCTGGTGGTCAGTGCACATCATAGTGACCAGTCGTTCCACTGTTCGATCAATTTGCATATTAGGCTTTATTATATAGAATATATCTTAGTAAGATCCTAATTTTTATAGGTTATTATAATAACCAATTGTAATCCTATCTAATAAAAGAGCAATATGCAATTTGACTGTCACTCCAAGACACAAGATGGCCACTCCCATGTGGTCAAAGATGGCTGCCCCATATGGACACGATGACCCCCATAAGATGATCTGCAGGGGAGGGCAGTTGTGGGCAGTTAGTGGTGACTAGGCCAGCAGAGGAGGGCAGTTGGGGGTAATCAGGCAAGCAGGGAGGACAGTTAAGGGTGACCTGGCCTGCAGAGGAGGCAGTTGGGCTGGGACCAGGGCTGCAGGTGAGGGCAGTTGTGGGGGGTGGGGGGGAGACCAGGCCTACAGGAGAGGGCAGTTGGGGGGGACCAGGCCTGCAGAGGGGGACCCAAGCCTTCAGAGGAGGGCAGTTGGGAGAAGACCAGGCCTGCAGAGGAGGACAGTTGGGGTGGACCAGGCTTGCAGGGGAGGGAAGTTGGGGGGGACCAGGCTTGCAGGGGAGGGAAGTTGGGGGGGGACCAGGCTTGCAGGAGAGGGCAGTTATAGGCAATCAGGCCAGCAGGGAGGGCAGTTAGAGGCAATCGGGCTGGCAGGGAGCAGTTAGATGTCCATCAGACTGGCAAGGGAGTGGTTAGGGGGTGATCAGACTGGCAGACAGAAGCTGTTAGGGACAATTAGGAAGAGGCAGGCGAGCAGTTGGGAGTCAGCAGTCGTGGATTGTGAGAGGGATGTCCGACTGCCCATTTAGGCCTGATCCCACTAGGGTGCAGGCTGGCTGAGGGACTCCTCTCTCCCCCCCATCCTGCACACGAATTTCATGCACTGAGGCCTCTAGTCAAGTATAAATGACATACTATATCATATTATTAAGCTTTCTAAAGTATATGAAATATTTAAGTGCAATGATATGAATAGTGTATTTGCTGGTTTTAATATTCTCTTATTTAGTGACTTGTTTTACTTTGTAGGTAACAAAGTCATGATAGACCATACTGAAGTTACAAAGTACAAAAAATGTAGTATCAGTATTCTTTGGGGGAAATAAACTGATTCCAGGTTGTATGTTTTTCTCCTGGTCTTTATTTTTGCATCTTTAGCTTCTTAAAATAATTAGATCACAGAGCATCCAAAGTTGGGGATGCTCTGAGAATCACTTTCCAGTTGGCTCAGTGACACACGTTCAGTTTGCCATGTCTGCCATGGTTTAGTTGGCAGAGGGCATACAAGTTGCCACATGTCACTTTCTAAACGGAATGTTACCCATGTTTCTCCTGCCAGTGACAGTCTGAGACAGCAATGTGGAATGCTTTGTTCATGTAGAATAATCATAGTAAAGGCGAGGGTGAAGGGGCATGATCCTCAGGTTGGTTGGAGAGGAAAGAGCACTCAAGCTTGTAACTTTCTAGGAAGCCAGCGTCAGGGCGCTTCTAAAATTTCAGCCATCAGTGCCAGCATTTCTGAGTGGTCAGGAAGGTCCAAGGTGTAAAAATAGATGGGCTTTGTGGGTAGGGCTTCCTGAGTTCAAATCCTAGTTTCACTACTAGCCAGTTCTATCCTTAAGAAAGGTGCTTGGCCTACTTAAGCCTCTTTAAAGTTTAAGTTTCTTTAAAAACAGAGATAACAGTGCTTACCAGGATTAAATGAAATAATAGATATGAGATACTTAAATTCCTGGAACATAGTAAATCTAATAAGTGTTGACTTTTATCATAATCTTAATTGTTGTCATTGTAAGTACAGCATTTGGTTAGATACTCTAGTATAGACCAGTTAAACCTTACAGAATTAATCTTCTAGCCCAGTGGTCGGCAAACTCATTAGTCAACAGAGCCAAATATTGACAGTACAATGATGGAAATTTCTTTTGAGAGCCACATTTTTTAAACTTCTTCTAACGCCACTTCTTCAAAATAGACTCGCCCAGGCCGTGGTATTTTGTGGGAGAGCTACACTCAAGGGGCCAAAGAGACGCATGTGGCTCGTGAGCCGTAGTTTGCCGACCACGGTTCTAGCCAATTTCTCAAAGTTTGGAATGAAGACCATCCAGGGATCCCTGAGCCCCAGCTGGAGCTACTGAATTGGAGTCACTAGGGTGGAGACCCAGTAACTGGACTTTTAACATGCAACCCAGGGACATTCTTTTTGCCACAGTAAAGTTTGAGATCTGCTGTCCTGGCTTTGCTTTGTTGTGTTACACAGATATTAACTTGCTTTACAAATTGAAAGCAAGACCCTCCACCAGCAAAAGGATTACAACTCACTTTTTTGCAGTGGTCTGGAAACAGACCTCCAGTATCTCCAAGGTATGCCTGCATTAAGTATTCTGTATTTTAGGCGTGGCCACTTCTCTTTCAGATCTGTGCTACTTCCCTTGCACTCCTACCCAACTCCAATAACTCTTGATTTAGAAAAGAGAGTTATTCCTGAAAGGTTAAAGATAGCTTGTAATCCTGTTTTTCCCCTTGGAGTGTATTATCAATTGAATATGAAATACTATAGAAATCTAACAAAATTCCATTGGCAAAGCAATGAAATTTAATTTTTCAAGCAAGAAATGATGGAATATAACATTTGGTCTGAAATATATAGAGGAGTGTGATCCCAGCAGTTGCTGCACCCACTGCTGGGAACTAATTTTACTAACTCATTTGGAAACTTGAAGGATGTATAGTCTCTTAAAAATCAAAGTGTGGTTAGTAACTTCTCACACTTACAGGATGCTTTTTCAGCCAATACAGGTCCTTCAAATCACATAGTCACCCAATGAAGTAGGCCAGCAGTTTTGGATTTGCTTTAAAACAGTAAACTGAGGATTTGGAAGGTTACAGGACCCTCCCAAAGTCATACAGCTGATGAGTGGCAGAGCTGGGCATAGAGCCAAGTCTCAGAATGGGTAAGAAGTTCCAGAAACAGCATCTGCTTGGTATCTAACACTCCGAGTTAATTTCTAACAATCTGCGAGTTACCTGATCTTTGGTGGACCCTTAGTCTGTTTTAAAAATCTGTGAAATAATTAAAAGTATCTAATGCATACGGTTTTGAAAATAAATGAGATGGGATCTGTACTAAAGACCACATATCTAATGGTGGCATTGTAGTGATTTGATAAGTTTCCATTCCATTTTCCCTTTTGACTCCAAGTCTAGCATTCTTTCTACTAAGCTTGGACCACTTTCTACCGCAGTTGGTTCCTGTCCAAATCAGAGTTCTTCCTCTTCGTTTTTTGGCTGCCTGGGATCGGCTAGGCAGCTCCGCTAAAGAGCTTCACCCCTTCTCCTGGAATCCTCTTTTGGTGGGTCAGCTGGTGGCCAGGAAATAAACTACTGTGGACAGAGTGGTGTGACTCCAGGGCCGAGCTTTGCCATTTCTAGTAGGTCAGTGCCACAGGTGGGGAGACAGGAGGCATGGCACCTTAATACAGTTTGTGATGAAGGTGAAGTGTTTCAGTTCTATTTCCCAATGTACAATATAAATTTTTAATATAATTATACCAATGTTCCATTGTATATTTGGCTTTATACCTTCACTATTTTTTTGGTATCAATTATTCATCTGTAATTCTTTTACTGCCAAGTTTTGCATTAAACATTTTAAAGATATTTTGGAGCAGTACAGTTTAGATTCTGCTATTCCTCTATGCAATTAAAAAAGAAACATGACTGGCACTGTCTATTTTTTAGTTTTTCAGTTAAACTTTACATTGAATAATATTCTGTTTCAGAAAAGTGGTTAGCAAATCCTATACATTACAGAGTTGTTCCCTCGATGTTTCAAGTACCCACATGGCCCCCATACATAGTTATCATGATATTCAGCCAGTCTGTTCTTTATATCTGAGTCTGTTTTAAGTTTTTGTTTTATTTTGTCCTTTAGATTCCACATATAAGTAGAATTATATGGTATTTGTCTTTCTCTGTGACTTATTTTAGCATAATATCCTCTAAGTTCATCTATGCCAGGGGGTGAAAAAACTTTTTCTGCCAAGGGCCATTTGGATATTTATAACAACATCATTTGTGGGCCATATAAAATTATCAGCTTAAAAATTGACCTGATATTGGTCAAACTTTTAATTAACTCACCCCTAATGCTTGGACAAGGGCAGACCAAATGATTTCTCAGGTCTTATATGGCTGGAAGTTCCCCACCCCTGGTCTATGCTGTCACAAAAGTAAAGATTTCATTCCTTTTTATGGTTGAGTAGTATTCCATGGTGTATAAGTACCACAGCCTCTTTTTAAAAATACATTTATATTTATTTCAGAGAGGAAGGGAGAGGGAGAAAGAGATAGAAACATCAATGATGAGAGAGAATCTTGATTGGCTGTCTCCTGTGTTCCCCACACTGGGGATTGAGCTCACAACCTGGGCATATGCCATGACTTAAGATTCGAACCATGACTTCCTGGTTGGTAGGTTGATGCTCAACCACTGAACCACTGCTGCTGGGTAATATCACAGTTTTTTTTTTTTATTTGTTTGTTTGTTTGTTTTTTTCTACTCATCTATTGATGGGCACTTAGGTTACTTCCATGTCTTGACTATCCTATATAATAAAATGCTAATATGAAATAGACTGAATGGCAGAATCGAACAACCAAACAACCAGTTGCTGTGATGTGCACTGACAACTAGGGGGCGTGCATGGAACATGGTGGATGTCAGCAGCAAAGTGCAGAACATGGTGGGTGTTGGCCGCAGTGGGATGGTAGAGCAGGTGAGCAAGGGCGACAGACCAAGGCCAGGTGCTGGTTGCTGTCATTGGGGTGAGCCTCCAGTGGTTACTAAAAATTCTTCGCTTCCACACACCACAGTCCTACCTGGAGCTCGCACCTGCTGTCGCGTTAGCCCCACTTGAACCCACTGCCGGTGCCGGAGCTGCCACTCGCACCCACTGTTAGCACTGGCCTTGCTCACACCCACAGCTGGAGCTGGAGATGCCAGTGCCTGGTGCTGATCCCGATTGCTCAGTGCTTTCAGTGCTGATTGCTCCTGAGGGCTTTCCTACCTCCCCCTGCTCCTGAGGGGCAATTGGGGCAGCAGCCACTGCTCGCATCTGCTGCTGGCACCAGCCCCAGTTGCTCTGTGCTGTCAGCAGGTGTAAGCGGGACTGGCACCATCAGCGTGTGGGAGCTGCAGTGGCAGAAGTAGGGCTGCCAGTAGATGGGACTGGGGGCTGAGGCAGGAGGGGCCAGGCGGGGGCATGGAGGATGGGTTGAGGCCCACCCCTGTGCCCACCGCAGCCCACAGTTCCTTTCAAGGTGCATGAATTTGTGCACTGGGCCCCTAATTGTAAATAATGCTGCAGTGAACACAGGGGTGTATATATTCTTTTGAATTAGTGCTTCAGATTTCTTTGAATATGTTACCAGAAATAGAATCACTGGTTCATGAGGCAATTCCATTTTAATTTTTTGAGGAACAAACAGTTTTCCTTAGTGGTTGCACCAGTCTGCATTCTGACCAATAGTGCACTAGGGTTCTCTTACCTCCAGATCCTTACCAACACTTGTTGATGATAGCTATTCTAATGATGTAAGGTGAAATCACATTGTGGTTTTGATCTGCATTTCTCTGATGATTAGTGATATTGAGCAACATTTCATATGTCTGTTGGTCAACTGTATTTGGCACCACTTTGTCTCCCCCGCCGCCCCCACCCCCCGGAAAAACTTTTTAGGCTCCCGCAATCAGGGAGTCTTGGTGTTCATGGTTTCACAGCTGAGGCAGCTGGTCCCTGGGTGTTGTGGTTGTGGGGTCCTGGGAAGTATCCGAGGTCTCCCTGGTTGAAGGTAAGGCTGGACTTCTGATCACAGCTTGTCTCCCCTTCAAGTTGGCACAGTTTCTGCGGCAGGGCTGGCCACTCCGGGAGAGATTTCAGCAGCAGTAGAGACTGCCTGGCCAGGGGAGCCTGGTCCACCAGTCTCCAGCAGTCCTGAGAGTATGGCTGTCCCCCACTTACAGACAGACATTCCCACACATCCACGCACTCTCCTTTCGCTCTCTCTCTATCTTGCAGCCTGCTGTCCCGTCAGCTGCCATTTTGGATCCAACGTTTGGCATTTTATAATAAGTATGATGTCTTGGTGTGGGCCTCTTTGGGTTTATCTTGATTGGAACTCACTGTACTTACTAATGTATTCTTTAGTTCAGATATTGATCTGCTATGTCTCCCAATATTAGTATGAAGATCTTATGTAGTAGGTGTCTTATGGAGCTGTGGCACAATCTCCTTGGTCACCTGAGCTAGGTGCTCTAGGAATGTCTCTTGTATGGGTTGAGACCTTCTGTTTAAGTTGAGTCTTGATTTCTGTTGGCCCACCCATTTGTGGGGTTAACCACAGGCTGGTTGTGCAAATTGTTCTCGACCATAGTGTATGAGTCACTGTTTGGGAACTGCCTTCCAAAGAGGAGTTGGTCCTGGCAAGTCTGGTGCCTGCCAGGATCACCCTTAGGGTGTTCTACTTGGGTGGCTAGTTGGGTCATGCCCACCATTGGTTGTATTGATTTTTAGTCCACTTGGAAAGGACACTGTGTAGATTAATGTCAGAAGCTGCCTATGACCAGCCTTGGGCTACCTGTCTGGAGCTATCAAGCTAGTCCCAATTTGTGGCTGCCTCTATTGGGCATGTGACCAAGCTGTGTACAAAGGTTGGCTTCACCAGTTCCAGGTCTAGGGGTAGATAAGTAAAAGGTCCAAGGTACCATGAGATCTACCTTCACCTATTGGCTGCTCTACCACCCATTCCCTGAGGCTGCTGAATTTCCTCAAAATCTTTCCAAACAAAGTCTGGCTGTCCACAGCCTGCAGTCTCTCCCACCAGGTGTGAGGTCTATAGGCTAGGGCAACCTGGGTTGGGAGGACAGAGTAGATCTCCTGTTTGGAGATGGTGCTGGTCAGGCACTCAGTCAGGGGAAAGCAGCCCTTACTCCAGAGCCACACCACTCAGTCTCTTCTGACTAGCTTCTCAAGAAAGAGCATAGAACAGGTGTGGGCTGGGGATAGCCAGCAGTCTTCTGCAGGGCTGAGCTTAATACAGTGTGGCCATGGTTGGGGAGGGCGGTGAGCTAGTGGGTCTCCTTTTGGGGCATGCCACTGGTAGCACACAGGGGTGAGGGTGACCCCCACTCCGGAGCCACAAAACTCATTGTCCAAGTCTCCAACAAGAGCTCCACCAGGAAAAAAAAAAAAAAAAAAAAATGCACCTAATGTGCCAGCTAGGTGCAGCCAGCAGACTTTTCTTTAGGATGTGAGTGAACTCAGCAGGGTGGGCCACTGGAAGTTGGAAGGACAGGGGGCTGGTCACCAATGGCTCACAGGGAGGAAGAAATGGAGCCACACAACTCAGTGGTCTTTCGAGTCTCTGACAAGATTTTCTCAAGAAAAAATGCTCTAGTGCTATCTCTTGGTCTTGCCTTATCTTTGTGATGCATTCTGAGCGACTCTTATAAGAGGGCTCTTGGTGAACAGCAGAGCTAATTCAGAGTCAGTGTTTGCTTGACTCAGTTCATTGGCTGGACTCGTACAAGTTAAAGGGGGGAGGGGGCAAAACAATCTGTCATCAAAAGAAAGAATCCAAGTGAAGTTGTGGTCATTCATTATTTTCTCCTACTCTTGTTTTTCAACTTTTCGTCACTATGCCCTCTTAATTCATTGTGTTTCCTTGATCTTATTCCAAGCCACTTTCTCCTTCTAATATCATACTGCTTTAAGCTTAAACTTTAAATACAGAAAAGACATTTTTTAAAAAAGTCCTTTTATATTCCCTTGCCAGCACTGGAAACTTATTTGTTGGGAAAGATTCCATTACCTCATTCTTCACATATCTGAGATAAATAGGAGACCTTCAAAACAGGATAGTTGATAATTGGCAAAAGAAAATTTCAGTCAGTTTGTTTTGAGGATAGTGCAGAATTTGAATAGGTTATGAAGAAGACAGAAAAAGAATGATTCATTTACTGATCCAAAACATGGTTATTGGCTATGAGCTACTTACATCTCTGTTTGAATACTTGGCCAGAGACTTAGTTATAATAACTAAGCAATAACTTAAAGTAAGTTCATTTTGATAAAATCACATATGAATGAGAAGAGCTTGTCATCTAGACCAGTGTTTTTCAACCTTTTTTGGGCAAAGGCACACTTGTTTCATGAAAAAAATCACGAGGCACACCACCATTAGAAAATGTTAAAAAATTTAACTCTGTGCCTATATTGACTATATATAAAGTAATTCTCTTGAATAGGAATCAAATAAACACAAAGAAAGTATTTTATAATTACTTTATTATGAAATATTAAGTAAACAAAATAGTGAAAAATTATAAAATTCTTCTCTTGTCTGCACCTACGGCACACCAGTGTGCCGCGGAACAGCGGTTGAAAAACACTGATCTAGACTGTTCGTTGATTTGCTCACTTACTTATGCTCCAACTTACCCATTCATCCCTTGATACATTCGTGAAACATTTAAAAATATATATATTTTATTGATTTTTTTACAGAGAGGAAGGGAGAGGGATAGAAAGCTAGAAACATTGATGAGAGAGAAACATCGACCAGCTGCCTCTTGCTCACCCCCTACTGGGGATGTGCCCGCAACCAATGTACATGCCCTTGACCAGAATCGAACCTACGACCTATCAGTCCGCAGTCTGACGCTCTATCCACTGAGCCAAACCGGTTTCAGCTTGTGAAACATTTTTAATTGCCTGTTTCTCAAGCTCCAGTGTAGACTCTTAGGGCATTACCATAGTCATGGATAGTTTGGAAAGAATGTAATTAGCTGCCTTTGTATGATACCAGGCAAACAATTAAATACTAGGTAAATTTTGTAGTGGTTTTAATAGAGACATAGAAAGAAGCAAATAACTCAAAGCCCAGGGGAGTGTACAAAGTTTTCCTACAGGTGATATTTTACTTGAATTTTGAAGGATACATTTTTCAGGTTGACAAGGGGCAAAAAGAGGGACTGTGACTTAGCATATTTACAATTGCAGTAAACATGTGGCAGATGATGACTGGTTTGGTGTGGCTGCAGAATAATTGTGTCTGAAGACAGAGCTGGGAAGACACGTTAGATGAGATTTTCAATGGCCTTGTGTTTGTTCTAGGTAATGTCCTGCTATGATCTAGAAGTGTCTTTTAGTAGTAGTAGAGAGAATGGATCTAAGACCAGAAAGTGAGTTAAGAACCTATCCGGCGGTTTCATTAGGTGGAAGGATGGAACAGATTCCTTCTGAGATGAAATAATTGACAGACTTTGGTGACTGGGTGGCTGTGTCTTGTGAGGATGAAGGAGTTAAGGATGCTTAGTGGGGCTGACTGTGTGTATTGGATGACTTCAACTAAAGCCATTTGCTGGGAGGGATGATTCATGAAGATGCTGTTCTGCATTCTAATCTACAATCTTCATTTTTGTGATTCTAAAGGCACTTGGGACTACTGATTAGAATGTTGATATGCTGTCAACTAAGACTTCAAATGCCGGGGATGTTTTGAACACAGACACTTTCCTCCATCTTGTTCCATTAAAGAATAAGTCAGGACCAGCTTCCTCTTGCCTCCCATTCTTCTTTCCTCTCTCTGCCCCATTCCTTATCACATTCTCTCTCCCTCTCTCTCTCTCTCTCTCTCTCTTTCTCTCTCTCTCTCTCTCTCTCTCTCTCTCTCTCTCTCTCTCTCTCTCTCTAAAATAAACATTTTATTATTTGTAAAAATATATTTTATTGATTTCAGAGAGGAAGGGAGAGGGAGAGAGAATCATTGATCCGCTGCCTTCTGCCCACCCCCCTACTGGGGATCCAGCCGGCAACCCAGGCATGTGCCCCTGACTGAAATTGAACTTGGGGCCCTTCAATCCATAGGCCAATGCTCTATCGACTAAGCCAAACCAGATAGGGCTCTTTCTCTTTTCTCTTTCTCTTAATATGATGTTTTTAAACTATCTCTTTAATCTTAACAAGTCCAGGAATAAAACTACAACCTACAATTCTATTTTCTCTTCCTGGGTGTCACACTCAGTGTTGTGTTGCTATTGATTTTGAGATGCTAGGATAGTTAGGTTTTTAGTTAAGTCCAGAAAATGATATTCCATGAATGATTTTTAAAAAATATATATTTTATTGATTTTACACAGAGAGGAATTGAGAGAGACAGAGAGTTAGAAACATTGATGAGAGAGAAACATCGACCAGCTGCCTCCTGCACACCCCCCACTGGGGATGTGCCCACAACCAAGGTACATGCCCTTGACCGGAATCGAACCTGGGACCCTTCAGTCCGCAGGCTGATGCTCTATCCACTAAGCCAAACCAGTCCCGGCCCATGAATGGTTTTTACAAAGACTATGGGAGGAAAGCATATCAGCCAGAATTTTTCATAATTATTATTGTTTTTCTCTTTATCCTCATTGAATAAGACTAACAGTATTTATTGTTTTCATGAGCTTTAACACAGAGAAGACACCAAAAAGTATATGGAGGCTTTTCTGGAGCAATAACACACAGTCTAGTATTTTTGGAAGTTTGCTTACGGTTTTTTCCATAAACCATAAAACCACTTGGCATTTTCTTGCAAATATAAAATTAAATGAACTTCCTGAACTCTCTCATGTGCTCTTTCATTAACTTCTTTGGTTTCTCTATGACTGGTTTCTCATCTCTAAAATGGGTGTAATGATGTCCTCTTTACTTATCTGATAAATACAATGTTAGGTAGATGTTAAATCAAGCTGATGAAAATTTAAGGTTTTTAAGGACACATATCTAGTTATAAGATAAACAGTACTGGGTTGTGGTGTACACATGATGTAGTGTTAACACTGCTGTGTGGTATATTTGAAAGCTGCTAAGAGTATTTCCTAAAAGTTCACATCACAAGGAAAAAAACTTTTTTCCCTTTTTTTTGTATTTATGAGATGATGGATGCTAAACTTACTGTGGTAAGCATTTCACAATATATGTAAGTCAAGTAATGCTATATACCTTAAAATTATATAGTTATTTATGCCAATTACACCTCAATAAAGCTTTAAAAATATTTTTAAGTAAATCTAAGCTATATGGTGCTAAAAATACCCCTCATCAAAAAATGTTAAGGGTCAAACTTTTCTAAATATTTTTACAACATAACATATAAAATATTTCCTTGTTCCTTACCTTCAACTCTTTAAAAATGGTAGTTTATCTGCGATCTTCTGAATTTGCTCTTCATTTAAAATCCTAGGACAGCTCTGGGTGGGGTGTCATCTTGTCACCAAAAGCTGATGGGTTCGATTCCTACTTGGAGCTCATGTGGGAGGCAAACAATTGATGTTTCTCTCTCACATTTAACATTTTTTTCTCATTCACTTCATCTTTCTAAAATCAATTTTTAAAAATTAAAAATCCTAGAACATATATTTATAACACTAGAGGCCCAGTGCATGAGTTTATGCATGGGTGAGGTATGGCTGGCCCATACCAATTGGGGCTAATTGGGCCATACTGGGCTGGTGGCGGGGAGGGGACACAGGAGGTTGTCCCTCCCCTTATCGGGGGTGGGGGACGATTGGGGGCAGGGCTGGCAGGGGGATGGCCAGCCCTGCCCTGGGTCAAACTCCTGATCAAACTCTGGATCAAGGGGACAATTTGCATATTAGCCTCTTATTATGTAGGATACCCCTTTTTATTATGATGCATTAACTTTTCATTTAAGGGAAAATAGGTAATGATATTTAACTCTAAATAGTGAGATGCTACTATTTCTATTTCATAATATACAGTTGTCTCCCTCACACCATCCACAGTTTCACTTTCTGAAGTTTAGGTACCTGTGGACCAAAAATATTACATGGAAAATTACAGAATTTATAAATTTTGAGTTTTGTGCTGTCCTGAGTAGTGTGGTCACATCTCACACCATCCTGCTCATTCACACCTGAGATGTGAATTAGTCCTTTGTCCATCGTCTCCCTGCTGGATATGCTATCCATTCATTAGTCATTTAATAGCCATCACAGTTATCAGATTGATTGTCGGGTATTATAGTGTTTTGTGTTCAGGTAACTCGTATTTTATTTACTTAATGACTCCAAAGTACAAGACTAGTGGTACTGACAATTTGGCTATGCCAAAGAGAGGCCATAAAATGCTTCTTTTAAGTGAGGATGTATGTATAGGACATGATATAGTACATAAAGGTTGAGTACTATCTGTAGTTTCAGGCATCCATTGGGAAACTTTGGAAGGTATCCCCTGTGGATAAGGAGGGGGCAGCTTTTTATAAGGCCTAAAATTTTATGTTCTGGAGTTGGAGCACACTATTGGTACCACAGGCTATTCTTAAATGATATTATTTACATTGGGAGATTTTAAAAAAATATATATATTTTATTGATTTTGTACAGAGTGGAAGGGAAAGAGATAGAGAGTTAGAAACATCAATGAGAGAGAGTCATCGATCAGTGGCCTCTTGCACACCCCCTACTGGGGATATGCCCGCAACCAAGGTACATGCCCTTGACCGGAATCGAACCTGGGACCCTTCAGTCCCCAAGCCAACGCTGTATCCATTGAGCCAAAATGGTTTCAGCTGTTTGTTTGTTTTTAATAATTATTTTCTACTAGAGGCCTGGTGCATGAAATTCGTGCACAGGGGCAGGGGGGTGTCCCTCAACCCAGCCTGCACCCTCTCCAATCTGCGACCCCAGTGTGGGATTGGGCCTAAACGGGCAGTCGGACATCCCTCTCACAATCCAGGACTGCTGGCTCCCAACTGCTCGCCTGCCTGCCTTCCTGATTGCCCCTAACTGCTTCTGCCTGACAACCTGATCACTCCCTAATCATTTCCATGCTAGCCTGATTGATGTCTAACTGCTCCCCTGCCAGCCTGTTTGCCCCCAACTTTCCTCCTCTGCTGGCCTGGTCACCCCTAGCTACCCTCCCCTACAGGGTTGATCGCCTCCAACTGCCCTCCCTTGCAGGCCTGGTGCTTCTCAACTGCCCTCCCATGCTGCCCATCTTGTGGTGACCATTTTGTGTACACATTGGGGCAGGATCTTTGACCACATAGGGGCAGCCATATTGTGTGTTGGAGTGATGGTCAATCTCCATATTACTCTTTTAATAGATAGGATAGAGGCCTGGTGCACGGTTGGGGGCCAGCTGGTTTGCCTTGAAGGATGTCTCGGATCAGGGTGGGGGTTCCTTTGGGGCGTGGGGCGGCTTGGGTGAGGGGCCTGTGGTGGTTTGCAGGCCAGCCACGCCCCCTGGAGACCCAAGAAGAGGCCCTGGTATCTGGAATTTATTTACCTTCTACAATTGAAACTTTGTAGCCTGGGGCGGAGGCCTGGGCCAGCAAGGGCAGGCGGAAAGCTTGGCTTCCTCCATTGCCTGGGAAACACAAGCCTCCATCCTGCTCTCTGTGGCTGTAGCCATCTTGGTTGGGTTTATTTGCATACTCACTCTGATTGGCTGGGGGGTGTGGTTTGTGGGTATAGCAGATATATGGCTAATTTGCATATTACTCTTTTATTAGGTAGGGTTACAGCTGACATAAAATACATTAGTTTCAGGTATACAGCCAGTGATTAGACATTTATATAACTTGTGAAGTAATCACCCCAATAAATCTAGTACCATCTTGACACCATACACATTTTTTTTAATAATATTATTGATTATATTCCCTATGCTGTACTTTACAACCCCATGACTATTTTGGAACTACCTACTTGTACTTCTTAATTTCTTCATCTCTTTCACCTGGTTTTCCAGTCTGCCTCCTATCTGGCAATCATCTGTCTGATCTCTGTATCTATGAACCTGTTTCTGGTCTGCTTGTTTGTTTTATTTTGTGTGGGGTTTTTGTTTTTTGGGTGTTTTTTTTTAGATTCCACATATAAGTGAAATATTATGGTATTTGTCTTTCTCTGACTTATTTATTCAGCACAATACCCTCCAGATCCATCCACATTGTTGCAGATGGCAAGGTTTCATGCTTTTTGTTTTTTATGGCTGAGTCATATTCCATTGTATATATCCATCACTTCTTCATTATCCATTCATCTATTGATAGGCATTTAATTGTTTCCATATCTTGGATATTATAACTAATGCTGCAGTAGAATATATACATGCATATGTCTTTGTGAGTTAGTTTTTTTGGCTTCTTTGGATAAATAAGACTGGCATATTTTAATGTATGTACATTCAAGGGCTCAATAGACAGAAATCAAAAAGTGGGGAATTTATTTTTATTTTTACTAACCTCTAGCTAAAATGTAGCATTTCCTTTAATTATGAATGTAGGCAACAGACCAGTGGAATTCACAGATCTTATTCACATCATGCATCAGTCTTTGCTGTACCTTAAAATATCTCATACTCAATCAGTGCTTCTTCAGAAGTGTGACTGTTGGTAGACCTGTCACTAGTCCTTTTAATTCATATGTTACATATTTTATAATATCACAGTCATCTTACTATTTCGATAAGTGTGTTTCAAAGTAATCAGCTTACTTTATAATCCTATCTGCTTTATTTTATGTATTGAAAAATGTGATTCTGAGAAGGGGTCTCTGGGTCCCCATGTACCATTATCAGAGCCTCTTGTAACTGCCTGTTGCTTCTTTCCTCCCAGGATACCTATAAAGTTCTGTTTTCTTCTGTAAACTGGCCGGAGAGGAGAGGGGTGGGGAAGGGGGTAGAATTGGGGGTAAAAAAGATGAAGGGGCCAAAACCGGTTTGGCTCAGTGGATAGAGCGTCGGCTTGTGGACTGAAGGATACCAGGTTTGATTCTGGTCAAGGGCATGTACCTTGGTTGTGGGCACATCCCCAGTAGGGGGTGTGCAGGAGGCAGCTGATTGATGTTTCTCTTTCATTAATGTTTCTCTCTCTCTCTCTCCCTTCATCTCTGTAAAAAATCAATAAAGTATATATATTTTTTAAAAAGATGAAGGGAAAAAGAGTCACAGGGATATAATGTACAGCACAGGGAATATAGTCAATCCTATATAATAAAGAAGTAATATGCAAATTGACCATCACTCCAACACACAAGATGGCCACCCCCATGTGGACACAAGATGGCCAGCAGGGGAGGGCAGTTAGGGGTGACCGAGCTGGCAGAGGAGGGCAGTTGGGGGTGACCAGGCCTGCAGAGGGGGTCAGTTTGGGGGGACCTAGGCCTGCAGGAGAGGGCAGTTGAGGGTGACCAGGCTTTCAGGGGAGGGCAGTTGGAAGCGACCAGGTTGGAAAGGGAGGGCAGTTAGGAGTGACTGGGTCAGCAGAGGAGGGCAGTTAGGGGCAACCAGGCCTGTAGGGAAAGGCAGTTGGAAGAGAATAGACCTGCATGGGGAGGTTAGTTAGGGGCAATCAGGCAGCAAAGAAGCAGTTGGGCATCAATCAGGCTCGCAAGGGAGTGGTTAGGGGGTGATCAGGTTGGCAGGCACAAGTGGTTAGGGGCAGGCAGGCAGGCAAGCGATTAGGAGCCAGCAGTCCTGGATTGTGAGAAGGATGTCCCAGATTGGAGAGGGTGCAGGCTGGGCTGAGAGACACCCCCTTTCTCCTCACCCCCCCCCCCCCCACACACACACCCATACGTGAATTTCATGCACAGGGCCTCTAGTAATATAATAATTTTGTAGGTTACAGATGGATACTATATTTATTGTGATCACATCATAAGGTATTTCAGTATCAAATAACTGCTGTACATGCGAAACTAATACAATATTGTTTGTGATCTATAATTTAAAAAAAATAAAGACTTTTTAAGTCTGCACCAGGGCTGCAGAGTGAAAAAGACAGAGATTCTGCAATGAGATGAATAAGTTGTTATAAATTAGGATCTTCCCCTTTCTGGCTCTATTAATCTCAGTGAGTAATTTTATTTATTTTAGCCTCAAAGCCTTAAACTATAAAATGTGGCAAATAAGACATCCTTAGCGTGGTTGTGGAGGTTAAATAACGAAACACGTGCCTGGTATATAGTTCTCATTAGTGTCCTCTGCATTGTCTAGATGTTCTTTCTTCTCCCCTCCAGCTTGGTGACTGTACCTCCCTCCTTACAGAATCCAGGATTCTCAATATCTAAGGAGGCTTCCTTTTTGTTAACCCTCATTCGAGCATATTATCCATTGATTTTTAGAGAGAATGGATGGAGAGAGACAGAGAATTATCCATGTGAGAGAAACATGGTTGGTTGCCTCCTGCACTCACCCCAACCAACCTGGGTCGGGATCGAGCCTGCAACCAAGGTATGTGCCCTTGACCAAAATCGAACCCAGGATCCTTCAGTCCACAGCATACACTATCCACTGAGTCAAACTGGCTAGGGCGAGACCTGAAAGTACCTTGGCTTATTCAAAGTAAAGTCTCTTTGCTTTAGTTTATTTTTTAAATCTACACAAAGCATCTTAATTTCTTTGCCTAGAATATTTTCTTCTGAATTCCCTTGCTGTGTTAGTTTCCTAGAGCTACTATAATAAATTACCACAGACTGGTTGGCTCAAAACATGTATTCTCTTTGTTGTAGAGGCCAGAGTGTGAAATCAAGGTGTGGGCAGGACCAAGCTCCCTCTAAGTCCCTAGGGGAGAGACTTGGGGTTTCTTGGCTTATAAATGCATCATTCTGATCTCCGCCTCTGTTCTCACATCCCTTCTTCCTTTTGTCTTTGTGTTCAGATTTTTCTTCTTCTTGGGGCACCAGCCAATGGACTAGGGGCCACCTAATCCAGTATGAGCTAATCTTTGCTTAGTATTTCCAAGTAAGATCACTTCACAGGTGCTGAGGGTCAAGACTTCAACATGTCGTACAGGAGGATACAATTCAACCCAGCACTTGCCAGTCAGGCTTCTGAACAGACACAAGCAACATCAGTTTTTCTGCCAGAGTTTTTCTTCCTTTTTACCTCCAGGTAGTAATTTAATCTCGCTATGGTTTCAAAAAAATGTTTTAAAGTGTAATCAGAGGTAATGAAATCTATCTTGGTTTTTTACTTTTGTAAAGAAAGGAATTTTGTATGGGAAGAATAGCTCTCTAGGGAAAGTGCTTTAAAACTACTGAGAAGCAAGAGTTAAACTGAAAAGTGTGTTTGCAAAAGTTTATGACTTGGGTGTGAATTGGCCATTCAAGCTAAGAGAACCCTGCAAGCTCAGGCTGCCGATCTGCAAAAGCTGACTGAGCAGATCTCTGGCCTCTTATCCCCTGATTTGAGAGTGTTAACAGTGGGAAGAAGTCTCAGAGAGCATGGATGTAGTCAATTGCTTGTTCCTTCAGTGTGTCTGCGGGTCACCACTGCCTGTAGCAGAGTCCGAGGTAGGTGAGTGGAGAGTGTTGTTGTTGTTGTTGGTGCTGGGTTTGTAATTCCAGGTATAATCACACTCAGAGTGTTTCCCAGGATGAAAGTAGGTCGTATTTTGAAAGTCGGTACACTTTGCTAAAAGAAGATTTAGTCTTGGAATATGCATCAGATTTGTTCTGTGAGGAATGTAAGTCACTTCTGGCTAAGGATCCTTATTTGAATGTGAGCTTAACGCTGAGGGACTTTACATTGCTTCCTACCTCCTTCCCTCCTTCCCTCGGTATGTTTGCTAGGAGTAAAAGGGACATTTCAATTTTATATGTTATTCTGTTAATTAAGTTTTGCAGAACATTTGGTACCACTTGGAGGGGGTGTCTTCCTTGGGCTGTATAAATAGCTACTGTGGAAGTAAGTTGCTTCCCGGGGGTGCTCCCATGCAGGCTGGTAGCCCCCAGAGGCCTGAGGCGTGAGGAGTCAAGCCTGTGCTGGCTGGCCACTTCCTGCCCTCTAATTCCCTGCTCTCAGCCTCCATCACTTCCGGGGGTGTGTTTTGGTCTCAAGATTTATTACCTGAACAGCTAAGACAACTCCTTGTTTTCCTAAACCCATTTTCTTATTTTGTTTGCATCAGTGAGGAAAAGCAGGCTGCATGTTGCATAAGAGCAATCAAAACCTCATGTAGATTTATGACCAGACTACCCATTGCCTGTAATTTTGTTGTACTTCTGTTTTTCTAGCACATTCTTTCTGAACCTTTTTATCACAGGGTGATAAAATAAATAGGTTTAGTCTCATTTCATGCTTAAGTTGTCTGTGCCATTTGATGTGGTAATTTAAACTATCCATAAAAACCTGTTGTTCATATGTAATGTAATAAAATAATATAAACATTTCCATGACTTCTCTTTCCCAGGGCAGTGTCACAGAGAAAAAACTTTTCCTATACCCTCTTAGGTTTATGCTTAGAGGTTCTTAGAATTAAATTTGACAAAAAGCAAATTTGCGAGATAAAAGGCATTTTTTACTCATGTAGGTAAGTGGGAGCTCACAAAAAAGTGTGACTCCAGGAAGTGTTCGAATTGGGGGCTTATATACCATCTTAATGAGGGGGAGGGGTGCTGATGGGAAAACAGCTGACTTTTAGGAAAGGAGCTGGGACTGTGAAGAGTGGGTGAGAGAGAGGATGGTTTTGTGACCCTGTCTGTGTAGGTGAGGGCTTCTCCTCTGCAGCGGTAAGAGTGCATCTTCCCTGGTTGGAAGAAACTCTATTCAAGGAGCAGATCACGACAACTGAGTTCTTCTGGGAGGCCCTGCATTAAGGCAGATGAGGGAATTCAAGGAAAAAAAAAAAAAAAAAAAAGCTCATTCTTAAATACCTTCAGCTCAAAACAGATGGAAGGCCCTGGTGGTGTATTCTGGACCCCTTCAGTGGAGACTTAAATGAGAGGTAGCATTCTGGGCAGTAGACTTACTATCAGCAAGGTCATTGGTGAATGCTAGAAGCCATCTTCCTTTGAGCAGAGGTGACTTGATATCGTGGAAACAGAAATTACAAGGCCCACATTTGTGTGTCTCTTGCTGCTCATTGGCTGTGTGGCCCTGAGTAAATCACTTCCCTAGGTCTCAGTTTTCCTGATTTAAAAAAGGATGGGCACAGGGTAGAGTATCTGTAAGTCCTTTCCTGCTTGCTTTGCTCTTCAGAACATTTCCCGTGGTATGTGATCTTAGGGGACGCTTGGACACACCAGATTGGAAATTACGGGACCTGCATTTCAGGTCTCATTTGCCACCAATTAGCAATAGGTGGGACTTCCTGGACCAGCAGTGCCCATGGGCGGGGCGGGGCGGGGCGGGACGGGGTGGGGCTGGTTTGCCAGGGGATGCCACAGCAGCTCCTCTGGCCATCTTCGTTAGGAGATGCCCTGCAATCACAAGTGTTTTCTGGGTAAATTAGTCCCCTTCTGGTGCCTGCATATGCTTTTATTGTATTTTAAATAATGAATAGGGATGGAGGAACTGGAGGCACCCAGGTCCCAGACCTGCAGCAGACTTTGGCTGGCTGACCCCTCTCACTGCCCTCCCATAGAGCTTGGAGACCAGGCTCCAAGGGTCCTTAGAGGTGGAGCTCATCTCCAGGCTGTGCCAGTCAGGGGATTGTAATTGTGTGGCAGTGCTTTCTTAAGAGGAATGATTAACTATGGCGGATAGGGCTCTTAACATTGTATTTCATCCGCACTAGGATCCATTTTTCCCTAGGGAGCAGTTACAGAACCACTTCCATAGAAGTACAATAGCTTGCCTGTTAATAAAGCTAGGGGCCCAGTCTGCTCATTCTCAAGCCTTATGGCTTTTCCCCTAGTATATTGCATTGCCTCTGAAAAAGTTACTTGAAAAATTAGAACGTGTTGTCTAATTTAGGATCATAGTCTCTCCAGCTGTGGTAGTGTCTACTCTGAAACCTGAGATCCTGAAGGGTCACTTGAGAGATGTCCAAGCTCACACAGCTAGTTATTAGCCTGATCTGGTTCTTGGAATCCTAATTCAGTACTTTCCCCTCCTTCCCTAGCAACCCAGACTTGATCTTCTGAAAGCACCTTCTATTTTTAAACATTATTGCAATACAGTACCTTAGAGTAGCAGTGGGTAGCACTGGCATTCATTCTTCTACTGGCAGACCTGCCTTTCTCCTATGCTATTGTCATGTGTATTTTGGGTGACACTCCTATCATACCTAAAAGTTCTTTTTATAACTCCTAATGGTACTGATTTTTAAAATATCTTTTATCAAGGCTCATTAGTCACCAAACATCACTATTTAAATTAATTTTAATTCAACTTACAGTTGAAGATAGACTTGCTTATTTTAAGCCACATTTCAATTACGTTTGTTACACAAAAACAAGTAAATCTAGAAAGCCTCCTGGTGGAGCTGAGGGAGGGTAGAGGGGAATGTGTAGCATGTTCTTTTTTAATACCTTCCTGATATTGGTTCTCACCTGACTTGTTCAAATTTGAAAAGGTTTTTACTGAGGAATCCTGGAGGCGGGGCTCATCCCTGGAGGAAGATGGGAAGGAGGCTCAGAGGACCCCCAGGAGGCGATGGGGCTCTGGGAGGAGGTCCCGGCCTCGACCGCTCTCAGACTATGGCCAGTTTGCCTGCCGAAGTTTGTCTATTCCTGAAGACTCAATTGCTGTGGACCCCCAGAAGGAGGACATTGTGGACAGTGACCACCAGCTGAGCATGGCCTCCACGGTCCCCGCAGACCAGAATGCAGCCACGGGCTGCCCCAAAGGATGCCAGAGAAGGCGCCCCATCTCCGTGATAGGCGGGGTCAGCTTTTATGGGAACAGCCAGACAGAAGCAATAGAGACTCTTCTAACCCAAGTAAGATCTGGTGTGCTTCTACCAAAGCAGCAGAGCCCTCAGCTTCCTGGCCTTTGTTCCCCCTGCAAACTAAACGGGATGCTGCTTTCCTTTCTTTCCTGACTCAATGATGATGTCATCTACTCACAACCTTTCTTCTGGACTTTGCAAACTGCACATATTAGAACTAATAATCTGACATTTGGATGTTTTACTAATCTTCTGTCTTTGCTGGGATCTTGAATGATGTGTGAAAGTAGTTTGATGTTTGTTCCAAATCATCTGAGATTTGAACAAGGGGAAAATAGCAGTACATATTTAGTGAGCTTCCTGAAAGAAGAAGCTGAAAGAAAGCATCATCCCTTGTTAACAAGTAAAGATGAGAAGAGAACAAAGAAGTTGTTTTTATTAGGAAATAATTTTTTCTACCATTTTCTTGCTTTTGTGTTGCAGTTTTTCAATTGCTTTAACAATAGATTAAAATCTTAATTTTATTCACTTATTAATTCAGCAAATATTTATCAGTTACTCAAAAGGCTCTTTGAGGATACAAAACATTTAAATAAAGGCCTTGGTCAGGAGGAGTTTCTGTTACTTGGCAATATCCAGCCATGGCCCAGGGCTCACCAAACAGTACATGAGTGAGTGCCCAATTTTATGTTTTAAATTTGCTGGCTGATATCAGAACCATAAAATTCTCCTAAAAGGGAAAGTCAATGTCGGCATAGATTTTCTGTTTACATTCCACCTGTAAAGCCCAGCACAGCACCTTGTCTATACATTGAACATGCAAAACTCCCTTGCTTAATTGAATTAAATTGAATTGAATTCCTAAGATAAAAACAAAATAAGTTGAAGAATACCACAAACATTTTGCTGTGTTTAAATGCTCTGCATGCTGAGAAATAATTCTGAACTAAAACAAACGGTGACCTCTTAATTCACAATACACCCAATAGGGAAGATGTAAAGCACTTAAAATTTATTTCACTTTAGAACATCAAAAAGGAGTGTGGGCAGATAACTTTCTGCACTGTAAGCTCATTTAGGGAACTCGGTGAAAACCCTAAGGAAAGCACTAAGCAGCTTGACCTGTGTTGCAGTTATAGGGACTGATAATGTAGAAAATCAAAAGGGCATAGAGATGATTCTATAGACAAGGGCAAATGTTTGAAAAACCAACTCTTCTTTTAAACAAAGCTCAGTTGTCTTGTTAGTTTAGGTAAACAAGAATTGGATTCCACAAATACTGAGCTGGTACCCTGCACATGGATATGTAGAGACCAGAGTAAATAGCTGAGCCACAGTTGGTCACCCTCGCCATGGTCTTTGGCACTGAATTTGCTTCTTCTGAAGGCTGCTGCTGGGAACACATCTTCTTAACCTGTGACCCTGTATCTCTGAGAAAGCCACCACTTCCTACATTTGCTTTTCCTCTTCTTAACTAACATTTTCCTTTTACTGAGTGTTGCCTGTTGGTATGTTGCTGACAGATAAGATGAAACATGATGCTGCGAGGTAAGAGCCAGTGGGTTGATACTGATTTTTTTAAAACGTCAGAATAACTCATTGCAGTTGAGCCTCAGTGCAGCTGCAAGCTTCTCACATGCTTTGGGGAAACCATGTCACATCTGCGAGGAGCTTTGAGGTGAGAACGCTGAGCTCCTTGCAGCTGTGTATGTGAAGAGCTTGCTGAGCTGCCACTTCCTGGCATCGTCTCACAGCCTCTTGCTTTCCTTTTGTAGCCAGCAGCCAGGCCGCCTGTGCCAGCTCACCAGGTGCCACCCTACAAAGCGATTTCGGCCCGGTTCCGGCCGTTCACATTTTCCCAGAGCACCCCCATTGGGCTGGACCGCGTGGGACGGCGGCGGCAGATGCGAGCATCCAATAGTAAGTCTCACAGGCCTCCCTTTCGGGGTCTCCGCTTTCAGCAACTGGTGTGGAACCCTTGCTTTGACTCTTCAGTTAAACCAAGGTGTCCAGGTCACTGTGGACTTTCTGCCTGTCTCTGGGCCAGGTAGTTGTTTCCTGACTGTGAGGAAGGCTCACCTGAGGAATTGCGTTTGTCATCAGCTGTCCTGTCCCGGGTGGGTGCTGTGCGTCATTACAGTGGCCCTGAGTATGAGAAGTTCGCTCCTTTCTGTGTACCTCCGTGTCCTGCAGAGTGACAGCCGACCCAGAATGCAGTCCCAGGGGTTTGCCTTAACCTTTTTGAAGCTCTTTCTGTATATTTAAGATTCACCAATACTTGTTTGAACACCAAAGAAAAGTTATCTAATATGGTAGTTAATATGTCGCCATAGTATTTACCCAATTGTTGATTTGAAATAATACCACGTTTTGGGAAGATGTTTAAACTCCTAAAAAAGGCAATCTTTCCCTGTACTAACATTTATGTCCATGCCAGTCAGCTGGGTGGATACTGGCATTGTCCTGGTGGCACTGGGAGAGAGCCGACTTTTATTGAGAACCTACCACATGGCAGACACCATCCTGTGTGCTTGGATGTATTCACATATTTCATCTTCTTAACTCGGTGCCAGGTAGATACTGTATTATTCTGTTTACAGAGAAAGAATCCTAGGTTTCGATAGGTGAGCTGCCCTGGGTCACTCACTCAGGAAGTGGCAGAAATGGGATTTACCTCAAGTCACACAGAGTTTTCAATAGCAAGGCCCATGCTGTAACCACTGAACTATGCTGCATTTTTAAAAATGCAGCAAACTACTCATGATTAGCTTCAATTGCTAGGTTTACTGTCTCATTTTAAAAAATGAATGTGTTGGGGTAGGCATGCGAGTGGTGAGCTGGGCGGCAGGAGTCGCAGCCTAGGCCTGGGCTCTGGTTGCAGCACTGCTGCTCACCGCGATGCTGGCGATGCTGGCGGTGGGAGCTGTAAGAAGCAGGGAGAGTTAAAGTAATGTATTTTCAAAAGACTTGAAAGAAACTAAGGGTGTTACTTGGAGAACACGTAAATTTCAGAGAGAGGAGGGAAAGAGAACAAGGAGGTGTGGAATTCTTGTTCTCTTTCTTTCTTGCTTTAGACGGGGCAATAAGGACACAGACATTGTTGAAGAGGGTGTCCTGGGAGGGCTAGCATGTAAGAGGTCAGAGAATTAGTGACTTGTGCAGTAAGTTGGCATGGTTTCTAACTCACGCCACACATATTAGAGGAATTGAGGCGAGACTCTTTCATCAAACAGGAGGCAGAGGCAAAGGGAAATTAGATGGCAGCTGGATGTTGAGGAAATCTATGATCATCTCAAGCTCAGATGTCCTCCTATCACTGATGCCTTTGCCATTCTTTCAAGGGAGCAGGCCAAACACCTGGGAATCATTCCCCTCATCCCTGGTCACTAGTCTAGTCCTCAGCAGCTCCTGCTTCTCAGCCTCCTTAACCCTGACCTTCAGCAACTGCCCTCCCCTATGGCTTCCTTGGGCGGGGCTTTTATCACTCTAGTCAGAGATACCGTTCATATGCAATTCTTTTGTTTTGTTTTGTTAATCCTCACCCATGGATATTTACCATTGACTTATGGAAGGGAGGAGGAGAAACTGAGACAGAGAAACATCAGTGTGAGAGAAACACACTATTGGTTGCTTCCTGATGTGTCCTTACCAGAGCTGGGGATCAAGCCTACAACCAAGTTATATGCCCTTGACTGGAATTGAACCCACGGCCCTTTAGTCCAAGGGCCTACGTTCTATCCACTGAGCAAAACCAGCTGGGACATCAACTCTTTTTGTTATTTCCTTGCAAACTTTCCCCATCATTATTGAAGTAACATCTTAGTTCCTTAACTGAGTTTACAGGTTTCTCCACCACCCTAGTCTGACATTCCATCTGTGTCTCTCACTCCTCGTTCAGTGTTCCCACCATCCTCCAGACTCTCACACTCGCTTGGCTTTAGTTCACCTAGAATTTCCTTCCTTTCCTTTAAGCGTTCTTTCCATTTAAGATTCAAAACTCATTCCCATCTACCCTTGGCAACACAGTAAGTTCATTGTCATGCTTCTGCAGAGCAGTTTAGCCACAGGCTGTGAAGCATTCTCTGGTCAAGTCATTGACTTCTGGTGATGTCTTTTGAGAAAGTTATCCAAAAGAAGAAAAAAGCTACATGCACAAGATGTTCTTCACAATATTATTTGTGATATCAAAAAGTTGCAGTGTCAGTCATTACAGTGGACTATGGATTTGGAGTCATGTGTGGGTCACTGCTTCAAAACAGTATAATTAAGAAAACCAAGGGATAGAAAAATGGAAACACAATATGTGTTAGTTAGCCAGAGCTGCCATAGCAAAGTAGCACAAACAATAGAAATGTACTGTTTCAGTTCTGGAGGCTGGAAGTCAGATCAAGGTGTTGGCAAGGTTGGTTCCTTCTTTTTTTTTTTTTTTTCCTTATTGTGTATATTTTTTTTAATTAAATTATTATCTGTGTACATATCTTACCATTGCCACTCCTCCCAAACATGCCCTCCCTCCCCAGAGTTTTGTGTCCATTGGTTGTACTTATATGCATGTATACAAGTCCTTCAGTTGATCTCTTATCTCCCCCAGATCTCCCTACCCTCTCTGCTGTAATTTGACAGTCTGCTTGTTGCTTTACTGTCTCTATATCTATCTTTTGGATCATCAGTTTATAATGTTCTTTATTATCCATAAATGAGTGAGGTCATGTGGTGTTTCTCTTTCATTGACTGGCTGATGTCACTCAGCATGAAGTTCTTCAATTCCATCCAGGTTGCTGCAAATGATAAGAATTCCTTCTTTTTTATGGCAGCATAGTATTCCATTGTGTAGATGTACCATAGTTTTTTTTTATAAGGTTGGTTCCTTCTGAGGGCTGTGTGAAATCTGCCCGTCTCTAAGAAAGATGTCAGGACTGTAAGTGATTTCTCCTCCAACCCTGTACACATACAGACTGCTTATTTCTGTACTTTCTCTTTTGTTTTGATTTTAGTGTTCTTTTGTTGAGGGGGAAAAAATGGGTAGCTTAGCAAAAAGAAAATTTAGCAGAAGAGTGTCAGGTTTCCCATAATTAATAGTGAGAGCCAATAGAGAAAACGGGTGACACAGTCAGGGTTGCTTCTGGGAACCAAAGAACCACAAGGAAAGAGCCAAGGAAGGCTTGTAACAGGAATACTGGCCATAGTGCTACCCTTGGGAATGAGGGACGCCAACTACTTCTTCTGTTCCCCGGTCACTCAGTCACGAGTCAAAGGCCCCAAATAGAGGATCAACTCTGAAAGCTTAGTGATGCGTCCACCACCTGGTGGCACTGGAGCTGGAAGAAGATGGTGCCTCCAGGGACCCTTTGCCTCTCATAGTAAGAGGCAGGCACATGGAGTCCCTGTCTACTAAGGTGGAACGCAGTGGAGTGGAATGGAGGTCATTCCCCCAAAGAAAATCCAGGTGGTAGAAATAGAAATAGATTCTGGACTGATTCTCCATTTGTTCATTCCTAATTAACAATTGATTGTGTACCATGTGCCACCTGAGAGTAGTGAACATAACAAAGCCCCTTAAATCACTTACATTCTAGTGAGGGGGTAATAAATTTACCAGCAACTGTATGATACAACAGATAGTACTATAAAGAAAAATACAGCAAGGTAGAGAGTGTTCATTTTTAAAAAAATATATTTTATTGACTTTTTACAGAGAGGAAGGGAGAGAGATAGAGAGCTAGAAAGGTCGATGAGAGAGAAACATCGACCAGCTGCCTCTTGCACACCCCCTACTGGGGATGTGCCCGCAACCAAGGTACATGCCCTTGACCGGAATCAAACCTGGGACCTTTCAGTCCACAGACCATGCTCTACCACTGAGCCAAACCGGTTTCGGTGAGAGTGTTCATTTTTAAAAGAGCATTATTCTAGCACAATGCACTTATTCCCTGTATAATTAAAAACTCCTCCTCCTCTCGAGGAAGACAACCCAAAGGCTCATCATCAGGTACTGCAGACACCTCTGAGTCTGGGCCTCTGCATAATATCCACTCCTTCTCCTCTTCTGTTGCAATGCCTTTTTAAAAAATATATATTTATTGATCTTTAGGTTCAGTTACACCATTATTCAGTTTGATATGATTCCATGCTTCTGGGTGACACAAATGAGAAAGCTAGTGACACCCGTGGGCACTCCTCTCACTGGGGAGTCCTCAGGTAGAAGCAGTGTTCTATGAGATGCCGTAATCGTGTATGAGGCCTTGGCAAGATTCCAGTAGGTGTCTAACAGTCGAGGGAAACACATCCAAATCTAGAATAAGTGCCGTTTCCTGTAAGGACAAATCATCTACTCCTCTGTTATGAAAAGAGTCTATTGTAATCAACTTTCCACAAGTAGATGTCTGGTTCTTTCAAGGAACCATATCATTAACTTGGTTGAGGGGTACCCTATGGTGGTTAGCCCAGGCTTGGCATCCATTTCTGCCACAATGGCCATTTTTTTAAACCCACTGAGTGAGCATGAAAATGACTGGGAACAAGGATTGACATTTACAAAGTAGGACATAACATCCACACAATTATTCAACAGCCTCTTTTGCAATAGGATTCACATATGACACAGTTGGGCATTCGCATAGATGGACATTTTCTCATGCGTTGAGTGTATTTTGATTTATCTAGTCACACATCTTCCCCAGGCCAGTCCATTACCATTTTGTTCTTTCCAAATTCCTCTAAGCCATTTGCTTCTACCCATGAATCCATACAAGCTAAATCCCTTGTGGGGCTATCTCTCCTTCCCGTCAGAAAGCATCAGGAAGAGCATTGCTTAGATTTCACTAGTGGGATTTCCTTCTTCTGGGGAACAGTTACCAGGTAAAGGGTGGAAAGTTCCTTTGGGGAGGGCTAGAAGAAAGTTGGAATAGTGTGATATTTACCCCAAGGAGACATAGTCTGGGAGCTGACTTAGAGCTGGGAGCTGTGTGAGGGCCCTTGATTCTCTACCATGGTAGTTTGTGTCATACTTCTCCTCACCAGATTTAGAGATGTCCTACTACAAGAATCAAGTAATACCTTAGTGAAGTTACTTATCAGTTTTGTTTCTACATTCCCAGTGATAAGTTAAGCACAGCCAAGGTCACATGGGTCAGACCATGCCCAGTTCTGAAACTATGTCCACTTTTCCTGTGACAGATGCTCCACCTCATGGAGGTCCTCGACCTCATTGCAACAGAATTACCTCTCACTGGCTTCCCTCGACTAAAGAGAGGAGCAGTACATTGTTTATAAAAATTGCTGCCACTTCCATCACTGGGGAGGTAAAGCCAGGGGAGGGTGAGTACACAATAGACCAGCTCCAGCTTTTCTGTCTCCGGGCTCTACCCTCCTTCCTTTCTAAATGCCAGGAGCTGGCCCATCGGCTGCCTTAGAGTGGGTCCAGGTTTACATTCCATTGATATGCCAGAATGAGTGGTGGTGCTTTATTGGTCTATGTCACATGTGTCAAACACAAGGCCCGCGGGCCAAATCCATCCCGCCAGGCCTTGCAATGTGGCCCGCACCGCGCTGTCATCACTGCACTCCGCTGCGTTTCCATCACAATGACAGTTTATGACTGTTCAGTAAACCATTCGGCCCACGATTTAGGCTGGATTTTAGATTTTGGCCCCTTCTCTGGTTGAGTTCGACACCCCTAGTCTATGTGGTGAATGCAAAACCTCTAGTAGATGCCACCCAAATGGACAAATGTCGTTTAATCTAAATTATGTTTGGTAAATCCAAACCTTATTTGGATTTTGATAACAAATCAGCTGTAAAAAGATCATCTGAGACAAGTGGGGAAATTTTAAAAAATATTTTTTTATTGATTTCAGAGAGGAATGGAGAGGGAGAGAGAAATTGAAACATCAGTGATGAGAGAGAATCATTGATTGGCTGCCTACTGCATGCCCCTACTGAGCATCGAGCCCACAACCCAAGTATGTGCTCTTGACCATAATCAAACCTGGGATTCTTCAGTTCGTAGGTCAATGCTCTATTGACCAGGCGTCTTCAAACTACGGCCCGCGGGCCACATGCGGCCCGCAGAGGAGTCTGATCCGGCCCGCCAGGTTTTTTGGGCAGTGAGCGCAGCCGAGGTGTTACTGTAGGAATTAGTAGTTCATATAGTCCGGCCCTCCAGCTCTCTGAGGGACCGTGATCTGGCCCCCACTTTAAAAAGTTTGAGGACCCCTGCGAGTATTCACTGAGCCAAACTGTAGGACTGTGGTCTGCAAACTGGGGCTCGAGAGCCACATGCGACTCTTTGGCCCTTTGAGTGTGGCTCTTCCACAAAATACCAAGGCCTGGGTGAGTCTATTTTGAAGAAGTGGTGTTAGAAGAAGTTTAAGTTTAAAAAAATGGGCTCTCAAAAGAAATTTTAATTGTTGTACTGTTGATATTTGGCTCTGTTGACTAATGAGTTTGCTGACCACTGGGCTAGGGCTAAGTAGGGAAATTTTTACATGAACTCAGTACTCAGTGAAGGAATTGTTGACTTTGTTAGTTGGGATAGTGTAACATTTTAAGTCCTTATTTGTTATAGGTGCATACTAAATATTTTTGTATGAAATGATATACATGAAATATGCTTTAAAATGCTCCAAAAAATAGGAAATAGTTGGAAAAGTTGGTAAAATATTGGTAATTATAGGTTCATTATATAATTTCTTTATTTCTATTTTTGTTTGAAATGTTTCATAGTAAAGGCATTTAAAAATAATGAAAATAAGTTTCCTCCTCCCTGGTCAAGTGCTCTGAAAAATCTCCAAATCAGAAAATGTATACAATATTAGGTGTACCAGTTGATGTGCAGTTTTTTCAATAGAGTCACACATATGTTGATATATATGCGATTTGATATGTATGCTATTTTGTTGTACTGATAGCAAGCTTCAAAACTTCATATGTCAAATTTGCTGAAGGTGTTAACATCATAGATATTTTTACGTTTAAAAATGTCGAATTTCATGCCATAAAAAGAGCATTTTCGGGAAGTTTTAATTCATTACTTTATTTTGAAGAACAGCGCTGCTGAAAGTTACATACTTTGGAAAGCTTATGGTGAACATGCTCCATCTCGAGATACTTGTGAACGTTGGTTTAAATGCTTTAAAAGTGATGATTTCAATGTGAAAGATAGAGAACATCCAGGTCAACCGAAAAAGTTTGAAGACCAACAATTACAAGAATTATTGGATGAAGATGTGTGTCAAGCTCAAAAACAACTTGCAGAAAGATTAAACGTTGCTCAGCAAACAATTTCTGATCATTTACAAGCAAAGCAATGGGAAAGATTTTAAAGGAAGGAAAATGGGTGCCACATCAACTGAACAAAAGACAAATAGAAAATCGAAAAGTCATCAGTAAAATGTTGCTTCAACAGCACAAAAGAAAGCTTTTTTGCATTGAATTGTGACTGGTGATGAAAAGTAGATTTATTTTGAGAATCCCAAATGCACAAAATCATGGGTTGATCCAGGTCAACCATCAACATTGACTGCAAGGCCAAATCGCTTTGGAAAGAAGACAATGCTCTGTGTTTGGTGGGATCAGGAAGGTGTGGTGTATTATGATCTTCTAAAACAAGGTGAAACCATTAATACTGATCACTACCCACAACAGATAATCAATTTGAACCATACTTTGCTTGTAAAACAGCCAGAATGTTCCAGAAGACAAGGCAAAGTAATTTTGCCTCATGATTATGCACCATCACATACTTCAAAACCAGTTAAAGACACAGTAAAAGATCTTGCCTGGGAAGCATTAACCCACCTGCTGTATTCACCAGACCTTGCTCCTTCAGATTATCACTTGTTCTGATCAATGACACACACACTTTCTGAGCAGCACTTCAAAATGTAGGAAGAAGTGAAAAATTGGGTCTCTGAATGGTTTGCCTCAAAAGTTATATTGGGACTGTATCCACAAATTACCTGAAAGGTGGGGGAAATGTGTAGCTAGTGATGGACATTACTTTGAATAAAGCACTGAAATTGGTCACTGAGCTAACCAGGGTCTACCACGTAGACAACAAAGTGAAATAGACATAATAGAGCTCAGATACCTTACATTTCCAAAATAAATTACTTAGTAATAAGAAATCCAACCTACTGCAAGTTTTCTTTGCCACAAGAACAAATTGGGGACTGCTATTTAGAGAAACATTTAACTGAAAAGGTTGCTGGTAAGTGTCCACCACTGAAAATCTCATGGCTTCCCCATAATTACCATGGCTGCATGTATCCATCCTGGCCAGGAGATGAAAGCTAGAGCATATCCTTGTTTGCTCAGTTATCAGCTTTTGGAATGGACCCATTTGGCCATTATAGTGTGGCTATAATTTTGATAAACATCTGCAATTTGCATGTAGGCATTGGCTTCTGCCCAGTGTCTTAAAGCTTGGTCAGCCCCATCTGTGACCTCTCCTCCTAGGAGCGTCCCCTCGGAGGATTGCCTACCAGGTGATTGGCCAGATGAACCATGGGAGCACTGGGAGTTTCCTTGCTGAACCAGTGACCTGAAAAAATGTTGAGGGTGGGGCAACCTCTTGAGGGATCCTAGTAGGGGCCCTTTTAAACCGAGGCAAGTGCAGCTGCCATCTGTGTCCCTAGCGGCCAGCCCAGGGAAATCTCCAGCTGGAGTGAGGTGGCCTCTGTCCACGTGGCTGTGCACACTGAACTACAGCATCTGCTGTCCCCAGAGAGGCACCCCCACAATGGCCACAGACCTTGCTTGCTTTAATCTGGTACAGATTTAAAGTTGGTTTGTCTAAAGTGGGGGGAGAAAAAGTGTCAAAGATATTCTTTAAAGCCCAGTAATTTCAAAGTGCAATTAGGCGATATCACTCAGAAATGACGTTCTTTCCATATCTACAACTTCCCTTTCAATTTGATTATCTATTGAAATGAGCTTTTTCATAAATGGAAAATATTTTCTGTACAGCTGGTGTGAGTCAGTGGTTGAGCACATGCCTGGGTTGTGGGCTCAATCCCCAGTGTAGGGCGTGCAGGAGGCAGCAGATCAATGATTCTCTCTTATCATTGATGTTTCTCTCTCTCCCTTTCCTTTCCTCTCTGAAATCAATAAAAATATATTTTAAAAAACGAAAAGTATTTCCTAAGCATGTGTTTATTTACTTTCCCCCACTTAGGAACCTAGTATTGGTTTTAAAAGCAAGTTTATTCAACTGTATTATGAAGTCAGTCCTATCACTGGGAGATGATATAGGACATTAGGACATAAACAGTGATATTTCAGGAAATGCTTCTAGGATTCTAAAACCTTCCTTTAATGTGCCTTTGGTCTAGTCCAGTGGTCAGCAAACTGTGGCTCATGAGCCACATGCACCTCTTTGGCCCCTTGAGTGTGGCTCTTCCACAAAATACCACGTACAGGTGCACACGTACAGTGCAATTGAAACTTCGTGGCCCGCGCGCAGAAGTCGGTTTTTGGCTCTCAAAAGAAATTTCAATTGTTGTACTGTTGATATTTGGCTCTGTTGACTAATGAGTTTGCCAATCACTGGTCTAGGCCATACCTCATCTGTGCTGATTCATGTAACAAATATATATGATGCTGTATAATATATACATGTGCCCATTTGAATCTCCAGTCTGGTGTACAGACATGTAAAGTCCTTATGACAGTGCAGGAGTGAAGTGTGTACAGAGGGCAGGCAAATCTGATTTGTGGGATCCCAAGACTTCTTGGACCTCACATCGAGACTTGAAGGATGAATAGGAGTTAGATTCCATTTGTTGGTAGGGAGGGTATATTCCAGGCTGAAGGGAAGAGCGTATGCAAAGGGCAAACACCATAGAAAGGAGAGCACATTTGAGTAACCGAAGGTAGGATAGCCCAACATAAACTGTCTTAGCCCATCCACATGCTTATCAGATTAAAGACATCCTCCATGTGCAGACTGAAGCCACGGCCACTGAGTGCCTGCTTCAGTAGGCTACTCACTGGCTGCTGCTCTCATCGATGGAGTTACATCCTATCCAGAGTCAATGGTGAAGGCATGACCCCAAACCTTATTATGGCAGTTGTATTTATTATAACTATGAAGCTTATTAGCTATATAAACAAATTAAATGTAAATATAAGACTAAAAAGAGAGTCATGTCTATGAAAACTAAATTGAACACTTGGAAAGATTCAATAAAAGTGAATTGCTAAAAAAAAGTATTTTCTGTCAAATTAGATGAGAATTAACTACAAAATTTTGAAAAATCAAAGAATCTGTACTCAGAATGCTTTACACTGTTTGTGATTAGTACTGTATTTTAAAGAAGCTAGAACTGGAACTCATGCTTGACACATTCTGGGTGTGGCCTGCGCAAGAGACAAGGCAGAATTCCAGTTACATGATCGTACACGAAGAGCTCTGGTCTGTATGATAGCAAACATGAATTAATTGCTCTGTTATATTTTTTAACTTAAGATATTTATGGCACAGTGCATGTGTTGTTTTTTCTGATTTAGGAGTTGTAGATAGTCTGTTTGCGCCTCTGCTGCAGGTGGCTGAAGCAGGATGAAGATGAGGGGAAGGGTTGAAAGGTTGAGAGGTGAGTCTGGGCTAGAGATCCCACTGAGAGAGGGAAGAAGGAGGCTGCCCTTTTAGGGCCTCCCGTTAAGGGGACTTTATCTTGGAGGTAACCAGGAACCACAGAGGGTTTTAAATGGAGTGAGATTTCCAAGAGATAGGAGGAGTCTGTTGCTTCATCAAGGAGAGAGCCCTGAACTAAGAATGTGACAGTAGTACTGAGGAAATGAAAACTTGGAGGTCGAGCTGATTGTCTAGATATTTTGGGTGCTGCTGCCCAGATACCTGAGTTTTAGGAAGCCTAGGAGAGGAGAACACAAAAGGGGGACTCAGTCCCATCCCAAGCATTTATTTTTTTATTTTTTTATTTTTTATATATATTTTATTGATTTTGTACAGAGAGATAGAGAGCTAGAAACATCGATGATAGAGAGTCATCGATCAGCTGCCTCTTGCACACCCCCTACTGGGGATATGCCCGCAACCAAGATACATGTCCTTGACCGGAATCGAACCCGGGACCTTTCAGTCCCCAAGCCGACGCTCTATCCATTGAGCCAAACCGGTCCCGGCCCATCCCAAGCATTTAAATTGGAGTGATGATGTAATATCCCGACATTTAGAAGGTAAGGGGAATTTAATCCTAAGTGTTTATGCCATTTCAACTTTGATTTTTAAAAATTAAATAAAATCTAGGTGGGACAGCTAGAAGGAGGTATCATCACCACACCCTTAATCATAAGGTCTAACTTGAGGAGGGAGACCCAGACTAGAGGTATAGAGGCATCAGCAAAGGGATGGTTGTTCTTAAAGTTCTAGGAAGGAATGTTACCATCCTGGGTGTATGTAAAAGATGAGAAGAGGATCAACAATTTTGGGGGACATTAAAGGAAAAGAAATCCACAAAGAGATAGATAGAGAAGGCATGGCCAGGCCAAGTGAGTAGTGTCCCAGGTGGCAGAGGAAGCCAGGCTTCAGAGAGGGAATGGTTGATAATGTCAGATGTAACCAGTCAAGTTAGATACTTACTGCTTGAAAAATACCATTGGAGTTAGCAGCCAGGAGTGCTGATCCCGACCAAAGCAGTTGCAGTTCACCAGGAGGGCAGAGCCAGCATGCAGTGTGAGGGTGTCTGCGCAGTCGGTCATGGGGGAAGTTGGGACATTAGGTTTAGTAGAGAGGTGTCTATTTTGCTTAGCTATGTTGGTTTTCTGACTTTTATAGCGAAACATTTCCCATAAAAGATAGAACTAAATAAAAATGATATTTTTAGTTGGGATATTAAAAAACATTTATTTTGTATTTATTTTACTATATTTGAAAGCTCAACATGCTTGTGGATTAATTTTACTAAATAATTTTAATATCTTTTTACTGATTTCAGAAAGAGAAAGGGAGAGGGGGAGAGAGAGAATTGTGATGAGAGAGAATTAGCTATCTCCTGCATGTCTTCTACTGAGGATCAAGCCCACAACCCGGGTATGTGCTCTGGTCTCACCTGGAATCAAACCATGACCTCTTGGTTCATGGGTCCATGCTCAACCACTGAGCTACACCAGCTGAGCCTTTACTAAATATATTTGAAAAAAGCAGTAATGTTACATATACATCAGAAAGTTCTATTCCTTCATGATGTAATATCTCAACACTTAGGAAGTGGGGGAAATTTAAACCCAAGTATTTATGCCATTTCAACTTTGATTTTTAAAATTTAAGTAAATTGAATTATAATAAATTATTGGAGTACATTTTTTTGAAAAGTCCTACAACAAAATAAAGTTATTAAAAACACTTTAAGTTTAGCTTTTACTTAGTCAAATCAAAGAAAGGTTTTTTTCTCCCCTTTTTTGTTTATCTTTATTGTTGAAAGTATTACAGATGTCCCCTTTGATTTGTGGGGTTTTTTTTAGGTTTTAGCAGTACTGTCCTCACTATATGTTCATTGGACAGTAGCACAACCCCAAGAAAAGGATGGCTGATTTTTTTTCTCCCCCCATTGACCCTCTCCAGCCTGCACCCGCCCCTCCCAGGCCTTCACCACTCTATTGTCTTTGTCCATGGGCTATGCATATATGCACATAAGTTTCCCGTTAACCATTTGCCCCTAACCTCCCACCCCTGGGTTTTTCTCATTTGCCTTAGTATTTTTTGTTGTTGATCCTACTTCTAGTTTGTTGGAAACAACAAATTTATAGATAGTTCAGTTAAAAATAGTTCAGAACATAGTTCTGTTTTTTCCTTAGTATGATCAATAGAATAATATGTTAAGAATACTTGATTGCTAGACCTAATGAGTTAGAAAAGGAAGGGGACTCATACAATGATTCTGGCATTGTTCTATTCCAGTTATTGTTAAGAAAGTTAATTCTGTTATTAGCAGACCTTTGGGTCAAAAAAACACAATTGAATGCCAGTCTTCTCCTGACTAGCTCTGTGACCTTGGGTAAGTTACTTAACCTGAGTCTCAATGTTCTCTTTTGTCCTAGGAGATATTATGTTATACACCCACAGATAAGTGAGAATGATCTTGTACACAGTAAGCATGCAGTAAATATTAGCTGCCATTACTACAAAGAACTAAAGGGAAGCATTAATCTCACAGGGATCAGGGCAGTGGTGAGCAGTGAGCCATGTTTACAGCCAGAGTACTGTTATTTATTTAACCGCACTAACCATTTAATCACAGATGAGTCACTTAATCTAATGAGTTAAAAGCCATAGGGCACCAGGAGTGTACATAGAACAATATTCTGTTATTATTTTGTTATTATCCCAATATAGATTAAACAGATTTAAAATGTATACACTGAGGTTATTATAGTGGGAAATTTTCAACTGAATCTTTTCTGTTGATTCTCTTGACCCAAAATGTTTTTGAAATTATTTTAAACACAACATAAAACCTTCTTGTTTGATCTCTTATGCTTGGATTATCTCTTTCTACATTTGATTTTCTTTCCTTTTTTGTTCATCTTCACCTGAGGATATTTTTTCCAGGGAGAGTGGAAAGAAGGGAGGGAGGTAGAAAGATAGATAAAGGGAGTGAGAAAGAGAAAGAAGCAGAGAAAGAGACATCAATTGGTTGTCTCCTACATGTGTCCCAACGGTGGCCGGGGATTGATCCTGCAGCCCTTTGGTGTGATACTCTAAACACCAGCCAAGGCTCTGCATTTGACTTTCAAACATTTTCTTTCAATAATGAATCAGAGAAAATAGGAAATAAGAACTTACACCCTGCTGAGAGTGATAGTAACAGAGTTCTTGGGAAAGCTGGTTGAAGTATTGGTGACATACGGTAACTCTTAGATTGTCAGGTTCGGACCGGATAGTTTCTCTTCTCCCTTTCCCATCTCCCTTTATATTCTAATACCAAGAAGCAGTGGCGTCATTGGCCGTATTTATTTGTAAAACAAGATAATTCAGTTAGCTTGTCTTTAGGCAAGTACTTTGGTAAAAATGTTTTCCTAACTGCTAACACTGTGCACATTAAAATCACTCCCTTCTGACTGCGCTGTTGAGACGAGTGTGGATCCCATAGCCGGGAACTTAGAAATTAGTAGGAAGGGTTCCATGTATAGAAACAAGTATTACAAATAAAGCATTGAGCATTTTCCAGCAAACTCTTGACATTATTATCTCCTAACAGTTAAAACATTCTCAGTCCTAAAACTTGTATTTGTTCTTATCTTTCTAAACCACTAGAGTCTTCAAAATATCATGTGTCTAATACTACATTCCAGAAATTGGATTTTAAAACTCAGAGGAAGGAGAGTAAGAGATCTAAACAACTGACAACCACCAAGTGCCCGTTTTCTGTACATCTTACTTGTCTTACAGACAGCAATCCAAGACTTAAAAATGTGCAGTAAATTTCCTCTCTCTGCTAAGCAAGATTTAAGTCACAGTAGTGAGCTGGCGTCCCAACCAGATCAGAATGGCTCGAAAGCCCAGATTGGTTTCCATTCACTGTCGTTGAGGTGCTGTGCTTTCCCATCACAAACCACAAAATTATTCCACCTAGCTGCAAAAAGTATACTTGTTTGGCAGTTTTAAAGAAGATGTCTTCCTGAAACTAAAGTTATATGTCAGTTATATCTCATTTTTGCAAAGATCACACCTTAACAATTGCCTTTTATTAAAACAAAGAAAAGTGAAACTCATCTAATACCCATTTTGTTTTTGTTGTGTTTGAAACATGCTCAGTCCTAAGGACCCAAAGACAAATGGATACAGGAAAGGTGAACTGCATTCTAGACCTTGAGGGCGACAGAGCCACCTGTGCTCCCAGGAAAAGCCATGGCCCGATAATTATGGCGGCACCTGTCTTTTAAAGGATGACTTTATATTTGCTTTTGAATTTATCTAAAAGTTCTAGTCAGTGCCCAGGAAAAGTGTCATTTCTGGAGTCATTTTTAGGGTGGTTGGGGCACAGAGAAGGTGTGAAAAAATGATGGGAGGGTGCACTGAAGTCAGTGAGAACAAATTATTTTCTGTGTTCATGCTCACATAACCCCGGGTTGAAAGAAATAGCTTTGAAGATACAAAGAGAGGCGCACATTCATCCTCTGGTTTCAAGTGCACACTGCATGGTCTTCACACAGCATATCCTTGTAACCCTGCCCCATTTCCTGTGTGCTCTGTGATTGGGCCTTCCCCTTTTGTGGTAAGGCGCCTGGCTGCTGACTGAGGTTTCAGTAAGACATAAGTGGAGCCTGCCTAGCTGGTGTGGCTCAATAGCTGAGCATCCACCTATGAACCAGAAAGTCATGGTTCGATTCCCTGTCAGGGCACATGCCCAGGTTATGACTCAATCCCCTTTGTGTGTGTGTGTGTGTAGGGGGGGAAGTAGGAGGGGGGGGGGTTGCAGGAGGCATTCAATCAATGATTCTCTCTCACCCTCTCCCTTCTGAAATCAATAAAAATATATTTAAGAAGAAAAAAAAAAGACCTAAGTGGAGCCTGCCTTGCCCATACATGAGTAGGCAGTATTCTGAAACGGGGTGCAGTTGAACATCAGTGTGTGTTAGAAAATGTATGTTATGTTAGGTGTCTGTGTAATATTTTTTCTGGAAAATAATATAATTTTGACCTGTAAATTAATAAGGCTTGTCTTTAATCTATTCAGGAAGAAAGTTATAGCTCTGCATACACAATTATTTATGCTAATGAACAAGGGAACTTTGATCTGAATAACTATGGCCAAGTCCTATTAAGGCCATGGTCAGCAAACTGCAGCTCTTTGGCCCTTTGAGTGCGGCTCTTCCACAAAATACCACAGCCTGGGTGAGTTTATTTTGAAGAAGTGGCGTTAGAAGAAGTTTAAGTTTAAAAAATTTGGTTCTCAAAAGAAATTTCAATCGTTGTACTGTTGATATTTGGTTCTGTTGACTAATGAGTTTGCCAACCACTGTGTTAAGGAATCTCCCATTCCAGCCCCATATTGGCCATGGGGCAGCACAGGAGTGTACATAGAACCCTTACTATGTAACTCTTGATTCTGGGTAGTCATGATGTATATGGGAACTTGGACTGGGGCTCAGTCCAGCCAAGGGTAAGGGGGACCTTGGTTCTTGGTTGATGTGGTATCTGTCCTTAAGCCCATTTTCTAAGATTGACAATAGTGCTGTACCAAAGAGTAGGATTATTCCTGCTATGTTGTGCCTGTCCTGTAGCTTTTGGCAGTGAGGCTGTGACCAAACCTAGTGGGGACATAAAGTTCCTAAGCTGTTCATAGGTTAAGGACACCTCTATACCACACAGAGAGGTTACTGCTTTGGTGTGAAGCATTGGCAGCTGGGAGGGAAACTTTGGTTGATGAGCAGATAACAAATGTTGGGGTCTTTCTCCATAAAATAGCAAAGTGGTCATATGAAAAATTCCATACCACATTGTACTTAAAATAAGACAATAATAGAAATTCGGAGCTAAATGGAATTTTTTTATTATTATTATTATTATTTTTTTAAACAATGAAATTCTTTTTTTATCATTGGAGAAAGCAAGCAGGGGAAAAGTCACACATATTAATAATCCACAATGCCAAGTTTTTGAAGAGTAAAAATTTCCCAGCTGGGAAGGATGGCTCCCTTGGTTTCTGTTTTATCAGTAGGAATTACAAACACCTGCTCCTTCACCAACAAGTCTTGTACTCAAAAAAGAACAGATCCAAGTCTGAGAGAACAACCATTTCAACTGTAAAAGGCTGAAGCCTCCAAACACAGTCACTGTTTTCTGCCGACCATCTTCATCTCGTGGTGACATGGCCAATGCCGGGAGACCTGTGGCAGGCGTCCCCGGGCGAAGCAGCAGCAGATGTCTATGAACACTGTGTGGTGACAGCGGCTCACAGCCTCCAGACTCATAGCTCCACATGGTGGGCTTCTGCCTTCAACAACTCACTGGGTTTCATGAAGATGCCTTCCATGGCTTTCCAGTAGTTGTTCGGGCTTGACTGAGCCATGCCATGCACCTCTTTTTGCCCACTGATGGGCCGGCCATATTGTTCTCCAGTGACAGACAGCAGGACCTCGGTGGAAGAATGCTTGAACCGCACCTCATCATCCCTCACCCAGTAGGGCCCGTTACAGAGCACTGTCCAGTCATCCAGATAATCACCTTCACCTTCTTCACCAAAAGCACTCACTTCCTGGTTTCTAGAAAGAGGTGAGGTGAAGTGGTGACTATGGAGGTTTCGGCCAGTGTTGACATGTGTCAGCCGAATGGGCTGGCCACATCTGATGGGTGTTCCCCTCTCACAAACTGTGGAGGTCTTCCCGCGTATCCTCCAGTAACTGTTGCTGTCATCCACAGAAGTTACACCTGTCACTGACTGCTGCCCACTACCTGACCCGTAGTGCACGTCGTGTGAGTGCAGTCGCATGTTGTGGCGCGTATTGAGTAGCTTTACCACAGACCCGCAGGTGACCACAGCCGGACTGGACGCTCCTACGGCGCTCCACAAGCCCCCGAACAACAGCAGCGAAACCACAGCCATCCTGGCTCTGCCACAGAGTCCCCAACCCCCTAAATGGAATTTTAATGACTACCTAGTCAATCTCAAGAAGCAGTCCTGGAGAGATAGGTCCAGCGGTTTGTGTTTGAGGCACCATTACTAACTTAACTCACTGACAGTTTTAGGTCATTTCTTTCCATATGTATTTGTATAAAAACATATAAGTCTTAGGGCTACTTTGCTGAAAATTTCTGTATCTATAGGATAATTTCTGTATCTATAGAATAAAAATGATTGTAACATCTGTTTGTTTTCAATTTTTATCTTGTCTAATTTCTAAATATTTGATATTAATCTATAATATGGATTTCTTCACTCTCTTTTGGGATTGATGCCTTTGCTTAATTCTTTCAGTGTTGCCAATAACCAATGGTTGTGACTTCCCAGTTCTATCTGGATAGTGGAGTGGTTGGTATCTTATCAAAGGAGAAGAGATTAGTGCATATGTTGGAGGGGGTGGGGTTTAAGACTTCAACTATGTATGCTTACGAATTTTGTCGGCTCTATTCACTTAAAAGTTTTTTAAAGCTAAAAGTCAAACTTTTGTAGCTTCTTCCAAAAATACCTTACACCATCTCACACCTGTCAGAATGGCCAACATTAACAAATCGACAAACGACAAGTGTTGGCGAGGTTGCGGAGAAAAAGGAACCCTCGTGCACTGCTGGTGGGAATGCAGACTGGTGCAACCACTGTGGAGAACAGTGTGGAGTTTCCTCAAAAAACTGAAAATGGAACTCCCATTTGACCCAGTAATCCCACTCCTAGGAATATATCCCAAGAAACTAGAAACACCAATCAGAAAGGATATATGCACCCCTATGTTCATAGCAGCACAATCTACAATAGCCAGAATTTGGAAACAGCCTAGGTGCCCGTCAGCAGATGATTGGATCCAAAAACTATGGTACATCTACACAATGGAATACTATGCTGCCATAAAGAAGAAGGAATTCTCATCATTTGCAGCAACCTGGAAAATACCTTACAAGGGTTGTTGGATCAACATCCTTTGAGAAGATGCCTGATTTAAATACAGTTTTGGTGCATTTACTTTTCCACTTTTTATCTGTATTTTGTTTTAGGTGTATGTAAAGTATGTTTATTTAATGAATGCTTTCTTTTTAAGATCTTAAAATCCACAGGATCTTACTCTAGTGCCCTGACCCCATCTCTGGATTTAGAAAAAGTCCTTGGGAGACAGAAGCTGTTTCTGTGTAACAGCTGCCAGTGAAAAGTGAAAATAAACCTTTGAGGTGATGATACTAAGGGTATGTGGCAAAGAGATTTTTTTCTTTGTGAACACTTGCAATTTTAACAAAAAAGGAAGAGGAGGAGAAGAGGAAAGCAAGCAAAAGAAAGCACTGTGGGTTTTATTTGCCTCCTGTTGGAATTTAAGCTTTGTTAGAAAGGATACCCATCACAATTAATTCCACTTTCCACTGCTTTGATTCTCAATGTTCAGCATTTCACCTCTTCATCCTGAATTCTTCCCATTCATTCCACTGTCTTCATTAGCTTTTGACTTGATGAAAAAGTCTAGCAGCATTCAAGATGTTACCTCAGAGCAAAGAGTTTCTTGACTTTCCTAGAACAACACTTCTCAAACCTGAAGGTGCATTTGCATGCCCTAGATCATATAAAATAGGCCAGGTGTGGCTTGAGAACCTTCACTTCTAACTTGCTCCCAGGTCCTGCCAGTGCTGCGGATCTGTGACCACAGTCTGAGGAGCTGTGCCTTAAGACCCTTTACTTAAGTACCACCTTAATTGAAAATAGATATGCTCCTATCAAATGATCTACTAACCATTTAAAAAAATTTGGCTCTTTTAAGTACTTTAAAAAAAATAGTTCCAAAGGAAAGATTTGAAGGCAATCTGGTTTTGCGAATGATTGTGTGCATGCGCACACATTTGTTATAGATTGTTGAAGCCCTGAGTTCCCCCAGAAAACCCCCCTCAGCTGGATTGAAGGGGGGACGTACCCAGTCAATAGAAATAGCCACAAATATTTAATGGTAAGAAAAGTTTACAGTACAGCACCTTGTCAACATAGATATGATAACTAATAGTAGCTTTACCTGCTGAGTTCACGCTGTGAATTTTGTGGAAATTGACACATACTATGGACCGAGGGTTTTTCAGAGTAGCAGCAGCTTATCGGTAACATTTATTAATCCCTAATGAGGTGTGAGTATTGTCCTAAATACTTCGTAATATGTTCTCAATAACCCAATAACGGCTGTTGGTCATTCTACAGATTGGAAACAGCTACCTAGAGATTTGGAAACTTTCCCTTAAGAAGCTGTGGTAGAGTGGATTTGAACCTAGCTGGTCTGACTCACTCCACAGCCCATCACAGTAAAGATGCATTTACTAGTGGCACTATCTTTTTTAAATCAACATTTATTGAGGGATGATCATGTGATCACTACTTTGCATATATTATCTTGTTCGCAAAGTTCCAGTTAAGAACAAATTGAAGGAAACACAGTTTGTTAACAATTGTTTCATAACATAAAGACTTGCTTATTGTAGATAATTTGGAAATTACCAAAAAAATATAAAGGAAGTAAATAATCTATGTTATCTGAAGGAAACTTATTTTAGGAAAAAAGCAAAAACAATTTCTTCATTATAGAGTATACAGGGTGTCCCCCCAAAAATGTATACACACTTCAAAAGCTGATAGCTCAGTTTTGAAAATGACATGTATTTTAATAAACACTGCTTTATAATTATTCAAAGTGTGTGCATACATTTTTGGGGGATACCCTATATATATACTTTATATAGTAAATGATATACCTATCATTTTCACATAATAAAAGGTAAACAAAAGGGGAATTTAAATAAAATTCCCCTTTTAAAGTGATTTCATAAATTAACAGTTAACATAATGCAGTATCATAACTCAGATTTTTGTCATGCCATACATAGTGTGCAATCCCAACTCCATTTTTGAACTTAGCAACCTCCCTGCAGTTTTTCTCCAGTAAACAGATACCTTTTTAAAAGCTCTCTGAAAATCTAACTGGGGCTTTGAAATTGTAATGAAAAGCAGCAAACGCATTCTTTCCACCTTCTCGGAGGGTTGTTGACTGCACCTGATATGCTGTGTGAGTGTGTGGGTTTGGCATGTGCAGGATTGCCTTAGTTTAGAATTTCCTCCTGGCATCCGGAGATGTCTGGAACCGCCAGCCTCGGAGTTACTGAGCGGTGAGCGCTCAGCAGGCTCTGGCTGGCGTGGTCACAGGGAGCCAGCGTCAAAGCTGTGAATAAGCAATTTCTGCAGTTCCGGAGCGAGAGCCTGTGAGATTCTTGGGATGCTCAGTCATACCCCAGTCCTGCTCTGAGTGAGGCTGTTTTTCCAGAAGAAGGATGGTAGCTAGAGGGGAAATAGCAAGATTTTGGAGTTTGGAAAGCCTTCACATGGGTATGTGTTCAGAGAAAGAATTGTTTTGTTGTTGATTTGACTCTTTCCTTTCTGAGCTGCAGTGCTGTCTGCCTTTGCTGCTGCTTGTCAGATGTGTGCGTGTGTGAAAGCTCATTTGTTCTAGTTAAGTCTCCCGAGCATAGTTTTACTTGTAGACATAGTGAAGCAAAGACAATGTTTTTGTTTATGGCAGAGCAGTTAGAAGGATATAAAGAATAATAAGAATGGATCTGGTTTTTATTGTGCTGGTTTTTGCTTCTGTTACATGGAATTTCATTGTACAAGTTTTACTGTCGGATTCTGTAGAAATGTGCCTTGCTAATCTGGGGTGGGTAGGGTTTATGGCTATGGATTGATTTTTGAGAAATACTGTTTTCAAAAATGACATTGCCCATTATTCATTTATTCCATGGTTTCCGCAATGTTTTTTGACTATTGTCATTTATACTGGTTTCTGTTTAAATGTGAGAGGAATGTGGTACTCTCCTCACACTAGGGAATTGTAAATTGCAATCCATGTTCTTAAAAAGAAGTGAGGAAAAATACTTCACTGAAAGAACTTTAGCTGACTGCTGCACATGGGTACAATATATGCTTTGAAGAGTCTTGCCTCTGTTTTTGCCTTAAATCAATGCCAATAACTCTGAGCACATGAGAACTGTAGCTGACAGCTTGCAGGCAGCCTGGACCTTGCCGGAGCAGTCCAGTTGGTAGTTTGTGCTTCTTCCTTGTTTTGATTGGTTTTCAGTGCTGGCTGAGAACAGACAGGGATGTGGTTATGGCTTCTATATATGGCAGATTAAAAACAAGACTAGCATGTACTCTATTTCACTAACCAAAAGTTAGAAAAAGAGAACAAAGTTGCCGAGTGATGTCTGCATGCAGAACATAAGCCTGCTTACAGAGTAGCTGTGCTTGTGGACTTGAGTAACTGGGTATATCGTCCCAGTGTCTATCATGGCTCCCAGTGTCATGGAGGAGTGTGGGCTTATCATCATTCTGATTGGTGTAACTGTGTTTATTCCAGCCAAGTGAGCAAACCAGCGCAGGGGTGAGCAGAGGCAGCCAGGCAGACAGTGATGGTAGCCCCGCCATCCTTCTGCTCCTCCCCCAGCATTCCTTCACTTGCAGGGCATGATTCCATTCTTTCCACACTTGAGCACAGGCCGAGGGAAGGCTGGCCTAGCCTCTGGCTCTGAGTGGCATGATCTGGGAGCTAGAGACCCAGCATGTCAGAAGCTGCTGTGCAAAGCTGTGCACACTCCCCCTCACCATCGGCTCCTGTGCTCAGGCCCTGCCAGCGTAAGTGGCTCTGTTCCCTTGAAGAGCCTGGCTGTGAGAAAGGAGTTTGCTGCTTCTCTGACTTGGAAGACCGGTTCAGTCTGTTCCTAAGACTAGGCGTATGTGTATTAAAATAGAAATGAGCCCTGGCCGGTGTGGCCAGTTTGGTTGGAGCATCATCCCGTGCACCGAAGGGTCATGGGTTCGATTCCCGGTCAGGGCACATGCCCAGTTTGTGTGTTCAATCCCTGGTCAGGGTGAATATGGAAAGCAAGCAACCCATCGATGTTTCTCTCTCTTTCTCCCTCCCTCTCCTTTATCCTGCATCTCTTTCCCTCTTTCCCTCTCCCTTCCTTTCTCTCTAAAAATCAATGGAAACATATCTTCTAGTGAGGAATTTTTAAAAAATGGAAATGACAGCAAAATTCCAGAACAGGAGGAAGCTGAGCTACTGACTGAGGGCCCTCAAGCCATTGTGCTCCCAGGAGATAGTGGAGGGAAGACTGTGGGTGGATGACTGACCAGGGCTCATGGCCTCGACCCTCCTGCCTTTCCAAGGCCCTGAACCCATTTTACAGGCCTGTATGACACAACTCTAAGACAAGTTTTGGCTTTAACTCGAGAAGAGGGAAAATTATTTATAGGCAATTTAAAATAAAAGTCACTAAACCCTTTATAGAAACAAAACACATTTTCAGGCTTGATGTAAATTAAGCTCAGTCAGGAGATAACTTACTCCCACTGCTTTGGGCAGCAGAAGTCAGCAACGACCCTAAGGTGAGCACAGATGGAGGGAATTATATCCAGAAGACCCTTAGACAAGAGACACGTTATCAGTAAAAGTTAGCAAGTTCACTTCTAGGAAAGGATTCAAAAGTACTGTATGGAAAGTGATTTGAAAGTCTAGATTAGGCATGATCGTGACTTTCCTGACAGTGTCCATTTAAATTCTAGAGTGTGAAAGATGTTTCACTCTTTAATTTAGCCAACTAACCCTGACTGACACACAAGTTCTTATCCCTGAGAGCCTCGGCATTGGGGTTGGATATTAGGAGTTAGACACATAAACAGCTAGTGAGAATATTTAGTGCGGTGGGTGCTTTTCCTTTTTCTGTGTCCTGCCCGGAAAGGGAGAAGGACAGGTTCCTGAGTGGAGGAGCTGGGAATTAAGAAAATACAAGAAAGAAAGAGACAAGAGGCAGAAATAGATTCATCAAGCTGGGTGCTGGGTGGATGCTGTCACTCTGATGGAGGGACAGTCAACAACCACCACAGACAACAGGGCGCATTTATTGATTTCCAGAGGGGGGTTTAAGGTCAAAGAAGTTTTGGGTGTGCCCAGGTCTTATTCATTCCCTCATTCCTGGGATTTTAGCATATTAAGACCTGGGTAAGTCAAGGTCCTATTCCTTCCTCATTCCAAGCACATGGATAAAGATAAGAAATCTGTACCGAAAATAGTCTCCCACGTTTTGGGGAAACATGTTCCCAGGGCATGGCTCCGCCTTAGTTGATGATAATTAAAGATCATCCATGTGCATTCCCAAGGGGGCCCCTTTACATTTTAGTTCAACAGCTTACATATAATAGCAACATAATTATGGTAAATATTTTTAAAGAGTTAAGTCCAACATGCTTCTAGGACATTAAAAACAGATCATGACCACAGAGGATCTGGGAATAACGGAGGATCCTATCTCAAGAAGTGTTGGCTAGACTGGGAGGAGGAGTCGGAATTTGATCACCTGTTTGGGGTGGGAAAGAGGTAGCATGGATAAAAGGATTTTGTCCTTTCTATTAACACTGGGAACTCAGTGGCACATGGGCAGCTAAAGCAGAGGTTTTCAGCCAATGAGATCAGAATCCATTGCCTTCCAACTCGTGGCTTGCTGCAGGGACAGGCAAAAAAATGAAGATGTCCTGGAATGCATTTGAGCAGGTAGGTTTAAGTGTGGTCTTAGCCCATATTTTCCGGCGTATAAGACGACTTTTGAAACAAAAAAGTCAACCGAAAATCGGGGGCAAAAGACTAAAATTGCACAAAAATTACCTGCAGATCTTGACGGCAAAGTAAATCTTTTCTTTGAAGTGGGGGGTAGTCTTATACAGTGAACATAGGCCTAAATCTATGTTTTAACTATAAAAATTAGTAGGTCATCTTATACGCCGGAAAATACATGTAAGTTCCCTTGCTTAGTGAGGCATTAGAATCCTGGGAGAGGTTTTGAAAATACATTCTCAGCAAACTTTATCTCCTCCCTCCCTTAGCCTCCCCATTCCCCTCGAGAACCTCATTCTCGTGTCCAATGGGGAGAGGAATCTTTATTTTTCTAAATGTGCCCCATGCAGTTGGAGGCCATCAGCCCGGGGAGTTTGGGAACCACTGGAAGTGGTGTAGCATGTTTGCCATTGAAGGTCGCCCTCCTGTGACCAGTTCGTTCCCCTGTGTATCACCATGGCCTGAGAGTCCATGTGGTGATCAGGCTCAGAGCTTCAGCCCAGACAGCAGTGCCTTGTGAAAGCTGCCCGTGGCCCTGAGCACCAGCTGCCTGCCTTCTGCCTGCGTTTGCCATTTCCGTTTGAAGATGGGAAGTGAGAATGAATGGCTTATCTCAAACTTGAGGAAGTCTGTCAGAAGGTTTTCTAAAAGAAAGACATGTTTTTAACAGATTATTCTAAGTGTGGGAATTTCCCTGCAGCCAGTCTAGATTTAGTGAGGGAAATCCCCACGGAGGAGCTACAGGGCTGAGGATGCTGCTCTGAGGTCATTAGTGTTGGCGATGGCCCGGGCCCTTCATGAAAACAGCCAACGTCCATATTGCCTTCCCGCCAACAGCCTGGTTGTGAAATCCAGGGTGCCAGTTCTTACCTTACTTTTATTTTACAAAACCCTTCCACACCTACCCTGGCACATGAGACAAGGAGGTCAGGGCCTCTTCCAGCTCACCTCCCTGGGGCCCAAACCCAGGGCTTTGAAGTCCAGTGCTTTTGAAATTTTGTCATTGAACAAAAGCCCTTAAAATGAGCAAAAGTAAACCAAACAGCAAAGAGACCTGTTGTATGTCCTGAGAAAAACTGCCTCCAGGACCTGAGCTGAGGGCCAGTTTTTCCTATGGGCGTGACTCCTATAGGAAGTCCTTATCCTTTGGCACGTGCTGTGTAATAGTTGTCCATTGTTGGTGATATTTGCTATTTCCTGTCATAAAAATTCACCTTCATAGTCAGTTGTCAAGTTTCATCAATTCATAAATGTGCAATCTCAGTTCAGACAGAAGGATGTCGTTAAGTTTTCTGAGGAGTTGTAGAAGCTCTTTATTGCTGGCATTTTTAAAGACATAAACAATCTCTAATTGTATTTGCAACAGTGCTACTGACTGAAAGACTGGCCTATCTCCTCTGGATGGGCATTTCTCTCCAGGGCTGGAAATGTGGGCGGGCACCTGCTCCTGCTGCTGCCGGCAGCCTGGAAAGTGATCAGGTCATTGGGGAGTAATGAAAAATACTGAGCTCGGAGGTGAGAGGAGAACTGAGGGCTGAATCTTAAGATAGGACTGTGTGGAGCAGGAGGCTAGTAGGATAAATGGTGCCACACAAAGAAGGTGCCCAAATACAGTGTCTAGGAGACCTGACATGGAAGCCTTTATGGAACACTGTTAACTATGATGACTAAATAGAAATGTTAAAAATTCACTTTTTACAAATTTAGAATATATTTTTAAAAGCCAAGCAATCGGAACGACAGAATGATCTGTGGCTATTACTTGCATTGCAGGGGCCAGCTGGTCCAATTGGGCCCTGATTATTCCCCCCAGCTTCCCATGGCCCTTCCTTCCATCAGCCCAGCCCTGACTGGCCCCCATTGGGGCGGGCCGGCCAGACCCCACCCATGCACGAATTCGTGCACCAGGCCTCTAGTTTATATATACCTATCTATGGAAAAGGTGCATTGTCTCAGAACTGTCTATAGCCAGAAGTGTGTGCTAAAAATCCATATGAAAATGATAAAAGATGTTCTCACTGGGCTTGACTACAGCTTGTCTACCCTCTTATATCTAGGAATTTGGGGTTGTAAACATGATTTCAATTTGAAATAGTCTTTGCTCTATGTTTACAGGTCCATTTTCTTATTTTTTCCAAAAATATATAATAATTTGTAATACTTTCAACAATAATTCTTTATCATTTTTTAACTTTTAAAAATTTTTGTTTATTTATTGTCTAAAGTTTTACATATGTCTCCCTTTTCCCAATTGACACTCCTTTCCTCTCCCCTCCTCTCCCCAGCCATTCCCACCCCAGGCAAGTCCCCATCACCCCAATGATTCTTTATTATTGAAAGTATTACATATGTTCCTTTTTCTCCCCCATTGACTCCCTCCAAGCCTCCCCTGTGCCCCAAGCCTTCAGAACCATATTGTCTATGTCCATGGATTATACACACATGCATACAAGGTCTTTGGTTGATTATCTTCCACCCACCCTCCCCCACTTTCCCTCTGAGATTCCTCTGTTTCATGCTTCTGTGGGTCTGGATCCACTCTGTTCATCAATTAATTTTGTTATTTAGATTCCACATGTAAGTGAGATCATGTGATAATTGTCGTTTCTCTGACTCATTTCACTTATACTCTCCAGATCCCTCCATGCTGCATAGTATTCCATGCCATAAATGTACCACAGCTTTTTTATCTACTCGTCTATGGGCACTTGGGTTGTTTTCAGATCTTAGCTATTGTAAATTGTGCTGCTATGAACATAGGAGTGCATACATTCATTCTGATTGGTGCTTTGGGTTTCATAGGATATATTCCTAGAAGTGGGATTACTGGGTCAAAAGGAAGTTCCATATTTAATTTTTTTTAGATAATTTCATATTGTTTTCCATAATGGCTGCCCCAGTCAGTTTCCTCCAGCAGTGTACTAGGGTTCCCTTTCTCTACATCATTGCCAGCACTTGTCATTTGTTGATTTGTTGATGGTAGCCATTCTGACAGGTGTGATGTGATACCTCATTGTTTTTTTCATTTGCATCTTTCGGATGATAATGACTTTGACCATTTTTTTCATGTCTTTGGCCATCTGTATGTCCTCTTTGGAGAAGGTCTATTTAGGTCCTTTGCCCATATTTTAAATTGGATTGTTTGCTTTCCTTCTGTTAAGTTGTATGAGTTTCTTATATATTTGGATATTAACCCTTTATTAGATGTATCATTGCCAAATATGTTCTCCCATATAGTGGTCTCCCTTTACATTTTTTTAAAATCTATTTTTATTTTATTTATTTATTTATTTATTTGGAGTTTTTGAATTCTAAACTTTATTTTTTTAAAATAAATTTTTATTGTTCAGATTATTACAATTGTTTCTCCTTTTCCCACCTCGTCCCATAGCTCCCCTCCACCTGGTCCCTACTCCACCCTCTGCCCTTACCCCTCCCCACCACACACACACACTTTGTCCTCATGCATAGGTATGATTTTTGTCCGGTCTCTTCCCATACCCCCCACACCTTTTCCCCTGAGAATTATCAATCCCCTCCCATTCTATGCCCCTGATTCTATTATATTCACCAGTTTATTCTGTTTCTCAGATTTTTAATTCACTTGACTTTTAGATTCACTTGTTGATAGATATTTGTTGTTTATAATTTTTATCTTTACTTTTTTTCTTCTTTTTTCTCTTTAAAGAACACTTTTTAGCATTTCATATAATACTGGCTTGGTGGTGATGTACTACTTTAGCTTTTTCTGATCTGTGAAGCTTTTTATCTACTCTTCAATTCTGAATGATGATAACTTTGCTGGATAGAGAAATCTTGGTTATAGGTTCTTGTTATTCATCACTCTGAATATTTCTTGCCACTCCCATCTGGCCTGCATAGTTTCTGTTGAGAAATCAGCTGATAATCATATGGGTGCTCCCTTGTAGGTAACTGTTTTTCTCTTGCTGCTTGTAAGATTCTCTCTTTGTCTTTTGCTTTGGCATTTTAATTATGATGTGTCTTGGTGTGGCCCTCTTTAGATTCCTTTTGTTTGGGGTTCTTTGAGCTTCCTGGACTTGTAAATCTATTTCTTTCACCAAGTGGGGGAAGTTTTCCGTCATTATTTCTTCAAATAGGTTTTCAGTGTCTTGCTCTCTTTCTTCTTCTGGAACCCCCATAATTCTGATGGTGGTATGCTTGAAGTTGTACCAGAGGCTCCTTACACTATCTTCAACTTTCTGAATTCTCTATTCTTCTTGCTTTTCTGGAAGTGTCCTTTTCCTCTTTGTATTCCAAATCTTTGGCTTGATTTTTGCGTTCTTCTAGTCTGCTGTTGGGTCTCTGTATAATATTTTTTTATTTCAGTCAGTGTATGTTTAATTTCTAGTTGGTTTAATTTCTTTTTCATATCCTCGAGGGTCTCGTTAAATTTATCAGCCTTTTCTAGGAAATTCTTGAAAAACCTTATAACCGTGCTTTTGAACTCTATATCTAGCCTTTTGTTCTCCTTCATTTCTTTTGTCTGATGTCTCCTTCCTTTTCTCAGCACTTTAACTGCTTCCCTGAGTTGGTAGGGTAGCTTTGTGGGCTTAGGTGTCCTATATGGTTCAATGGGTCAGCCTCCCATTTGCCTGATGTGGACACTCTTGGTGCACCCCTTTGTGGGCTGTGTGTACACTCTTGTTGTAGTTAAGTCTTGATTGTTGTTGGTATCACTGGGAGGAATTGACCTCCAAGCCAATTGGCTGTGAGGACTTGCTGTGTCTAAAACGGAAGAATTGCTGTACTGGAGACACGTTTATGGGGAGGATTTGTTTCCGTATGGCTTTGGTGCTCACTGAGTCTGTCTCTTGAATGTGTCCCTTATGAGAGTAGTTGAAATCTGGTGTCGTCTCACACCAACCAGTAGATATACACTAGTTTCTGAATCTCCAATGGGATGCAGTTCAGCTACTGTCTGAGGCTACCCTGCAGGGGCAACAGCGAGAACCACATTCATCTCCTCCCTGCTTGGAGCTTGGAAGCTTTGGAGCTATCTGCACCAGGTTGCAAGTTTGCTAGGTTAAACTGCAATAGAGAAGGCTATCATATGCAAAAGCCGCTCCTTGGAGCTTTGGTGTGTTTGTAGATTGTGCAGGGCAGAGTCTCAGGGTGGAATCTCAGGGCATCTCTAGGCTAGGGCGTGGCAAACAGGGATGGCCTTCTCTGCCTCTCTGACAGTGTCCCTGCGTCTCGCGCCCCAGCACAGCAAACAATTATTCTTACAAGCAAACAATTATTCTTACAAGCAAGCCACCCTCACTTTCCAACCCGATGGCAAACAGTCTAGCTTCTTTCCATATAGAATGGATTTCAGAGAGATTGGGAGCTTGTCTCTCTTCGGGTTGAAGAAAGCAATGCCCTCCGCCAGCTGGGATCCAAGCCTTCCCATATCATGGTCCCACCCCTGTACCTCAGTTTTTCAGCTCTTGTGCCCTGAATGCTCCTTTCTCTTTCAATCTAGTTGTAGAGCTTCCTTTCAGCCAGTTTTCCCGTGGTTCTGGGTGATAGACGTTTTGTTTTTAGTTGTAGTTTTGAAATTGTTGTGCGAGGCAGCAGTTTAGGTGTGTTTACCTAAGCTGCCATCTTGGATCTCCTCCCTTTACATTTTGTTGATGGTTTCTTTTGCTGTGCAGAAGCTTTTTATTTTGATGTGGTCCTATTTGTTTATTTTCTCCTTAGTTTCCTTTGCCTTAGGAAATGTATCTGTAAACATATTGCTATGAGAGATGTCTGAGATTTTGCTGCTTATAGTTTCTTTTAGGGTTTTTATGGTTTCACAACTTAAGGGCTTTTATCCATTTTGAGTTTATTCTTGTGTATGGTGTAAGTTGGTGGTTTGAGTGTAAAGGCGTGGGTCAATTTCTGAGTTCTCTGTTCTGTTCCATTGATTTATATGCCTGTTCTTGTGCCAGTACCAGTCTGTTTTGTTTACGGTGGCTTTGTAGTATAACATGAAATCTGGTATTATTATTTCTCCAACTTTTTTTTCTTTCTCAAAATTGCTATTGAGAAAGACCCAGCTATTCAGAGTCTTTCACAGGGCCATTTTCCACACTGGTTTTTTCAATACAAGTAATACTCTGTTTCCCCAAAAATAAGACAGTGTCTTATATTAATTTTTGCCTCAAAGATGCACTAGGTCTTATTTTCAGGGGGTGTCTTATTTTTCCATGAAGAAGAATATGGTACACATTTATTGTTAAATGAAAATAAAGGAAATTTATTACTGTATACGGCATGGTAGTACGGCAGTTGTCAACACAAACCAGAAAAACTGTGAATCCTACAGTATCAAGAATTTACTCATTTATTCAATGACAATCATGTCATCGTCTTCTGGAACATCATCATAATAATCCAATTCCTGATTTCCTGGTGAATTTCTTGTGACTCCATTTCTTTCAGAATCAGTGGACCAAATCTCTCATGTTTAGCCTGGGGGGGGGGGGAGGATCTTATATTTCACTTAGAAGGAAACCTGTAAGTAGGTCTTAGTTTCGGAGGATGTCTTATTTTTGGGGAAACACGGTAATACAGTTGGTGAGAATGCAGAGAAATTGGAACCCTGTGCATGTTGGTGAAAATATAGAATGGTGCAGCCATAATGGAAAACAGTGTGGGTACTCCTACAAAAGTTGAAAATAGAATTACTATATGATTCAGTATTCCCACTTCTGGATATATATCCAAAAGAATTCATAGCAATATCTTGAAGAGATGGGTGTGCACCCACGTTCATAGCAGCATTATTCACAGTAGTCAAGAGGTGGAAGCAGCACAGATCTCCATCAAAAGATGAATGGATAGCCAAAACCGGTTTGGCTCAGTGGATAGAGTGTTGGTCTGCGGACTGAAGGGTCCCGGGTTCGATTCCGGTCAAGGGCATGTACCTTGGTTGCGGGCACATCCTCAGTAGGAGGTGTGCAAGAGGCAGCTGATCAATGATTCTCTCTCATTGATGATTTCAACTCTCTATCCCTCTCTCTTCCTCTCTGTAAAATATCAATAAAATATATATATATATATATATATATATATATATATATATATATATATATATAAAGATGAATGGATAAAGAAAACATGGTATATGCATATAATAGAATACCATTCCTTTAAAAAGAAGAAAATTGTACACTTGACCAAGAAAATTCTGATACATTTGACCATGTAGAAGGACCTTGAGTATATTAAGGGAAGTAAGCCAGATACAAAAGGGATAAAGACTGTATGATTCTACTCATATGGAGTAACTAGTAGCAAGATTTATAGAAACAGAAAGGAGAAAGGTGTTTGCCAGGATATGGGGACAAAGGAGGGAGAATTGGTGTTTAATGGATATAAAGAGATCTGTCATACAACAGTGTGAATAACACTACAAACTGTATACTTAAAAATGGTTCAAATAATTAATTTTAATGTTATGGGGTTTTTTGGTGTTTTTTTTTTCCACAATAGGAAGAAGGAATGAAAAAAATTTACTTTTGTATTTTGAGAATGTATTTTCCCTAATTTTGCTAAAGTACATTTTGAGAATTTATAGTAGTTCTACATCATGCAAAATTTCATTAAAGTCATCATTATTAACTCTGATCTATAGCTGAAGAGTTTGAAGCCATTGAAGTTAGTGGTTCTACATCCATGTGAAGAGTGACATAAGGCATGAGGAAGCAGTGAGCAGGCCTGTGGTTTGGGCCGTGGTGAAGGGGATTGCCCAGTGGAAGATTGGCACCCAGTGGGAGATAAAGATTGTTTAAGTAGACTATAGAGGGCTTTGAAATACCAAAAAAGAATTTTGTCATGATGCAATAGATAACTGCTGTGTAGTTTCTTGTGAAAATGGTGAAACCACTGTTTTATGAGGCTTACCTTGGAAGTAACGTGTAGGGTGGGGCGGGGGCTGTGGAGACAGGAGGCGAGTTTTCTGCTAGAAGTTGGTGAGTCCTCATTGGGATGCAGGGAGACCTGGGTGTGCATCCTGCCTCGGACCCAGCACTTGTGTAGCCCAGATAAATAAGCTCCTTGGGACCTTAGTTTCCCCATCAGCAATTTGCAGTTCAGTTGAAAAAGATTCATGAGTGCCTTCTATATGCCAGGTATTATGTTCAGCGGCGGGAATGCAAGTATAAAAAGCCTTCCCTTCCCTGGGTCTCAGAAAGGAAACCCACGTGAAGACAGGGAGTGTGGGGAATGAGAGCAAATTATGCGATGAGCACATAGTGTCCAAATGTAGTTCTGAGGCCCCTCCCAGCGAGACACCAGACACTGAAAAATCCAGCTCCATAAAGTTCACTAAATCACAGGCAGGGAGTTAAGGATTTATTAATGGAGAGAGGTCTATAAAGTTATGAAATAGTTAAGGTCATGAAGGCAAAGAGTACAAGAGAAGTTGATGAGATCCTTGACAGGGATCAGGAGTAGGAAGAAAAGGTTATTATAGTAAAAGCAGCGGAGGACCAAAAGGATGTAGAAGTGCTAGATTTGGGATACTAAGCTCTATTTAATATTTGTCTAGTAGCTTTTGCCCTCTCAGTAGTAACAGAGTTAGTACTATATTAGAAGAGGCAGTGGCGCCCAGTGGGCAGGAGTTATATGACCTGGGCTTGGAGTCTCTGCACACAGCCATGTGGTATTGGGATTTCGTTCTACTTGTCTGTAAATGGAGAAACAAACAGTACCCTCCGTGGAGCAGAGTCATGAGGATTATATGAGCTTGAGTCATGCAAAAAACGCTTAAAACAATGCCTGGCACATCCTAAGTGCCCCATAAAATAGTCTTGCATTTCTTTAAAGTTTTTTCAGTGCTTTTATATATCACTAGGAGCCCAGCACGTGAAATCATGCAGCCCTGTCCTGCCTTGATACCGGAACCTCTCCATGCAGAACTCCAGTGCGCCTGGCCCAGCCCCGACCCCTCTGGCCTTCTCTGGCCATTTCAAGCCCTGCCCCAACTCCCTTGAGTCACCTGGATCTGGTCCCACCTTCTCCGGGCACCTCCCCGCTTCTGCATTGTCATGGCGCCGGAGGAGAGTGTGGAAGCCTCCCGCCTGCTGTGCTGTACTCCTTCCCCTGGCAGGTGGCCAGCGGGGCACTCGTGAGTGCCAGCGGTGGGTGGTGAAGGGGGTGCTACAGGCTCTCACCCCCACCCTCCCCGCCACAGGATGGTCCTGCCTTCTCCTGGCACCACCCTGCTTTCGCCCCATCTCCCCGTCTCCAAAGCAACACTGCACACATGCCCGCAGCTTCCCCCAAATCGGTTGTGATGTTACAGAGTAACAGACAGTTTGCATATACCATTATTTATAGACCCATTTCATTTGTGGCTCACAACAAACAAATAACAATTACTAATTGAGAATTTATAAATGACCCGTGAGGTGGGCATTATTAACCACATTCAACAGATTAAAAACCTGAGAAAGGAACTTGACAAAGTACTCGGACTAAAAATAAAAATAAAAAATAAAAAAAATAAAAAGAATTTGTGCAGCATGATTATTTGAAGCCAGGTTAGTTTGACCACAAAGCACTGTTATTAGTTCATATGCTGTTTTTCCATCTGGCCATCTATCCAGTAAACACTTACTATACTTGTGTATGCCAGGCAGTGATTTAGGCATTAGGAGTACAATTTAGAACAAAGCAGACAACCCTGGCCATGTGGCTCAGTTGATGGGGACATGGTCCCATATGCCCAAAGCACCAAAAGGTTGCAGGTTTGATTCCCAGTCAGGACATATTCCTAGGTTGAGGGTTTGATCCCTGTCAGGGTATGTGCAGGAGGCAGCAAATCAATATTTCTTTTTCTCCTGTCCTCTCTAAAAACAATTAAAGGTTATCCTCTGGTGAAGATTTAAAAAAAAAGAAAAAACAGATAAAAACACTCTCTTTATGTAGTTTATATTTAGTTGGGGGAGACAGACAATCAACACAATATATTAGATGGTGATCAATGCAATGGAGAAAAATAAGCCAGGAAAGAGGCATGGTGGGGTTGAGAATTGCAGTTTTAAATGTGATGGCCACTGAAGGACTTGCCGAGCGTTTGCATGCTTGGAAAAGGTGTTGGGTGCAGGGCACAGGAGGCCCTGGCAGAGGGCGCCTGGTGTGTGAAGCAGGCACCACCAGGGCCAGAGCTGAGTGAGAGTGGTGGGAGATGGAGTGAATGATCCAACTTCTGAATGGATTAGCATGATCATTCTGGCTGCTTTGATGAGAATTATGATATGGGAACAGGGGAGCAGCAGGGAGAACAGTAAGGCATTCAACAACTTGAGGTGAATGAGGCTTGAGTAGTTGGTGAGTGGTGAGAAGTGGCTGGATTCTGGACACATTCTGAAGGGAGAGTAAGGATTTGCTGATGAGTTGGACCTGGGATGTGAAAGGCAGAAGAAAAAGAATGACCTCTAAAGAGATAAAATTTAAACTTACTCCCATTTCACAGATGGGAAAAGTGAGGTTGGAAAAGGATAAGTGACTTGCCCAAGATCATTTTGCTGGAAAGTTCATAAAGCTAGGATGATTTCGCAGGTATCCAGTCAGAATTCCATAGCCTTTCCCTGTGCACATCGCCTCTCTCCCACCCTGGGCCTCCTGCCACCGGCCTTCCCCCAGTCTTAGAACCCTCGGTTTCTTCAGTGCTCAGCGGATTACTAATCTGTGTGGAAGTATTCACTGTTGTAATCATTGGAAGCACCAGCCCAAGCCATTTTTCTAAGTGTTTATAATAGCAACTCAGAGATCATTCAATATGTGAAGTCCAAATCTGTTTCCAAAGAACTTTATTCCAGTACCTCCTGTAAAGGTTTGGCCTGTTTTTCAGTGGTATCCTTTTTTCATTAAACTTGTAAATTGCGGATTTGTACATCATCACTGCTGGCTTTTATTCTCCTTGACTGATTATCACAGCAATAGCCAGATCCAATGAAAAGGAAATCTCCTTAGGAAAACATGGTTCAGTGGGTCTCTGAGGGAGAAAGTGCCGTTTTCAGGGCTTTGCTGTGGGTAAGAGGCCCAGATGCCTCCATTTTTCTGAGCTTTTCTTCTTTGGGCCAGCTGCAGCTGACACGTCATGAGGAGCCATGCGGCTGGAGCCAGGCTGTGTCGATCAGTGCTTGCTAAAGCTGGAGGTTCCTACCACTCTGGGCCATACAGCCCAAGGGGTTGTGTGTACCCTCCTCTCCCAGGTCCATTGGGACACTTCTGTTGTCGACCTGCCTCATTGCAGGATGATAATCTGGGCAGCTGCTCCAATGACTCCGGATAGATAAGACTCAACTTCAGTGTTATCTCCTCTGTAGTCTAAGACAGACTTGTTTGTCTTTGAAAAACTTTATAATTTGCTTCTTTAACACCTTCTCCCACCCTCACCCAAACACACACTAGGAAAGTGCACTAGACCAGGTGGCCCTGTGTCCTCTGCCAGCAAGCACCCTCCACAGCATAGGGGGTAGAAGGCACTGTGCCTTGTTCAGGCTCACACGCCCTTCTCAGACAGGGCGGCCTAAATTTCTCCTCAGATTGCTACCCAAAACCTCCATCGCTGACAACAGGAGCACCTAGCTCTGTAGTCCTGAGGGAAGTCCCCTGAGAGAGGGTCCTGGCGTGTGCATCAGCCCCTATCAGGGATGGACATGTGCACACACACACACATATAACAGCTGGCTCTGTTGCCCTTCTGCCTGCAGTCCCCTCACCTGGCCCATTAGCAGTGCTGGGGGCCAGGTGCTGCCTCTCTCAGTGTGTCAGCAGTCAAGCTGGCGTCTAGAAGGCAGTGCCAGGTGTCTGCAGAGCTTTTATCTGCTTCTTGGCTTTATGGTCAAGTTCAGGAACATTTGTTTGCTACAATTTCTTCCTCCCTCCCTCAGGCAGCTCACTTTCACTTTTACCTCTCAGATACAGGCCCTGCTCTTTCCTGAGTGAGATGGGCTGGGAGCAGGGAGGAGAGAGTGGGGTGCAGGAGGGTGCCAGGCACCATGTGGTCTGAGCCCAGCACCCTCCTGTCCTCCACCTCCGCTGCTTAGTCACCAGCACATCCCAAATTCACTGACTGCCCAATATCCAGACCATCCTCACTGTAAACAGACCTTCCGTCAGCCTAACTGGGACACAGACATGCGAATGGTAGGCTGTGCTTCACCGTTGGAGCTGCTGCAGAAGGAAGGACTGGGGAGCAGCTCTGAGGGGAGTGACTGCAGCTGGGGTGTGGGGTTTCCAGGTGCAGAGGAGCACCCCAGGCTGTGGGAAAGCACATGTAAGGCATGGGCCCTTGTAGAGACCTGGCTTGGGCATTGCCAAGAAGTGTTCTGTCCAGAGCGTGGGCCCAGAGGCCGGCCACTAGGAAAGAGTGCGTCCAGCTTGTGGACTGCGCTGGCCGTCTTCCTTCCACCATTGCACTTTGTGTGCTAAGCGTGTCTCTTGACATCATCGTTTGTCTGTCTGTTCAGCGCTAAAAATGCATTTATGGAGCTTGTTTTCACGTTTATTACCCTCCATTGTTGCAATTCTTTTTCAATTTGCTGTAGGAATTCCAATAAGCATTCTAGTAAGAATTCTAGTCTCTGTTTACAAAGCGTATTGCTTTAAAAAAGTTGTCCACAATAGCATAGCTGAAGTGATTGGGAGGGAGGAGAGCTGTGAGGGCCTGGGACGCAGAGCTCGGGGCATGGACAGGGCTGGCTGCGCATGCTGAGCAACTGAAATGTGGCCGATCCAGATGGGCTGGGCTGAAAATGTAAAATGTCCATCTAGTTTTGAAGGCTTAGTACAAAATAAACAATAAAAAAGATACCATTAAAAAAAAGAAAGTTGTTCTGCCTTGGCCGTTGTAGCTCAGTTGGTTGGAGCATCATCCCATATGAAAAAGTCACAGGTTGGACTCCAGTCAGGGCACGTACTATGTTGTGGGTTCGATCCCCTGTGAGGTGCCTACATGAGGTAGCCAGTTGATGTTTCTCTCTCTTCCTCTCTCTCTTAAATCAATAAGAACATATTCTCGGGTGAGGATTTTAAAAATAATTACTTTTAAAGAAAGTTGTTCTGTTTAGAAAGTAGACCTGTTATTAGAAATTCAGAATCGTAAGTCCTTGATGAAAACAAAGGCAGACAGCCCCCTCTCACTGCTCAACCTGCCCGTCGTGTTCTGAGTTTTATTTCCCATGGCCATTTCGGATCCGGCCTCTGCCCCACCAGCCCTGCTCCCGCCACGCTCGCTGCCATCACCACAATAACTAACTCTCTTTATTGAGTTTGCTAGGAGCCTGACACACATAATCTCACTTGATTCTCTAAAAAGAAAGAAAATACTTTTTACAACAGAATGTAAAGTTCAGAGATATTAAATTGTGTGGTTAGGGCCGCCTGCCTGCAGAGGGGCAGGGCCAGAGTTCAAACCCGGCCCTGTGACTCTAAACCCCTCACTCCCATACTCAGCCTGAAAGAGCAGCCCATGGCCGCCAGCACTGGCTTTTGAAGCCCGACAGGCAGTGTGCTCCCAGATTGCTCTTCCAGGCTCATCTCTCGGTAGATGTGCTGCTGGTGCATCAGATCTGGCCACGTTTCGTTCCATGAAACCTTTCCTGTCCCCTTCACCAGGATGTTCTGTTATTGTTTAAATCCCCTTTGCTTGATGACAGGTTAGCCTTGGTGAGAATAAGCCACTGTCCCAAGAAAGAAAATCTGAATACCAAGGTGGTTAATCTAAAACATTATACCCATCGTTAAAAGGTCTTTCTCTTTTTTTGGTAAATTCCCAATTCTGATAGTGTGAGTTCCCATGTGAAAAAATAGTAAAAATGGCTACATGTTTTCACTTACTTATATACTACTGGGACCATTTGGTGTTAGTAGTGCTACTGCCTTACAGGTAAAAAATGGAAACAAAATGCTTTTTAAAAAAATCATTATATTTTTCATTTCTTTTACTTCTCAAGCTTTATCAACATGTTGCTTAGAAACACTATCTATATTTCCAGCACAGATTTCTTACTAAATCACACCTAGTTCATGCAGTATCATAGCTCATGAAATAACACGATGTTAACATTGGCTATGTTCTTTGAATTGTTCCCCTTCCTATTTAATGTGTCACTTAAACCCAGCCCTTTTTAGCATCAACTGCTACTTCTGGATTAAATGGATCAATAGAAACTTTCTAATGGTTTTGTCATTTTAAAATGTTTGTTAGCTGTGTCTTTTAAACCGTGCCATCACTTTTTTTAAAGTTTCTTCAGATGGCGGTACTGAGTCCTGTGCCTTAGTGGACGACAACGGCAGCGAGGAGGACTACAGCTATGAAGACCTCTGTCAGGCCAACCCCAGATACCTGCAGCCTGGCGGGGAGCAGCTGGCCATCAACGAGGTACTGGGATCCCACACGTGACCAGTGGTGGACACTTGATACCAGGGCCAGCATCACTTCAGACTTTGCTCACTGATTATTTTTTTTTAAATATATTTTATTGATTTTTTTACAGAGAGGAAGGGAGAGGCATAGAGAATTAGAAACATCAATGAGAGAGAAACATCAATCAGCTACCTCCTGCACACCCCCTACTGGGGATGTGCCCGAAACCAAGGTACATGCCCTTGGCTGGAATCGAACCTGGGACCCTTCAGTCTGCAGGCCGATGTTCTATCCACTGAGCAAAACTGGTTAGGGCTGATTATTTCTTATTGAATGTTCAAAAATCTAGAACTTTGACTAAATAGTTTCTGGCATTTTCAAGGACAACTTATGTGATGAAGTTCCTCCTTTTATGTGATAAGAACAGCAGTCATTAGCTTGGGCAGCGGTTCATTCTGACAAGCTCTGCCTTTATCATAAATCTCACAGCTGATCTAAGAGGTAAATGTTACAGTTAGCGTCCATATTGTAATCAACACTCTGAAAGTAAGAGGCTAAATTACTTGCTGGTAAATGGCAGAGCTGGCATGAGCCACATATTTCTCACTGCGAATCTTCTTTCTACCAGTATTCTTTCTACCAGTCTGCATCTTTAGCCTTTTTCACAGCAATCTTTCTAGAAGGCACGGCTAGCTTTGGAGTTCTTGACACCTCAGTGAGTAGGCTGTGAGGGTGCTCCCGGGAGCTAAGCAGACATCGCCCTCTGCCCCTGCACTGGACTCACATGAGCTGCGTCTGTCCTTTACTTTTATCTTGAACTGTAGGCTGTCTACAGATCATTCAGTGTTCTCTTTGGTTGCAGTGAACTATAAAGTGTTTGCAAGTTTGTGAAGTGTGAATGCTGAGTTCTGAGTGAAGCTGTGGGTCTCACAGCTAAGCCCCGTGTGTGACCTTCGGAGGCTCCTCTCGGCGACATCTTGCTTGGCAGCTCAGAAAGCTTTTCTCTGTGTATATTCAAGATATTCAGATTTGTTAGTTAACTGATCTACAGATAAATGAGCTATTTATACTTTTTTTTTTTTAAGTGAATTTGGGCTTTAAGATCATGTGAGAAAGACTCATCTAATTCTCTTTTCCCTAATATGTTTTTCTTCGTTCATTTTGTGTAACAATCAGTAAGTACTGACCCAAAGGTTGGCGTATACAAATGAGAATTAGGAGATGTGCATCTCGCCGAGACACCACACAGACTCCCCGCCCGCCCATTCTGCCCACCTGACTTTCACACTAAGCACATCTGCATGTCTCCATTTCAGCTGATCAGTGATGGCAGTGTGGTCTGTGCAGAAGCTTTGTGGGACCACGTGACCATGGATGACCAGGAACTGGGCTTCAAGGCAGGAGATGTCATCCAGGTTCTGGAAGCCTCTAACAAGGACTGGTGGTGGGGCCGGAATGAGGAGAAGGAAGCCTGGTTCCCGGCAAGCTTTGTCAGGGTAGGTGTTGGCCCCCTCACACCTCACATCTGTCTCTGGGGAGCGGCAGGTAGAATGGTTCAGGCCAAACTCACTCTTTGTACAGATTCAGTTTTTTATAATCGTTTCAATCAAATCTAGAAATTCAACTGGGTCAAAGGAAAACTTTTAACCAAGGTAACTAACTAGTTGTTTGGCACTGCTGCTGTGTTTGAACCACTGGCGCCATACATAAGACAGGTGAGAGTCAGAAGCCATGGGGGGCCCCTGCCTGTGCCAGTGCCACCTCCCAACTCCCCGTCCCTGTGTGTGCACTGCAGTTGCGTGTCAACCAGGAAGAGCTGTCGGAGAATTCCAGCAGCACACAGGGCGAGGAGCAGCAGGAGGATGCCGGCAAGACCCGCCACAAACACGCTGAGAGCAAGCAGCAGATGCGGACCAACGTCATCCAGGAGATCATGAACACTGAGCGGGTGTACATCAAGCACCTCAAGGACATCTGTGAGGTAGGGCTCCAGACATGCGGCCTCACTGAGGTGGTCACATGACTATGATATGTCCGCCTGGCTCTCTTCTGTTCCCAGTCACACCCTCCTATGCACCTCTGGCTCCTGAACACACTGCTCACTCATTACATACGCGTCTACCTCGGTGAGCTTGAGTGGTGAGTGTCATGGCCACCTGCCCGGCTGTTGCAGCCAGTCTCTTTCGGGGCCCTGCACCACTGTCTCTGTCAGCACCGAACCCTGAGACTGTTCAGAGCGAGTACCTGTCAGAGAGGGCAACACCTGTCAGTGAACCCACTTAATTTGACAAAAATTCAAAGGTTTGGCATTGTACAGCCCACTGCCTCCATGTTGTCTCACAGGCGAGCTACTGAGTCATTTAGATGTAGAAAAACAAACAAAACACTAGAGATAGCCAAAGCTACATTCCACAGCATCATGATAGTTCTGCGTGATACATTTTATTCCTCCCGTGGCATTTTTTGTTTTATACCAGTCTGTCCTACAACGAGTGCTGACCTCTGCACTCTTAGTTTGGCTGGAACGTTCATCCCTGAAGACAAACTGAAGTGAGACAGCCGCACATCTGTAACTGGATTAACTGGCCAGATGCAGATACACCACTGTTTTGTTTGTGCCGCCCTGTTCAGTAGGGATACATGGCTAAAGGAGTTTCTTTAAAGGGACATTCTATGAAGATGAAAGTAATTGCTAATAATTGTTGAGCATTGACTCTGTGCCACCCCCTCTACCTGAGTTAACTCATTTTACTCTCACAGCACTCTCACTCGGTCTCAACCCGTGTACAGGTGAGGAAACGGGGGCGTGGAAAGGTTAAGAGGTGGGCTTGGGATTTAGACCAGGCAGTCTGCCCAGAGCCTGTTCCCTGAACCTTTACATTGACTTTCTGATAAAATTATTTCCAACTAGTCCGTGGTGGGATTTTACCATAGAGTCAGTCTAGCCTATAATTAATTTGGGAATAATTATTACATATATTTGTGGCCTTTCCTTCCTACCTCCCTAACTCCTTACCTAAGCTGTAGTACAAACAGGGTGCATAATTAGTAGTTTCTAACAAGTCTTACTGACTGTGAAATAGAATCAGCAATAGGAGAATGATTATCTTAAAAGTTTAGAAAAAAATATAACAAGGCCAATTTTTGAGCTTGTATTTGAAACCGAGCAACTTGTTTCATGAATATAATGTAGAAACTGTATAATGATAAATCCAGACACATACATCTTTTCTCTTTCCTTTTGTTTTTAAAACATGGCACATTTTAGTCATGGAAGTAGGATTCTCCTAACAGAGACCCATAGATGTTAAAGTAATTTCCTGTAATTAAAATATGCTCTAAGACAATGGCTTTGGATGCAAAATATTGTATTATTCAAAGAAATAATTTCTATGAATTTCCAAATTTCCAAAAGCGTATGTTCCCTTTTGCAGGGCTATATTCGACAGTGTCGCAAGCACACGGGAATGTTCACTGTTGCACAGCTAGCCACCATTTTTGGAAACATTGAAGATATTTATAAATTCCAAAGAAAGTTCCTGAAAGACCTTGAGAAACAGTACAATAAAGAGGAGCCTCATTTAAGTGAAATAGGATCCTGCTTTCTTCAACATGTACGTCACCTGCTACTTCTTTATTAATAACATCTGGTTAAATAATTTTGCAGCATTTCTTCATTAAAAATAGGAGTCCTTATCTCTCTCTCAAAAATAGGAGTCCTTTTTGTTTCTTTGTTTGCTAGATTAATGTCCCATAGAATGGAGATGTCACTTGTAAAGTAAGTTGATTAGTTTATGTGGTTAATCTTTAGCTAAATATACTAAGTCCATTTTTTAAAAATCTTCCCACTTTTATGCAGTTTGGTGTAATTTTTAATAAGACCTGTTAATTGTCTATTATATGTTAAGCACTGTTTTCAGGATCTCCTTGTATACCTTTACTGCTGTGAGGGAGGTATATTATTGTCCTCATTTTACATGAGGACTCTGAAGGCCATAGGGTAACTGACCCAGGGCCACACAGTAGTAAGTGGCAGGAGGGAAAACTGACTGAGGCCTGTGGCTCTGGGACTCAGGCTTATGACCAGTGTAAATGCTCAGGCCAGTCTTGAGATGATGGCACGAGCTGATCATATAACTGAGGATTGACTGCCACTATTTAATACCAAAAGATTTCAGAGAAGGAAAGTTATGTTCGCAGCCAAAATGGCCAGGGCCTAATAATAGTAATAACAACAGCAATGACAACGACCACCACCTCCTTGCAGCACAGGCTGGGTGCGGGGCCAGTAGCTTCTTAGAGGCAGTGATGTGGAGCAGGTACCAAGGTGGTTGCTTTCAAATAGCTGAAAATAATGCTGAGGTGGGAATGCACGTGGGAAGGTCCAGCCCATGAGAGCACTGGGCCTGTCTGGGACTTTGTAAAAGACCTGTTTGGCCAGAGCAGAAGGTCCATGGAGGTTAAGAGAAGCTTTTAGTCACCGAAGGGCAGGCTGCAGAGGCGGCAGTGCCCGAGCGGGACGAAGCCCCAGTGGGTGGGCCTCGCCTGGAGACAGGAGTGTTCAGCTGAGGAGCAGAGGGGTTGCTACTTCTGGGCCTGGGCAAGGTGATGGCAGTGGGAACACAGAGACAGGGAGTCTGTTCAACAATTCAGTATTTCCAGTTTAAAGGAAAAGTAAAGAGGACGAGGAGGGAGCTAGTTGGGCGTAAGAACAGCACCTTCTCTTAGATCAGAGCTGGGGTGAGGAGGGTGACAGTAGAGGGCGCTGTTCTCTGGGGAAGCCCAGTGCACCTATGGCTCACCCTTTCAGGGTCTGTGGGAGGCTACCTGGAAGGGACCAGGGCTCTGAGTCCTAGAGCAGTCTCTCCCTGCGCCCCCAAGAGATAAGAACCCTCTGGAGAGTTTGCGTATGGCCCCTTACCACAGAGAAGATTTGGGCTTCTTGCCCAGGTGGGAAAAACGCAGTAGAAGGACTTGGGGCACCCTCTCCCTCCTCCCAGGGATACCCCCTCACACAAGCTTGTCCTTGTCTCAGCCCACAGCCCCCAAAGCCTGATGATACTGTGCTTTCCCCTTCCCAGCAAGAGGGCTTCGCCATCTATTCCGAGTACTGTAACAACCACCCGGGGGCCTGCGCAGAGCTGTCCAGCCTGATGAAGCAGAGCAGGTACCGGCACTTCTTCGAGGCCTGCCGCCTGCTGCAGCAGATGATTGACATCGCCATTGACGGCTTCCTGCTCACACCCGTGCAGAAGATCTGCAAGTACCCCCTGCAGCTGGCTGAGCTGCTCAAGTACACCACGCAGGAGCACAGGTGAGAGAGGCCTTCAGCTCTCCCAGCTTCCCAGGATGGCAGTGACAGAGGGTTCGGGTGTCAGGCTTCTGTTACTTCTGAAATGGGTTTATGGAGGCTCCAGAATATCCATTCCTAAAGATATCAAAAAAATAGCCCTGTCTGGTGTGGCTTAGTCAGTCAGGCACCATCCCTTACACCAAAAGGTCACCAGTTCAATTCCCAGTCAGGCACATCCACAGGTTGCGGGCTAAGTCTCCAGTAGGGTGTGTGCAGGAGGTAGCTGATTGATGTTTCTCTCTTTTTCTCTGCCTCTCCCTTAATCTCTCTCTCTAAAATCAATAAAAAAAAATTTTTTTAAAAAAAGATATATATGGTTTTTGGTTAGAGCATCGAACCAGTATGTTAGGGTTGCAGGTTCAATCCTCAGTCAGGACACATACAAGAATCAACCAATGAAAGTATAAATAAGTAGAACAACAAATCGTTGTTTTTCTCTTTCTCTTTCTCCTTCCCTCTCCCTATTCCTCCCCACCTGCTTCCAATCTCTCTCTAAATCAGTTTTTAATAAAATAATATTTCTTCACTATATTCTGTGCACATGGGGATTTTTATTGTGTTGTTGGTCCTATCATTGGCATATATTTATAAATACTCATTGTAGCTACTCAGTCATTAATAAAGACAATTTTTAAAAAGAAATAGACAAGTTGAATACAGTGTAAGAAATATTTCTTTTCTCTCCTGTACTATAGCTGCTTCCCATTAACTCACCCTTAAAGCAGTGTTATTTACTGCCAACAAAATGTTATCTAGAGAAGGGGTGAGGACGTAGAAAAATTCGAGTTATAAAAAACAGAATCTCAAGGCCTAGGGGAGCGTGTGGGGTCCACTTGGGAGGCACATTTCACAGAGGTCCTCGTTGACTCTGGTCTGGAAAAGTAATCTAAATCCTAAAACCTTGCCTGCAATGGTGGTGTCCCCACTGGCATTTCAGTTCTGCCCTGGTGAGAACGTCATTGCTTATGTTTGACCAGAGTCATACCTGTCCGTGACACCTGTGTCACCGGCACAGCTTTCACTGCACCCGCAGCCTGGAGAGGACAGCCTGGAAGGATTTTAGAGGGAAGGGTCTGGGAGGGGGAGGGCTGGGTGGGGGGGGAGAGGATGGTGAGGAAATCTGCTGGAGCAAACACAACTGTTTTGGGTTTTAACAACTATTAATCGGAAGCAATCACATTCTCCAGGGCAGTGCCTGGCCTGCAGGGTGCCCAGAATAGATCATTCTTTGCCTGCTCTGCCACTGGTCACTGAACAGTTAATTCTAGATATGAGTATTTAAAGAGTTAGGACTACCAAACTAAGAGAAGGGAGTTTATTGAAAGAACTATGTATTTTCTCTTTTTGATGGAAAAGTTTGGAAAGAAAGTCATCAGAATTACAAATTTGAAGAAAATTTTTAAAAAGAATAAAAACTCATCATGATGAGAAACTAATAAATAAGAAGCAAAGACATATTGAAAGACCCAGGCAAGCAGATTAGATTCCAAGACGGGAAAGCTGTGGCCAGAAGTTCACACATCACCTTTTAGCAGTTAATGTTCACTGTAAGGAAATTGCAGATTTGGTCTGTGTGTGTATGTGTGTGTTTTTGTTTTGTTTGTTTTGTTTTTTTTAATCATTTGAAAGGAAATAACATAAAGCCCATTTCTTTGTCTCAAGAGAAACAAAACATTTTTTTTTTAATTACACTGCTTTTGGTTGTTTTTTTCTTCTTCTGGAATTGTATATATAAAATAAAATGAAAAGTTGCAGAAGAAAACAATTGTGCTGCTTTCTTCCTTCCTTGTTGGAGAGCTCTCTGGGCGCTGTGCTCCAGGATTTTGGCAGCCCCTTAAATCATTTATCTTCTTCTTCTGCTCTGTTGTGTGAATCACCTGTCTGAGACACAAGTTTGCCTTCTAGGCAGGTGGCCAGAAACTTCCTGGGAGCTGCATGTCCTTGTGTTTGGTAAATAAACAATAGGACCTGCTTCCAAGGCTTTTTTCTGGGCTTTGCAGGAGGATTCTCTCCTGCCCTGTAAGACGCATGAAAGTGCTAGAAAGTAAAAAAACTCAGCTCATCTACTGGACAATTGATTTACATATCCCCAAGTTATTCATGCTAAGCAAAACTTGGATGTGAGAGTTTCCAATAGCAGATATCTCTTAGCCTATGTGCGGATTAGAACTCCAGTTTTAGTTCTTTTATTACCTATTAGAGGCCCGATATTCATGCAAGAATAGGCCTTCCTTCCCCTGGCTTCACTCCCTGCTGCCCAGAAGCCGGCGAGTCCTCGCTTCTATCCAGAGCATACCACTTCTGTAGCTCTCTCTGTCACCCCCTTCCCCTCATAGCAGGCTTCCATCTTTGTTGGATTAATTTGCATATCCACTCTGGCTGTGGGTGTAGTGGAATGTTGCTTAATTTGCATGATTCTCTTTTATTAGGTAAGACAGTTTTAGAAGTCCTGGGAGCAGGAGCCTGCTGGGGCAGCATTTTAGTTTGATTTGACTGTAGCATATGGAAAGCACCAGAAATGAAGATCTGTTGATGAAGTAAATGCCGCATTGGCATTTACATGACTCATTAGGTGAACCTTCTGTGGCTGTGTCCTCTGGTGCCCTTTCCTGAACACCTTGAAAGATGGGACTCAGAGCAAATTATTACTCTTGAAAATGATTAGTGATTGTTAAAGTACTTTCTGTAGTCAACTTGCTATATCAGAACCAAAGCAATCACAGACTGCCCTTTATTTATTTATTTTTAATAATATATTTTTATTGATTTTGTACAGAGAGGAAGGGAGAGAGATAGAGAGTTAGAAACATCGATGAGAGAGAATCATAGATCAGCTGCCTCTTGCACACCCTCTACTGGGGATATGCCCGCAACCAAAGTACATGCCCTTGACCGGAATCGAACGCGGGATCTTTCAGTTCCCAAGCTGACGCTCTATCCATTGAGCCAAACCGGTTTCGGCCAGACTGCCCTTTATTAATGAAAATCATTCATTGTCACAGTGATAAAGACATTTCTTGTGGCATTTACTTTCATTCATGGTAATTTCTGGGAAATGAGGACAACATTCTTATTCCAAAGAATTCTGGATTGCGTTGGTCAGCTCCCTTAACCTCCGCAGACTATCGCCTATTCATGGAGGAATAAGAAAAAGGGAACAATGGCTGCTGTTTAAATGTCATGTTGTCTAGACTATTAATATACAAATTGGGAAAGGAGTGTATTATTTTGTTGAGTAGCCTGCCATATGGTTAAAATTCACCTCTTATTTTCAGTGATTACAATAATATAAAGGCAGCCTACGAGGCCATGAAGAACGTAGCCTGTTTGATCAATGAGCGCAAACGCAAGCTGGAGAGTATAGACAAGATAGCACGTTGGCAAGTATCCATCGTAGGCTGGGAGGTAAGTGGATACCACCCCTCACCCCACATCATGCATCACCACTCACCTCCTCCCCTACCTCTGGTCTAGTTTAATGACAGACTTTGATGTCCTATGATTGATGCTTTATACTCATGGCTTAATGGTGCACAGGGTTCCCTTGCTTTCCGGAATTAGCGTGTTCCTATGAAATGTTCAAATGCTAAAAAGGTGCAAAGCCAAAGACCAACACCTTAGGACACATCTTGCTAACAGATGCACAGAGGCCTGTCCGTGACTGGGTCCTGGCTCACAGCTTTCACTGCACAGATGCTCACAGATGCAGCTGGGTTCTTGCGCCGGACTTGAGATGTGGGGTGTGGTTTCCGGGAAGGAGCTTCCTGGGGCCAAGCTTGACACTTGACACTCCAGTGCCACTGCCTCTGTAATGGCTCCCTGCAAAGCCAACACTGAACACTTATCGCTTCTCTCCTTTTTTGGAAAAAATGAAAATTCTCTTTGGATTTCTTTCCATTAGCAAAAACAGGTACTAATGTAGGTCTTTAGTAAAAGTACAGTAGTATAAAGAGAGCTTTCAAAAAGCAGGGGATACCTGTATATATTTTGAGGCAAATGATTGACTTGAAGTCAACTACTTTACCTTTTACTTCCACCAAGAAACACTTGGAGAAGTGTCTGTAATTAATGTATTGCCTGCTCTCCTGCTAGAGTGTGAGATTCATGAAGCAGCTGGAGAAGATTTAAAATATAAATTGCAGTTGGTGAGAGTATGGACTATGCAGCCACCCTGCCTGTGTGTGAATACCCTGTGACCTGGGCATGATCACTGTTCTCATCTAGGAGATAGAGAGGAAAATATTCCCTATCTCGTAGGTCTATTGTGAGACATATATAAGAGAAAGAAAATGCAATTTCCTTATACAGCCTGTAATAATAGTCCAGCATGCATGCACGTGTGCACGCGCGCACACACACACACACTTATTTCTAAAAACAGGAATGATGACAATAATAAGTAGCTGTGTTGTGTTTACCACATGCCTAGCAATGGTTTAAGCCATTTTCATGTATGAACTCATTTTAATCATCTCAACAGTCCGATGAGGTAGGAAATATCACACCCATTTAACATATGGGGAAGCTAAAGCACATAACAGTTAAGTGGCCTGTCATACCCACAGGGTTAGAAAGTGGCCAAACTGGATTCAAACCCAGGCCGGCAGCCTGTCGTTAGAGTCCATGCTGCTAACCACTAGGCTCTATGGCCATTCTTAAGAATGATAAATTGGTGCTGTTCATATAGTTTTTAGAACATGCGAGATTCATCCTACATCAAACTAATAGGTAAAGCTCACTTTCCCCAAGGCTTGTGAAAGTTTGGGCTGAGAAGTTCGGTTTTCAACTAAAGTAGATAATAGTGATTTCCTATCTATAGGAAAGAAATACTATAGTACTTGTATTTCAAGGCCTTACAGACTTCTGGAACCTAGACAGGCCCTCAGGGATCACTAGTCTAACTCTTATTTTGTAAGTGAAGATTCTAGGGCACAGAATTGCTTGAGGCAGGTAAATAGAAGAGGTACTTTGGAGTCAAGAGCTTTTACCTACAAAAAATGTTGTCTATGACTGAGATTAAAGGAGAATAAAATCTTCAATTTGTAAAATTTAAAGCCAGTGTCATGCCATATATCATAAAGTTCCATTGAATTAGACCCAAATCTAAATATGATAAAAGTGTGGTTTTCCTTCCGTTCTTGGACTCTGACACTGAGGAGATTATTTATTGTCAGAAGTTTACTAGTTATCTTGCTGCTGATTTGCCACGTGGCCTTTTGTTTCCAAAGATCCTAAACGTGTTAGTCCAGGCAGCTGCCATAGGCCTGACTAAAGCCAGAGCATCTGCAGTCTGTCCCTCTGTGGTTGTTCTCCAAGGATCGGCCTTGGTCAGCTGCCATATCTGACCTTGATCAGATTCGTTAGCCCAGCAGGCTCTCCACTGCTCTTTCTGATAAGGAAGACACCTCAGATAACAGAGGCCCTGTAACATTTTCCCATTTAGTAGGGGGAAAAAAACACAAAACCCTTAACACGAAAGAAGACTAATAAACCAAGGTTTCAGATAGCCTCTGAGGCTTGGCTGCCTGTGAATGGGCCTCAGGCACCTGGCAGATCTGGGGAGGCTTCTGGGCCAGGGCTCAGGGCTCCGGCACCTGGAGGTAAGAATTGGAAGGTCTCACAGTGTGTTTTCATCCTCCAGGGACAGGACATTTTAGACCGAAGTTCCGAACTGATCCATTCTGGGGAGCTGACCAGAATCACTAAGCAAGGCAAGAGCCAGCAGCGGACATTCTTTCTGTTTGACCACCAGCTCGTGTCCTGCAAGAAGGACCTGCTGCGCAGGGACATGCTCTATTACAGGGGCCGCACGGACATGGATGACATGGAGCTCGTGGACCTAGAGGATGGGCGGGACAAGGACTGGAACCTCAGCGTGAAAAACGCCTTCAAGCTCGTCAGCAAAACCACTGACGAGGCTCATCTGTTCTGTGCCAAGAAACAGGAAGACAAGGCCAGGTGGCTGCAGGCGTGGGCGGATGAACGGAGACGGGTGCAGGAGGACCGGGAAATGGGTGAGCCGCGCTCAGAGCCACCGGCTTTCGTTGGCCTCTGCTTTCTAACCTCATCCCCCAGCCTCTCCCACCTTTGGGAAAAGAAAAGGATTTTCAGATTCTAAACATTTCTAAACTTGCTCACAAAACAGGCTGTGGCAGATGTAATTACTACATGTAACATTTACGTGCCAGATGCTCTGCTACACATTTACAGAGAGCATCTCATTTAGTTTCAAAACGTGGATACTGTTGCTGTACACATTTTACAAATGAAAAAAATCAAGGTTCAAGGCCCTGCACTGCAGTGAAGGCCATGCCTCTCCATACTCTGTCTTCTTCCCAGCTGCTGCTCCCCTCCAGGCGTTCACTGGCCTATGGGACACACCCTCCCGCCTGGTGTTTATGGCGGGGCACAGTCTCAGCCGGGCTCCGATGCCTCCCTGGCACATTAGGGTTTTAAGCACAAACTGCTGAAGGGAAGTCAGGTTGCCACAGAGACCATGGGCCCTGGATCCTCCTCTCTGCAGCCTTCCTGGGCCCGGACCCCCAGGCTGTGGTACAGGATGGAGAAGGTCCTGCCCCTCGTCTTCCCTGCCCTCTGCCATGAGGAAAGCCAGGACAAAACCAGCAGGTGCTCCATTGACGCCCATGGTGTGTGTCACCAGCACTGGCTCAGGTTGGGCCACAAATGTTGCTCTCACCAGAGGAGGTTTCGTGGGCTGGATCATATACTACTATTAGAGTAGAAAGGGCTTTACAACTCAGCCAGGCTGACTCACCAACAGCTGGAATCTCCTCTGAAACACTCCTAATAACTGAGCACTGGTCTGTACCTCGGCCTCTAATGACCCAGAGCTCACTGCTGTAAGTGGCCCCTTCCGCAAAGTGGAAGTACCCTGTATTTATTCTGAGAGGAAAGCTGATCCCAAGCCAATTCCATGTATTGGTGCAGCTTTTGACTCTCAGGCCTCATTGGAATAGGCTCATCACTCCATCATGCCGAGGATTCTTCAGATAGTTGAAGGCCACATATATTCAAATGCAAAATGAGAGAGCCACAAATCTTACCTGCTATGTCATGTTGTGTAGTGCAGACCCTGAAATCATAAGTTGGAGTGTTTTGGTTTTTCCTCAGATTGAACCACATATTACTTCTCAGTTCAGCACTTCTCTATTGCTGGTGCTCGAAAGAAAGACAGGAATGAATGAATGAATTAATTAATTAATACAGGAATGAAGGGATGCATGCACGTGGCATTCCTAGAACCATTAAATCTGTGATATGGATGAGAGTGGACAAAAATGGGACTGACCCAGAACCTTGCCTGGCATATTCTGTCAGCCTACGTGCCAAGTACATTGTGTGTAGGTTGGTCCTAGAGATCATGGAGGTGAGAGTAAGGCAAGGCCAGAGAAGGCCTCAGAGCAGTAGAAGTCAGGAGGCCAGTGTGTGGAGCCTGAAGGAGGCCTCAGGACTCATGAGGGACAGATGTTGAGCATGTTGAGGAGTCAAGGCATAGAGAGTAGAGTGACCCCAGGCAGCTGAGCGCAGAGCCCAGGTCCCCTTCCACCAGGTGGAGGCCTCCCCCAGTCCAGCAGTTGTGCCTCCTCTGCCTCTGTCCTTGCCTCTCTTCTCATGCTCTGTACAGTTGGGGTACAAAATTCAGTTCCCATTACTCAGATACCTTTGTTTAGGAGACAGTCAAAACTCACTCGGCTTTCACAGTGAGTGAGCAGACCTGCGGCCCTTTGATTTGTCCTTCCTCCCAGAGCCTTATTCTTTAGGGAGAGAACAGGGGGACTGTACGTGACACATCTGGGTTTGCACAGGGGTCTTTGCATCCTTCCCATCAGCCCTTTCCAGCCTTTCCGGTGTCCTAGCGACAGTCCTGGTGCCTTTCTTCTCTTACCCAGTCTTTTGACCTCTTCTAGTTCCTCAAGGACTAAGGTTCCTTGCTTGAGGTTATGGTGAATATCTCGGGATAATATGGGTTATGGGTTATGGGTTATAGAGTTTTAATCTAAAATGTTTTCACTTGTTTTGAATACATGTTACACCTTTGTTTCTAAATACAGGAATGGAAATTTCCGAAAATCAGAAGAAACTTGCCATGTTAAATGCTCAAAAGACAGGACATGGAAAGTCAAAAGGTAAGTTCTGCAGAAGCCTCAATCCCTCTAATGTAGGGGTGTCGAACTCAATCAGAGAAGGGGCCAAAATCTAAAATCCAGCCTAAATCGAGGGCCGAACAGTCATAAACTGTCATTGTGATGGAAACGCAGCGGAGTGCAGTGATGACAGCGCGGTGCGGGCCACATTGCAAGGCCTGGCGGGACGGATTTGGCCCGCGGGCCTTGTGTTTGACACATGTGCTCTAATGTGTTTCAGCATTGGAATTAAAATTGGGGAAGGCTCAAAGTTAGCACATGACCGACTCTGAATGAACGAGAAGAGTGCGGATCAAACTCTAAATTATAGATCCAAAATAGCAGACGGTTTTACCATAATGAGCATTTGGTTTGAATGTACTAGTACTTCTGTTTTTTGCATATGAGTTTATAAAAGGTCTATTGAATTGGTAGCCAAGAGCTTCCAGACTTCCCTCTGCTGCCCACAACCCCTCTGGATCCCCCACTGAGGGGTGATGTGTTGGCCAGGTCAGCGTTCTGAGTCTGAGGCAGGTCAGCCACTCTTGTATCTTTGGGGCATGTGAGGAGGAGTCTCCAACCCCGACTGTGTGTCCCTGCAAGCTACATTTTTAGTTCAAGTAAGAAGAAAGATCTGAAAGTCCAGTACATCATGCAATGAGCTTAAGGAAAAAGAAGACAGAGTAGCTTGTTTAGAGCTTTTATTCTCTACCCTGCAAGCACCTCAGAATGACTGGGCAGCTGTTTAAAAATACCAGAGGCCCAGGTCACTCACACACACACCCACCCCCCACCTACACACACACACCCACACACCCAGCTTCCAATGTGCAGGCAGAGTTTCCTCAAGTAGGTAATATTAATATTCTAGCCCAACAGAAACATTGAACATCTTTATTCCAAAAATGTTATCTACACTAATAAAAGAGAAAGATGCAAATTGACCCTCACTTCACAACAGCCACCAGCCAACCAGGAGTTGATATGCAAATTAACCCAACAAAGTGGTGGGTTAATTTGCATACACAGGCACCAAGCAGCTGGGGGTGGGGCGGCCATTGTGCATGTGTGGCACCAAGCAGCCTGAGTCCCAGGGATGGGTGTCCTCAGGACGCAGGCCATTCTGAGCCTATAGGACTGCGTATAGGCCACTTGCAGGCGCCGAGTGTCCAGGGATGGGGTGAGAACAAGCAGCCGGGGGTGGGGTGGGAATGTCTGCCATAGCAAGTGAGCAGACAGCAGACTGCTGGGGACTGCTTGCCCCTCGCCATGGTGGTGAGAGACAAACAGTCCCCTGCAGCAAGTGGTCATGTCAGCGAGGGGCAAGCAGGGCCCCCACAGAGAGCAGACACCAGGGCCTGAAGTGGCGTCAAGCAGGCAGGTCTGCAGAGAGTAGAGAACCACAGAGAGAAGGCCTAAGGCATCAGTAGGACATTCCCTGAGGGCTCCCATATTGGGGAGGGTACAGATGGGGCTGAGGGACACCCCCACCATGCATGAATTTCATGCACCAAGCCCCTAGGATTTTATAAACTACTTAATTCAGATGGACTCTAAGAGGGATTACCCTATGACATTTATCCTACTCAGTATTTTCCTAACTGAAAATGCAAAAAGAAGGATCATTTCAGCCTAGGACTGTGATAAGCCATCAACTGCTGCACCAAGACAAATTCATTACCAAAATAACTCTCAACATTTTCCTGCTCCCACCACTCAAATGCAGAATTTCCCTCCTATGTATAAACATGTTCAAGGCAGAAAATCTCACCGTATTTTTTTTTTTACATCTTCACTTTAATATCAAGTGACAAATAAATATCAATTTATTAGAACTTATTCATTTCTTTATCTTCCAAGAGACACTAGCTTAGCAGTGAGGCCCCCGAAAATGCAACTGATGGTCACCTGGCAGGTACTTTTCATGCGCTACCTCACTTCATCCTCCCTGTCATCCTGGCAGATATGGAAAGAAAGCCTATGGCATTCAGAGGCAGGGATGGATTCTGAACTGGGGTCCTGGCTCCTTCCAAAACCCACGCTCTGCCCTCTTATCGTGCTGACTTGCACAGTTACAGTGTGGTCTTAATAGCTAATTTTAATACGTCTTTTTAATGACCTCTGCACAAATTTAAAATACCAACTTTAATAAAGCAGTTTTGATTAAACTGATGAGGTATCCGGATCACTATCTAGGCACATTACTTACATTGACTGGTTTACTTCTCATACCCCAGAAGGCACTGGTATCCCTGCTTTAGATTTAGGGAACTGAGGCACAGGAAAGTCAGCTGATTTCCCAAATAGTTACAGCTCGTAAGTGATAGAGTAGGCGCTGGGCCGAGCAGTACGTTATTGCCTATCATCCCAAGTAACAGTCTAGTTCTAATCTTTCCACTTACTGCTGTGTGACTGTAGCTTCACATAACCTCTCAGTCACATTCCTATAATGGTACCTTCCTGGGAGGATTTTCGTGAGAATTCAGTGAGATAAACTATGTCCCGTCTCCACACACAGCATGGGCTAAATGTGTTACTCTAGCTGTCAGATATACTTTCAGTGAATGTGAATTGAGAATCGGCTAAGAACTTCAAGTCTTGGCACTTTTTGTTGTTGTTGTTGTTAATAAGTGACTCTCGTTCCATGTGTCGTCCTCCTCCTCTCTTGCATCAGGCTATAATGGATGCCCCGCGCCCCCCCCACACCAGAGCTTGCACCCCATGCACCAGCGCCACGTCACGGTGCCCACCAGCGTCCCGCAGCAGCAGGTGTTTGCCCTGGCAGAACCCAAGCGGAAGCCGTCGCCGTTCTGGCACACCTTCACCAAACTCACCCCTTTCAAGAAATGAGCGCGGGAGCCGCACGTCGGCTGGCTGTGGCCGCGAAGAGGACCATTCTGTTCTTCTGTGCTCGGTCCAAGGGCAGCCTGCTGGACCCAGCGCTCTTTTTTGGGGCTGAATAAAGAAGAGAAGGACCTGGACTCGCCTTCCGGCTCAGAGACACAGCTGCTGCGTGGAAGGCGGAGAAGGTGAGGAAGCTCCCCGGGACCCAGCGGCTTCTGTGACTTGTGCCGAGGTGGCCCGGACTGAGGAACTGGCGACGTGCTCTGAAGCGAGTGCTGAGCAGTGACGCTGCCAGCCCCGCTGGTGACGAGTGCCCGTGCGGCAGCCTAGGTCCAGGTGCTGCCAGGACAGGATGGCTGGGCGCTTTTGCATTCGGGTTGAAGGGAATGGTCGTCCTGGTTGGGGCGGCACTGGCCCGGTAATCTGTTCCTCTCTTCCTTAGTGTTAGGGGACTTAGAGCAGAAGTGTCCCCTGGTGTCATCTGAGCCCACACCGTGGCCACATGGTAATTAGCAGCTTCATCTTGTAGGCTCCTCCCACACAGGCTGGTGGGGAACGCAGGCTGGGCCTGTCTGGAAGCAGGGAGACCTCCAGTGCAGTAACTTCGCCTCCTAGGGGGAGGCTGCTTCCAGGGAGGGAGGAGGGAGGCGGGAAATCCTGTGGCAGGCTAGATGGCACTAGACAGATCCTTCTCTAGTCAGGCACTCTCCCACCACCCTGGTAACTCCAGGAGCAGAGCCTGGTCTGCTGGTTCCTAACCTAAAAACTATTCAAACACAGCCGTTTGCAATATAAAAACCCATTCACTTCAGTTTCAGGATAAAGTGAATATGCAAATGCACTGATTGAAAGGCATTCTCATTCAATCAGTTGTTCCTGGCGCCTTCACCAATGAAGTTATAATGACATTGACATCCCCTGAGAAGCTTGAGCTTCAAAGCAGCCCATCAGCTCCATGAGGAGCCCACTTGGTTACATTAATCCAAACAGCATGCCAACCATGCCATTATTAGCATGTCAGCGGTTCCTGAAGGTTCAAAAGAGGCTGGAGCAGAATATATCTAGACGCAGAGATAGCAGCCTTCCTTTAAGGAGAGCCACATGGCAACAGTTTTCTCCTAGTCTTTGTTTATATTGTAAATTTTGATGAAAAAAGAGCTTTAGAATGTGTCTGGAGAAGACAGGCTCTGCGATGCCATTGTAATTTACTTCGTGCACTGGATGGGCGGGAGGGTATTGTATGACTCAATTTGTGTTTTTCTATTTGAAAATCTCCATTTTGTATGCTACTCTTGGAACGTTTGTTTTTCTACTAGGCCCATGCTTAAGAATAAACAAACCTGTACTGTCGATCACAGAGGCGTAGTCTGAGTCTCTGGGAGTGTGTATCCCTCCCCCCCCCTCCCCCATACACACACACCCACACACCCAGAGCTCTTCCCGAAGGAGATGATGACCTGCAACAAGAAGAGGCAATCTTGGACCTCTCTGTGAGGCTTAGAGCAGCATTATGTGATGGTCAGGAAATCTTACCGGGCTTTTTTTTGTTTTCTTTTAATCTTTTATGAGCTGTTTTATTTATTTTATTTTTTTCATTTTTAAAAAAATCTTTATTGTTGAAAGTATTACATATGTCCCCTTTTAGGCCTTCACCACCCTATTGTCTGTGCCCATGGGTTATGCATATCTGCATGCAAGGTCTTTGGTTGATCTCTTTCCACCCCCACACCCTCCCCCGCCTTCCCTCTGAGATTCCACTGTTGTTTCTGTGCTTCTCTGTCTGGATCTGTTTTGTTGATCAGTTTATTTTGTTCATTTTTCCACATATGAGTGAGATCATGTGATACTTATCTTTCTCTGACTGGCTTATTTCACTTAGTATACATTTACACAATGGAATACTAGGCAGCTGGAAAAAAAGAAAGAACTCTTACTATTTGCAACAGCATGGAAGGGCCTGGAGAGCCTTAGTATGCTAAGCAAACTCTGACCTGTTCTTGAGCCTGCTGTGCACCGCCATGTGCTCAGTTCCAGGCAGTATTGCCGGAAGGTGGTGCTGCCCTCGGGCTACTCCGTGGACCTTCATGGGGGGTGTCCCAGGAGAGAGGCTGCATTTGAGGAAGCTTCTCAGGAGGTGCTGTGACTGCGTGCACGAGCGTGTGCCTGCATGTGTGCTTCGTTTTTGAATACACATCTCAATTTTAGTTGTGTTTGTATAGCTGACATTTTTATTAACAAAAATTATATATTTATAAACTAAACTAAATATGCTTTTCCTTAGGGAATAACTATAGGGGTCTCTGTGCTAAAAGAGTTGTTCATATACACAGCAATTTTAAATGGCTGGCTATGGTATGTGTGTGTTTTATAATAATAGAGAATTACATTAAAGTAGCAAAGAGAATTATTTGCTTAGGTTATATTTTCAGTAAGGATTCAGCAAGTAAAGAACCACTCAGAGGGCTTCCATTTACTAATATTTATTAATGATCAATGAAGAAATGCTTTAAGTTCTGTGACGAGTCCTGGTTTGTTTCCCAGCTGAGTCCTAGCTCTGGTCCCACCTCCCACCTGGCCTCCTAACAGGAGCAGGAGGCGTGGGCACCAGGATGCGGCCCTCAGCCCTGTCAGCTTTGTACCCGTGAGAAGCATCTGATCAATACCTGTTCTGGTAGATCCTGGTGATTTTGAAAACTGCTAACGTAGATTTTAAATGTTAGAATTGAAATTTGTATGTCCAATTTCAGTTGTTTTATCAAATGCCTGAGTTCTATAAAGAATAGGTGGCTCAAGTATTCTAATTTTGGTTTGCCAAACTTCCTTCTTGTTCTACTCAGAAAATAGAGAAAAAGCTAAGAGCCTTCTATACAGAGTGTGTATGAATTTCATTGGGAATTTCACTCTCTCTGTCTTTCTCTCTTTTTAACCCTACATTGCATAATACGGTGAAAACTCTTACTCCTCCCTCCCCCCCAAAAAAAGAAAAGATGATAGAGAATTCTGATGAATTTTACTTTTACTCATATTTCAGAATTTGCCAACTCTGTTGAAAGATAGTTGGGTGAAGAGCAACCTTCTCGATGTTGATCATGCCTAAAACTAGGACAGCCCTGTGGTAGCTGTAAGGACTTGAAGTAGAATTTTTGTAAAGCCCTGGAGAAGCAGCATTCTTTGTCTTTGGCCTGCAAACTGGAGGAGGAGTGGCAGCAGCTGGCCAGCGGGTAGACAGAACCATCTGCACAGTTTGTTTTCGGGAGCTCTGATCTTTTCACCTGGTAGATCTGATTTTGTAGTTGGAGACATTTCACTTCCATCTCCCTGCTAGTTCTGAATATTGTTGTGTCTTTGCAAACCTGATCTAGAGGAAGATTAACGCCATGCCTATCCTTTTGTAAAATCTTTTGTAAAAGCCCTGTGACGTAGTATTTTACCAGTTGGAAATCTTTTATGTGCCCAAATTGCTGATATTCCTCAATAAAAATCAACTTACTTAAAATCAGCTTGATTACCTGGGGCTCGGGCGGGGGTGGGGTGGTGGCGATTGTTGAGGAGAGAAACAGATGTGTTCCTCCCAGGCCAGGGCCAGCAGCGTGAATAAATGTCCTTCTAAGGCTACAGGACACAAACCAGCAAGGTCTGACGGCACAGAAACAGCCATCCCTGTGGTAAGCGTTACCTACAGCTTGTTCTCCCGGTCAGACTCACCTGCCAATGTTTCCCTCAGGGTGGATGTGGTAGAAGTGGGATTCCAAAGATTTTTGGGGAGTGGAGGGGGGGAAATAAGTAAAAACTATCTGATCTTGAAAAACCAAAAAGTTTAAATATTTGATGCAGACATACTGAGCTACAACACATGTAACTATATTGTCTTTACTTATTCCATAGGTTCCAACATTTGTATTTAGAAAAATATTTGAGTTGATTCTGTGATTTCATAATTGGTCATTTTTCTAAGTGTCAGCATTGTTCGTGTTTGACTTACCTACTTTGCAAAGCTTTGGGTAACCTTTTCATGTTAACTCATCAATGTCAAGATGACATTACCTGTATAAGTTGTGACGGCTTCCGAACTGATGACTTGGCTGTTGACAGCTGAAAAATGTACAGGTTGCTGTAACTTGATATGTATTTTTGTAGAATGAAGTTTTTGTAAGAAAAGAAAAAATTATTTACAATGTTATTTGAATGATTTCTTGTAAATGCTGTGAATCTATATTTGTTTTTTGTATCTGTATATTAAACTTAATTTGCCAAACTGGTTCTAGCAATGCATTTCCATGTTAGAATAGCATATATATATATATATATATATATATATATATATATATATATATGTATGTATTTTTTTTTGTTTTAATGGAGAGAGTGTGTCAGTAGGGTCTATGGGATTCATAGCTCATTTCCTGCCTGGACATTGATAGACTTCTTTTCAGTAATAACTTGTCCACCAATGAGCTGGCTCAGACCATGGACAGCTATGAGAAAGAAGCTCTGAAGAGAAGCAAATAGGGGCCACTTGAATGGAAACGTCACTGAATGCTGGAATGGGATTGATAAAGCCAACACCCAAAATGAGAAGTCCTGTTTTGAAGTGGCAGCTTTTGCACAGACGGTGGAAAGTGGATGAACAGAATGTGTTCCCCTTGCATTTCCCTGCTGCTGGCCGAGGAATAGGCAGCCCCTTCCCCAGGAGATCTGCCGGTGCCCTGGGCTGGCCTGCCCTCTGGGGTGGGGTACATGATTTCCTCTAATTTACCGCACAGAAGAGGAGTAAATAGCCCATTGTTTGCCGTGACTGTAATCAGAAAAGGATTCCTATAAAGGTTGCCAGGCAGCCAGTTCCCACTTTTTGTTTGTTTACTCTAATAACCGCCTACTTCCCAAACTGGTTTCCCTCCTGGAGCTGGGCAGAAAGAGGGGGGCTAACTGGAGGGGGGTGGGGGAAAGGCTGGGACAGGGGAGAGTGAAAGCACCAGGAACCGAGTCTGCCTCTAAAGGCTGGCTCCCAGGGACTCAGGCTGTTACCATAGGCAGGAGTGAAAATGGAGGGCTGTGGCCATTTCCTCTGAAGAGTCCGGGAGAGGTGGCCTGAGCCACCTGCCCTGTGCCCGGGAAAGACCACCAGAATGTGTGAATCCTCCAGAGGTGCTTATGGTCAAAGGGAAGGCAAACAAGGTACCATTACAACTGAGCGAGCTGTGCCCCAGCAGGAGTGTGTGCATGCTGCGAAAGGCCTTCAGGACGGGGTCCCTAACTGGCGGCGGGAGGAAGGCAGCTCACAGGAAGCCAGGGCACCACAGGGCGGGAGGTTTGCTGGCCAGTGTGCTGTGAGTTGTGAGACCCCAGTGTTGGAAGCTGGGATTTCACTCTGTAAGCACAGGCTGTAGGGAAGGGATGTTGTGGCAGATCTGCTGAGGAGCTCACTCCAGTGGCAGAGAAAAGGGTGGATTGGAAAGCAGAGGCAGGGAGGTGATTTAGGACAGCAGTCACCAACCTTTCAGACCTCTGGACCACCAGTTGGAGACAGCTGATTTAGGGAGACAGTGTCCAGTGAAGATGCTACAGGATAGGAAGGGCTGGGTGTGAAGGATGCTCAGTGGTAACCATAGATCTCAATTGGCTCCAGATGTTGGGAGAAAGATAATTTCCAAGTTCTGCCTTGGGGTGACCAGTGGGTGCTAGTGCCATAAACAGATATAGAAAATACAGCATGCAGGGGAGGTGGGGGGGAGGGCAGGACTTCCGTGTTTGGATTTGAGTCAGGACTGTCCTGTGGGTAGTGAGATGAACAGAGGGAAGCCCAGAAGGGAAGTCAGGGCTGGTGATGGAGACTGGACTAGTCACCTCCAACCATGAGTTAAACTGTGGGAGTGGATCTGAGCCAGACAGTGGTCAGCAGGAAGAATGCACAGGCCTAGGAAGAGAAGGGGAAGAGGCCTGGTGTAGGTGTTTCTCTCTTCCCACATCCAGCACGGAAAAAGAGCAGGTCTAGTTCCTGAGTAAGGAGCTGGGGATTGAGAAATAAAAGAAAGAGATAAAACATGAAGATAGAAGGAAAGAGCTAGGAGCCGGGTGGGACCACTGTCCTCTCTGATGGAGGGACGGGGACCCAGAGCCGATGTAGCATGTTTGTTTATATTCCAAATACCAGGGGGTTTCACTGAAAACTTAGAATCAAAGGAGCTTGGATGGGCTCAGGTCCTATCCATTCTCTCATTCCTGTGCTAGACTGGATTTACATATCAAAGCACACTATCTGACACCTGGGCTGAAATGAAGGCCAAGCTGATAACACTTCTGCCTTTTTGGCAAAGCTGTTCCCAGGGCGTGGTGACAATAATTTAAAGAATACCCATGTGCTTTCCCAGGGCGCCCTCTACAGCCTGGCATGGAGAAGTGGGGTGAAGGAGGGACAGTGAAAGCAGAGGGGGCAGGAATGGTCAGCAGGCCAAAGCTGCTATTGCTCCCACTGAGAAAGGACTACAGGTACCTGGGTGGATTCAGGGATTAAGAGGGCAAGGCAGCTCCTATGTGGAGGAGAAGCCGGCTGCATTTACTGACCTAGTTAATGCCGGCCACTGCCCTGGCACTTTGGCATTGTTTTGCCCGCTGTACAGCCAAGGAAGCTGGGGCATGGTGAAAGTAGGGATGGTGTTGCTTCAGTTACCTACACCTGCATACCAGCGCCATACTCAGCACCTCTGAGAAACAGTGTTGGATGTATTTGTCCCCTGGATGCCATTTTTAAGTCAGAGGTCAATGTTAGTAGACACGGATTGGAAGAGGTAAGTTAGTATTACATGGCATTGAAAATTCCATCATACTTTTCTCAGGCAGGTTGTGTGTGTGAGAGAGTGGGGGTGGTGGAGTGGGGGGGGGGGAAAGCAGTGGACATTGAGTCCTTATGTACACAAATGCCTAAAATTAAAGGATTTTCACAGAAGCTTGAAAGATCTAGTGAAGTTACATCAGTCCTAATGGGCTGGAGTCCGAGTGAGACCAGGCAGGGCTTTTCACTTTTGTCCTCTGGTCCCGGAGCTGCCCCCAGGCCATCAGAGAGGCACCGAATCGCTTTAAGGAATACAAAGCCCTGGGGGCTTCCTCCACACTCCGCTGGCAGGTGCCCTCACTGTCTCACGTTTCATTAAACGGGATGGACCGAGATGAGGAAAGTGGGGGCGCGGGAAAGGAGCCGTTTTCTAAACTCAGTGCAGCTGGTGGAGGATGCTACCTGACTCAAGTGTGGCTTCAGTTTTGACACTCTTCCAAGACGATTGTGCCTCTCTGTCCCGCCCCTTCCTGCTGTTTTGCAGATACATCCACCAGGGAATTGTGTGTCAGGAAGGTGTGATTTTATTTAGTTTGTCCTTGAGTCCTGGTTTGTGCAGCACCTGTGTGCAGCCCACAGCCCTGGGGAGCAGGTAAGTGCATTAGGAAACAATTCTTTACATTCAATTTCAGCATCAGAGTCCTCTAACTGCCCTTTTATTATTAGCGTGTGGCAACCCTGCTCAGTTATTTGCAAAGTAAAAAGGCAGATGTCTGCAGAGTTTTGGGTAGGAAAGGAGTGAGCCAGTTCCCAAATTCATTTGTGAGGAAGAGGCAAAACAGGAGATGAAGCAAATTTTGACATTCTTCTGCCAGAACTCTGAATTGGCTGGGCGGAGGCCTGAAACCATGGAAAGCTATAGAATGAGCAGACTTTTCTAGAGCAGCTGGTCGATAATTTTGCACAAATTTTAATGTGTGCATTTATATTTATGGCTATCTTAATTTACACTGTAATATGTGTTTTTTTTAAAGCCCCTCCACATATGTTGAAAAAGGAATACCTAAAGAGTATAGCATATAGAGCACATGGGAGAAGATTATTCAGTGAAGGCAATTCAGAGACTTTTAGATTCTTAACTGCCAGCTCTAGGGCAGGGGGCTGGCGGGTGGGCGATGTGGGGATTCCCTGCCCAAAGCAGCAGGGGCTCAGCAGCTGCCCAGCATGGTTCCGGCCAGCCTATGAAATCTTAGTATTGAAACCTTTAGCCTTGGCCATGAATTAGTCACCATGTCCTTGAGGATTGAATAACCTTTTATCAAGAAATTCAGGATTGAAAGAGAAATCTAAGTCAAGCATAGAAGAAACAATCTAGAAATAAGAAGTTAACTGAGTAAGCACCTATTTTATTTGGGATTACAAAACAGTAACTAGAGAGTCATTTGCAGCCTGTGTCCTGTGCCCAGGGTGCTAGGCTGTGAGATGGCAGCAGCTTCCTGAGATCTCTGCATTCATGTGGATTGTATTTATCTGCTCAAGGCAGTGATGATTGTCGGCTTCCAGCCGTGTGCTTGGGCTGTCAGGCTGCTGCCATGGAAGTCCATGCCGTCCTCACCCCCATGAGTGACCGCAGCTTCCACAACAGAAACCTTGCATGCGTTCAGGCTTAGCTGTGTGTGAAGGGCCCCACATAACGGTAGCTCAGTTAATAGCATATTTCTCTCTCATGTCAAAGATGGGCTAGCAGGACAGGTCTGTCTGTGGCGCCATTAGATATCAGGATTTTTCTATCTTTTTTGAGGAGTTCAAGATGGCTCAGTGTCCCAGGCTCATGTCAGCCATGGGACAGGGGGAGGGGCAAGGGAGGGTATGCCGTTTCCATTTAAGGACCAAAAGTTGCACACATTCCTTCTGCTCACTTCTCACTGGCCAAAATCTAGTTCCATGGTAATTTCCTCGCGGCAGTCCTCACCAGAAGCATTGACAAGGATTCGATTTCATAGCCAGTCACTATGTGTAGGTCACTTGAGGTGACTGGCTATGAAATCAAATCCTTGTCAGGATTCGATTTTAGAAACTTCTTTTTACAGTGTCTATATAGTTAGAACCAAGACAACCTTCTTTCTTTCCTTCTTTCCTCCCTCCCTCCGGCCCTCCCTGCCTCTCTTCCTTCCTTCCTTCCACTCATTCATTTATTCTCTGTATCATTCAACAAATATTTGACTGCAATATACTGGAAAAAAAAGAACGGGAAAAATGCAGTCGCTATGTTCAAAAAGCTATAACCTCGCTTGGTGCTGGATGAGAACCCTGCTCTGGATGCCGTGTGAAGGCCGTGAAGATGGCAGAGACCCAGATGAGAGGGGGAGGGGGAGGGAGGGAAGCATGGGGGTTGGACGGTGGTCCTAGCTCTAATGCATTTTGGAGAGATAAACAGACAATAAAATTCAAGTATAAGAACTGGTTGAACTCACGAAACAGGATCCAAACCATGGCTTTGTGAGAGCATAAATGTAATTGTTTTATTTTTTACAAGTTACACATTAATACAAATTCTATCACATGCCTTATGCAAATCCTTCTGTCCCTTTTATTAGAGACTTATTTCACTGCTCAGTTAGCACCTAAGTATATTCAATTATTCAAAACCAATTGCTGAAGGTTGTTTACAGGGTAGGCAGGAGGTAGAAGCAAGCTAGCTATGCTTCCTGCCTGTGAGAAGTATGCCAAAACTAGTGAAAAAAATGGAGAAGAATAAATGTTTGCTCTATCTCAGCTCTTCTCTAGCTGAAAAACAAAGTGGAGTTTATCACAATTTGATACCTTTACTATTTTGTAAGCTTTTACTGGCACGATTGTAACACATTTTTAAAAAATTAGAAAGTAAAAAAATACCCTTTAATAGAGGTTGACCTGTGTGATTTAGATTTGAGTACTACCAGTCACTTCTTTTTTTTTTTTTTTTAATATATTTTATTGATTTTTGTACAGAGAGGAAGGGAGATAGAGAGTTAGAAACATCAATGAGAGAGAGTCATCGATCAGCTGCCTCTTGCACACCCCCCTACTGGGAATATGCCCGCAACCAAGGTACATGCCCTTGACTGGAATCGAACCTGGAGCCCTTCAGACCCCAAGCCGACGCTCTATCCATTGAGCCAAACCAGTCCCGACACTACCAGTCACTTCTGAGTTAAACAAAAGAGGCTGATGGAGATTATTTATGGAATTGGGCTCCAAGAAAACAACTCAATTTCCTGAAAAGGCGTATGTCTGTACTTCAAAGGGAAACATCTGTATTTCCTTTCCCCGAAATACTCCATTTGCCTCAAGTCCTGTGGCATTCAGAGGCCTCCATAAGATGCTGATGTAGTTTTTTGCATGGCAGTCTGTCCGGTTTTAAAATATACATACCTAGAGATATGTTTATAGACACTGTAAAAACAGCATTTTTTCTAAAAGAAGAAAAAAGCATCCACCATTCCAAAACCTCCATGTTCAATTGGGTCTGTTTGCTTCTAGCTTTTGTTAATATGCATACTCTCAGAGGCGCATTCATAATGTGCATGGCATTTAGTCTACTTTTTAAAAACTTAACTCTACACAGCTGATGTCTTTTACATATTTCTACATGACATTCATAATCATTCCAGTGGTTACGTAATATTCTACTATCTAAACTACTTACTGTTTCACATTGTGTAGTAGCCACGTCTTCACTACTGCAGGTACCACTGGGGCTCACATCTATGGCACACACACTTTGGGGAATGAGAAGAATCTGGGGGATGAGATGACTGGGTCTTAAACATGATGTCCTTTCTCTTTAACTCTCTAAAGCACATGTGTCAAACACAAGGCCCGCGGGCCAAATCCGTCCCGCCAGGCCTTGCAATGTGGCCCGCACCGCGCTGTCATCACTGCACTCCACTGCGTTTCCATCACAATGACAGTTTATGACTGTTCAGTAAACCATTCGGCCCGCGATTTAGGCTGGATTTTAGATTTTGGCCCCTTCTCTGATTGAGTTCGACACCCCTACTCTAAAGGCTGTGTAGATGTCCATTGCCTTCCGCAGAGGTTCTGGCTTCTAACCAGTTGCACTAGCCTTCTGTTATTATTTTTTTATATCCGAAGTTATCTACTGTAACATGTTCATGCCACTCTGTACATTCATCCTACTATTCCAGGCTTAACACTGAGCACTGGGACTACAAAAAAGAAGAAAAAACAGTCAGATGGGAGCCAGGTTTTTTGTTACACAATTACCTAAACACATGTAACCTTCTACCGGGTGCCATGAAAGAGAGGGGCGGGCGCTATGTGCCTCTTCCAGGGGAGACTGACTGGTCAGGTGGGGCCTACGTGCCCCCAGTGTTCACAGTGCTGGGGACTTGCCGGTGTCGTTTTCTTTGTCTTGACCATGCCTTCAGATCTCAGCCCCTGCCTCACCAACCAGCATTGTCTTAGTTTCTGATAAGGTTGGAAAGCAAATCAGTAGTGTGGAGGGGTGGTTTGAAAGTGCACTTCTCACACTGCATGCCCAGGTGTGTGTGAGCACGGGACCCTTCTCACAGCAGTTCCTGCAAAAACCAAACCTGACTCAAAGGAGACATCTAATCGTAGTAGGACCACTTGGAAACACTGTAATACTTTTAAATTAAAATTTTATTGTGTAAAATACACACAACACCATTTAATCGCTCTAAGTGTGCAGTTCGGTGGCCTTAGAGACACTGGCATTGCTGTGCAGCAGCGTAATCGTCAGGGCCAGAGCTTCCTTCCTCTTTAGGACTAAGCCACGTTCCACCGCATGCACAGACCGTATTTGCTATATGTTTGTTGGGTTGCTTCCACATTTTGACTGCCATGAGTTACACCACTGTGAACATGGGGCAGAACCAGCTGCTGGGGACCCTGCTCTCAGTGCTTTTGCATGTACACCAAGGGGCGGGGGGGTTGTACACCCAGGGGGGTTGTACACCCAGGGCGTTGTACACCCAGGGGGGTTGTACACCCAGGGCGTTGTACATCTAGGGGGGTTGTACACCCAGGGGGGTTGTACACCCAGGGGGGTTGTACACCTAGGGGGTTGTACACCCAGAGGGATTGTACACCCAGGGGGATTGTACACCCAGGGGGGTTGTACACTCAAGGGGGTTGTACACCCCGAGGGTTGTACACCCAGGGGGGTTGCTGAGTCAAATGCTAACTCTGGCAGCTGTGCTGTTTATACTGTGCTTCCATTGGGACCAAATTTTGTTTCTGCAGCAGCTCTCTGGGGTAAGGAGGCGTTACCATCTTCTGTGGCTCTGAAAAGTGGTTTCCCAAAGTGGCACAGTAAAGGGAAGTGCCCTGACTTGGAACCTGGCTTTCTCCTGGATCGCTCACCATTAAAAGTGGTGCCAATCACAGGTGCCCCCTCCAAGGATGATGGCCTTCTGGTTGTAAGAAGCTTGGTCTGCTACCAGCTTCTACCCTGACCCACCTTGACCATCTGGGCAGGCCTCACAGAGGTGAGGAGCAGAGGCTGTGCCACAGTCCCCGGACAAACGTTCCGCCTTTTGATCCGTGCTTCTCTCTTTCAGCTCAGCTCTGTCATCTGGACCATGAGGATCTGGTGGCTCCTGCTTGCCACTGGAGTCTGCATAGGGAGCGCGAACTCACAGGACATCTGCCGGCAAGGCCACCCAGGTGTCCCGGGGAATCCCGGCCACAATGGTCTGCCTGGAAGAGACGGACGCGATGGAGGAAAGGGTGACAAAGGGGATGCAGGTACTACCACCTGGTGGCTGTTAGCTGCTGTTCCATTTGTCCCTTCATTGCTTTTCCCTCATTCATTCGTTCATCACCTGTGTGGTCATCACCTACTGCTCACTCACCGGTTGCTCAGCACACACTTCCTGAAAGCCACTCCACACCAGATTCTGGGCCAAACGCCTGGGTGTGTATAGCGGAGGACAAGAGTGACAGAAACTCCGTCCTCATGGACTTTCTCACCTAGTGGGGGAACGGGTTATTAGCCATCCTCTCTGCTGCCGCAGTCCATTATCAGGAGAGCATGATGCCATAGATCTTCCTGCCCCAGAGGACAGGGCAGGTGTGATGCATCTTTGGCACATGGGGCTATAGAGAGACCAATTGCTATGTTTTTTTTTTCTTTATTAAGATATTACATATGTGCCTTTATCCCCCTATTTCCCCTCCCCAACACCCCTTCTCCGCTCATGCCCTTACCCCCCAGGTGTCTGTCCATTGGTTATGCTTATATGCATGCATACAAGTCCTGAGATTGATCTCTCCCCTCCCCCCCTTCCTCCTCTGCCTTCCCTCTGAGGTTTGACAGTCTGATTGATGTTTCTCTGCCTCTGGATCTGTTTTTGTTCAACAGTTTATGTTGACCATTATATCCTACATATGAGTGAGATCATGAGATATTTATCTTTCTCTGACTGACTTATTTTGCTTAACATAATGCTCTTCAGGTCCATCATTGATCAGCTGCCTCCAGCATGCCCCACACTGGGGATTGAGCCTGCAACCCAAGCATGTGCCCTGGCTGGGAATCAAATCATGACCTCCTGGTTCATAGGTCAATGCTCAACCACTGAGCCATGTCGGCAGGGTGTCTCCTCACAGTTTAAAAGGCAGAGCCTGGGTTTCCATAGCAACCAGGCAGCACACCTCTGTCATCCTTTGGCAGGCCCCGTTTATCTTTTATGAGGTCCCAGTGGTCACAAAGGGAGCAGGAACTGGAGGAGAAGACACATAAATGCGAAGGTGGGAAATTAGACTTCCAGAAACGGAGTCTCATTGAGGCTTTAGGAACAGATAAATTAATTCAGGAAGACCCACCTTCACAGGCTGCGGTAACCAGACACATGCTGCAGGAGGGTGAAACCCTGAAACGGGAGGAAAGGAAGCCATAGTCGCTGCTTAAAGCCACCACCAAAACACACAGAGCTGCATCCAGGGACCCAGCCCACTGAGGCGGAGATGTGGAGGGAGCACCTGGCCCCCGTCAAAGTTTTAGGATCCCAGACTGATTTCCATGATGGTGACCTAGTTCATTCTACTCCCAGGACCTGGGGCACAAAAGAGGCCGTGAGGAGGCTCTGGTGGGGCCGGTTCAGGCTCCTTCTCCACTTTGGATGTGTCGACATCTAGAAAAGAGTCATGCAGACCAGAGTCCATCAACTACCAGAGCTCAGAGCTTCTAGGAGCCTGGATCGACCTGGGGCAGCACTTTGTTCCGGGAGCCTGGGAGAGCCCCGGATTCAGAGGATCTCAGCCTCATTGATGGCAGTGTCCCAGCTCCCTGAGATAGAGCCGGTGGGGGTGGGCAGGAGAAGTTGCCTTGCCCAGGATGAGGGACTCAGGGGAGCGGACAGGGTGCCTGAGCCAGGCGAGGAGCTGCCTGGAGCTGCTGGAGAGGTTGTGGCTGAGGGAAGGCTTGCAGAGGCTGGTGCTCAAGGTGGGCTTTTCTAGGACAGAGATTTTCAACCTTTTTCATCTCATGGACCACATACAATAATTACTAAAGTTCTGCAGCACACACACACACACACACACACACACACACATATATTACTGATCTAATAAGAAATAGGTATAATTTTGATTGATTTGCAAAAAAAATAGTAATAGTAATTCCATATCCTTTTTAAAAAATGTTTTTAATGCTTTTATGGGTATGTACCTTGACCCGCAATCAAACCAGTGACCTCTTGGTGCATGAGTTAAAACTGAACCACTGAGCAACACCAGCTGGGCTTACCTCAACATGGCTTTTTAAAAAATCTGGTCCCCAGACTTTTATATAAGGATTTCTGGTACCAGAATTAACCAGTCGGATGCAACCATATGCAACATGACCAATAAGTTGCAACTCTATTATATGACCTATGTATTTATGGTTCAAGACAGGGCATTCAAATCGGACAGCTATTGTTGTGTTGGCTGTTGTCTTTTTCAAATGTACTTAACAATCAAAGGGAAAAGAGCTCAGCGCCCCTGACTAATAGTTGCATGTTTTAAAAGTTCTTCAGCACATCAGTTGAAAATAGCTGGTCTAGGGAGGTGTGGAGCAGGGCTAGCTGGTAGCTTTTCAGGTCTGCTGGACCCCAGTCCCACTTCTCATCCTCCACTTCCTCCTCCAAGTCCAAGTGTTACCTCTTCAAGCCTCCTACCATGATGCCCTCAGCTGCCAGGTTCACAACAAAACCTCTTGGAACGTCTGCAGCTTTGTGACTCTCCAGTGCCAGGTAGAGACCTTGCTCTAGTTGCCTTGCTCTTTAGACTATTCCAGTTGAAAGTTGGGCATCAGTCATGACCTCAAACTCCAGGGTTACATCAGCTTTCTCTAAAATCCGAGTATCCTTTGTTCCAGTCTCAAGGCAACATTTTGCAGCTCAGCACTTGTGGTGGAGTGAGGTGAGAGTCTCACCTTTGGGAACTCATCCCCTCTCGGATTCAAGAGTGGGCATGTGTGTTTTATTTACAAATATATGAAATTTTAATTTTTAATTTTAAAATATTTTATATACAGAGGAGATAGATAATAAGTAGACAAAGACAAATGCTTATATATCCAGCACCAAATTTGTCTATTTCTCCCTTATTGAATCTCTCTCCTTATTCTTCAATGTTATTCATTCTATTGAGTTTTTCGTAATTCTTCAAAGCATATATACACATATGTTTTGTTCAGAGTTCATACATGTAATATATACATACATTTCTCAGAAGTTTATTTAATCATACTTCTCACACTAATAATTAATTTCATTTTTTCTTACTCTCTTCAAATGTATTTTGTGTTTTAATAATGAATACTTTTAAGAACATTATCTGCATGTAATTTATGAACACATAAGTGCATATTAGAGTACATGTCCATTCTTTGTGACTTGGAAGTGTACATCATGAAAGCTTTGGGCCATTGTTCTAGACAATGGAAGAATTGAGACTTAAGCAGAGAAACAAAAAAAAAAAGAAGAATAGGAAGACTTATACTTCAGGGGTAGGGAATTGAGAGGGAAGGGAATTAAGAAGAAAGGAAAGGGAAGGAAATGTAGGGGGGACTGCTGCTCAGAGACTCCCCAGTAGCCAGGGTCTGCCTGAAGTCCCAGAAGACCAGACATCACTGATGTAAATATGCCCATGTTAGGACCAGGAAACTGGCCTTCCCTGTCCCTGTCACCTTACAGCTGGGTCCATGGACCTGAAGTCTGGGGAGTCTGTTGCTATGAGGGAAGCCATCTGGAGTGAACCACATCCTAGTAAGTTCTTCTACTGCCATTCCTAAACTTATAACATGGAGGGTGGAGCTCATAGAAACCTGTTTCCAGAATAAGATCTTGTGTATGTTCAGCAAAACCTCACTCACTCGATGTTCCTAATGGGGTCTGCCATGCCAATTGATCAGTGACATTTTCCATTACTTTAAAGCACTAGAGAGATCCTTTCAGTACCCTCCCTTCTATCCCAAATCATGTGTATAGCCATAGTCATCTGTGTTTTTGTAGTAGGCTAGTAAACCTTCCACTCCACTCTCCACAAGAGTGCTAGAAAAGGAGGATAAGACCCAAGAGGGTAGCAGAATAGGTGGAAGTTATATTTACCTCCTCCCAGGTCCAAACTGGAATTACAACTAAATTGTAGAACAATCAACCTGAAAAACCAGTGAAGACAAGCTGAACATCAATGGATATATTTTCCAGGCAGAAAATTAACAAGGACACTGAGGCCTTAGATGACATACTAGACCAGATGGATTTAATTGACATTTTTAGAGCATTTCATCCCAAAGCAGTATAATATACATTATTTTCAAGTACACATGGAACATTTTCTAGTAAAGACCACATTTAGGACACAAAACAAGTCTCAATAAATTTAAGAAGATTGAGATTATATCAAGCATCTTCTCTGTCCACAATTATAAGAAAAAAACACATACCTGAATAATTCACAAACACATGGAGGCTAAATAACATGTTGCTAAACAATTAAATGGCTCAACAATGAGATCAAGGAAGAAATAAAAAGATTTTTTGAGATAAATGATAATGAAAACACATAATCTATAGCAAAAGCAGTCCTAAGAGAGAAATTCATAGCATTACAGACATACTTCAAGAAACAAGAATATCTCAAATTAACAAGCTAAACCCTGTTTATTTCTAATTCTTATACCTAGTTCACTTAGGTGTATTGATTTTTACAGAGAGTAAGAAAGAGAGATAAGAGTTAAAAACATCGATGAGAGAGAGACATCAATCAGCCGCCTCTTGCACACCCCCTACTGGGGATATGCCCGCAACCACGGTACATGCCCTTGACCGGAATCGAACCTGGGACCTTTCAGTCCACAGGGCAGGCTGACGCTCTATTCACTGAGCCAAACCAGTTTCGGCTCCCATCGATGTTTTTAACTTTCTATCCCTCTCTCTTCCTCTCTGTAAAAAATCAATAAAGTATACATTTTTAAAAAGTATAATATGCTAATGATATGCTAAGGCAGCTCAATCGCTTGCTATGACGTGCACTGACCACCAGGGGGCAGACACTCTGACTGGTAGGTTAGCTTGCTGCTGGGATTCGGAGGATTGGCACTGAGTGGGATGAGCCAGATATGACCTAGAGCCCTCGGGTGGTTCCTGCCTGAGTGACCAACCTCCCGAATCCCTCCCTGGCCATGATTGTGCACTGGTGGGGTCCCTGGGCCTGGCCTGTGGCCTCTCACAATCTGGGACCCCTCAGAGGATGTCAGAGAGTTGGTTTTGGCCCGATCCCACAGGTCAGCATTATCCTAATTCCAAAACCAGGTTAAAGACAATACAAAGGAAGAAAGTTGTAGTTCAATGACCCTGATGAACATAGATGCTAAAATCTTCCACAAAATATTAGCAAACTGGATCCAGCAATACATTAAAAAGATCATACACCATGATCAAATGGGATTTATTCCTAGAATGTAAATTGGGTACGTCATCTGCAAATCAATTAATGTGTTATGTCACATAAATAAAAATAATGAAAAAATTTATATGGAATCACAAAAGACCCTGAATAGCCATAGTAATCTTGAAACAGAACAAAGTGAAGGTGTCATGCTACCTGATATCAAACAATACTGTAAGGTCATACAATCTGAAAACATACAATCTTCCAAAATTCAATCGGAAAAACCAGAAAACCTAATGAAATTGAAGTAATAATAAAAGAAACTTCCAGCAAACTAAAGTCTTGGAACAGCATAATATGGCATAAATACAATAGTTCAATGGAATAGAATAGAGAGTCCAGATATAAACCCACACCATATGGTCAATTAATAATTGACAAAGTAGGCAAAAACATATAATGGGGAAAAGACTACTCAGTAAATGATGTTGGGAAAATTGGACAGTTATATGCAAAAAATGAAACTAGACTATTTTTACACCATATACAAGAATAAACTCAAAGTGGATTAAATACTTAAATGTAAGATTCAAAACCATAAAACTCCTAGAAAAAATCATAGGCAGCAAAATCTCTGACATTTCTCCTAGTAATACTTTTTTTCTGATATGTTTTCCTCAGGTAAAGGAAACAAACTAAAAACAAATGGGCTCAGCCAGTGTGGCTCAATTGTTGAGCATTGGCCTATGAACCAGAGGTCATGGTTTGATTCCTGGTCAGGGCACATGCCCGGGTTGCGGGCTTGATCCCCAGTGTGAGGCATGCAGGAGGCAGTCAATCAATGATTCTCATCATTGATATTTCCTCTCCCTTTCTCTTCCTCTCTAAAATCAATAAAAATATATTAAAAAAAATAACAAATTGGATTACATCAAACTAAAAAGTTTTTGCACAGCAAAGAAAACTACAATACCAACAAAACATAAAAACATCCCATTGAATGGGTGAAGATACTCATGAATGATACATCTGATAAGGGGTTAATATCCAAAATGTAAATAACTCATATAACTCAACACCATAGTCAAACAATCTAGTTAAAAATATGGGCAGAGGACTGGAATAGACACTTTTCCAAAAAGAGCATGCAGATGGCCAACAGGCATATGAAAAGATGCTTAGTGTCACTAATCATCAGAGAAATGCAACTTAAAACCCAGTAAGATATCCCCTCATACCTATCAGAATGGCTGTCATCAATAAATCCACAAATAATAAGTGATGGTGAGGATTTGGAGAAAAGGGAACCCTAGTGCAGTGTTGGTGGGAATGCAGATTGGTACAGCCACTTTGGAAAATAGTATGAAGGGTCCTCAAAAATTAAAAACGAAGCTGCCTGTGACCCAGTGATTCCACTTCTATATAATGAAGAAATCCATAACCTTAATTTGAAATATGTACCCCTATGTTTATTGCAGCATTGTCTACAATAGCTAAGTTATGATAGTAACCCAAGTGTCAATCAATAGACTGGTGGGTAAAAAAAGTTATGGTACATATATGAAATGGAATATTATTGGGTTATACAAAAGAATAAAATCTTACCATTTGGGACAGATGAACCTAGAGGGCATTATGCTAAGTAAAATAAGTCAGTCAGAGAAGGACAAATACCATATGATTTCACTTATATGTGGAATCTAAAGAACAAAAATAAATAAGCAAACAAAATTGAAACAGACTCATTGATGAAGAACAGACTAACGGTTGCCAGAGGAAGATGGGTTTGAGGACTGGGTAAAAAAATGTGGAGGAATTAAGAAGTACAAATTTGTCCATGGCTGGATACCTCAATGATTAGAGCAGTGGCCTATGCACCTGAGTCTCCAGTTCAATTCTTGGTCAAAGGCACGTCTCAGGGTTTCAGGTGCATCTTTGATCCCGGTGAGGCCATGTGTGGGAGACCAACCTATCAATGTCTTTCTCATATTGATCTTTCTCTTTCCCACTTTTTCTTTCTCATCCCTTCTCTCCCTTCCACTCACTTTAAAAAGTAATGGGAAGCCAAAACCAGTTTGGCTCAGGGATAGAGCATCAGCCTGTGGACTGAAAGTTCCCAGGTTTGATTCCAGTCAAGGACATGTATCTTGGCTGTTGGCACATTCCCAGTAGGGGGTGTGCAAGAGGCAGCTAATCAATATTTCTCTCTCATCGGTGTTTCTAACTCTCTATCCCTCTCCCTTCCTCTCTGTGAAAAGTCAATAAATTTTTTATATATCAATCAATATATTTTTTTTAAAGTAATGGGAAAAATATCCTCTGGTGAGGATTAACCACAAAAATCAAAGAAGAAGTAGTATAAAATGGTAATTACAAAATACTCACCAAGATGTAAAGTAGAGCATAGGGGATATAGTCAATAATATTGTAATACCCATGTATGGTGCCCAGTGGGTACTGGAAATATTGGAAGAACACTTTGTAAAGTATATGATTAACCACCATGCTGTACACCTAAAACTAATACAAAATAATTTTAAATGTAAACCGTAAATGAAAAATAAAATGTTCTATTCAAAACATAAAAGGAAATACAGGAAAAGAGAAGTGAGAAAGTCATCCAATGCCTCTGACATTTTTAAAATTAATTTTTAGAGAAAGGAAGGGAGAGAGAATGAGTAATATTGATGTGAGAGGGAAACACCTATTGATTGCCTCATGACTGGGAATCAAACCTGCATTGTTTGATGTATGGGACAAAGCTCCAACCAACCGAGCCACACCAGCAAGGGTGCCTCAGACATTTCCTCACGTCATGAGTGCTCCTCACATGAGAAAACACGATTGTGATTATCCGTGCACATGCTCCCTTCTTGTCCTGCGTTTTGGAGCTGAGTGCTTGAGAAGTCCAATTCATTTTATAATAATTCACTTCTTTTCCACAACTCAGCACCCTTACTGCTCCCTCACATCTGCCTCTCTCCAGTCTGCATCATTGATTGAGACCGGTATCTAGGAAAATTGGAAATTCAACTCTTGTCTTTTTTTTCTCTTTCCCACTTAGGAGAACCAGGACATCCTGGCAGTTCGGGGAAGGATGGAATGCGAGGACAGAAAGGAGAACAAGGTCAGAAATCGTGTTCCATTTGACCATGCTCTAATTCTGAACCATTAATGACTGCGCAGTAAATATTAAGTTCTTTCCAAGGACAAGCACTTCACTAAGCTGTGGGAATGACCCAACAATAAAGGTAACAGTTCTTGTTCTCCGGAAGCTCATAATTCAGTGCAGAGATCAGCAAACTTTTTCTGCAAAGGCCAGATAGTATTTTCAGCTTTGCTGGCCATATGGTTTCTGCCACTGCCACTTAACTCTGCCATCATAATGAAAAGCAGCTGTAGTCTCTATTTATATAAGTGAGGAAGTGCTTCTGGGAAACGCTGTTTATGAAAAATGAAATCTGAATTTTATATAATTTCCATGTATTATGGAACGTTATTTGTGATTACTTAAAAATGTAAATTATTCTTAGTTGTGGGCCATTTAAAATCAAACAGGCTCTACCTGGTTGGCTCAGAGGATAGAGCGTTGGCCTATAGACTGAAGGGTCCCAGGTTTGATTCTGGTGAAGGGCACATGCCGGGTTGCGGACTCGATCCCCAGTAAGAGACATGCAGGAGGTAGCTGACCAATGATTCTTTCTCATCATTGATGTTTCTATCTCTCTCTCCCTCTTCCTTCTTCTTTGAAATCAATAAAAATATTAAATAGATAGATAGATACTGTAGATAGATAGATAGAATCAGATAAGGCACTGGATTTGGCCTTTGATGATAGCTTGCTGCAGCCTCAGTTAGAGCATGAGCATTGAAGAATGACACTGCATTTTGACTCAGTGCCTCTTCATGGAGAAGCTGGCATTGAATTGGGCCCAGAAAGGAAGGGAGGAACCTTGGCAAAAAAGAATGGAGAATAGTTGTATAATGGTCACTTTGTAAGAGGATGTTCTAAGTATTGACTCAATACAACAGCCTGTAAGGGAAGTAATATTATTAGCCCAATAGTACAGGGGAGGAAACAGAGGTGGCTAGTCAGCTTGGCTAACATCCCCCCGAGTATAAGTGGTGGAGTGAGGATTGAATTCTGGCTTTAACTTAGAGTCCATGCTCACAACCATTGCTCTCCAGGCAAGGCGAAGGAACCTGGAAGCACGGAGCTACTATGCACATTGGCAAGTAACGCAATGTAGTTGGCACAATGGACAGGCTGGGCCGGGCAGCAGAGAGCAGTGAATGCTCACTCCCATGAGGAGCTTTTCAGGTTACTTTCCTGAAAGTAACCTGAGCTAATTCCAAAGACGTTTCCTCAAGGATTGGCATTGTTTAGCAGTCAAATAGATGGTAAAGAGTTGGACCTTGTGATGAGAGTCCTGACACTAGTTCAGTAGTGTTTTGTGTGGGGAGTACACTGTTTTATCACACGTGTATACTCAATAGTAGAAAAACCATAATAAATTGATTTCACAGGTGATGTTCCACAAAACACTTTTTTCTTGTTTCTCTCTCTCTCTACCTAGGAGCAGATGGAAGAGTTGAAGCAAAAGGCATCAAAGGAGATCCAGGCTCCAGAGGGCCCCCAGGGAAACATGGGCCAAAGGGATTTGTTGGCTCCACAGGGGAGCGAGGCCTCAGAGGAGAGACTGGTCCTCAAGGGCAAAAGGGGGAGAAAGGTGATGTGGGTCCCATTGGCCCAGCGGGGCTAAAGGGCAGCACTGGGCCTGTGGGCCCAACTGGTGTGCAGGGCCCCATGGGCCCCCTGGGGAAGCCTGGTCCCAAGGGCGATGCTGGGCCCTTGGGACCTCAAGGGGAGCCAGGAGCCCGGGGAATGAGAGGCTGGAAAGGGGATCGAGGAGAAAAAGGAAAAATTGGCGAGACTCCAGTCTTGCCAAAAAGTGCTTTCACCGTGGGGCTCACGGTGCTGAGCAAGTTTCCTTCCTCAGACGCACCCATTAAATTCGACAAGATCTTGTATAATGAATTCAACCATTATGACATAGCTACGGGGAAATTTACTTGCCACATTGCAGGGGTCTATTACTTCACCTACCACATCACTGTCTTCTCCAGGAACGTGCAGGTGTCTTTGGTCAAAAATGGGGTGAAAATACTGCACACGAAGGACGGTTACATGAGCTCCGAGGACCAGGCCTCGGGCGGCTTGGTGCTGCCGCTGAAGCTGGGGGACGAGGTGTGGCTGCAGGTGGCCGGAGGGGAGAGGTTTAACGGCCTGTTTGCGGATGAGGATGATGACACAACTTTCACGGGCTTCCTTTTGTTCAGCGGCCCGTGATGGGGAGTGCTTATAAATCTGCCTTGCCGTCCATCAGATTGACTAGTAGCTCTGTGAAGACACAGTAGGTGGTTTTTCTATATTAATTACTCTCCGTATTGTAATTATCATAGAAAGGTAAAAATAGAAATGTTATTCTTTTTTAAAAAAATAAATCTTTATTGTTCATATTATTACAATACAAATGTTCCTCAATTTTTCCCCCCTCCGTTGTTCCCCTCCACCAGATTCCCACCCCACCCTCTGCCCTTTCCCCACCCCCCATTGTCCTCATCCATAGGTGCACAGTTTATGTTCTGTCTCTTCCCACAGCCCCACTCCCTTTTTCCCTGAGAATCATCAGTTCACTCCCCTTCCATACCTCTGATTCTATTATATTCACCAGTTAATATTGTTCATCAGATTTTTTTTTTAATTCCCTTGGTTTTTAGATTCACTTGTTGATAGTTACGTATTTGTTGTTCATAATTTTTATCTTTATTTTCTTTCTCTTCTGAAAGAACCCCTTTCAGCAATTCATATAATTCTGGTTTGGTGGTGATGAACTCCTTTAGCTTTTTTTTTTAATCAGTGAAGCTCTTTATCTGGCCATCGATTCTGAGTGATAGCTTTGCTGAGTAGATTATTTTTGGCTATAGATTCTTGCTATTCATCACCTTGAATATTTCTTGCCATTCCCGTCTGGCCTGCATGATTTCTGTTGAGAAATCAGCTGACAATGGTATGGGTGCTCCTTTATAGGTAACTACCTGCTTTGCTCTTGCTGCTTTTAATATTTCCTCTTTGTCTTTTGCTCTTGGGATTTTAATTATGATTTGTCTTGGTGTGGTCCTCTTTGAGTTCCTTTTGTTTGGGGTTCTGTGTGCTTCCTGGACTTGTAAGTTTAATTCTTTCACCAGGTGGGGGAAGTTTCCTGTCACTATTTCTTTCAGTATGTTTTCGGTGTCTTGCTCTCTCTCATCTTCTGGGATGCCCATAATTCTGATGTTGGTTTGCTTGAAGTTGTCCCAAGGTTTCTTACATTATCTTCAACTTTCTGGATTCTCTTGTCTTCTTGCTTCTGTGGAGGAGTGTCTTCTGGCTCTTTATGTTCCACATCTTTGACTTGATTCTTATGATCTTCCATTCTGCTTTTAGGACTCTGTATAATATTTTTTATTTCAGACAATGTATTCTTTATTTCTTGTTGATCCCTCATTATTTCTTGTTGATCCATTATTATTTCTTGTTGATCCCTTATTATTTTTTGTTGATCCCTTATTATTTCTAGTTGACCCCTTTTCTTTTTTTTTGTTAAATATTTTATTAATTTTGTACAGAGAGGAATGGAGAGAGATAGAGAGTTAGAAACATCGATGAGAGAGAGTCATCGATCAGCTGCCTCTTGCACACCCCTACTGGGAATATGCCCGCAACCAAGGTACATGCCCTTGATCGGAATCGAACCCAGGACCTTCAGTCCCCAAGCAGACGCTCTATCCATTAAGCTAGGGGTGTCGAACTCAATCAGAGAAGGGGCCAAAATCTAAAATCCAGCCTAAATCACGGGCCGAATGGTTTACTGAACCATCATAAAGTGTCATTGTGATGGAAACGCAGCGAAGTGCAGTGATGACAGCGCGGTGCGGGCCACATTGCAAGGCCTGGCGGGACGGATTTGGCCCTCGGGCCTTGTGTTTGACACATGTGCATTAAGCCAAACCGGTCCCGGCCTAGTTGATCCCTTTTCATATCCTCATAGGTCTTATCGGCCTTTTCTAGGAAATTCTTGAAAAACCTTATAAGCGTGGTTTTCAACTCTATATCCAGTCGTTTTTTGTCCTTTGTTTGTGATCTGTTTCCTTGTCTCGGCATTTTCACATCTTCCCTGAGTTGGTAGCCTTAAAAGTCTCTGTGTTCAGCTTGGATGGGGCGGAGTTTCAGGATGGAGCCTACAGCCTTGGCTTCCGTCAGCCCCACCCTATGAGGCTCATGAGTCTCAGTGTTCCTCAGTGTCCTTTGATACTCGCCACAAGCACCTCTGAGAGAAAGGCACCCTCGAGTTTCGCCCACCACCAAACAGTCTAGGCTCTCCCCCAATGAGCCTGGAACTGGGGTTCAGTTCAGTTGGAAGTGGGGTTGGAAGTGGGGTTCAGAGCAGTCTGGAGCTTTTGTCTCCCTCTCGCTAGGGCAATCCAGCGGCACAGCCAACCGTCCGTTCTCTGCGTGCAATGTGTGCACCTCTGGGACCTCCTTTCGCGGCTCCCCCAGGTTTCCGCCTTTCAGCCCAGGCTCCCTCTGTATGAGCCTGGGTCCTGGGGTCTGGCCCAGTACTGGGGCTCAGTGCAGTCAAAACTGGGGCCCAGCACAGTCCAGAGCTTTTGTCTCCTTCCCACTAGGGCAGTCTAGCAGCAGAGTCAACAGTCAGTCCTCTGCGCGTAATGTGCACACCTCTGGGGGCTCTGCCTTTCGCTGCTCCCCTGAGATTCCGCCTCACAGCCCAGGCTCCCTCTGTATGATCCTGGGTCCCCAGAGTCTGGCCTAGAACTGAGGTTTAGTGCTGTCGGATCTGGGGTTCAGCACAGTCCGGAGCTTTTATCTCTTTCCCGCTAGGGAATGCCAGCCAGGCACTCAGCCTCCCCTCCTCTCTGGCTCCGTCCTCTCTGTGTGCACAAAGTGTCTCCCTACCTTGGGCTTTTACAGCTCCTCTGCTTTTCCTTCTGGTTTTCTCTTTCCTTCTTGTTTTAGAATTTCCAGTTAGTTGATTTTCCTGTAGTTCTGGGTAATGTCCATTTTATATTTTAGTTGTATTTTATTGAAATTGTTGTGTGTGGCTGCGGTTAGGTGTTTACCTGTGCAGCTATCTTGGATCCTCCCTTCTGTATCAGAAATGTTATTCTTAAAACCAATTCTATGTAATTTACTATCTTTCTTAAAGCAAAATTTTAAATACCTGCATTTTTTATTGTAATTTTGATATTTTTCATTATTAGCCCTGTGGTTGGTTACAAGAAATAAAGAGGCTATAATAGGATTTCCACGGAAGCTCTCTGATTCTCAGACTATAATCTTGAGCTTGTCTTTCTTTCTGGTATTGTCTGCAATGTACTCAGGAAAGTCAATGACAACCATGTATAGCAGCCACTTGGGCTCCCAAGGCATTTGTTTTAATTAGCACTTCATCACAACCAATCACAGTTAATACTTTAATTAATTAGCACTTCACTGTATATCAGGAATAGCTGGCATCCAATTTCCTATTGGCCAGGAGCTCTGCTCTGCACTCAGGCCCAGACAGGAGACCAAATCCACTCTCAAATCCCAACTCTGAGTGTCTGTCTCTTCAGACTACTCCCAGCACCAGTTCTCTGTCAGGGCCCAATCAGGAGACAGACACCACACCAGTTATTTGAACAGAAAACAATCTAAAGAGTTGTAACTTATAAACGGTGACTAGCAAACTAGAAGCAGTAAGTAAAAAAACAGTTATTGCTTCTAGGGCCCAGGAAGAGGAAATCACGAACTAAGAACTTAGAAAAGCTCTCCCCACCATTCACTTCAAGGCTGACTCAGACCTCCTTGGAGGGGCCTGGCTGCCCCAGGGGCACACATTGCTGAATGCCTGCCGCTGCTAAGGAGACTTGCCAGAGGGCGTGGGCCAGGCTGGTCCAAAACATGGCCTGCGGGGCAGTGGAGAACTCACTGGAGGGCATCAGCAGCTGGAGCCGGTCTGCAAGGGCTACTGAGATGAGCACCATCTGGCCAGTGGAGCTGTATGTGAGAGGCCTCATTGAGCACCTGGGCTAGATGGCCAACCTATTTGATGGGGTAACATGGGATTTGGATGCTACTTAAGCTATTCAAGAGTGCAGGTCCTGCTCTGCCTCTCCTCCCTGTAGGATTCCCTGGGAAATCGTATAAATGCAATTGTAGCCAATTACAAATACCAGTGCTATTTTATTGTTAGCCGGAATAATGTCTAACAATGTACAGTGTGGGGCTCTGTGAAGGCTGGTGTGGACCCCATCATTTTGGCTCATATCGTCAGTTTAGGGTCTTTTACTCCCCCACTTCCCGCAGCCAAAATTCTGGGGCTGATGTCTCTAAATGTGTTTGTGAAGAGCAGGAGATTGAGCAACTTCTGAGCCCAGGTGGCTGGCAAGCCATATGGAATCAGGGAGAGAGAAAGAAAGAGGCAGAGATATAGAGAAAGAATCCTTCATTCTGCTTACTATAAAGAAGCAGGAAAAATAAAGTACAAGAGAGTGTCATGTATGTATATTGACTTTTTGTTGTTATTAATCCTCACCAGAGGATATCCCCCCCCCCCCATTGATTGGAGAGATTAGAAGGGAGGAGAGAGACACAGAGAGAAACATAGATGTGAGAATGACACATATTATAGATTGGTTGCCTCCTGCATGCTCCCTGATGGGGCTGAGGATTGAGCCTGCAACCAAATACCTATGTATCTTTCAGTCCTTGGGCCAACAATTATTGAGCAAACCAGCTAGCACTATATATGGACTTTTGACCATGCAGTAATCAGCCTATTAGTAACTGTGGCCCAATTAATATCTAATACTTTAACCAAGTTGTCGGCAAACTGCGGCTCTCGAGCCACATGTGGCTCTTTGACCCCTTGAGTGTGGCTTTTCCACAAAATACCATGTGCGGGAGTGCACATACAGTGTGATTGAAACTTCGTGGCCCATGCGCAGAAGTCTGTTTTTGACTCTCAAAAGAAATTTCTATTGTTATACTGTTGATATTTGGCTCTGTTGATTAATGAGTTTGCTGACCACTGCTCTAACCAACCAGATAAATTACCATGTTCCCTTGAGGGGAGAAAGGGAGAGATGGGCAGAAGCAGATATAATGTTGGGAGAGAGGTTGAAGGTCAGGCCAGACCTAATAGTTGACACCAAATTAGAAAGCAAAAGTGAGCCCCCTCTCCCCCCGCCACACACACACACACACACACACACAAGGGATGACTTCCTTGGTGACATGCGCCCTTGGTTTTGTTTAATTCTGCCCCCAGCTGTACCTCCTCTCCTTTTACTGCCATTCAAGAAGGCATAGCCACATCCAAGATAGAGTAACTTCATCCTAGGGTAGGTCTTGAATATGTTCCCTCCCTCCTTCCCTTCCTCCCTCCCCCATCCGTCCCTCCTTCCCTTCCTCCCTCCTTCCCTCCCTTCCTCCTTCCTTCCCTCTTTCCTTCCACTCTTCTTCCTTTCATTCATTCAAAAACCAATTTTGTGCCTTTCCAAATATTTGGGGGGACACCTCTTCTATTTTGTGGATTATCCATTTAATCCTTCCGTTTCTGTCTTGTCAACTTTTGAACATTTTCCTGTTAACCCTTTCATTGGGAGGAAGAGATCCACCCAGAAATAAGGTTAGAGATTTCCATCATATTCCGGTTTCCCATGTTCTCCACAACCCTCTCCTCTTTGGAGAATAAGATGGTAATTTGAGAGGTAAGTATATTTCGTGACCTCTAGGAAACAAGAGAAGAGAAGGAATATAGAAGAGGGAAGATACAACACACCAGTGTAGATGTTTTTAAGAAATTTATTTGCAATTCTTATTTTTTTGTTTTTGTTTTTGCTTTTTTAAATAACATTATTCCTCAGATAAAAATGCAATCTTACAGGAATATACATAGCGTCTCACACAGAGATCATCACCCTGAAGCTCTTCTGGAAAGGTCGCCCCTTGTAGATTCCCTGGCCTTTCTCAAGGGCGAGAAGGCGCAGCAGGCGAGGCCTCTGACAACGGGATTATTTGATGATTACAAACTGTACAACAGTATTTACAATAGTAAGACTGCAAATCCGTGGAGCCTGGAGGGGAAGGGGTGGGGTGTGCAGATGTGCGGGGGTGATGACAGGCATTGGGGTGACCATGGAGGCACTGTCCATCTTTCTGCATCTCTCTGAGAACAAGCATGACACAGCTTGGTTTGGGGGTATGAAGGTTGGCCTGAGCGAGAGGATGGAGGATGTGAGGAGAAGAGGGATGGATGGGCGGGCTGGACCTGGAGCTCCTTACATGAAGGGAAGTCTTGCTTGGTACCGCTGGGATTAAAATAAAATGGGAAAATTATGAGAGTAATAGACTTTCCAGTGGTTCACCAACTGGGGACCTGCCACCCTATTTCTTAATAAATGTGTGTGTTTTTCCATCCCAGGCTGCAAATCCTGTGTATGCCTTTGACACCCACAGCCTACTTGTGTGCTAGGCCCTGTTCCCCCAGGCACAGGGAGACCAGCTATGCCCTGGGTGGTGCATATCCTGGGTGGGGAGTCAGAGATGGAGTCCACGTGTGGGGAATGGACGTGGCCAATGTGTGATGTGTGGCTTGAGCAGGCAGAGAGGCGCCCACAGCGTTGAGTTGCCTTCTGAAGGAGCCCTTTGCACAGGATTATTGGCTTAATGCCATCTATCCGTGGCTTTCAAGTTTTGTTTTCTCCTTTCAAGCCTCAGTAAGTTTCTCCATGTTGGGAGTCCTTAGAGGAAGGGGTTGGGCCAGGGCTCAGTGCGCATCCTCTACTTCTTCCTGTGGCTCTATAGCAAGTGGCCTTCTCTCCTCTCCTCCGGCTGCAGGCTCGGGGGACTTCCTGGGGGTAGGAAGGGGGAGGGGCTTTGAAATGTGCAGTCCTCAGGCTCCTGTAGCAGCGCCACTGCCAAGGCTGATGTCTGCTCACCCGTTCCTCACTCCCAGCTTCTAAACACGAGGGTGGTGCAAACATCAGAGCACGAGTTCTCAGGCCCAAACTGTGAACAGGAATTATTCTGTCCGTTTCTGTATTTCCTCACATAGAAATCACCTCACTTTTCCCTCCAAGGACTTTGTGTTTGATAATGGCATTTTCCTATTTATGAGTCGTGCGAGTGACTTTTAGATGGTAGATGTGTAGCAAATGACCAATTCATGGTTATTAAGTGTCATGGCCCTTTCTAGGAGCCTGATACAAATGAGATGATTTAGATTCTGAAAACAAGGAGCATGGGCTGCCCACAGCAGGGAGCACACCTGTGAAAAGGCCAGCATCCTTGGAGTGAAGGATATTTGACTCTGGTGGTGTGACACTTCAAGCTTTTGTTTAATTATACAGTCGTTGTCTTCCTTAATTTAGTAGAGAACAATCGTAACTCTGCCTCTACTCTTGGTTGTGAGTTTAACTTAGAAGGGAGAGTCTAGCGTGGTCTTGAGTTCCCTTCCAGAGACAGAGTCCGTGCTTTCCCAATCCACCAAAAAGCAGAGGTCTTTCCCCTCAGCTGATGGGAGCTGAGCCTCTTAAAATCCTGTGAGGAAGAGGTCTTGATTCTAGGAGGAGCAGCATTTTCCTAGCGTAGATGAATTAAGATGTTTACATTCCCAGTCATGTTAGGTTCAGATGGCACTATTTCCACCCTCTCCCCTTCTGGGCAGAGACAAATCATTGTCTAGCGCTCAGCCCTGGCACCAGCACTTGTCCCTCAAGGATATTGGTGTGTGTGTGAGTGTATATGTGTGTGAGTATATGAGTGTGTGAGTATATGAGTGTGTGAGTATATTTGTGTGTGTATGTGTATTTGTGTATGTATGTGTACGTGTTCAAATGTCTTCCCGACAATGTGGAAACCCGGCAGGCATCCGTTTGCCTGTTGTGTTGGTATCTGGCTTCATTGCTTTGAAAAATAAATAAATAAATACACAAATAAATAAATAAATAAAGTGAACACCAGAAATGGCTTCACAAAAAAACTATGTGAGAATTGCTCTCGGGACTCCTTTTATTCTGTCTCAATAGACTTGTGGGGAGGGGGGGAGAAGAGGGCCTAGGGGGTTGGGACAGGAGGCTGAAACAGAGAGAGCTGCGTAGGGAAGGGGACAGAGCCCCCAACAGTTGCAGGACACATCCTTCCCTCACCGCCTTCCCTCATGCCTCCTCAGCTGTGTGCTGGAGAAGCTGGGCGGTGGTGACTGCGAGTCTCACCCCTGCCTCTGACTGGGGCTTGCTTCAGTAGTGCACTGGCTAACACGAGGGTGGGGACATCTGCAGAGAGGGAAGGACAGGGTGACAGGCACCCCACATCTAGCCAGATTACTTTGATTTGGTTGGGAAACAATGTGAGAAAAAAATTTCTACTTTTATCTTCTTCCACTGTAGATCCTCAAGACATGGGCCTCTCTGTGGCCATTGTGAGTGGCCGAATTGGACACTTCTTTCCATAACATGGGAACAGACACAGGAAGTCAAAACATGCCCCTTTGCCCCATTTCTCCTCCAGTTCTCTCTGTGCTTACACTCTCCCCAGTCCAGAGCCATGTCTTTAAAATCGGAACTGGCCTGGCCTCTATCAGCACGTTTTTTACTCCCCTGGCGTGGAAAGAGGTCCTTCTAAAACCAGCTGCCCTTTCTCTTGGTCTCTTTGCTAAACTGCTTCTAACACTTAGATGATGATATTTCAATTCTCCGGGCCTGGTAGGGATGGAGGCTGTCATCTTCCTTAGCAACAGGTCTGATTCTGGCTAAAACGCTGACTGCCTGGGCTCCTTAGGCCTAATTCAAGTTCTCGTTCTATTCCTTGGCCTTTAGGAAGGACGGGCCTCTGTAAAACAACCATCACCCTTTTGGTGACTTCCAAACTCCTCCTCTTCAGGTGCTTATTTCTCAGAAAGTCATTGCTGAGGTAGTGAGGCACACTTCTCCCCTGGTTGCCGACTATGCCCAGAGCAGGCTAAGCAGGATCCCAAGGCCATGGCCATGCGGAAGTGACAGGCAGTTGCACTGCAAACAACCTCCTGAGACTGGAGAGCAGGGCTCAGAGGAGAAGGAGACTGAGTAAGGAAGTCTTGCTCCTTTGTCCAGAGGGATGTCTATCAGACTAGAGGCTGAGGAAGGGACTGTAACTAATAGCTTCTAAAGCAAAGCAGAGAAAAATTCATGAATCAAGCCAAAATCTAGGGGAAAAGTCTCCTTTTACCTCCAGACCCAAAAGAATCTTCTAACCCCTCTGCTTAACGGAGCCATGCACACGAGTAATAATTGGTAATGGACCAAGGTCTGGATATAAAAAAGGCTGGGCTAATCAGAAGAAAATAAAAACAAAGTGCACCCAAACCCAGAACTTAAGAGGCCCTTCCAGTCCTCACTCAGCACTGTCTGCTTTTCTCTTGCTGCCCCAAGGTTTTCAGAAGATTCTACCACTTTGCTTCACAAGGTCATGGGGAAAGTTCTACATCAGCCAGCATACGGTGGATGAGGGTCATTGCTTTCACAACAGATTTTACTAGTCTGTGATGATGGCAGGCACCAAATGTCCATCCTGCACGAGTCCAGCATGAGGTCAGGTTCAGAAAGACCCTAGACTGGGCGCTGTCCTCTGAAGCTCCTTTCCTTCACAGCAGCGCAGGGCAAGGTGCCCTGGTTACGGCTGATGCTGGCACTGGTCTCATGGGGCAGGGAGAAAGGCCAGCTGGTCTTCTGAACAAAGTGGACTGTAAAGAAGGGAGCCTTTGGGGAAAGTGGAGAAAAACAAGGGGCCATACTTAGGCAGGGCCCTGGGAGTAGCTGGAACAAGCCAGCCTGTGGCTCATGCTGCTGGCCAATGAGCTGTGGCGATGCAGATGAAAAGTCCAAAAGGAAAAAAATAGAGTGCAGCATGAAAAGGGTGTGTGTGTGTGTGTGTGTGTGTGTATATGTGTGTGTGAATTAATATTCCAAATTTTATCTAGGGATCAAGTGTACAGTAAGAACCAGATATCAATCTAAAAGGGCTCCCTTCTCTATCATAACTGACATCTTAGGGGCACAGTGGCAGGCATTTTGGGAAACTAGACACAGGGTAACCCCTAAACCTAAAGTCTAGAAGACGTTAATGGCACTGAGATGGAATCAAGAAAGTTTGGATGGGTTGGGCTTGGAGAAACGGGAAGAAACTCTTCTGGTTTTAGACTAGAATTAAACTGGGAGCTCCTGGCCCATTTCTCCATGTGTTCATGAATCAGTTCATGGAAACAAAGCTCATCTTCATTGAGGAATGGACTTTCCCAACTTGAACATCTAGTTTGCGTATCTAAGTGCCAAGAAGGCTGAGAGCACATGGACTGGAAGAGATCCGATGGGTAAAGGCCAGATGAACGGTTGAGTCCTGTTTCCCCCAAGCCACCCCTTTTTGACCATCACTCCTGGAATATACTCAGAGGGCAGCATCATAGGGTGATGCAAACTGGCATGAGAGAAGCTCCCACAAAACCCCTGGTTCCACCACCCCTGTGAGCCCCTGATGCTGCATCTCTTATGTGAGGTCCCCTGCACAGCTGCCACACACACCACGGGGCTCGGCAGGAAGTCCTGTCCCAGAATGAAGAAAAGATGGAGAGACGAGCAAGACAGAGCTGACTTTTGGAAGGACACACATTTTTTCTAGGCCCTGCTGTCTGAGTTTGGGTAGACCAGTTGCCAGAGCCAGGATGTCCTTCCCCTCCTGCCAGCCCAACTCTCCTCCTGTCCTCTTGGTCAGTGGATACTTTTCTGAAAAACCATTGAGCAAACTGCTGTGGGAGTGGAAAGTCAGCCACCCCTCCTCTCCTTTGGGGTATGTAGAGGCTAGCGCAGTGAGGACAGAGCCAGTCAGAATGCCTCACGACCCCTCACAGCAAGGGCTGTTCCCAGAGAAATACCCAAACAGAGAGCTGGTGCAGAGTAGATGGAGTGACGATTGGAGTGAGATATGGCCTGGTCTCTCAAATGAGATGTAGTACAAATATGTCTGTCATATAGTTTTGGGAAAGTTGAGGGAAACAGAAGCAAACACAAGATATGCAAAACAGTAATGTCCAAACCTGTTGGTGGGTAGCAGAATAATGGTTTACACTGGTGAAACCTTTGCTCATTGTACAAACTAAAAAAAAAAAAAAGCCTCCCTTCCCCCAACCACACATAGAAAAGCACTTAAGAGTTCAAAGGTAAAGCTTGTCACACTCCAAATACAAAATGATTTACTTACATGCAGCAAAATATACAAGAGGTGAATTCAAAAACAAACTTAATTCATTATATTCGCTTGGCACAATTGCAATTCAATTTTAAAAAAATAATTGTAAAATACTGAAACTGACCTGAATTCAAGTATAACGGTTTCTTCAACAGAAACATTATCAATGCAATAAAACATTACACGGAATATATAGAAGCAAAACACCTTCTTGAGTTTTTCCTTAAATTTCTGTGTTTTTTTAAAATACAGTTTTAATGCCAACAAGACTCACAATTGTATTTTTAAAATGAATATTATTGCATTGTTTTTGCATATCTTGTGGGACAGAAAATGCAAAGTTACTGATTCCTGTTTCAGAAGCAGAGACAGTGATTTGTTTTTGCTCTCAAATGGCCCTGGATTCAGATCCCCCCAGTTAACCCAGAAACGGGGCGCTGCACGCTCACAGGGTGCAGGCCCCTGCGTGGGCGCACATACACACGCTGACACACGCAAACAGACAACCCACGACATGCGGATCACACTCAGAGACTCTCGAACGCGCTTCCTCTCTTCCGGCCACCCATACACCCAGCTTGAGAGAGAACCCCTCACCCCTCACTCACCCATCTGTGCAAGACCCTGTGAAGTGCATTGCTGATTACCTTTAAATTACAAAACCAATCGAAAACCATGTTTACTACCTACGGAAACCATATCAGTTACTGGGCATACACAACATCCGGTAAAACTCTCCCACGTGGCTGCCAGGACCCTCGGTAGGAAAAGGAAGCCACACCCGTTTAATGACACCATCCAACTAGACCCGGTTTACATTTGCAAGAGGGAAACAGTGAGGGGGCGGCTACTGAACTTCGCAAACACTCCTCTTCCTCCCTCCTCCCAGGAAAATAAAGTAAAAAACCCCAAACAACAAAATGAAAACTGCAACATGCTGTCAAGAGAAATGTCAAACCACAGGACAGAGGAGCGCTCAACAGAACCGGCTCCTCCTGGCTTTGTCCAGTGCTGGCTGCCCCTTCCTGTGGGCAGTGCCGCCCCCCTCGCCGCAGGCTGGACTTCCGGGCTGGGGCTGGTCTCCTCTGAGGGGAAGGTGATCCTGATGTAGGTGGGTGGCAGCGGGCGGTTGGGAGTGGGGGCGGGGCAGCTGCCTCCTTGCCGAGCGCCCTCCCTCCGGGCTCCCAGCTCCTGGCCCCCTGCTGCTGGCTCTTCCCTCTGTGGTAGGGGTGGGGTGGGAGTCACGCCTGCCTCCTTCTGCAGATCCACAGGGCCCTGGCTCTATGGGGACAGTGAGGCTCGTACACAATATGTGCAAAATGAGTTTTGTACAAGCAAAGTTGAAAGACACCCGTTTGACAAAGGTCCTTTTTGGTGGGGGCTGCCACAGGAAGCTGAGAGGGTCTCTCCAGTGCCCAAGGTGAAGGCTGGTTCCTGGCACAGGGCTTGCCAAACCACAGGAGGGCAGGAGGCCTTCTCTCACTCCCTCCCTGACCCTTTCACCTCTTCCTCCTCCTCTTCCTTCTCCTCACCACTCTACCTCCTTGGACACAAACTGGGGTTGCTGCTTTTCCTTCCCCCCAAAAGCTGACTCTCCATACCACCCAACTCTGTGTCTTGTCCCAACGAAATGAATGAAGACGCTGTTCCGTTAACTCCAGGTCACGAGAACAGTGAGGCACTTCTGAAACGAACCCTTTAGGAACATTGAGACAAATAAAAAACCCAGCATCTCCCAGCCCAGCTCCTACAGGCTGCTGACATAGGCTCTGCTGTCCTGCAGCTCCTCCTGGCTCTGCTGAGGCTCTTGGCTGGGCCCACAGGGCCCGGGCTGCTCGCCCCCTGCTCCGTCCTGCCCCTGGTCCCTGCAGTTAACAAAAGGTAATAGGGTGCCGTTGGGGCTCTGCTGGGCGCCCCCGCTGAGGATGTTGTCTGCGGCGCTCTCCATCTCCTCGATGGTCATGTCGCAGGCGTCAGCCAGCTCCTGGGTTGTGACCTCGATAAACTTGGGGTCTTGGGCAAACTGCCCCAGTCCTTCCGAAATCAAGACCTGAAGGGGGGAGGGCCATGAGGAAAAATCAAAGAGGAACATTATTCCTGCAGCTCAACCCTTCTGTTTAGGGTTAGAGCAAAGGACTTCGACTGGAGACTTCGGGAGTGCGTGCGCGAGTGAGGGCAGGAGCGTGTCCGGGTGCTCAGAGGAAAGGAGGGAGGTTCCGGATGCACAGGCTGGAGCAGAGACCTTCAGGCTGGCGTCCTCAAAAACTCACAAATACGTGAACACTTGGCTCACCAAGGAGCTGCAGGGGGTAGTCTCAGAGCAGTGGGTTCTACCCTCTGCCCTGGCTGTTCTCCTCCCTGGCATCCCATTTTATTCTTTCCCAGAAGCCTTCATTCACCTTTGGTGAAACTGTTTTGCCCACTGCCCGCTGCCTGTCTGTGGGTGCGGATTCTGAGTGTGATGTGTGCAAACACCGCACTTGCCCCTGCCTCCTCTGCTGCCTCTGCCAGGAAGGGCCAGTGGGCACAGCCAAACTCCTCCCTCCTTCCTGGAGGCTGGCCAGTGGGCAGGGGAAGCAGTGGAGGGAAGCACAAAACACTTTTCTCTAAGTCCTCTAGGCCCTGCTCCCCCCATTACTCTTTATCTTGTGTATTTTTTAATTTTTCTCCATCGCTCCACCCCTGCCCTGCATGCTTATTATCTGTCTTTCCTCACCAGCATGTGAGCTCATCAGAGCAGACACCCTATTCCTTAGAGGTGGCCCCTCACCTAGGACAGTCTACACACGGCAGGTTTCAGTGGAGATGTGCGGTCTAATAAGGGGCAACACAGGCGCTTGAAGCACAGGGTTTTGAGTCAGACGGCACGTGGGAAGCCACCTGGGTTAGCGCCCAGCTCCTGCGGCAGCCTGGTGACTGGACAGGCATCGCCTTTGCTTACACATGTCAGTGACGGGGCTCCCAATTGCACAGGAAAGCCCTGGTTTAGGAAGATTGCCTGTTAGCTACAGCCTGCCTGTCAGGCTGGCCCAGGCACTCCGGTGCTGCATTTAAGACTCTTGTCCACGACACAAAGCCTCACAGGACTGAGATGCAGGTCAGCGCTCCTTTACTGTGGTCCTCACCCGAGGATATGTTTTTATTTTTAGAGTGAGCGGAAGGGAGGGAGAGAGAGAAACACTGATATGAGAAAGAAACATCAATTGACTGCCTCCCATATGCACCCTGACTGGGGAGTGAGCCCACAGCCCTTTGGTGTGTGGGAGGAGGACGTGCCAACAGGCCAGCGCGGGGTATCAGGGCTTCGTTAGTCACCTCCTCTCTAGGTTTCCTTTCCCAACCCCTCAACCAGTTCTCACACAGAGTGGTGGTTTTAGGGACCCTGCCACCCAGTCATCCTCCTTCGGGACTGTTCCAGTTTGCCAGAGGTGCCCCGAGATATGGCGCCAGGACTGCAATTGTGCTCTGACCAGGGCCGAGCACGGTGGACCCGAAGGTGCTCTTGGTCTAGACTAGAGGCTCTCAACTCTGGCTGGGAATTAGAATCATCAAAGAGTTTGTTTTGTTTTTTTAAATACCCATTTAATTGGTCATAGGTTTCCAAACCTCCCCCCCCTTCTTCCCCCTGACACTCAGGGCCTTTCAGGCCAGGAGACTGACACCCAGTCCACTTGGGAGAGAGCCGGGGACCCGTTTCTTGATGCTCCATGCAAAGTGCCCTGCTGCCTCGGGCCTTTCCTCCCCCTGTGCCGTGCTCGGGGTCACTTACTGCTTCCACCAGGCTGCTGGCGCTGCCGTGGAACTGCCGGCCCCAGGCCCCGGCCTGGCTGGGCACAGTGAGGGACACCGGCCGGGCTCTCCGCGTGGCGCTGCTGCCCGCCTCGCAGGGCGTGGGCTCCCCCGACCAGGAGCCGCAGTGGACGGATGGGAAGCTGCTGTTGAGCTTCTCGGTGGACTCGGTTCCTTCCAGCCGGAGGGTGGGGATGGGCTGCGGGGGCCAGCCGCGGCTGCTGGGCGTGGCCGGGGGCGTGGCACAGGGCCGGGGGAACGTGGTGGGGGAATGGCTTCTCTGGAGGAGGGGGCTGAGACCCGCCACTGCCAATGCCTGTGGACACACAAGGAGCACGGGTTACCCAATGGTCAGGCCGGGGCAGGCCTCTCAGCAGCTACTGCTCGCAGCTGGTCCCAGCTGCCTGGAGCTCATACACCACCATGTCACCCACCTGAATCCTACCTCATCAAGTCCCAGAGTAAACGTAAACTGTCCTAAAACGCATTTTCTGATGACCTCAGTCTGAAGTAACCCTGTCTCCTCTAAATTCCAAAAGTTGTGACAGTTGGCAGGTTCACCTGCCCATCAGCACTGGCCCCACCCTGTCAGCTGTGAGTTCTCCCCCTTTGGCTTCCTTGTCAGTTGACCCGAGAGGATGTGCCTGTGTCACCTGCACAGCCACACACAGCCCTTTGGGCTGATGTGAGGTCCGAGTGAAGGAGGGTCTGCGGGAAAGCACACTGTGCATCCAAAGAGCTGGCCAAAACCAGTGCGCACTGTTTCAGTTGTTACAATCCATCTGGCCAGTAATGATGTCTTGCCAATTTACATGGCTGTGTCCTCTGCCCCCATGTGAGGTGCTGTAATGCCATCCACAGGGCAGCGTGGGGGAGAGCCCACCCCGAGAGGCAGAGAGAAGGGGCATTGCCATGTGGGTGGAAGGTAGTAAATAAAGAGGAGTTTCTTGCCTTCCAAAATGATCGAACAGATGAGTGAAATAAACTTTCAGAAACCCTTGAAACTATCACATATGGTGTCCCCCACCTCCCTCCCCGCCTGCCAGATGTCCTTGGCCACTGCTCTTGATGGTCCCCAGCCTGGGCCCTGGGCCCTGGGAGAGAGTATGCAATTGGACAATGCCACACAAGCTAAGCAAAGTAGTGCATTTTTAAAAAAAAGATGAAATAGTGTCAACTTAGCCAAGTCACATTGGCCATCTTCTCTATACAATAAAAGCCTAAGTGAGCATTATGGTGGAATGGCCAGAATGATCAGCTGCTATGATGCACACTGACCACCAGGTGGCAGATGCTCAATGGTGGAGCTGCCCCCTGGTGGTCAGTGTGCCTCCAAAGTCTTGGGGACTTTGTCTAGCCTACTGGGGGGTGGCCAGTTGCCTGTTCCAGAAACTGGGCTCGTGGCTGGCAAGGACAGAGGAGATGGTGGGAGCATCTCTCACCTCCATGGCAGCACTAAGGAGCAGTGAGCCGAGTGGTAAGGAGAAGCGAGTATATGGGCAGTAAGGAGTGAGGGGTTCCAGACTGTGAGAGGGCGCAGGCCAGGCTGAGGGACCTCCCCCTCTCCCCCCACCATCAGTGTACTAATTTCGTGCACTGAGCCTCTAGTGCAAATCATAAACTTTAATCAGCAGTTGAATAGTTGAATGTTTTTGTAAAAAAAAAAAAAGAAAGAAAGAAAGAAAGAAAGAAAGAAAGAAAGAAAGAAAGAAAGAAAGAAAAAAGGAAAACATAGGCCTGTGGTAAGGGAGTGCATAATTAAAGAAGTAAAAACTTTAGGTAAGAGACTGCCTTAGATAATTCTTTGAGGACTCCATTAGTTCTGAGATACTAAGAGCATTTTTGATGCGCTTTGGATTTTACACTGCAGAGTCATCCGTGCTAAAAAAAGAAGAAAAAAAAAATGTCAACAGTCAACTCTCCCTGAACCCATTTTCCTGGGAAATCACTTCCTTCTCCTGACCATGTAGCTGGCTGGTTCTCTGATCATTTCTGTATTTCAGTGGATGGATTTGTGTGCCGCTCAATTTCCAGGTGTCTAGCAACTCTAGGTAGAACCACATCTGCTTGAGTGGTGTAAGCCAATGTCTTGGGGGTGGGCGACACCTGTGCTACTGTAAGAAGAAAGCTCAGGCGGAATCTGGGGACCGTGGGGAGCTCCTGCTTGCCAGTATTTTCTAGGTCTCCGCCTTGGGAAATGGCAGACTTGGTAAGGCTCTCATTTGGGTAGGAAAAGCCCCGCCCCTGGGGCTGCCAGGCGGGTGGGGATGCAGCAGTGGTGTGAGAAAGGGAAGACTGGTGACTCGGGGACTTTGCCTAGCCTACTGGGGGTGGCCAGTGGCCGAAGTGTGGGCTACCTGGTGATGAACCAGATGCAAGGGCAGGACTGTCTTCTGAGAGATGTCTCCCCCTTGATTCTTCTGTCGCTTCAGACATTCTAGGTGGAAGGAGGCCCTCCGACCTGCAAGGGAGCCAAAGAACCGGATCAGAGCAGGGAAAGGAGCCCGGGTCTGGGCCGATTCGGGCCCAGGGAGGGGAAAGGTCTGTATACACCTCCTCTTTACCCTTCAGCTTCCCCTGCCACACACCACGCAGCCTAAGTCCAAGTCCGAAGCCAACAAGCCCTGCCCTTGGGATTCCCTCTCGTCACTTTGGAAATCTGTCCAGCCTACTGTCTAGGATTGCTGCAGTCAGGCCACCATGGTCTCTGTCACCCTGGGTGGCTGACCAGTCATTTGGGGGTGCCCCTGGCTCCACATCGGAGAGCGAGGTGGTGGCGGCTTACCCAGGGAGGCCGAGCGGAGGAAGCCCCTCTTTGGAGATTGCCGGGTGTCCCTCCTGTCCTCTGGCGGTGCCAACTGCCGGCTTTCCTCATCCTGGTAGGAGAGCCTGGAACAGAGAACTCCTGGGGCTTGCTCCTGGAGGCTGAGACAGGCACCCCACAGGGCAGCTGCCAACCCAGAAGGCATTCCCTTTGCTCCTCAGGGAAGGGAGCCCCACGTTGTGCTCCCAGGAAGGTTTGGAGAGGGGCGGCAGGGACGCGCCACCCAGGGCCCTGCTCTCCGGCATCACAAAGCTCACATGCAGCCCGTCAACTCTGAGCCCCGCACCTCTGATGGGAGGCATGAGGGTACTCTTGGGTGAAAGTGGTTGAGAAAATTGGGAAGAAGTTCTAGGCCCACAAGGTTCTTCCCAGGCATGGCCCGGGCTCCTCTCTCCCACATGCTGATGCTCTTTACCATGACTTCACCCCAGCTCCCACCCCCTTCTCCCCGGCCTGCCCTCCCCTGCATCAGCCAGGGCACCACAATCACCCTGCGGACAGCAGGCCATCACGGACCGGGCCATCAGTCAGTGGTTCCCACGCCTTTCTGAGGGGCTCCCAGGAACGGTATCCCACACAGTCCCAGTGTGCAGACACACACGTGACCGAACTAAACATCAGGAACCACACTCACTGTGAGGCACTCTGAGAGTTTCCCTTCTACTCTGGTCCATCCTATTTCTTTTAAAGCATCAGTTCCAGGCCACTACGTTGACTTCACTACCCCTTGTGGACTCAGCCGTCGCTCCCAGGTTACACTCTGGCCCGTCCTTGTCCTTTCACCGAGGAGGCCACCGACTCTGCTCCTGTGGGCCCCGTGTCCCCGGAGGCAGAGACCGTGCGCCTCTGCTCCTAGCTCGCTGACTTCCAGCATTGGCAGGTGTGCAGGGACGTTTTTGAACCAAAACCTCTAAGCCCTGCCTCTCGTTCCCAGCTTGGTAAGCCCTCCCTGTTATGTTCTCTTCTGACCCAAATCGTACCCGTTCTCGAGGACCCTGCTTCTGTTTGACCTTGTGCCTGGCACCCTATGGTCGCCTTGACATTGACCTTTTCAGAATGCCTGTACTTCTCACAGTTGTGCGACTCTGTGAGCAATTAGTTAGAAAATCTCTGTGTTATTTTCCTCTTCGGAGATCGTCTTAGCTTCTAACGAGTTTGCAGACTCTCCTTGAGTGCGGAGGCCAGTATATCCATGATCTAGCAGAGCACCCGATAGGAGCCAAAACAGATGGAAGCATTTTCCTGATTTCAAACTATGTGACCATGTATTAATTTGCATTCTCTAAAAATCTAACGGCCCTTCTTTATTATAAAGTGCTTTCAGGAAAGCCTTTAAAACAATGCATCTTAAACGTTTTTAATGCAACCCACACTCATAAATACATTTTATGGGACTCTGCACTCACATACACTGGCAATCAAACAAATGTTTCACAAAATGATACTTAGCTTTGTGACATTGGATGTGTTATTTCACATCCTCTTATTTTATCCTAGTCTGTGCTACGATATGCTAAACTTTCTTTTAAAAGTGCTGAATGAAGTAAATGTCCCAATCTCCTAATTGGTCTTGACCTCCAGTAAAAAAACCCTTCTCTTAAAAAATTCCAGCTCTGACAAAAATCTCAGCTCCCATTTGCCAACAGTGCCCTCTGCTGGGCAGCTTTATTATAAGTAGTCTCACAGACATTTGTTTAATGTTTCAATACATGTCTGTGTGTGACTGAGTCTCACTGTAACATATATTTATTAGTTGGTTGCACTGAAAACAACTTAAGAAACAGTGTTTGGAATTTTTTTTTCCCCCTGAAAGCACTGAATTGTGAGGAGGGCCAAGCCAACCTGGGATTGTGTGTGTCTGTGTGGGTCTAGGGCTTCTGCCCTAACGAGGTGACAGGTGCTTTGCAGGTGCTCTTCTGACATGTGACCTCTTTCCCCTTCCAGATCTCCCGCAGAGGAGGGACCAGGGCCTGCCTTCCACCCAGACCCTCCGCACACGCGGGCCGGCCGCGGCCCCGGCCCAGGGCTCACTTGTCTGTGGAGACCAGGCTGGGCTCGCTGCAGTACTCCGCGTCGTCACCCCTCTGCACGTCGTAGGTCTCGTCCTGAGAAAACTCCTGCCGACACACCATGGCTATCTGGCTCTCCCGGGAGTGGCACCTAAAGCTTCCAAAAGGAGAAAAAGTCAGAAGCTGCCAGCCCCCTCCCCTTCCTCGGCAGTATGGCACCACAGGCACGCTCACACACACACCAGGCCCCTCCTGCGGCCGACCGCGGAGGAAGCACAGGCCTGGGGTTGTGGCTCCCTGTGGGAAGGGGGTTAGGACCAGCGAGACCTGAGTTCTGACCCCATTCCATTACCCTCTGGCATAAGCCTCAGGACCCCATTAATAAACTGGACTAACATATGCCCTGCCTGACCCAGAGGCCTGTTGTGAAGAACAAATGAAGCTACACACCAGATGGTGCTCAGAAAGGAGGAGAGGATCCGCCTTTAAGGCAGTGTCCTGGCTGCCCTGACAGGGTGGGGGCCGCTGAGTGGGCTGCCTCTTTCCTACACGACAGGCAGGCGGGCCTTCGGGCATTGGGTGGGCAGAGCTGAGAGGTCCTGGTGTCCTGTTTGGCGCTGGCTCCCTGGAGTGAAGGCGCGGAGAGGAAGGCTCAGCTCGAGGCTTTGTTCTCCTAAGCAGGGTGAGGGCCCTGAGGCCCTATGAGCTGAGTCTCCATGGAGCCGGTCAGCACACATCCCTGCCTGGGATTCTACCCCTTCCCTCCGCCGGTCTTCTGCTCACCTGCTCACGCCTTCCGCCTTCCTGAGCTCCCCTTTCCTGCCTGTGCCGGGCCAGTAGCCCCTCCATCATTCTTTCTCTAGATCCAGAGATCCAGGGCCCACGTTATCCTCAGACTCATGAGGCGTCAGAGAAACATCCCCCTTCAACCTCTCACACTGAGTGCTGGGCCCAGCTCTGGCCCTGACACTGAGCGCCACTCAGAAGGGTCAGGGCCATTGTCTGGGTGAGGCCCTCACCGGTGGCTGCCCACCCCACAGCCCCAGGCTCTGGATGGGGTGGGAAGAGAGGGACACAGGATGTGCTGGACACGGGGAATGGCAGCAGGCAGGCAACATCACCCCTCGGGGGCCCTGTGTGCGAGGTGTGCTGGTCTGTCCCCAGCAAAGGCAAGGCCAGTGCCGGAGCCACCGCAGCCCTGAGCTGTGACACAAAGGACAGGGTCCCAGAGCTGGATCTTTGGTTAAGTTGTGCCTCTTCGCAGTTTGAAAGTTACTGCCCTGAGCGCTGATTTCCATACTGTAACTGGAGGTGGCGCTGACATTTAGGAAGCGCTTACTATGTGCTAGGTGCCTTGCCTGAACCCTGTGTCACTAACGGATCTGTGGGGAGAGGAAGAAGTCCCCAATGTCCCTCCCTGCCTCCTCTCTAGAATGGTTTTTACCTTCCTTTCTGAACACAGAACAAAGCCTTACATGGAAATTTCCTTTGGAGGGGGCGTTATTTACACGGAGGCGCTGGTGATGAACACAGCACGCCTTCCTGAGGAGGACAGGGGAGCAGGGAGAAGCAGGTACTCGGATTGAGTCACTGAAGGACACAGAAAGGGGGGCGGGCTGCAGGAAAGGGAGGGGCCGCCAAGACAGGCGTGGGCCAGCCACCTGGTCCCTGACATCCTCCTGTGCAAACCAGCCTTTCTGATCAGCACACCAAATGGGGGCTCACAGCCTGCACCCAGGAGGCATCAGTGTGAGTGGGCAGGACTCGCCCAGCACTGCTTGGGTGGCGAGCCAGCTAACCGTAGGCAGCAATGCAGACGGGTGGCCAGCCTGACTTGTCTGCCATCAGACACTGGTCAGTGATAGGCCACGTGGACATACACTTGTGCCACTGGTTCCTTGAAGGACAGCAGCTCAGGACACGTGCCCATGGGTTGAGAAAGATGATGGGACTTTACAATTTTTCTCAGCTCAAGGGCAGAAAAGGAGGCTGGCCCAAGGACCGGGCACGCTGGGATCTGCCGCCCTGCTCCGGGGGAGCGGTGCAGATAAGGGTGAGGGGGCCGGGTGCAGATGTGCGGCCTCGCCCACCGGCCTGGGGAGCCGGAGCTTCCGGCACAGACAGGCAGACCCTCTGGGCCAGGCGGTGCTCCCGGAGGCCCAGAGCACAGCAGCAGGGAGCAGGCTCTCCCAGCACTGCGCCTGGAGCACCAGGGGGCAGAGCACAGGGAGAAAGAGCCGGTCAGGAGGTGGGAGGAGCAGCCAAGACCAGGAATGACGCTGCCCTGGGCAACTGCTACAGCGAAGGGCCTCCTGCCACTGAGAGGCCCATCCCTGGGAGGGCGGTGAGAGGGGTAGAAAGAGGAGGTGGTAACTTTGTTCCCCTTCCACTTGGGGAACGGTGTCTGTAGTGTAGCCAGGATGCAAGCATCTTGGGGCTGAGTGGCCAGGGCCTCTGCATGGGCGGGCCAGGCCCAGAGCACAGAGCAGGCTCTGCCGGAGGTGTGCTCCTCAGGACGCTTGCTGGCAGTGGGGCCACGCGCCTTCCCTAAGCCTGCAGTCAAGGGCAGGACCTGGGAGGCGGCCTGCAGCCTGCTCTCTCCCTGGATCCCAGGGCAGCAGCCTCCACCTCAGCGTGAGGGGTGAGTGCAGGCCTGGGGCCAGACTCTCCTCCCCACCCTTCTGAGCTGGGGTGTGTGAGGCCCCTGCAGGGTCCTGGGCGCCCCGCCCTCCTGCCTACCTCCTGGAGCTGAGCTTCCATGCCGCCTCCTGCACCCGGATGGCGGGAGACAAGGGGGGCCCGTGGCCCTCCACGGCGCTGACGGAGCCAGGGTAGCGGGAGGGGCGGGGAAAGCGGCCCAGGGCAGTGTTGTTGGCGTTGTTGATGTTGGCATTGGAGCCGGTGGATGAGTAGCTGCTGGGGGTGAAGGTGGAGTCCACCAGCTTCTCGTGGGACGGGGACTCGGTGCCGCCGGGGCTGTTGGTGGCCTTGTTGATGTGCAGCGGGCGCTGGGTGGTGAAGGTCTGGGGGAAGGTGCTCCGGCTGTCGCTTTGGTAGTAGCTGACGTGGTTGCCGAACAGGCCACCGGCTCTCTGCAGGCAAGACAGGAGGGGTGGGTGGAAGAGAACATCTCCACAGCAGCCTCTCCCCCGCAGACACCTCAAGCGAGGAAATTTGTCTGCCCTCCGAGAGCAGAGCCACGCGGGGATTCTTCACACACGTGGCCTGGCAGCTGGAGTGGCAGGGGCCCCTCAGTCCCCCCTGGAAGGGCTGGGGGAACAGCAAGGGACAGGACATCCTGTGGGAGCCAGCCAGGCTGGGAAGCCGCTGTCCTGGGAGTTTCTAAGGAGCCTGCGGAAGGCTGGGGTTGAGGTTCAAGGACGTGTCTAGGGCGCCCAGCCTCCCCGGCACCTGCGGGATGTGGCAGCTGAGGCAGCGAGGTCTGCGGGGCGGGAAGGGCCAGAGGCTCCAATGAGATTTACAAAATGGAACTCCAATGGGCTCCCTGGGCCAGAAACCGTGTTAGCCTCACGCACGGCCCCACACCCAGGAGGTCAGCCTCGCGCGTGGCCCCACTGCCAGCTTTAAAAATAAAGGTACGGATTTACTACCTCTATTATATTATGGCCTCTTTTCCTATGGGAGGGTCTTAGAGATTTCAGATCTGGAAGCGGGTTCTTCCCCAGCATTCTTCCCTTGTGCTGGGCAAGTGGGCAAGCAGCTATGGGCAAGGCTGGGCAGGGCCGTGTTAACCTGCTGCTGGCCATTCAGTAACAAAGGCTACGCAGTGATGAGAATGAGGATGTGATGACAGGACAGCTACAAGGAGGACCGCTTCCTCTCGCCTCCCTGTGTCCACAGCCTGGGGACCCGGGCACCGGGCTGGGAGGGACAATGTGAGCTGGCCCTGGCTGGAGCTAAACCCAGCTAGATGCCTTGGGGATTAGGCAGGTCCCACAGATGGACGGAGAGAGCTGGCTGTAAGAACCCAAGCGTTCCCGTCATGTTCCGTTTCTACTGTGAACACTGAAGCTCAGCCTCCGGCCCAGCGGAGGAAGGGCGAGGCTGGAGGGACCCTGTGACCTGGAGAACACATGTCCCATCTAGGGGACACTGCCACTGGCTCCAGCCCTCTGCTGCCATGGCTGGGGTGGGGGTGGAGTAGGCGGGTCACAGGCCAACACCGACAGAGCTTCACATGCTTTAAAGAGAAGCCAGAAGTCTAGATGTTTATTTGAATGGGCCCCATTTTCAAATGTGGGCAAACTGAATGGGCCTGCAGATTAGCTGTGGCCCAACGGCCATCACTTTGCAGCTTCTAATGTACTTTCTCCTTGGAAACATCTCCCTCAGAAAACGGATCCTTCCTTCTCCTCCCAGAGCCCGCGATGCCCTCAGAGCTGCCAGGTGCTGGGAGCCCTGGCGTGAGAGGGAGCTGGGCTTGGAAAAGGGGAGGGGAGGACATGGCTGGTGGGAAGAGCTGGGATCTGCCACGGAACTCGGGCCTTTCTCCCTGCGTTTTCTCAGCAGGACACCCGTCCACCCTCCTGCTTCAACGGAACCTGATTAAGGTGTGGGGGGGTGCTGCTGAGCAGCCACCTACCCTGAAGATGTCGTCCTCAGAGGCGGCAGACACAGCCTCCTTCATGGCTTTGTCTAGTTCCTCCTCGGCTGTCAGGTCTCCGGAGATGGCCCGTCGGATCTCGGGCCCGATGTCGTGCAGCGTGCGCAAGCCAGCCTGGAAGCCAGAGGGACGCGTGAGCCCAGCGCTCCCCGCCCAGCCCCTCACCCGCCGAGTCTCCACCAGGCAGGGGGCCCCAGAAGGCACCCTGTGTGTGCTAACCGGGGCTCCGAGTGGAAGACCCAGGCTCGTACCCAGGAGAGATGAAGGCGCAGTAGCAGGGGCTGCCAGGGAACCTCAGCCCTTCCCCAGAGAGCCCGAGCACTGAGGAGCAGGCAGGACTGTGGCAGGCAGTGTGTGTGGAGAGAACCCGGAGGAAAAGGACTATGTTCCCTTCACACATCTACCTTCTGAAGGGACCTGGCCTCCACCCCACTGGTGAGAGACTTGGACCCTGGCCAGAGATCAGAGGAAGGTGACCAGGCCTTTCCTTGGGGTGTGGCCCCACTCGCCCCTCACCTGTAGGGACAAGGCGTTCCTCTGGGAGGGCTTGCCCACGAGGCCTTGCTCTTTGCGCTTCTTGAATTTCCTGAAGTACTCTTGGATCAGGAAAGTAGCATAAAACTTGCCGACTGTGACCTCATCATCTGACATTCAAAGAGAGAACAGGGAATTGGAGATGAACAAAGGGAATTCAGTTGGACTTTATTAATTTACTAGAGGCCTGGTGCATGAAATTCATGTGTGTGTGGGCGGGTGTCCCTCAGCCCAGTATGCACCCTCTTTAATCCGGGACCCCCCTGCGGGATTGGGCCTAAACCAGCAGTTGGACATCCCTCTTGCAATCTGGGATTGCTGGCTCCTAACCGTTCACCTGCGGGCTGATCACTCGAACTGCTCTCCCCTGCTGGCCTGATCACTCCTAACTGTCTCTGCCTTGGCCCCGCCACCATGGCTTTGTTCGGAAGGATGTCTGTCTGGTCTAATTAGCATATTACCCTTTTATTAGTATAGATTTTTCAGCATCCAAACTTAAAAAATTTTTCAATTTATATTTTAAAGAGATAGTACATTCACATGGTTCAAAAAGACAAAATTATGTAAAAACTGTATAGTGAAAAGTCTCTTTCCCACTGTTCCCATCTGTGAAGTTACCACCTCCTAATAGATAAGCTTTTTATTAGTTTCTTGAATATTTTTGCAAAGATTCTTTATGCAAATGCTATCTGTAAATGAGCAATATATTCTTATTGCCCCCCTCATTAAAAGAAAAATACCATATTGTTAAAATTATTTCCCACCTTGCTCTGTTTACTGAGCAGCTGACATTGCTAATGTTCTCTCATTTGATTCCGAAGCTTGAGACCCCCATCAACCAGTCCCCTAAGTGCAAACTTGGTTCTGCTTAAAGGTGAGTGAGTAGGAGGGGTGGTGGAAGGGGCACCTTCCTCCTGTGTAAGTTCAGGGTTTTTTCTTTCAACCAGACAGAGTGGGTTGAGTGAGTCTCTGTCTTGGGAATGAACCATGTGATGGAGAAGCCTGTAAGTCTCCAATGAGAATATGTTATGCCCTATAAGGAGCCCCTTTGCTCCACTTCTCAGGTCTCTGCGAAGGACAGGGCATGGGCCTGGGAGTCAGCTGGTTGGGTCAGATCTAAGGGATAGTGATGGTTCTCCTGCTTCTAGTTGTCTTCAAAGAGGAGCCAAATCCACAGCAGCGATGGCCTTCGCCCTGGCAAGGGCCTCATCCCCATTGGAAGGAAAGACCCTAAGCCCCTATCCAGGGTGGTTGGGGAGGAAGTGTTGCAGGGGAAAGAGCTTGGCGCTCTGGCGTCCCTCAGACCTGGGTTCAAATCCCAAATCTGCTAGGTCCTCACACTGTAGCCTTGGGCCAGCTCCCTAGTTTCTAAGAACTTTGATTCTTTGAGCAAACTTCATAGAAACGTTATAAGGAGGAAATAAAATACTGCATGTGAGCTGTCAGGTGCCGCCCGTCCATCTCTGTGACCCCACTTAGTCCCGGTCCTGCCTTCCCTCCAGGAAGTGGCTCTCAACAGGGGTGGGTGTCACCTGTTAAAAGTGTGTTGAGGCTGCGGGTCGTTTTCAGTTGACACGGTGATTTGGGTGCTACTTGTACTAAATGGCTCTAGGTGTGGCCCTTAAAGCACAGACGTGTTTTGCACAATAAATAACAGCTTCATACTCTTTCAACTGTTATGATAGGACATCCATGTCGGGGACAACCTGCTTATAATTATCCAAGCTAAGAACCTAAATTCATTTTACATAGTTTTAATATATCCAGAATTTTCCAGGAACATAACTGCTTGGTAAGTTGACAGAAAACTCTGTTTCCCCTGCCCCGATGGAATCTGAGTCCCCCGCTTTCGTTGACCTGCCTGTCTCAGCAGCCATGTGTTCTTTGCATGTGCATATACGTAGGTGTATGTGCACATATGTGTGTATGTAAAGTTGTTTAAATATACTTAGCCCTTACTTCAAAATGACAAAAACAAGATGTTGACAATATTTAATCATCTTACTTCCTTTAAACACTTATTCATTATACGTGAGTGCATACAAGCATTTCTTCACTTAGTTATAACTTTATCTATTGAAAGCCATTAGATTTCAATACATCTTATATTAAGTAAAGTGTTCTATTAATATTTTGGAAATTACATGTGTGGTAAGGCTGTTTTCCCTATGACTCAGGACAGCAGTAGGGGCTGTGGGTGCACAGTGCTAAGCAACATGCCCTGGGAAGGACACAAACAGCTCCCACCAGAAGGCGCTCTCCGGGCCCATTTATGACTAGAGCCATCAGCCTGGGGGTTTATGGGAGAAACCAAAAGTTTCCTTGAAGTTCTGCCAAACCTCAAGCTTGGAGAGGCCTTGTCTGACTTCATCTGCGAAATGCAGGACTGGACTCGATCTCCAACCCGACGGCCTGTATCTGCCTTTGTGGAGGGCGTGGCATCCTGTCCTTTCTAACCAGGAGGGCCTTTCAACCCACAGGCAGGGTCCAGGGGTAACGGGCTTCCCACAAGCCTGGCAACTCAAGAACCAGGCAAGTGGTGAGCGTGCGGAGACGGGGAAGCACTTACCACCCGCGGGGGGCACCACTTGGTCCAGCAGCTTCATGCTGGTTCGCTTCCAGATCTTTTTGATTATGGCCCGCAGCTCCTCATTGGCTTGTTCCAGGTTTCCTGAGGGGACGGAGGCAGACACAAGGCTGAAATGATCATCCGACCCTTGGAGGTCCCCCTGGGGTATGCCCTCAGCATCAATGCCCACAGATGGTCCTGATCCCTTATTTCTTCTTTCTTTCTCCCCTGTCTTGTGCCCTGTCCAATGCCATTCCTTCTCAGTCTGCTACTCAGCCAGCCAAGGTGACCCTTCACCTCACACACTGCTTTTCCCTGTGGGCAGCACTTAGGACTGACAAGGCTGCTGGTGCTGGACAATGCTCAACAGCCATCTGGCGGGAGAGCACAGGGGCTCTTCCTGGATGGCATTTCTCAGGGCCCCCATGGTTACCAGGGAGACAGGGGTGATTGGAAGAAGAGCAGTCTCCCCAGTGTCAAAGCCTTTTTTGAGTCTCCTGAGGGGAGCAGATGGCACAGTCTCAGTGTGGAGGCAGAAATCGGAAGACACTGAGTCCTTTGGATCTCCTTTCTCCACTGGCAAAACAGGGTAATGAGGGGCCTACCCCATGCAGCCTCTGGGATAACGGCCTTCTTGCCATATGAGAGGAAAGCTGAGACCTGCAGCCATAAGACAGGATGGAAGATGTCTCCAACCTTCCTCCCACCACCACTGATCTATGCACTCCGGCACAATCCCTGGTCTGTGACCAGAACAGATTTCACCCTGTGAGTAGGTTATATTACATGGCACATATGACCCTAAGATGGGGAGGTTATCTAGGTGAGCCTGTCCTAATCACATGAGCTCTTCAACGGTAGAGAGTTCTCAGGTACAAACTTCCAGTATAAAATAAGTAAGTCCTGGGAATATAATGTACAGTTAATACTGTATTGCAATTTAAAAGTTCCTAAGAAAGTAGATTTTAAAAATTCTCATTACAAGCCCTGGATGGGTGGCTCAATTAGTTGGAACATCATCCTGTACATCAAAAGGTTGTGGGTTCAATTCCCAGTCAAGGTACAGACCTAGGTTGCGGGTTTGGTCTGTGGTTGAGGTGCATATGGGAGGCAACCAATCAATGTCTCTCTCTCTCTCTTATCAATTAACATAGTCTCAGGTGAGGATTAAAAAACAGTTATCATCACAAGAAAAATATTATAACTATACATGGTAATGAATGTTAACTAGCATTATTGTGTGATCATTTTACAATATATACAAATATCAAATCACTAAGTTGTATACCTAAAACTGTTATAATGTTATATGTCAATTGTACCTCAATAAAAAACAAAACAAACAAAAAATAAATATATGAAGGGGGTCAAAAGGTGGAAGTAGCGAGTTCTCTCCAGCTGGGAGCAGGAGTGAGAGAGATGGTGGCATGGGCCGGGAAGATGGGCACCTGTGTTATGAACTGAACTGAGAGAGGCAGCCTCTGGGCATGGGCACCTGTGTTATGAACTGAACTGAGAGAGGCAGCCTCTGGGGCTGAGTGGTCCCAGCAGAGAGCCAACCCTGCAACTGCAAGAAATGAATCCTGCCAACAACCTGGATGAGCTGGAAGGAGGCTCTTCCCTGGAGCCTCTGGGAGAGGACACACCCTGACCAATATCCTGTTGGCCTTGTAAGGCCCTGAGCACAGAACTCAGCTACCCCATGGCTCCTCTGCTACCTACAAAACTGGGAGCCAATACCTGGGTGTTGTTTAAGATAAGAAATGTGTGGTAATTGTTTATGCAGCGATAGGAAACCAATACTGGCAGACCTCTATGATATTATGTTTTAGACCACCGCAATAAAACGAATGTTGCAATTAAGTCAGTCACAATGGTTTTGGTTTCCCAGTGCATACAAACATCATGTTTATACTATACTGTAGTTTATGGATTGTACAATAGCATTATCTCTATATATAAAAGCCTAAGTGATTGTTATGACCAGATGACTGACCAGTAGCTATGGTGCACAGTGACCACCAGGGGGCAGACGCTCAATGCAGGAGCTCCCCCTGGTGGTCAGTGAGTTCTCACAGCCAACCTCCCGTGGTCCCTCCCCCCCACCAGCCCCCTTTGGGACTGGGTGAGACAGCCCTTATTGGCCTGATTGCCAGCCAGGCTGAGAGAACCTCACCAGTTCATGAATTTGTGTACCAGGCCTCTGGTGTCTATATAAACAATGTAAATATCTTAACAAAAAAATATTGCTAAAAAATGGTACTCATCAGCTGAGCCTTCAGCAAGTCCTAATCCTTTTGCTGGCAGAGGGTCTTGCCCTATCTGCAAAGAGCAATAAAGCGAGGACTGTGCTCTGAATTGCTTAGTGCTACTCCACAGAGAGGCAGCAGGGACCAGAGCTGGTCAGGCTGCCTGTGCTGGAATCCGCCCTGTGGCCCTGCCAAGAAGCTCCTTTGGAAGGAAGCCCAACAGGAGCAAGCAGAGGTGGCAAGGAGAGTGGCGGACACCTGAATCCCCTGTGAGAACGTTGGTCCAAACAGCACCTGAGCCAAAGGGCAGACTTGGCATTCTAGTTGTGGAGGGAGTCCTGTGTGGTTATGCTCCCTTCCTGGTAAGGTAGCAAGTGGTTTCTGACATATGCAATCTAAGAGTCCAAATTAATGCAATGCTCAAATATATTTATCTTATGTAGAGGGTTAAATAGTGTTCCCTACAAATTCATGTCCACATGGAACCTTGGCATATGACCTTAGTTGGAAACAGTCTTTGCAGATGTGATTAGTTAAGATGAGGTTGTACTCATTAGGTGGGCCCCAAATCCCATGTGATGGTGTCTTATCAGATGCGGAGACACACAGGGAAGAAGGCCAGGAGAGGACGGATGCAGAGATGGAGTGAGGCCGCCACCAGGAGCCAGGAGAGAGGCATGGACAGCTCCCCCTCAGAGCCAGCAGGGCCCCCGCTGATACGTTGACTTTGGACTTCTGGCCACCTGAACTGTGAGAGGAAACACTTCTGTCCGTCTGCTACAGCCTGCCACCTTCCAAAAGAACTCTTAACTTTTCTTCAGGCCTCAGTTTATTCTCATGATTAGCCGTGTACCTGGGGAACATCACTAACAGTTGTTACCCATCATCTAAGTATTTAAACAGATCTTCCTTCTGCATCCCAATGTTTTGTGCGGCTTGGGACTGGTTCTCAGAAGAAGGTGTTTATTTCTGTCCAATTCCTTCCATGCTCAAAAGTCTGAAGGGTAATGACTGGTGAAGACTTTATCCTCACAAATTGAGATGCTTTCTCACATTTCTTTCTGGTGGCTTCTAAGAACTCGCCTTTGTCTTCTAGACTTAGGAGATGAACACTTTGGGGGAGGGTTTGTCTCTGATAAAGGTTTGCCCCTGAGCTGGCACCGTGGGCTCTTTAGTAGCTATCCCTTTGTGTGTATTTTTTTCTCCAAATTTCATGTTATTATGGTAAGAAAACTTAACGTGAGATCTACTCACCAGACAGAATTTTAAGCATACAAGACAGTGCTGTGAGCCATAGGTACATGCTATGCAGTAAGATAAATGTATTGGTGTGTCAAGTTTCCTTTAATTGCTGACTGCAGTTCCCATGTGGCTGGCTTCTCCCGCCCCCGAGCGCTCATTTCCTGGAGCCTGGCCTTGAGTCCTGGGTATTTGGAGTGGCCTTTGGCGCTGTCAGCAGTGGTGGGTATTCTTTAGCTGGTGTTTGGTTTGTGCTGACGCGTATCTTCAACAGTGAGCACTCTTGGCCTCCGTGCACCAGCACTATTTAGTCCTCCAAGGAATGAAAATGTTTTTCCTCAAGCTGAAAGTACTGCACAGTACTCCTTCTCACAGTCATTACATCTTCTCCCTTCGGGAAGGAAGCCTTTCCTCCTGGAGGTAATAGTCATTAATAGTCATTGAAAAAATTTGGAAAGTAACAGAAGTAAAGGAAGAAGGTAAAAATCACTGCTCATTATCCGACTCAGGAATAATCGTTAACATAATAAATGTCCTTCCAGTTTTCCTCCTTGCTATGTTCACACAGTGCATTAAATGTGTGCTCAGTTGGCCCAGTGTGAAGAACAGGCCTACTCACATCCATTTCAGATTGAGTTATTGCATTGGCTACTGAGAGTATATTCGTTGTTTCTTTTTAGTTTAGCAGAACTTGAACCATTTTTAAAGATTAGCTCATTATTGTGAAATGCATTTTGATGGCCTGTTTTTGTTTTCTTTAATTTAGGATGTTCCTATTATTTTCTGGAAGGCTTTAACAGAGAGAAGGCACCTCTCTGAGATACTCACTGAAGTGACTCCCCTCATATCGCCCATTGCCCCTCCTATTTGACAATGAAGAAGTTTAAGTGGAGAGAGAACACACAACTTATCACAGGTGTGATCTGAGCCAGGTCTCCCTCTCCCTGCCAGCTCCTTTTGCTGCACCCAGGACGCGTCGCCGGCAGCCCGCACCTCTCCGACCGAAGCACGAGGAGGGAAAGAAGACGCTGCTTCTCTCCGTGCTCTCTTTGTTCTCTGTGTGAGGGTTTCAAACTTCACTTCCTGTCTGAATTCTAATGTGGTGGGTAGAACGTGCAGATACCCAAGCCTGCTCTGAGCCTCAGATTTGGAGATCAGGGTGGGCACATAGGACTCAGTATTTTAAACAAACTCCAGGAGTTGAATCTGAGGCAGGTGGTTTTTGTTCACTCTCTGGGAAACACTATACAATAGGCTAGAAGGTCTTACAGCAAATACAACTCTTAGGTACATTCCACATAGCCTTTTCCGCAGAGTGCTTCAGGAAAACGTATCAATGACACAGACAGCCGATTACTGCAGCCAAAGCGGCTGCAGCCCACAGGGTGCTTTTGTGCAAACTAGAAGAAGGTGTCCCTCCATGTGGTCACGGGCCCAGGGGGCGTGGCCTACCTAGTGGAGCACAGGTGAGATCTGAACCCTCCCAGGGAGCTGGCTGAGCCCTATGGCCGCTATGTGTGATGACTTCAACCACAGTCGCTGTTTGCCACTATGATCCCTTCCCCACACAGGGCTTTTGGGCTTTTTTTTTTTTTTTCCTTCACCTAAGGATATGTTTTTAAAAATTATATATATATATATATATATTTAGAGGGGAGGTAAGAAGATGGGGGGGAGGGGAGAGAGCGGGAGATTGATGTGAGAAACATTATCAGTTGCCTCCAGCACATGCCACCCTGGGGATAAAACATACAAGCTAGGTATGTGCCCTGATTGATTCCTTTAAGAAATATTCTTTAATTGATTTCAGAGAGAGAGTAAGAGAGAGAGGGAGAGAGAGAAAGAAATAGAAACATCACTAATGAGAGAATCACCAATCAGCTGCCTCCACATGCCAGGGATCAAGCTCCAAACCTGGGCATGTGCCCCGAACAGGAATCAAACTGTGACCTCCTGGTTCATGGGTTGATGCTCAACCACTGAACCATGCCGGCCAGGCCCTGATTGATTCTTGTATGTGCTCTGACCGGGGATCGAACCTGCAATCTTCACATATCAAGACAACTCTCTAACCAGCTGAGCTACCCAGCCAGGGCCCACACAGATCTTTTTAACTTAAAAAGAATGTTGAACATTTGAGAGGCCCATTTACAGCCTTCATTTAGGTGAGGCTTGCTCTTGCTTCAAGTAACACTCATCTTTTTCTGCTGTTTGAACTCTACCCTATGACTTCAAGATGGAAAGCTAGAGCTCAAAATAAATAGGCTAGAGGCCATTGAAGAGGCAAAGGAAACAGAAGGAGGCCTGTTTATAACCCCGTGGAGGAGTTATTGCTGAGCCACAGCTCCACGCAGGACGGGAAGGTCCTGGGCCTCTGCAGGTGCTGACCGCCTCTCCGGCTGCTATGCTGGGTCTTCTGGTGGCTCTTTCGGTGCATGTGGGTGATTTTTACCTTCTGTTTTGATCCTCAGGGCTGTCCGAACCAGGGCAAATAGGGTGGCATTGAACATGACCGTCCCATCACTGTTCAGAGGCATATTCATGGAGACCAGACGCTGGAGGGGAAGGGAAGACAGAGCTGGTGATTACAGTAAACGATTCTCAAAGGACCCACAGAACCACCAGGGCAGGAGAAGACTGGGAGGGAGCCTCTAAACATGTGTGCATGTGTCTGGAGTGGGCTGGCATGTAGAAGCAGCAGCCACTGAAATGCATTCAAAACCTGTTCTGGGAGAATCTTGGCTCTGCCACAGATACCCTCACCCAGCTGCACAGAGTGAGGGAGGGATGGAAGTTGGCCCTATTAGATCCTTGCTTCCAACCTCTTCTCCATTCAAATGCTGCGCATGCATTTGTGGTGCTCTCGCCTGGCAACAGAGAACAGCTGTGCACAGGCATTTGCTGGGAGCCACTTGCCAACCCACATTCATCTAACGCCCTGATCAGAGAGACAACAACGGAGGATGCTTGCAGGAGAGGCACTTGTCCCTTTTCTGTATATTGAAAATCTACCTCTACATCAGGCTGGATCAGAGGCTTGCTGACACTGGACAGGGTTGGGTTGCCCTCTCCCCTCCTTCCCTACCCAACACTGCTGCCTGGCACTGTGCTCAGTGTGGGGCCCTCCGCATATACCAGGTCATTGTGAGAAAAGGAACCATGAAATTCATTCTGGCATCTGCTCTCAGGGTATTATTTGTTAGATCACATGGTGTCCTACTATCAATCGTAGTGCCGAGAAGGGGTATAATTACTCTGAGTGACTTCTCCTCAGTCTCTGGGAAGTGCCAGCTCCACCGCAGCCAGGGCAGGCCCATCTGGAGGCCCCGATGGACACTGCAGCCTCACTCATTGCCACCCTTGTTTCCCTCTATGCTTCACTGACATTTAATTTGTGCTCTTTGTTTCTCATATCTTTTACACCCTTGGAAATCTTCTAAATTTTTTTTTTTTAATGAAGTGGAGGTACAAGTGAGGAAAAACTGAGTAAAAGAGAGCACAAGTAGAAAGTTCAATATTCTGTCAATTCTCATTTTCTATGAGTGAATTACCCACAGAGCTGAATTTTTCTACTTGTGTTTCTTCCTCTGTACAGTTCTCTGACATCACTTCCCCCAATCTCTTTTCAATCTGTCACTATTTCAACATGGAATCCAGAAGGGTAAGCATGAGAATTAAAGAAAGACGGGAGAGAGTGGAAACTAGGCTCTTCAGCAAGTGCTGGGCTACATGGTGGCAAGAGATGACACGGTGGATTCCAGTGAGGCAAGAGAGGGCACAAGATAGAAAGCTAGTGAATTAAAGGAGCGCTCACTCTCAGGGTCTTGCAAGGGCTACATAGGCAAGAGTCGGGGCTAACAGAACCTAGGATGTCTGTCCTAAACATCATGGACTCACTTAGAAATCTTATGAGCACGATGGAGTCTCTCCCTGTACTATTTGTGAGTGTCTCAGTGACTTCATATACAATTTTAGGGCCTCATGGATCCCTGAAGCTGACACATGGACCTTCCATTGGCCCTGTGATCCTAGGAGAGCACCCTAACCCACCGTCCTAGATGGAAGTCTGTGAGGTTGCCTCAATGGCACAGTGTGCTCTGAACAAGGGCCTTTACTCAGGATGGGGCACAGGGCTCACTGGGACATGAGGCCTTCACTTCGCTTTTCCTTTATAGAGGCTGAGAACTTATTGCTGGAAGGAACCTTAAAATATAACCTGGCTCAGGCTCATTTCTCTAGGCACATAAAATACTGTCTTTACTTCCTTAAAGTGTTGGCCTGACCAAGGTTACAAGGCATCTTTCTCTCCTATTTTCTCTCTTCCTCCCATGAACCCAGGTTGTCTCTTACTTTGCAAGCCACACGGTGAGGGCACAGCTTCCCAAAACCCAGTGGGGGCTGAATCCGCCGGAGCAGGGTCACCACATCCAGGTGTTTGATACGACCCCTAGCGGAGGAAAAAGAGGAGGGAAAGGTCAGTCAGGAGCCATGGTCTCAGCCAGCGGGCCAGGACTCATGTTCCTGAGAGGTGAGCCCCAACACAGCATTATCACTATAGGAGGGACTCTCCATATCTGGAGCCCTTTTGGTCAAACTCAGTGCAGAGCTGCAGAACTGCATGGCAAAACTCCAAAACCAATGTATACATGTTTAGATTTCAGTGAGCCATCCAGTGGTGAATGTTCAAAATGGAAGAGTTTAGCAGTGCAATGAAGTTCTCAACATGTATTTGCTGCTTCAGTCAACTAACCAAAAGGTACTTATTGGGTGCCAACCAAACATGATTGATTGACAAGGGTATCCTTGGACTTGAGGCAGGAAAGGAGTTGAGATGTACCTGGTCCTATTCATCCTAACTTGAGTACCTACCAGTACCAAACACAAGGATCTCCTATCTTTCCATTCAACTGCAAATTGCAGATATGTTCATGACTTAATCAAAATGCCTGGCTTCCTACTGCTGGTCCTTGACCCTTGACCCTGGGGTCTGGCACAATTCAGTGTTTCCAGTGGACCCACCCCACGCTAACCCGTCTTGACCCTCTTCTGTAGGTATAGCTGTGCAATCCTCCCTCTTGGCTTTGGGGCTCAGAATTTCCGCCTGGGAACTTACTTGGCTTCGGGGTCATATTCTGCCCAGATTCTTTTAAATTCGTCCAAATGGTGGGGACCAAGGATTGACCAGTCCCTTGTCAGGTAGTCAAAGTTGTCCATGATGACAGCTACAAAGAGGTTGATAATCTGCAGAGAACAGCGAGTATGATGAGCTGCCTAAGAGGACCTTCTTACACACCTGCCACTTGAATCCGCTTTGCCAGCACGGCAGAAGCTGACATTTCTAAAGACCAGCCATGTGTCACCATTTACACCACCAGTCCCTGAAACTTGGGCCTCTTGGATATGATCATGACACAGTTCCCCTCAGAATTGTGTGCGCTGAACCCACTTGTGGGCTGGACAGCTTCCCTCCTAGGCTGCTGGGCAGGGCTGCCAAGGAGAGAGGGCAACTTTATCTACACCTTTACCCCATTCTCCAAAGGGTCAAAAATTGCTTCTAGGCCTCCACAGGCACCTCCTCTGTCCTCTGGGACAATGCCACCACGACAAGAGCCAAGAATGGACAAGAGTGTGCTGGCTGCGGACACTCTGGCTCTGGCTTTCTGTCCTTGTCTCAGTGTGGTTGGACATTCCTACTAACTCAGTCTCTCCGCGGCAGCTCTTCTGCGGGGATCGCCCTGGCCGTGAGCTGCGGAGATGGCAGGCTCATGCTATCCCGACCTCCTCACTCATTCCCTGTGACTATTTGGCCCAACCTCAGCTTACCAGGAAGGCACAGAGCATGTAGAAGCTGATGAAGTAGAAGACGGCGAAGCTGCTGCCACAGGGCGCCTCCCCTTCCGTGCTGTTGTGGGGCTCGGACTCGGGGGCGCACTTCTTCCCTGGCATGCAGGCCAGCATGATGTCCTGCCATGCCTCCCCAGTGGCGCACCTGGGGCAGAGAGGCGAGAGAACCCAACACCCATGGATTCAAGCCCACAGCTCTGGCCCCTTCCCCGGCTCCTTGCAACACAGTATTATCACTATAGTCACCATGAGTCACATCAGATCCTTAGACCTTATTCACCTTAAAATCGAAAGTTGGTACCCTTTTACCAACTTCTTCCTATTCCTCTCCTGGAAACCACTTTTGCCTTCCCTGTTTCTATGTGTTTAGATTTTTCAATTCTATTAGTGAATTAAAAAAAAAATGTTGCTCATGTGATGGGTAAAAAATATTTCACTGCTGTGTTAATTAGGTTTTAAAATGAATAATGTGTTGAGCCGAAGCCGGTTTGGCTCAGTGGAAGAGCGTCAGCCTGGGGACTGAAGGGTCCCAGGTTCGATTCCGGTAAAGGGCATGTACATTGGTTGCGGGCACATGTATTGTACATTGGTTGCAGGCACATCCCCAGTGGGGGGTGTGCAGGAGGCAGCTGGTTGATGTTTCTCTCTCATCGACGTTTCTAACTCTCTATCCCTCTCAATTCCTCTCTGTGTAAAATCAATAAAATATTTAAAAAATAATAAAATAAAATAAAATAAAATAAAATAAAATGGTAAAATTTATTTAAAAAATGATTAATGTGTTGAGATTTTTTATTTCATCTTCTGTCGACTTGCATGTTCGTATTCTTGTCTCATGGGCTATTTGTCTTATTTGTAGGTTTTTTCCTATATTTTTCCTATTAATCTTTTTCAGTTATATGCATCACAAGACCTTCCTCCAGTCTGTGGCTAACTTTTCTTTAGCTTTATTTCTGGTATGTTTTGATGAATTTTAAATTTCAATGTGGCCAAATTTATAATTTTTTTTCTGATTTTTAATTTTTAATTTATAATACTTTTATAAAGTTTTCCTCTATGTTTTTTTTTTTTCATCTTGTTTAAAATATTCTTCTATATTCTGGGTCATAAAAAATTCTCTTCTGTTCTAAAAGTTGTAAACTTTTGTTTTTCATAATAACCCATGAATCTAAAATATATTTTTGTGCTCCATCTGAGGTAGAAATATGCTTTGTTTTTCTGTATAGATAAACAATTTTATTCATACAATTGAATAGTCCATCTTCATCTACTGATTTGAAATATCTCTTCTGATATAACTGTTTTCCCATACATGTGTGGGTCTCACACTAGCCATTTCATTCCATTCCTAGTAGACCACATTGTCTTAACCACTGTGAATTTATAGTTAAGTCTTGCTGTCTCAGAGAGTGGCTCCAACTTGTTGTTCTTGAAAACTGTCTTGGCTATTCATTTTTCTTTTCTATTCCATGGACATGGTAGGATCAGTTTATCAACTTTCATGAATAAACCTGTTGAGCATTTTACTGAAATTGCATTAAAATATAGGTTAAGTTGGGGAATTTGACATCTTTGTGATACTGTCTCCTAGCCATGAATATGACACATGTCACCATTTATTTAGGTCCTAGTTCATGCTTTGTAATAATATTTTATAGTTTCCCCAAAAACATCTTTGTTAGACTACTTCTAGGTATCTTATTTAAAACAAACAAAGTATTCTATTATAAATGGTATATTTATAAATAGTGTTATAAATGGTATATTTAAAAAGTTTTTCTGTTTGTAGCTAATGTAGAGGAAATAGAGTAAAACCTCAATATAATTAATTAATTCAAGAGGAGTGGGGGTCTATTAAAGCTGAAAGTCTATTATATAATAAAGTGGGTTTTCCAAATGTGTATGTTAAAAAGTTGACAAATTAGTTTACCTGGTTTTATTTATGTAGACATATTTATGTCAAAATTCAGTCTGTATGAAAAAGCTTCATGTCAAAGGAAAGTTTTCTATATGTATTACTGCAATTTTAAATATATACTTACTGGAGTAGGTTCAGTAAGTGCATGCATTCACCAATCACTGAGAGAGTAAACAATTGCACACGGCTGGGTGGGGCTAAGCACAGGTCTGGACTTCGGTTGGCACCACTTAAAGGGCTACAGAAAGTCATGGAACTCCCGTTTGACCTGGTGATCCCACTTCTAGGAATATATCCTAAGAAATCAGATGCTTTTATGTCTCTGAATCTATTTTTATTCATAAGTTTATGTTGTTCATTAGATTCCATAAATGAGTGAGTCATGTGATACTTATCTCTCTCTGACCGGCCTATTTCACTTAGTATAATACTTCCAGATCCCTCCATGCTGTTGAAAATGGTAAGAGTTCTTTCTTTTTTTCAGCTGCCTAGTATTCCATTATGTAAATGTATCACAGTTTTTTATCCACTCATCTGCTGATGGGCACTTAGGCTGTTTCCAAATCTTAGCTATTGTAAATTGCACTGCTATGAACATAGGAGTGCATATATTTCTTATAGAAAAGCATCCACTTTATTTAGATTTTCAAATATATTGACATAAATTTGTAATAATATTCTCTTATTGGGATTGTCAGATTGAATTAATAAAAAAATGTTCCTACTATCTGTTGTCTATAGGAGAAACTTTAGATTCAAAGATACAAGCAGCTTGAAAGTAAAAGAATGGGTAAAAAATCCCTCAAATTAGAGGCAAATGTGTCAGATTGGATTAAAATAAAGGCTGCTTAGAAAAGATATATATCTGAAATTTAAGAATATAGCAAGGTTTATGTTCAAGTGTGGGAAAAGTATACCATATAAACACTAAAAAAAAATAAACAAAAAGCTGGTATAGATGCATTAATATAACACAAAGTAGAATTTATAATAAAATTAGTAGTAGGCATACATATTTTATAAGGTTAAATGGCTCAAATTTAACCTTATAAAACACCAGGTCAGTGTTGCTGTGTGGTTAAAGCATCGGCCTGTGCACCAAAGGGTTGCAAGTTTGCTCCCCACCCCTTGTTGGGGTGTGTGCTGGAGGCAACCAGTCAATGTGTCCCTCTCACATGGATTTTTCTCTCTCTCTTTTTCTCTCACTCCCTTATACTCTCTCTGAAGAGTCATGGAAGAAATATCCTCAGGTGAGGATTAACAACAAAAAGCTCAAATCACCAAAAAGATATATACAAATTTCAAATTGTAAAACAAAAGTTGTTTTTTTGAAAACATTTAATAATAATGCTAATAAACCTCTGGCAATACTGATTAAATGCTGGAAGAGAGGGAGGAGAGCATATAACCAGGGATGAAAAAAAAGGACATCACCACTATAGACACTAAAGATAAAAGGATATTATTTATGAATAACTGTACATCAATAACTTTGAAATTTTAAATGCAATAAAATTTCTTAGAAAAATACAATTTATAAAAACTGACTCCAGAAGTAAAAGAAAATTTAAGTGGGCCTTTGATTGTTAAAATCATTAAATTCATAATTGAAAACCTCCTCAAGAAGAAAATGTCAGGCCCAGATCACCACATTGCTAAATTCTACAAAATACTTAAGGAAGAAATAAAACCAGTGTTAAGATTCATTACAAAACTACATTAATTAACACAACGTGATATAGGTATAGGACTTACACCTACAAATCAATGCAAAAGGAAAAGAGCCATGCCTATATAGACACTTGATTTGTGGAAGGTTGGACTGCAGACAGCTGAAGAAAGGATGGTATTTTCAAATGACTGATCTTAGGTCAACCAGATATCCACATCCATTATTATGCCATACTTAATAATCACTTCCAAATGGGTTGCAGATCCAAATGTAAATAAAAAACAAAAAACTTGTGGCACATAATAGAGAAAAATATCTTCATTAACTTGGGAGTATGAAATTTAAACAAGACACAAGATAAAAAGATTGATTAAACTGCTCAAATAAAATTATGAATTTCTATTCATCAGTGACACCATTGAGAGGAAACAGGAAAGCCATATAGCGAGAAAAATATTTACAGCACATATAATGCACACGGGCTCACCGTCAAACTACTATTAACTTTTGTTAAAAGAAAATGGAAAAAGAGACTACACAGGCACTTCATAAAACAAAAATTTATAAACCTCTTTAGGCATTAGAAAAATACAAATTGAAACTACAATGAGAAACAACTACAAACTCCTCAGATTAGCTAGCAGACTGAAAAATAGTAGTTCTCACAAGGAAGCAAAGCAGGGAATGTTTATATATTGCAACCACTTAGTAAACCACTTTGGACACCTATTTAGCAGTATTTACTAAATGAAACATGTAACCCCTATGACCCTTGAGTTAGACTCTTTCTAATATAAATTAGTATACTAAGAGTATGAATTAGAATATTCATTAAATAAAAACACAAGCTAAGTGAACATTAACAGTAGGCTGAATTAATAAACTGAAGCATATCCAATCAGTAAGTTACATGCAATGACAATGAACTAATGATTGATACATTAAAAAACATGCTTGAGCGTGGTCGGTGTGGCTCAATGGTTGAGCAGCGACCTATGAACCAGGAAGTCATGGTTCCATTCCAGATCAGGGCACATGCCTGGGAGTGGGACTGATTCCAATAGAGGGCACTCAGGAGGCAGACAATCAATGATTCTCACTCAGTACTGATGTTTTTATCTCTCTTTCCTTCTCCTTTCCTCTCTGAAATCAATAATTATAATATGTATTTAAAAATAATGTTTGAATTTCTCCAAAATACAATAGTACTGAACAAAACAAGGCAACATAAAAAAAAATTACATTGTCTCCTTTCATTTCTATAAGGAAAGAGTAGTGGCTACTTTTGGGGAGGAGGAAGGAAAAATGATTAGAGGGAGATGTCTAAGGGGCTGGTAATGTTCTATTGCTTATCTTAGATGAAGGCTACATAGATATTTGCTTTGGAAAAATTCATTGAGAAGCATATTTCTGTTTTAAGCATTTTTCTATGCTATACTGCACAATAAAAAATAATCAGAAAAAATAATGTTCTCTTATCATTCTAAAAATTACTTCCACATCTTCCACATCTGTAATTATGCTGCTTTCTTATTTCTGATGTTTTTGTGTCTTTTTTTAAAATATATATACTTTATTGATTTTTTACAGAGAGGAAAAGAGAGGAATAGAGAGTTAGAAACATCAATGAGAGAGAGAAACTCTTGCACACCCCCCACTGGGGATGTGCCCACAACCAAGGTACATACCCTTGACCGGAATCGAACCAGGGACCCTTCAGTCCGCAGGCCAATGCTCTATCTACTGAGCCAAACCGGTTTTGGTTGTTGTGTCTTTTTTAAAAATTGGATTTGAGCAAGCATTTGACCTTGCTCCCCAGCACATGTCATCAGCCTGGTTCAATTAAAACCTATTAAAAATCTCTTAGACATTTCTTATGTCAATATTTACTTGTCAAGATTCCAAAGAAGCCCACCCAGGACCACCCTGCAGACCTGGACTCAGTGTTAGGTACAAGCAAGGGCCCATTATGCCCCACCAGCTCCCTACTTTGCATTGGGTGAATGCAGGCCTCCTTGCTTTAAGTAGCAGTCATGACTTTATCTGAGCTGTTCTTAGAAAATTCTTGAGATAGATAAGGGTGGAGATAATCCAGGGAAAGGGAAAAAATGGGCTGCTGCTTTTAATTGGATTGTGTACTGAGAGTGCACAAAATCATTGGTGGTTATATGAGAGACTGAACTCTGAAAGAAAAAGGACACTTGCTTCCCCATGTGTCAATGGGGGGATGATAGTAGTTCAGATCTCCAAACCCAGAGTGGCAGAGATGGATGCTGGGAGTTGTCCAGTGCAATGATGCAGCCAATCCTCGAGAAGATGGCAGGACCTTAGGGAGAAGCATAGGGCACCCTGGAATGGGTTCACCCCGAATAAGGAGCCCAAGAGAAGGGCCCAGGCTTTGGAAAGTGCCATGGCTCTAGCAGCATCCAGGAAGCCTTCAGAGGCACGGATCAGGTATTGTTAGGTGACTAACAATCTTTGTTGCCTGACAGAAAACTTCCTGTAAGACATAATGCAGTCCTAGAGGGATATCCATGCACTGGCTCATCTGGAGATGTGCACATAAGCGCTGATTTTCCCTAGAAGTTTGTTCAGATTCTACAGATCTCAAAATTAACATGGTAACAGGCCCCACAACAGTCAGCCTCCCATTCATAACTAAGATAGCCATCACGAGGATTCTTTGATACTTCTAATTAATCTTTTGCATGCATAATTAGAAAAAGCTGACTATAAAATTAGGCAGAATGCATGAAAAACATACATATTGGTCTCTCGAAGCTTCAAAAAGAGAGTTTATGTAAATGAATCAACCTATGATATCATTTAGGTGCCAACCTAGTTTAAAAAAAATATTGTGTAATTCCAGGCAAGCTTGGAGGGGGTTGCCAGAGACACATAGGGAGAAACTCAGCTGTGTTGTTTAAGGTGAGGGCAGTCTTCCTGCATGGCTGACAGGCACTACCTTTCCTGTGCTAAGCCCTCTATCCATATGGCCATATCTAAATCTGCTGTAGCCCAAATGAATTTACTAGCTCCATCCTGATGACTCCAAGACTCCACCCTACTGCAAAGTTCCACAGGCCCCAGGCTGGTGGCTACTGGCCTCGGGGTACCCTGAGACTTTTGCTGAGTGGCCTCAAAGTGGTGCCAACTTTGAATCTGTATTAATATGGTGAACACCACTCACCCCTACCTGGTGACTCCCTGAGACCTGCCTCACACAATTTGTGTACCATCAGTGGCTCTTTCAGTGGCTGAACCTAATGGGGGTAGCCAGAAGGTGACAGTGGGTCTCAGGGTGCCTTCAGCCTTTTGCTGACCTGCTCCAGATCAGGCACTAGACCTTACTAGGGAAAATTCCTCTTCATGGGGCCAATCCCCACATAGTAGCTCATACACTCTGCTTGTGGCCAATCTGTAAACTAAGCCACCCTGAGGGTCAACCCTACCCATTTACATGCTATTAAGCCTCAATCAGACAGAAGGGCACACATAACCCACTCAAAGAAAACTCTTGGAGCACCCAACTTAGGGGATCAAGAAGACTGCCACTAGGTCCCAAAGGAAACAACTGCATAAGGCCAACATACCAACACTGGGACACATTGTAGACCTACCTTATACATAGAAACAAACACAGAGAGGCAGCTAAAATAGAGAGACAAAGAAAAGTATCTCAAGTGAAAGAACAGGAAATAGCCCCAGGGGGAAAAAACTAAATAAAATGGAGGCAAGCAAACTACCAGATACAGAGTTCAAAACAGTGATTATAAAGATGCTAAAGAAAACTTAGTAAGGACTTCAACAGCGTTAAAAAACACACACAAAAATCATGGAAAAGAACCAGTCAGAAATAAAGAATACAGTAATTGAAATGATGAATACACTAGAAGTAGTCAATAGCAGATGAGGAATCAATGTGCTGTATGGAAGTCTCCCACTGTGTGTGTGCATTTTCTCTTTATGGTTCACTGAGAGGATCCAATCAGTGATTTGGAAGACCAGATAGCAAGAAACACCAAATAAGAACAGCAAAAAGAAAAAAGAATAAAAAAATAAGAATAGTTTAAGGAACCTCTGGGAGAACATCAAGTATAACATCTGTATTATGGGGGTACTAGAGGGAAAAGAGAGACAGCAAGGGATTAAGAACCTATTTGAAGATATAATGGCTAAAAACTCTCCTACCCTGTTGAAGAAAAAAAGGCACACAAGTCCAGGGAGTGCAGAGAGTCCCAAACAAGATTAACCCCCAAATGCCCATATTAAGACACATCATAATTAAAATAAGAAAAGTTAAAGACAAAGAGAGAATTTTAAAAGCATCAAGAGAAAAACAGTTACCTAGAAGAAAGTTCCCATAAAACTTTAAGTTGATTTCTTAATAGAAACTTTTCAAGCCGGAAGAGAACAGTATGAAATATTCAAAGTGATGAAAAACAGGGCCTACAACCAAGACTACTCTGCTCAGCAAAGCTATCATTTAAAATTGAAGGAGAAATAAAGATCTTCCCAGACAAGAAAAGCTAAAGATTTTCCAATAGCCAAGATATTAAAGCAACCCTAGTGCCCATCCATAGATGATTAGATAAAGATGTGGTCCATATATATACAATGAATAATACTTGGCCATAATAAAGAATGAAATCCTACCATGGATGGACCTATTACTATAAGTAAAATAAGTCAGACAGAAAATGATAAATACCATATGATTTCACTTACATGCCAAATCTAAAATAAACAAACAAACAAAATAGAAACAGACTCATAGATACAGACTGAGGGTTGCCAAATCAGAGGAATGTTGGGGGCTATGTCAAAAAGGTGAACGTAGTAAGAAGTAAAAATTGGTAGTTACAAAATAGTCAAGAGGATGTAAAGTATAGAATAGAGAATGTAGTTAATAATCCTATATAATTAAAGCCTAATATGCTAAGTGTCCAGTTGACTGGTCAGCATTCAACCAATCAAAACGTAATAAGCTAATATGCTAATGATATGCTAAGGTCACTCAACTGCTTGCTATGACACGCACTGATCACCAGAGGGCAGATGCCCTGACAGGTAGGTTAGCTTGCTGCTGGAGTTCGGCCATTTGGGACTGAGAGAGATGGGCTGGACATGCCCTGAAACCCTCCTGTGGTTCCTCCCCTGCTGGCCAACTTCCCACATCTATCCCTGGCCACGATCATGCACCAGTGGGGTCCCTCCGCCTGGCCTGTGCCCTCTCTCAATCTAGGACTCCCTTGGGGGATGTCAGAGAGTGGGTTTTGGCCTGATCCCACAAGGGGAGCACTGCTCAGCCAGAAGCCGGGCTTATGGCTGGCAAATGCAGCAGTGGTGATGGGAGCCTCTCCTGCCTCCATGGCAGCACTAAGGATGTCCGACTGCTGGCTTAGGCCTGCTCCTCCCAGGGCTCCTGGACTGAGAGAGCACAGGCCGGGCTGAGGGATCCCTCTGAGTACATGAATTTCATGCACTGGGCCTCTAGAATTATAATAACTATGTATGGTGCCAGGTGAGTGCTTGAAATATTGGGAGGATCACTTTATAAATTATATAATTTGATTGTATAACCACTCTGCTGTCCACCTAAAACTAACATGAAATAATATTGAATTACGCTGTAATTGAAAAGCAAATAAAAAAGCAAGCCCATAATCTTGTTAACAATCCTGTAATCCAATTCCTACCCTGCTTTTCCCTACTTCTATGTAATCTTCTCTAAATTCCTTCTTTAGTTTAAAGTGAATAAAAGAAGCTGGAAAATTTGGGAGCATTAGAGATCCTGCTCCTTGGCATGTCATTAGTTTGGCTCAAATAAACTCTTGAAAAATTCTCAAAAAATTTAGATTTGATTAAAGTTTTTCTATTTATTGCTTTTTTCAAAGATTCAGTTTTAATGTTTATTAATATATTTTAAAGATGTTTTATTAATTTCTGCTTTTATTTTAATAAATGCATTCCTTCATCCTTTGGGGTAATATGGCTGTTCTTTTTCCATCTGTTAGTTTAATTATTATAAACTTAAAAATAATTAATCTTGGCTCCAAATTTCTTTTTTGCATTGATTAGTACAGCTAATAAATTTAAGATATTATTCTCCCTCATTTCTTTTTTTTAAAATATATTTTATTTATTTTTTAAATATATTTTATTGATTTTTTACAGAGAGGAAGGGAGAGAGATAGAGAGCTAGAAATGTCAATGAGAAAGAAACATCGACCAGCTGCCTCTTGCACACCCCCTACCGGGGATGTGCCCACAACCAAGGTACATGCCCTTGACCGGAATCGAACCTGGGACCTTTCAGTCTGCAGACCGACGCTCTACCACTGAGCCAAACCAGCTTTGGCTATTCTCTCTCATTTCTAAGTAGCTTGTAGTTTCAGCTCTGAGTTATTCAGAACACAATTAACTGAATAGATTTTGGGGAGACTACTAATTTTATGGTTATTTCCTAATTTTTGCTATATTGAAGAGAAATTTTGGAATTTATTGAAATTTTCTTTGTGACTTACATCTTGGCTAATTTTGTAAATGTTTCTGGGTGCTTAAAATGTAGTGTTTTGTTTTGTTTTTGCTATTTATTGAGTACAGTACAGAATTATTCAATTCAGTTTGTTAATTATATTATTTAGATGTTCTGTTGGGTCTGTCAGTTTCTATGTGCTATATAGAAGTCTCCCACTGTGTGTGTGTTCATTTTCTCTTTATGGTTCTATCAGTGTCTGATTGATTATTTCCAAATACATTGTTACATGCAAGTAGTTTTATGATTGTTACATATTCTTTTTTAAAAAAAATATATTTTATTGATTTTTTACAGAGAGGGAGAGAGATAGAGAGCTAGAAATGTCGATGAGAGAGAAACATCAACCAGCTGCCTTTTGCACACCCCCTACCAAGGTACATGTCCTTGACTGGAATCAAACCTGGCACCTTTCAGTCTGCAGACCGACGCTCTACCACTGAGCCAAACCGGTTTCGGTTGTTACATATTCTTGATGGATTATATCTTTTATCAATATCAAATATCCTTCTTTCACCTGAAATTTTATTTCTTCTGATATTGCTATTACTACATCTACATTTTTGGTAAGCATGGTCTGGTATTCTTTTTCTATTCCTTTATTTTTATTCTCTTGAGGTCATTTTATTTTACTCTACATATCATAAACAGTCTAGAGCTAGACTTCTTAAAGCCAACATTAGAATATCTATCTTTTAATAAACAAATTTAATTTTTCATGATTATTAATTTTTGTTCTTATTCCAACCATCTTAATTTATGTTCTAATTTTCCCTCCCTCCTTCCTTCCCACCCTCTCTCACCCTCTCTCCCTTTCTTCCTTCCTTCCTCCCCCTCCATCTGTTCCTCCTTTCCTCCCTCCCTCCCCCGTTCTTTGCATCTCTGTCCTGTTGCTGAATTGCAATAGTTTATGTGTGTGCATCCATTTTTCCCTCTAGTGGTTTAGAATGTATATATTATATTTCTTTCTTTCTTTCTTTCTTTCTTTCTTTCTTTCTTTCTTTCTTTCTTTCTTTCTTTCTTTCTTTCTTTCTTTTTCTTCTTCTTCTTCTTTTTTTTTTAAATTGAATCCTATCTGCTTCCTTCCACTTAGGAAATTCTCAATATTTCTGGTTCACCGATAGCGCCCATTCATGTTTGCTTTTCTTCTTCCTAGTACTGTTATGGTTTATCCTTTTAAAAATATCTGTCATCAAGGACTGGAGGAGAGGAGTGGAGACAGAGCCATGTTCTTGCTCTGTCACGTGTCTAGTTCCCCTATTTAAATGTGGCAGAGGCTTAGATGTTGTTAAATCGCAGTTGACAATGGCTCTTGTGTTCTCATAGCCACAGTCTGAGGAAGGTGGTGATGTCAGACTGATGTTTAAGGGCTCTGTCGTTTGATTTAAGACATTTAAGCAACAATGATACTTAGGTGTGGGTTTGAAGAAAGGATGCTCGAATCCCTGGATCCTCTGGAAAGGAACACCAGGGGATGGTAAGGGCAATGACTGGCAATTATCTGGCCCAGGACAGGGTTAACAGCTCTCACCTCCCGGCCCTGGACTAGGGGGTATCCTAGGAAAGTGATGAGAACCAAGGGGGCTGACAGGGTGGCTAGGAGCCAGAGGAGGAGAAGCCGGCTGCAAGCGGCAGGGACTCACTCACTCACGGGCAGGCATGAGAACCCTGCCCTCCCCAGCTGCACCCGAGGGTGGCTTTCCAAGAAGTAAAGGTGCGTGGCTGCCTCACCCAGGAGGAACCACGCACATGGACATACCCACCCAGCACAGCAATGGCACCAACACTGGCACCTGTATTCGTTTTATGAGGAAACTGAGGCTCAGAGAAGTTAATTCTTACTCAGGGTCATAGAACAAGCTTAGCTTTGAGCCTGTTCAGCTTCCAAACTAGGGTGCTTTCGGTATTTGACTTTTGATCCCCTACTGTTTTCAGGTGGTTACCAGCAGCTGTGCCGTGTCCACGGGCTGCCTGATGGTTGTAAATAACAATGAAACGACTGCTTCCCTGTCTGTGGAGGGAGACCCAGCACCAGTTCTCTCCCTGCCCACTCTCCTGGAGAGAGTCCCCTCTCGTTCTACATCCAGATCACAGGGCTACACTGTGCTGCTCTTTCTGTGTGCACGGTCCTCAGAGACCCACCTGAAGAGCAGCAGCACGGCTTGGGGGAAGGTCTGAAAGTTGTTGTTCCGGTTGATCTCTGTAGTGTCATTCAAGGCAATTTTCCCAAACACCTAAAAGGGGAGAGGAAAGGGATTCGGTGAAGCATGGACCAGGAGGACCCTAGTTCCCACCCATCACTCAAAGGTCCCTTCAGGGTCAGAGCTGACCTGGGACAGGCTGGCCTATTAACTGAGCACAGTGCCCTCATGCGACCTGGCGGGGCCTCATGGGGGCAGGCACCTGCCTCCCTGTGTAGTCCCCACACGGACAGGTAAGAGGAGTGCCCATGGGCCCTCAGAGGAGGCCCGGTGGCCCGGTGGGTGCTGAGGCTGAGAGCAGGCTCCCTGGTTTTCAGGGGGGAGGGAACTGCATATTCTTAAGAATATTTTTTCTTAAAAAACTTTATTGAGGAATAATTAACAAATATAATTGTACATATTTAAAGTGTACAATGTGGTAAGGATTTGATGTACACAGCACTCTAGGATCATTGTCAATATCAAGACAATTGCCATGCATCATCTCACAGTTTTTTTGTGTAAGAACACTGAAGGTCTGTCAGCAATTTCAAGGCTACAATACTGTATCACTATTAACTACTGTCACCATTAGATCCACAGAACTTATTAATTTCTTTGTCATTTCAACTCCATATGCCCAAGCACACTTCCAAATTTCATTCTTGGACTCTGGGATGATGTGGAAGAAGCAATCTGGGGCTTCAACAAATTTAATGCATCCTTGAAATCAGAGGCCTCCTCACCCCATCCCCCAAACTTTCAAAGCAATTCTTATCTTAAAAACTGCCAGCCTTGATCAATGGCAAGGTAGCTCTTTTCACCTCAAAGGTTTTGGCCTATGATCCTTAGGGTCTTTCTGCAATAAGCAAGCAGGAGAATCATGCTCAAGGAGCTGCTGAGGAAAAGCTCCTGGCCCGGGTGCGGGTGGCTGGGTGTTCTTCTGGAACCCTGAGGCGTGGCTGCAGAACTCGGGTTTGGGGCAGGAGAAGGTGAGTGGCACCTGTGGGGGGCCTGGAAACTGCTGTGTGTTCGATGGGGAGAGCCTGCCTCTCTCCCGCCCTCTCTCCTGAGTGACACTGGTTGGGATAGTTCTCAGGCCCATCAGACCTGGACAAAGGGTGGGATGGTGTCTGACACACTTTTCCCGTGGTTTCCTGAGAAGGGCCCATGTCTCTTGAGCTCACAGCATAATTTGGAAGTGTTTTTTTTCTGAGAGCAGAACCAGGCCTGGGAAAATGGGGAGAGAAACTCTCTGAAAATCCCATTCACCCTGCTACCTGTAGAATACCATTTGGAGGCAAGTTCCAATTCCTGTGACATTCTGGGCCTCAGAAGGTGAGAGAGGAGGGAGGGGTGGGCAGGAGCATGGGGGAGGTGAGAAGGCAGAGGGCGCCAGGAAGTGCGGGCTGGGAAACCAGGGAGCCCCTACCTGCATCCCAATCACGGCATAGATGAAGAACAGCATCACGATCAGAAGGGCCACGTAGGGCAGGGCCTGGGAGGAAGAAAAAGACCTCGTGAGGCAGTGAAGACGGCTGGCTGGCTGGACCCCTTCCCGGGCACTGCACCTGCCATCAGCAGCTGCTTGGCTTGGGGGGCATTTTCAAGAGCCCCATAGTTCCGGGCACCTGGGAGAAGGCCTGAGTGATGGCCCTGGCCCTTCATTTTACTTGTTTTTAATCACCTGAGAAGCAGTACAGTATTGAGAAAAGCAGCTTGCAGAGTAAAGAAAACAGTGTGGTATTACTTAGTAAAAACAATAAAAAATAAACAAAATGTCCTCTGAGTAGACATATGTCTTTGTTCAGCAAGGAGAGAGTCTCGGACACACACCAAAGCTCCCTGGGAGGCGCAGGTGGAGGCAGCTCACGCCCTTCCTTTGTATAACTTTGTTGTTCCACTCGTTGTAATAGAAACATTTACTAAGGAAAACTTAACCAAAAGAAATATGATGGCCCCAACCCTATTTCGGCCATTTTCCAGCTATGATAACCTGGGCCTCTCTGAGCTCAGTTTCCTCGTCTGAAAAACGAGAAGAGCCACGATGACTTCGCGGGGCTTTTGCAGAGGTTAAGTGATGTAAGGCTTACAAATGCCTCCTGCACTGCCTTGCACACATTTTATTCACTCTAGGTATTACCTGCCCAGATAACTGAATTTTCCAGAGCCCTTGCCACTTCTGGGGAGGCCCCTGGGGAAATGCCGGCCAGGTGCCCGCACTCCACTAGATGGCACTGCGAGACCATGTGGACGCTGTGTGTCATGGGCGCCCCAGCTTCACAGTCCAGTGCTGCTCCTCACAGGCCCCGTGCCTCTTCCCAGCCCAGGAGCATTGCAGGCCTATATGGTCACCCACGGCTGTGGGTCTCCAAAGGTGTCCCCTGAACAGCGTCAGCCAGTCTGCTCCCAGAAGAATCTCCGGCTTCCCAGGGACTAAGAGTGGCTCAGGGGTGGCAGGCAGTCAGCCTGGGCCAGGCTGGAGCCCTCCCTGTGGACGCTGACCAGGGCAGGTGGCTCTCTGTGGAGGGAGTGTATGCCTTTGGGGTGAGGCTCCACAGCAAGCAGGTGCCTGATGGCAGCGCCCCACCTGTCAGGGGTTCGGTGACCTGACAGGGCTTTGCTTAAGCTAATATAAGCCTCTCAGAAATGGCCAGAGGCCATCGTTATCCTGCTTTTACAGATGGAAAATGATGGCTGAGCCAAGAGAACCAATTCTATGTTGGGCAACCCTGTGCTCGTTTGAGGGGCCATCTCGCCTCGAGAGCAGTGGCAACAGGGTCCTGGAGAGTTTGGCCACGCCCCTAAGTAGGGACAGCAGTCACTGCGGCAATGACAGAACTGGGACAGTCTTGGGGGCACGGTTTTCAAATTTGTTTCACCACGAAGTCCCTTTGTCTAATCAATTCTTGCAGAAAAATACCCGAGAGAAGAAAGCAGAGCCATTCAGCCCCCCTCTGCTTCCAGCCTTCCCCACCTGACTTTAGGGAAATCTGGGGACCCAGAGCGTGCTTTTGAGAACCACAAACTGAGCCCAAAGGACTCATTTCAGACGTGAGCAGCAGAGCGAGCTCCGTCTTGACCCCTGGATGCTGCTTGTTCCTTGACTGTCTCCTCCCACTCAGGGAGCCCCTGGTAGCTTGGGTGGGGGAGCCCTGAGAAGCCCTGCAGCCCAGGAGAAGCGGGGGTCTCCTTCCGCCAGGGCTCAGCAGAGATGGCTACCTGGAAGGACTTGATGAAGGTCCACAGCAGCGTCCGGATGCCCTCCCCGCGGCTCAGCAGCTTCACCAGGCGCATGACCCGGAAGAGGCGGAAGAAGGTGATGGAGATGCGGGAGTTCTCCTCTGCATTCTGGAATCCATTGGCAACAGGAGGCGGTAGTTAACACAGCGACACAGAGGGGCGGGGCAAGAGCGGGGTGGGCCCTGCTCCAGCGACATAGCCCTTGGCCCGGAGGGACCAGCGCAGGGCGGGTGGGCTGCACTAGCTCTCTCCCTGGCACAGGGGCAGGCAGCGTCCACCTTTCCCAGGTGGACGGCCCGACCCTGAGGTCTCTGCAGAGCCAAGCTGTGTCCAGGCCCTGAGCCCGCGTCCTTTATCCTATTCTCCTGCTTCACTTTCTTTCCTAGCCCATGAGCGCCTGGGTGGGGCGACAGGAGAGTCCCTGAGGAACTTCCATAGGCCCTGTAATCCAGGCGGGGAGCCAGCCACGGGGGATGGGGCGCCTGGCCTTGGCCAGGTGCTGAGGAAGCAATGGCCTCCCTCCCGCCTGGAGTGGCTGCGGGGCCTGCATCCTGAGTGGGGTGGGTTTGCAAGGCGGCTGGTGGGTGTGGGCCTCTCCCAGCCGGTGACTGCACGGGGCCGGTGGGCAGGCTGTGGGCTGCCAACTGAAGAGCTTGCTCACGGCTCCTCAGGCCTCCAGCACTTCTGCTGTGTCAGCTCCTACTGCTCACAGCCTGTCCCACATGGCTTTGGTGTTGCTTAGTGCTGGGCGAGTAATCTGGTTTACAGCCCTTGCCTTTTCATTTCAGAAACGAGCAGCAGTGAGTTCTAGTCTCCCCCGACACCCCCATCTCCTCTCTGCCCTGAGCCTCTAGGAGGCACCCCCTCTCCAGGGGAGGGAGGGAAGGCAGTTGGAATGAGAGGACCAAGGGGTCCTGCTCAGGGCAGATAACTCCTCAGGAGTCCAGGAGGGTGAGGGCGAGGGCAAAGGGCAGAAAATGGAGCAGCCACAGCTGCTGACATGGAAATATAATGCTGCATTGCTGGGGCCGCTGGCCAAGGGCTCACTCAGCATCTTGGACCTGGAGGGTCCTGGGGCGTGGGCACAGGCCCGGGCAGGGCTCAGGGGACAGGAAAGACTTCCCTGTCACCATCTGCCTCCAGACCCAAGGCAAACATGGACTGACCCCCTGGCCCCTCCTCCTGCCACCCGGGCCAAAGAGCTGGGGGTGGTGGCCCCTTGCCTGCTCCCAGAGCTAGTGCAGCTCACCCAGCCCTGGGGGCACCGGGAGAGAATGGACCCTGGGGCTTCCTGTTACCGGTTCCACTGCTGCCTCCCTCTGGGTCCTCGCTGGGACCTTGCGTTGCCTCCCTGTTTTTCCATCTGCATCTCTGGCTTAATCATTTTCAGGTGGAACCTCTCTGGCCCTCTCCATCCCCACATCCCACCAGCATGGCCGCCCTGCTCCCCCAGCCCTGTGGCCTATCCCGCTGACTGTCACTGATGTGGCTGCTGGCTCCAGAGGCCAGAGGGGGAGGCCCTGGGGAGGCGGAGAACCCTGAGACAGCCTTTGCTCCTCCTGGGAGGGCTGCACAGAGACCAGCAGGAAGTCCCTCTGGTGTTTGGACTCTCCAGACAGGGGAAGAGTCACAGCATTACTTCTACCTCCAAGCCAGAGCCCTCCCCAGGCCTCCGGGGCGCTTGTTCCCGCAGGCAGGCCCGGCTGTGGGGCGGGGAGCCCGCTCCTGCCCCAAGAGCCAGGAAGGAAGGGCAGGCAGCGTCCCTGACTTGTCCCACACTCTGCTCTGGGTCAATTCTGAAGTCTTTGATGCCCTTAATCTCTGCATTTCTATCACCTGTGCATCTACTGGAAATTCTATTTTTCTCTCCTTAAGAGAAGATCGTGTGCCCCAGAGGAGTATGCAGCAGAGGCTCGGGGTTTATAACAGCTGTCAGTTCCACCGGGTCAGGGAGAATGGACAGAGGAAAGAACACACTTATGCAGGGAACTTAAGCTGTGAGTGTCAGAGCCTGAGAAGTTGGCCACAGGGGCACCTGGGTCTGACAAGGGAAAAGTAAAACCAGCGCCTGCAGGGTGGGTGCCAGCCTGGGACTAGGAGCCTAATGCTCTAGTGGGGAATAAACACCTGTGTGGGCATGACAACTTCTTCTAAGAAATCAAATGACCATGCAGTGAAGAAGCAGAGCCAGTGGCCATCCCTGCGAAGTGGGGAGCAGGCTCGAGTGCAGCCCTGCCCTGGACAGCCTCCACCAGGAAACACCACCAGCCGCCCCCCCCCCCCCCCCAGCCTCATCTCGTCTGCTGACTCTCGGGGTTCAGGGAATTACCCTACCACTAAATGTGTGACCTCAAAGCCACACCAAGTGGCCTCTCCATCACTTGAGTCAAAGTGAATCGGACTGGTCCAGTCACAGTGGAGCTTTTCTGCTTGCAGCATGCTGCAGAGGGCGGGTGGGTATAGAATAGCCCAATTTCAATGAGCTCAGGAATTCAGAAAATTCCACAGGTAACACTATGGAAGTGACCGGAAATTCAGCTGCACTTGCACTAACAAATCCCAGCTCAAACCTGCTACTGTGGCCTTAAACTCAGTACAAAGGAGCTCAGAAACTCGATTAAAGAAGAAAGTAATCGCCTGCTTTCCGGCTTCCTGCTGGATCATCTCCCTCCTCCCTTTTCCCCAGGAGGTCTTACTATGGAGACCTTCAAGCATTTGTCCACCCCATTACCGCTGAGAACCCTGGGAAAAACGCTTGAAGGTGCAACGTTCCCACGTCAGGTTAGGGCTAGAGGCTTAGCTAGTGGGTCTCAGGGTGTTTAACAGGAAATTGCCCTTGGGTCCAGTTCTCTCCCAGTGGCTGGTTAGACAGTCAAGATCACAGTGAATTATCACCCAAAGGGAAGTTCAGGGAGGGGAGGGGGACACCATTACACAGACAGCACGTCACAGCGCCACGAGACCAGGCAGGCAAGGTGCAAGACGGACACGGTGGCCACATGCAGCAGGAGCCAGGCTGGGCTCTGGGAGACTTGGGGTCCAGTGGTAAGAGTGGGGGGTGTTAGAGGAGTCACAGAAGCTCAGAGCGTGGTCTGGAGGGTTGGTCTTACCATAAGGGGAGAGCATTGGCTATGTTCAGATGGCTTTAAAGAAAGGCAGATAGAGATAAGCTGTAATGAGTCTCCAACGAAGAGATCGGTATTCTAGGTCTTGGCTAACAGGAGCAACACAGTGGCAAGAGAGGGCAAAAGGTAACAAGTGACAGAAATACCAACCACAGGCCTGGTGGGTTCTGCACCGTGAGTGTGGGCTCTGCATAGCTGGGTCTCACGTCTACCAAGGACCCATCTCCACCACACATGAAAGAGCTCACACCCAGTACAAGTGAGATCTTCTGGACTCTGTGGATGGAGGTCTTTCTCTGACTGGCTTATTTCACTCAGCAAAACCTACCACTTGTTCTAAGATAGCTTCACTCACTCTAGCTCTACCCAGCATTGCCACCGAAGGAGCTGGCAAGCAATGACCCCTCGGGTTTCGGGGGAGACTGGGTTTTAATTCTCACTGTGGAGGGTCTAAAGAGGTGGCCTCACCTCCCTCCATAGCAGGGGTTCGTCCTCAGGCTGAGGCTCAGGCGGGAGGCTGTCCCGCTTAGCTACTAGTCTATAGGTGTGACCGATGTGTGGGGTTGTGTTGTAAATTGGAAAGCTCTGCACACAATTTAAAATATGATTGCTAACACCCAAGAAGCTGCTCTCATGGGTCAGACTGCTGAGCTCGGTTTGGGGCAGGAGCTGAAGACAGTGGCCACATTGAGTGCCACACAGCTCTCTGCCCACTTCCTGAGTTTGGTCCTGAAGACACCCTCCCATTCTCCCCACCCCCATTCTCAGCTCCTAGAGCCGAACACCTGCCTGATCTGACCTCCTGAGCTGTTAACTCTTTCTAGAAGGTGGCGACTTTGCTTTTACCCTCTGCTTTCAGATGGCTGCTCTTGTGTTTCTGTCTTTAAGGTACAAAGAAACGTTGTAATGGATTTTTGAAGGATAAAAATGTGCACAACCAGACATTTGCTTGCAGACTTAAAATACTCCTTTGGCAACAAATGTGTTGGTAAGTTCCTTTTTCCATAGCAAATCGGTAGGATTCTTTTGGGGAAGGATGGAGGTGCTGGTGAGGCCAGGGAAGGAAAGGGCAGGGATGCTCTCTAGCCATTTGCAGAACAGTCCCATCTCCATTCTGCTTCTGGAGGAGCACGAGCTGCCGGCCAACCTACAGGCCTGGAAGCTGGGCTCAGAATTTGACTAGCAGGCTGCGATAGAACATGGACACACACACACACACACACACACACACACACACGGAGGGAATTCAGGAGGGTCAAGTGCTTGTGCACCTGCGTGAATGGTTCTGTGTTTCTGAGGCTTCAGTGAGGAAGGGAGGGGGAGGGTCATACAGAGGTCAATCTATTCTACACATCATGCCCAGGCACCAGGCAGGGTTCCCAGCAGCTTGGATCCACCCTGAAAACTCCTCCCCATCCCATCCTGCTAAAAACCCTGGGCAAAGCCTGAAGGTCCTCTGGGTCATTCACATCCCAAATAGGACCAGAACGAAAACAATTTAGAGAACTCACCTGAGTCATCTGGTCCAAGTGAATAACCCCAGCCATTAAAGAATTTAAACTATTTGTTTTATTTCATTTTACTTTTAAACACGATAGAATGCTTCATTTGGAATGTTTAAAGGTCTTAACTGCTTTTCTATGATTGATTTTTAGCCTCTTATAGCTCCCACTTAAGATCTCATCTATTTAAGTCATGTTTTATTTCAAAATGTAGTTTAGGTTTGTTCTAATCACCTTGATCCTATCTTGTTATTTTAATATGTATTGATTTAAGAATCCTCATGATACGTCTCTGCAATGGGGGGCAAGGAGCAGACAGGGGAGCTGTGAGGGCAGCAGGGAGTGGGAGGACGGGAGCCTGAGATCCTGCATTGGGTCCCCAGCCGGTTAATGAGACCGGCACTGTGGGAGAATCACACAGATTAAACGTTTTCTCCAGCTTTAGACAATACTTCCTAAAAGGCATGTTTGTCTCTTTTTGCTCAGTCCCTCTACCACCCCCCACAACCCAGCCCCCCAATCTCCTGCCCTGACAGCCATGAGCTTGTTTTCTATCTATGAGTCTGTCTCTACTTTGCTTGTTAGTCCATTAGATTCCACATGTGAGTGAGATCATGTTGTCTTTCTCTGACTGGCTTATTTCCCTTAGCATAAGGCTCTCCAGGTTCCTCCATGCTGACTCAGATCCTTCTTTTTTATTGCTGCTTAGTATTCCACAGTGTACATGTACCACTGCCTTTTCATCCACTCATCTACTGATGGGCACTAGGGTCAGAGGGCATTTTTGAGTTGCTGGGGCAGTGTTGCCTGTGAGCCTCACACAAGCCTGTTCTGTTTACAAAGTGCACAGTCTCAAAAAACAAAAACTCAAAAACTAACCATTCATAATAAACTCTCAAAGCAATTACAGAATGAATCTAAGTGGAACCAACAGGAAGAAGCCTAACACACAGCCCTTGCTCTCGAGAACCCACAGTCCACAGACATACCACCAGCCCCCAAAGGACATTCCTAGATGACCTGGTGAGGTCATTCCTGTCTTTGGTCCCTTGCCCAGCTGCAAATGGAACGCCCCCCCCCCCCCCCCACACACACACAGCTGTGAGCTGGAAGGGAAGACTGGGCCAGCTGGACCCGGGCACCTGCACTTTCAGCCAACTGTTTATTGTTGGCTACTCTCTGTGACTCCCTAGTTCTCTTGAAAAAAAAATACCTGATGCCCTAATCGATGTGGCTCAGTGGATAGAGTGTTGGCTGGCAGACTCAAGGGTTCCAGGTTCAATTCCGGTCCAGGGCATGTAACTTGGTTGCAGGCACATACCCGGTAGGGAGTGTGCAGGAGTCAGCTGATCGATGTTTCTCTCTCATCAACGTTTCTAACTCTCTATCCCACTCCCTTCCTCTCTGTAAAAAATCTAATAAAATATATTAAAAAAAGAGAAAGAACTACTTGGCATAGGTTCTACTTTTTGAGCTAAACTTAGAATTAGTTGGTAGCCTGGAGTCCTTGTGCCATCCATCACAGACCCTTTTCCAGAGCTGCTCCTTGTTCCCTGAGTTAGCTCCATCCACGGTCTCCTGGGGAGGGGGGTGGTAGGACTCCCTGAAGATGTACGCCCAGGGGCCCGGAGACCCTACTGCCCTCCCCTACGAGGCAACGGAGCTGCGCCCCAGCCCCGAACATTCTGGCTGAGCTTGAATTCTGTGCTGTATCCACTAATGGCAGGTGTGGAGTGAATGTCTAAGCAACCAATTTTTTCATCTTTGTTTTCTAATGATCTGGTAACCTTCAAGGCGCTAAAGATATTGGGCCAATTAACTAAACTTGTTCATGCAATTTGTATACTATAGTAGTGAGGCAGAGGTGGGACATTTTCAGAAAGAGTACTGGCTAGTGGTTCCAGCTAACAGGTTAAGGGCAAATAGAGAGGGAAAGCCAGTTAATGTGCTACAATTTACATATGCAGATTAGCTTGGTTTGGTATAACTGGCAAGGCCATAGGGGTGATACAGGGCAGTTATTAAGAGAAAATCTCTGAGTGAAGTTTAGGATCAAATCAGAAGTGTTGCCTCAGTGGGTGAGTCAGTTTCTGGAATATACTCACTGCTCCTGCTCACTGCGGCACTATCTCTAGACCACACAGAGGCTGCCTGGGAAACCCCGGGATCACAGGAGAGGCAGAGAGATTCTCCTAGTGGAGGGATTTCCCAGGAATATGACATCAGTGGCATGTTTCCCAGTTGTTAACATTACCTTTCTTTCAAGAACTAAAAGTTGTTGAAAATAGCTCCTATCCATGTAAAAAAAGATGTTCTCCCTCCCCCCATCCTTCCTCCTCTTTGCACAGCCAAAAAGGGGGAGATTACTAGGGATTTAGGGGCTAGGTGTAGATATCTAAGCTGGAATACCCAACAAAGTTGTCTTCCATAATTCTCTTGAGATCAGTTGATTAGAGAACATTTTAAAGAGCTCAGAAGCCTCCGCTGCCCCCTCCTGGCCATGTTGACCTTGAAAGGCACAGACTCCTCAGAGGAGTCTCAGAGGAACTCCCTCCAGGGCAGGCTGGCTCCCCGCTGAGTCAGGAGCAAGGCCCACAGATGGGATGCCAATTCCGATGGCTGCTGTTGAGGCGATGGCTATAATCTCATGGCCACCAAGCTTCCTCATTCCTCTGAACAGGAGGCAAGGGCAATGCTACTGGAGTGTGTGAGTCTTTTACTGGGCACCCTGCTGAAGAAGCTTGCTTTTCTTTTTTAAAATCTTTTGTCTAAAACTTAGAGGGTGACTGTGATAGAAATGTTATTCCATTCACCTGAAGGGCAGATTCCAGCTGGCAATGCCTCCACCCCACCCCATGTCAAGCTCTGCGTCTCTGCTTTTGCTGTCTCTACTCTCATCTCAATTTGATCTGCAAGAGAGGATGGTTAGTTCAGCTGTGAGAACACCGTGGTGCGGTGGAGGGCTGAGGGGTCGGGGCTCTGTTGGTGGAACCCCAGTTAATTTGTGGCCAGAGGACCATTATGAGGTTGATACCACACAGAAAAGACTGGGAAAGGCAGAGCAGGGGCTTCTAGAAACCAGTGTGGTGGCCAGGAGCCAGCAAGTGTCAGTTAATTGGGGGTGGGGGGTCCTCATTATTCTTTTACCTCCTCTTTCCACCAGGAGAAAGGAGCACGCAGGGACTAGTGTGGCCTGCAGATGCCAGGGATTTGGGAGATGCTGCCCTCAGGGCCACCAGGGATGGCCGCAGGGAAGGCGTGCTTAGGAGGCCAAAGTAAATATGTTTTAACCTGTAACCTTCCAAAGTTGAATTTGGAGCCTCCTTGCTAAGGAAGATGCAAAGATTAAAGAACCATAAGTCAACTGGGTTACAGACGCTGAGGGTAGATGCCAAAGGCTTTTAGATATGAGCGCAAATGAAGGAAAAATGGACACTTGAAAGTAGTTCTTACACAGAATTTCTTTTTTGGTCTGGAATGAATGGGAGATGTAAACAGATCTGTGGAGGAGGAGTGGTAAGAAGAGGAAGATGGGGCATTATGAGGGAGGCAAAAACATTGGATTCAACAGGGCAGGGAAGAAATGAAGATAATAAGCCCAAAGATGACAAGATGGAGAGTGGAAAGAGCAACAACCCTGCCCCATGCCCACCCTGTTGAAAATTCCCTGGCTGGCATCTGTTTCTCCAAGGAAAACTTCTAGCCAGAGATGATCCCTCATGAGTCTTTGTGGCCACAGGCATCCGGATGAAACGCCCCTTCAGAACCTCTCTTTTGGAGACTTTTGGCCCCGAGGGGACTGGTGAGAGGTGCAGGGCCTGGATGCTGCTGTCACCTGCCAGGTACTCACGCTAAACGAGACTGATTACCAAATTGCCAGGGCAGCTTTATCTTCTCTGCAGAAGGATGGCCCATGTCCAGTCATGCAAACAAAAGAAGCCCATAAAGAATAAATGGATGGAATCAATTGTCAGCAGTGCTACCAGCATGACAGAATTCCATAGGAGGGGAAGAAGGAGGGAGAGAGGGGGGTGAGAGCATCCCAAAGGACGAAGAGTAGGAGTGAAGACAGAGAGACCCATAAAGGAAACAAGAGGAAGCAGATGATTCCCAAGGAAGGACAGATATGAAGAGTAAATGGGTGTGAACAGAAGTGGCGATGATTTGGGGGCATTTCTGAGCCTGCCTGAGGCCAGCTCTCTCACTCTTCCACTGGCTCTGGAAAATCCCAGGCCCCTTCGCCTTAGAGGCATTCTGGCAAACACAGAACAGGAACTTGCTCAGCCTGTGAGACCTGAAGTGACAGACACTGCTCAGGCCCAGGTGGCTGTCTGGGCAAACCAAGGAGTGTGTTGTGACAGCTTCCGTCCACTCTTCTGTTTTAGATGAAGGAGAGGGTTGTATATAGATAGAAGAGAGAGAATAAAGAAGGGGAGAAAATTCGAGGAAACCAAAAGAGAAGGGGCCTTGGTTACAAGGCAGAGGGCACGGGGAGCTAAACTGTCAGATGATCTGACAGCTGAATTAAGAATCCAAATCAGGCTGTTCGTCACAAACAAGCGAACAGGTTTCCATGGACCTTTTGGGCTGAGCATCCATGCCTCATCTCAAGGCACAGTTTTGGGAAACTGGCTGAGGGCTGCTTCGCCAGCCTGGCTGTCCTGCCACACTGCCTCCTGCGCTCCTTCGCTGCCCACACAGCAGCCTCACCCTCCAGAGGCTTTTGCAGTGGCTCTTCCCTTTCAGCCAGACTGCCTGCCGATGGTCACGGTGTTAGCTCCCTGCTGGGCAGAGTGGGTTCGGCCACTGTCTCCAGGGCCAGCTTTACGTCCAAGCAGAGGAGGAAACTGCCCTGTCCCACACCTGGAGGGCGAGGCTGGGGAACTGCTTCCTCATTCGGTGTGGTCTTACATGAGACACACAGATATTCCACCTTTGGGGTGGCCATTACCCTCTCTTCTTCACAGAAAAGGTAGCTGATTGAGCCACCCCCACCTTAGGATGAATTAGTGTATTGGAAATAAGAGACCTTGGTCGCATTCGTCTTGTTGTGGGGACGGATGTGAGGAGGCTGGAGGGAGCTCCGTCAGCGACAGGACGGACCCAGCAAAGGGAAATGGAGGTGTATGAGAGCCTCACCCAGCTTGGCCTGACACCACCAATCAGGCTTTCATTTACCGTAGAAGTAGCCCAGGCCACAGTGAGCACCGTCATTCAGACAATGTCTGGCGATGTCTCTATCTGAGCCCCTGCACTAAACACGCAGGACTGAGATCAGGGGCCAGGTTCTGGCTTGCCCTTGCTGTTAAATGATGTGAGGATGAGTGAGCTGTTCCTGCCTCTCCTCCAGCATCCTCATCTGTAAAACTGTGTATCTGGGGCTGCTTCCCAGCAGGTGCTTGTGAGTCAGTGGAGATGGATGGTCTCCAAAGCTGCGTTCTAACGTTTTTGTGTGACCCCATTTTCCGCCTTTACCCCTCCTCACACCTCGGGGGGCACCCGGCCCTGCCTTTCTCATGCCACCTGTTCCCTTCTCTGCCGAAGAAGGGTCAGGAAAAGGCACACCAAGAGCCAGGTTGAGAGCCCACACAGGCATCCTGGCTGAAATGTGGAGGGAGGGTTGGCGCATGCAGGCTGAGCATTCTGACTCAACCCCGGGGGGTGGGTGCGCAGCAAACACTCTGTGACTCAGAATGGCTGCTTTTCCCATCATTCCAGGCCCTGAAGCCTGAGCAGGAGCCAAAGTTGCTTCATTATTTTTATGGGGAGCTGGTAAGAGACAGTTACTCAGAGCTGTGGTGAATAGGTGCCACTGGCTCAGGAGCTGGGGGAGGGAGGATTTGGGGCCTCCATGTGCTCATCGATGGACACTCCCCGGAACTGAGTCCCAGGCCCATCTTGTACCCTCTCCCATTTTCTTCTCAAGTGCCAGCTGGGCCTGCTTTACAAGAGCTTTGCCCTCCTCTTCAGAGCCCCATTAACTAGGTGCATGAGCCCAGGGCAGCTGGGGCCCCTTGGTCGGGCATTGGCAGCATCAGCGGGCACAGAGAGTTAGGTTAAGCCTCTCTGCCCCAGGCTGTGATGCTGGGAGTGCACTGAATGAAGGCCTGTGAGTGACAGGGGTCCTTCATGCCCAGGCCAGACTGGCCCAGGCAGTTAGCTAATGGACTCTGTGGAAACGCAGTTCTACCACAGAAATGGATTTGAATCCCAGTCTTTCCACCCATTGGCTACAGGCAAACTGTTCATCCTGCATAAGACTTGGTTTCCTTCTGCAGACACTAAGCACCTGGAAGTGTTAATCTGACTGTGTGTGATGTCCTAGTAGGCTGCCTGGCACATGCTCATCAAAGCTGCCATTCCCTCTTCCCCTTCCTCTCCTCCCTGCCTCCCTGCCTCTCATCAACTGAGATCATAGCCTGGGCCAGCGTTACTTTGTTTTCCTGCTCCGGTCACTTCAGTGGATAGCGTGCTGCCTCCTAAGCAAATCCTTCTGCTTTTACTCTCGCTGACCTTCTGTGGAGCTCTCCAGGCCTCACACAACCTCTGACCTGCTCCTCAACCTGAAGGTCCCTCCAGGCCTCCTCCCGGGAGAATTTCCACATGAGCCACCCAAAGACAGGGAGCAGATCCCCACACAGCCCTGGAGCCGTATGAAAGGAACTCCTCCTCAGAGCTGGAATCCGCAGGGCAGTGAGAGGAAATGGAAATCTGCCTCACACTCCAGAGAATGTCCCATCCAGAACCCAGGGGTGCTGGAGTCGCAAAGGCCCTCCGAGGCCATCTCCACCTGCCCCTTGCCCCTTTTGCTTTCAAGGAAGCTGAGGACCAGAGGATGGGGTCAATTACTCTAAGTCACAAAGCTTACTAATGCCAGAGATGGAAACAGAACACAAGCTTCTTGATTTGCAATTTGGGAATATTTCTCTGTATCCATAATGTAAGAGCCCAGGCCTCTCAGCACTCTCTATTGTGCAATAATCTCTAAAATACATAATGATAAAGAACAGTGTTGGGAAAGGTGTTGAATGACCAGGGACCCAAAATGATTCCAACTTGGGATGTTAGGGAGCAGTTTCTGATGCTCCAGGAACTTCCATTAACAATCACATGGCCTATGTCTTGGGCTTTTCCCTCTGGGAAATATAATTTCAGACCCAAGAAATAAAGGAACACCAGAGGCTTCCTTAGTGACAAGACGCTGCCCTTGGACTTCCCAGGGGACACGGAGGAAGGAAGCCTCTGACTGAGAACGAGGTGAGGCCTCGGAGAAGAGCAGTGGGAGCAGAATCAGTACAGCTCCACATGGTGGAGACTTCTGATCACCCTCCTGGTGCATTCTGCAGGGATCAGAGGCATCTCCCAGGGGGAACAGAAAGTGAACCCCAGGCTGGCTCTGAGCACCAAACGTCCCGCCCTCCTCACTGGAGGTCCCGCCCCGTTCAGTCCTGTCTCCTGTCTTTCTTTCTGCCCTGGGAGCTCTTCACTATTGTCATGGCTTTGAACACTACCTATACAACTCCAAGCCCCACCCTCAGACTCTATGTCTAACTGTCTACCTGCCATCCCCACTGGAAGGTGAAATAGATGGATCCCAACGAGTTCCTCGTGCAAACGCGCTCTACCTCCTGTCTTTCCCTGTTCATACCAGCTCCATCCTCCCACTGTTTAGGCCCAAACCTCACAGCCATCCTGGCCACCTCTTTCTCCCACTCCCACATCCAGTCTGTCAGGAGATACTGTCATTCTATTTGCAAAACAGACCGAGAATTGGACCGTTTTCACCACCTCTGTTATTGCTGCTTTGTTGCAGGCTACGGTCCCCTCCCACCTGGGTGATCATGTGCACCTTCTTCATGGTGTTGTGCTTCCACCTTGACTCCCATAGACAGCCAGCTGGCCTTGGGAAAAGTAAGTCAGATTAGGGGACACCTCTTCTCAGAGGCACCAGTGTCTCCCCTTCTTGCTCAGCGTAAAAGCCAAATCCTGCTCCTCCTCTCTGGTCCCCTCCCCTCTTCATCTCCCCTGCTCCTTCTGCATCAGTCACAGCCCTTCCTCCTGCCCCCAAAGTCCTCTTCCCAGGTATGTGCATGGGTAACTCCTCACTTCCATCTTATTTGAAATAGCACCTTCCTTCACTGCCTCTTAGCACCTCTGACCACCTCACAAGACACTCTTCTTTCCCAAAGCACTTACCAGCTTTCAAAGGACTATGACTTCCTTGTTTTCTGTACTCCTTGCATTGCTCACGGGTGGATTATCCTGACCCTAGACTGCCAGCTCATGAAAAGGGAGCTTTTGTTCTGTGAACTGAGGTACTCCAGGTGCCTACAATGGTAGCTGGCACACAGAAGAGGAGATGATATATATGGTGGGATGAATGAATGCTGGCTCCTGGGATGGGTGGGAAACCCATTTCCCAGAGGAAGAGGTGTCATAGGCTTGTAAAGGCAAGGAAGACAGAGAAGGCATTTATGGGAGATGAGCTTAGATGTGAGAGATGTTTGGAGGGCGGTTATGATGAATATGGCAATTATGTGAGGGAAGTGAGAGTTAATTTCTGTAGGTTTAAGAGTCAAAGACAATGAGTTACAGGTGAAAAGTCCTCATGGATCCTCCTGAGGCCAAGGTAAAGATAGATTCCTGCCAAATAGGACATATGTCTGGGAATGAGTATCTTGTGATGACAAGTAAGACTAGAAAATTCTGGGAAGACCTGGAGCGGCCCCAGGGGACACCTGGAGCTGTAAACCTCTTGCACGAGGGAGTGTTCGGACCCAGGAGCTGCCAGTGGCCTGAGGCAGAACCTATGGGCAGAGGGACCTACCTCTGAGACTAAGCATGATTGCTTATACAAGTTGTCATCCACATACGGACTGTCTCCGGGTGCAGGGCAATGTGCTGGGGAACAGCGCTGCCCAGGCGTGGGCATGGGCAGTGGTCAGTGAGCTGTGCTGGCTTTGGTCTGGCCCCACCTGTCGACCATCTCCAAGAATCTAACCATATCTGGGAAAGAGGGCTCTAACAGTGCCTGTGGGGTGTAAGTTATAACTAAAGATAACTGGCTAGAGCTGAGGACCTCCCAGCTATTCCAGCAGGCATTTGGCAAAAAAATGTCATTTGCTTGGGTGCCACAGTCTCTTCCATTCCACAGCACTTTATGGTTTACATAGAGTTTTAAAATAGATGCTCTTAGTTGAGCTTCAAAACATAGTTCCATAAGAGGATCACATTCTTTTGACTGGGGGAAACGCATCTTCTTTTCCAGAAAAAAAAAAAAAAAAAAAAAAAAGAAGCAAGACTCAGCCACTTGCCAGCTCTGACTTAGGTCAGCCCTCTCTCCTCTTTCCACACCGCCCCTGCCTGGTTTACAAGCCGTTCACTGTGTGGAGGGAAATAAGTGCCGTGTCTTGGGCAATGCCCCTTGCTCTCCATCGCACATACTGTCCCCATTTCGTCACCAGACCCCCCCTTCAGTGTGACTCTTCACCTTGGTCTAGAGGAGGAAGAGCCTGAACCTGGGGTAAGGGAGGCTGGTGAGAGCTGCATCCCAGCTCCAAGGGGGCTGATGTGTCATTTTTTGTGTAGACTATCAAAAATCGTATGGTTATTTTGAATATAAATCACAGAACATAAGGGCTGATCAAACCTGCTGGTGGAAGGACATATGAGATGCATGTGCTTATCAAAGGGCATCATGGATTAGAGAGAGAACTCGGGCGGGGCCCCATGAGTGAGGGGCTGGACTAGCTGCACGCCACAAAAGGACTTAACCTCTCCACCAGCATCTTCAGCGACAGCAGATTGCGGATGATAATTTCTGTCTGTCAGACTCGCAGGGTAGTTCAGTTACATGAGACAAATGCAAGGGTGAGTCGTCAGTAGAAAACCACGTACAAATGGAGGGTCTGCGGCCTTACGCTCCTTCCCTGTCCTGCACCCTCCCTCTCTGCCGATACATGACCACTTCATGTATCGGCAGAGAGGGAAATTTACACCTTAAAAGTTTCTTTTGCTTTGTCTTTGTTTTTCTTTTAGAAACGCTAACAGTTTGGGGGGAACTGGCAGGTTGAGTGTTGATGTGGGCCTTGCCGACAGTGGGTTCTCTCTGCATGCAAGGAGCAGCTTGCTGACACCGGCTGGCATTTCCCTGCTGGCTCTCAGGCTCCCAGTCCCTGGCACAGGCTTCATAAGCTCCTGCACTGCTGTCTGAAAATACAACCTCAGAGGGCAGGGCCCACTGCTGCTTTCTTCCCTGTCCTCTCCTTGAATTCGCCCTCAGTCCAGGGCACTGCATGGCGCCAGCTCCGAGCCTGAAGCGCTGGCCTTTACAGACACATGACCAACTCATGGCTCTGAATAGCATCTGAGATACAACGTGGGCCATCCAGCCTGCAGAACTGGGAGTGTGCTCAGGAGAGGTGAGGCAGAGTATGAAGGGAGGGGGACACAGAGCATGTGTAGGAGGACTGGTTTTTAAAAAATATAACCTGTCGTTCACTGGAAGAAGTCAAGGGCAAGTGTACACACACACACACACACACACACACACGACAAAGACAACTAGGGGGATCTGGGAAACAGAGAGGCAACCAAATCTTGAACCAGGGGTGCGTGGGAGGGTGCTAGAGGTTGAGGGAGTGTATGGGAAGCGTTACAACCTCCTTCAATGTCCATCTGCTGGGAGGGGGCAGACAGGGCTTTCATCAGGGAAGTCAGGCAGATAAAATGACACGTCAGTTCCACTGATGGGGAGCAAAGTATGGAGGAGAGGGGATGTGGAACACCGTGGGGAGATGGTGGCGGTTGGTAGGGCAGTTTCAAACATTTTTGATCCAAACCGGACAGCATCTACTCCATGCTGTTATTCATGGTTCAGTGCATCAGGGTTTTGTGCAAACATTAACAAGTCTCTTAATTAAGGAAAAACTATGACAAAAAATTAATACATCTTTAAGACTACTGCAGAGGGCTTGCCTATAGATAAAGAGAAGGTTTAATTAAACATGCCAGGTAACAAAAAGACATGTGCAGGAACTGGTAGGAGCTGTATAGGAGGAGGCAACTCTCGGGGAAGGCAGCAGGAGGCCTCGGAGCGCAGGGGCTGGGGTTCTGTCTGGGGCCAGGGAGCCAGGGCAGGGCGAGGGGCGGGAGTGGGAGAGAACCAGGCGGGTACAAGAGTCCATTCCTTGGGTTCATGTGGGAGGGAGGTGCTGCTGCCCCAGCAAGAGGGAGGAAAGACCTCAGAAGGGCTCTCTCTCGGTGGGTCACCAGCCACCTGGCTCTTCGGCCACTCCAGAGAAGAGGGGTGCAAGCAGGGCTCTGCACATGACCAGTTCTCTTCTCTCCCAAATGGGCCTGGAAGGGCCGGGCTGCCTGCATGGGCTGCTGTTAAATCAGACAAAGCCCTTTCAGTGTGAAAGTCACGGGCCGGGCCTGGGGCTGATAATGCAGGCGAAGACCCAGCCTTCACTCCAGCGTCCCACTTGGAGAGAGCTCCTTCCCAAGATTCTGTGGGCGGGAAGGCGAGCAGGGAGAGGCAGAGGCCTGGGGGTGAGTGGAGTGAAAAGAGGTTTGGGTCCCCGCCCCAGCAGCTGCCCAGATGTAGCAAATGTCCCTTGATTTTCTCACTCCGTGCTCCCCATAGCTGCATCCTCCTATACAGGGTGAGTCATGCCAGGCTGAGAGTAAAGGGAGAGAGAAAAGGATGCAGCAATCAAAACTTAAAGGAAAGGGAGACCTGTCTCGTTCCAAGGTTAAATAAATAATAACATTTTCAAAATAAAGCAACAAGAAAAAAAAATCCTCCAAACCAATATAAACAAACAAATGAAAACCAGTAAATGAAAATAAGGAGGTGGGGAGGAGAAAATAGGAAGAAAAACAATAAACCGGGGAAAGACAATGAGTGTTAGAGCAGGCACGGACAGTCAGGTCCAGACGCCAAGTACTTACGTTTACCTCGGTGATTGCTATATCAACAATGCTACCCACAACAATCAAGGCGTCAAACGTATTCCATGCATCACAGAAATAGTGCTGCATGGGGCAGAGAAGCCGAGGAAAGAGAGAAGAAAAAAAACAAAACAAAAAACCAACAACAAAGGAGAAAAACAAAACAAAAAGGAAGAGGAAAAACAAAACAAAACAAAACAAAGCATGAAAGAAAGGAGAGAAGAGAAAAAAATGAGAAAAGAAAGAGGTTACGTGGGCATAGTAAATACTCTCTTACCACTCTACAGTCCTGGTGGCTCAAACCTGGGTCACCTGGTTTTCGCAGGGTGGAGAGGCCTGACAAAAGCTAGGTTAGTTCAAAGGTTACGCCGGGCTGTGGCCACGTGGGAGGGCAGCTGGCGGCCTCCCACTGCCTGCTCCCTCCACTCGGCCAAGCTCCTGGGCCTGGCACACAGGGCCGAGCTGGGACTAGTGGAAAAAAAGGAGGAGAGGCTCCCACTTTTTTTCCCTCACAGGACGACGGCAGGTTCAATAAAAAGCATGACTAGAGGCGGGTAAAAACGGGAAATTAAAACAAATAAATAAAAGGAGGTAAAGAGAGAGAGAAAGAGTAAGAGGGAAACAGGAGGCAGAGGAAGAGGAAGGAGGAGGTTCCTGGGGAGGGCAGAGTCATACTCACATTAGTTTCACTGAGAATGACGTCAATTATGCTGCCAATTACGATGAGGAAGTCAAAAACATTCCAGGGATCACTAAAGTAACCCTACATAAGGGAGGGGCAGGCAGGATGGGGATTAAAAAGGAATATTAGACAGACAAGAACAGAGCAACAATCAGCATCAGAATCACCGTTCCGGCACCTCAGTGTTGCTGCTGGAGTTCCAAACACCCTCTCAGAGCCCAGGAGCCCAGGGGGAAAGGAGGTGTCAGAAGGCGACTAGTCCAATCCTTCTGCCCTGCCTCCCCATGGCCACACGGCTCCCCTTCCTCCAGACCATTCCGCTTCACCGCCCTCCTGCTCAGAAGCCCTGTCTACTTCCCAGGCAGCACAAGCTGCCATGGGGCATGGGTGTGGCTGGACTCTCTTTTCAGTCCACATTCAGCATCTCCCATGTCCCCAGCTCTCTTTTTCAGAAGGGCCTGTCTGGAGGCAGGGAGGGACCACAGCTGGATGACTCCTTAGAGAACAGGCTGTGGGCCGATGGGTGATCTGGGAGCTAAAGAGAAGCGACCAGTGTGGTCCGGAAGGGTGGCCAGGTCGTCTTAGCTCAGAGGTGCCTCATGTAAAGTTCAGCAATGACAAGGGGACCACATCATTGAACAATGTCTATAAAGAGCTGGACTTTATGCAGACAGAATGGCCGTCACCTTGTTCCAGCTCTGGATAGGTCCAAGAATTTTCAGGGGCACCTCTGTTGTGGCAAAGGCTTTCCTGACTGAAAAGAGACATTGTCCAGGTAGGTCTCATAGCTGGGGAGAGCAGGACATGGCCCTATGCTCTCCTAAGCAACACCTGCCCAGGCTCCTGTCCCAACAGTGACATTCTGACATAGGATCCCACTGAAATGCAGGTGCCACCAAAGTGAATGAAGTTATCAAAGCCTTTCTTGAGAACTGGGTTGACAGGGATAGTCTGGGTAGCGGGTATGGAAGGGAACAGGATTCTTAGGAAGGAGAGATTCTGGCATGGAAGAGGAGGGACAGTGTCCCGTTTTTACCACTTTACCCTGCACCTATGGAATTTTATCTCTGCCATATTTAGAAAAGGGAAGAGATGAATCCTTTTGAAAGACTTCAAGGTACTTAGACAACTGGTCAACAAAGGATAGGTGGTCCCAGGTTCCCTAGAGGATTCCAGGAGTCCTGGGTAGACCATTTGCCTCTCTGTGAGGTGAGGGATTTAGAGAGCAGTGCTGTGACCACATGGGCATCTGCTCACAGGTGAGGAAACCCTAGGGACAGGACAGCCACATTTCCCACGGAGAGGAAAGGACCTAGTACTAAAGACATTTGTCTTCTTTAAAAAAGGACATTTGCTCTTTCAGTTTTTAAAGAAATGTCTGCAAAGGGGACAAAACAGGACTGGAGCCCCTTTGCTGAGCAGCACCAGACCTTTCCTCTCCTCTAGCCACCGGTTGGGGCTCCCGGGAGGTGGAATTCCAGAGCCTGGTGAGTGGGTCTGGAAGCACTCAAGTTCTCCTGAGAATTTCCCAGGTCTCTCTCCCCAGCCCTCTAGAAGGCTGCCAACTCTCCCTTTTTATTTTTTGTTTTTAATATATTTTATTGATTTTGTACAGAGAGGAAGGGAGAGAGATAGAGAGTTAGAAGCATCGATGAGAGTCATCGATCAGCTGCCTCTTGCACACCCCCTACTGGGGATATGCCCGCAACCAAGGTACATGCCCTTGACCGGAATCGAACCCGGGACCTTTCAGTCACCAAGCCGACGCTCTATCCATTGAGCCAAACCGGTTTCGGCTCCCTTTTTATTTTTTACTCACAAGAGCCATGAGTCTGTGTCTTCCATTTCCTCCTGGCTCTATCCAGCTCCCTTAACTTCCCCACTTCCCAGCCATGCCCTTTCCAGAGGGATCGCAAGACACGCTGTCCTAGGGCTGTTATTCTTAGTGTGGGAGGTCAGGTCACAGGGAAAGGGGCCTCTCGGTTCCCAGGCATTTCTGCCAAAAGAAAACAGAAGTGCCACTGTGGAGACCTCGCATGGTCAGGCCGGGGAAGCAGAGGTTGGCCAGGGCATGGGTTAGGTGAGGGTCAGCCTGAATACATGGCTTTCTTGTTGGCTTCCCAGAATATTTTTCTGAACATACTAGACTCTCTGAGGCAAAGAGGGGCCTCTCTCTCTCATCTAAATCAGATGTTATGAGCAGGAAACAACCAATTCCCTCCCAGGTTCTCAGATGTCATTCTCAGGGCAAATGGAGAGGGCTGGTTTTGAAGGGAGGAAGGTAAAGAGTGAAGGCCCCAAATGGACTATAAAGATGCATATGTTTTAAAATTAGAATCTGGAAAATATTGGGGGTTATCTCTAGATAGGAACACCATCTTTGTGGGTAGAGGTATTTCAGAAAGGAAGGGAAGAAGTCAAGGGGGAGAAAGGAGAGAAACAGGAATGAGAGCAGAGTCCAGGATATTCTGCATCCAGCCTAGAAAACATGGCAACAAAACACGGTTTGAAAGTGGGGACAGGAGGAGAGGTAGGAAGGTGGAAGGCTCAGGGCTCAGAAAGGAGGATGATTGGAGTCTTTCATCCATGAGAGACCTGAAACAAAATGGGTAAGTTGGCCTTGGTCTGCAACACCTCTGAGAGGAGAAAAGGGAAAGGAAGAGAGGCAGAGAACAGGCAAAGGCGAGGTTAACACACAGGTTAATCAGCTGGGGCACCAGGACAGGGGCCAAGACCTAAAGGGACCCTGTCAACCTCCTGGGTGTGCATCACGTGTCACCATGTCTCCTGGGTCTCTGTGTGCAGAGACAGAAGGAAACACCACAGTCAATTCCTCCAGGACCACGGCTGCTTCCACAGCTTCATGGCTGCCTGCTACTGGGATGGCTGGGTTCATGCCTTATGCCTTATGCCTTGCCCTTGCCTTCAACAGGCTGTGCTGCTGGAGGCTTTTGAATGACGTCTCTGGTCTATGGCAAGCTATCTGGTGGGCCCAGTGCCTGGGCCTCCCTTGGCTGCAGAAACCAGCCATGCCCTTGTCACCAAGGGTTTCTGGGGACCCAGCCCTGAGGAGATCTTTTGCATTTAGCCAGAATGCAGGGGCGAGGGACCATGTTTGTGGGAGGCTGTTGACAGGATCCCTTTAAGAGGCGGCTTTTAACCCTACCCTTCCACCCACCATCCCACCCTGCTGTCCCACAGCCCATCAGCCTTCCCAACCATTCCCTGAAGACAGCTTCAGATCTAGCGCTCAGGTCGGCCTCCTCCTCCCACTCTTTCAGTTGTCCCTCCCTCCCACCCATTCACACCCACTACCAGAAACAAGGCCCAACGCCTCCATTAGGTCAACAGGTTGTCCAAGGGGGACACCTGGCCAAACCCCTAAGCAGGCAGGGCCTGGGAAAATTACTTTCCCCCTAAACTCTCTGGAGTGTGAGAGCTTAGTGCTCTCTTATGCTCTTTCCCCTTCTCCTATTCTCCCCTAACCCCCCCTCCCCCCCACACACATCTATTTTTGCCCACCTCCTTATTTGCTGGAAACCACTGGAGATGTGGATTTCGGGGGTATAATGGAAGAAGGAGGATGAAAAAAAATCATAGGTGTTTTTCTCTTATACCTGCCACTCCTTCTTTCCCTGGGGACAGGTCCCAAACGGCAGGGAAGATACCAGGGCTAGGGACAGGGTTTTCCTGGATCTCCCTGAATGGTAAACCAAACCTCTTCATGTCCAGCTCCTCAGAGCCATGTGGGCCTGATCGCCCAGATGGGATGGTGCTTTCAGGGATGGATGTCTTTCCCTGCAATCCCTACCCCCTTTTGAGATGGGCTCTCCCCTGGCCATCCTCAGGTCTCGTGCTCTCCCCCCAGGCTGAGCAGCAGCACCCCTGCGATTGCTCACACCCCAGGGGTAACCCATTCTCCGAGTGCCGCTGGCCCTCCACTCATGGGCTTACGTGGCTGAGATAATGTAGACCAAATTGATGCCAGCTTCAGCAAACCATGATTAAGAAGCAAAAATTGTTGCAAAAGTCCATATGATGCATTTCCCACGCACAAGAATTTTGGATTTTCCTCTCTTTTGGATTATCTGTGTCCTGATGCACCACCATCATTGGAGCTATTCCAAGTTGAAAGAGTCAGCGTGGTGGTTAAGAGCTTGATTTCCAGGGTTGGGGTGAGGTGTCTGGGTTCAAATCCTAGCTCTGACACTTATTATCTGGGTAACCTTGAGTAAATGACATAACCTCCCATTCCTTAGTTTTCCCACCTATAAAGTGGGATAACCATAGGTTCCTGGTGAGGATTAAATGACAATAGCATTAGCTACTGTCCTGGTTAACCAGAGGGAATCTGCTAGGTAGGACCGACAGGGTTAATTTTGGGGGTGAGACAGCAGAGGGGAAAGGCAAAGCCCAGGTGTCTGTGGAAGGAGGAGGGAAGAGGCCAAAGGTTCTGGAATCCTGAGCTCACCTTTCGTCTGTCTCATCTTGAGTTACTGCTGAGTAGTGGGACTGTCTTGAGACTCACTCTGGCTGGTACCATTTTGAGATTAGTGACAGTATGCAAGTTATCATGGCTAACTTTTGAGGCTCAAGTTCATCTGGACAGTCAACTGCCATGTTCTTAAATCACTATTCATACCAGCAAAGACCAGCTTCCGCTCCTCTGCCAGGAGGGCTGGGGAGTGAGGCCTAAGCAGCCGAATGCTGACCCCAGAGAGCTGTTTCCTGTGCAGGTGGTAGGCTTGTGTCTTTGCCCTTGAATTCTGGATTCTCAGCTCCTTTGCTACTCAGAGCAGAGTTCACCACTATGATATCACAGAGGCAATGCCAGCTTTAAAGCAAGCTGGTGGTAAGAAGGAATCCATAGAAAATCTGCACCCCTGGGATTGTGTTGTGTATTCTTAGTAATTTTGACGCAAAAGTTGTTTCACTGCCATGACTTTGTTTTTTCTCTTTTCTATTCCTCTTGCCTACCGTCCGTGTATACCTCCGCTGGTCCAGCAGAGAACAGGTGAAGTGAAGGAGCACAGAGATGATGTGGCCCTGAGAGGAAAGCGGACTCTGGACTTTCAGTCTGTCTGGGGGTCTCTCCCCAAAGACCGTTCCCTTCCAGGGACACAGGAGGTCTAAGAGAGTTGAAGTGGGACACCTGAGTTGAGATTAGAAATGGAGCAGCTGGAGTTGAGGCAGAGAGTGGGAATAGATAGGAAAACTGACAGAGGAAGAGTTTCTGAGGGTGGGGGAGGGGAGCCCAACTGCCAAGAGATGGGGATGGAAGGGATGAAGAGGGATTACAGAAATCATGTGAGGAGAACAGCTGAGAGGATATTGATGGGAAAGGCCACTCAGGTAGAAGACAGGAGAGGAGGAGGAAAAGAGGAAAGCCCACCCAGAGGGTAGAAAATGGGGAGAAGGCATCAGGGAGAGAACAGGAGAGAGAGAGGGAGAGAGATAGAATTGGAGAGGAGATATGGGGGAAAGGAGAGGAGGGGAGGGGAGAGGAGAGGCAGGCAGGATGGAGAGCTCCTAGAGTAGGCCTGGGCCGCTGAAGTGACCATGCAAGTGGGACAGGAAACAGCGGGAATCCATGAAGCTGGAAGAAGGGGTCAGGGCCCCCTAGGGGAGGTGGGACCTAAAGTGCACGGGAGGGGGTAACAAATGGCTTGTACCTAACCCAGGGAAGGGGTTCCTGAAAGAGGGCAGAGCCCAGCCTGAGTGAGCAAGCATCTGTGCCAGGAGGCTGAGCGGAGGGGTTGGTGTGGGTAGGAGGCAGTGCCCAGGTCCTCTCAGGGCTCCAGGCTGCGGAGCTGAGGGATGGGTGGGGCTTGGGGGACAGGGAGGAGAGCTTCATGCAGCTGGGGAGGCGCAGTGGTGAAGCCTCCGTGCTCGTGAAGAGTCAGTGCCAGGGAATATCATGGAACACAATGGTAACTGACACCAAGCAGAGATAATATAAATTGCATTACATTAGGATGCCATTTAGGCATAACAGTAATCATGGAAATTAGCGGTGTCTCATGGAGAAGGCATAATGGAGCACACAGCTGCTCCCGGCCCTAGCTGCCTGGGAGGCAGCGAGGATCTCTGCCTTGTCTGTGGGCTCCCACCCTGCAATGTGTGCACTCAGAAATGCCCGAGGGCTCACACTGCACAGTCAGCCTGGGACAGCGGGGACAGAGGGCAGGAGCAGGGGGTGTGGTCAGGGCCTGGGGCCTTCTCCTGCGAGGGCCCAGGTGGTGTGGTGATGGGGGCTGCTCTCAAAATTTTTATAGGAATGTAAACTCTGAACTGGACACCATCTGCTCTGATTTGCCTTTGGAATTAAGTGTTTCCTTCCCCAGAAAAGTTTCAAAGGCCCTCATTCATTTATCTCATCAATGAGTGCTCACAGGTGCCTGGGTGCCAGGTGTGGGCCTGCAGACATGGCCAAACCTGGCACGTTCGGTCTTCTCTGCTGGGAGCAAATAAAAACTGCTGGTTATAGACCAAGCATCTTTGAGAACCTTCGCAAGTTCATCTCTGCCTCAGGAAGCTGCAGGTGCTCCGTGCTAATGCCAGCCCTGAGCTGATTTGTGCAAAGGACTCCTCCAGGATAGGGTGTGGCATGGACATACCCCTGGGGTGGGCAAGGGTATGCCCATGCAAAAGGCCAGCAGATGCCCTGCAGGTATGCAGGCCACTTTATAGTAAAATGAACAGCACGAACACTGTGGAGAGGCAGGGAAGGCAGAGAGCAGGCGGCCCTGCGAGCGGGGAGGACAGGAGGAGCAGCCAAGGAGTTTGGCCCGTGCAGCCTCTGTGACCTGCCTGTCTCACATTCTCTCCTGTCCAGTCCAGCTATTCCAAAGCCAGCCCTGGCAGGCCCATCCTACCATCTCCGTGCCCTTTCTGACATGATGAGCGGACCATTATTTAGCAAAGGCACGTGTGACCCTACTGCAATCATGAGATGCAATCTACACCCACTTTAGTGAACAAAATGAGCAGCTGTCCTCACTTCCAGAGGAGAGCCTTGAGCTGTGCAGACATGTTACCTCAGCCTCTGCTTCCTTCCCGTCAGATAGAGGGACCTGAGGTTGTGCCGTGCCTGCTGGTGGCTGAGATTGCCCCTGGGATTGTCGCAAGGTTTGAGCCAGGCTGCCCAATACAGCTGCATCCTAGATGGCCCCTCCTTTCCCCGCAGCACTGGCGGGAGCGCTGGCGGGGCCTCCTTTCTGCACACAGCTCCGCAGCTTTGGGTCCCTCTTCCCCTCCCAGTCTTGGTGTGGTCGAGTCTCTTTCTCAGTGACAGGAATGGAGATGGAACCAGCACACTCTCCCACCGGGCTTCTTTATACAGTGTGGATAATTTTCCACATTAAATAATTAAATGTAATAGCTAATACTACCCTTCCCACACAAGGCTTTATGCAAGTCATATAATTATTTTTTATTATTCATAGTGACGCTTGAGCTCTCAAGTGCCAGGCAAGAAGGAAACCTGTCACAGTGTTGCAACAATACGCAAATCCCTGGGTACAGGAGCAGGCGGGAGGCCCCACAACAAAGCCCATTTATGCCTGTCTGCCTGTGCCGCTCCAACAGGTACCCCGTGGGCATTCCACTGATATATAATAACCAGAGTGATGCCCACTTACCAACCAGGCTGCTGAGAAACAGGCAGGAACTCCGCCTGGCACAGCACGCAGCTCCTGAGTCAGGCTGACGCCCTGGCCTGGTAGCTGACAGGCTCCCTGGCGTCCCCTTGCAGCCTCCCTCCTCTCCTTCCCTTTCCTATCATTTCAATGTGACAGGTACATGTGCTGAGTTTCTGGGCTGAGGGGGTTCCATAGATGGTGGGAGACACTGGTTTCTTAAGAGCTGGGATAAAGAGGTTTCAAAGAAAATTAAACAAGAGGCTGAAGTCCAACCTTAGCCTAAGGCCGAGGTTCTCAGTGTGGGGAGTGCATTGCCAGGTGGCCAGGCAATTTGGGATCCTGGTATTTGGGACCCTGCAGGGCACCACTGTGATGCAGGGGCAAAAGTAGTCTTTAGGATTGAGTGGGTGGGGTCACCAGGGATGCGTCTGCAGAGACTGGCTTTGGTTTGCTCATTTGGTGACATTTACGAACACCTGATGCTGCAGGTGCTACTGTGTTGGGTCTAGATGAACATAAAGATGGGTAAGCGCTGGTCCCGCTCAGACTATCCAGAGCTATCCCCGATCCTTCTTCCTCACCCTCACACCCACTTCACCATCAGATAAAGCCATGACTGCCCACTTCTCTGCGTGTCTCCTGCTGCCACCCGCAGGCTTTAACTGCTCCCCAACCCACACTGTCCGCTCTTCACCAGCACTCAGCATGCTGGTTCAAAACCCTAACCACATTATATCATGGCCCACTTCAGGCCCCTGCTGCCTGTGGTTTCTGAGGGCAGTCAGAGTACATCCACACTCCGGCCCCGTCCCAAAGGGCCTGCACACTGCCCTGCCATACCCCCTCTTCACGCACTGCTTCAGGCCCAGAAAAAGCTGCGCTCACCCCTGCCTCGGGGCCTTTGCTTTTCTCTCTGCCTGAAATGCTCTTCTCTGATCCCTCTTCCACCTCCAGGGCTCAGTTAACTGGCACCTTCCTGACCTCCTTCTCTCTCAAACAGATGCCCCCCACGGCTCTCCCTGTGGTGATACCCCCAGCATGGCCTTGCTTCTTCTGTTTATTGGTGTCATGACACCATGAGCCTTGTAAAGATGGTACCATGTCTCAACATCATCAAGAAATGCTCAACAACTATAGAAAGAGAAGATGGGAAAAGCAGTGCTAATAAGCAAAAATTACAGAGAGGCCGTTCAGTTCAGTGTAAAGGAAATTCCCAACACAGCTGCCTCTAGAAACAGGAATGTGTAGAGATTTCTGTGGTGCTGAAGATCCAGGATCTTAATGGTATTTTCTAACATTAATATTCTGACACTTTACCTTGTTCTCTAGTTCTATAATTCTCATTCATTCATTCATTCATGCATGCATTAAATGCTCACTGAATGCCTATTATGGCACAAAAATGCATTTAAAACAGTTTCTGCCTTCAAGGAGTCCAGCAATATAATTTCTGTCTTCGCAACTTGAAAGTCTTCCATGGCATGTGCATGCATGTATGTGTATGTGCATGTGTGTGCATACATACATGTGAATAGCAGGGTACCTTAGGTTATTGTTTCATTTTCCTGAACCCACCTATCAGGTGACTGTCCCATATCTTCAAAGTACCTGTCACTTCATATTTGGAAAAGAAATCAGAAAGATTTCCAGGAGAGCATATGGGCCAAAGAATGGGGCCTCAGAGGAGGCGGAGGGACATAGGAAGGGAGTGACTATTATTAGTTTCCATAGAGTTGCTACTTGAGAATGGCTTGCTTTCATTTAGTCTCTGGTTTGCTTATACTTGCTGAGGACCACTAAGTGCAAAGCAACATTATCAGTTTGCTCACATTTATTATTTCAATGAGGGTGTAGTTAAAAAGGTTGACTTTTAAATTGCCTAAACCTGCATGAAAATCCCCCAAAACAACAACAAAATGGCTCTTTGGTTTTGCATCCATTACTTAGCTTTCTTCTCTGCTCTTCAGCTTCCTAAAGACTATTTTATTTGTCTTATAGATTGACTGAGATAATGAATGAAAAATGTCTGATTTTTTATAAACACAATATACAGGATGTCCCCCCAAAAATGTATATACATTTTAACAGCTGATAGCTCAATTCTGAAAATGAAATGCATTTTAATAAACACTGTCTTTATAATTACTCAAAGTATATACATTTTTTGTAATACTCTATATATTACTTCCTTCCCTCCTTGCTTCTGAATGTTACTTAATTTTAAGAATTGATACAAAATCAGTTAATGTAATTATTCATCACTTCTTTTTAATAGGAATAGGAGTACCAGGCTAAATAGTAGGTTTTTTAGGGAATAATGTGATGGTGAAGTGGGGACTCTACAAGATTCAACAGTGGGCCAGAGTCAGGGAAGTCCATTCTTAAAACCCACACTAGGGCTCACCAGCTTATAGTCCCCATTGTGTCCCCGGTATCAAGCACACTGCCTGGTGTATTGGAAACTCAATACAGTATTTGTGGGTTATTGGTTAACTTTAGGCTGCAGCAAAACACTAGCCAAATAGCATATAGTCAAGAGTTCTTAAGATAATATAATGAAGAATGACAAGGCCTAGAGGCAGCCATTGCTGCCAATGCCACCTGCTTTCTGTCTCTGATCTCCAAGGTTTCATGTCCTCATTCCTCAAAGATAGCAGGAGCTTCAAACTGCCCCTGAAGCTGAGAAAATAGGGTGTCAGCTGCATCACTACCACTGTTAGCTTGCACTATAGAATGTTAGCCAAATCCCCCGAGTGCAGGTGGCAGGAGTCAGCCCAGACAGTTTAGAGGGCATGCAGCGAGGCAGGCTGGAGCCTTGCTGTAGAGGCCGGTGGGCCGGGAGAAGATGCCAGGAGCAGTGGGCCGCACAGCTGCAAGTCTGGAGCCCACTGTGGCAGTGGTGTCAAAGCCATCAGGCAGCAAGTCTCTGTCCAGCAATTGGGGTGTGCAGGCCAGGTGCTGTGTCCTGAGGAAGGGATGTGTAAGAACTGGGCAGGGGGAGGGCTCACAGGTTTGAGTTTCACTGAGGCACTCACATGCTAATCAGAAACCCTGGTCAGAAGTCCAATGGCTGTGCTCACCGGGGACAGCCCCCTCCCCCATTCAGCCACAGCAGCGAGACCAACTCCAGACCACTCTGCCAGGGCCCTCTGCCTTCCAAGGAGCAGTTCAGGAACTGGGTGAGGAAGGTCCGCAGGGAACAGCCTCCACACTGACGAGCCTGCAGGGATCCTGAGACAAGTGGGAGGGCTGACGGACTCAGGAGAAAATCCACACTGGGGACTCCAGGGCAAAAGGCTATCTCACCCTGTCAAAAGGGCTTCCGCTATCATGAATTGATTTCTGGTAGAAAATTACCAGCTGGGAAAGAGTAGGGAGGATGAGAGAAACCATCAGTTTCATGCAGCCAAAGCAGCTGGGCTGAGGAAGCCAAGATGGACAGAGGGCGGCAGCTACAGGAGTGTCCTGGGCAGAAGCCATGTCTGAGCCATGCTGTCCTGTGCAGCAGCTGTCGGCCACGCGCAGCCCAAGAAATGTGAATTAATTAAAGCGAATAAAATGAAAACATCTATTCCTCAGCCACACTAGCCACATTTCAAGTGCTCACTAGGCACGGAAGGCTAGTGGCTATTTCGTAGACAGTGTGTATGGGAGATTTTAATTACTGCAGAACCCTCTCTTACATAATGCTGGTCTCACTCATCCCTCAGGTTGGAAATGCCTTTAGACTCTAATGTGTCCTACAACAGGAAGGTGGGTCCCGAGGTTCTGTTGCTTTTATTCAAGAAAACTGGGCGCCAGGAAAGGCAGTGAGTGAATTCACTTTGGGCCTATTCACCTCTCTGGACTATTCTTAGGTTGAAAGAAAGCCAGAGAGACCAAGTCCTTAATGCTAGAGACCTGCCTAGGTCAACTCCCCCCAGAGTCTTCCCCTTGGGGTTTGCTCACAAGTGCAAACCCTTTCATATCACACGTAAACAATCATCCAGGGAGTGAAAAGATACAGCAGAATTCCAGCGAATGGGATTAACTCCAGGTCACTGTCAGAAGCCCTGGTTCTTGGGCACGTTCAGCTCGATATTTTCACCAGAGCTTCAAGTCATTTCTGGCTTGGTTTTCTGCCTGAAATGTTTGGGGAGGCTTTTCCTGAAGTCTATTCCTTAATGAAGAATATCACTTAGTAAGAATCCAGGGAGCCCTGCTTTCCCAATGCTCCTCCAAACTAGTTGACCTTCTCTGGCCAGCCATTCAGGGACCGGCACCCTCTCCTGCCAGGAGACATGTTAGAGGTGCCCACAGGAAGGATCCATCCTCCTTTCTTTTTACAGACTGACCCTGGCAGGTGAAATGCAAATGGCCCCAGATGGCTCTCTTTCTTCTTTAGGAAAAGTCTCTCTTGTTTTTCCCCATATTCTCACAACAGAGAACTAGGGGTTGAGGAAAGTAGGCAGCACTTCATGCTTTAGACCACAGCTGGCTAGTTAGGGGAGGCTGGCTTGTTCCTGGATCTGCAGGATTTGGGCACAGGGCCTTTCAGGTGGAGGCTCCTGCAGGTGTCAGTTTCATTTGCTCCCTGGGGCAGGTTTGCTCCATACCTCTCCAGTGCTCACTAGACTGACTCAGGAAGTCCACTGCAGGGCCTTGCAGATTGCGTCAGGCATCATCAGAAACACATCTGAGTCAACTGTGAAATGACTCAAGGCTTTGAAATATTTAAACCATATGTCCCATGAAACTAGATGAAAGTGATGCCAGTTTCCCTCCCTAGGGGCAGCCATCTGAGACTGAAGCTCAGTTCGGCAATGACCTTGATTCCTGGCCTCCCTCGGTCGTATTGCTGCGGGCTGTGAACCTGTCAGTACTCCAGGCCCACCGGTGGGCAGAGGTACCGTGAACCCTTCAGAAAGTGGCCAGGGATATCTGTGGTCTTCTCTTGGCCAGGACAAAAATTTATATCCCTTAATGGTATTAGGATGGAAGGGGAAAAGATTATAATTGCTGCCCTGGAGGAAGCAGGAAAAAACCATTCTCATCATCAGATGACCTTCAATAGAAAAATTCTCTGAAAATCAGCCCAAACACCTAGGCATTCTTTGAGTGGAAAGAAGAATCAGCATTTTAAGAATATTGTCTGTCTTATTTTTGAAGTATCTCAAAGGTTATTTCCTTCTTTCTGAAACATATCCAGCAGAACACTTGATGTGGAATGATGCTAACAAGCTAATGTGGAAATACACTAACTATAACTCAGAGGTGTTAGATTTTGTTCCCAGTTATGTCACTTGGTACTGGTGTAATTAATATTAAACTTAATTGCTCTGAACTTCACTTCCCCTTCCCCTAAAATGGGGGTGCTAAGAACTAACGTTTAGGGGCATTTAGAGGTTTACATGCAATGAGGTATGTGTAGCACATGGTAGGTTATCCAGAAATGCTGGTTGAATATTAATTTAAAAAGATGATGGATAGCTTGTCAATGAACATGGATCCAAGAGCTAAGGAGTACCCCTACCCCAATTAGTCCTGGGACAAGTCCACCTTTGAATAGCAATAGAATACATGGGCAGGGACTCCTCCTTTTGGCCTTCTGTTGATCTATAATGCATCTGGGGAAACTAACAAAGCAGGGGAAGAGAAGTAACAGAAAGCCAGAGAGATTTTTTCAAGTTTGTATGGAACAATTCTATCAGAACCAAATCTTTCTTTCTCATCACTCTCTGACAGGAGTAAGGGTAGCCAGAAGAACCACTGAGTTGCTATAGACCATCCCTCAGAAGTAGCTGCCATGTTGTGAATCCCAGGTCAGTGGATGCCAGTGATTCTGGCTGGTCTTCAGGGGTGGAAGACGGAAGGTGCTGCTCAAACCAATCCGCTCCTCCATTATCCAGGACAATGGGGTGCGGCCGTTAAAGAGGGCACAGATAATCCAAGGTGATTGGTAATCCAGCTTTCCCTACCCTGCCTCATTCATCCAAGGGATCTATTCTTGTCCTTCAAACTCTTTTTGAGGAGCTGCTTCTAAGAAGCAAAGCACAGACATTTGCAAGTAACTGCCCTTCAGGTGCTGGAAGGTTCAAAGGAGCAATGATGCAGCCTCTGAGGTGGGGAACAGGAGGCCCCATGGGCTAGAACACTGAGCCCTGGCTGGGCATTTTACAATGAGGCTGGTGGTTGATGAAACAGGAGGATAGAAAAGAGGCCTGAGTGGATCTGGGGCGCTGGGCCTGGAGAGGTTTGGTTTGCACAGTTTCTTCATGTACTGGGGCCAAAGACAAAGTGAGAAATGGGAGAAGGAAGAGCATCATCTGCCTCCACTGGATGGTAAGGCTCAGCTCAGGGGCAAATCTGTGTCCTGTCCATATCAGCCATGGTCCAGACCATGAGCTGAGATTCTACTTCAAAGACTTGACCTGATCCAATCTTGGCAGGTTTAGAAGTTGGAGCATTTATCTATCATCAGAGAAGATATGGTCCTTCACTGATTATTTCTGCCCCTCACTCTCCTTCTTTCGATACTGGCACTCCATCCCTCTAGTGCCTGCACACCAGATGTCTTTTATTCAGAGGCTTACCTTGGGTTTAAAGGCAATGAGCTTCAGAATCATCTCTACAGTGAAGAGGCCGGTGAAGAGCATGTTGAGGATGTTCATGGCGACTTTAAACAGGCAGCTCTGACCGTAGTGCTGAGCGGAGGGAAGAACTGTGAAAACGAGGCAGGGGTATCCCTACTCCTCACCACCCTCATCTCAACAGAGGTCTTCCTTGAACCATCCACTTCCTGGAAGTCCATCCAATTCTCTGTGGGCAGTCAAGTGGATTCAGGAAACCTTTCAAGTTCTTTCTTTCTCTGCTATCTCCAAAAACAGAAGTTGGCAGAGTTCTACGTTCCTGCTTTGATTGGTTATGACAACTTTATGGAGAATGTTGGCACTCAAAAAAGTTGACCTCCCTGAAGACAGGTAGATGTAGAATCAATTTCCACACACCATGCCTTACTGACCATAATGAACAGTTTGAGCTCATCCTCTCTTCTCCATTTCCTCCACTCTCTCCATTTTCTCAACCTAGGGGCCTATGGATTCCTAGGGTCCCAGAGGGGAGCTCCTCCTTGAAAAAGGGAACTTGTCTTTCTCTACCTTGGAGAAGAGGAGGGCTCTTCTGGTCTTTCAACATACTTTGGCCACCAGGGAGGTGACAAACCAGAGATGCCTGTCAGCCCCTTTGCACTCCATTTTCTCCCACAGCACTCTCCCCCATGCAGGCATCAAGAGACCAAGGCCCCCCTGGACTAACCTGCATGGCCAAGCAGATGGTGTTGAGCAGGATGAGGATGAACATCAGGTACTCAAAGTAGGTGGAGTTGACCACATACCACACTTTGTACTGGTGCTGGTTCTTGGGTATGTACCTCCGCAGGGGCCGGGCTTTGAGGGCATATTCTACACACTGACGCTGGGAGGGAGGTTGTGGGGGGTGGAGGTGGCAGAAATGGGGAGAGAGTGTGGTTAGTTACTTGGATGTGTGCAGAGGAAGGTGGGATGTTGATGAAACTATATCCCTTGGGGGTAGCATTCTCTGGAATCTGAGAATAATTTCTTGCTCCAACTCATACAAGTTTGAGGTATTATTTGAACATTTTTTTTGAATTTTTCTTTCCCTTAATCAAGGAGATCATATCTTCTAGTTAATCTCTTTATTAGGCTTAGCTGAGGAGTATATGTCTCCTTTCAACTCCCAATACCTGCTACACTGCTGCCACATAGTTCCTATGCCACAGACTATCCTTGGAGCACCTGTCTGCTCAATTTTTCTTTCCTGTCCTCAACCAATCTTCCTTAATACCAGTGTCCACAGATCAGAAGACCCAGATCATGGTTGATGATGAGATCTTGGACTAACTAGGTTCTTGGGACTCCAGCAAAGAATCAGTTCATTTATCAGCAATGTGCCCAGATTTTCAAGTCTGGAACTGGGGAGTCACTCAAGCCTCTTCTCTTACACACCCCAAACCCCTATGTCCACTCTCTAAGCTTGATCCACCTTATTTCCTGCTAGTCTCTTTATCTTTACTATTGTTAACCTGGTAGTAGTTGAGGGGCGAATATGTATCCTGTCCATATCAGCATGTCCATATCTCCTCATGCAGCCAAGTCTTTGAAGTAGAAGGATCAAATAACCAGTGAAGGACCATATCTTCTCTGATGACAGATAAATGCTCCAACTCCTAAACCTACTAAGATTGGACTAGGTCAAGTCTTTGAAGTAGAATCTCAGCTCATGGTCTGGAACATGGCTGATATGGACAGGACACAGATTCGCCTCTCATCTACTACCAGATTAACAATTCGCCCCTCATTGCATTTCATCTATACTTTCTAACTGGTCTCCTTCTTCCCTGTCTTATTAGCAATCCAAAGTCCATAGAGCAGCCAGAATGATGAGTCTCAACCCAAGATGTTGACATAAAAATCTTGCCTAACGGGTAGAGCTGTCTCCTTTCCATAATGGGTAGAGACTTCAGGTCTCCTTTCCACCTGAAGTCACTCATATGGGTATATTACTGCATGTACTCTTCCCATGGGGGAACCTAGCAGTGTACCTGACCTTGGTGACTGTACGCTGCACTCCACCTTAACAGCTTCATTCCTCACCAAATGGAGTTGCCAGTTCTTGTTCATAGGCTAAGAGAATACATCACAGTACTGGACATTACCACAGTACTCTTACTTAAGTCTTTTTCCTGCCCCTACTTCATGCACAGGTCTCTGGATTTTACTTGAAGAAACCATTTACTAGTGATTTTCTAATGCCATGCTCTTCCTAAACCTCAAAACTCTCAGTCCCTCATTGTTCCAATTTCTTTCCTTTTTATCAATGAGACTATCCTACCATGGGCATGTTCTAATTTGTTAATTTCTAGATATGACATAAGGTTTCTACCCCCTAACACTCCCCTCCCTTCCCCAAGTCTATCACAGAGCCTCCTTAAGATACTTAATGAACAGTTGTTGGATGAATGAATGAATTTGGTAGATCTTGGATTAGCATTTCTTTTGTTCAGCCTCCTCCAGAAGACTGGGGAGCCCTAGTCTCATTTAGAGGAGCAGACAGATGATCTTAGTATCCATATGGATCTCTCTCCTGACCATAGCCTCTCTCCTGGGTGGGCCAACTGCTGTCATTCCTCATGTGGCCCCACTTCCCCTCAATGCCTCAGCTCTCTCCTTCCTAGGGAGCTACCTGGTTCTTGTCCAGCTCACAGTTCTTGTACTCCTGCTCTCCCTGCTCCTGGAATGTGACGATGACGAAACCCACGAAGATGTTCATCATGAAGAAGGCAATGATGATGATGTAGATGATGAAGAAGATAGAAATCTCCACGCGGTAGTTGTATATGGGGCCCTTGTCTTCCGTGTGGGAGTCGATGGAGCGGTACAGCAGCCTGCAGGAGGAGACAGGTCCCACAGAAGAAACTGGAGAAGCAGTGCCACCTCTGCGGAATGATAGCACTGCCGCTCCTAAGGAGTTCAGGGGTGCTGGAAACAGCTCTAGGCTGGAAGTCAGAAGATCTGGGTTCAAGTCCCAACTATGTCACTACTGGCCTTGTGACCATGGGCAAATTACTTAACCTCTTTGAGCCTCAGATTCTTCATCTGTAAAATAAAAAATATAATTCCTGACTTTCCTAACTGGCAAAATAGTTGATATAATATATTTGAAGGTGTTCTGAAACTGTCAGAATTATTTTAATATTTTAATGTAATATGAATCATGGACATTGATTTCAAATACTATAAATATTGGTAAATATTGAAACAGCTTTGCAAACTGACATAGACTCAGAGAATGTTACAATGAACATAAATCTATCAGAGATCAAATACCCATTTAGATAAAAAGGGTAGAGAACAAGGACCCAGGCTTATTCAGCTCATCAGCAATCGTTTGGATTTATACTTGGGGGTTTACATATGTGTGCCATCCATTGGGGCCTGGGCTCTATGTCCATCATGCTTGTTCTCCTCTTCCCCTTCTTCTTACCCAGCATAGTACTTGGTTATCTTTCAGGTATTATCGATATTTTACCATATAATAATGGTGACTCTTATCTAAGATCATGTGCTATTGTTAACTTAAAATATATATAACTTTCTGACTGTTAGATGATAATTTCACTGGAATACGAAAGTGGGGGAGCAGATGTCTGTATAAAGATGTAGGGAGCACATGATGGACAAGTTGCCTGGTATGGGTGATATAGTGTAAAGGCTGATTAGCTGGTGGTTTAGGCATGAAGACACTGCCTCTGCAGCGAAGTCTGGACCCACACTTCCTTCCCTTTCTTACTTTCCACTATAAATATAGACACACTTGCTCTAAGGAGGCTTGGGTAGAGTCTCATAAAACAGAGACAGCTCTGCCATCTTCACCTGCACTGTGAGTGCATGCTGGGGGTGATGATCTTGAATCCTGTGGTGACTCAAGGGCCCACCGTGGAGAAACTTTCCCACATCCCACTCCCAGGTGTCACGAGGGTAACCACCGATCCTTATCATTAGGGCTTCACTCTGAGGCCGAGAAGGAGAACTAAATGAAGCTCGTTTTTGGTTGGAGTTTCTGAAATGTTGGCCTCTCTAGAAAAAGAAAAGTGTGCATTTCAGCAGTGATGATGGCCTACAAATTGTTCTAGAAACACAGCCACACTTCCTGGGGGGACTCTGGTAAGTGACCTCTAGGAAGGAGTATGGGACAGTAACAAAACTTGGGGACTGTGTGTGAGGACCATGTCCTGGCCTCTGGTCTCAGGCCTTGATTTGCATACTCACTCTGGCCACCCCTCAAAGGTGGAGACAGTGAAGAGAGCCATCATGGCTGCCAAGACATTGTCAAAGTCAAACTTGCTGTTCTCCCAGTTGCGGGGCTGGATGATGGGGTGGTCAACCTCGCCGTCCTTGTATGTGATGTAGTTTCCCCTGAGAAAGGAGAAAGTTAGTTGTGGGGGTCTCTTCTTTCACACCTGATCCACAATGACTTTTGGCATGCTGGGTGGGATGGAACTAGTTAGGCTTAACCCCCTCAGTTTCAGCCATCGGCAGGACCTTCAGGGGGGAGAACCCGGTTCACTATGTCTGTGGGATCAGATTATCCCTGGGTAAAAGTCCAGCTCCACTGCTATCTGAGGAAGAATGGCTGTCCCTTCTCTCACACCAAGCCGCAACCTCCCAAGTTAACAAGCCTAGGTGCTGGCTCCCGCCAGCCCGCACTCACTTGCATTCCGCCTCAGTCTGCTTGGAACTGTCTGAACAGGTGTAGAGCTTTCCCTGGAAGGCAGAAGAAGGAGGGGATTGGAGATGTTCATTAACCAATGAATTAATCAGAACTGATCACCCCAGCACCGTGCTAGGGAGTTGGGACAAGAAGTGCGAGGGGAGCAGAGTCCAGGTGGGCAGACTGAGTCACAGACATAAAGCAGTCAGAGCCCGAGAACCACTGGAATTCAAAAAAGGGAGCTCCAGTCATGAGTGCCGGACTCTGAAGGAGGTCTCATGGGGAAGAGAGTGGTGGGGCTGGGCTTGGAGGGATGACTGGGTGGGAGGAAATCAGTGGACGTTTAATTGGTGGGTAGGAAAGGGCAGGGGGAAGAATGCTTCCAATGGGAGAATCACAGAGATAAAAGGATTGTGGCAGAAAACAGTGGAAACCAAAGACACTGGGCTCCCGGATCTGGGGTGCTTGTCAGGAAGCAGTGAGAGAGAACGTGGATGGAGGCAGGACAATTGATGCTGCCGAAAAGGGAACCACTGCGGTTTTTTTTTTTTTTTTACTGGGATGCCTCACATGGAGGTTTCTGAGCCTAGGCATCCGTCTCCCTTTACTGCAGAGCAGGGGCAGGACCTGAAGGGCAGGCAGCACCCAGAGGCTGAAGGGTCTTCGCCTGGTGGGGCAGTGCCTCTGTCCAAGCCTGTCCCTTTTCGGGTTTGGGAGCTGAGGGCAGGTGACCTTCGTCCCAAGTCTGACCCAGGCCACGGTCCTCTTCTGGCTTATCTGCCAGGCCCCTTCCTAGCAACGCTGACAGGAGAAGGAAGAGCCGGGGTCTTACCTTGAAGAGCTGGACCCCAATGCAGGCGAACATGAACTGCAGCAGCGTGGTGACAATCACGATGTTCCCGATGGTGCGGATGGCCACGAACACACACTGGACCACATGCTGCAGATGGGGAGAAGGCGGGTGGAAGAGTGGTGTGGGAAATGCCTGTTGCCTGGGCTTCTCTGGCAAAGCACAGGCCTCTCCGAGGAGGCAGCATGGTAGCGCCTTTGCCAGTGAGGAATTCAGACTCAGAGGCAAAGCATCTTCCCCTTCCCAGGGCCGCCTGGGAGGGAGCCCAGTGGGACACAAAGGCCCCTTTGGGTGATAGGTACCCACAGGGACATAAACCCCACTAACTCCCCAATTCGTAGGGTGGGAATATAGGGACCTCATCACCATCTGGGCACTGGGTTTGTGTGTGGGTCTCCGTTTTGCAGAAGTGTTGCTTAGGAGTTCAGAGTCTGAGTGGCTGCCTGTCCTTGTTCTCTCAGGGGGAGTGGAGAAGCACAGGAGAGTGCAGGCTCCAACAGGGCAGCCACTGGACCCCACACACCCTCCCCCAGCTGCCCACCCCCCACTGCAGCTTAGCTCCCCCTGCAGCCCACCCCCCACCGCAGCTTAGCTCCCCTTGCAGTCCAACCCCCACTGCAGCTTAGCTCCCTGGCAGCCCACAGACTGGCTGCTGGGCTGGGGGTGAGGGGGGGAATTGGTGGATCCAGCTCAGCCCCCTCTCACCTTTAGCCCCTTGGCTCGGTTGATGGCTCTCAGGGGTCTGAGTACACGTAGAACTCGCAAGATTTTTACAACATTGATTGCACTGGACCTGGGAGAGAAGCAGGGCAGGGAGTAAGCTTTCCTGTTTCTGGCAAAGCAGCAGAGAATGTGGTGAGGAGTGTCCTGGCAGGTCACCCAGCAAACCTGTTACTGTGACGGGGACTTTCTCATCCTGGGACCCTCTCTACTCTCTACGCCCGGCCCCCGGCTCCCACCCCATGAGGACCTGAGACTCGCCTGCCTGGGCTTCCTGTGGGGGAGGAAGTAATATGAAAAGCAACCCACCAGGACTCACTAGCAACATCACGTGGCACCCAGGGGCCTCTAGAGCCATCGAGACACAGCGTGGGCCACGCAGACCTGGGGTCACACCCAGCTCTGCCATGCACCAGCCGTGCCACTATTTCCCTAACTTTTCTGGGCACTCGTTTTTTGTTTTTTTTTTTCCACCTGTAAAACTGGATAGTAATCACCTCATAAGGTTGTTGCAAGGACTGAGAAAGGCGAGAGTGGTGTAGCCGCGTATGAACTGAATACATGGCAGCTCTATTATGAGGGCGGGGAAGACATCGCTGAGCCTGAAGAAGTACCTCACAAACGGCGGCACTTCAGGCGTGTGGCAAGAGGTGGAGGGCGTGGCAGGAGATATCATGCTCATCTCTAAACATGTCCTAGGTCCGTGGTCAGCAAACTGCGGCTCGGCTCTTTGGCCCCTTGAGTGTGGCTCTTCCACAAAATACCACGTGCGGGCGCACATGTACAGTGCGATCGAAACTTCCTCACCCATTCACAGAGTCGGTTTTCGGCCTGGGCGAGTCTATTTTGAAGTGGCGTTAGAACACTCAAGGGGACAAAGAACATGTGGCTCGCGAGCCGCGGTTTGCTGACCCCTGTCCTAGGTGGCTGCCGGTACACTTATTTGTAAAACTTCTGGTTCCTAGCAGTCAGGAGGAATGACTTCTATACAGCAGGTCCCTCCGGCCACTGCTGCTCCTTAACGCAAAGGAGGTCCCAGGGCCCCAACCCCCCACAGCCCCTCAGCAGGCTGGGCTCTCCACTAACCCAGGGGGCCCGCTCATCACCCCTGCTCAATAGCTCGGTGAGCAACTCTGAGGTGAATCCTAACCCTCACACGCTAATCACTAACCGTCTGATCGAAATAATCCCTCTGGTTTTCTGGGAGCCTTAGACTCTCCTTGGGACCTAAGCAACGCACAAGGCAGGCAAGTGTTCATTTCATCCTTCAGGTGGTCAGGCTGATGTGCTGGGCAGGGGGGGGGGGGGGAAGGGGGGATAGGAGGAGGCGGCAGAGAGCTGATTTCTCTGGTTCTCAGCTCTTTCTTTCCAAAGGAGTCAGTTTGCACTGAATCACAACGGGAGGGATTTAAAGGTCAGATGGGAAAAGCAGGGACTAAAGGAGGGAGCCCTCTGTTCAAGGTTAAACGGTGACTACGTGGAAGTGCAGGGTCAGAATCCAGACCCGCAGGCTTGCAGACAGAGGGTGGTGGGTCAGGTAATTGATGATCAGAGGGGAGAGTCTCACGCCTAACACCCCATCCATGCTTTCTAGGCTGACCTTGAAAACACCCTTGGGAGGGGACACTCAGGGCCGTTTTCTTTGCCTTCAGTGTGATCTTGGGTATGTCTCACTATGTCTTGAACCTCAGTCTTGCTGTCTATAAACTGGGGGTAACAGCACTTGCCCTGCCCACCTTGCAGGTCTATGTGGGGACCACAGGAGAATGCTGGTGGAAGTGCCGGGGAGGCTGAAGTGCAGGATTAGCACTATCAGCGGCCACACGTGAGGGAAACGTGTCATAGATTCTTCTAAACCTGAGCTAGTTCAAAACTTGGTTGTACAGTGGAACCCCCTGGAAAGCTTTTAAAAATCTTAAAGCCCAGGCTGAACCCCAAAACAGTTAAATAAAAAACTCTGGGGTACATGTTTTTTAAAAGTTACTTAGGTGACTCACTGTGTAGCCAAGACTGAGAACCCTCCTTTGCTCCCTCCCTCTCTCTCTCTCACCAGGTGCTTTGGGGAATGGGCAGAGACCAGGGCAGATCAGGGCAACAGCAGGCCCTTGGAGCTGAGGGCACCCAGAGGCCCTGGGCACATGGTGGAGGGACAGGAAGGCTCTGGAGCCTCTCTTCTCATTATAACGGGGCCATGGAAATCTTCAGACCTCTATATGTATTCTTGCGGGATCAACATACCCCAAGTGTCACACCATGAGGACAGGGCATGGGCACAAGAAATCACAGCCGCCATGTTGTACAAGTCAGAGGCCCCACCCCATTCACACCACAGATCCATGCATGGGTGCAGGGGGGCCCGGCAGACTCTTCATGTCCTGACACCCATTTCTACTCGCACGCCCCAATGGCTGAGGGGTCCTACTCACTGGATGCCAAAGGAGATGAGGGACACGCTGACCACTAGCAGGTCCAAGATGTTGAAGTAGTTCCGGCAAAAGGAGCCCTTGTGTAAGAAAGCCCCATAAGCAGTCATCTGCAGCGGGGCAGAGAAACACCCACATGAGTGGTGCCTGTCCGAGCTCCTGAGACCCCCCCACCCCCCCGCCCTGCCCTCCCACAGCACCCCGAAGAGCAGTGAGGGGACAGGGGGCTGGGGGGCAGGTGAGACTGGAGAAGGAGATACAGTGTCAAGAAAAGGGTTCTGCAACCTTTTATACAACCACCAAAGAACCCTAAGCCCAGAATCCATCCGTGTCTCCTTCTAGCCAGCAATGTCAGACTCCTCAATCCTATATCTGAAGCCCTTTCAAATCAGGCCGCCAGCTCTTTCCCATTTTCTACTGTTCCTCATCGCATAGCCGTGGCTCCAGCCCTGAGGGGCCCTTTGCTGATGCTATGCTGACCAGGTTGTCCAACCTCCTCTCAAAATTCCACTGACATCAGGACCAGCTTAAGACACTAGGCATCTGGGGGAGGGGGGACGCGGGGGGAAGAGGTGTCCAGTAGGGTCACAACCATCCTGGTTTCCTGCGACTTTCCCAGTTCAGTTCTGAAAGAATGGGTCCCCCAGTCTCAGGCAAATTGGAATAGGTGGTCCTCTACTGCCCAGAGAGAAGTTCTGCCCATAGCTCTGGCACGTAGCCTCCCCCAAACAGTGCCTCTGAGCTGGGCCACGGATTCTAAACTCAGTAGCCGTCTTGCTGCTAGAGGGTGTGTTCTCTAAGGGCCAGAGCTGCGTCCAGAGGGGCCGTGCGGTGCGCGTTGAAGATCACAGGCTCTAAAGTCAGGCCGCCTGGGTTTAAATCTCAGTCCTATCGTGTTTTATTTGTTCAGCCCAGGCACGTTACTAACTGTTCTGTGTTTCAGTGTCCTCATCTAAGCCATGGGGGGACTGATAACAACTCTCCTCTGGGGCTATAAGTTCCAGCTGAGTTATTGTATGTAAATCACTTAGAACAGTATCCTGCTAATAGTCAGTGCCGTGTGCACGCTGGGATCAGGATTTGAATTCTGCATTCGTGAATTTCTGCACGATGGAAGTTCAGTTTCCTCATTGATAAAGTGGGTGCATGATTCCCTGCCTTCCTGAGGCACATACTACACATGGAAAACCACGTGAAACCAAAGGGGACACATGGACTGATGAGTATTATCAGTATCGGCTGTTATTACCTCTCTCAGAGCTCGGTGTAAAGCCCTGTAGGTGCTCAGCAAATAGCCTTTCCCATTGTGTTGACCTGAATTAGGGGTTTCCAGGTGAAGGGCTGTGAAAGGCCATGGGCCACAAAACGTCAGCCAAAGGGAAGCTTCGGAAGCTGCCGGCTGAGAGGCTGAGCTCCCTGGTCACCGGTCCAGTTCATCCCTTTGGATCAGAGCACGCCCAGGGCAGAGCGGTTCCAAGCGAACACAGGGGGAGTGAGCAAAAATAGCTCCTGCAACCTAATTCTTTCCATTTATCTCTTGCCACAGGGGTCACAGGGGACGCAGGCACCTGTGTCCTGCAATAGTTTCTTGAAATGGGCAGGTTATATAAAAGGTGGCGGGGGAATAGAGTCGGAGACCTCCCCTGGAGGCCGACCATCTGGAGGGGCTCGCTGTCCTCCTCGGTGAGGATTTGGGACCAGACAGCGGACTTGGGTGGCTCTCATGGTTCATGTTAGTCAAAGAGCTCTGTGCCTGCTGAAGGCCAAGCACCTCTCTCGCCACCCCCTCTCCTCTGAGAGAAGGAGCTGGGCATTGTGAGGATGCTCTGAGCTCCAACAGAACACCTGCATCCAGGGCAAAGCATGCTCCCTCTGGGCTCAGCGCCAGCTCTGTCCTTTGATTTGGGTTCCTGTTTTGTCAGAGCCATTGCTTGGGAAAAGCCACTGCTGGGCATTTTCAGCCCGAGGAGAGAAAAGCAGTGGGACACAGGACCACTGATTCTGAGCTGGACGGGCAGGAAGGCCCCTCTGTCCAGCCACGGGCGACCCACCACTTCTGCAGCCAGCAATTCTAGTTACCAACTGCGTCTCACCTTTTGTAATTTCTGCTCATGTGTTCTGGTTCCAGTTCTTCCCTCCTCTGTGTGACAGGCCTTTGCATAGTTCAGGCCAACTGTTATGTCCTACAAGCCTTTTCTCTTTAAGGCCAAACCTCCCCAGTCCTTCACCTGCTCCTGAGATTAAATGTCCCTCTTGATGAGTGTCATTGTCTGTGCCAGTGGCAGGACGCCAGGCCTTCAGCCAGGCAGAGGCCCGTGGGAGGAAGTGCAGGGAAGGGCGCTGGGGCTGGGGTTTATATCTGGAAGCACACTGGGTAGAGAGCAGAAGAGGCAGAGGGGAAGACAAGGAAGGTCTTGCCATGACATCGCCTGTGCAGGGAGCTCTCACTCCTGTTTGAGGCACAACAGCGCCACTGACACCCCAGGGAGGCTCTGCAGGGGGCGCTGAGAACTTCTTGTCACAGGAAAGGATTTGGGGTGTTTGAGTGCCTCCCTGAGCTGAAAATATCAGCTCCTCCTGGAAGGGGGCTCTGCAGCACCCCTCTGAGTGCAGCCAGCACCCCTCGGGCCCCTTCCCCACCCTCAGAACGGGGACCTGGCAGATCCATTCTGCTGAGTAGAGAGAAAACCCCAGAAACAGTATTGTAAGATGGAACCAGGGACTGAAGCTGGATCTGGATGGGGGGAAAAAAAAAAAGGCAGAAAACTGCCCAATTCCCAACAGGACGTGGGAGTTCCACCAGGAAGAGTGGGGGCTGGGCTGCCCACGCAGGGCCTGGTTGGACATTGGTTGCACCAGCCCCCTGAAGGGTGAAAGGGAGCCTGGCCCGGGGGAGAAGCATCCCAGGGGACTATCCCAGAAAGACGCTCCGGAGGCTTTGACCCTTCGGTGGGGGGCTGTTTGGGGTCAGAGTAAATCCCCTATGTCCGGGATGAATTGGAGTGGCAATGCATTGGTTAGAGGCTCAGAAATATACTGGGTAAACTTAGAAATCAGAATAAAATAAAACATAAGTAATCTATTAGTTATGTATGAATATAAATAATCAGAAAAAAACTTGGAAGTGATGTGCCTCATCCCAGTGCTGCTGGGAGGCGGGCTGTGGGTTCTGCAGACGAGCTGCCTGATCCTGGAACTGCTGGCGGCTCCACAGCCTGTGCCCTCACCTCTGGGACCTGGGGCCTGGGTGCTCCCGCTTCTTTCAGCACTTGGCTCTCACCCCCTGCACTTAGCTCTCCGGTACAACTCTCCCTCCTCAGGGCAAGGGGCATTGCCACAAAGCTTTCTGGCAGGTAACCGAGGTTTCAGGAGTAATCTAATCTAGAGTTGTCAATCAGAACTCAGTGGGGAGTCTGGCCCAAATCTTGTGCTGGGCCCACATGTCTGCTGCCAGTACCGAGGAGCTGAAGATGGGCATTAAAGAAGGTAGCCAAAGCGACCCTGCCATGACCCTGAACTTCCCCATCACTGGAGTTTGTGTGGCATTTCCTCTGGGCAGGAGGAGGTCCAAGCAGGGTCAGTCATCAATTGCCCACAGATGGTGTGTGGGTGAAGGGCCACTGCTGGCGGGCACAGGGCCAGACCTGGTGACAGGACAGCCCCCGTCAGTGACACTGGAAGCCAAATGCCAGGCTGAGAGGAGGCAGGTGTGGGAGTGAGGGTGGGTTTTTTCCTGGCTTCTGAGCCTGAGTAAAGCACTAGCACAATGTCAGGGGCACTAATGCTTCTGATTTCAGGCTTGAGAGTAAAAGAAACAAGAGGAAAGAGGCAGGCATGGCAGAGATAGAGAAAGAGAGAGAATGCATTTCTCAGGTTGCATTACCTTAAGGATAATTTCTAATGTAAAGATACTAGTGAAGACATAGTCTGCATTGCCTAGGATCTGAAAAATAAGCATAATTAGATTAGTGGCTCAGAGAGGGAACGGACAGCAACAGGTGCACGTGTGTTAGGGACAGACAGCGGCAGAGAGCTAGTGCCCAGGAGGAGGACAAGAGGAGCAGCAGGAGGGGCGGGTTTTACCTTCAGAGCAATTTCAATGGTGAAAATGGTAGTAAAAACAATATCAAAATAAAACAGAATCTGTAAAACAAAGAGAAACAGTGGGTACGGGGAGGGAAGGGAGAAGGCAGGACGGGGGAGAGGTCAGTCGCTGTTCACCAGAAAAGGAATCACACTTCAAAACCACGACAGACGCCATGTAAGCCTTTCCACGCAGAGACAAAGGGAAACAAGTTAGCTGAGCGGCACACACACAGCACTGGGCCCTGGAGTGGGCTGGCCTCAGGCAGCTGGTGGCTCTGGGTGGAGTCCCCAATGTGTGAAGGGAGCTGAAGGCAGGCCTTGGTTGGCCCCAAATCCCTACAGCATCTTGATGTTTTTCTGACTAATCCAATCCTTACAAATCCACATCAGTCCGCTGAGATAACGACTTGTCAAAAGGACAGAAAATAGGATTTGCTTTTGCAGGAAGATACAAAGTGCTTAACTGACATTGGTGTGGCTCGGCCAGCTTTCCATGTTGGTGGGAACCTACACTGGAGCTGTGTCCTCTGGGGCACAGGAGGGAGGCCACCCAGGCTGGGGCAGGTGGTTTCAGTTTAATCTATCTCCGAGGATCAGAGCGAGGGCCAGTATCTGTCTCAGTAAAAATGCTCTGAACCAAGCAGGACCACCAAGTGCTTTGCAGGGAATGCCTTTAGATTGGTAGGCGCCTCTCTTCAAGTCCACTTGGTTGGGACTTGTTTTGAGGCTTCGGAATACAGCAATTCTTACTTTTTATTCTAATGTTGTTCATCGGAGCCTTGAGTGGGTCTCCAAGTTCACAGGAGGCCACAGGAACGCACTTTTATTCAAGCTCAGTCTTATCATTGGCAGCTGTCTGCCAGTGCTCCTGTCTCCCTAATGATCGGGACTGGCCAGAGTATCCGAGAGCAAGTCAGGATCAGTGGATATCCTTTTACTAAGTTTACAGGAAACCAGTGTGTCCTGGGGACATCCACAGGCAATGAAAGTCCCCACCTTTGCCCATCAAACCAGCCTGAGGTATCTGGGTACATGTTTTCTTACTTGTGGTCCTTATATGGTTTTTACGAAAGCCTTACTCTAGTGAAAGAACTGTTTATCTGACTATGAGATTTGGAGTTGGGCTCCTGACTGGACAATGAGGTTAGTGACAGAAGCTGTGGGCTCAGTCACATTCCGGAGGAAGGGGTGCGGAAAACTAACGGGAATGCATACATGGTTCCTGAAGGAGGTGTGCTGGACCGGGTCCTCCGCAGCCAGGGAGATGCTGCTGAGCAGGATGAAGAAGAGGATGAGGTTGGTGAAGATGGAGTCATTGACAATGCGGTGGCACTGGAGGCGAAACCTGCATAGGGAGGAGAGAAGAGACACATGTGAGGAAGGCAAGGAAAGCAGCTCCCTGGGTCTCCCGGGGCCTTTCAATGTGCGAAAGGTGCGCGTCAGTTGGGGGAGTGGGCTCTCCAGCCTGAAGTCTTCCTGCGCTGGGTGACGGCAGCCCCAGCACCCCACCACGAGGCACATCTGCCCAGAATGCTGCCTTCTGAAGCTCTTTCATTGATAGGAGGCTTTGACGTTTTATAGGGTTACATCTGAGACCCCTGTGAATTTCTAAATTTTCAATGTTGTTGTGACCTTGACAACTGATTTTTGTTGTGGGACTTCTTTTCCCATCATTAAAAGACAACAACAACCACTTTGAGATCTACTTCATATTTTTATGTATAGGGAACAACAGAGCCACCCAGAGACGTGGATGCTGATGGCTGAACCTACACTCTACTGAGGCGATTTACTCGGTATGATAGCTTCATGGCGTATAATTCAATTCCATACCTCAGGACAATTACAAAGAACTACTACATACATGGATCTCTGGGCTCACACTGATAGTACCACAAATGCTAAACTTCCAGTGCCAAGGGTGTTTTGTGTTCTATCTTATTGTGACGGTATATTAATAGAAAGGTGATATGGGGATATCATCATTTGCACTTGGTAAATAAAAACAATGAAACCCAAGAAGAAGCATTTTGCCCAGAAATGTAACCTATAGAATGAGGGATTGAAACTAGGCCTCAGCCCTCTGCTCCTGGCATGTGGTTGACTAACTGCTCTGAAAGACCTTACTGCTACAGAAGCACCAAACGCTGGAAAGGACAAGCTCTTCCAGATAATTCTGGTTTCAGGAGAGTTCAGAGAAGCCTGCAATGACCATCCTCTTCAAACAAAAAAACAAACAAACAAACAAACCCTCCAATCTGGGGTCATGTGATAGGTAAGGTAGGAGGGCAGAGCTGCCTGAGGAGAGATGCCAGTAGCAGCACTGCTATCAGGAAACTTCATTTCAAGCCAGGAGTTTCTGGAACTAAGCTGCCCCAATAGTAATTAAGGTCACCAATTAATATGAACTATTGAGATCATAATCAAGGATCATTAAACATGCAAGATAAGTGGAAAATCAGAAAAATAAATAAATAAATAAATAAACAAATAAATAAATAAATAAATGATTTAGACTCCCCCCTGCCAAAAACTTTGAATATTAAAAATATCAGAAACAAAATATAGGACAACTATCTTAGAAATATTTAATGAAATAAAGGACTTGATCACAAAGATAATAAATTGATAGTTAAGTGTTAGAGATAAATGAATCTGTAAAATCAAGCAACAAATGGAACTGCTTGAAATAAAAAATTATAATAATCAATATAAAAACTAATTTAGCATAGACAAAGTGGAAGAGAGAACTAAGAAACTGGAAGATACAGCTGAAAAAATTACCAGGATAGCAAAATAGAGATAAGGAGATCAAAGGTATGCAAGACTCAGTAAGAGATAGGGTAGGAAGATGAGAAGGTCTAACATAAGTCTGATTAGAGCAACAGAAAAGAGAATAGAGAGAATGATGAGGGGCAATATTCAGAGATGATGGCTGTAATTTTTCAAGAATTAGCAATTATTATTTTAATCTTCAATGTCATTCAAGAACTGAAGAAAAATATAAATCCATAGACTTAAGAAGCATAACATATTCCAAGCAAGATAAATGAAAAAAAGTCCATGTCTAGACACACAGTAGTAAATCTGCACATTAAGGCAACAAACCAAAGATGGTAAAAGCAGCTCGAAATAAGGGGAGATTACCTACAAAGAACTGATAGAGGAATTAGGAATAACAGCTAATTATACAATAGGATAATTCATCTAACATGCTGAGTGACAAAACCTGTCAACTTAAAATTGTGTACATAGCAAAACTATTTTTAAGAATAAGAAATGAAAAAGACAATTATCACATGACCTCACTCATATGTGGAATCTAATGAACAATATAGATCTAGAGACAAAGAAGCATGGAACAGGCTGCAGAATCTCAGAGGGAAGGGGGGTAAAGGGGTGGGAAGAGATTAACCAAAGAAATATATGCATATATGCATAACTCATGGACACAGACAATACTGTGGTGAAGGCCTGGGGGGAATGGGTACGAGGTGGAGGGGGTCAATGAGGAAGAAAAGGGGGACATCTGGAACACTTTCAACAATAAAGATAAGTTAAAAAAAACCTGTTTGATGAAAACTAACATGTATACATGTCCAAATACATGGATGAAAACTAAAAACTTAAAGAATAAAATAGAAGTATCAAATTTCAGTATAAAAAAATGAAAGCAATTATATAGATAAACAAAGGCCAAATGAATTTATCATACAGGAACTACAGGAACTTCGAAAGAATGTATGTTAGGACACCTGAAATTGATATAATATATAATATAATATTGGATGTCAACTGTAAAAAAAAAGTAAAAAAAAAAAAGTACATTTTAAAAAAAAGAGAAGAAAAGAATGTACTTTAGGAAGAAAAAGAATGATTGCAGAAGGATGGGTTGGTAAGTTTGTATGTAAATCCAAACATATACTGTCTATATAATAATACTGATATTGACAATAATGTCTAACTTGGATTAAAAATACAGGTCAGGATTAAATACTAATCAACAATAACATGTAAGGCAGGAGGGATTGAGAAGAGTTAAAATAATCAAACTTCCTTTTATTTTGCAAGACGTTAAGGATGTCTTGCACAAAGTTAAAGATCTTATTTTGCGCCAGGACCGGTTTGGCTCAGTGGATAGAGCATCGGCCTGCGGACTGAAAGGTCCCGGGTTCGATTCCAGTCAAGGGTAAGTACCTTGGTTGTGGGCACATCCCCAGTGGGGGGTGTGCAAGAGGCAGCTGATCGATGATTCTCTCTCATCGATGTTTCTAACTCTCTGTCCCTCTCAATTCCTCTCTGTGTAAAATCAATAAAATATATTAAAAAAAGAAAAAGAACCTTTCCCTTAAAAAAAGAAAGCTCTTGTTTTGCTTTAGAGTTTAAGTTAAATAGATTTCCTAATTACCAAGAATAATCACCAAAAGACTAGAAATAGAGTTTACGTGTTTCAAAAAATGAAGTGACAAACACAGGCCGTCTGATTTGGAATCCAGAACTCCTTTCCCTAAAAGGAAATAAGGGGCAGATTACTGACAATGAGTGTAGGAATGCCAGCTGACTGTTCAGTGGAACAGCACATTTAACATGCTGAGGGACAAAACCAGTCCCTCTCTGCACACAAGCTGTGGGGAGCGGTGGTCCTGGTGCCTGGAGGGAGCGGAGTCCACCTTCCCCACTGCTCTCACACACCTGTTGTTGGGGCTGAAGATGAAAAATGCACTGGCTTCAGGCACGGGCTCCGCCTTTTCCTTCAGGTGCAGCTCCGAGAGTGGGCGTGGCCGTGGGCCCACGGGCATCTCAGGCTCCTCCTCATCCTCCTCTCCTGAAAGAAAGCAAGCACCTTCTAAAATAACTCCATTTACTTTCACCACTGCGCTGTCTACTTCCAGATACCTTCCTACGGGCAAGAATCAAGGCATCATTTGCATTTCTGAAAACATAAGGCACCAACCAAGACAGTCTCCCAGCTTTTTCCCCATGGGCACCACGGGAGTTCATCTAGGTTAGAAATACTTTCCTGGCAGCACCCGGTTTCCCCAGAACTCTACTGGTTTTTAAACTGAAATTCCCACATTCCAGGAAACGCCTCAGTTCCATGCACTTTGGGATGGTGGATCATCCTAGTTGTAAGGTTCTAGAAAAGGAGGCCAGGTTAGCTGAGGGCACTACCAGGTAAAGGAAGGGGATGGCTTAGTTGGCTTGTGGGATCCCCTGCAAACAGCTCCATCCTTGCAGGTTCCAAGAGTTTAAAATCAACACTTTGCCTATTCCTGAAACTATGAAACATCATGTACTGTAGAGACAGTGGGGTAATAATGCTGACCTCAATAGGCCCTTCATTCAAGAGTCTAGACATTCTTTTGTCTTCCCAGCTAGTGGCCACACTTAAGATGGACCAAAGGCAAATGACTTACAAGCTCACTACCCATGGAAGAGGGCCAGTACATGCTGAGAAGGGGGTTGGGCGCTAAGAGCACGGACCCTTCAGTCAATGCCTTGGCCCTATTTCTTTCTGACTATGTTTTTCTATGAATATGTTTTTCTTTTGCTTAATCCCTTCACCTTCTACCTGTTCCATCTCCCTTTGTGCTGAAAATATTGGAGAGAGAAACCATGATGGTATAGAGTAGCCCTCATTTCTTTGTTTTCTAATCCTCATTTGAAGATATGTTTTTACTGATTTTAGAGAAAGAGAGGAAGGAAGGATAAAATAAACATAAATGTGAGAGATAAACATCCATAGATTGCATCTCATATGTGCCAACTGGGGATCAAACCTGTAATCCAGATATATGCCCTGACAGGGTCTCAAACCCACAACCTTTTGATGTATGGGACAATTCTCCAACTAACCAGCCAGGGTTATTTTTTGGCGATTAAACTTCTACATGAACATTAGCTTTATATTGTAGAAAAGAAGAACGTACAAAAGAAGCGCAGATGGAGACCAAGCTGGTTGGAGAGACAGCCATGCCCTGCATACTCTCCTCAGCTTAAAGCGAAGACAGAGGGAAAATGCCTGGCACACAGTGTGGCTCTTTATCAAACAAGAAGCATTTTGGACCCAAGGTTGTTGTTGTTTTTTTTTTTGAGGATCAGCAGAATATAGATTAAATAAATCAGATTCTCTTCTTAGAATATTTTCAGTAGAAGAGAGGCACACAATGAAAAAATGTGTATGGCCAAGGGTAGAAGTTTTTATACTGAACCTGGTATGTAAAAGAAAGGTAAAATCTCACACTTGAAAGCAAAATAAATAAAACCCGAGTTGACCTAAATCATGATATTTGCAAGTGAAATTAAAGTAAGGATCTTAAGTTTCTGCCTAGCTGTTTGTTTTCCTTTCACTTTTGCTCCAAATAGCCCAACACTTTCTTATTCATGATAATTTGATAACAGGTAATTTAATGATTATCTTAATCATTTGTATTTATAGAAAAACATATTTACTAGTGTTATGCCTTCCTAATCTCCTCCTGAGGAATTCCTTGTGCTCTTTCACCTGTAACGGTCCGCCCGGCACCTGCTCTGACCTGGCCGGCCCTTGTGTTCTCTCTGTCACAGGCTCCTTCAGGCTCCTCATCAGAAAAGGGCATTCCACTTCAGAGATTCTGCACTTGCCAGATCCTCCACCTGGAAGGCTCTTCCCTATGATGTCCACACGTGTGATTCAGGCTTCCCCATGATTTCTTCAGGCTTCAGTCCATGTGCTGCCTCCTCAAAGAGGTCTTCATGGGCCTGACAGCAAAGCAGCAGCCCCATTGCTCAAGCACAGCCCTTGGCTCTGGATCTGATGTCACCTGGCTGGCTTGTATTTTTGCACATTGTCAGTATCCCCACTGAAATGTCAGCACAGAAAAGCAGGAGTATCCTGTGCTTGCCACAGTGCCAGGCGCACAGTAGGCGCTTGCTAAGTAGTTAGTGAACGAATGTCTCTGAGGTTCCCTCCAGCTTTGTGTGTTGAGAACAGTGGTCCTGAAATAACTTCTTTCTTCTCCAATTCTCTGAACTCAAAGTCCATTCAAGGCCACTCTTGCCCATGAGCTTCCCTGGCACCCCCTACCTCACTGCTCTCCTCCTCAAGCCCCTTGTAGCAATTCGAGTGACCCCCGCTTCTGGCCCTGTACTATACATCCCCTGATGCCCTTCACATTTCTTCTTCATTGTACTCATTAATTCAAAGTCCTTAGTGACTCTTAAGAACATGCGTATGTTCACTCAAATAAATTAAAGTTACATAAAAGCACAATCTTGGCACAATGCTTTTCTTCCTGGGCAAGTAGACATTTCTAACATTGAGTGCATATAAAGCTTGGAGGCTAACACCACCCGGTGAGCTCTGGAGATTAAACTGAGAGGGAAGAACTGACTGGCCACCTCTGGCCTCTGAGGCTGCTCTGTGGATTAGGAACAGGCCCCTCCTTTGGGTGTTCCTGAGAGGGCAGGGGCCATAGCCAGCAGAGTGCAGGCTGCAGTTCAGCCCTGCTCAGCGTCTCCATGCACACCTTTGGTGCAACGTGGACAAATAAACAGAGCAACCTACAGAGAGGGGTGGTGGCAAAGTGAGCAGGAGGAAGCAAGGAGGGAAGAGCGTGTAGGATTGCTCTCCAGCTCTGACCTTTCCCTTTGGAAGGCTGGTGGAAAGTGGGGCACAAGGACGCTCACCAGTGCTGCCCCCCTGGGGACACAGCAGGGCCAGCTGCCCTAAAGCTGTGAAAGCAGTTGGGAGGACAACTGATCAGAGGAGAAGCAGGCAGGAACGAGGCACTGACAAGAGCAGAGAAAACAGGTCAAGTGACCTTGGAGGAGACATTGGGGGTGTGGCCGCACCTGGTACTCAGGGAGCCAGGAGCTGCGCAGGCAGGAAGGGGGAGCAGGAGCTGGGAAGAGAAGCTGAGTTAGCCTTGAGGGGGATGGGGTGGGGCTTAGGAGCTGCTTTCAGGGCCTGAGCAGTGGTGATGGGGAGCAGCTGAGGCAGGACAGCCTTGGTTATGGACCAGAGGTGGGAGAAGTGTGGGGCCCAAAGAAACAAAGGCCTGGGTAGAAAACAGGGTAGAAAAAGGTGTACATGTGATCAGGAAAAACAATAGATCCTAAAGACATCTAAAGAATCCCTAGGAGTCAGCTTTTCAGTTGCAAATAGCTTTTCAGTTTAAAAGCAAAACCGTTCCAAGAATCCTTAAAGCCAGTCAACAGAGACACTTCTTTGATGACTGATGCAGGGACAATAGTATCCTTATTAGTCCATCCCCACGCCCCCCACCTGCTTTTTATTTATTTATTTATTTCATTAGAGTAACAAAGAAGAGAACAGCCATGAGTCTATTTAGGATAATGGAATTTGTGGTTATTGTCCTAGGTATGTGTCTGCCCCAGCCCTGAGGGAGAATGGCAGTGTGCAGGGCCTCCAGAAGGCTCAGGCAGGCAGGACAGACACCTTAGGGCCCAGAGGGATTTGTTTTTTTTATTGTCTTTCTCCTTAAACATTAATAACAATCATCATCCTTATAATAATCCTATGAGTACAGAGCCTCGCATGGTGGACCTCCATACACAATTCCAACAACTATTGATAGTTTGCCCATCTTGTTTCATTTACTTCTGTTCCCATTTTTAAAAAAATATTGGATTATTTTAAAGAAACCTCTAAATATTTCAGACTCCAGCTATAAACACTTCAGCATTTTAAAAATAGAATTATAATGATATCGTTATACTAATAAGACTAACAAAAACTACTTAAATCGTTTAGTTCCCAGTCCATGTTCAATTTCCCCCAATTATCTAAAACAATGTCATTTCAAAGTTTATTGATTCATGCAGGATCAAGACAAAATCCTTCCATTGCATTTGGCCAATAATTCTCTGTCTTTGAAATTCTGTGATGGTTTCCACCCAGATGGGCTTTAAAACTTCAAAAAGCTTAGTGCCTGCACCTGGACACACCTTCCCTGCCCTCCTCCCAGCCCAGAGCCACCCCATTTCCCCGGTAGAGGGAGGTGAGAGAAGGGAATGACCACCAGGAGCCTGCTCCCAGGGACAACTTGGCTGCTGGAGCCCTTGCAGGGAACACAGCAGAGAACCCGGGGAGGGAAAGCAAAAGGAAAACCTAGCTCTGCTTGTAAGTGGCCACCAACTCAAATATAGCCTAGCCTACACAGAGCAGAAAATGTCAGTCACATCAACAGTCCCTTATTGCGTGGAATTGAGTGCGAGCTTGAAACTGGTGGAAATAATCTTCGATTGTAGGTAAAAGGGAGGCAAACCCAGGGCTGGTACAGGATGTGGGGTTGCAGGAGGCAGAGAGGTGAACCCTGGAGGGAGGCGGAAGGAACTCTCACATCCCAAGCCTCCCAGCAGAGCCTGCCTGCCATGGACAGATCAGACAGAAGATGAGAAGGCCGAGTGGCACTAGCTCTTTTCATAATAAGAGACCTGAAAGCGGTTTACAAAGTGACAAGTGGGACATCTGTGGTGGCAGCTGTCCTTGTACTCAGCACTGCCTCCTGAGTAAGGACAAGGCAGATTTGGAATTTACTATTATTATTTAGTGTGCATGATGCTGCGACATATGTTAGACTAATGGATTATATAATGTTAATGATGATTTTACAACATAGGATATAATAAAACCTTAAATGTATACATAATCCATCTTCCAAAGGACACGCCAGCACTGCTCAAGCCTAATTTACTCAGTCTCACACTGTTATTATGAGCAAACCAGGAGCAGTGTTTCCCCCAGATGATCATGGGTAACGCTCAGTGCAGACTGGAGACACTGAGCAGCACAAGGTCCCTGTAGAGGAAGACTGGAACCATTGGCCCCTAACACATGGTTACTTTCACATGGCTTTAGAATTTAGGTCTCCTCCATTCCTTTCCTGCCCACCCCCAACTGCCCCCCGTGGCAGGCAGGGGAACAGTACCTGTGGCTTCCGGGTTTGGGTAGACACCCTTGTCCTCATTTTCATTGGGCTGGAAGTCATCCACATTGATCTAGGCAGCCAAGGGAGAGAGAAGGAAGAATCCAGTCAGACATGACCCAACTTTTAGAGGCTGCATTAGCATCAGTGGCTGAGTTGTTGATTCAAAAATATATCCTCATGACTTTGCACAGACCCCCGAGACATTAACAGAGGTGGGATTCACTCACTCTGCCTGCTCTTCACATTCCTGCTCTCCTGATCCACCCTCACTGCTCTTATCCACCCATCTCTTTCCCTCCTTGCTCTTTTCTGTGGGTGTCTGACCTGGGGAGACGGTCCCTCCCCTCCCAGGTCCTGGAAGGAAACAGTGCTCACCTTGGTGGTGGGTGGGGACTCTCCGTCAGCTGTAATGGATTTCAGCTCAATTTTCTCCTCCTTGGTCTCCTCCACTGCTGGCTTCTCCACCACCTCCTGTTTCTTCTCTGGGCTGGCAGTCCTGGCCGGTCAGCAGGAGAAAACCATAAAGGATGTTTACTGGAGTGACAGGGAACAGGGGTAGGGAACTGCCCTGAGGTCTATTGGGGACAATGAGAGCAGATTCCTGTGCCTGTGTCCATCTTCCTTCTCCCGACACAGGCAGGTGCAACTCCACAAATGCTACTGGGCTGGGCCCAGGATCCAGGCAGCTGGCCACACGTCGCTGCCTGTACTCAGTTGGCCTTTCCCAGGCCCCGTCTAAGTCAGAGAAAGATTCTGGGAACTCATTCAGGCTTGGCTCCTGAGAACTCGGCCCAGAACCCAGCAGATCTGTGGCCTAGGACAGTCCCATCTTAGACAATGACAAGACAATGGAGGGCCAATTTTGCCTTCAAAACAGTGAGGAGGAATCTCTCTTTCACCTGGAATTGCAATTCCTCACTGAGTGGCTGCCTCCTTCCTTCTCATCCTTTGCTCCCCTCACCTAAGATGACCTCTTTTCTCCAAGGAGAAAACCACAACTTTCCACACTGCTGGGGGAATGCAACACCTTCACAGAGGCTGCGACTCATGCTAGTCCTCACTTTGGAGCAATGCCTAGGAATTAGGGGAGAGCCCCAACCTATTCTAGGAAGTCCCAAGCCCAATGCCCTTCTGGTAGCAACACAGGCCAGCAGAGGCCATGCTCACACCTCTCTTTACCACCAATGGGAATGGCATTCCAGAACTGGGCCCTGGGGTCCTGGGCATGGGGCAGCTTAGAGGGTTACCTGGCCAGCTTCTTTCTCTCCTTCTCTTCTTCTTCCTCCTTCTGGGCAGATGTGAGGCTCTCAGCATCAGCCAGGTTGTCCACAGCAATGGCCAAGAACACATTCAGTAGGATATCTGTTTGTGTCCATTCTTAAAGAAAATGACCCTTGGCCTTGGGCTTTTCGGTGGGCACAGGGGGCTGGGGGGCGTGCAGGACATGCAGAGATAGAGTTCCCCACAGAGGGAGCTCAACAGTGACCCAGGGGTGCTGAGCTCAGGAGTGTCTCTCCTCCATCTCTTTGCCTTCCCACCATGCTACCAGCTACCTGGAGTTTTCTAAGGGGTGGAGAGTGGGCTGGCTTTCAGGCTAGAGCAGGGAGGGAGGAAGGCAGTGCTCTGCCTCGCTCTTTAATTGCTGCGCTTCATCACTGGTTCCCCACAGAGATGGCTGGCTGTAATTGACATTATAAAGAGCATTGTTTCTAACAACGCAGAAGGCTCTTAAGAGCTGTTCATTACAGGGCACTGAGGAGGTGGTCTGATATCCCTGCCAACTCTTAATGTGAGCCGCCCCTACAGAGGCCCTCAGGGGTGCGGTGGAGCTCAGCAAATTTGACTGAAGTGGCTGTTTGCCCTTGTCTTCTCCCTCTACCCCCAACTTTGAATGGAAACACTGGGTCAGAGAACTGTAGAAGCAAAGAAAGGATAGCTGAGCAGGGACTTAACGTCTGTTAAGTCTGACCTCCTGCTCCAGGCACGACAGTCATACCATTTCACACACAGGAAACCACAACCAGGGATGGGGGGTATGTCCAAGAGGCTGCTGGGTACCTGCCCTTGGGCCTTCCCCACTGACCCTCACAAGGACCCATTGAGGAGCAGTTACTGTCACTTTATCACCCCAGTGTATCAGCAGCAGCGGTCACCCAGCTTGTCTTTGGGGCCATGGCCATGCTTTCTGCATTACATTCAGCTGTGATTTAGACCCCGGTCTACTTGGCCGCCCACCTCAGCACAGAGCCTCACAGGGTTACCACCAGGGGAAAGAAGAGTACCCACATGTGAGACCCTAAAATACTGCCCGTGGACCTGCCTAGTGAGGCGCGTCCAATTCTCCCTGTGACCAAAGGCTGGGAGAGTGGCTTCAGAGGGAGGAGCATTGACCAGAAGGCAGGGGGAGAGGTGATGGTCATGTCAAGGACGAGGTTCAGTCAACAAAGCCTCCCATCGCCACGAGGCCAGGCAGCCAGGGCAGCGAGGGCGTTCACACCTGGGTGGCTCACATGGGAGTTCTGTTGTGAGAGGGGAGGATGTTGTTTACCTGAACCAGGAGGAGGACATGCCTCCTGGAAACGGGCAGAACAGCACAGGAAGATAAACTTACATCCCGCCTGTGCCACAGCTCCTGGCTCCTTCTGAGCCCCTCTCCCGCTAAGGAGGTCTGGGCTGGGAACTGCGTTCTCCCCCAGAAGATGCATCTCCCCACTTGCCTGGGGGCCCTGTGGACAGGCAACTAGTTTTCAACCCTGAGTCATGACCTGCGGGCACACCTATTTGACATCGGGCTGTAGGCTGAGGGAGGGTGGGTGGCAGGGATGGGGAGGCAGGAGCAAAGGATACAGTTTCCACAGATGAAGAGGATGATGAAGTAAATACAGACTAACATCCCTGGAAAAGAGGGGCCGCCATAAGCCATGATCCCATCATACATCACCGAATTCCAGTCCTCCCCGGTCAGGATCTGAATGACACATTCCCACCAATAAGGGACACAGTGTTAGACCAACAGCAAACCCAAAACTCCCCTGCCCTGTCCCGCTCTGCTAACAAGAACGCCTGAAATCTCCTTCCACTTCTGGCCCTCCTGCCCCAGCTCTCCTCCCTGGGCCACTGAGCTGGACCTGGCAGGCTGACCCTGACCTCAAAGTGCATGGCCACCGGCACACTATTATTTGAGAAGTGACCCACAGGGCTTCCTGGTCAAAGCACCTCCCACTGCCCACATATGGTGCATGAGATGGCCACCGCTAGCCATTCCTTGGGTTCAGGCATGGCCTCTTTACAAATGTGAATGTCGTCCATTGGGAGAATAACACACAACCCAGTTCTCTCCAAACATTAGTCACCTGGGTCCAAGCTTTAAGATTTTGGCAACATCCACATTGTTATTAATTTTTATCTGTAAATCAACCTACTTTTAAACTTAAACAAGTGCTACTTTAGATTTGCCCTAAACCAAAATATCTATGAAAGCACAAATTTGATAGGCTAGCTATATATTTCTAGGGGCAACCATGGTGGATAGACAGACAGAGCTCCATCCTTCCCTCTCACAACAGAGTAGTCTGCTTTTATTTGTTTATATTTTGGACTTCATATAGAATCTATTTGAATAAAGGTTCTCAAGGCTAGGAAAAGTTTTTAAACCTCTCAATTAGATCTTTTTTCAATGGTTCACCCAACAGGGACATTCCACAGGGGCCTGCAGGTGGGGGAAACTATAGAAGGAACTCAAGGTTCCCCTGGCATGGACCCTCTGTGGCTGATCTAGCTGGCTTTGGCTGCCCGTACAAGGGTGAAGCTTCCCCCAACCTTGCCAGGCTCCTCATCCTGCTCCCCACTTCCCCCACCACTCGATTACCCCCGCCCCCGCCTCCCACCTCAGGTCATAAGCCCAGCAGAGGAGAGTCCATACCTGAAACACGGTGAGGAGGGACTGGGGAAAGTTATCAAACGTGCTCCTCCGAGTCTGCATCTCATCAAAGTTGAACTTTCCTCCAAAGAGCTGCATCCCCAGCAGGGAGAAGATGATGATGAAGAGGAAGAGCAGTAGGAGCAGGGAGGCGATGGAGCGCACGGAGTTCAGCAAGGATGCCACCAGGTTGCTTAAGGAGTTCCAGTACCTGAGGACCAAATGAGAAATCAACACCCTTCTCCTGTGCTTTCCTGGACTTCTTTCCTCATTCACACACCCGCTAGAGTTTAAGGTAAGTTTCAGCTCCCTCCTCGTTTCCCCTTTCTTGGTGTGGTGTTCAGAATTGGGCTGGCAAGCTCCCAATTGGAACGTGCAGCTAGTTGATTCAAGGTTCCAGGATTGGTGACGTGTAATGGAGAAGAGACGGTCTGACCTAGTTCTGCTGCTGCTAGCTGTGTGTGCCTTTGGACAAGCCACTTAACCTCCTGTCCTTCTGCCTCCCGCTGAGGAAATAGAGAGAATAACCCACACTTCAGCAAGTTATTGGGAGGATTACATGAGATATTAAGAAATAAAAAGCTTCCAGTATAGTGGCTGGTGCACAGGTGAAAAGGATAGTTATACTGGTATTGTTACCACTGGGGATTTTAAATAGAAAAAACACTTTCCACCCCCCAGGAATGCTCCCCTCAGCAGCTGTCCAGCACAGGCAAGAGTTAGGTCACCCACAGGTAAGAGAGGGGGCATCACTTAGCAGTTCCCAAGAGTACCCTGCCCAAAAAGTGTGTTTTGTTTTTTTAAAGCCTCTCTTCTGAAGATCCTGATTCAATAGCTGCAATTTGAGGCTCAGACATCTGCATTTATTTTATGTTTTCTTTATTTTATTTTTTCATCACCATCACCATTTATCCTCCTTGTACCCTCTTTGACCTCTACCCACTCCTCTCCCCCTCACCCCAACAGTCATCACACTGTTGTCTGTGTCCATGAGTTCTTTTTCTTTCTCTTTTGCTCAATCCATCCACTCTGACAACATCCCCCTCTCACACCAGAGCTGTCTGCCTGCTATCTACCTACCAGTCTGTCTCCATTTGCTTGTTAATTCAGTTTGTTCATTAAATCCCACAGATGAGTGAAATCATGTGGCACTTGTCTTTTTTTAACTGGCTTAGTTCACTTAGCATTATGTTCTCCATGTCCATTCATGCTATCCCATGGCTGAGTAGTATTCCATTGTGTAAATGTGCCACAGATTTTTTATCTACTCATCTACTGATGGACACTTGGGCTGCTTCCAAATCTTGACTTTTGTAAATAACACTGCAATGAACATTGGGGTGCATATATTCTTTCAAATTAGATAATCTATTCAACAAATGGTGTTGGGAAAATTGGACAGATAATGTGCAAAGTAAATGAAACTAGATTACCTTCTTACACCACACACAAGAATAAACTCAAAATGGATTAAAGACTTAAATGTTAGACTCAAACCATAAATTACCCCCGCCCCCAAATCATAAAACATAGCAAAATCTCAGACATTTATCATAGCAATATTTTTCTGCTATATCTCCTTGAGCAAGGGAAACAAAGGAAAAAATAAACAAATGGAACTACAGTTTGAATGTCAATATGAACTCCTTTGATGCTCCTTTCTCCTTCCAAGTTGGGCCAGTCATTCACCCTCTGTTTTTAGAACATCATACATTTAGTTGCATCTGTTCTACAAATGCAATGAGTCTTTTCATTGTGACAGTCTCGTCTCACCAGAATTGGCTCTGAGTTCTTGAGGGCTGGAACCAGAAGTTCTGTTCTCCTATTTTCTCCATCACTGTCCCCAGATAAAGTCTGTGTAACCCAGGACATGTGGCGGACTGCCTGGGGTCCCCATAGGCTGGAAGTTGTAGTCATTGTTTTGTTTAAACAAGAAGTGAGAGAGCCTTTCTAGGGCTAGACTGCCCATCCCGTTTATGCCTGAGCAGCATTCCCAAACGTGCTGGAGAGGAAACCACTGAGAACAGTGACGTGTTCCTTAAACACTGATTTCCAGGACCCCCGGGAACCATGACATCATACTCTCTGGCTCTTGGTCTCGCGTGATTCTCTTGCGACCACTCCAGCATTTGTTGGGTCAACTAATGTTTAGAAACCAGAATTTTAGAGCATATTTATAATGAGAATTTCCAGCGGTCAGAAGGGAATGTGTCGATGTAGATTAAGGTGGGAAAGGCAGGGGGACGAGGTTTGGGTGTGGTGGGAACAGATGGGGTGGTGGTGGGACTGCCCAACAGTTACAAGTGGCAATTTGTATTAATACCTCCCCCATATCATTTCTTTCCCTAAATCTTTGGGTCAAGTGTCTGAGATTCCTGACGGTTCCACTGCCAGATCACATGTCAAACTGTAGGATGTCCCCCTAAAATGTATTCATGTAGATCATGTTTGTGCTGTTTGCCTTCAAACCCCTGTTGCTTCCCGTTCAACCCGGGCAGGGTGGGGTTCGCCCGTACTGGGCTGCCACCTGCACCTTTGTTCCTTCAAACATCATGAGGGTGCCCAGCATGTTGAACAGAAGCCTGTCCGTCCTTCATGTGCATGTGAGGGGCTCTGAGACCAAGACAAAGAGATTGCGAATGAGGTACTGTGGCAAAGGACACCCAGGGCTCAGAAGAGAAGCAGAGTTGGGGCTGGGCATGCCTGAGCTGGTAGCAGGTAAGATGTAAGAGACATCTTATCTGCTGAGATATGGAGGGCCCGGGCAGCCTCCGGGAAGGGTGGCATGAAATACCATTTAGGCAAAGTGGTAGGCAGCCCTTCCAGACCCTCAGGCCCTCTCCTTAGTGTCAGTCTGGTTCTTGACAGCCATTACAGCCCTGGCCTGAGGTCTGGTGCTGTGCGGGCTCAGAGGAACATTAGCTGGTGGTAAACTAGAGAGGTTAATGGCATACTCACAATCCACTGCGGCTTTTATCATAATTCATTACAAGTATGAAACATACTCACACACCAAAAAGGAAAGAGCAGCTGCAGAACCAAGTGTGAATGTCCTGGACCTCGGAGAGGAGCCCAGGAGAACTCAGCGCCCTCCCTCCAAGAACACCGCACACCAGACTACAGGGACACAGCCCCAAAGCACATGCCACCCATCCTCAGACATGCCACCTGCGCAGATATCCTTGGGGTCAATTTTCCTTTTCAGCCCTTCGGAGGCTCTGAATCACTGCCTCCAAAGTGTGTCTTTGCCCACCCATCCCCCGCCAGACCCAGCCCACTGCCTTCCCCTTCCCCTTAAAGCTGGGGCATGTAACAATACAGGAGTCCGTCCATCCGTGTCGTCGTCCGTCCCCCCCCGTCCCCCCCCCCCCCCCCGATCTGACCGTTTTTTCTTTACCTAAATTCTCTCACTTGCTGACCCTGGCTTCACCTTTGTTACCTCCCTGGGTTTAAGTTGCTACCATGTGTTCAGGGGTACTTGTATCTCCCTCCCTCTCCTGCTCCGAGCCTGTTCCTGGTTTGAGTCCTGATATCCCTGTGGCTGGTGCAAGGAGAGGCTAGGGCAACACCGAGCTCCTCACTGATGAACCTGCTTCCCCAGGGTTTCTCACATGACTGAATCCTTTCCCCCTTTCCTGCCTGCCCCTCCCATTCTTGAGATGGTGTACAGATGCCCATACTACACACTGAAATTTGCTTTATAAACATGCCACAATAGATCATTGCCACCAACACAAGGAGATCTAATGTTTGGAGGGTGTCTGGAATGACGGAGTCCTTCCTTAAGGGGTTCTGTTTTCTTGCGTTTCGGTCTGTTTCGTTCTTGTCTTTTTTCTGGTTTTTCTCTCTCTCTCTCTCTCTGGAGATACTATCTATCTATCAGCTCGCTAGCGCTAGCGCTACTTACCCGGACGTCATGAATTCCGTCCTCCTTCCTTCCTTAAGTCCTTTCCTTCGTTCCTTCTCTCCTCCTTCCACCCCACTCCCTCATCCCCCCCCCCCTCTCTCTCTCTCTTTCTTTCTTTCTTTTTCTTTTCTTTTCTTTTCTTTTATTTATTTATTTATTTATTTATTTATTTATTTATTTATTTATTTATTTTTACCACTCAGGACAAATTTAGTTTTGGCCCTGTGTGAGACAGAGGGGAGGTAGGGTAGAGTGTTTGCAAAGCATGCAGAGTATTGGTACTGTTACTGGGAAGGTCTTTCCTTTAAAGCGAGCCTGATGCTCTGCTCTGTACCTAGAATGAAAAAGTCCCAGCCCTGAGCTATTTGAACTAAAGGATCACAAGATGAAAGTTCCAGTTCAAACAAGGCTCAGGCCACTTTCTGTCATTGGAGAGAAGGGAGAATTCCACAGGACTCAAGCCAGAGACAGACTCAGAGCAAGAGAGGGACGGAGATACAAGTATCCTTAAATGGATGGCGGCAACCAATTGATGCTTTTCTCTCACATCAATGTTTCTCTCTCTCTCCCTGCCTCTCTCTAAAATCAATAAAAAGATACCCTTGGGTTAGGGGGGAAAATAAATCAACGTTTCCAATTACATAGAAAGGTTTACCTTTTAGGCAAAAAGTGGACAAGGGACAGCAGCAGAAAATTAGGCCAGTGTTTCTCAAAGCGAGGTCTCTGGACCACCAGCACGAACTGTCCACTGGCTGGTCAAAATCCCTAGAGGTGGGTCTTTAATGAGACCTCCTAACGAGTTCAACTAAGTATGAGAATCACAATCACTGGTCAGAACACACTGTGAACAGTAGTGAGACATCGCAAAGTCTTCTCTGAGAGATGGTAAAAGAATCTTGTTTGGTGGCAGGACCACGCACAGATGACCCGCCTCAAGGCCCAGCACCCACCCCAGGCCACGTCATATGCCTTTTCTTGGCCTCTGGAGTGTATTAGGGACAAGGTTCAGAGGGATCATGGGATTCCCCTGCATAGTTAGTCTTGTTGTTGTTTTCCAGAAGCCCCCAGAGGGTTTGGAGACTGGAAAACAGGAAGATGATGGCCCCTGCCAAAGCTTCCAATTAGATAATGAAATTATTCTGTTTACAGAGATCTGAAAATAACACTAATCTTTCTCATGGAGCAACTATGGAGGCTCTCCAATAAAGATAGAGTTAAAAAATAATTTCTTGGCCATAGTGCCAGATTATAAATAGATAAATCATTGATTAAAAATAGAATGAATGTTAAATCTCTTGAAGATGCTATGACAATATCTAAAAGCAAAGTTCTTTTATATAGAAATTAAAACAAAGCAAAACAAAAACAAAACCCCCAAACACATGGACTTTGAAAATTATTTAAGAGGTCCTAGAAACTGCAAATTAAAAATAGCTATCACCAGACCCCAGGAGAAGAAATTAAAATCAGCAACTATATAACAAGTATCAGTATGCTAAGTCCCATAAGTTCTGTCTCAGGGACACAGACAAGACAGTTTAGCTGTCAACTTTGAGTTCATGGTCATGAACTGCACAGAACCAGAAGCCAGGCACACAGAGGTGCCTTTTTTGTTTGTTTGTTTTGTTAATCCTCGCTTGAGGATATTTTTTCTCATTGATTTTTTTAGAAAGAGTAGAAAGGAGGGAGGAAGGGGGAAAGAGAAAGAGAGGTGGGGAGAAGAGAAACATCGATGTGAGAGAAACACTTCAATTGGTTGCCTCCCATGCGGGATCTGATGGTGGCCAGGGAATGAACCTGCAACTCAGGTTCAATGCCCTTGACTAGGCATTGAACCCAGGACCCTCCAGTACACAGGCTGATGCTCTAACCACTGGGCCGTGCCGGCCAGCATGCCTTTTAATCCCGCTTTGCCCCTGAGCAGTTTGTGTGGCCTTGGGAAAGTGAGTTAACTCTAAGCCACAGTTTTCTCATTTGCAAAATGGGAATAATGATCATATGGCGTATCCGCACCTTTTCTTACAGGTAATTGTGAGGAGCAAATGCACTTGAGTTCAGTCACCCTCTCATCACAGAGCCAGCCTCGATGCACGTTAACAATGATTGTTACTATATTTTTACTTTTATTTTAAACCAAGAATTTTTGAAATGCCAAGACATTCAGGACATTTATAAAGAGTTCTTTTTTTGGGGGGGGAGGGGGGAGAGGGGCATTGTTTGCTCGGGAGGGTCAAACTTGTGGATTTAAATTCTGCATGCACTTTCAGTCTATTGTCTGGTACTAAACCTTCCCCTCCTGTTCCCAGGTTCCACAGCAGGGCTTGTCACAGTATTACATGGTGGAGAAACAAAAGTAAGAGAGTATGTATGTGTAGGCTGTGTTCTCTGATAATAACAGTTACTATTAGGTTAATAATAAATGCTCCGGATGTGTCTCCTCTGCCTGGCACTCTTCTGCCTGAAGTGATCACTTTACATCCTTCTCCCATTTGACCCCAACACCACCACAGGAACAAGCAAGCTTGTGCGAGGTGCTTGCTGAGAACCCTTTACAGAGAACAGTAACACCTCGGGATGTTGTTCAGAACACTCTGAGCAGGATCTGCCTAACTCCAGGGCCCTGAATGGGAGAGACGCCCCTCCTTCCCGCCCACGCTCGCTTCCTAACACAATCCTGATGACGGTCACCATGCGCCTGCTGTCAGCCAGGCCCCACAGCAGATTCTTCCGGAGAGGGACTTGCTTCCTTCCACATGCTCTGACATGGGCTGACCACAACCCACAGTGAGGAATATATATTATACTGCAACTCAGGTGTAGATCTCAAAGATTTTGAAAAACACATGTGTTCATGTGAGGCCTTCTGATGTTTTCTTACTCTATTTCAGTCTTTCATGAAAAGCGAGAATGTGGAGAAATTGGAACCTTTATACATCACTGATGAGAATGTAAAACAGCCTAGTCTCTGGAAAACAGTTTGGTGTTTCCTCAAAACCTTAAACACAGAGTTTTTAAATGACCTGAATATTCCACTGCTAAGCATATATCCAAGAGAAATGGAAACATGCACCCATACCAAAAACTAGAACATCAGTTACTCATAGTTGCATTTTTCATAGTGGCCAAAAGGTAGACATAAACCAAATGTCCACCAAGCAAGGAATGAATACACAAAATGGGGCATATGTCTATATATTGGCATGTTATTCAGCCAAGAAAGGAATGGAGTATTTTCCATCCTACCAAGTGGGATAAACGGGAGACCATCCCGCCAAGTGAAAGAAGCTAAACACCATGCACTGTATGGTCCACACAGGTCATTGCTCACAATAGGCAGACCTCCAGGGACAGAGAGTCAATGAGTAATTGCTTCTGGGAGGAAAGTGAGGGATGAGGAATGGGTATGGGACCTCTTTTTGGGGTGATAAAAATGGTCTAAAACCAGACAGTGCTGATGGTTGCAAAACTCTGAACATATATAAAAAATGAATTGTATAAAGAGGTGATTTATAAGTATGTTAATTACATCTTACTAAAGCTGTTTAAAAATGATGGTTGTGATCCAATAAACTGATTTCAACATCCCAAATGGGTCAAAACTCAGTTGAAAATGATTGTCCTAGAATATGCTTCCCACTCCCGACCCCTGCCCTGCCTGTCATCTGCATGGGAATCACTGCGGAACCTGGCGGACGGACAGACAGGCAGGGGGTGAGCGTGGGGAAGGAGGGATGAAAGCCCTCTGTAGCACAATGTCCACGGCCCTTCTTCAGTTAAAGGCCCTTGGAACCAAGCCTGCACCTGCTCGACAGTGTTTCTGTCTCTCACAGTTGGGGGGTCACGAGAACAGAGCTGGGGGAGATTCCCGGGGGAGCTGGCTGAATGGGGTGGGTGTCCCCGTTGTTCCCCTCCAGCTTGCCTCAGATTCCAATAGGAAGGCTCAATCGCCAAGAGCCACCTTGTGACCTTGGGGTGGCGGGCAGGCCTCAGGTTGGCAAAGCAAACAGGAGACGGGGTCCCGATGCCATCTTGAAGCCTCCTGGGCTTCCTGTATGTGGCTGAGCAAATCCCTAATTTGCTTAGAGCAATGAGTGAGTCTCTGGTAGATTCAGTCAAAAGGCCTTCTAAGTGATATGCCATGTACAGTGAATCAAAGCTGCCTCCCTGATGGAGCCAAGGGCGGACCCCTCTGGGAACAGCAGCAGCTCTCCCGCCCAGGCCTTTCCGCCTCCCTGCCCTCCAGGCTGTCTCCTCGAGTCCCGTGAGTGGAGGGCAATACCTGGTGATTTTAAATATCCTCAGGAGCCGAACACATCTCAGCACAGAGATGCCCAACGGGGACATGACCTTGGTCTCCACCAGGATGGTCTCCAGGATGCCCCCGCACACGATGAAGCAGTCGAAGCGGTTGAAGAGGGACACGAAGTAGGCCTGCAGGCCCAGGCTGTACATCTTCAGCAGCATCTCCGCGGTGAACAGGGCCAGAAGTGCCTTGTTGGCCGTGTCTGGCAGGTCCGGGAGTGGGATGGGATCCAAACAGGTGCAAGAGGAGGGGATATGGGGAGGAGGAGGAAGAAAACACAGTGATAATCAGCACTGAAAAAACAAATTCTCCCTTCCCAGCCAGGACACCTCTCCCATCCACAGCCAGCAAGACAGAACAGGCAGGGCCAAATTGATGGGAAAGAGGTATCCATTTACCAAATACACCATCTCCCTTATCTACAGGAGATATAGTCCAAGTCTCCCAATGGATGACTGAAACCGGAGATAGTACTGAACTCTATGTTCACTGTTTTTCCTGTACATTCACACTCCGACAGTGAAGGCTTCACAATACTACTCAGAACAGTGTGCAATTTTATTTTTTTATTTTTGTTAATCTTTGCCTGAGGGTATTTTTCCATTGATTTTTATAGAGAGTGGAAAGGGAGGGGGGCAGAGTGGGGAGAGAAAGAGAGAGAGAAACATTGTTGTGAGAGAGACACATTGATTGGTTGCCTCCCACACATGCTACCACTGGGGCTGGGGATCCAACCTGCAACCCAGATGCCTGCCCTCGACCAGAAATTAACCTGCGATCCTCCATTGCATGGGGTGATGCTCTAACCGCCTAGCTGCAATTATTTTTGGAATTTTCCATTTAATATTTTCAGATCACGATTGACCACAGGTAACTGAAACCTTAGAAAGTGAAACTGAGAGTAAGGGGGCGGGGGGCACCATATCTACTACAAAAGCTTTGCAGCCTTTCTTTCTCCTCACAGCAGCTCTGAGGGTATTAGTGCCCATTTTTCAGATATAAGAAGCGAGGTTCAGAGAGATGGTACTCCCCCCAACTAATAAGCCAAGAGGCGAAGCCAGGCCATCAGAGTCTGGAGTGCACCCTGGTCTGCCTGTGAGGCCCTGGCCAGCGAGGGCCTCTTTGAGGGGTTGCTCTGGGGACTGGGCACTAACTACCGGCCGAGGAGGCTCCCCGTGTTCAGGCCACTGCTGCCCTTCACCCTACGTTTTTGCTCACCTCATCCTCACGTGTGCAGCGCACCTGGACTTACTGCCACCTATACCTCCAGGCAACAGGAAAGCTAAAGAATTGAAAACTCATTCTGGGAAGTCGGCAGCCAAGGGTCTGAGAGAGCCAAACCAGGTGTAGCATGTGTCCATGTCACCTGTGGGGCAGGCAGATGGCATGGACCCAGCCAGGTGAGCCCCGCTTGTTTACCATGAGGTGTGTATTTTACTGTGGGGCTTTTGAGCTGCCAGGCCCTTGGTGACCCCAGCAAAGAGTCCCGGCCCCTGGACACTTTCCCATCCATCTTCTGCATGTGATGGCTCACTTTTTGGGATTCAAGCATGTCAAACTCTCGGCCCGCGGGCTGCATGCCTTGCTTATTTGGCCCGTGTTAGCCTTTGAGTTTGACATGCTTGTGCTAGAGTAAACCAGGATGGCGCCAGAGGCTGCTTCTCACCTTGGACTTCTGTGAGCCAGTGCGGCTGGTTGTAATGCTCTGAGGCAATGGTGAGCGTGTTGAGGAACACCAGGAAAATCACCAGCCAGTAGAAGACATTGGACTTGACCGCGGCACGACACTTCCTTCTGCAGAACCGATTCCACCGGCGCCAGTAGCGACTGGAAAGGGGCGGCGGGGTGGTGAGGAGAGAAGGGTGGGAGGGCTATGAAATTCAGATTTCCCTACATTATTCCACTGTGTAAGCATGACCGAGAATCACTACGCTAGATGAACCCTAGCAAACACATCACATCTTGTAATTCCATGGTGGCGTGTTTAAAGCGCACCCCTAATTTCATCCTCTCAATGCAGAGAAAATATGCAGCTGCATGTGTAACTCTGAGACCAAACGTTGAACAAGTGCCTGCACTGCAACTGACAGAAGGCAGAGGATGCTTGGGAGGGCCACACAGAGGGCCGCGCTAAGGACTTCGAGAGGGAGAATGATATGATGAGGTTTGATTTGAAAATAAAACAATGAACACAAACAACAACTCTGCCAACTTCTACTCAAAGAGCAGTGGGAAGAATGCTCTCTCAGCTGTCCAGGCTGAAGAGGAGGAAGGCAGTAGCTTTATCCATGGAAAAGAGGACACTGAATTAATATGAATTTTGGAGGCAAAACCAATAGGCCTTTGAGCCTGCCTGGGTGTGCAGGATAAGAGAGAAAGGGGTGGAGAAAGGTATGGAAGGGAGAGCCGGCATTTTTAGCTAGGGTGACTGATAGAGTGGTCCTTCTAGCCAGGAAGGTATCAACACAGAGAAACAGTGCTCTGGGCAGGGAGGTTGCTTAGGGAGCTCAGCTCTGGAAATCCACTTGAGGGGCTGGCAGGTACTGTAGAGAGAGCCAGTGGCAGTGGAAGATGGGAAGAAATGAAGATGGTTTGGGTCATAGAGAAGGCAGGTGAGAAACAGCAGAATCGTGGAGCAATGTCCATGAACATCTGCACTCACACCTGTATTCTAAGTTTCCAGGGAGGGAGACCTCTGCTGTTTATGATCCCTTCACTCATCCCAGATTACTTCTACCTACTGTCCCTCAACAACCCTTTACCAAATCCTGATACAACGAGATTAGAGATGTGGGCAGCGCCTCTGGGAAGGGTGTGGTTTCCTCAGAACCACAGGGAGAACCTTGTTTTTTGCCTTGCAGAGCAGGGAGGGAAAAGCAGGGAGGGTTCACTGGGTCATGTTCTGATCTGGCCCCTATTATCACTGTGGGTGCTGGAATGCCCGCTCCAGTGAGCACCTCACCTTTGTGGAGGACACTTACCTGCTACCTAGGGAAAAGTCACTACACAGGGAAGAAATGGCTCGGGTCAGAAAATTATAGTTCCCAAATGCACTTCCCAGCCTGGGTAAGTGGGAGGACACGAGAGGGCGAACAGAGGGGCAAAGGAAGGGGCCTGAATCCCAGGTGGTTGGTGCTTAGAGAGCTGCCACTTTTGGAGGCGGCCAGACCTCGGTACGGAGGAGTCTTTCTCACCTGGGTGGGACTCTGATTCTCCCATTACTGTGGTTATTAATATTGTGGAGAAATTTGGTAACACAATGTTTTTCCCCCTGAGTAATGAATTTTTAGGACAGAGTCATATCGGATCTTAAATAGCTTAAACCATAGTTTCAAAAAATGTTTTAGATACCATGTCATGTTACAGAAGTCACTGATGCTTGTATGCAGAGACCAAAGGAATCAAGTATGCTTTCTTTTACATGTTAGGAGCCAACTCCGAGTCAGTTTATGCTGAGAACTTAGATTAAATTCCTCTTTCCCCGGGGATCGGGGTTAGTGGCTGCGGAGGTGGCATGGTCAGGCCTGCCCACGGGTCTGGGACTGCTCTGCTCGAACCCCTGAAGGAGAGGCTGCCATGGGCAGGTGGAATCCCTAAGTCGTGCGGTTCCCCTGCACAGCCATTCACGAGAGTCACGTGGATTTGAGCTGGGGTGGGGGTGGGGTAATTACTAACCCGAGAAAGTATTTAAAGATAATTATACACCTCCCACTCTTCAAAATATAGCTTTGCTTGACAACTGGTTTCCTGGCAACGCTTCCTAGTGTATAATAAATGCAATGGTTTATTAGAATGTGTGAATTTATTTGTGTTTACATATGCCTGGAGGATATAGAAATTAAATGATAAAACAGGGAGGAGAAATGTGCCTGCCTGTTTACGTTCCCTTCGCATTAACTGGGAAAGTCATTTTCTCTAGATATAGAACTTTCCATATGTAGACCTAGGAGAGAAGGATGTCTATGACTGTGTCTAACCCACTTCTGCTCCACTGTATTCCCCTAGGAAATTTCTGCTCACTCACCTCAGATCCTCACCTCTTCCCAGGATGCGCCCTGCTCTGGCCTTTCCACATGGACTGTGACCCCACGGCCAACCCCTCCCTTTCTATGTCATATCCGTCCCAGCATCTCCCTGGAGTACTTTTCTAGTCTTCTCAGGCTTAGAACTCCTGTCAGACTCATTGTCAGCATCACTGTTTGGTTATATATCCAAGAAGTACTTACTGAACACCTACGTGGGCCAGGCACTAGATATTCAACAGTTAGCATGATAGACACGGCCTCTGTCTGCATAAAACCCATGTTGTGCACAGAGCACTCAGCAAGCAATCACAGACGTGACTAGTGCCAAGGTGGGTCAACAGAGCACATCAATGGGCATCCTAGCCAGTCACAGAGGGGCCAGAAATGGTTCCCACAGGAAACGCCTTCCCAGTTATCTGGCACTGCATGTATCTCCAATGGGATCAGCAGTGCTTAGGGGAAGGGGCTGTCTTGCACTTTGTTGTAGACTCACAGTACACGCCGTCCATCTTACAAGCTCTTACAGGCTGGAGACAAGCTCCTTGGAGACAAGCGTTGGGCCTTAGGGCTCTTGAGACCCAGGGAAGAGGGAGGGTGTGAGAAGGCCGTGCTCCTGAGAGTTTGCTTGGCCCATAATTTTTGACAAGAATATTAGATAACGTCAAAATGATGGACACTTCAGGCTTTTTCTAGTGGCTACAGGACAAGCAACACAGAAAAATCATTAAATTAAATTATTTTATATCTAAGTAACTTAAAAATGGACTATTAGAGATGGGGACAAATATGGGTGCCTTGATGCTCCTGGGACAGAAGAAGTAAAGAAAACATTGGAGGCACATTTCACTGAACATGGGGCAGATAGTCCTCCAAAATTCTAGAAACCCCATGGGACCCACTTCAGAACTCTGCAAAATGGAGATCTGGAAGCTCCAACAGGTTATCTGATAAATCCCTTCAAATTGCATAAGACTTTCTGAATCATTTGTTCCATAACTATTTAAACCCTATTCTGGACAGTAAGTCCCAAATGTTGCAAAATTCCTTATTGTAACTAATTCCTAATATTATAAGTCACTAATTTGCAGAATTTTCCCTAAAAGCTCTGTTCTAATATTTCTTTTAAATAAACTGTAACTTTGTATATTCAGTTTTGCAAATAGAGTAGGCCAGTTTTTAAGCTCAACTTCCATTATTTGTCATTGTTAAACTGAGTAAACGATCAGGAATGTTTTGATCTTTGTAAAACTCAAAATTTAGAGAAAAATTTTTTTTTTTCCGGAGTAAAACAGGCTCTTCACTGTCTACAAGGTTACTTCTGAGTTGCAAAAGTTCTCTCTCCATTTTCCCCTGTATTTCCTTGCTCTTCTCCTGTATTCTTCCATTCAGTACTGGCTGCCACAATCAGACACCAGGAAGTGCAGACACATTTTTCTTGCACCTTAGTATACACATGTGCGAACAGCCTACCACTGGGCTGGCACTCAGCTACTCCCTGGAAGTAATACCTCTGGAGCATGCAGAACCTATGGAAGGCAACAGGCCTGTGAGCCAATAACTGGTGTAGTATGGTAAGTGCTGTGATAGAGTTATGAGCAAAGCACTGTGGGAATGGAGGGAGGCGAATAACTTCCCTTGGGGAGTTTGCAGACATTTTTGCAGTTTGACACTTGAAGCTCTTAAGAAGTCCGAGTTCTCCAAATAAAGACCTGGGGACACAGTGATTCAGGTAGAAGAGAGGTTCTAGGCAAAGGCCCTGATGTATGAGAGGACAGGGAACATTCCAGTAAATGCAAGTTCCATGGGTTGGAACAAAGGTTATGTGCAGGGGTGTGAGGAAGGTGAGATGGGAAAGGCAGAGGGAGCTGAAGACCATAGTCCCTGTGGAAAGTTCTGAGCCAGCCGTGTGGTGATCCTGTGTGCTTCCCAAACCCTTGAAGCTCATATCTCACTGTGCTCCCTGGACCCGAAGCATCAGAGCAGCAGCAAACAACCACGTGACAGTGATTTTAACTAGATTTCATCTTATAAGGGAGGCGGCACACTAGGCTTCACAGCTTCCTTGGGATGGCACTGCCAAAAAGCCTGATGGATAAAGATAATTCAACACATATCAACCCCTGGATTATTTGCTTGATATAACCCCAAACCTCTTCTTGACAGCCATACAAAAGCAGGCTGTTCCTCCTTTGAAGAACACTCCCGACTCGTCCACCCCCTGGAAGGGCACTGGGATAGAGCTGGCTTGCAGAGGGAAGGAAGAGCCGCATGTACTGCACTTACCTGAACTTCGACTTGGAGATCCGGTGGCTGAAAGAGAAAAGGGGGACTTTAGCAGATGACACACATGTTTCCTCCCATTTCAAAGGTGTTCAGCCATGCCAGGGAAGTCGATGTCCCTTGCTGACTATCTGTGGGGACCCGATCATGTGTGCTGTGACTTAGAACAACTCTGAAGAGAGAACCTATTTGTGAGCATCTTCTGGTGTGCTTGTGTGTTTGAATGTGGAGACTGAGGCCTGTCCCACTGACAAGTCTACAAATCCAGTTTCTTCTGAGTGGAGCGAGAGAGCCCCGTTCTCTCAGATAACCAGCATCTACCACGAGGTTCCATGAGGTCAGGTCAGACAGTATGTTAGAAAGCTGCACCGTGGGAAGGGCTTTACAGGACAGGGAGGCACCTTGGGAAGGGCCGTACAGGACAGGGAAGTCTCTCCAGCAGGTGGAGGGTCTCACCAGCCAGAGGCCATGGCAGATCCACATTGGGGAGACCCCACTGCCATCTGAACAGGAGCCTGGCCAACACTGGCTATGAAGTGAAGAGGAGCACAAGAGCCAGCTGGGCACTGAAACGCATTACAGTCTTGGCGAGGGCAGCAACCAGGGCCTAAAGGAATCCATGGGCCCCGAGGAGAAAGCAGCATGCTGGCAGCCAGGTGCAGCCCTGAAGCCTGGGGGACTCTGGACAGGAGCACCGGGCAGGTGTACTGCTGGCTGACTTGGGGTCACTGTATGGGAGGGTCTGTTGAAAGGTGAACCTTCAAGGAGGTCCTGAGACCACCTAGTTCACATATGGGAGTTCAGGGGAGTTGGATGGAGGCAGGATGGGAGAAGAGAGAAGGAAAAAGAGAGGAAGGAAGGGAGATAAACATATGGAGAGAGAGGGAGAGGGACAGTGTAAGCACTTGAGACAAAAACTTGAAGGCAATGGGTCAGAAAGGCTTGGTGTCCAGGGAGCAAACAAACGCTGGAGAGCTTGCAGGTGGATGCACAGAGAGACACAAAATGCAAGTTGGAGGTGGCAAAAGGGATGGAGAGAGCAGGAGAGACAGAAAGATGCCAAGAGAAAACAGGAGCAGGGACTTGCGAGGCAACTGCTGCAGGCCTGTGTCATGCAGCTCAGCACAAAGCACGCTCTGTCGCATAGCAAGAAAACAACCCCTCTCATTGTCTTTTATTTAAAAAAATTAAACCAGAAGATGTGACAGGTGGCAAAGCCATCGAGCATGAGATAATTATATCTCTGGGGCACCGAGAATCTGAGCCAAGTGCCTTTACTGCTCTGAACCGTTAGCTAATAACCTTTTCCCGCCTCCGAAGACTGCCTGCCAGGGCTGGAGGGTTTAATCACATGTTAACAAAGCGTGTGGGAGGGGGAGAGGGAGCCTGGGCAGCATTTTATTTAGAGTCACAGTTTAATGGGGAAACAAATGTTTTCCAGGTGCTAATTGGGTGGCAGGGCGTCCAGGGCGCTCTGTTCTCCAGCAGGGCTGGGCTGAGTGTGGCACCTTTAGCCTTTCCCGGGCTTGCTTTTGGGCAGTTCTCACTCTTGCAGAAGCCAATGCAGATGATCATGATCTCCGAGGCTTTGTCCCTAGAATTGGCCAGCCTTCGGCCTTCTTTCTGAAACGTCTCCATGACCCTCTGCAGTGCCCGTCAGTACAGACCACAGCCCCTTCCCCACAAGGCTCTCTCTGGCAGTTCAAGGGAGTCATAAGAAAATAAGGTTCTTAAATTCACCATGTATGGAAACCGAAACCTGAATGTTCACATCTCCCAAGGAAGTGACTCTGGGGATTGGACACAGGGGAGGATTGGGGCTGGGTGACTTGGAAATGAAGGTCAGGCCTGAGCTCAGGCATGGTCATCAGCTATGGGTCCTCACGTGGCATTCTGGCACATTCTGAGGAGGAGGAAATGGAGCAGGACTTTCTTTTCCACTTAGTTACATGTTCCCATGTATAACCCTGGACCACACTTTGAGACTGATTTTCGTGTTGTTGCTGTTTCGGGGGATTGTGAGCTTAATTTCAGGCTTTCTGAGTCTGAATCATTCATCCCCTTCTAAGCACAATATTACCTAAGAAGTGTTTGCACTTGAGAAGGGAGAGTGCTGTTCCAGCGGCATGTGTGTGAGACCCAGGGAGACCCAGCCCTTGGAGAGCTGAGGTTAGAAGTCTTATAAAGCCCAAGTGCCTTGATGTCTCCGTTCTCCCTGATAGGTGTGAGTGGACAGTGGGACTCACTCCACAAAAACACAAGGACCCCATTGCTCTTCAGCCTTTCACCTCTTCGGAGGTAACCACCGGCTTAGGGTTTGGAAAGCTGGTCACACTGGTCCCCTAGGTGAGTAAGCCAGGGTGTACCACTCCATACCCTGGGCTGTTTCTCATGTGGCAAATGCTTCCTCCTACTGAACAGTAGAGCCTCCAGCTTCTTCAAACCCCAATGAGGTATACACAGCTTGTTCAGAAAGCTTGATGGCTTTTCCCATCATTCCATGCCATGCCATGCCATGCCATGCCATGCCATGCCATCCCATCCCATCCTATCCTAAAAACCCTATCTAGCATTTGAAGTTGATTCTTAAAGAGCAGGGAGGTGAGGAAAGTTAGAATTTACATGTAAGACCACCAGAACAGTTCCAGTGGATTTGACTTGGGGTACACCCAATCCAAGATATTTTCTCTGCCCAGGCTTCCAAGAGAAGCCTTCTAGGAAACTATGATTTTCTTTGATATCGAAGTTCAAAATTGGAGAAAACTCCAATACTCTGTTTTGCTAAGTTACTCAAGTTGCATTTGTCATTATTTGATGAATATTTGAACTTCTTAGGAGCTATTTATATCTTCAGCTTCTCTCCCCTTCTTAGAGTAATGAGCACCATATGTTTACTCCCTGTTGTGTGAAGTAGCATTTGCCAGAATTGCCCCAGTTTGCCTTTAACATGAATCAGAGGGCATTGGAGTCGCTATCCAGGCTGACACACATCTGACTGCCTCCTCACCTCTGTAGCTGCAACACCTCCCATGGCTGTTAGGACTGGAGCGAGTAGGAACTGAAAGCAGTTGCTCCCCATCCCTGGCCAGCGTCTCCTTCTCTATCACCCCTCTTGCTCTCTCACTGAACCCTCTTTGCCCTCACTGGGTCTTCCCAACCACTCACTCTTCCAGGGCTCCCAGGTCAATGCACACTTCACATCCAGTTCTCAGCTTGGCTCCATGGTCACGTAAGGGCTGCCCTCTACACCATGCAGAGTCCCCACTCCTGGGTCTTCTGCTGGGTCCGCTTGGCAAACTCCACCCTGGTTCATACCACTGTCATGTTTTCAGTGCTGCCCTCAGGCCAAAGAGCCTACCAAAACTATGTCAAATAGTTCTGCAGGCCAATTGCACATTTATGATGTCAGTCTCCACTGCGGATTCGCACTGCTCAGCAATCTGTTTGTGACGTCTTGGTGACTCACTAGTTTGAATGTCCTGTCCTGCAGGTGCCTAGACACCTAACGCTCACTTTCTGGGAGTTGCTGACAAATCATTTGCTATGACTCCTATCACTGACTCGCTTCAGCAGAGCCCGTTTCTGATTCTATATTCTTTATAGGATTGTTGGCTTTGAGAGCTGGATCTATGGTCCACAAATATCAAGTCATAGGGTGTTTTATTCCAGAAATCTTACATGGAAGCCCAATATGTGAAAGAGACGAAAGTGGTTTCCTGTTCTAGCCCTGCAGTGGTTCCCAGGACCCCTGGCCTCTGCTGAGAGCACCCCGAGACACCATCGGTCAGCCCTTCCTTTCCTAGAGGAGGAGATCGAGACTCAGAGCAGAAGTGCCAGCTGAGGGGTAGGGCAGATCAGTGCTGGACCACAGGACTCCCATCTCCTGGTGAGTCCCAGAGGTACAGGAGCTCCTTCTTCCTGTGTGAATCTGGTGTCTCATACTGTCTTTGAAGTCAACTACCGCTTCTTAAGTAGGTGCTCCCATTTCCATTCCAGAGCCTTTAGCCCCTCCATTCTCCCGGACTTCTTTTTTGCCTTAAAGATCATCTCTACTATGATGAAACAAGTTCCCTCTTTCTAGGATCTTACTCTCCTCTCTCCCTTCCATGGCCCCACTGGTGGAGTCAGTGCTCTGTGCTGGCTCATTTCCACCCCCTTTCCACTCTGAGACTCAGCGCCCACCGCACAGAGCACAGAGTCCTCCACTCCTTTCCATCCCCACATGTGACTCCAGCCTGCCCCTCCATCATCTCACCTGCGGGTAACTGCCAGGGAGGCCTGTGCATATGTGTGCTGCTTCCCCATGGGCCCCACTCCTAAACTTTCTTTTCTAAAGTGGCCTGTCAAGAATGCAAACCTAACCAATCAACCAGCTCCTCTTCCCATGATTTCTCACAGTCTTATGACAAAGACCAGGGCCATCAAGGGGTCTCCCAGTCCCTGCCCCATCTCCAGCCTTATCTCCATCTTCGGTTGCACTGTCCAAGCTGGCCTTCTCTCAGTTCTTCCACTCCAGGGCCTTGACATGCATTGCTGCCTCTGACTGGAAAATTCTTCACCTTTGTAATGCATCTTCAGCTCTTCAGTTCGGAGCTGAAATTTTATCTCCCTCCTCCCCCTCACCCCCCAGCAGCTGTTCCCAACCTGCTAGTCTAAGTCAAGTCCCTCCCTGTCATTAAGCACAAACTCCAGCTACTCTTCCTTCTTAACACTTACTCCAATGTTAATGGTTTATTTACTTATGAATGTCAAATTCACACCAGATTATGAGCTCTAGTGAGAGGGTGTCAATTTGCTCTACTGACTGATGTGCATCACCATTGCTAGATCCACACCCGGCACACTACTGACAGAGTGTACAGATGGGTGGCTGTGTCTTGAAATTCTTCCTCCAGTGGTTTCCAAGCAACTGCTAATATCTGTACCCCTAACACCACTTCACCTTGTTCTTATTCTTCTATGTGCCTGTGTCCCAAGGTTTTGCCTCCATTCTCCTAAGAACAACTCTGATCTATGAACTCAGGAATAGTTTTTATCCTGATAACCTCAAACGTGTGACTCCTCCCTGCCCAGAGCCAGAACTGGACCTTAGACCTCCATATTCTGCTGCCTGTGTGGTCCCTCGACTTGGCCTGCTTCACAGGGCACTTCAGCATCCTTATAAGGTTCTGGCTCCAAACTTTGATGGCTCCTTCCTCTGCATCACTTATCCTCCCTCCTGCCTTCTCTCTTCAAATATCATATTGCAGGTCCTTTCTCTCTGTCACTGCCCCTCAGTAACCATCTTTATCTCAGCCTCTCACTACATGTAAATCCTTGCCCAGACCTCATCTTCCTTCACAACTAGCCTCTCACTGCCTCCGCACCACCACCCACTCTCAGGCGCTGGCCTATCCTCATGCTGCCTCTTCCACCACAAAGCCTCCTTCCATCATTGTCTGAGGGAGGTGGGGAGGTGAGAGATGGGGAAAGACCATAATTTATTAAGTACATGTTATAAGTCCGGTACTGTGACCAGATATTTTACACGCACAGCGTAGGTATATAAATGTGGACCGTTTCTACAGAGCTCTTGAAGGCTGCAGAGCCTGTCCTCAAGGCAATGCTGCACCAGAGGGACTGCCAGCTCTCTCTGTGGGGGTCATCGTGTTCTTCCAACAGAGCTCAGCTCTCCAATGGCCGTCCCTCCTGGCCTGTGCCTGGGCTATGCCCCCAATCTGGAGTTGTAGGGTCCTTAACCACCTTCTCTTTGCCCCCTTGGGGTCAAGACCTCAGAAAAGCCTAGTGTGGAGGGATTTCGAAGGCTTGCTCTCTGCCTTGCTCTAGTGTGGCTGACTGGGCCCACGTTAGACAAGCAATTGCTTGTTTTGTACGATTCCAAAAGAAGAGAAGGAAAAAAGGCTTAAATTGCAGCTTAAGACATAATTAGCACCATATTTTAACAACATTTGGACGAGAAGCGCTCCCCAGCAATGCTGAGAAACCTGCGGTGCAGACTCCCGCTGCCGCTGTCACAGCGAGTGACTCGGGAGGCCCCGCGAACCCGGAGACAGAGGTCACAGGGCTGCCTGTGTCTGGGCCTCCAGTCCCTTCTTTTTGGCTCAGGGGTCATTCTTGTGTTTAGACTAACTTTTTAAGGAGGATGTGGCTACTGCGCCACTTCAGAGAAAAAGCGTGAGGGAGTGGTTTAGAAACTCGTTTTATCTGAGAAGATCCTCTCGGCGCCTTCTCTCTCAGTGCCTCTCAGTGTCCCGTGGAGCTGACAGCTCCTGTGCCTCCCAGGCAGAGGAGGTGTCCCCACTTCCCACAGTGAAGCCCCTTCTGCCCCGAGGAGGCCTCATGCTCAGGGTCACTGCGACCCCTGAAGAATACGCCTTTAACCTTTGAACTCTGCTTTCTAAGACACTACGTAGTAATGAAACCAGCAGATTACTTATTTTTAGTAGGTAAACCATTTTCCCCTTCTTCTTTTTTTTGAGGGGCACATTGTCCAGTTTCCATTTTAAAGAGTGAACTATGATGGGTGAGTGTGATAATTCACCTGCGAGCTGTTTCTGTCACACCTGGCCCCGCCCCATCCCAGGCCCAAGTCTGCTCTGGGGCTTGTCCAGGGGAAGGGAAGTCCTGGACATGCAGGCTGGGGCTGGTGTTAGCGGAGCCAGCGCAGTCTAGACTGAGCACAGGTGAGTTTAGAAACTCACTAATGAGTAACCTGGAGAGGCAGACATGGACCATGTTTATCATTCCCTCCTTATTTTCTTATGCTTTCCTTCCAGGTCACTTTTATCAGAACGAAGAAAGGTGAGCGGCCCCAGAGGCCTAACAGCCTTCTCTTGTGAAAGTGGTGAGGGGCTGGGAAGAGAGAGGCTTCAGAGCCACCCTCAACCCCCCACACGCTCTCTGTATTTCTCGGATGTGAGGGAAAGGAGCTCAGTATCCAATTGAGGAGCGGTCTCGATTTAGACTCAATACCAACCTAGGGCTGTACTTTCCCCAGCCCTCTGCTCTGGCTCCCTGAGCAGGTTTTTGCTTCCTGCTGTGCTCTGACCTCTGCCCCCTCCCCCAGCGCCATCCCCTGCAGTGATGAGCTTTCCTTGCCCCATCCTGACTTAAGGACACAGCTTCCCCACCGCCCCACACCCCTCTCCTCCTCCCCTACCCCCAGAAAAGCCCAGCCCCTGTGCTCCCTGGAAGTGCCTACTCACGCCAGCCTGGCCCCACAGCTTTCTCCCTCGATGTCACCGCCAGCCACGTTCTCAGTGTTGACAGACTCCGTCTCGCTTGTGGGCATGCTCACTGCAAGAGTCAAAGGGATGCAGAACAAGGCATGAGGGCGGGAGAAGAAGAGGAGAGAAGAGCAATAGTGTGCAGTATCGCAGGCTCAGGAGGAGAGCCAACAGCACCCACTGGTGAGGGTGGGGGTGCTGCTGGGAGCAGGCTGAGGCCCTGCACTGTTCAGGATTTTCATGAGGGAGTTATATGCCTGCTGCTTATCGAGGGTAGGTCATGTTGCTGCAGACACTCTAAACAGTGAGAATGTGGAAGGAACCTGGCGGTCAGATCATTTACCCTATAGGACATGGTCGAAACACTCACCATTGAACCTTTCTCCACCCTCAACTTGACATCCTCAGAGAAGCTGTGCAAGCTTTTCCATTTGTATCCACTACTTGCCATAAAAGGTGATCTTTCTAGAAAAATATTTTATTTCTCTTACCTTTTCCCACCAATTCTAAGGGTTCCATTCCCAAACATAGAGTCCTGCTTGTTTGTAGAAAAGGCATTTCTGCCGCCTGCATGAACTGCTCGGTAGATTTAGAGGAAATCCCCCTTTCTGTTGTGCATAGGAGGTGCTGCGGCGTTTCTATCTGGGACAGTACCTGCCACAGAGAGCTGAGCGGACCATGCACTGAGACGCAAACTGGCACTGCAGCCCTCAGGAAGGAGGAGCCGCCACACGGAGCCTACTGTGGCCTGATGCTCGGCTGCAGGTACCCAGTCTCCCTTCCAGCAGCCCAGCCAGGACATTCCCACTCCACAGGCTGACTCAGTATATCAACCATCTACTTCCACCAGCGCTGACCTACTGGCCATCTCCAGTCTCTCCCTGAGGTGGCGGGGGCTGAGCTTTGAAACCAGCAGGAGTTTTCTCCTTGGAACACATTTGATGGTTTAGAAGGAGCCATTTCTTTCATTATTATTTTTTACTACAAGTAAAAATGTAACTCAAGAGATTTATTTTCTACCTTCTACTACCCTTTGTTCACAGCATGGCTCCTGGTTCAGCTCTCCTTGCAGGACACAACTCCTCATGTGGGGAGAAAACCAGTAGCCCTCAGCAGCCAGAGAATCTGCATTAGTGAGGGTGTGGCATCAGGTGATGTGGCACCATGTGACAAGTCCCCATCGGGCCACAACCGCCCAGGAAAAGACTTCTACTGTTATATGGATTTCCCACTTCTTTTCTTGTGGATGAACACAAGATGGGCGAGTGGGAAGAAACTCAGTTCAAGACCACCGAAGATACAAAGAGAAAGCCCATGACTTACCATGTGCTTGACTGTCACATCTGAGCAACCTATCCTCATTAGGGCTCATTTTCAATAAAGTTGGGTAGTAGGAAATCTAGATGCCATTTTATAGACACTTGGAGCTGGATGGAACTTTAGACATTATCTGGCTCTAACTTGTCCCCTTTACCTCACAGGACAGGAAAATGAGGTCTAAGGAAGGGACCAATGCCCAAGGTCACACAGTTTGGGGTGGGATTTGGACTGGAGCACAAGTCAGACCCTCTGTACCATGCTCATTAGATGGTCCCCATGTTGACCAACTCTCTTTCCTACACTCTAGGACCAGATGGGGTTCTTAAAGCCAAATCGGGCTATGGGGACATCATCAGAACATGGTGAATAGCCAAAGGATAGTGTTGAAACTCACAGCACTTTTACTCTCCTTGGAGCCCAAGGCCTGAGGGAGCTGGAGAGCAAGGCCAGACCTCAGGGATGGTTTTAGCCCTGGGAACTGGAAAGGTAAGATTTTGAGAATTCCTTAGTCCATCCACATTAGTGAAGAAGTAATATAATAGAAGAGCTTTCAGTCTTTTAATCCATCTCTCTTCAGATATTTCTTACTGAGGTTCCTTTAACTCTTCTGACATCATTATTTAAAGAGCTGAGCTGTATACAGAAATCTCTCTGACTTTCCATGACATGCTTATCCCAGAGAGCCCCTTAGGTGTCAAGTGGAGTGATGGTGGTGGTGCTGGGCATAGAAAGACAACCAAATTAGGAGTAGGCAGGCCTGGGCACTAGGAAGAACCAAATTATCTTCTAAATCAAGGCACCGCCTGTACCAGTTCCAAGATTGCATTTACAGTGACCTTAATCTTGGCTGACACTACCCAAAGGAAAGATTCCATCAAGGACTAGCTGCTGACTATTATATCTGCTGACTTCATACAAAGAGATGACAAGGCAGTAGCTGTGAGATAGAGTTCCACCCCTTACAAAAACACAAACATACATACAAATATATACACACACATATGAACACACATGACCACAGCATCACAAGCCATCAAGAAAAATACCCTCCCATCCAGTTCAGTATGTAGCAACACACATTAACACACAGAGCACAGGGAACGTTACCATGGGTTTCTGTGGAGTGACTAAACCAAGCAAACTTCCCTTTCTTCTGATCAAGCAAGCCTGCTGCAGCTCCTTCTTTCACAGACAAGATGGTCATTTTCAAGAACCAGGAACAAGACATCAATAGCGAGCATGCAGTCAGCCACGGGCAAAAGAAAGAAACAAAGAACTCAGCTTTCACAAAGAACATCAATTTCTTCTCCAAAAATAAACTGAAAATTGTAAAAATCAATAAACCAAAACAAATAATAACACATAATAAAATAGAACCAAACCCCCAAATCACATGAACTAATGACACAAAACAAATGACAGACATTGGGGAGAAGGAATTACTGCAGCAGAGGCTTCAGTCTAACTGGTGTGTCTGGTTAGTGGCTTTGAGGAGAGGGCTTCCAGGGAGGGGTCACCATGCATCCCAGTTGACTTCTGTGGAAGGTGCCCTTGTACAGGCTCTAGTGGTAACTGCTAAAATCAAACCATAGCATTGGTGTCCTCCTTCACCCCCACCCAACAGCACCCTCCACCACCTGTATTAGGTTCCAGGGCTCCATCACCACTTAAAACCAGGACACATGCAGGTAGAAAGCAACTGTGGATCTACTTGCTCCTTTGTCCAATTCAATCATTCAATGCCATTCAGTAAAGACCTACCAAGTGCCACAGACCTGATCACATCCCAAAAATATATATATCAGTTTTTAATGGGTTTAAACAAGCAAAGAAGTTGCTCAATTGTCAATGGGTTGTCTTTTGAGGTGGTTTTTATAAAAGAAAGAATTATGTGAGCTTCTCTCGGGCCTGGGCTGTAGTTGATGAGAGGGTGCTGGTGAGAGTGTGAAGACACTGATTGTTGCAAGTGGAACAGGGAGAGTTCTGTATTCTGCAATGGACTCTGAGATCTGGATATCAAATGCATTAGCTAATTTCCAAGAAAGAGAGCTTTCCCACACCTTTGATAGAACTGGCATTAATGGTGCCAAGTGGGGTGCTAGGGATGAGAGGGGAGTGAGGCATCGTCACTGATGACTAGTGAGGCAGGAAATCCCCAACCACTCCTGGACAGAAGCAGCATCCTGATGAGGAATGAATGGGTGGCCTCATCCATTCCAGGAAAAGACACGAAGGGAAAGTCAATCCAAACTTAGATGCTTCTTTATCTCGTCCCCCTGCCTCAAAAGTTGGATGATGTTCAGCGAACATCCTTGAATGCTCTTTGTTAGTGAGAATTCTGAAGACTGGCTCATGACAGACAAGGGTCAGGCTTATTTTAATCTAGGTAAAGGTCCATTTCCCAAACAAATATTTAAAAGATAAAACTTGAAATAAGCAGAAACTTCATAACTTGTAGCATTTTAACTTCTAAAAAATCCCATTTGAAAAAAGCATTGAGAGTTAGGAGCTGACATGAATGACTTCTGGAAGGTCTGTGACACTTGGCTGCTTTCTGGAAAAGAAGATATGTCTCAGTTTAGAATAAAATCACTCAAGTGAACATCTCATGAGGAGTCTTCTATTCAGAGAGGGTAAACTGAGGCTGCCAGTCACCAAGTCTCTGTTCACCCAGTTGTCTGGGGTGGAGGTGGGGGGACAGGAACCTTGACCAATGATGAAAAGCCAAGAACATTGTGACCTATTATATGGAAGCATCATCCACCTTTTGGCTTTGGCATCAATATTGTCCCATCTTGTTCAACTTCAGAAATAACTGTATGATAACTTTCAAAACAAGAGAAAAAGCTTGATAAAATCATTGAATTTGATCAGGGTTGGTCTCTCATGCAGGCAAAGTTGGTGAGTGATTGGAAGAGCATTTAAATCATCTACCTTGTCCAGCCAGGGTGGCTCAATGGTTGAGTGTCAACCTATAAACCAGAAGTCATGGTTTGATTCCTGGTCAGGGCATATGCCTGGGCTGTAGGCTCTATCCCCAATGGGGGATGTGCAAGAGGCAACCAATTAATGATACCCTCTCATCACTGATGTTTATATTTTTCTCTCTCTCCTACCTCTCTGAAATCAATAAAAATATATTTAAAAAATGAATCATCTCACTATACCGGACCTGCTCTTTTGGGTGAAGTTATATTTGAATGTTTCTTGCTGAAATGAAAATACCTCACCTGGAAGGAACAGTACAATAACATATTAGTGCCTATGATAGTTCATCCCATAAGAGGGTGAGGATGCAACTGTATTCCTATTACTAAGGGATTAGACAGCAGGATCAAAGCTGCTTCTTGGAGGGACCTGCCATCCTAGAGAGAGAGACTTGGATTCCTTCTTGGAGTTCCCAAACAGTTGAAAGTTGAGAATTATAAACACTGGACATGAATTCTTGGTAGAAGACGGACAACCTGACTCCTCCTCTGAACTGGTGGGAAATCAAGGCAAAAAGATGGCAAAGAACCTACGTGCCCAAGGACACTCTCCTCCAAAGGCAGCCCTCTGTACGCCCTGAGAAGTGAAGTCTGAGCCTGCTCATTTGCAGATAATGCGATGAAGATACATCCTCTGTGGAATGAAATGTGCATCACTGGGTGGATTTAGGAAGAAAAATGCCAGGGAAGACCACTAGAGAAAAAGCCAGCTTTCTGACTTTCTAATTTCACTGTAGTAGGTACAGTGGATCAAATCTGGGTCTCTGGGCTCTCCTATCCCTTGGCTTCTGCTGAGAAGTTTCCAAAAGAAAATGATATTTTCATGAAAGAGTAATTAACAGCTGCCATTGCAGGGGGTGGATACATAATTATATATTTGATAACAAGTAGCCCATTGCGTGATATCGCGCACAGTAGGCCGCCCAAAGCTTCCGTGGGAGGCAGCGAAAACTGCAGCGCACTGCTGGGAGCCTGGAGGGACCCACACCACTTACAGGGGACCCGTGCCAATTCTGAGGGAGGCAGGAGGGACCCACATTGCTTCTGAGGGAGGCGGGCTTGCCGTCTCCTCCCCAGGGCCTGTGCTTGGCTGCAGCGGCTGCGGGCTGGCCCCCTTGTCCCCGTCCATATCCGCTCCAGCTCCGGAGGGCCGGCCGGAGCCAGGCACAGTGATGAAGCAAGCATCCTGCTGACGGCTCGTGCTACCTGCTCTCAGCAGCTGCCCCCACCCTGGGCACTGGGAGATTCTGACGGGGCTGAGAGGACTGGGCACCTCCATCTTGTAGCCACAGGCACCATGCATCTTTGTGAGCAATGATGGTTAATTTGCATGTTACCCTTTTATTAGATAGGATATCACCAATGGCTACAATGAGTATATTAGTAGACACCATCTTGCCAAAAACTGACTACATCTTGAATTAATGTCATCTTTTCCCCAAACATCTACTCTTGAGGACAATTTCTGTGTCTCATGGGAGGTGCACAGATCTTGTCTTCCCTGATCTGCTTGGAGAACAGCTGTGTGGAAACCAGGGGTTATATAATAAGCCACTTCTGACAGTAGGTAATCTCCTGAAACTGAAAGTCACATGACTCATATTGGGAGAGGAGCATAGGTCTAAACTGCTCTGAATATTGGTATTTTCTGGTATATTTGGGTTTGCAAACTTTTTGAGGGTTTCTTCACTAAAATTTAGGAATCCTCTGCTGAATACCAGGCAATGCTTAGAAAACACAGCTGCAATGATCAGTTGGCCAGCCTTTCTGCTGCTGTGGTCCACAGAGAAAAGAAGATTCACAGTACATGATCTTCCAGAAAACTAACGATTGTCTCCAGTCAGATCCTTCTGGGGCTTAAGACAAATCTCCAAGGGGTGGGTCTGCTCCATTCTGTTGCACTATGTTAACACTCATGCTTCCCATAAAAATAAATTAGATCTAATTTAGCCATCTTAATGCAAACATGATGCAACATGTGCCCAAAGATGACCAAACTCATTTACATTAATTAAAAATGACTTTAGAAGGGCCCAAGGTTTGAGAGTAGGAGCACCTTCAGTATTGATAAGCTCAATGCAAGCCATGAGGTTACTTAGCAATCAGTCTACAGAGGACAGGAAGCAAAATCTTCTTAGGTATTCTGTCCTTTACTCCCTTTTCCTCCTCCTCTCCTTTCCTTCTTCCTATCTTCCCCATCCTCGAGGCTGGAGGAGATATGTGAAAACCATCCACATGTACAATATCTGGCCTTGCTTCTTGAGGCCATCTGTCTCAAATCTTTTTATCCATCATAACTGGCTGAGTGATGGTAGAATAAAATTCCATTGAGGGAATGAGGAATGAATGCGGGGAGAGATGGAGGAATCCACTTCCTTCTGAAATCTTTGGTCACACAAAACAGCTTTGACTTTGTCATGGGGATGGGGCTTTGCAGTGCCCTGTTGTGACGGTCAGCGAGAATGGCTGGCCTCTCTTGAGATTTGCCATCTTCATCCTGGAACTCAGCTGGTAGCTTCATTAGCCAAGGTCAGAGAGCTCACTGACTGCTGTCAATCATTTATCTCCTCTTGTTGGAAGAGGGTTAGAGCATCAGGGCCAGACACCCAGGCAGTAAAGGAAGGCATTTTCTGCCCACCCTGTGCTCCTCCAGTGCTGTGGAGTGCTGTGGGGAGCCGAGGGTCGGAATCCAGGCTGGCCAGCCTGCTGGGACCTACTGCTCAGGCTTCTGTGCACTCTTAGATGGGACTGAAGCACTTATTTTGCCATTTACTGGAAAATGCCAATTTTATTATCGTTTTTGGCACATGAGTGGTTTAATAACATTCATTTCCTCAAAGTAATAATCAGAGATATAGTTAACAAGCAAAAGGATTCCTAATTTCCTACCTTATTGACTCTAATCTGGAATCTAAAACTCCCTGAAATTTGGCTCCATCCTATCTGTGATGGCTGAAGGTGCCCCCTGAGAAATTCATGGCGATGTAATAACTACTGTACCTCAGAGCTGCATTTGGAGATAGAGTCTTTAAAGAGATAATTTCCATTAAATTAAAATGAGGCTATGAGGTTGGGCTCTAATTTAATAGGATGGTGTCCTAATTGGAAGAAAACATTGGACATAGCCACTTACAAAGGGAAGACGATGTGCAGACAGCGGGAGAAGAGGGCCATCCACAAGCTGTGGGACACACCCGGGGCATACCCTCCCCTCATGGCCCTCAGCAGGAACCAATCCTGCTGACACCTTAATCTTGGACTCTGGCCTCCAGAACTGGCAGAGAATAAATTTCTGTGATCAGCCCTGCTGACTAAAGTGCTATCTATCCATTCTTATTTCCTGTTACTTCCAGGAGAAACTCTCATGAATCAGGGTGAGTGAGGCTGGGTGTGCACTCCCCTGGTGCTGGCATGTGGGCTGGTGCAGATTGCCCTGCTCATTGTCCCTGAATGTGCCATCTTTATTCCAACCTCTGGGCATATTTCACCCTCTAACCATGGAGTTGAATAGTTGCAGTGGTGGCTCTATGTGACCTTAAAGTCTACAATACTTGCTGATTCACATGCGGCTCTTTGGCCCCTTGAGTGTGGCTCTTCCACAAAATACCACAGCCTAGGCGAGTCTATTTTGAAGAAGTGGCATTAGAAGAAGTTTAAGTTTAAAGAATTTGGCTCTCAAAAAAATTTCAATCATTGTACTGTTGATATTTGGCTCTGTTGACTAATGAATTTGCTGACCACTGCTTTAGACAAAGAGTGTGCTAGCTCCTGAGCTAGTCAAAATGGGTCCGGTGTGTGGGGCTTTCAGTACCACCTGCTGCTGAGTCCTCTGAGCTCCAAGAATACGGTGACCCATGGGAACTACAAATAAAAATCTGAATTCAAGGTTCAGTCCCACCTCTCCCAGCTGTGTAACTCTGAGAAGCTATTTAACCTCTCTGAGGTCAGGTTTCCTGTCTGCAAAAAGAAGGTAACAATACTGTTTCTTTAGAGAGGTTCTGGCAAGAATTAAGTGAAATACCTATAAAATAACTTTGTATAATGATAAGTGCTATGAATATTTCCTAATATTACCAATTAATTTTGATCTGTTTTTATCATAGTTTGCTGAGCAAGTATTAGCCTTGTGTCCCTAACTAAATTTTAACTTCCTCAAGGCTGGAGACTTTATATCAGAATTTTCTGGACTTCCTTTTAGCTCTAGTGATACAGACTTTGAAGCTACAATAATAGCACTATATCTTCACAGAGTTTTACAGGAACTCCTGTATCCTGGACCTCACGAGGTTTTTCCTTCAGATGCACTCTCCATCCCTCGTCCCCGCGCCCTGAATCCTGCAGCTGAGCTTGTAAACTTCATTAATGAGCTCCCTTTTGGGTTGGCCTTTGGGAGCACCAACAGGATGGATGTCATCAAGGCCTGAGGCGAGTGAGGCTGGGTGCTCCCTCCCCTGGTGCTTGCCTGCGGGTTGCTGCAGATTGGCTGCCTCTGTTGCCGAGGGCCCCAGGCCGCCACGTGACCCTCTTATCATGACCACCTCTCTAACTTCTGAAAACTGCTCTTTCCTCTTGTCCCTTAGGCCTGTGGTGATAGCAGCTCCCTTTGTGTGCTGCCTTCAGGGTTCTGCCTCCCTTGCTGACTCCTTAAGCCCTGCCCACATTTTCATTAGCTTTTCCTAAAATCACCAGTTTCCACAGCTACCTGTATGAGCAAGGTAGACAGTATTAGCCCACTGACAGGTGAAGGCTAGTCCCTAACAGTTGAAGGTGGCAGCTAGTAACAGTAGAGAATGACTGCCTGGAGTCCAGGCTTTCCCGGCTACATCAGCCTCCAGAATAACTTGGCTGACATCCATATTTGCAGGTTGATTACTGGTAAGAACTAGTGAGGTAGGATATTAGCACACGGATTGCTTCAGTCCCATGACAGGACAGATCAAACATTCTGGTTACGGTCCCAGGAGACTCTCTTCAAAGGAACTGTACCACATTTCATCAAATTTAATTTTCTCTTGCCGAAAAACCAACTTAAGCAGTTATTCCTACTACTTTCCCACAGTTTGCTAGATCGAGCCCCTGGTTATGGGAAGCCAGCTCAGGGTCTCAGGAATCTCCCTTCTCTTGGGGTCTAGAAAATGCCAGGTAGTCTGTTCCTTGGCCTTGCCAATAAATAGCTCCACCTCACATGATGATTTGGGTTCTCATTTTCCTCATCTCTTATATAAATAAATTAGAAGCCCAAAGCATGAAGATTCTTGCTGGAATGGGCTTTCCTTTCTCTGGCTGCTGGCACCGCCTTCCCACTCTGGCCCAGCCCCTTTTGGCTCAGGCCCCAGAGCCACCTCTTTCTGCTCCAGGCGCTGCATCTTTCAGCTCCAGAAGCCACCTCTTTCTGCTCTAGTCCTGTCTTCCCACACTGCCCAGAGGTTCTGAGAGACAGGGGTGGGGCAGAATGCCTGCTTCATCACTATGGCAATGACAAAAGCATCCTGCCCCTATCACTGGGTGCCTGGGTATGCAAATTAACCACCATCTTTGTTGGGTTATTCTGTATATCATTCCCAATTGGCTGGTGGCATAGAGGAGGTACAGTCAATTTACATGTTTGTCCATTATTAGGTAAGATTGAACAGCTAATAAATTATAGATCTCGTCTCTTATAAGAGAAAGAAAGCAGGAAAGGAGAAAGCAAATGCGGGGGGGGGGGGAAGGGGAGGAAAGAGATGGTGTGAGAGAGAGAGAGAAGGAGAGAGAAAGAGAAAGAGAAAGAGAGATAGAGAGATAGAGAGAGAGAGAGAGAGAGAGAGAGAGAGAGAGAGAGAGAGAGAGAGGGAGAGAACAAAATGGTTTCAGCATGGCAGCCTACCTGGGTGAAAGGTCACAGAGAAAGGTGCCACCAGCCTTAGAGCCGGCTCATCAACTGCTGCAGCCCAGGCCCAGCATGGTGTCCTCACATAAGCAATTAAAACCTGGCTGATTTTAAGCCATCAGAAAGTAAATATAAAACAGGATTAAATATTAAAAAGCCAAACAAAGTGGCCTCATTAAAAAGGCACAATATAAGCATGATGTGCCATCACCACAATTATTATTACTGCTATAAACGGGAGAAGGCGAGTGTGCCTGCCCTTGATCTGCAGCTATAATCCAGAGAAGAAGATGAGGGTGGCTGTGCTCTCAGCAGGACATAAACAGCTAGTGCTCACTCCCAAGCAGAAAACGTCTCCCCACAACTGTGGCACCAGCGAGTCAGGCCACCTCAGTTATTACAGGAGTCGAGGGGAGGTGGGTAGTGGCAGGAGGAGGCAGGGGAAGGAGGTTTGGCTGCATCAAATAAACAGTCCCTCCTCCCACACCTCACCTTCACTAGGGTTGACAGTGGACATACTCAGGCCCTTGGGACTATTTGGGACTAGGTGCAAAGAGCACATCTGATCCATACAGGAGAGTTGACACCTCCAAGGGAAAACAGCTCCCCGGAGCCATTGGGGATGTCATAGGGGCTTCTAGGTATAGATGATGGTGCTTCTATATGCAGAATTCCTTTGGAAAGCCAATATTTTTAGGCACAAAACAACTTTTAGGTTGGAGAGAGGACATTATTCTGATCTGCAGGGCCAGGGCTAGCAGTAGATGGTCACCCATGTGGTATGACATGAGAGGAACAGGAACAATTTGAGTCCCAAATCCCTCTCCAACCCAATCCAGTGACATCTACTGCTAACCCCTTCATATTAGGGTCTTGTCCCTCAGAGTGCAAATATAGTTACTTCAGTCTTAATAGCAACAACAGCTCAGTGTTTTGATCACTTGCTTGATGCCAACTACTCCTCCATGCACTAAACACATATTAACGATTGAAGCCTCAAAACAACCCTGTGAGGGGTCATCTGTCCCCATTATATAATGTGACCAATTTACAGATCAGAAAAATGAAGGCTTAGAGAACCGAGTTACCTCCTCAAAGTGAGCAACTAATGAGATCCAGCATTTGAACTGCAATGGATGTTATGCCAAGTCAACCCTCTCAGCTACTGTGAACACTGGATAAATTCATAAAAGCCTTTCCTAATCACAAGAGAGTCCTGCAGATGTGCTTGCACCTGTAGGCGGAGGAGAGGGGCAGAAGGTGCAGCTGGAGGTCTGGAGGGAAGCCGCTCATTTTATAATCCTGCCCAGGACCTCCCTGCCAGGAAGGGAGAGGCAGGAAGCAGTGTGGTTATGAACAGGGGTTGGAGCCAGGTGGCTTGAATTTGAATCCTGGTTCTGCCACTTTGGGTATGTCACATCACTCCTCTGTAGCTCAGGTTCCCCACTGCAAAACTGATTTCCATCAAGCCTGCACTGCAGGGCTGGAAGGGGGAGGCCAACCCTTCATTTTACAGGTGAGAACGTGAAGGTCTAGGGAGGCTCAGTGACTGGGCCAGGGTCACACGTGGCTAGCGGTAGAGGTCCAGCCCTCTTTACACCATCAGTGATCCCTCCTTTTTACACTTGTCACTAACTTATATCACAGAGAGGTTGAAAGCCCACCCTTAGTCATCACAGCTGAGCATAGGTCCAGGGCTCCCTCCCTGGTCTGGAATTCAGAAGTTCCACAGTGGGTGAGTTGTTGACAACAGCTATATAGAGCTCGCGGTCCACTCTTTCTCTCTTTTTTGGGGGGCTCTGTCTTCTACTTCACTGCTTTCTGCTGCTCAAGATAATTTTGGCCCAGGTCACATTTTCAGCAAGGAGGTTCTACAAGGCCCCAGCACAGTCTCAAAGTACACACGGGGAGTTATCTGGAGCAAGCAGCAGTACTTTCCTCAGCAGGGTCTCAGCCTTGCCCTCCCTTCCGGCACCCAAGTCAATTGCTGCCTTAAATTTCTAGGCTGCTCCCATTAGTGGCTTTTATGTGAAGTGAGTCATTTTAGCTTCCAGCCCCATGGTGCCTCTTCAGCTCCATAGTTTCATGAATGAGTTTATGGGCAGGTGTCAGAATACCAATCACCTTGTCCCCTTCTGCTGCAAGTCCTGTCCTGTCATTAATCTCCCAACTCTGCATGCTGGATGCTTGCAGTTGTTATTTTCCTCCTTCTCCCCCTGGTTGCAAGACCAAGGATGCAGTGTGCCTGGTCTGTATCTTTCACTGAGAGGTCCTTTAACTGGCAAAGACCCAGGGAGGCAGTGCTCCTCTCCTCACCATCGGCCAAACAGTGTTAGGGCAGATGGTCACCACTCGGGACCACGGTCAGAGAGGGGCAGCAGCTAGAGGCAACATTCTGGGACGGTGAAGAGCTATACATCATGGTCTAGGAAGAAACTGGAGAGGTTTAATTTAGATACGGTAGTCTGGGCGACCTCAGCACCATCTCATTTTTCCACGAGGAAGGAGAGAGAAGTTCTACAAGGAATAGGCATTGAAGAATGAGAATTTTGCCCTAATATACGAAACATTTCCAAATGGCCTGACTGCCTCGAGAGACTAGGAGTTGCTCATTATTGAAAGTTTCCCAGCATTTGCTGGGGGTTTGAGAGGAGATGTCTAAGATTTCTTTTACCTTGGGCAAAAAGAAGAAACTGAGCATTACAAGCAAGGAGCTCTGCATGAGGAAACCCCAGACTGCTGATCGCTTGTGGGTCAGGGATGTGGCCCAGAGAGAAGCAGTTCTTGAGGACCTTACTGAATTCTCTCATAGGATGATGAGTCTCCCCTTAGCACTGTTTCTTTGTATCATGTCACTGTCACCACACAGAATGCTCAAGCTTTTCCCCATGGCCCTTCGAAATTCGGTTTCACTCTACCCATCCAACTATTTCTCATTTCCACCCAGCATTCACTCTCTGATCAGGCGTTCAGCTCTACTCATGGCCTCCAGAACATGCCATACTTGGTCAGTGTTGGTTTGACCGCCTTTTGTGGAGGACCTGACACATGCATGGTGCTTGCAAGGGACTGTGCACCTCCCTCTGATCTTTGCTTGGCTGAGAACTCCCCTGGGCTCCTCCGCAAGCCCCCTGTCTTCACGAAGCCTCATAAACCATAGAGCGTTCTTCTTCCAGAAACAGGCACCATTAGTGCGGTGTCATGCAGAACTCTGCTGTACACAGAGTTCTTTGCTCGTTAGAAAAGGGTACAGCACTGTGTGGTTTAGAGCATGCTCATTAAATCACCCCAGTTAACCTTCACAACCACCTGGGGAGACAGCCGGAAGGTGTCTTCATTCACAAGTCGTAGATGAGGAAACTGAGGCCAAGGGAGCAGAGCCAGGACAAGTATGTAGGTCCCTGTCATCTGCTCCCTGTTGCTTCCCCAGCCATGTGTACCTTTGACTGTCGCTTAGAAATGGGTGGGTGAGTCAAGGCTCTCTTGATATCACCCCACTGACACCTGCCCTTCTCTGTTCCACTCTCTGGCACCAAGCTGACCTCCCTGGGCAACCAAATGGGAAGTGATCCAGGGCTTGGATCAGGATTTATAACTTCTGTTGGAGACACAGGAGATGTACCACAAATATTGGAGGGTACTCAGGCACACACACCTCATTCAGCTTTCTTCTACTCCTTTACCCTCAGAGAGGGGGAGGACTCCGAATGTCTGGGTTGGGGCCAGGGTTAGTAATTGTTTCATTCATTCACTGTTTCACCGGAGCAGGCACTGGAATGCAGTCAGCCACCTCCAGGCTCCTTTCTCCTTCCTGTGCTGTTTAGTGGAAAGGCCAACCTGTGACCACGGTGGGCAGTGGCTGCTCATGCCCACAGCTGCTGGGGGGACTCTGAACCAGGCACAGGGAAGGAGAAACCAACCCCAAAAGAAATGTGCCAGTACCGGTGGATTTTAATGCAGGACAATGTCTCTTTTACTAGTAAAGTAACGAATTAAAACTTTCCGCAAGTGTTCTTCTTTTGGCACGAAATTCAACATTTTTAAGTGTAAAACTATCTATAATGTTAACACCTTCAGAAAATTTGACATATGAAGTTTTGAAGCTTGTTGTCAATACAAAAAATAGCATACATATCAAATCACATATATATCAACATATGTGTAACTCCATCTATTGAAAAAAGTCCGCATTATTAACTGTGACACAGTATTTCTCTATTGAACAGCTATCCCTCCAGATTCTTCCTCTCTAGACTGACTCTGAATCAAAGGTTTAAATCATACTTCCCCCTCCCCTTCCTCTTTTCCTTAATCTTAGAACTCTTCCATAATGTCTCAGGAGGGTTGGGCTTGTTGGAGAAGCTGACTGTTCTATTTTTAGAAGAGAAAAGTTTTTTTGAAATATAGAGAATAGGGACACAGTCTTCAACAGGCAAAAAGGCCTGGAGGCACTGGCAAGAAGTGGGAATGCTAATGTTCCAGAAACCATTGGGATGGGAGGCCGACCTTGGGTTCACCTGGGCCTCCAGCAGGGTGTAGGCTGCCTCTGTGTGACTGCTCCCCCTGATTTCTCGAGAGCCTGCGAGGATTCTTGCTGCAGGCTCATTGACTCAGGAAACCCAGAAGGAAGGAAAGGACACAGAGGCTGTGATGAAGTGGAGTCCTGGTCCTGGCAGGTGGGATATTGCACAGGCTCTTCTTGTGAGGAAGGGGACTGTTGGTTGCATGGACTGCATGACGACAGGTGTGACTGGGTCTGTATAGCAGGGGTGTGGGGCCCTTGGGCAGATTTGAGCAACTCTACTCTTTTGCTGTCAGCAGTGCAGGAGTAATCCTTATCTGGCAGCTGAAAAGGTATGAAGACAAGGCCTTTGAGTTAGGGAAAGCAGAAAGGAATAGTGGTCTTTTTCTACTTCTAGTAATAAAGTGGGAGAGTGAGCCTCCTTGCAGATGGGAAGGCCAAGCACAGAGGTCAGCACTGGTGAGGGAAGGGAGCAGCATCACCAGGGGTTGGGGAGGAAAGAGGCAGGACAGAGCTGGTGTGGAAGCTGTACATTCCAGTCAGGAGTCCTGAGTGGCAAGGCCCTGCTCAGCACTGACTCCATGTTTGGGAAGGACACGTTGTTTTAACAGCTCAGTGCTTTCCTCCTGGGTCACTGGGAGGACCAATGAGAAGAAATGGACAATGATCTCAAAAGGGAATATAAAGCAGGAGGGAGAACAGAGAGGAGGAGCAATTAGCAGGAGTGTTAGCCAAGCGAGGATAATTAGCAGCGCCCCTGGGAGAACACCGTTGCACCCATGACACCTCAGACCAGCTTGTGGAAGTTGAACAGTCCCAGGTATCAGCTCAAGAAAACAAGGAGTTTCCTAAGAACTGGAGTTGCACAAAAATGGGAGGGTTTTTTTTTTGTGACCTGGTGAGTTCCTACCACAGAGTGTCCAAGAAGGGGGCAGGCTGTAAAGGGGGGTCATGCATAATGGAGACCTGAGATGAGGAGAGATTCTCCCATTCAGTGCTTTCCAGGCAAAGGCAAAGCTTTCTGGACATGGGCTCTGGGAAAAAGGCAGACGTATCAGGGCATGAAGAGGCAGGCTGCTGGATGCTGGAGAGAGGCCGTCCAGAGTACTTCTGTAGAGGACACTTTCTCTCTTGTCACCACCTGCTGCCGGGCCACAAGGAGAGAGCCTGTGTCTGCAAACGAGGACGTTCTCTCCCTGGCCCAGCCACTCATCACTTCTGGACTATAGAACCCAAAGACAAAGACAGTGCCAGAGGGAGTCCCAGGATAAGACTGCTAAAGAATTTACAGAAAACCAGAGATTACTTGAGTATTACTCTTACATGTTAGGAAACTGTGGTCCAGAGAGGGAAGGGCTTGTTAGAGGTCACAGAGTATTAGAGCTGAGTTGAGGAACCAACCACAGGTCTTCTGACTTCTTTTCCAATTTCTTTTCCCCTCTCACCCCCATCTCCCACATTCCTATCAGCAGGTATTTTATGTCACCTCTTTGTTGCCTTTATCATTAGATAGCCCTACTATTGGCTGTCTAGCCTTGAACAAATTATCTAAACCAGATGTGAACCATCTTTCTCACACTAAAAAATGGAGCGAACCGAAACTGGTTTGGCTCAGTGGACAGAGCGTTGGACTGTGGACTGAAGGGTCCCAGATTCGATTCCAGTCAGGGGCATATACTTGGTTGTGGGCACATGCCCAGTAGGGGGTGTGCAAGAGGCAGCTGATCAATGTTTCTCTCTCATTGATGTTTCTAACTCTCTATCCCTCTCTTTTCCTCTCTGTAAAAAATCAATAAAATATATTGTAAAAAATGGAACTAATAATACAAATCTTGGTGGGTTAAAATTAAAGATACTGTGAGTTAGAGGAGATGCTTAGTAAGTGATAGCTGTCATCTGCAATATTCAAGAGTGTGTAGAATGCCTGGGCACTATATATATTTACTAGAGGGGCAGTGCACAAAATTTGTGCAGAGGCAGGGGAAATGGTCCCCTCAGTCCAGCCTGTACCATCTCCAATCCTGGACCCTTCAGGGGATGCCCGACTGACAGTTTAGGCCTGATCCCTGGTATTGGGCCTAAACAGGCAGTTGAACATCCCTTTCACAATCCAGGACCACTGGCTCCTAATTGTTCATCTGCCTGCTTGCCTGGTCACCCCCAACTGCCCCCCCCCCCTCACCGGCCTGGTCACCACTAACTGCAGGCCCCCTTCCTCTCCCCTCTCTCCCCCTCTCCCCCCCCTGCGCTGGCCTGGTTGCCCTACTACCTCCCGCCCTTTGGTTGACCTAGTCGCCCTCCCCTACTGGCCTCCTGCCTGCCTGGTCACCCCCAACTTACCCTTCTGCCAGCCTGGTCACCCCCCAACTGCCCTTCCTGCCAGCTTGGTTGCCCTCAACTGCCCCCCTCCTGGCCTGGTCACCCCATGCAGCCTGCTGTTCGGTCATTACTGTGGCATCCTGGACAATTTTCACATTCCTCTATTATTAGTATAGATTGGGGAATGAAAAAGCAAAACACAGGCCAAAGAGAAGACCCTCAGGATCACTTTTTGCATCTAAAAGATCATCTGGAATCTAAACACTGATTGGAGATGATCTATGTATTTTCGAGGCCTATATGGCTAAGTCCACCATGTTCCTTGGGGGGCCATCAGGATCCTGATGTCTTCATCATTGTTGCCAGTCCTTTCATGAAATATTCATGAAGTTACTCCTGTGTGCCCAGCAACTTATTGTGACATGGTCCCTGCTTAGCAATTTGTGAGAAGATAATTTGTAAAAATCTTTAATTAGAATTGGTCATGAAAAACTATTTAAGCACAACTGGAAAAACAAGGGAGCTGCATCAGCCTCCCTTTTATGCCACTTTAATTCTTTCTATGAACCCTAAACTAAAAAAAGGGCCCATGAAAAATTGTGTTCTGTCCCTTTAACTTGCTCTATGCCATCTCAGGAAAGGTCATTTGTGACCGCAAGCTTGGCACCGTGGTGGTTCTTCCAGCCTAAGCCTGAATGCTGCAGGAGTTAAGATAAAATCACATCCACAGGGGCCCCTTCAGGATGGCCACTGCTACTGATTTCTACAACTTTGCTTCTATGAACCAGTGACACTAGTAACAGAGCAATATGGGGCCTCAGTTCCACTCTGGTTTTAAATAGATTTTTGTCTAAACATGGTTTATAATATGCAACAATTGGGTTAGCCTCATGACAAATGTCATCCCTACCTTCGCCAGAGAAACATGCCATTTCCATTAGGGAATAATGTTTCCTGGCCAGAGGAAGGCATGGGAAATAATATGGGGTCATCAACGATTCTCTTCAGTTTCACTGATCAGATTAAACTTAGCAACGGAAAGAGGAATTTACAAATTAGATGCCATTCTCTATTTATTAACAAAATGGTTGCCTTCCACGACATCCAGGAGATACAGTTGAGATCTCATTAAGTCTCAGCTTGTGATAACATTTACTCCATAAATCTCCACTGCAGCCAGTGAATGAAATGAGCATTACGCCAAAGACCACATAATGGATCAAATCAAACCTCTGCCCCGTAGAAGGCAGTTGACCTTTTCAGGACTTAAACGTATGCAGCTTTCTGGTCCTCCAGAGCAGCTGGGGCTTTATTCTTGGTTCTCTCTTAACCATTTGCTGACTTTCATGCTGAGCTGGCTACTAGCCTCACTGAAAGAGACATAAAATAGAATATTTCTGGCATTTCTCTGGATATATTTGAAGAAGAAAGGGGAGAAGGGGCGAGTACATGAAGTAAAACATTGTGAAATATTCCTGTCCTCTCTCAGAAGTTAGAAAAAAATTGTATTGACAGACAAGAAACAGAAGATGAAGCATTAACTTGTGTGTCTGATTCATTATACACTCTCTGCTGGACCAGATCTGACCCCCATCTGATTTTAGATCTGACACAGTGACAGGGCAGGCCCTCTCATCTGTCCCAGTGGCAGAATTCCAAAGACTTTTAGACAAAGAGCCCACTTTTCTCCCAGTTCCCGTTATGTTGCTTTTGAGGCCCCGCCGCCCCCACCCCCACCACCACCCCTGTGATCGGTCCTGAGACAATGTCGAAACCTGCACGTACCCCTAAGAGACAGTGATCCTGTAAAAACTGTGAGCAGGGAGGATCTTCCCCTTTTTCCCCAGAAAACAAACCAGTTGACAAGGGACAGGGCCTGTAGAAATAGTCCCAGCAACGCTGACAGGGGCAAGGCAGGCCTGGGGGATACATGGCTCTGGCCAGAGGCTGGGAAATGGACTCAGTGGCCTGGGGATCCCTTTGTTCCAAGCTTTAGGGTACCCAGATTCTCTGATGTGATGGAGCCACCCCCTTGCTACAAGGGAATCCAGGGCCCAGAACAGGGATATGGAAAGATCAATGCAATGGACAGAATGTTTGTGTTGCCCCCAAATTCCCATGTTGGAACCCCCAATCCTAATACAGTAGTATTTGGAGATGGGCCTTTGGGAGGTCTTAGGTTATGAGGAGGAGCTCTTACAAATGGGATCAGTGCCTTCCTAAATGAGGCCAGAGACTGGCTAGTACCCTTCCCACCGTGTGAGGAGACTGCAAAGAGAAGACTGGGAAGATGTGAACCAGGAAGACGGCCCACACCAGGAACCTGACCACGCTGGTTCTCACCTCCAGTCTCCAGAACTGTGAGAAACAACTATCCGCTGTTTAAGCCATGAGGTCGTTGGTAATTTGTCAGAACAGCCCAGACTAAGACAGACACAAATCTTAAATGTACCAGCCCTCCCCTGTCCAGCTTTCCCTCTTCTCACTGCCTTCAGCACAGCCTAACAGATATTTTTCCTTCTGTTTTTAAGAATTCTGTCCATCTCCCCAGGGGAGCCCTGTTCCATTAAGCAACTCCCTTTAGGAAACTCTGCTGTTCCTGCCCAGGCATCCGTCCTGACCCCCACCCATGAGGCTTGCATGCAAAGTGACCCGAATGCAGAACAGCCCAGGACTCAGGGCAGGCGCTAGGATTGTTAAGAGGACAGACTCTTCCCCATCACACAGAGCAAAAGCCTCCTCTGGAACCCTGTGGCTGTCACCAGAGGCATGCGACTCTCCGCCCGCTCCTGTAATCCTGAAGAGCAGAGCCCTCAAAGCCTCAGATTTGGGGCTGTTACTCAACATGTTTTGTTTAATTTACTTTTTCATAAGCCACATCAGACAAGGATTAAAGGAGGCAGAGTTATTTGGAATTCTACATGTGGTACCTTTCAGGCTGAAGGATGGCTTGTTGTGTGTTTATGGTCACAGACAGAAAACAGGCCTTTGAACAGCAAAGGACAAAGGGCATGACAGGGCTCCCACTGCTAAGCAGAAAGGACAAGCCAGCTCTCAGGAAGACAGGCCATTGCTGCAACCAACCCACCCGCCCTGGCCTGGGGCGGCAGGAGCTGCTGGTCCCAAAGACATTGGGGCTGACCAGCCCAGGACTCCGTCTTGGTGGAAGCAGATGACCAAGAAGCATCTTGGCAGTGCGTTCCTACCATGACTCTCATTTCAGCCCTGTCAGCCTCTGAAATGACTGATACCCCTGCTTCCAACTTCTCCCTCCCTCAGACCGATTGTCAACAACCAGGGACACAGTGACCTTGTGACAGTGAACTTGCACCTCCACTTCAGTCTTCAGTGGCTCTTTCTTATCCAGAGGATCAAGTCCACCTCTGAGGCCCTTTGACACTATACCTCTGTCTTCCTCCTGGCTTGGTTTTTGCTTTCTTTCCTCTGCACCCTCTCCCTCATCCCCTTCCTTTCCTCTTTGCCTCCTTCCAACTCCTTCCCATTATTTGTTTCTATGCTTTCCATATGCAGCTCCCTCAGCTTACAATGACCTTTCTCATCCTTTTGGTCTGTAAACTGCTACCAACTGTAGGCAGCAGAGACACGGCTACATGTCTACCCAGCTCAGTTGTGTTACCTCTGTCGACTGTTTCCCAGTCCTAGAAGCTAGGTGGAGCTGATAACTGTGTTCTCGCCAGTGGACTGTGGGTGGGAGTGATGCCCACACTGCGGGACCTGGTCTCCAAACCCTCCTGCCTGCCCCATGCTCCCGCTTCCTTTCCCCTTCTGCTGGCCAGCTGCGGGAACTTGGGGAGACCTCTGCAGCCGGGAGGTGGTACGGACACTGGACGGAAGAAGTCCAGGTCCCTGGAGACTGTGGAGGTGCACTTCCCCTCCTGCTAACACTGAACCCACAGTGAACTGTGGAGTAGAAGCAATCTTCACTGTAACAAGTGACCGATATTTGAGCTGGGGATGCTATTACAACTGGCCTGTCCTGACTGTTTCTGTCCTCCTCAGAAATCATTCTCTGGGTGGAAAGCCCCTTCCACTTCCCTCCAAACCCTATTCTCTCTCCTCTGTATTCCTCCAGTGCCTTGTTCATGCCATTAACTCATTGCTGCAACATGCTTATTGGCACCTTTGTCTCCTTAGCTTGGCATAGGTCCCCTTAGAACACAGACTGTCATGTATCTTGGTACTGCAAGTGCCCAGTTGGTATTTAATATGTGTTGAGTGGGTGCCCAAATGTCTCTCCCACACAAGCATGTATACTCCAGAGGTCTCCCCACAACGGCCTCCTATTGAGGCCAGTGATCCCCATTTCTCTGCTCTTTCCACTGGCACCCATGCACGCACTCCATGGTGGGACGCAGTCCATGGCAATCTTCTTCCATTACCAAATGATAACTTTCCACATTAGCAATGACAGAGGCAGGGGCTGTCACTCCTCCACTAACAGTATCTGACAAATAATGTATCTTGATGTGACATGGGGCTTTTATCTCCTATCTATGTGGAAGGGAGTGGAGGGTGGAGGGTGGAGGGAGTCAAGGGCAACTGTATCTGGGGTGCTCTGTTTAGAGACTGAGCACTGGTTATTGGAGGAAATGGATAAAAGGGAATCTTAGGATGATTCATCTCCCATGCACCCCCTTGCCTTAGCTACTCTCAGCTCTCCAGTGTGCTGATCTGTTTGGAAAGCACCAAATTAAAATCAAATTAGCACTTTATGGGTGCCTACCCTGGGTGAGACTGCCCGGGGCAGATCAGTTTGTCATAGGGGTTTCTGGCTTCAGGTAAGTGACACAAATGAACTCTCTGCGAGGCTGTCCCTGGTACAGATTCCCTGGGGGTCCTCTGTGCTGGGCACCTGGGAGCATCAGGGTCTCAGAGCCACTGCCCTGTAGTGCCACACAATCCTGCGTCGGCAAAGTCAGATCAGACACGTTCTGGGCGGTGAACTTGCCAAGGCGGGAGGGGATGGTCTGTGACCTGGAACAGCCGGGTCCTGAGCATGCTGGCTGACCACTGAACCCCTCTAATCAAGTTCAAAAGCAGCTGAAAATAGAAAGAAACTGACAGGTCACATGATTGATATGCCTTCTTCTGTGTAAGATTGTCTCTCAAACCATTCCAAATGGAGGTTTTGATCTGTTAAATTTCTATTTCTATTTTTTTTTTTTTTTTTGCTTGAGGAAGATAATACCATAACCTGCTTTTATGCTTCAAACATAGTTCTTATAATCATAAATCTTATATTTTCTCTCTCCCCCTTAACCAAAAAATCAAACTTATGTTTCTTTGTGTTCACATTTAAGCTCAGTTTTAAAAATATGTACAATCCATGGACACTATTGCTTGATTTTATCTGTTATTGAAATTTATAGAAATGGATCCATATAGTATGTGTGTGTTTTGCATTTGTTTGTTTTGTTTTTTTTCAAATCTTCACCCAAGGAAATGTTTTTATTGATTGTAAAGAGAGAGGAAGGGAGAGAGAAATATCAATGTAAGATAGAAGTATTGATTGGTTGCCTTCCATACGAGCTCTGACCTGGAATCAAACTCACAACCTTTTGGTGTGTGGGACAACACTCCAACCAACTGAGTCACCAGGCCAGGGCTAAGGTCCATTTTTTCCTACTTCTCCTTATCTCTATCCATCTTGCGTTGCATATTAAAATGAGGGTGAAAAATGCCATAACAAGGGAGGTAAGAGGCTCCTCTGGCTGAGGGATCAGAGGGGTGTTCTTTTAGTTGCCCCCTGGCTGGAGGAGGACAGTCAGAACATTACTGAGGGAGGAACTGTGGTACAGGGAGTGTGCTACACAGTCCACAGAACTGAACTCATGGCCTACCTACCAGAAGTTAGGTGAAAATTTGAGCTGTGTTTCACAAATTAATTTCTCTGAGCCTCAGTCTTCCCATCTGGAAAATGGGATATTAGTATCCACATGAATGATCTTAGCTGGAGAATTAAATGAGATCATCTGTACCTAGTTCCTGCCCCAGTCCTGGCTCTGCCTTCTAGCCCAGGGAAGCCCACAGAGGCTGATAAGTGTTCACTGTCCAACCTCAGTATTCAAAAAGCAATTCCACACAGATTATGAAATAATGGTTCCCCTTAAAGGGAGAATGCAAGAGTGAACAAGGCTTTGCCTCTTGTCCCACTGACTATCAAATGGATATATTTCTACCTCCTTCTGGTTGTCCCTTTGGGCTCACTTTTTTAAACTCTGAAATCATTTCTACCCACTCCATCAATTACAACACACTCTCCAAAGGCCTACCATGAATATAGAGAGGACAAGACAAAGGGCCTACTACTACTAAGTGCCCAGCCAACTGGCCAGTACCTATGACACTCAATGACCACCAGGGGGCAGACACTCAATGCACAGGCATGGAAACCTGGAACAGACTGATGAATCTCAGAGGGAAGGAGAGAGGGGGAGGGCAGGAAGAGATTAACCAAAGATTTTACATGCATATCAAAGGCCTGGCACACTAATTCATGCACTGGTGGGGTCCCTTGGCCTGGCCTATGGGGATTGGGCCAAAACCAGCTCTCTCTAAATGGGCAGTCGGACATCTCTCTCATAATCTAGGACTGCTGGCTCCCAACCACTTGCCTGCCTGCTACCTGATTGCCCCTCACCACTTCTGCCTGCCAGCCTGACTGGTGCCTAACTGCTCCCCTGCCAGCCCAATTGCCCCTAACTGCCCTCCCCTACAGGCCTGGTCACCCCCAACTGCCCTCCCCTGCTGGTCCAGGTAACCCCTAACTGCCCTCCCTTGCCAGCCTGGTCACCCCTAATTGTCCTCCCCTACAGGTCTGGTTGCCCCCAACTGCCCTCCCCTGTGGGCCTGGTCCCCCCAACTACCCTCCCCAGCAACCCAGGATGCCAAGCCTTCCCCCCACTCTCCTGCTCAGCCTTCCCTCCACTCTCTTGATCGCTGGGATGACCCAAGATGCCAAGCCTCTCCCCTCTCCACCCCCTACCCCCGCTCTCCATAGGCTCTGTGGCTTTGGCCTGTGTCACCATTTTGGCCCATCAATTTGCATATTCCCTCTTTATTGGCTGTGGGTGCAGCCATCTTTATTGAGAAGTGACATTAATTTGCATGTTACTCTTTTATTAGATAGGATAGCTTTTAATTTCTCTGGGGTAAATTGCTAGGAGTGTAACTGCTAAGTAAGTATATATTTAGATTTTTAAAGAAATGGCCTCTTCCAGAATGCCTGTACCATTTTCTGTTCCAACCAATAATGAATAAGTGATCCTGGTTCTTCACACCCTCACCCAAGTTTAGTGCTGTCACTATTTTTTATCTGTTCTAATAGGTGTCATGATGGTCTAAATTTGCATTTCCCTAATGACTAGTGATGCTGAACACATCTATGAAAAGACATGAAGTTTATAATTGGTTTCAGAGTTTCTTTTGGCTAATTACCTTACTTTCTCCAAGCCTCAATTTTTTTCCCACCTGTAAAATGGGGGAATTTAACTATATGATCCCTAAATAAGTGTCCAGTTCTAAAATTCTCTGTACCATGGGATCCACCATGGGGGAGTTTGTTTGCAAGGTGAGGTTCATTTAATTTTCCCTTTACACACCAGGTATTGCCATCTGCCAGGCTTTATTTTGTAGCTATGGAGAGACAGCCAAAGCTTTTGACAAGGGAATGGCATGTCAGCTCTAGGAAGGCCAGCTTGTCTACATTGTACTAGATATATGTAAGTGCTGGGGAGCAGGGCAGGCAGGTGGCTGCTGGTCTAGGGGATCAGAGGAGGAGAAGAGAGTAGGAAGCAGGCGAGAGGGATTTTCTAGGAGGTCAATTGATAAGACTTAGCAATTGATTGAATGTAGGAATTGATAACCATCTGTCTTACACTATAAACTTTAAAGGGCTGGGACAGCCTTTAAATTATCTTAATGACATGAGAGAGCAGTTCCTATATGGATAGATGCTTAATAAATGCACTTTCTTATCTTGAGGGAGAGAAAGCAAGCAAGAATTCCATCTTTATCTTTTTTTATGGCTGGCCTTCTCTCAGATGCAGCATTAGAGCCAGGAAATTGACCCTTGCCATTGTGCTTCTCTGCTGATGACAATTACCTGTGCAGCAGCGACAGTTTTATAGTTGGTGCCTTTAAAAGGGATGCTCATTACTGCTCAGAGGGAGGGGAAAGGCCTCAATATTACCCTTTTTCCCCCCAGAGAACAGAGGGGTGTGGAGCCAAGACCTTGAGGCTGTCCACTCTGGAAGTGGCACAAAAGGCAACAGGTACAAACATGCCTCTTTCTTGCCTCTTTTCTGTCTTTTTGGGCCTTAAAATGGCTCTTGAGTATCATTTTGTCCTTTTCTCCAAGGCTGTCCGTAACCAGCTGCAGGTTGGGGCTGATGAAGGACTGGATGCTGACCCCTCAGGGTCCAGGTAGGCTGGGCCATGTGCTTCTCCTTCCCTGACTGGGAAGATGTTTGAAACCTGCAGATGACTGGCAGCTAGGTTGTACCCAAAACAGGAGGCCTGCAGCGTGATGCTATCCTGGAAGGCTCCAGACTCAAGACTCTCATGAAACAAGACTCTGTTTGCCCTCAAGCTTTGGGTGTCACCATGACACCCAACAGCTCTTGTTAAGACACCAGTGACTCCACACTGCTAAAGCTGGTAATGAGTTCCCAGCACCCACTATCTATACTCGCCTCTCAGCAGCACTGCCCTGGCCTTTCCCACCTCCCCTCTGCCATGCCCCTCTAGTCTCTGCTGCTGGCTCTTTCTCACACCCCAACCTCCACACATTGATAGAGGTAAGAAAAGCCAGGGCAGTGCTGGCCTCTCCCATTTCTCTCCACACCACTCCCAAGTGATCTCATCCAGGCAAGTAGGTTTAAATACCTTCTATATGTTGTTGACTTCTCAAAATATAATTTGTTCCAGACCTCTCCCCCAACCTCGGATGAATTCCCAATTGCCTACTCACCATCTGTATTTGGATATCAAATAGACATTTCAAACATCTGGGTGTGAGACTTTTCCTAATATTCCTGCCCTGACACCTATTCCTCTAGCAGCCTCCCATGGACCAGTATATGAGGATTCCACACTTTTTGCTGTTTAGACAATCACCTGGAAAAGTTCTGCTTCTCTCTTTCTCTCATACACACATCTTATATCTGATATGTCAGCAAATGATGTCATTCTGGGGCCTTTCTGTATTACCTCATTGTTACCAGGACAACATGGAGCCTCACTGTGTCACCTCATTGATACCAGGACACCCCTGGCTCCCTGCTTCACCCTTGCCCACTTCCATTCCATTCTGCAGATTGTAGCCAGAGAGTTCCTGCTAAACATGGGTAAAGTCATATCACTTCTCAGCTAAAAACTCTCAGTGGCTTCTAGCTCACTCCTCAGAAAAGTCCAAGTTCTTACAGTGATTCTCATGGTTCACATCCTGGTTACCTTGGACCTCATCACCCACCTCTCTCCTCTCCTCCCGCCCCACTCCCTCCCCTCCAGTCACATTAGCCTCCTCTATGCTCCTCAAATACATCAGCCCTGCTCCTCCCTTGAGGCCTTTCCACCGGCTGCTCCCTCTGCCCAGAATGCTCTTTCCCTAAATATCTACATATTTCCTTACTGCCTTTAAGTCTTTATTCAAATGCCACCTTTTCAGTGAGGTACTTCTGGGCACCCTACCTAAATTACAGCCTATCAGCACTTCTGTTTCCCTCTTGTATTTCACCTTCTCCATGATACTTATCACTCTCTGACATACCATTTAATTGACTGGCTGTCTCCCCACTAGGAGGTAAGTTCCCTGAGGGCAGGGATTTTTTATTGCGTTGCTCATTGCTATACCCCCTGCACCTGAAACAGTGTCTGGCAGGGAGCAGATTTTAATGGGTGGATGGATGGGTGGAAGCATAAAAGGGAACATGTTTTTGGATGTAATTTACCAGCTACATCATTACTCTAATTACTCAGAGAAGTACCTCCTAACTGTGCCCTGGTTTTCTGTCTTCTCTACCACTGCTCTTTCTATTTTTTCTGCGAGGTTTGTAGGTTTTCCTAGGAAAAGTGCATAATTGGGCTCTTGCAGGTATGCTCACTGTCCTGCCCTGGTGCCACCTCTCTGTCACCGTGTCCTTCTCCAGCAGCATCTGGTTGTGCTGACCTGCCTGCGCCCAGGGGAGAACAGAAGTTGCCAGAGCCATTGATCAATAGTGATGATGCCTTTTTTTTTTTTTTTTCCCCCTTAAAAGACTACTTTGTTTTTGAGCTGAAAAGAACTGGCAGAGCTTACTATATTGTAAATTTTTAGCAATTTCAAAGGCTAAGATACTACTTTAATTGAAACATAAATATAAATTATAGCAGCATTTCTCCTTTTGTGTTTGTTTCAAAGGGCAAACTATAAAGTTTTGAAGACAAGAATATAGTTCCTGAGCCATAAGCTTGCCTTTTTTTTGCAAATTTATTAGGTTGCCAATTCCCTAATAATTTAATCACTGCTTTTATTGGACTTCCCCAATAGACACAGTTCTTTGGACTGGTTTCCTGGCTCCATTACTACATCTCTCACATCCATTTCATTGCATGGCTCTATTTTACTCTTCATTTTGCTTTTTTATAGACTCATTTCCTTGCCCACCCAGTAGGACTGTTCTAGCACCATTTCAACAATTGAAGGTGGTAGGCTCCCACTCTGTTCTCCTAGGACAAGGCTGGCTGAGGACCAGAAGCAGACAGCAAAGGCTCCTCCAGCCATCTGGAAGGAGCACACGGTGGGAGGAACAGCAGTCTCCAGAGTCTGATTTCATCCATATTCGGACTTTGGAAAACCTTGGCAGAGGTTCTGTCCAGTTCATCATGCTCATCCCAAAGCCTGGCCAGAGTTGTGATCACAGGCCTTGTCCATGTGATCTGGTCCAGCAGCAAAGAATTCTCCATGCCTTGGAATTTATTCATTTAATGTTTAGGACAGGAAAGCAGCACAATTCTAGGAAGCTCTTGCTTTAGGCAGAGAACAGAATAACTACGTGTGTCTGTGGACCACAACTGACTGCTAAGTAGTGGATGTTGCTCATTTTTAATAATATGTTAAGAAACTTGCTCATCAGCATTAACTATGACCCTGGGCCTCTGCCCTGACTAAGGATGGAGAGGGGCCAAGTTGCCAGTTTCTGTGTTTCAGAGGTAAGCTTCTCTGTGGTACTTACCTACCGTACAAGTCCATGCCACAAACTAACTACACCACAGTTCCATCAACAGTATAAATAGAATCTGCCAAGCATTGTCCCAGAAAGACCCCACTGGAACCATTGCTCACTGATATGATCCATTGAAGGCCTTGTCTTCCAACCTGCTTCCTTAGGTTGTTAAATTAAGTCATTACCAGTCCCTGTTGCTTGTGTGTTTTAATTTTGTGTTTGCCTCTTGAGCAGCGATCAGAAAGGGAGCATTGGTAGAGGATTCTATTGCTCTCTGCAGCTAAACCATTGCTGTATCCTACACCACTTCTTCCACCCAATCCTCCTCTGTGAGCAGAAACTCACAGAAACCAGTTGGGTGTTTGAACACATGGACATAACAAATGCCTACTATAAGGGCAATAAACTAGACTCACTATATTTACATATATGTGCTAAGAAACACACACACACACACGCCTGTGAACACAGGGATTTCACAGCTGATGGGAAGACCATGCTTTTCTCAGGGCAGTTGGCCTGGCAGCCCTGTGCCTTCCTGGCTCCTTAAGGAGAGAAGCATCTGATCCACAGCAGCGTCCTGCTTCCCTCCATCAGCCTCCCTGAGACTCGGTGGTTACTGTCACCTTCTGTCCACTCAGGGATTGTTTTTGGCTTCCCACCTTACTTGCCTGTCTCCATACAGCAACCATCTTGTTGGCTTTTTAATCTGTTTGGTTCCTGACTACTGTAGATGCTCAAGGTTCAGGAGCATGTTTTCAAGTTAAGCTGCTTGAAGAAGAAACGCTTAGCAATTAGACTATAGCTTGAGGAACACTGCTTCTTCAAACATGCAAAATGAATGGGAAAGAGTGCACACAGAGAGAAAAGGCAACTGTGTGGTCATCAGAGAGAGAGAGAGAGGTCCAATGAAACAGGGAGAATAGTCGGACCTAACCCAGGGTTCTCAAATGCACCCGGCAGCACCAGCATCTGCAGGCTGTTCAAACCAATTGCTGGGCCCCACCCCAGGATCTCTGAGCCAGCAGATCTGAAGTTCAGCCTGAGTTTCTAGCAACTTCCCAGGTGCTGCTGGTCCAGGGACCACACTTTGAGACCCACTGGGCTTATTTGGTGAAAGCCTGCCCTGTGCAAGCCCAGAGGAAGGAATTTAGCTCAGTTTCTATAACCCTGTCAAATGCCTCCTCTCTTCCTCAGTCTCCCCATTTGGTAATTTGGATCTAACCTCCTTTAGAGAAACCTTTGGCTGCTTTTCCTATGAGAAAGCACATGGTGCTTGGGAGTCTGCTTCAAAGGGGGCGAGGTTCCTGCTTTCCAGGGAGCTGCTTGGTGGAAAGTAATCTTTGTAACAAGCCTGGTGCAGGAGCCTGCCCTCTGCCCAAAGAGATGGAGCCCAGAGGGGGATGTCTGGTTTAAAAATAAAGAGTGCCCCTTAGCAAGGTCTAAACTGTCTTTAAGATCCAAGATTCTGAAAGAAAATGAGGCTTTACAGATCAATCATAATTATTTCACTAACTTCTATGAGTAGCAAATGATTGCAAGCAATGAGACCAATGTTGTTCCAGGAATACAACTGTAAAGAAAGGTTGGTGGTAAAAGGTTTCTGCTGTACTCCCACCATCTCTTTCCTCTCCGAGAACCCAGCCAAGACATAGGATGCTGCTCACTGTTTCGGGGTTTCTCCTCATCCATGCCTTCGTCCTCATTCTCAGGGTCAATGTCTTCCGCCTGTGTGATCCAGTCCAGGTAGCCTTTCAGGTCCTCTTCCAGTTGTTGCTTCTCTCGCAGTTTTTGGAAATCCCCCCGAGCCTTGGCCTTCTCCCTCTCTTTGGAGAACTCTCTGGAAAGAGAGTGGAGTGGGCAGGGCAGGGAGCACATGGAAGGAGGGTGTGGGTGGGGCATGAAGGAGAGATGGAGATAAAGGGAAACAAAAGTGAGGATGGCTTTGCACTAGGAAGCCCGCCCACATGCCCCAACTTCCACAGATAGCTTTCTCTAGCCATCCCAGGCTGTCTTGGCTCTCACATAAATAGAAGGAGTCACTGAATGGGAGGGATAAAACCAGTTTCCCTTTTTCCTGGATCATGATTGCAGGCTTTGCCTTCAGTAACAACTGTTCTCCAATGACCCGGAAACTCCTTCTGATTAGTAACCAAAAAGCCTCCACAACAGTTGGAACATGCATTCGCCTTTCCCCAGCATAGGATGGCAGAAGAAAAGTCTCAAGAGCCTCTGGGTGAGAAAAGATGTTAGGAGCCGGGTGTGCTGAAGCCTTTTCAGACACAGTGGCTCTCGAGAGCCACCTGCACATGGCTCTTCCCAACTCTGGCTTCAGTGAGGTCTCTGTGGTGGCTTGAAATTGGCCATGGTGGGAATATTTACACCATGGAAATTGGCAAATGTTATAAATCACGGATTTCTCCCCTAAAGATCTGATTGTTAAAAAGGTACCAGTCCGCCACTGATTTGAGACCCAGGGGAATGAGTCCCCTCCTTCTTTATTCTTATGAATAGGGCTCTTTCTGCCTCCCTTAGCTGCCTGGAAGGATTTTTAATCTAGAGAAAGTGCTTTCTCACATGGAGACAATGAGGGTTCCAAACACAAGAAAATGTCCTGGGGGCTGCCTTTAAGGTTAAAAAAAGATATCTAATCACAATGGAAAAATACATAAAATCAAGATATAAAAGCTAAATGATGCACTCAGTTTAAAGTAATAATGAGTAGAAATTGGAAATTGAGTTGCCAAAAGAAGGGCCTATTGGAAAATTTGACAGCATGGCTACTTATTTTCTATTTTCTATGGTTCTGTCCTTATTTCTCTCTGATTTCTAATTAACTTTCCTAGCAAGGCAGGGCTGGCAGCAGAAGGTGGTGATCAAGAAGGCTAGATCTTAACTTGCCAAACAAGTGTGTCTTTTCTTCCCAAATCATACACAGGAGCATTTCTCTGCTTGATAATCTATGGGGAATGAGGCCCTCAGTGATGTGTGTGTGTGTGTGTGTGTGTGTGTGTGTGTGTGTGTGTGTGTGATTCCTCCTTCTCTCACCAGTGAAGGTGTAGTTCGCTTGATAATCTATGGGGAATGAGGCCCTCAGTGATGTGTGTGTGTGTGTGTGTGTGTGTGTGTGTGTATGATTCCTCCTTCTCTCACCAGTGAAGGTGTAGTTCGCGGCAGGCGGCTGCAGAAACCACCTTGAAAGAAATCCTTGCACAAGCCAGACACTCTAGAGTAGGGGTGTCGAACTCAATCAGAGAAGGGGCCAAAATCTAAAATCCAGCCTAAATTGCGGGCCGAATGGTTTACTGAACAGTCATAAACTGTCATTGTGATGGAAACGCAGCGGAGTGCAGTGATGACAGCGCGGTGCGGGCCACATTGCAAGGCCTGGCGGGACGGATTTGGCCCGCGGGCCTTGTGTTTGACACATGTGCTCTAGAGAAGGAAGGACACACCAACAAACGTTAGTGGGCACAGGCTCAGCCCCTGAATTCACAGGGTGACATTAGCTGGCTCTCTCATCACACCCACTGGCTAGTATGTGCATTTTGCTAGTGCTGCTTTGGAGAGCAGGGGTTTTAGAACTCACCATTTCTTTGGTGAATGGGGTTGGGGCTGGAAGTGGTCTAGGGAACTTCTTAATTGGGAGATGTGGGAGCTCTCAAGCTAACGAATTCTCTTCAACTGCTGCCTTAATGATGGTCTGGTTTGGATGGAATTTTCTTCCCTAAATCTGATTGAATTCTAATTGGATTGAACTTGCTTTTCATTGGGCTTCCGGCCAACTGGTGGGCACCTTCATTTCCTTCCCAGGGAGTTTAATCCAGGGAAAATGGGCCAGATTAGCAGCTTGCAGTGACGATGGAAGCCTTGCTCTGCGCTGCCCCACCATCCTTTTGCTATTGAGGTGGACAAGGAAAGATGCCAGCCACCCACCCCAAACCTTGGTACCTAGTCACACTGCCCCAAGGCTGTAGGCTTGCTCTCTGGAGAGAGTAACTTCATATAGAAGTTCCCTCCCTGTGTAAATCAACTCCCATACTACACTTCAAAGCCCCTCTCTCAGCTCCCTTTCCGCCCACATGCGATTGCACCCCCGTCCCTCTCCCGTGGAGTGGGGGCTGGGTTGTAAGGTGACTAAATAGCTAAGGGTTCATTTAGGCTCTTTTGGAATATTTTGCAGAGAGTTCAAGTTCTAGTTACAAAACAACTACCCATCCTTCTTCTAGGGTTGGAAGGGTAGGACTGGGGCCCAACTGGAGTAGGGACAATTGACCCAGATCTGTAACAGATCTGCCCTGTGGAATAAAACTCACCATCGGTACCTTCTGGGGACTCAAAGTAAACATCAAACATCCCCTATGATGAAGGAAAACTGAGGTGTGTGGGGAGTATGAGGGAGATGGAAAAGTGGCAGGGTCAGACCCCTTTGGCTCCCAGGGGTCATGGGACACAATCACACTGCAGCCCAATGGAAGATGAGCCAGGTTTCCCTATCCAGACCCCACGCAGTAAGGGATTTTTCTGGGTGGCAGTGCCTGGCTCTCTTTTATCTCCTTGCCTGGATGCCAGCCAGGCACCTGCCCTGGGGACTGAGCTAATGAAGACATGAAGCTCCAGCCTGTCGGGCTGTGCTGGGCCCAGGGACCGAGTCGGCTAGACAATCAGTCACAGCTGTGGGATTTGTCATAGGCAGAAGCACTTCTCTGGCCAGCAGGGGCCAATATGAAAAATGAGGGTGCAGTGGAGAGCCAGAGGACCAGCACTCACTAATGTAATGCAACCATAGGGACGTGCAAGTGGAAAATCCTCAATTCCGATGGCTGGTGCTCTAGGTCCTCTATGATGCATACAGCCCATCCTCATGATTCATATATTCTGTATTTTCAAATTTGCCTACTTGCTAAAATTTATTTGTAACCCCAAGTCAATTACTCGTGTGCCTGTGAGGTCATCTGCAGACATCTGTACAATGGAAGAAAACTGGAGTCACATCCCCATCTGAGGTCAGACAAGATGACCCGTTGCTTTCTTGTTTCAGCTCTCAGACTATGAGCAGAGGTCCTTTTTATGGCCTGTTTTATTGCCACAGTTTTATGGTCTGCTTATTGCCACTTGCGTGTTTTTGTTGGTGATTCTGCTGTTTAAAATGGCCCCCAAGCATGGTGCCGAAGTGCTGTCCAGGGTCCTAAGTGCAAGAAGGCTGTGAGGTGCCTCCTGGAGAAAATACGTGTGCTAGATGAGCTTTGTTCAAGCATGAGTTACAGCGCTGTTGGCCATAAGTTCAATGTTAATGAATCAACAGTGTGTATTAAATAAAGTGTATTTAAAGAGAAACACACAAAATACATCGTTATGTATTGATCACTTGATTAAAATGGTGCGATCAGAGACTCGCAGAAACTTCACCCTGTATTTCTGTTGAGACCAGTGATTTGGGATTGATACTCAGCATTTGTGGGGACATCACAGATTAATAAGAATCAACTGTCTATGCTGCCATCTATTCTGCTTCCACCCACAAGGCATGTTCACCCTGGCTTTTCTCTTGCTTCCGTCTGGACCTGGGTGTTGTGCCATGGTCCAATTATGCCTTCAGGAGGTAACATGCTTACCCACCCAGCTCTCTGCTTTTGGGGGAGAGAGACATGCACATCTCCCTGGGGGGGGGGGGACTGGATGCCTAGAGGTAGTGGGCCCCTTGTCAGTTGGAGGCACATGCCTGAAGCCCTCTGTTCACAATCACTTAAAAACAAAACAAACTGGATTCCAGAGTCCAGGGACTTGCACCTGATTACAGCGTCCAGTGCAGTTCTCACTGTCACTGCTGTTGTAATTCTGATAGGCTGGAGGGTGAGCCTTCTCAAGGGGAACACAAATGTAAACTGATTCATACCTATAATACCAGGCCTGCGAGGACCAATAGATAATGAACACGTATATTCCTTCCAATGGCCCTATCCAGCCCTGTCAGGATATGAGTATCCTAGATGAAGGACACCCAAAGGACCCTTTGACAACCAACATTATTGATTCTCAACTTTTAAGTGGAAGCTTCATGGAGTGTCATCTTCCCTACCTTCATGAGCAGCAAGCTCCAAGCACACTTTAACCTTTTCTTGGTGCTGAGGGACGTAATTTGAATGTGAGTTACTCTTAACTGACAGCTGTAGGTTTCATGCCCCAGTCCCAGAATGGTCCACACCTGCAGTGCTGCTGAGTGGGGGCTGCTCTCTCTGAGGGACTGTTAAGACCTGCTGGTTGCCCAACCCATGCTGAACAGCCCTGCCTGGCTGTAGCCTATGGTGCTGGTTCTACACCTTCCTCCTGGGACTCTGCTCCCACTGGCTGCTCCAGGAGCCAGCCATGAACCAGGGCTGCTGTCTGCTGTCTCGTCCTTCCTCACTGGGAAGTTCCACTCTTCATCTCCCCCCTTTTTACTATAACTTCAGGACATAGGATTAACTGGCCACATTGGTTGGGGGACAGTATAACATGGAGGTCAGGAATAGAGGTTATGGGTTCACATTGCTTGGATTTAACCTGGATCCTCCCCTTTTCACCTGTCAGAAGTGAGGTAGGAATTCACAGACAGCTCACTTTTCTTCTAAGATGGAGGTGTGAACAGCACTAGCTCAGAGGGTTGTTGGGGGCATTGCATAAGCTAATCCACCTGATGCTGCGGGCACAGAGAATGCTGGCCCTGGGTCAAGCCTCATTGCTTCAATGAGTTTCATGGGCTCTGAGACTTCTCTGAATGCTTCCAGAATGAATATGTGGGAGTTCTGCTGCATTCCTGGAGCTGCCTAATCAAGACACTGATTCAAATTCCAAACTGCCATCACCAGCTAGTCAGGCAGCAGGAGCCTGAGTCCAGATTTTGTCACTTCATGGACTCAGGGTGGCCCATTCAGGTTTGGCTGGCCCTCTTGACAGGTTAGAAAGGGTTCCTTAACCCAGGAAGGGGAGCTGCTCATCCATAGACACTTCTTTGTACCAGCAGAAGGTATGCCCAGGGGCCCAGGAGGCCTTGGGTGATGTTCTATCAGACATTGCTGAGCTCTGAGCAGCAGGCACTGTTCGGGGAAGGTCAGGGAGCAGGTGCGGGGAAGGCCTCCAGGACACCACTGCAGACCAAGGAATCAAGGTGCCGAGGTCTGAAGGCCTGGTGCTTCTGTTCAGAGTCCACACATACTCTGAGTGCTACTATTTGCCAGGCTTTGGGCTGGTGTTTTTACACACCCTCTCACTGGGGCTGAGCCAGGCCAGGTCTCCAACAGCTTTTCTCTCAGGTCAGCAACTGCTGACAGCTGACATCTCAGCTCTGATACCACAAGGAAGATGAGTTGATGAGTTTTCTTGTGGGGCAAGGACTATGGGCAGGTTCCCTGCTTGAGGAGGGGTTAGGTGAACCTAGTTCCAGGGGTGAGGGGGAGGTATTTCCCTTAAATTTGTTTCTAATCTCTGGGGGAAGAAAATGGAATTATTAGACATTTTTCTAGAGGTTTAGAGCTCTGGCTTGTATTTCAGTTTTAGGTAATTCATTGTGGGCCCAATGGGCAATGATGGGAAGACGGAGTCTTGTTCTGCTATTTACCAGTCACTTAACACCTCTGCACTCACTTTCCTCATCTTTAAAACCTAACTTTTGATAATTCTATTCACTTAATTCCAGTTATGACAGGCACCAAGTACGCAATAACCACTGTAATGATAGCATTATCACTGAGCATTTACTGTATGCTAAGTATTGCACATAAATGATCTTATTTTATCATCCCAACAACCTATTGTTATCTTGATGTTTTCTGTTGGGGAACTAAAGCTTAAAGAGGTGACATTGCTCAACATTATGTCACATTATGTCACACATTCTAGAAAGTGCAGAGCTAGGATATCTAAATTTCTGTCTTCAGTGGGGGATGAGGCTGATTTCAATGCTTTCCTTACTGATTTACATAGAAACCCAGGGACATTTTCTCATGTTGGAACACAAATACATAAGTCTTTCCACCTTCCAGGCAGCTGTCCTAATCACTCTTACCCTGAGGGAATACCCTCGTTTCCTGTGTGGTCTTACCTTGGCAGAGGCATGACATCATCAAAGTCTCTAATAAGCCACCTACCAGGGGAAAGGGTGAGGGTGGAAGCAGAGTCCTCCCTTCACCCAGTTCTTAAGACTAAACCTGATGCTCCTGCACTGCATTAGGCTGTGGCAGGAGGTAGGAGTAGCCATTCCTGGTTTATTTCTGAGTAAAAATGAAGATCAATCTTTCTCCCTATGCCCGACTTTCCCCCAGAATTAATGTCCCTAGAGATCTAGGATAGGCTGTTCAAAGCAGCCGGCCTGCCTGGAGCAGAGCAGAAATAGACTGCACTCCTCCCTCCTAACCAGGACAGCAGAGCGTGACACCCAGGAGCAGGCTACCAGGAGCATTTAGGTGTTAGGCCGTGGCATGGCTGGCGTGGGCTTATGAAGAAAGTGGGCTGAGGAAATCCAGTGAGTCCCATGGCAAAGGCGGCCAGCCCCAGGGCTCCTCCATGCCCCGTACCTCTGCTGCTTCTATTGCTTTCTAACTTCATCTGAGTAAAAGCCAAAATCAAGCAGACTTTAGACGTGGAGCCAAGTAGATAAACTGAAAGGAAACTACATTGCTTCTCCTCAGTTCTCAAATAATCTAAGGCTCTAAAGAGCTAAGTGCCCTTTTCATTCAGAGATGGATTACTCAGTCTATGAATTAGAATCAAAAGGAATTCCATTTTTAGTCTGCATTTGTTTATTTGTAGTTTAAGTCAAACTCTTATTACCCTGGATCAACAGTGAAACTCTTATTAGCCTGGCTCTCTCGTCTTTACTGTGAGCCGGGCACACACTGGGACTGGCCCGATGGTCAGGCAAGGACGCATCTGCAAGACTGCAGCATATGCTGAAGCACACAGTCTGTGACTATTCCCTCCAATCCAGCTGCCAAGGCCTCCCTGGGCCAGGGTGTCGCCATGCTGCTCCTCGGGTACAAGGAGAAGCACCTGCCTATTGAGCAGCTGCTTGAGAGAGGGAGGGGCTTGGATGAGCTGGCAGGAGACAGGTGGGCCTCGGTATCTCATGGTGGAGCCTGAACCAAATAATTTATCTTTTGTACATTTGACCCTGCCCAGCCAGGCCAAGGACATTCACTTCAAGGCTCCTGAGGTGGCCGCTTATCCCAGGTTCATCAGAGCCAGTAAAAGAATAAAGCCAGGAATAGCAGAAAGAGTAAATAAAATGGAAAAATCAAGACCTTTTTCCTTGGTCCTGCTTACCCGCTAAGGACACCGAGAACCAAGTTAAGTACAAAAAATGACCCTATGATGATTAGTGTAACAAAATAGATCCAGGGCCAGTCCCTTCCTACGGCATCATTGACCTGGAAGAACGGAATGATAGTTAGTGAGGTGCACACAGCAGTCGAGCATGGCCCAGCACCCATCATTGGCTCCAGACACCGACCCATGCAGCGCCAGGACCCCGGTCCTCTAGGTGAAAATCAGAGGCCAAACAGCCTGCCTGCCAATGGGTCAGAATTTGGGGTTTCCCCCTGGTTTTCCTGGGCCTCTTAGGGTCGCATCCCTGAGGATCCTGGCGATGGACAGAGTGGAACCTGGGACCTTGCTCGGCTGCATTGTAAGGAGGACATAGAAACGGTCAGCTTACCCGCTCAACACACCGAGAACCAGATTTAGAACGAAAAAGGATCCAAAGATGACCAGACTGACAAAATACACCCAGGGTAACTCATAGCCCATAGCGTCCTGCATCTGGAAAGATGAAGGAAAGTTAGGAAAGAAGGAAAGCAGAACTGAGTCAAAGCGAGGAGGCAGGCAGAGAGGCAGTGGAGAGAATCTGGAGGAGATGAATGGGGCTGACCTTGGTATCTCCTCTGTCTAGGTGGGTCATAGCCCATTGCTACCCATGCATCACCTATTTTCAGAATACTTATGGCCTTGACCTGAACTGTCAGGGACTTTTGCAGGCTCTACTTTAAGAGAGATATTGTCTGCTTCTCTCTGTTATTTTATTTTCTGGAACAAAAAAAAATTCCCCAATGTTTTCTATCCACTTGTCAAAGAAGGAGGGTTGTCTCAAAAAAAAATAATTTCTTCAACAAGGAATGATTTTAACTCACTTGGGTTTACGTGACAGTAAATCTTCCACTGCATCTGAGGTTGGTGTTGGACGTGCCTCAGCTCTTACTGCTAGAGTCAGAGATCTGGAAACTTCCAGGATGTGGGGGAAGGAAACCTTCCTAATGGGTCCAGCATTTAGAGAATTTAGAGAACAATCTCATGGCTGTTCTGACCGTGTGACTGACCAACCAGCTTGTTCTGTGCTTAACCCTAGGGCAGTGCTTCCCCAAGCAGGGGTAGGGGATCAGGGCTCTGTTCTGAAGAAGTTCCCGTGCTCCTCCTGGATCCCAGACCTCAGCTCCCTCAGGACAGGACCGCTGGGAGCAGGCAGTTCCAGGAAGCAATGGCATGCTCACCAGTTCACCCTTATAGAGCTGCCTCCAGAGCCCGGGAGGAGGGTGAGAGGGAAGCATGGCTGTGTGGCTCCTAGAAATGAAATCTCTCCTGACTCCTTAACTGACAGAAAATAACCTTACAGGCCCCACAGCTCTGATGAGTCAACACACCCAGGAGCCTTGGAAATGTCCTTGGGCTCCTGTTTTTAGTTTGGATGTCTTGTTCTCTGTGCCATACACAAGGTAAGTGACTTTCAAAATAATTAATAACCTCAAGTGAATGGAGCTACAGACTACATCATCCACAGGAATCGCACAGCTGGCCTCAAGACCCATAGATTACCCACGCTCAGGGTCACATCTGGAGACTCCGGGTCTCAACCTTTCCCCGTTGCCTTCTGTTTCTGCTTTGGCTTCTTCTTAGGCTGTGGGGAGTTCTTTCAGAGGTTCAGCTGGGATAGTAGGTGAGGGGCAGGAGGACAAATGAGAGATTTGCAAGCTTCCAAGGTGGTTTTAGGAGCCCAGCACCCCCTTAGTGGGCAATGCTCAAAAGCCACAAGAGCGGTTCTCTGGCCGCCTGGCTCTAGCCAGAGAGAAGAGAGCTCCTTTGTTTCCCCTTACTTTCTCTTCTGTATTCTAGGCCACCTACTTTTGGGGCAGCCTGGGTAGAGCACTGACAATGCTGGGTGGCTCTGAAGTAGGGCAATGCTTGGAGATGAGATCGAAGTCTTAAATCGGCTCTAATGGAGATATTTAGAAGAGAGAATAAATACAGTCACATTTTCAAAAAATGACCCAGATGGCTGACACCTGATTTAAAGGTGAAAAAGGAGAAGTCCTTTCTAACCATGAAAGCTAGCTGTTTCCTAGGTTGCAGCACAGCGGTGTCCTGACTTTCCCAGGACGGAGTGTGGAGAGCTGTGCACCGTCCACAGCATCGCACCTCTGGGGCCTACAGTGACACATGACCCCATCTTTGCTGAAACACACAGCTCGCTAGGCTGAGAATGAAAATACAGAAGACTCTTCTGAAACCACTCAATCTAATTTCTGATGGGAATCCAAACTTAAATCAATGTATATTTTTTATCCCCAAAGAAAAACCAGCAGAACACCTCTTGGCCCCTACTCCCTCTAGGCCACTCTCGAGGTCAGCTGATTTCTCTGGGTTTTCAGGTGGTGCCTTTCTGCCATAAGGCTTGGCATAGGCACCATGAATCTAAAGAGACCGACTGGTATAGCTAATGCCAAAAGAGGCTGTCACTTGCCAACAAAGGCAGGAGGTGTAAACCCATAAAAGTCACAGCACTTTATACAGTGTCATTAGAGGACAGGGTTTGCTGCTGCCAAAAATGCCTGTGCCCTGAGCAAAGACTCGATAAATCTGTGACTTCTCGTGATCTTTGTCACCTTGCTTGCTGGGACATGGAGTGCCCATCCATAGGTCACTGAGAGAGCAGCAGAGCAGATAACAGGTCTCACCTGACTCCTTTCTGCCCCTACGCCTGCTCATTGTTCTGCACAGAAAACCTCGGAGCATAGTAAAACTCCTGGTTTGCACGTTAAAGACACCAATGGGCTCCTAACACAGAGAAGGCAAACCCACAAAACTAACCCCTCCATCTACAATTTATTTTTAAAAATCCCTTAACTCAGATGGGATTGTGCACTGATTTTCCAGGGGAAGTCAGGTGCCATGGAGAGGGCAGAAGACATGCTTGTCCTGAGCAGCCACCAGGCCTGGGCCAAGTCTGATGCCTGTGACTAGATCCCTAATTGATCCTTTAAACACTTGGTGACAGCACCCTGGGCAGCAGAGCTATTTCTTGGTCTGCTGAGAGAAGCTGAAACCCAGTTTCTCCTCATTCAGCCTCATGCTCCTCATTCAGCCTCAGGGCCAGCAAAATCCCACCTGTTCCTGGTTCCGATCCCCTTGTGATGCTCTTCCTGCTCTCTGCGTTGCCCTGTATTGTTAGGACACATTTCTTTGTGTGGCCCCTGTCTCTTCAATTAGATCCTAGACTCCGTAAGGGCAGGCCTTCTCCCCACCAGCCCCACTCCAGGCCCCGCTCAGGCCTTACACCAGTGAAATGAATAAAATGAAATCCAATAAGTAAATAAATGATAACTTTGAGAGATGCTAATTCTCTTTCTTGATATGCTTATGAACCAACAGTTTACAGTTTAGATAGCAGATTCTCGGATTAAAGCTGGGTAAGTGGGTAACACTCTGACAAAGATTCCAAATTAAAGACCACAGGGCCCTAAGTAGGACCTACCACCTTCTCTACTCTGGTACCCGCTAGAGCCAAGAATGCTGATCATGGATCATTTGAGGATTTTTTTCTCAACTCTTGACTTAGAATGACTACTAGGTCATCAACAGAATTCAGCTCCACCTTTCGGCTTTCTGTCTCCAGAGACTCAGTTTCTATATTTAGTGAAAAGAGGTGGCCTTTTGAAGAAGCCATGGAGGAGGGGAGAAAAACAAAGTAAAACCTGAGTTACAACCTGCCTGAATGCAAAAGGACTTTGTCACAAACAAGGGATGTTTCAGCAGCACTGAGATAAGAGACCAGAGATGTGTGGCTGATGGGCACGTGTGTGTGTGTGTGTGTGTGTGTGAGAGAGAGAGAGAGAGAGAGAGAGAGAGAGAGAGAGAGAGAGAGAGAGAGAGAGAGAGAGAGAGAGAGAGAGAGAGAGAGAGAGAGAGAGAGAGAGAGAGAGAGATAAGTAGGAATATCTTCCTAGTGTGTGCAGACATATACTGAAATGACAAGACAGAGTGCAGTGTCAACAACTGACTTGTGAAAAGTCAAAAGGTGATACTTGTTCCCAAGGTCTCCTGCTGAACCCAAGCTAATCCAGACCCTACAGAAGACACTCTTTGTGATTCTAAAATATTCCCTTAACATGATTTCTCACTAAGTATTCTTTCTAATCTTATTTTAAAGCTCAATTGCTAATATTTTTAAATCTGCACTGATCATAGAGAAACAAGTGGAAAGGCAATGGGTGGTGGGAAGATGGTGACCCCAATGGTGGCATAGTGGGAGGAGCAGGAGTCTGGAAAACATAGACCAGAGTGCTTTCTACTGTGCCACACAGTCTGCCATCCTCTTAGGGGCTCTAGTTCAGAAGGGCTTTGGGGGAGCAGAAGTCAACATTATCCTCTTGATGAAGAATTATTCTGTAATCTTTTCTGGTGCCTGTTTTCACTGCTGCCTCCCTTTTGCACAATTCTCATGTGACCTCTCTGAGGGTTCCAAACTCCAGTTCAGTGCCCATGTTATTCTGTGTGCCATGAGCATAGATGGAGCTATTTCAAGTGCTGGGCACAAAGTCAGCACTGAGCAGATAACTGATTGATATTTATCTATTTAATCGTGACCTCGCTACAATGTGGAAGGGATAATGCTCAGAGTTTCAAACTGACCCTAATAGGAGACCCTTACAGATCATCTTGATCTAGCAGTCTCTTATATCTTCAGGAAGGAACTTGGCTAAACCATATAAGAAAAGTAGTGTTGAATTATATGCAGAAGGCTAGGGACGTTAGGTTAAAAAAAACAAACACACCTGGAAGTAGAATCAGATACAAGTGGTCATCCATACAACCCTAAATTCCTCCCTGCTGCACTTTTTATGTGATTAATGTCCTCTCCCCTGCCCTCAAGTTCATAAGAGGTGTGAACATTCTGGGAGGAAATGGAGAGGCTTTGGCTTAAGAAGCCATTTCCTAAGGAAACCACACCCCGACCTGAGTTCTGTCTTGGTTTCCAAATCCCCAAACCCAGCCATCTACAAACCTCTAGCACGGGGTACTAGGTAGAGGAAATGTTTTAAGTTAATTGTTCAGCTAGTTGGGGCCTTGACCTAGTGTAAGGCCAAAGTTTAATAGCTGAGGAAATATTCAAGTTTGATTTCACTTTGAGTGCACTAACTCTTCAAAATCACAACAACAAGATAAAATAATGAATGTCAGAGAAAAGGAGAAACAGACTCAGGATCTTCCCTAGCAGAAGGCAGGTGCCTACTGTATCGTACTGGTGACCTTCCAACTCCCTCCTATCCAAGGTAGTATCTAGTGACTGAATCAATGGCTTCTTTAGTGCTGTAACGATCCAGTCTCTCCCTGTGAACCTCTAACCAGCTGTTTAGTGTTCAGAAGGAACCCAGCCCTCGGGTCTCCATTCACTACCATACTTGAAAATCTGGGTTGCTCCTTCCCATATCCTCTAGACTTGTCCCTTGGACTTTAAGAGAAATGCATTCTTCTGAGTAGAAGACCCTACTTCCCCAATTAGTATGGAAACTGGCTCCCTAGACTGGTTCAAATCAGGGCACCAAAGCAGCACCATTCCAATTCAATAGTTTAGACTTCTAGGGGATTTCAAACTCCAGCTTGAGCATCAGAATCACACAGGAAGCTTTAAAAATGCATATACTGGGGTCTAACTTGGAGTTTCTAACCTCATGGCTTTAGGGAAGTTTTGGCATCTTTATTTTAGAAAGCTCCATGTTATACTAAATCACATTGAGATTTGAGATGCTGTGGGTTTAGAGATACAGCGTAGAGGCAAGGAGGAGGAATGCTCAAGGGGGAGGAATGCTCAAGGGGGAGAGAGAAAAATAGGAAGAAGGAAGGAAGAAAGAAATGGCCATAGGAAGGTCAAAACAATCAGAGATATTATCTGAAAGCCAGGAGCTTTGGGCTGGGAGATGCCTCCATCATGAATACCCAAGAATGAGGCTCTATTTCAGCTTTAGGTGAGTGTGTTGTGTGTGTGTGTGTGTGTGTGTGTGTGTGTGTGACCCCCACACACAGTCACACACACACACACACACACACACACACACACACACACACATAATGTGGCCATTTCAAAAAGGTGCTGGGAAAATCAGAGAGAGGCATGTCCCATTAGCCTGAGATTGTTTCTTCACCTCTGTCACTTCTTCCATTTCCAGCCTGTGCTCTATCACCCCCCCCCCCCTCAACCCCCACAGAGGAAGAAGCACAACACAGCTGCTGAAAATTGGTAGCTGCATTTGTGTGCTTTTTCTCATTCCCTACTCTGCTGTCATCATGATAGTATCTCTTTGGTTCACATCTGGCTGGTGGGGTATCAATGAGTTGTGGTTGGGGAGAGGGAAGAAGTAATGAAGGAAGATCACAAAAATACATCACGGCCATTAGCAAAGTAAATTATACCTATTCCCCTCAATCCCACACCCACCCACCACTACCCTGCTCTCAATTTGCAGGCATTGAAGGTGTTTTCATAGCAACTTAAGGCATGGGTTTGAAGCTCCACCTGATGAGGCTTTAAAGCACCATTCCATACAACTCTATGTTCGTGGCCCATAGGCAGGAACTGCCCATCTGAAAAAGGCTGCTTCTGTCCTTGGCTGGCCAAGCATCCACCCGAGGCAAAAGGACCAGTTAGGGCCACTTGGGCATTTGATCAGCTTTGCTAAATGAAATAAATTTGCCTAAGTATAATAAGTTCAATTCCCTCTCTATTTGTACAAATCACTTAAAATCAGTTTTTATTCAGTATGGGCCTTAGAAAATATTTTCAAAGTTTTATTTTAGTTTGAGGAAGGGTTGACTTGGCCTTCATCTTCTTTTGAAAGTATGAAAACACAGCGACTTTCCCAGCATGTTCTGGCTGTGTGGCCATCATCCAATTGTCTGAATTCTCAGTCCCTAGGGACACCCCTGGCATGCAAGGAATGCTCAATAAAATGTTTGCTGGGTACAAGGTGCCCAGGCAAGTTTTAAGTAGTCATTTGCAGAGAGGTGCAATTCATAGCAGCATTGGGTTTCATTCAGCATGTCTGCTATAACATAAAAACTGGGGAAATGGGTTTTTTAATCAATAGAACATGATGCTTATAAAAAACATAGAGGATACAATACCCTGTATCACATCTCCATGTTGCTACAAACTTTTCTAATTCAGAAAGAAGTTAGCACCTCTCATGGCATTAGTTCCTGCCTGTCTGGCAGCTCTGCTTGATGGGGAGGCATCACCCCTCTATTTCATGCTTTAGTGTGTGGACACATTCCTTAAGCAGGCTCCCACATGGCTTTCAGGATGGCCAAATTCATGACTATTTGCAAAATGCTAGGTGAGGTGGTATTTTCAAGAATGGCAACAAGCATTTTTCACTCAAATGTTGGAGAACAACACTGGATTCTGGTGAATCATTTCCTGCTAAAATAGTAGATACTCTAAAGAATTATGTTTTCTGGAGTTTTTACAAATAATGAATTTAACTCTGCCAGAATGGAGACAGCTCAAACATGATGTGTGTAGAGGACAGACTGTACAAAAATCCCCTCAGTGGCTCAAAGGTGGCAAAGTAGTGTTGGCTGATGGACAAGGAATGGGGCAAAAGATTTTAAAAGATTTGCTGTCGACTGGCTGACACTTAAGAAGTGTATTTTCTAAATGTGCATCACGTAAGCACCAGAGGGCTTTCTTAACACTAGGAATGCATTCATCTGGACTATTCTCATATGATATGTAAGATTACTCTGAGAATAAGAACATAATAACACTACGCCATTGAATAAAAATGGCTTCTGCCTGGCCAGTATGGCTCAGTGATTGAGTGTTGACCAGATCATGGCTTGATTCCTGGTCAAGGCACATGGAAGGGTTGTGGGCTCCATACCAGTGTGGGGTATGCAGGAGGCCACCAATCAACGATTCTTTCTCATCATAGATGTTTCCATCTCTCTCCTTCTCTTTTCTCTCTAAAATCAATAAAAAATATATACTTTAAAAAATGGCTTCTTTTTAGAAGACCAGGCCTGATGTTTCTCTTTAATTATACACTATCTCTCTAAAAATTACAAATGATCTGTTTTTTGGGGACAGAGGCAAGACAATATGAGAAAAACCCAACAGTAGGAGAGGAGCGAATGGGATCCTATATTACGTCTGCCATGTTTCTTACTAGAAACAGTGTAGCACCCTGAAAGGTGGTATTTCTCTGAGGCTGGTGGCAGAGAGAGACTCATCAGGGCGAGTGTGAGTGTTTGCTTTGTCTCTCAGGAAAGGCCTGAAAAAAATCACAGGCATTCATCAGCCTCTCCATCATAGTCATGGGAGGTAAACAAGGGAAATGTCGAGGGAAGGAAGTCTTGAAGTCCCCTCTCCCACCCCCTCCCCCGGACTCCCTGCCACTGCCCATCACAGGCTACATACCCAGTATAGCACGTCTGTCCAGCCTTCCATGGTGATGCACTGGAACACCGTGAGCATGGCGAAGGCAAAGTTGTCGAAGTTGGTGATGCCATGCCTGGGCCCATCCCACCCAGGCTTGCACACAGTGCCGTTCTGACACTGCCTTCCATGTCCTGTCTCCAGAGCACAAGGGGAGGGATCATCTTCTGCTGGAACATCTCAAATGGCCATGGGAGATGGATGCACGGGGGGCGGGGGCAGGAGGAGGGAAAGGGAGAGACACATAAAGGGCAGAGATGCACAGAGGGGGGAGAAGCACAGAGGGGGAGAAGCACAGAGTATGGAGAAGCACAGAGGGGGGAGAAACACCGAGGAGAGGGAGATGCACAGAGCGGGGAGAAGCACAGAGGGGTGAGAAGCACAGAGGGGGGATGCACAGAGGGGAGAGAAGCACAGAGGGGGGAGAAACACAGAGGGGGAGGTGCACAGAACAGGGAGATGCACAGAGTGAAGGGGAATGCACAGAGGAGAGATGGATGGACAGAGAGGGGAGATGCACAGAGTGATGGGGGTTGCACAGAGGGAGGGCACATGAGAGAGGGATGGACAGAGAGGGGTCGCACAGAGGGGAGGGGATGCACAGAGGGGGACACATAGAGGGAGTGGAGATGGGCAGAGGGAAGGGAGAGATGGGCAGAGAAAAAAAATTGAGAAGTTAGAGAGGAAAGTTACAGGATAAGATTGATGGAATAGGCAAAACAACCACACAATGGTAATGCAAAAAAAGTTTTCATTCATCTCCTATATATGCATTAAACAACATAAAGGCTGTTGGTTTAGAATGTTAGTACTTTCAACCAATTGTTGTAAAATGGCATTTTAGCCCAGTAATTGATTGTAAAGAGAGTAGGGATATTGCACGTTCTGTTGTAGCACATCAGCATCATAGTCAAGTGGTTAATCAAAAAATAATGGTGATGGAACTACTTTGAGTGGAAGATATCCTGGAAAATGAAGGAAGTCCATGTTTTCTTATTTTGGGGGCATTTCCATAGGAATAACAGAGTTTCAAGTGACAGCATGTTGACTGGAAGACTACTCCACATCATTAGCCAACAGATCTCATTCGGTCACACTTTGAGAACATGGGAGAGTCCATAGGTGTTACATGATGCATCAGCAGGGATGCCAGTCACTTTATGGTGCAACCTAATCTAGTGAAGGATAAAGTAAATCCCGACTGCAGGGAGAGGACAGCCTGCAGCCATCTTTGTTATGACCTGAGCGCACGCTGTGGCCTGTGTTTTATGCAGCTCAGGTGGAACCTTGCACCACTGCCCTCGCTCCCCAGCATGCCTTCCTTTCAGAAAAAAGAATCATTTTCTGACCTCTGCTCAAGATAGAGAGGCAGTGGGCGACAGGGAGAATACTCAGTAGGTGTGGACAGGGCTTTTTCAGAAAAAGTTTAACATCTGTGGCTACAGACAGTGCTTGGGCTAATTCCATTTGCTGGGAACAGCTGCTTTAAAAACCCCAGTAAATTAAGGTGATGTTTATATTTTTGGTACAGAGATCATTAGTAAATTAAAGTAAGACTTGATTTATTTAAGAATTTCTACTGTAGTAAAATAGAGAAATGCTGAGAAAGCCTTGGCCCCAGCTGAGGAAGGTAACTGTGTGAACTTAAGGACATTGTCTCATGCTTGTAGAAAGTAACAGCAATAAGCAGGATAGACTTAACAACCAAATGATTGCTTCTGACAATGAGGAAAATATGGTTCCAGAGAGAGAATTTACTTGCAGTTCTTCATTTAGAGATCTCTATATGTATCAAAACAATCATAAGTGTCCAGTACTTCAGTATTGAAGATGGTTGGTTGATTGTTTCGTGGTTGATTGATTAGAAATTTCACTCCCAAGAGGAACACAGGAAGATATTGAGTAATATCAATCCATAACTAAGATAATTCTTAAGAGAATGGAGTTGAGCAGCATGGCTGGAAATATATGCTGGATGTGTCTTCTTGGCTTTTTTTTCTTTTCTCCCTCTCCTTTTAGTTACTTTATGGAAATATAATTGACATTTCTCCCAGTCTATGAATGTAAATGCACAGTTCAATTATTTTTTAGTAAATTTGCATACTAGTAGTTGTGCAGGCATCACCACATCCATTTTTAAACCCTTCCATCCTTCTCCAAAATTCCTGTGTGCCTGTTTGCAGTCAGGCCCGGCTCCTGCCCTACCAACCTGGTGTGCATTCCCTCTCAATAGCTTTGCCTTTCTAGAAATTGCATATATATGTTCATTTCACTGTCTGTCTATCCGCCAGCTGATGGGCAGCAGGATGGTTTCCAGGTTTGGCTATTGTGAAAAGCGCTACTTCTGGCTTATTCTTGGCCTGGTGCTTTAGGCTGCGCGTGGGAGTCTGTGATGTGACCCAGGTGAAGAGGTCTGCATCACCGGTCCCCAAGCTGCCACAGAAAACGAGTGTCCTCATCATTTCCCCTCCAGGCGCTGGCTCCCAGGGGACTCCGCTCATATGCTGAACTCCAGCCAATTCTTTGTGACTTCAAATTTCAAAACCCTTGGAGATTTGAATGTGAGCTTAAACAAGGGGAGGTTGTGAAAGGAGGGGAACGAAAAAGTGAATACCAAACCTAAAGAGTTAAAGAAAAAGTAGATAATAAATATGTAAAAAATTCAGAGCCTAGAGACTGAATAGATCATAAACTCAATTGTGTTCTTGCCCATGCTCGTGATGGCTTCCTAGAAGGACATGCTCAGTCTCTGTTATGAAAGGGCTGGGGTAATATGAGAGATGGGGTGGAAAGAGAAGGGAAAATAGAGGGAAATTTTGCATCTCTGTTTTCCGTTTTGCTTTTTAGTGCAATTAAGATGGCATTAATCTTTGACTGTGGTTGCCAATCTGACAGTTTTTCCTATATTCTCAATCCCTGACATAAACAGAAATAAGGAGAGTGAGTTCTGAGTGTCCTCAAGAAAGGAAAACATAGTTTGGGTTTTACAAATGTATGTTGAAAAGAAATAGCATGAAGGGGAAATGATCTCATTAATAAAAGAGAAAGGGTTGAGATTCAGAAAGATTATCTAAAAGCTCAAGAGCCACTCTGCTATTTTAATTTAAGTTTGTCTTGGACAACAATAAAAAAAAAAGATATGAGAACAATTAAGAAGCAGTGATGATCTGATAAAAATAGATATCTATAAAAAGCAATAAAGGGAACACTTGAAAAATGTGAGCACACAAATCAGCAGATCCTTGTGACATGCTCTGGAGGGTGAGGGGAAATGAGATCTACTGAGAAAATGTGTTGGATTTCTTCTGGGGAGTCATGAAGTCCTGGTGAGGCGGGTGGGCATGAGGGAAGAGGAGAAACAAAGCAATGTGGGTGAAGTGTGGTAAAGTCATTCTGGAAAGTCCAAATTAAGTTCGAAGAAAAATAATGGAGGCCAGATTATGGGAGATTTTTAAAATGCTGTCAATACCAACAGGAGCCTGACATTCTGGGACAGCGCCAGCTAGGGGTTCCAAAGAGAAATACCAGACACAAAACCAATTACTTTTTTAGGCCCCAATTTTAAGAGTGAATAGAATGAAAATGATTTCATTTCTAGTTCTTTGCCAGCCTCTGGGGTAATTATTGTGTTTGGGAGAGCCATTCAGAGTGACCTGGCTCAGAGCACCATCAAACAGATGGGAGCCAGAAACAAAAGGAGCCAGTACATGCTGGTGCACCTGTGGAGGGGCCTGCAGGGCACTTGCCAGGTGCCCCGGGGACTGGAGGGACATTGTCTCTCCTGAGGCCACCTCTCCCAGGAATGGTGAAGTACCCTAGAAGCAGAATAATGGTTCACCTGGCCAGCTTGAGGGCTTCTTTATATATTTTCTAGGAAACAGGGCTCAAAATCTAATGTATTCTAAAATTTACAAGCACATAAAATTCAGTTTGAAAAAGAAATTCAAAATATAAAAAGAATTGGATGTAAATCCCATTAACCATTCTTTTTTTTTTCTTCTTTTTTAAAGATATGTTTTATTGATTTCAGAGAGAAGAAGGTAGAGGGAGAGAGATAAAAACATCAATGATGAGAGAGAATCATTGATTGGCTACCTCCCACAACCTCACCCTTCCACCTGGGATCCAGCCCAATCCAGGCATATGCCCTGACTGGGAATGGAACTGTGACCCGCTGGTTCATGGGTTGATGCTAAACCACTGAGCCACACTTATCAGACCCATTAAATATTCTAACAAGAGCTCACAGACACTTCCAAATAATCTAAATTTGCAGAAAACATGGTAATTCAATCCAAAGACTGAAAATTTAAAAAAATACCCATTCCAAAGGTGGTACAAAACTCTCCAAAACACATGTGATTTGTTTCAAAGATTGCAGGGTTAGTTTTCTACTCTGGCTGCATCAAGTATGCCCCAATTCCTGTACATGTTCCCTCTTTATCAGGGTTCATCACTCTGGGAGGGAGAGGCACTGATGACAGCTGTGTCGTATGCTATTGGGAGAGATGGACGGAGTAGGTCCCAGGGTTGCCATCCGATAGCAGGATCAGAAAGAGGAGGTGTGTGAGCTCTGACTGCAGTACTGGGAGGAAAGGCTCCTGAAGCCACACATCTTCTGTCCTCTTCCCAGCAGGAAGTCTGGCTCCACATGGAGAACAAGGACACCTTCTGGGGGAGCTCACATGGCTCCCCTCTCTTCTTTGGTGTCTGTCCTCTGACAAACTGGCTCCCAGGGCTGATGGTTATTTCCGTGATGGGAGCTAACCTTCTTTTCTGAACTTGGAGGTGAAAGTAAAACCCACCACATAAATAATCTGATGATCTATGGTAGGAAGTAGGCAATGTCTTGGGTACTTTTCCTGATTACTACTGAGGATGGACAATAATATTGCCCTAAGTTGGCCACTGCAATTGGTGAGGCCAGTTCAGGTTTTGATCCTAAAAGCAAGGAGGCCACTAAAATTTTGAGCAGGCCTGCAGGGCTGTTTCTCCAGACTGTCCAGCTGCATGGGGCAGAGTATCCCATCCTGTTTCTCCCTGGTTTACCACGCCCACCATTTTCTTGCCATTTGAGGCCACTGCAGGCCTCAACAAAGCCCAGTGAGGAGGCCCAACCAATATTCAGGTTTGCTTATTAGCACAGCCCTTACAGGACCCTGCCACCCGTAGAAAACACACTCCCCCTATGGGAACCATGTGTAGTGCTGGGAACAGTGCCCTGTAGCTCAGCGGTGCACAGGGCAGGACTGCCATCTTTGGCTTTATGGCAAAACTTCACCATTTTACTCTTTCCCATTTGATATGTGGTTGGTGAGAGCCACACCAGCATCAACTGCTGAATTTATGGGGATCTTTGAGATTCAGACTCTCAGCTGTGTCGTATGCTATTGGGAGAGATGGACGGAGTGGGTCCCAGGGTTGCCATCCGATAGCAGGATCAGAAAGAGGAGGTGTGTGAGCTCCTGAGTGACTGCCTGAGAGTCTGGGCCAATCAGGTCATTGATCACTTCAATACTAGTACAAACTTTAGACATATTACAGTAGCTCTTAAGTAGGACTCAGAATGAGCTCTAACAAAGCCACAGAATTAATATAAATTTACTGGCCTGGGGCTAGCTACAGATTAAACTGAACATAAGGAAGGATTTGAATTCAAGGGGAAAATATTAATCATTGCATTATTGGGTATTTCTTTAGGCAAGGCTGAAACCTCAAAATTTTAGCTAAAGGCAAGCCTGTTTATTCTAATACTAAAGAACTTCTGTTTTATTTAACATGACAGTTTATTTTATACAATTATGATCCCAGTAATTTGGAAATTCTCTCAAGAGTGAAAAAATGGCCTCTTATTAAACACTCTCCATCAGAAAAGTAGAAACCTTTGTGTGAATCTTTGCTTATGGGTTTATAGCTTTTTGTTTGTTTAGGGACTGTGGCCATATGGCAGCGACCTTGCAAATACCCAATATAGCCAATCAAATCAGATCATCCAGATTCTGCAACCCATTTTGGTTTCTGAATATGAATAATCCATTTTATTCCCTGTTGTAGGTCAGCTCCCGAAGCAAGAGAGGTCACACGGGATTAATACTGGGCTGACAGAAATGAGGGGCAGTAGATGGAGAGATGTGCACAATCTTTTAATGCTTCAGACATGCTCCCCTTTCCTCACCAAGATGCCAAAAACTAAGACGAATGAGGTTGTTATGAAAAAAATAATAAATCATGGAAGTTTAACACTGCTAACCCCTTGGGATATTTTTCAACAAGTTTTTATGTTGAACTACTTTATATGTCTGTTAAAAAGCCTTGTCAATTTCTGTTTGAATGTTTTTTTTTAATGTCAAGTTGAGATTTTAGTAACTAAAGACAGTAGTTGTAGCATACTCCTTAAGCAGAAACTCTAGACCTACTCAAGGAAGTGTTTAATGAGCCAGCATTGCTTGTTAAATAGATTGATTTATTGAAGGAACACAAAAGCTAAGTTCTCAAAAAAAGAAGGACTGTGAAGTCATGAGGTAGAGAGAAACCTTCTCCTGGAGGAAAAGAGGTTTCACACTGGCTGACCTCTTCTCAGCGTGAGACAAGGCTGGGGTTCTGCCTAGAGTGGAGAAGTAGAGGAGCCAGGATCAGCCCCAACACCCAACCTGCTGGTGACAGGCAACGTCACCTTCCCGAAAGGACTTTCGATGGCCAGCAATACTGAAGAACCATAGAGCACAGATCTATTAATACATCCTTAGGTTCTTTCTGATTATTAAATTAAAATATTCAAGGTTGGCTAAGAGATGTTTCTTGAATTGCACAGCTCACTTAAACAGTGTTTAGTAGTGCTGCACAAAGTTTGCATTTAGCTATTTGTAACTGAGATCTATTTTAGTAAAAACAAAAATTATCAAGAGTAAAAGATGACCAATCTCTCCTTTAACCATGGTTTGGAAATGATTCCTGGAATGGAGGCCTTCCTTGGCACTTATTGGTCAGGTGAAGGCAGTGTATCTGGCTGAATGAAAAGTAGTGACAACACAGTAAAGTTTCTTGACAGCTGGCCAGTCAGCATCTTCCCTTACCTGCTATGCCCTCCTGGTTGTAGCAGGTCTTATGCATCTTCCCCATGAAGAGTTCCAGGCCAATGATAGCATAGATAATGATGACAAACAGCACTAGCAGGGCGATGTGCAGCAGGGGAACCATGGCCTTAATGATGGAATTCAGAACCACCTGGAGACCTACAATGACAAATCATAGACAGTGACAACAGTGAGAACACCAGCTTCCATTTATTGAACCACATGCTCTCTTGGATGCCATACTGACATGATCTTATGCCATCTTCTTAGCATATTCCTTGCACCATGAATCCCCTTTTTTAGGTGAAGAAGCTGAGTGACAGAGCAGTGACACCCGGGCTGGCCTGACTCCAAATCTCTCTGGTGCTATATCCAGATGAAAAGACTGGAAGGGTTATCCTTCCAAGGGAAAGAACATGTTGTTTCACCCAGAATTATGCAGTTTCCTAACACCCTGTGTTAGAGACAACCTACCCTCCTCTTCTCCTGGAACAGCAACTCCCTACAGGGAGGCTCACTTTGACTCGAAGCAGCCATGGAAGGACATGTTGATGCCTCAAGAGACTATGGGTGACCCGTATGCTCTAAAACACGTGGGTCACCATAGTCTGGTAGTAGGGCAACAAGGGGGTGGGACTTCCTTTGCTGAAACTGATTCATACCTTGGGATGCCTCTGGGCGGTTAGACCTCCATGAGAGGGCTGAGGAAGTAGCTTTGAGGGCACCTTCTCTGGATTACATGGGAATCTTCCTACAGATTTCTTACCAGGCCACCTTCCTTCAGGACCCAAGTCTGAAGAACATTATAGCCTTTCATTCAAAAACAGCATTGAAAAAAGTCCGTGTTTAATGGGTACTGGATTTGAGTTTGAGAAAATGAAAAAAAGTTCTAGGGATGGATGATTTTGGTGGTGGCTGCACAATGTAAATGAACTGAACTGTACACTTAAAAATGGTTAAATGGTAAATTTCTCTCTCTCTCTCTCTCTCTCTCTCTCTCTCTCTCTCTCTCTCTCTCTCTCTCTCATCTCCACAATAAAAACAAAACAAAACAAAACAAAAAAACAGGACAACTGAGGTACCTAGATCCCTTTAAGGAAAAAAGAGAAGTAAATGAAAAAAACTATTTAGCACACGGGTCTTGTCAGTGCACCCCAAATGCTATAGGTTTGTACTGTTGACTTATAGGGGGAAGGACCCCCTCACTTATAAGTTCAAGCACAAATAACACACCAAGAATGCTCTTTGTTTAAAGGGGATGTGGCAAGTTTTCATTTGCAAATGCCAAAGAGGTGGTCACCAGCAAGTCACCCCAGATTAGCCCCAGGAAAGCTTCTGCCAACATCAGTGCACCAAGTCTCCACATCTTAGGAGAGATGTGGGGGAAGGGCAGGCTTGCCCGCCTTACATCTAGGCCAGCTGTGCAGAAATCTTCTGTGGGCTGCCTCTCACACAGGTATGATAGGACCCCCACTGCTGAATCACACCAGTGTCGCTGTCTGACTTCCCCACCCACCAGGGACATTGGGCATGACTCTACTTTTCTAAGTATTTGGAACTTTCCTCTGTATTCACCCACCACCTTCCTCCCCGGGTGAACAAAGCTGGACTGCTTTTCCAATATTTCCTCCTACTTAACCCTTTGGCTCTCAGCCCAAGCATCTTTCTTCCTAGGGATCCTTCCCCAATCTCCCAAACCAAAGAAGTTTCCTTTCTTACATGTCTTTTTGGAAGCATTTCCTTCCCTTGGAGCACTAGTCTCAGTTTGGAATCATATGCTCTTTAAATAGTTTTTTTTTTTTTTTAAACATTGTTGTCTATCTCTCACATCGGGCTGAGTTTTTTGAAGACGGCACTGTCCATTCTCTGACCATTTTATGGCTAAGGCCTGGCTTGGTGCTGAGCACACAGTGGCTCAGTAAGTGTCTACAGTCTAAGGAAACACTGCCACTGTGATGGAGCTCTGGTGGGCTTGGCTGCAATGAGTCTTCCAGACAGGAAGGGATATGCATAGCTGAGAGGTTTCAGGTGCCACGGACCCAGGCAGAGACTACTGACTGGGATGCAAAGAGGCCAAAAGAAAGTTATAGCAGCCTGGAGGCTTCCTTTCGGTCACAGAGATACCACAGAATTCCTAAGAGCCCCTTTTTGGGCTTAGTTGGCGGCCACCCTGCCCACCTGAGTATCCAGGTCAGGAGATTGATCCCCCAGACTCCTTCTTCCATCAGTGATCAAGTCCTGCCAGTTTGATTCTGAAGTATTTTAGACCAGTTAAATTTTTTCTACTACATAAATAACCTGTGCTATATAGACAGAACATGGAAAATACTTATGATAGAGGAATTAGAAAACTCAGGGAAACAAAAAAAAGAAAGAAATCACCCATCACTCAGACATAACCTGTTAGCCACTTGGTATAATTTTTGGACATTTTGGCCCATGACTCATTTTCCTCCTCTTCATCCCCTTGGTGTTCATCAGTCAGCTAACAAACTTTCTCCATTCAGTTTTTCCCAATCTTCATGCCATAGTGAGAATGGTTTATGAAAACACAAATTGAAACATGTTCCTCCCTGCTGAAGTCTTCAGGTGACTCCTACCACCTACGGGTGAAATTCACCTGCCTCATGCCAGCTTGACCACATCTGATTCTAGTTTATATGGTAATTCCAGTAATATACCAAACTGTATGAACTCCTGTGGCTTCATGCCTCCCTATTCCAGCATATGCTATTCCCCCTGCCTAGAATGCCATTCCCTGCCTAACTAAGAGCCGCTGGAGCCTGATCTCATCTTTGTATCAGTGCACAGTAGTGATGCAATGCACAAGGAGTAAATCACATTTGTAAGGACAAGCTGCTTTCAGAAGACAGAAATGGCAAAATAATCTGAAACCATGACATTCAAAGGTCAGGAAAAGATAAGACTCATGGAATGGGAAAAAGGATAGGTAGGGAGGGAGATATAAATAATTTTTACATGATTTAAACTGAATTAGATGAATTCTGTATGACCATAGTGATGGAGCTAGGATCAACCAGGAAGGATTCAGAATGGACTTAGATTCAATACAAATATGTCCAAGAAACAGACCTATGTGAAGGTGGTGTGGGATGCTTTAAGAGGTGGTAGGTGCTCCATCCTCAGAGGCATTCAAACCTTGATTAAATAAACTCTTGAAGGAGATGCATTGATAGGAATTCAGCCATTGAGTAAAAGATTTCCCTGGTACACCAAAACCCCCTGTACCCTCACTAACATGTTCTGAATACTTACCATGGGCCACATGCAGTTCTCAACACTCTACCTGAATTATTCCATTTCCTTCTGGCAACAACACTATGAAGTAGGTAATATTATTAACCACACTCTACAGCTGAGAAAAGTGAGTCCTAGAGAGGTACAATGGCCTGTCTACGGTTACATAGCTGGTGACTGGTGGCATGGAGTTTAGTGCCAGGTGGCCTGGCTCTAGAGCCTATGGGCTTCACCACTGCTAAGTGCCTCCTCATGCCCCAAGAGTGTGGTTCTCAGCCTCCATGATCTATGTCTATGGAGCAGTAACACATGCTTACAGCACCTGCCATCAAAGTGTAGGAGCCTAGTCCCTGCTTCCAGGAGAGCTTAGATGTTTCCAAGGTGAGTCCCAGGAAAGACTTCTAGTTTCTGCTGCTTTCTTCACAACCAGCTATAGCCAGGCTGGTGTGTGAAGGCATGGCACCAGGATTCCTTCTCTCCAGTCCATCATGAGAACTTGGCACTCAAGGCCTGGATGCTTAATAGCTTCTTCTTGGAATTGGCTCACCTCTGTCCCACAAACAGCTCCTCTAGTTCAAGTTCACATTTGGAAGACATAGCAACATTTCTCCACCCAAGTGTTCTCCTCAGATAGACCATGCTTATGGCTGATAAACAACTGCTAGGCCCTTCTTTAGAGCTGGCCGATCACACCGGTGGAAGTAAATGAGCCCTAGATAAGCCTGGTAAAGCAGTTATAAAATGCCTTCTGAACACAAGATCATAAGGCCTACATTTATGATGATTTTCTTTTTCACCAGAAATCAGGATATAAGATCCAACAAATAACATGAGTACTTATGGATAGAATATTTGATGTGAAAAGTATTCTGGAAAATTTGGAATACATAGTCCCACAGAGGTTAGCAAATAATCTAGAAACCCAACCTCATGTTAGGTGACCACTTCTGTGGATGAAAAAACTATCTACATGCCTGGCTGCCCAACCTTCAGGGAGAAGGGGCTTGAGGAAGTAGTATCATTAAATGCTGGGATTAGGAAAAGGACAGAGATGGAGTTTAGCTAACACGTGTGACTACTTTTCCCCCACTTAGAGCGCTGTAATGTATTCCTTCTGGTCAAATATATTCCAACTTGAAAATTCCAAGTTAGGAAAGACTTCAAGGATCTGCATATACTAGGTGTACTGGTTAATACTGGTGGATTTTGTACATGATAATTTTAAGAGAAACATCAAAAGTGCTTTATTCAAAGTAATGTCCATCGCTAGTTACACATTTTTCCCATCTTTCAGGTAATTTGTGAATACTGTCCCAATAGGATTTTTTCTTGTTTTGAGGCAAACCATTCAGAGACCCAATTTTCCATTTCTTCGTTATGTTTTGAAGTGCTACTCAGAAAGTGCGTGTGCCATCAATTGAAACAAATGATAATCTGAAGGAGCACGGTCTGGTGAATAGAGCGGTGGGTTAATACTTCCCAGCCAATATCTTTTAATGCGTCTTTAACTGGTTTTGAAGTGTGTGATGGTGCGTCAACATGAAGCAAAATTACTTTGCTGGGTTTTCTGGCACATTCTGGTTATTTCACCATCAACGCATGGTTCATATTATTTGTTGTCGGTAGTGATCAGTATCAATGTCTTCACCTGGTTTTAGAAGCTCATAATACACCACACCTTCCTGATCCCACCAAACACAGAGCATTATCTTCTTTCTGAAGCCCTGCAGTAGATGTTGATGGTTGACCTAGATCAACCTATGATTTTGTGCATTTGGGATTCTCAAAATAAATCCACTTTTCATCGACAGTCACAATTCAATGCAAAAAAGACTTTCTTTCTTGCTATTGAAGCAACATTTTACTGATGACTTTTCCTTTTTCCATTTGTTTTCATTCAGTTGATGTGGCACCCATTTTCCTTCTTTTAAAATCTTTCCCATTGCTTGTAAACAATCAGAAATTGTTTGCTGAGCATTGTTTAATCTTTTTGCAAGTTGTTTTTGAGTTCGACACGCATATTCATCCAATAATGCTTGTAATTGTTAGTTTTCAAACTTTTTTGGTTGACCTGGATGTGCTTTGTCTTTCACATTGAAATAATCACTTTTAAAGTGTTTAAACCAGCGTTCACAAGTATTCTGAGATGAAGCATGTTCACCATAAGTTTCCCCAAGTATACGATAACATTTTCTTCAAAATAATGAATTAAAACTTCCCACAAATGCTCTTTTTTTTGGCATGAAATTTGACATTTTTAAGCATAAAAATATCTATGATGTTAACACCTTCAGCAAATTTGACATATGAAGTTTGAAGCTTGCTATCAATACCACAAAATAGCATACTTATCAAATCACACATATATCTACATGTGTATTCCACCTATTGAAAAAAAAAATCCCCATTATTAACATAGTATAAAATCATTGCTTTTCCTTAAAATATCAAGAGAAACTACCAATTATAGAAAGCAAAACCTGGCATTTTTCTGTAAGAAAGTGTTGAGATTACCCTGAAAATGCCCAGATTGACAGAAGTTGATGCTTCCACACATGTTACAGACAGTCCACCAATGGGTGCATGGTCAAGGACACACCATATTCTTTTGTTTTATTATAGAGCATCCCACCAAGCCCTGCTTTTGTTGGTGCATTGTTCTGTTCTGAGCCCAGAGGAAATATCAGGAAGGAGTCCTAAAATTACTTTATGAGTAAGAGCCTGAGAAAGGAGAAGAATGAAAATTTACTAGCACTGAAAGGTAGTACATAGAAGTGTTATCTGATCAAGCACTCTGTTCTCTTCATGCAAACTCTACTTTCATAGTTCCCGCTTTTGAACTCAAATTTTAAGCCATTCTTGTATAAAATGAGAGGGGGAAAAGGGAGAATTGAAGACTTCAAATTGGAGATACTTACTGTTAGCTTAATTCACTGTTTGGATTCTATATTGATATAACATTTTTGTTGGTTGATGGGAATGTACATTTCATGTTCCTAACTTTTCAGACTCCCTGGCTCCAGACAAGCATTAGGAAAGCAATAAAAATGATCAAAGAGGTCTGATCACAGAATCCATAAGGCAACGATACTAAAAATCACTGAACTGGGAGAAGAGAAATTTGGGTGGTGGTAGGTTCTCATAGATGGACTCAAAGTTTGTCAGAACAGGAAGAGGACTTTGGAATCAACTAACTCAATATCTTAAATTTCACTCCTTTAAATGATATTTACTGAGCTGTGTTCTATGGGCCACCTGCTGTCTTAGGGCCAGGGGATACAGTGGTGAATAAAAGCCCCTCAGGCCTCACCCTCATAGAGTTTGTAATGGAAGCCAGACATCAATCAAATAATCACAAAAATGACAGATGATTGCAAATTCTGCTAAGATCATTCATGGAACAGATGGGTATCATAAGGTTCCTCATTTACCATGTAGAGCACATGTGTCAAACACAAGGCCCGCGGGCCAAATCTGTCCCACCAGGCCTTGCAATGTGGCCCGCACCGCGCTGTCATCACTGCACTCCGCTGCGTTTCCATCACAATGACAGTTTATGACTGTTCAGTAAACCATTCGGCCCGTGATTTAGGCTGGATTTTAGATTTTGGCCCCTTCTCTGATTGAGTTCGACACCCCTAATGTAGAGTAATCGCTTCTCGGCCTTTTGGCTAAGATCAAGTGTAGTACCATGTAGAGTAGAGGAAGGCTTCCCCAGAAAGGAAGGCTTGAGGTTAAAGCTGAACAATGAAGATGAAGAGGACCTGGCCATGTGAGTGGGCAGGAAGATGGGTCTAAGCAGAGGCGTCTGAAAGTTCCAAAGAAGGTAACCTGGCTGGCTGATCTTGGAGACTCATGGGAGACCCATAGCCTCCATCTGTTGGCCTCATGCTTTCCCTTCGCTCCTTTTCTGCTTTTTAAAAAAACAACTGAAATGAGATTTGGGAAACTAGTTTACCACTTCTGTATGAAGTCTGAGGAAGCAGAAATCATATTGACTCTCCTGATAGTCTCCTTTGTGATGTGGAGAAAATAATCCCCTATGCCACCGAGGGAGTGGAGGGAGGCAGAGAACTGGGTCAACAGTCCTCTACTGTTCTGCTGACTCCAGGGTCCTTTATCACCAAGCTCTCAGATGACTCAATCCAACTTGAGAGTGTGGCTCTGCCTAAAAGGTTGCCAAACAGCAAGCCTAAATTTAGAGTTGTCCCACCAATCTCAAACCTGGAAAAAATTCTTCTGAAATGGGACAAACCCCATTCCTAAAGCAGTCAGTTTTTTTTGATGAAATAACTGTTGGTTTTGGTGCTGACTCAGGACTCTGCAGGGCACCAGGGCTGTGGTTAGGAAGACACATCTCTGTCCAGAACTAGGGAAGATTCAGGACTGCTCTCATGAGGCCAGCAGTTTAGATAACTTCTTGATTTAAATTGGCTGCCCTCTCCTCATAGAATGGCGGCCAGGAAAATACACTGCTAATCCAGAGGTCTGATGAGCTGAATGATGATTATCTGAGAGGCTGGCCTCACTGAAGTGAGTTATGCCTTCATTATTAACCAAATTCAAACAAAATGGCAGTACATGGTGAGCCAACTCTAAGCTTCTTTACCAGCTCCTTCTGGGACTTGGATGCTCTCAGAAAGGAATGTATTCCCCTTAGAATAGGTGCTCAAGTAAAGAACATTGTCTTTACCATGTCCATTATTCCCCCAGACCTCATTCACCTTGAACCTGGACGCTAACTTTAAGAAAGTGCATGTGAAACACCAACCTCTCCTTCGAGGAAAACCTAAAATGACTCTTTCTTTCGTCAGGTGCCTTCAGAGGAGCTCCCCTTCCCTAAAGGGAGAAGGTGTACCCAGATGGTAGAAATCTCTTCATCGAAGTGTTAAGGTTGCCTTCCTCCAGCACCACAGACAGCTTTGCAGCCCCACTTGGGAGCTTATTGAGCACCTAAGAAGTCCCTGGACAGTTGCCATGAGAAGCAGGGGAGGAAGGGCAGGACAGGAGGATGATAGTACCTACCTTATAAAGTTGGTATCGGGATTAAGCAAGTTAATTCATGTCAAGTGCTCAGAAAAATATCTGGCCCACATTAATGCCATTATTATAAGTGTGGTGACACTATCAGTGGAACCTAAAGCAGTGATAATGCAGATGGATTACCTGGGATTCTGTTAAAATGCACTTTGATTTGGTCTCTCTGGGGTGGGATCCCAGTTCTGCACTTCTGACCAGACCCCAGATGATACCAAAACTGCCATTCCACTGGCCAAACTTTAAGAAGCAAGGCCTAGAGGAGCTCCCAGGAGTCATGCTGGGAGGCCACAATCTCAGCTGGTCACCTGAGGCCCCAGGCACTCTTAAGCAGTTACTGGCTTTTCACTGCCGCTGATGACCTTGTCACACCACTCTTGTCAGTAATGTATAAACTGGTAAAGTAGGTGAACCCAATGCTGGCTGCAGAAAATGCCATGCTCTAACTGGTATGAGGGTCCTACAGGGTCATACACTAAATTTTTTAATATTATTTTTACTTAAAAAAAACAATTGGTTATTGCAGAAGGCAAGATAGGGGCATTTGCCTATACTGCAACACTGGAGAGCAGGAGACATGTATGCTTGGGTCTGTCCACCCAGCTACAATATGAGCTGTTCAACAGACTTGTGGAAGGGGCTCTGATGATTGTGACGGATGGTAGGAGTAGCTCGGCATTCCTTTCCCCCCTTGACAGTGGGCCTGGGTCATTACCACTCTTACCAAGCCTGCATCCCCAAATGTTCCTCTGGCCTCCAACTGGCCAATCTATGCTTTTGCATGACCATCAATTATGAAACTCTCCTTGTCTCCATGACAGTGTACAATTTTAGTTTACTCAACTCCATAATTAGTTCTTTGCCTCCTTCCTTCCCACCCTTTCTTCTGGACCTCTTTTAATCTGAGGAATATTACAAAGATAAAAGAGATGAAGTCCCTTCCGATAGGAACTTTCAGCTACATGGAGAGGCAGACATGAAGATAGCTAATTGAAGAAGGAGGTGATAATCTTCCTAAGAACTTGTCCAAAGAACTGTGAAAGCATGAAGGAAGGAGAGACTACCCTAACCTGGAAGAGTTAGGAAAATAAAGTGCCAGTGGGATGGACATGTGCACTGTGTATGTCAGGGGATAAGCTTCTTTCTGCCACTTACAGTTAATCTTTTATCCTTTTGTGTCTGTCTATACTCTCCCTTTCTCAGGAAATTCATTCACTTCACTCCCTCCTAAAGGTTCAATAGTCACCATTATAAGTGAATCCAAATTTGCAATACATTTTCTTTGCCCTCTCTTTTGAGTTCAAGCCGTGCATCTCCATAAGCTACTAAATATTTCTACTGAGATTTTCTACTGTCTCTTTATACTCAATACATTTAGACCTGAAATCATAGTCTTTCCTTGGTCCCAACAAGGGTCAAAACTTGGCAGTCACCTTTGTTTACTTCTCCACCAAATGCCAGCAATTCTTCATCCATAGCATCCGTCATATCTGCTCTTCCCATTGCAGCCACTGCTGTCCTTACTGTGGCCCGTCTGGATTGGTAGAGTGGGCTTTCTGCTCCCAGTTCCTGCCACTCAACCCATTCTGCACCATTAGGCCATTATTCATCCTAAAGTTGCCCTACTCAGAAACCCCTTCTACATGATCTGCACATAATAGGTACTCAAATTAATTTGTAAGAAAAGGATAAAACCAAGTTCCAAATATCAAGATAGTAGAAACACCTGGGAAGGAGAGCAATCTGTTGAAGAAACCATTTGGAGAGAAGTTGTGATGATTCCAGCCCAAGATGACATGGAGAGGATCTCAGGACAAAAAACCCTGATTTCACTTTCCTCTTTCCTGCCGAGCTCCCCACTGAATGAATCAACTGAAAGCTATAGTGCAAGGTAGTCTTTTAATGTAGTCTATATCAGTGTTTCCCAACCTTCTCTCATGATGAGAATCACCTGGTGGAGTTGTTAAAACACAGATTCCCGGATCCCAACTAAGAAGTGCTAAACTAGAATTTTTGGCAACATATAGGTAAAATTGTATACTTAACTAGTGCTCTAAGACAGATTTTATATACAGAGCACTAAGTTAGGTATGCAATTTTACCTATATGTTCTCAAAAATTCTAGTTTAGCACTTCTTAGTTGGGATCCGGGAATCTGTGTTTTAACAACTCCACCAGGTGATTCTCATCATGAGAGAAGGTTGGGAAACACTGGTCTATATGATTAGGTCCTTTGGCCAGAGAGCCTAGTGGAGAAGGGTGGAGAGTGGATATGGTGGGCAATTGGAACAATGTAGGGCAGACAGAACAATGAACTTACAGTAGTTGGCAAAGTGTCATTGGCTTTCTATATGCCACCATCCTCATTCCATTAAACTAGGTGGAATTATCCTATTTGTAAGGCTTCTGAGTTTTATGAGCAAGAAATCCCCAACTTGTGAGGGTGATCAGATAAATGTTTAACTCACTAGCTAACTCTGGGTCCTCATCTTCCAAAGTTATACTTGATAGGAATCTACAAATTAATTCTCTTACCAGCATGTGTGATTGTCACTACTATCATTATCATCATTGTTGTGATCATCATCATCACCATCATCAGATTGTGACTATTGACTTATGCTTACTTCTTTTTTCTTTTTTTAATATTTAATTTCTTTCTTTTTAAATATATTTTATTGATTTTTTTTTACAGAGAGGAGGAGAGAGCGATAGAGAGCTAGAAACGTCGATGAGAGAGAAACATCGACCAGCTGCCTCTTGCACACCCCCTATCGGGGATGTGCCCGCAACCAATGTACATGCCCTTGACCGGAATTGAACCTGGGACCTTTCAGTCTGTAGACCGATGCTCTACCACTGAGCCAAACCGGTTTCGGCCATGCTTACTTCTGACATACATGAACCAGTTTGGACTGGCTATAAATTGGAATTAAGAAGAAATTCATGGATCATGTCTTATACCTTCATTCAAATAATGCAGCAGCATACACTTTTAATAGTTTTATAGGCTAAATGACTTTCAAAAGAAAATAGATCTATAACTACAAAGTATGTAGGTCTCTCTTGGGTTAAAAGTAAGTTTGTCACATTGAGGGTCAAAGGTACCTGAAACATTTTCTTACTGGAAGTGTTTCCATGAAGGGAGAAGAATTCTTGCCTGATTGCATTCCTGCAGTCTCAAGGGGTGTGTATGTGTGTGTGTGTGTGTGTGTGTGTGTGTGTGTGTGACTGTGTGTGTGTTTTAAATCATGTTCTTATTAAAATGTCCTTATTCATTAGAGGTTTTCATTTATGCTTAATTGAACCTTTCCATGTTAATAAATTTCTGCATCCCACAAGTGGTTTGATGAACATTAAAGGAGGTTGTTGTCCCAGGAAAGAAATGGTGTATACTCTGTTGCCTAATAAATTAAAAACTATGAGAGTAATTAGAATATCAACCTTCACATTGAATTGTTATTTTTTGTATTAGCAATAGGGTTTGTGATGAGAAGAAATAAGAGACATCTTGATATTAGAAAAAAAACTAATTATGGCAAAATGGAGATAAGATGATCCAAAGCAAACAATAATAATGATAATACCAGCTCCCTTTCTTGAGGACTCAGGATATGCTTTACATATATCATTTAATTTAATTAGTTGACTATTTTAATAAAGATAAATGAACTGAGACTTAGGTAAGAGAGAAAACTTGTCCAAGATTACACACCTTGTAAATGCTGGAGAGGGAATTAAAAGTCAAGAGAACCTTACTTCAAATCCTCCAATCTTAGCCACTATCCAAAGCAAAAATAGCAAATACATTCCATGACTTTCTGACCCTGTGCCATGGCAGATACTGTTATTAATCATGGCCTCTCTTTCTCTGCTCCCATAAAGGGCTTCACAATTCTTCTAACAGTGTATCTCCCATGCAAACATGAATTCACTGGAAGTGATTAGCTCATGATTTGGCACCCTGTGTGCCCCTTCCATACTGGTGATAAACTGCATCTTTCAGTTAATGGCAGAATAGAAAACAGACTTGTTTTGGTACCTGCAATGATATAGATGCCTAGACCGGAACCTTCTTTTAAAATTTTAAAAAAATAAAAGATGTGTGAGATAGAAATATAAAGATGCATAAACCACAATATTACACTTAAATAACAGGGTAAAATGTAACTCACCACATTAATAAAAATTCATGAATCTATCAATAGATTTAGAGAACATTTCATAAAATTCACTATTTATTTCCCAATCTTTTACTTCTTTTTTGTATTTCCCATTCTTTTGATTCTCTATGCTTGATTCTTAATATCCTTCTGTCCCTTCACCACCACCTCTATACAGGTCAATATTTTCAGCTGTATCAAATTTTCTTTTAAATCCATTTGCTGCATTAAAAAAATTTACTATTATATTCTTAACTTCCAAAATTTACATATGGCTCTTTTCCACATCTTCTGGTTCCTGTGGGACCCAGTGGTGCAGTCTCCCTGGTTGTCTGAATTGGAGTGTCCCTTGTGTGGGTTATGTGTACTTTCCTGCTATAGTTGAGCCTTGATTGCTGTTGCCAAGTCAATGGGAGAAATTTTCCCCTCAGGCTGACTGGCTATTAGAAATGGGCATGAGTGACTACAGCAGACAAGCTATTGTGCAAGGGGCTGAGTCCATGAAGCAGGATTCTCTTTAGCAGAGCTCTGGTGCCTGTTGAGTCCACTATTTGGATGTGTTGTTCATGGAGCTGATTGGGTGGTACTCTGGTGTGGCCATTTACCAATTTGTTGGTCCTAGAGCCTCTTGGGAGGGACTCTGGTGCAAGCCAAGGGCAGCCACTGCCTATGTCCAGTCAGGACCACCTGATAGGAGCTACAAAGTGATCAGTAGAAGGTTGTCACCTGTTCTGAGCCTGGAGGCCTGATGGGAGAAAGCTAAACTGTGAACTGAGGCTGGCTGCTACTAGTGTCAGACTTGGGGATGCTTAGCAAGAGGTACAGGACATGCTGAGGCCAGATGCTGTTTGTTAGGAATTTGTGAACCTTTGAGAGATTTTCAGAAAGTGTTCAATGTGAGCCAACACAGGCTGTGTAGAAAAGCTGCTGGAAGAGGTTCATACCAGCCTGTGTGGGGAAGGTCCCAAAGGAATCATCAGAGCAGAGTGAATGGTGTTAGTCCAGTTAACAGAAAGCTCTGATTTGGTGCCCACCTGTTCCTGCAAGCTGTGTGGAGGGAAGGCTCAACAAAGAGAATGCTCCTTGATTGCCTGGCACTGGTGGCCAGGGGGTCTTGCATTCTGGGTTAGCACTATAATAATCAGAAAGGCAGTTCTTGGCAGGCTAGCAACCAGCCTTCTCCTCCACTTCCCCCAAGGCACTACACAGGCAGCAGACTAAAACCCACCGCCAGTCTTTCTGTGAGAAAGGCTATTTATTTGTCCTGGAGCTCCAGCCTAAGCAGCAGATTTCATGTCTGTTATGCATTTAGAGGCATGGATATGCTCTCAGGAAACACAGGCTGGTGGGTGCCATATTTGTGGTCTCCCTTGGCTCACTACAGCCATCTGATACCTCCTCAAAAGGTGCTTATACACCAGTCTCAAGTTGCTCAGGGAACACTTCCAGATTGTCTGGTCTGGAGTCCAGCAGATCTTACCACTGTGTTCCCATAAGACTGTATATATTTGCATATTTTAAAAGCTAATGCCTGGGGGTCTGTGTTTCAATCTGCCAGAAACTATAATAGGTGCTGTCTAAGATCTCTTCTTTTTTGAAATACTATATGGCCATATTACCAAAAGCAATACATAGATTTCATGCAATCCCCATAAAAAAATCCCATAGGCATTTAAAAAATAAATAGAACAAAAAAATCGTCAAAATTTTTTGGAACCACAAATACCCTGAACAGACAATGAAATGCTGAAGAAAAAAAAAAAAAAAAGAATAAAGCTGGAGATATCACACTTCCTGGCTTCAAATTATACTACAAAGCTATTATAAACAAAACAGCATGATATTGGTAGAAAAATAGACACATAAACCAATGAAATAGAATTTCATGTATATGGACCACTAATTTCTTATATATATAAAAAAAGCAAAAAACATACAATAGAGAAAAGAAACCCTCTTCAAAGACCTAAATGCAGAAGAAAACAGGTACTAAATTTATGAATATCCTAAAGGCAAGAGAAGTAAAAGCAAAAATAAATGAATGAGCCAAAACAGGTTTGGCTCAGTGGATAGAGCGTCGACCTGCGGACTGAAAGGTCCCGGGTTCGATTTCTGTCAAGGGCATGTATCTTGATTGCGGGCACATCCCCAGTGGGAGGTGTGCAAGAGACAGCTGGTCGATGTTTCTCTCTCATCAACATTTCTAGCTCTCTATCTCTTTCCCTTCCTCTCTGTAAAAAATCAATAAAATATATTAAAAAAAAAAAAAAAAAAAGACAGCTGAACTATGTTTCTCTCTCATCGATGTTTCTGACTTTCTATCCCGCTCTCTTCCTCTCTGGAAAAAATCAATAAAATATATTTTAAAAATAAATAAAATAAATAAATGAGACTGTATCAAACTAAAAAGCTTCTGCACAGATAAACAAACAAACGAATCAACAAAACAAAAAGGCAACCAACCAAATGTGTGGAGATATACACAAACAACACCTCTAATAAGGGTCTAATATAAAAATCTATAATGAACTCATACAACTCAACAACAAAACAAATAAATAATCATATTTAAAAATGGTCAGAGGACTTGAACACTTTTCCCAAGACCTACAAATGATCACCAGATATATGAAAAGATGCTCAACTTTACTAGCTACAAGGAAAAATCAAATAAAAACTATAATGAGATACTACCTCACATCTGTTAAAATGTTTATTATCAAGAAGACAAGAAGTAAATATTAGAGAGGATGTGGATAAAAAGAAACCATCATACACTACTGGGGGGAATGAAAACTGGAACAATCACTATGGAAAGGAGTATGGAGGTTCCTCAAAAATTTTAGACTAGAGCTACCATATGACCCAGCAATCCTTCATCTGGGTATCTTCCTGAAAATTTTGAAAACACGTATATATGCACCCGTATATATGTTCATTGCAGGATGATACACAGTAGCCAAGATATGAAAACAACCTAAGTTTCCTTTGATGGATGACTGAATAAAGAAGATGTGATATATCTCTCTATATATAAAGGCCTAAGTGACTGTTCAACTATTCGACCGTTCAACCGGTACCTATGATGCACACTGACCATCAGGGGGCAGATGCTCAATGCACAGGCATGGAAACATGGAACAAACTGATAAATCTCAGAGGGAAGGGCGAAGGAGAGGGCTGGAAGAGATTAACCAAAGATCTTATGGATACTAGAGGCCCAGTGCACGAATCCCCTGTGGGGATCAGGCTGAATCCATGTGGTGGGCCTCCAACATTCCCTGAGGGATCCTGGATTGCGAGAGGGTGCAGGCCAGGCTAAGGGAACCCACCAGTGCATGAATCCTTGCACTGGGCCTCCAGTATATATATAATGGAATACTACTTAGTCATAAGAAAGGATGAAATACTGCCATTTGCAACAACATGTATAGGTCTTAGAGGATCATGCTAAATGAAATAAGTCAGATGGAAAAGGACAAGAACCACATGATTTCACTTATATGTGGAATATAAAACAAAAAAACAAACTTGTAGACACAGACAATAGAATGGTGGTTACCAGAGGGAGAGGAGGTGTGGGGAGGATGAAGAAGGGTCAAATGTGTGGTGATGAAAGAGACTAGACTGTGAATGGTGAGCTCCCAACATAGATGATGCATTATGGAACTGTACACTTGAAATGTAGATAATGTTAACCAATGTCATCCAATATACTTAATAAAAATCTACTTCAAAAAGAGGATGGGATAAAGGCATTTTCAGAGAAATGAAAGTGGAGCTAATTCGTTAGACCTGTGTTATAGAAACGCTAGGGGAAGGGCTTCAGGTTGAGGGGAGACGATACCAGAAGGCAACCTGGATCTACAGAAAGGGACAGAGAGCAAAAGAAATGTACATGAGTCGGTAAATATAAATACTGCTTTATTCCCCACCCCACCTATAATTTACTTTAAAGACAACTGACTGTTTAAGGCAAAAAATATTAACACTGTCGGGTGGGGTTTATAATACATGTATTTGTGAAAGATGTGTAACCATCACACAGGAAGGGACTGGGTAAATGAAATTACACTGCTGTAAGGTTATTAAAAATCCAACGGTACAGGTAAAATGTGCACACTTTGTTGAATTTGAATTATACTTCAATAAGGTTAATTTTTAAAAAATCAAGTGTAAAAGTCCTCTTCCTCAAATCAGTTTAACTTGGATCCTGGGGCAGGTAGAAAGGAAGTTGTAGCCATAGGAATACTAACATCTTACATTTGCTGAGCACAATTCTAAATGCTTCACAAGCACGTACTTATTTAATTCTCACAACAACAACTCCATGAGCTAATTGCAATTTTAACTCTGATTTAAGGTCAGAAAACCGAGGCTAATAATTGGCTTTGGAATTGGAGCCACGCTAATAGGACTCCACTACCTATGTCCTCAACCACTAGGGGCCATGGATCAGTGAGGGAATGAATCAAGAATAATAGGTGCACGGGGCTCATGTCTGTGTATTGATCACTTCATGGGACGCTGACCTCACTGTATCTGCACTTCCTCTCCCCTCGTCTTTCTCTCCAACATTTATAAAGCATGGGTCACTGGTGAGCCTAAGTGGCCTTTTTCCTAACCATTATTTTAAATTAAATTATAGTGAGCTTGCTGCTGGCTGTTATTTCATGTTGGAGGGTCTCTAGGGAAGGATGGGGCATGAGGCAGAATCCATCATGGAGCTTCCTGAGTTGAAGAAGCTCTCTCCTCCGGGGCCCAGGTGCATAGTCAGTGCTTAGCAAACATTACTGACTTACTATGTGACATATTTTCCCACCTCTGGACTGACTGCTACTGTACTGAGGTTCTGCAAGAGTGAAGGCATCTGTCCAAGGTCACACCTTAGCCTTGATTACATACAGAATTAGTGACTGGAAATTCTCAGCTGACACTGCTGGGAAGAATTTTAGGGCTAATACAGTTTAACCCATTTAATTTCCCAGATGAGGAAACTGAGGGCCAGAGGTCAAAAGGGAAGGTCACATTGCAGGCCAGACTTAGAGCCCCAGCCTCCTCACTGGCAGGTCTGGAGTGCCTCCACCGTCATCACAAATCCCTCAGGTGGAGTAATACCATTTCTCTTCAGATCCTGTGGCAAAGGGGCTCAGGAGCCCTCAAAACATAAAGGAACCAAGGCTGGAACTATATCAACTGCCCCCACTTCTTAAAGCCAATTGGACACCCTGCTGAGCAAGCTCTGTCCGCCTCCAAACAACAGGGTTGGGGGGGCTGCAGGGGGAAACTGGCTGGAAGAGTCTGAGCCCATCTCCATTACCCTGTTAGCCCATCTGCAGTACTCTCCTCTAGGAGAAGAATTGGCCACTGTCTGTGCCCATCTATAAATCAGGGGTAATGTCTCCGTCTTCCTGCACTGCGGGGCCGATTAACCAACCAATAAGGTCTGAAAGCCTGGCACTGACGCTGACTATGGCTTTTAATTGGTGATCTCCCTAACATTTATCAACACCACATTTCATTCTCAAATCAAAACGGGATCTTTGCAACTCTGGGGGAATATCTGTGCCCTTTGGTCAATTTGAGAAATTACTGTGTGATTGGATGCATTCTTTGTTATCACCATATTGTAAGCTGCTATAAGTAGAGAACCAGTAATAGAGACTTTCCCAGGTTAGTCACAGTCTGTATTGATAGTCAGTAACTTCTCAGTAAAACTCCATAATGGCAGGAACTGGAACTTCTGAAATATGCCCACTATTTACATTAACTTGCTTTGCTACATTTGAGTGTCTTTCTTTTCTCACTACCTCATACTGTGGCTCATCACAATCCATAACATGTCTCTTCAAGAGGATAGAAGCTCATGAGACTTCACAGGTGAAATACTTTTCCTGTGTGTACAATAGCAATTATTAATCTCATTTTGTAGATAAACTGAGGCAAAGCACAAAGCAGGGGCAGAAAGGATGCCAGAGCTGGGACTACACCTGTGCCTCTGAAATCCAGTCTAGAGCCCCTTTTGAGGCACCTGGAAGGGAGGGGGATAAGAGGTGGCAAGTCAGTGGAGAGAAGGGGTACAGTGGAAGACCAGGAATCCTGCTGGGTGAAGTGGGAGAGGGCAAGCACCACTAGGTGCAGGGAATATGAAGGGTTGGGAGACTGGGGCAGGGGTTGTGGGGCTCTATTCTATTCTAAATCCTGTTCTGTGTCTGACAGGCAAGGCATGCCCACAACAGGGATATAGTTCAGACTCTTCGCAGCAAAACCAGCCAGCAACCTATTTGGAATGTTAAGAGGTCATGCTGTTCACATCTGCCCCAGAGGGCTCTGCAGGGGCCTTAGGAAACACCAACTCAGGCCTGCCCTGGGCGGGAAGGCGGAGGAAACACTGACACTCCCGGGCTTGCTTCCCTCTTCAGTGGCGGTGAACCAGTGTGTAAGAGGGAGCACTGCAACCTCCAAAGACCGCAAAGCCAGGGGGTCCCTTCGTGACTGCCATCAGTCTCCCACACATGGTGCAGGGATCGTCCTGCCTGCCACCAGGCAGCTGTGTGACCCTGAGCAGCCATTTAACTGGCTGGGCCCCAATGCTCCTGTCTGTGGGAAGGGAACGTGGTCGGACCAGGTATCAGACATTCTACTTCAGGAACAGCACCATGAGATGAATGTAGGGAACAAGGTTTTATTACTTCCCATGTCAGTGAAAGAAGTGGTAGAGAAGTGGGCCTAGAAGAAAGAGTTTCTGGAGGGGTGCACAATGGGAGCAGGCAGCCTGTGGCCCTCTGAGAAGTAGAGTGAGGGATAGACCTATGGGTGACCCTCTGCTCATGCCCCTGTCCTTGCAAGTAGCCTTATAATTGTCCCCTCATTTTGGTCTCAGGTCCCCTGACATTTAAGACCTCTTGAGGACAAAAGGGATGAAAAGGTACAGGAAACAAAATAGGAAGTGCGGGGGAGAAGAAGGCCAGATTCAAGGAAATGAAAGGAGGTAAAGAGCAGAGGGTGGAGAGGCAAGAAGGCTGCCAAAGGCAATGGGGTGTTAGCTGGTGTGGAGAGAGGATGTGGGCAAGGAAGAGGACGCGGAGCCAGCCAGTCCAGGCCCTTCAAGTCACAGGTGTGGAACAGAGGTCCCGAGAGAGAACCTGCCCACGGCCACAGCGCTGGTTGTGAGGAAAAGCAGGGCTGGGGTTGGAGTCTTCCCTTCACTTACAGGCACTGCACCACCCGCAGCACGTGGATGCTTCAGGCCGCAGGCGTCTTCAAACTACGGCCCGCGGGCCACATTTGGCCCGCAGAGGAGTCTGATCCGGCCCGCCAGGTTTTTTGGGCAGTGAGCGCAGCCGAGGTGTTACAGTAGGAATTAGTAGTTCATATAGTCTGGCCCTCCAGCTCTCTGAGGGACCGTGATCTGGCCCCCACTTTAAAAAGTTTGAGGACCCCTGCTTCAGGGTGTTAAGTCACACTAACCCGGAATGAAGGCTGGTCTGAGAGGAGGATGACACCGGCCGTGGAAAAAGCAGGGGTGAGGAGAGAAGCAGTGTAGATCCTCTCCAGAACTCAGTTTCCAGAGTGTAAATTTTGGGGGGTTGAGTTACTTGATTTCTGAGTATCAGCTGAGTATCATGTTCCCCCCTCCACTCAAATCTGCATGGGGAGGTGTCTGTAAATACAAGTGAGAGTGACCAACTGTTTCTAGGGACCACCTCTGGTGCTCAAGGCCTCCCAGCGCTGCGGGCTTCCCCTGGGCCACAGGACACTGTCCTGGCAGCAGTAATGGTGCCTGCGAATCCACGGAGGCCCAACTTACCGAAGAGCAAATTTCAGGCAGGATGGCATGGCTACTTTTGAACTATCAAAGTGTGAAAACACTCAGAAAAGTTGTTTTTGGCAGCTCTCATATGCCCCCAATGGCAGTGTTAGCTAATCAGCGTGGCCAGTTTCACAGTTACTAGCCCCGGGAGGGGAGAACCCATTCTGGAGGAAAACCTGCATGCAGGATGAGAATGGGTCACCTAAGTACGTGGGCGAGTTTTTCCGTTTTGCAGCAGAAGGATCCACGCCCTCATGAACAATAAAGAGAGAGTGACAGGTGTCCTGAAGCGTTGGAGCTAGCAGAGTGCTCTGAGAGCAGGGTGTCCAGCCCAGTCCACAGGGAGGAGTGCAGGGCGGGAGAGCTGGTCTGGCTCTGGCTCTGAACCAGCTCGCTGTATCCAGAGTGAATTAATGAATCTCCCTAGAATTCAAGACCCATTATCCATTCTAACACCGGTTAGGGGATTTCTGAGACATTTTTCTGTTTCTCTACAGTGCAGTCTTATAAATGTTTCTAATGGATAGGGAACATCAGTGGCTGTTTAGAAAATTGCCTATTTGGCTTGGAATTCTGGATCCACCAGTCTGTTCCCTGCTGACTTTTCTAGTCTGGTTCTCACTCCTTCCTCCTCCATGGTGGCTTGGGTCACGCATAGCCTTATGTGCAGGGCTGGACTGGCCTGTATTGGTGACACAAACAAAGGAGGTTTTCACCCCAAATGCCCTTCCACTTCCATCTCTACCTCTTCTACACAAGCCTCAAGGCTCATCTCAAACACTGGGAAACTTGCCCCTTGAATCCATTTCATTTTCTATTAAGTCAAATAATCATGCACATGCCACTCTGGTTGTTCTTTTGTTGTTTTGTTTTGTTTCAGGTTGATATTTACCTCTTGATTATTCTTTACTAGAGGCCCAGTGTACAAAATGTGTACACTTGGGGGTGGGGTACCTCAGCTCGGCCTGTGCCCTCTTGCAGTCCAGGAGCCCTCAGCAGGGAGCAAGTCTAAGCCATCAATCAGACACCCTTAGTGCTGCCCTGGAGATAGGAGAGGCTCCGGCCACTGCCTCTGAGCTCGCCAGCCATGAACTCGGCTTCTGGCTGAGCGGCACTCCTCCCTGTGGGAGTGCACTGACCACCAGGGGGCAGCTCCTGTGTTGAACTTCTGCCCTCTAGTGGTCAGTGCATGTCATAGTGACTGGTTGTTCTGCCACTGGGTAGATCTGCATATTAGCCTTTTATTATATAGGATGTTTGGTCTTGGTAGTGGTATTGTCATATATTTCTATTTTACATGCATAATGTAATAGGATGTAACAGCCACCATTTAACTGAGTGCTCACCATATGCTAGGCAATGTTTGAGCCCCCCACCCCGAGGCCTAGTTATCCATTAGCTAACACTGCCATTGCACTCATTTAGTTCTTCTAACAACATGTGAAATAAGTTCTATTATTATTCCCATTTTAGACGAGGAAGCTAAAGCACAGAGAGGTTGAGTAACTTCTCCAAGGCCACAGAGTAAGCCAGGTATTCTGCTTCAAGAGCTCATGCTCACAACTGTCTTAAGTCTCTCCTGGTGCCTTCTATTGGTATCCACTCATCAGCTACTTGTCAACTGTTCGGTGCTGATTTGTTGTCAGGAAACAGTCCTAACATAAGCAAGAAAAACAGAAAAAAAGAGTTTGACCCCTCTCCACACACGGTCCTCACTGCTCCTTTTCACTTTTCAACCAGGAAGCAAACCCTTGTATAATCACAAGCTGTTTTCTATTGTGTGTGCTTCCAGAAATAACACTTTTATCTGAGAAGAAGCTAACCTTAAAAAAATTCACGTCATAGGAAAACACGTATCCCATGAAAAGTCCAAAGCATTTAAGTACCTTGACAGATGGGGATAGTGTCCTATTAATTTCTGAGCCCCAGTGCCTTGCCTCATGCCTGGCTCACAGAACGTGCTCGACAAGTGTTCCTGGTGAGCGGATGGTGTTTTCCAAGGCTGGTGCTGATTTTGCATAAAGGTAACTGATCCTTCAATCCTCTTCAGTGTTGGATCCAGTCTGGGCTACTGTGAATTTTGTCAAAGAACTCACAAAACCAAAAGACACTTTCTCACCTCCCTCTCCCTGCTCCCTTTATTCGGTCTACTCCTGAGAGTTCTTCTCTCAAGGGCAGATGGGATTATATGGAAAGGAGGAAATGACCCCTTGCTTATTGCTACACAAGCAAAGGCACTCCTTATATGTATACACAAGGCAAATATTTATTCACAACCTTCCATATTTATTGTTCATGTTCATTGTGTAGTGTTTATTGTTCCATATGGTGTGTCCTTGGGTGCCACCTGTGCTCACAGCACTGCGTGTGCACAAGTGGAGCTGCACAGACAGTGGAGCTGATTTTCTTTATGTGGAAGAGTCTCAATGAAAGAAAACGAACAGATCTTGCAATTACACAGAATTTCATCAAAAGAGTCAACTGATTTCTATATCCACAGTGAAATCAACCTCTAAACCATGTGCACAAAACCAGGATTGCAGTCATGATTTCCTCGAATGCCCGGGAAGGAAAAACAAGTGAAGCAAGGGTACAACTAAGAAACAACAGTATTCCAAAAGCCTAGTGATCACAGTGGTTCCAAGATAAGCTGCCGATAGATCAAGCAAAACTGCACCAGACAAGTGATCACCAGACTCTGTAACATGGAAATGGGGGGCCTCAGCTGAGATGTTGGGGACAGTAGGAGGGAGAAAGCCCAACTGCACGGGATTCCAGAGAGAATGGAAAGATGAGAATTGGAGATAACAGGTAAAGGCAACTGTGGGGCGTGGTTTTTTGTTTTGTTTGTTTTTTAAGAGTTTTGGTGAAGTATAAAAGGAGACAACCTTGTTATGAGAAATGGGAGAAGGAGGTATTTGTCTAGGTTTGTAGTATAAGAGATATTGCTGATATTTTCCTAGATGATATCATCTAAACTAGTACAGCACACCTCTCCACCTTGGTCTACATACTTTCTCACAAGTCACACAGACACTATTCCAATGAGAAATGGTGGAAGGTTGGATTGGCACTTTCTTTAAGCCCAAAAAAGATCCATTCTCTTTTTATTGGTGATCTACAAAAAACAAGACACATTGTCAACTGCAAGGCTGCCCACAACTGCAAAACCATCTCAGTGTCATCATCTTTAATGGCAAAAAAATATCGCCCTTAACTGCATGGCAGGTAAAACCAGGGCCTTGTATTTAAGGGGCTTTATCATGCCTTCATCTTCCTGATGAGAGAATTCCAAAAAGTGTTATCTCTTCTTGACCACAGTACAGTTCCACCTTTACTAGTATGCAAATGCATGTGGAGACAAGACCTTCTTCTTTTTAAAAAAAAAAATATATTTTATTGATTTTTTACAGAGAGGAAGAGAGAGGGATAGAGAGTTAGAAACATCGATGAGGGAGAATAATCTATCAGCTGCCTCTTGCACACCTCCTACTGGGGATGTGCCTGCAACCAAGGTACATGCCCTTGACCGGAATTGAACCCAGGACCTTTCAGTCTGCAGGCCGATGCTTTATCCACTGAGCCAAACCAGTTTCGGCAAGACACCTTCTTAAGGAAGTTTCTTCTATAGTGGAGCCTCCACTATTCTATCAAATTCTCCCTTTTCATGCACTAAAGCATGAGGGTTCTCAGCCATATGCATCTCTAATTACAAATCTCTGTACTACAGTAATTAGTGTAACTATTTCTGTTAATAACACTCTGCTCAATCCCTTTGTGACAGATTGTTCTGCTTGCTCACAATTATGCCCCCATGCTTCTCTGTAAGTACGATATATTTCTTTGTCCCATTATCTTTAGGACAAAGATGGCTATGTAACTTGCTTTGGCTACGGGAATGTGAGCAGCTGTGATATAAGCCATATTTGAGCAAAAACAAAATATGCTTGTGTGGTTTAGCTTTATTTAATTTAGCATTTAATATGACCCCTTTGTGAGCATCTGTCTGCTCTCTGCCATGAAAACAACCTGTCCTGCATGCTGGACGCTTCTTCAGCCTGGGCTGCAACCAGACAGCACGCAGAACCTGGTGAGCCCAGCACAGCTCAGCTGGCCAGTATTCTTGCGTGCCATGAGCCAGGTACACGTGTTCCTGGTTTTAAATCACTGTGAGTTTGGGACTGTTTGTTCCCGTGGTAAAAATTGACTGAAATCCTCTTTATTAGACTATCATATTCTTCAAGTGACAGAACCATATTTATTCTCTTTTGTTGTTGTTGTTGTTGTTTTATGTGTGTGTGTGGTTTTTTTTTTTGTTGTTGTTGTTGTTAATCCTCACCCGAGGATATTTTGCCACTGATTTTTAGGGAGAGTGGAAGAGAGAGGGAAAGACAGAGAGAAACACTGATGTGAAAGAAACACTTCGATTGGTTGCCTCCTGTATAAGCCCCAACCAGGGCTCCGGCTGGGAAGAACCCTGTGACCAAGGTACGTGTATTTGACCAGAATTGAACTCGGGACCCGTTGGTCCACATGCCACACTCTATCCACTGAGCCAAACTGGCTAGAACCATTTTTATTCTTTATGATTTGTCCTCAGACCCACCACAATGCTCTGAAATTGTGGGCCTCTAATAAGCACATACACAATAGGTAAGAGTCAATACGTCCATTATAGCTTGTTTAGCTTAAGTTTGGAATCGATGCATGATTCCTATCACTGGCATGTTGGCTGCACCTTCATGATAAGCTCCTTAAAGTCATGTTCAAAGTCATTCTCACCCTGCTTTCTCACCCTTGATTTTGGTCTACTGAGTTATGGCTGTTGACCAAGAAAACCTAAATAATTTAAGCTTCAGAAAAGGGGATTGGGTCTTGGCCATCATATATAATGTTTCTACCCCTACATGCCCCAGTGGTTAAGGCCAAGTAGAAAGAATCTGCTCTGCATGTATTGTGTGATTTAGCTCTATGTCCAGTTTAAGACAGGCCGCAAGCCTTGCCCAGGGGGCCTCACTGCAAAGAAAACAGTCAAATTCTTATTTCATTTACCAAGTAAACTTCCCTGTCTTGCATAGAGACCATAGACATTGTACAGGAATTAGAGACAATATTAGGCACAGTTCTGGGCTTCAAGAGACTTATAGTGTAATTGAAGAGAGAGGATATATGTGTATAAGTTTAAGACAATCAAGAGTTAATTCTTTACAGGAGGTCTTGGGGTGTGGTAGGAAAGAGCTGGTTAGAAAGTTGGGAGACCTAGTCCTAGCCATGATCTGCTGCTGGTTAAGTTACTTGGAGATGATCTCTTCACTATTCTGTGCATGTACAAAAGGGACTGAACAAACAAATAGAAAAAAACAAAGGACTGAACAGGTTAATATGAGGTCCTTCACATTCTATGGTTTCATGACTCTAAGATATATCACCAAGCAGCATAATGTCACTAAGTGCTTTGTCCCTGGTGTAGGTGGTAAAGGCTGTGTGCTCGGAGGACCTCCTTGTTTTCCTGACCCCGCCCCCACACCTAAACTAGTTTGCTTCCAGCTTGGTCAGAGGGACCTCCTCTGCCTTAAGTCTTTAGCCAGATCTGATGGAGTTGACTTGAGTAAACTCTCTGAAAACAAGTCCAGAATTATGCTCAGATACCACAAATCAAACAATGAGGAGAAGGATAAGCTCCCCCAAAGCTGATTTAGGCTCCAGAAGCAACATGGGCTGGGTTTGCTGGAGCTGATGCAGGCGCCCCAAGCTGCTGTGTTCAGTGACTGGGCCTCATTCCTGATGGGACAGAATTCTGGGGGCACATTAAAGGGGGCTGTCCATGTGGCTGGTGTCTTCTCCCTAACACCCTCTGCTTGTTTGAGATTACTGAACACCCTCCACCCCTCGGGTGAAGCCAGTTCTCATCACGGCAGGCGGAGTCCATTAATAGGGTTTCTGAGGCCGGAGATGCCTCATTTGACATAAAAGAAGGAGGGACTGGAATAAATGACAAAATTAAACTTTTAGAACATTCACTGGTGCTTTTATGATTGTTCATCAGCAAAATACAGAGACTAGACTTAATCCCATTGCTTCAAATATCCTTCGAGCGGTGGGGATTAGCTGTCTCTGCTCACCAGGTGCTTTTGCCACAAAAGTATTTAAATTCCCAGCCCAGAGCCTGGGAGTGCTGCTCAGCTGGCCACTGGACTGTTTGGTCTGTGCAGGCTGTCTTCATTTGGCTGTGAGAGCTGTGGGTTTTTTTTTTGTTTGTTTGTTTGTTTTTTTTTTGTGTGTGTGTGTGTGTGTGTGTGTGTTTTGTTTTGTTTTGTTTTGTTTTTCAGGTATTTATAGGAGCTGGACCACAGTGTGTTTTAATGGACTCACATCGGAGCTGGGTTTTTAAAAGCAAAGGATCTCATTTAGGCAAAACCTCCATTTATTGGGAAATCAGGTTCCTCTGCAAAGTGCTCCTGGCAATTTGGCGAAGGAAAGTGGAGGTTGTTGACAACATAAGAATGGCTCTACTTACTCGGAACTCCAGACACCAGCCGCAAGGGGCGCAGCACGCGGAATGCCCTCAGCGCCTTCACATCAAATCCAGCCCCTTTCCCTCCTAGAGCGTTTGCCCCGTCAGCTTTGGTTGCTTGTTCTAAAATTGCACTAAAAAGCCTAAAAGAGAGGAAGGAGAGAAGGAGCTGTCAGACAGTGTTTCTTTGCCCGGCCGGGCTCTGAATCTCTGAAGGAGGCCTGGGAGAGCAGTTTGTGACCCTCTCCACCTCAGAGCAAGTGCTGAGGCATGTGCCCGGAGAGTCTTTGCCACTGGAAGGTGACAATGCATCACGTGCCTATACAGGGCAGGGCCACTGCCTAGAGAAGTCTGAGCGAGGCCACAGGCAGGCACTTTGCCATAATAAAGCTATGAGAATACATCTGGATCTATGAGCAGGGCAGCCCTAGACAGAGTGAAAAGCAAATGAAGTTTGCTGCCATGCCCCGCCACCCCCACCCCCATCTCCTTGCGGTGCCCTCTGGCCCATCCGTGATATCCTAGCTCTTGCCTTCATGTGGCCTGGAACCACATTCTTTCTCCTCCCCATCTTTGATTTGTACCTGGGTGTAAATAAGTGTCCCAAAGAAATCTACTTTGTGCCGGCACACAACAGATGCGTCAAGGAAATATGATGAGCAAGTGAATAAATGATTGAATGAGCAAGTTTCTAGCAGGAGCAAACCACACACTAAGGCATGCAACCAAGACATGGAAATTGCAGCCCTGCTGCTCTGTGTTTCTGCTGGTATGTTCATCCCTCCAATAAATAAAATACCCACACACCTGGTAATGTTCTAGACACTCAGGCCACAGCAAAATAGACAGCCCTTACCCCCTTTTGGAGCTTATGTTCTAGTGAAGGAGTCAGACAATAAAACAAATAATCAATAAATGTATATCAGACCTAGAGAGTGACAAATGCTAAGAAGACAAATGAAGCAATGAAGGGGGGGGGGGTTGGCGGGGCCAGGGGGGGAGCCTTCCTGTTTGACATCAAAAGGCTAAGAAAGGAACTCACTCCCAGGCTGACATGTGAGCAGAAACATAAATAAAATGCAGGAGTGGACACAGAGCTATGGGAAGAGGCAGAGGGAACAGTCCATGCAAAGAGCCTGAGGGAGCAGCATGGCAGTACGTTAGAGGGACAAGAAGTGGCAGGGTGGCTGGTGCAAAGCAGGTAAACGCAGCACAGTGGGAGAGGAAGCAAGGAGCCCTACCGGTTTTCTGAGTCAGAAGGCACTGGGAGATTTTGAGCAGGAGAGTGACCTGATTTGACTAAAGTTTTAAGAATCCCTCTGACGCTGTGGGAAGAATAGCCTATGGTGGGACCAGACCAGGGCAGGCTGCTGTATGAATCCAGGTGGGGAGGCATAGACCAGGTGGTGGTGGTGGTGGAGGTCCTGAGATAGAGTCGGATTCTGGATTTATTTTAAGAAATATGTGATGAGATGGGCTCATCAACCAGATGTGAATTGTGAGGAAATACAGAAGAATCAAGACCATTCCAAGAGTTTGGGCTTGAGCAACTGGAAGGATGAGGTTTAGGGGAATGCAACCTCAAGGGTTCCATTTTGAACTTTGTGCAGTTTGAGCTGTGGGTTGGACATCTGAACAGATGTCTTAGTAGGCTCTATTGGGTGTGGACTTCTGGGGGTTGGGAACTCCAGGATGGAGACAAACACTGGATACTTGTATGGATTGTATTAAAATCAAATCCAATGAGATTGCCTAGTGTAGAAAGTGAGGATGTAATAGGACTGAATCCTGGGGCTCCAACACTGAGGGGTGAAGGAGAGGAGAGACCAGTAAAAGAGACAAGTAGTTAGAATGGTGGGCTGTGAAAGAATTGGTCATGAGAAGACAGTGGCTAACTGTCAAGTGCTACAGATACAAGGATGGACCACTGGTCATGGAATTTAGTAATACGAAGACCAATGAGACCATGTGAACAGGTTTTGATAGATGATGGATACAAAAACCTAATAGATATGAGAATAGGAGGAGCACTAGAAACAGAGAATGGACAGCTCTGTCCAATGGAAATATAATACAGGCCACAAATGTGAGCCACATATATAGGTTAAATTTCCTAGTAGCCACATTAAAAAAAATAAAAAAGGAAAAGATAAAATTAACTTTGGAAATATATATTTAAAAAAATATATTTTATTGATTTTTAACAGAGAGAAAGGGAGAGAGATAGAGAGCTAGAAACATCGATGAGAGAGAAACATCAACCAGCTGCCTCTTGCACACTCCCTACCGGGGATGTGCCTGCAACCAAGGTACATGCCCTTGACCAGAATTGAATCTGGGACCTTTCAGCCCGCAGACCGATGCTCTACCACTGAGCCAAACCAGCTTTGGCAACTTTGGCAATATATTTTATATAACCCAACGTAACCAAAATATTTTAACTGACATAAATATACGAGTAAGTAAAGAATTTTAAATGATATAGTTGTCCCTTTGTCTTTTGTTGTAAATTTTTGAACTCAACTGTATATTTTACACATACAGCATATCTGAATTCAGATTAGCTACTTTTCAGGTGCTGAATGGCCACATTTGCCTGTTGGCTACTGTACAATTCCTTTGAGTAATTTAGCTATAAAAAGGATTAGAGGAAAATGGTAGTTTTCAGAGGGGGGATGAATCAAGTGTTTTGTTGTTTTTAAATTAAAATACAATAGCATTTTTAAATGTGATGGGACTTATCTAACAGATACGGATAATTTGATGATGCAGACACAGAGGGAACAATTACTCAAAGGGCCAATGTCCTTCAGTAGGCAGGATGGGACCTAATGCACATTTAGGGATGCTGGCCTTATATAGAGGTGGAGAGGTTTATCATGTTTCAGGTTAGGAGGCACATTATAGGTGCACAGATATAGTTGTGGGAATGTATGAACATTCTCTTTTGGTTGCATCTGTGTTCCCAGGGAAACAGGTAGCTAAAAATGTGAAAGGGGAAGAGGTATTAGAAGATTGAAGAGAAAGGCAAGGGCATTAAAGAATCATATAGCAAGTGGAAGAGTGAGTAGGAAGGTTGCCAGGAATCACCGCTGACCTATTCGAGGTTGGTGATCACGAGTGTAAAGTGAGACCCATTAGCTTAACTTTGCATATGTCTCTCCCCCTTTCGATGGCACAGCTTCAGGTACCAAAAAATCTCCATCTAGTTGGATTTGATCAGGACTGGTGAGCAAGACAAATGAAGAGAGGAATATAAGTTGAGAGTAAATGCACGTGAAGAATTATAATGATGGGATGTGGCATCTAAGCCAGTTGGAAGGAGGAGTGCCCATGATGGGAGGAGGAGCAGACAGATGTGGCAGGATGAATAAATTGTTGGAGTAAGTCCCAGAGGGAGCGAGCTGGAAAGACGGTGGTATGCTTAAAGTAGAATGTTTGGTTTGAGAGTATAGGGAGGGTGTAGTTATTAGGGAACGACAGGGATATTGGTATAACCATGGGAGTGGGCAGCTGAAATAGGATGGAGTCAGGATCCCTAGGGAAGAAGCTCCCAGAGCGGGGAAGGTGGTGGCAGCAGCAGAGCAGTGAGTGCTGGAGAGTGGAGTGAGCCAAGAGCTCACTCCTCAAGGAATGTGGAGTGACTCAAAGGTCTGCCGAGGACAGCAATAGGGGATGTGGGCCACAGAAGTGTCCGATGACACAAATATCAGAAGTGGAGGTTTTTAGTGGGAGGAACAGTGTTCGGAAAGCAGAAAGAAGGGGAAATTAGGGGCCGCTCTCCTGACCTCTGGGCTGTGGAATGAAGCATCTGGGAGGGCAATGGGCTACCTTTAGAGACTGCAAGGGGGGCAGGACACTCAGGTTAAAGCCAGAAAGTGAAAAGAGGGGTCAGAAGATAAAGTCTGACTGGAATTCAGCCACACCCTTCCCTTACATAATTGCTGTGTTCTCCCCACAGAGTTGAACAGCTGGGACAGAGACTGCAGGGCTCACGAAGCTGAAAGGCTGTACCTGACTCTAAGAATCAAAAATGAGACAAGCAATAATCGTTATGCTGAAAGGCATATGAATCAGTCTGTAGTGAGCTTCTTTCTGGGCCACCAGTTCTTTTGAGACCCAATTTCAATGTCAAATAAAGAAATGTCTACTGCCCGAGTGGAGATGGACTGTGGGGAACAGAGGGCACAGTGGGCAGGATTCAGGAGTGGGGTGGAGAGGAGATGGGTGCAGATCAGAGGACACAAAACCTACATGGGATGAGATACTGAGACTTTTTGTAGTGACCAAGAACAATAGAGAAAAGGGTACACAGGGACAATTTCCGTCCTTTGTACCTGGAGATGACTACTGATTCATTGCCAGCACAGAGTGTGCTGGGCCAGGGCCTGTGGTCAAGATTAAAGTCCAGGTATGAAAACTGGTTTCTCTCACCAGACATGAACTCAGGGCCAGGGCAACTTTGTTTTGGACTAGACTTAAATAACTCACGCCTAGAACAGTGGACCTGGAAATGGGAGGCTATAGCTGCAGGCTTAGCTTTGCAGAAGCTCAGATCCAGCAGGGCCCAGCAATGAGGAGACAGGTCTAGGTTAAGGATTTTCAAACTGTGCTCCATGGAACTCCTTGGGGACATCTCCAGATTGGGTTCTGAATCCTTTCCCCATATTTAACAATGGGCTCCCTTTGATCTGTGTTTTGCATTGGGCCTCTGAGTAAGGCTTTGTTTGAAAATGGGTTCTGCAGCTAAAAAGAGTTAGATGACCCTGGCCAGACCACATCTAAAGTCTCTCTGTGCTCCATGATTCTTTCAGCTCAGCTTGGCGATCTGATGGCTTCACATGTTAGCTCGTGATTCCTGGAATCCCAGGCAGTGGTTGCCAGGGTGAGGGAACAGGCTCCTTTTTCCAAAGAGAAACGTTTTTTCCACTGAGGTCTGGATCATGGAGACCCATTCACAAGTTGGCTAGATAGCATTCCAAATCCACACCAGATTTGGTTGCTAGTATTTCCTGAAAGAAAGCAATATGTTTATCGGAGAACAAGATGTTCACCATATATTATTCCATGAAAGGAGCAGAGAGTAGGCAACTTTCCTGTCTTTTAACCCCTGCTCCAACTTGATGCAGACTCTTTATTAAGGGTCTGGCTTTAGTTTTGAAGGGGTAGGAAATTCAGGGACGGGCCTAGGGCTGTTTGCCTTGGCCTGTGGGGACTGCTGTGTTTCTCCTCATTAGACACTGTAAAGGTGGAATCAGCTTGGTGCGTACCTGTCCTAAGGGCTAGGCTCAGATGCCCATGTGAATTTCTGTAGGAGGTGTGTCTGGCTGTTCCTTAGCTGACCATTAGAGCTTTTAAAAGAACAGGGCAGTGAGGCTCCATAGGCCTCAGTGATGCAGGACCAACACATGAGGAGGGAGACAGAAGCCTCTGTGGCTGCCACAGCATGTCTGGAGCAGATGGAGCTACTGGGAGTCTCCAGTTCTCAGGGGTAGGCTGGGGGTGGGTAGCCCACAGAGGCCTCTGGAGTTCTCTCCGTGTTCACTCAGTAGCAGCATCTCCCATCATACCAAGGAGCTAACCCCACTTTAGGATGGAAATGCCTCCTCACAGGCCACCAGAAGGGCAATGCAGAGGTGAGATAGTGGCTCTTAACTTAGCCCTCCCTGGGCGCACTCACAGCAGACTCTCCTGACCTGAAGGAGGCCAGGATAGACCTTCCCCTAAATAGCTGTGCCAAGGAGAGCAGATATTTACCAGGAGATGCGAGGGAAACAGGAATACCCATTTAATAGTGTAAAGAGAGTAGGAATGGGAGGCACAGCTGAAGAGAGGTGGTTGAGCTACACCTTCTGTGGGGGGATGTGTGCTATTTTTTGTCAGTAGCATTGGCTGAGATTTAGATTGGATGGAAAGCCCCTGGGACCAGTGCCCATGGAGAAGAGAGACTAGGTTCCAAACACGGCCACGTGTGAAATTGATGGGGGAAATCTCAAAGGGTCATGCTGAACCATAAGGTGAGCAAAAAGCTTACAGAGTCAACGAGAGGTGTCTTTTAGAAGAATGCCTGCCTTTTCCATTGGACTCAATGGTCTAGACCCCAGGGAGATGTGACCAGAATCTAGATGACCCACAAAAAGTCCACCCTCTGTGGCTGTGAGAAGAAGCAGTACAAGGGACGCAGGGCCTCTAAACAAGCTAGAGATGAGCAGGGTAGCCCAGTGCACCGGTGCAGCCGGCACCTGCTCCTCCCCCCTCCCCCTCAGGGCTCCTGTTGGATGCTACTGGTGCTGCCTGTTCTCACCTCCTGTGCTCTATTTAAGGCCGTGAACTGAGCACGGCACTGTATCTGGTCAACTTCGATTCATTCATAAACATGAGAAAAAGCAGTGTCTTTGCCTAAACAAAATTGGTCCCAGCAAGATACCTGGTCTCTCCATGGCTCCCAGAAGGACCCGAGCTCAGCCTGGAGCTCCTTTCCACACAGTTATGAAAAGTCCCCAGGAGACTGAGGCCTTGTGAGCAATGCTGGACTTAAACAGGATCCAGGGACTTTTGGAACAACCCACCTTAAAGACCTCTGCTATGTTTTACTGAGTTAATTCAAGGCATTTGTGGAGTCACTCGTGTATTCTGGCATGAAATTCTGGCAAAATCTCTCATATAACTGCCTTCTCACTCTGAGTCCTCTGGACCCAAATATATTCCTGGCAAATATTCTGATTTTAGTGCTCCTCAAGCCACCCAAATATCCTTGATGTTAATGTGGCCGAAGTGTGTCACTCATGGGTCAGGCAAAAAGGACAACCAAGTAAAAACTCTAAAACACTTCCAAATAACCCTCACAAGCCATCCAGATGGCCAGAGACAAGGACATAACTTCCAATTGACCTCGATCTGCCCCTGTGTTATTTCCTTCAGGAAAGACCAGACACTCCCATGAGATCACAAGAAGCGAGTGCTCTGGAGAAACTGCAAGGCCTTGGTCTTCACTGGGACAGTACAAAGGATTCATGAAAATAGTTTCTTGGGGTAAGAGCCAAATGACATATTGACCTTGACAATGAAGCCTGTCGGAACTCCAATGCAGTGGAAACCCAAGGTGGCTACAACTTGACCACTCTATGGGCTCAAAGAAGCAGTTTATTCTTAAAGTGAAATCTTGCTGCAAAGGGACCCTCCCTTTAGAAAACAGCTGAGTTGTAGGAAACTCAACCACTGTGTGTTAATAAGTTACATCTCGCACAGCAGATGTAAGCTTATTAGGTAGAAACATTTCCTAGAGAATCATTCTTGAAGTTACTAATTCCTTGATGAGATCACTTCAAAATTTTATTTAAAACTTCTTACAATGCTTTTTAAGAAAAAGCATAGATTGACTTTGCCTTATCTGATGTTAAAATCCAGCAGTATGTCAGGGGGAGGCTGTGTTTGATTTGGGGTTGGCTTATCATCTTGGTCCTTCATAGTTCCCTGTTTTCTTCTCACGCACCTGTCTTAAGCAGCCTGGTTTCCTTGGCCACCGAACAAAGCTCACTGAAGAGGTGAGAGGAGGCATCCACAGTGCTTGTGTGCTAGCCCCAACCAGGCGCGGGACTGCATGCTCACAGCAAGCTGAACTAAATCTGCTCAGTGACACAGCAGGGAGATTGGTCAGAGGTGCTGTCAGGCCAGGCGTGGTTGGAGACGGAAGAAAACACCTTAAGCAGAGGAATGTCCTAAGTTGCATGTGGGACCCTGGGTTCCATCAGAAGCCCTCAGGTTCAACTTGTGCATGCATGCGTGTGTGTGCGTGCATTTATGTGCGAGTAGTGGTGAGGAGGTTCCTAGATAATTGTTCCTCTACCTTTGGAGAAAGTCTGAATTCAAAAAGATATTTAGTAGGTCCTCTTGTTCTGCCTGAGCCCAGAGCCACTGTGACCAGATCAAAAGGAATATAAACACAGAAGGAGAGATATGTATTGGTTGGCAGCAGGGGTGAGGGGAGGGGGGAGAGCAGGATAGTTGTACTTACCCTACAACCACAATTATAAAATCTAGTAAATTCCACCCGTTGCGGAGGTAAGCGTTAGGGTGAAAGAGAAGTCCATGGGCTATTACTTTTAAAAATGCTTCCACAGTAAAAATGATGAGAAAGAGATACTCCACTCGTTCCTAGGAAACAAAAATAGAAGAGAGAGAAAAAGAAAATTGTTAGATTGGGGATTTTATAAAGTTCTGCCCCATCAGCTCTCACAAAAGGTGGAGGAGAATGCTGTCCCGACCCCATAGGAGGAGTTAAGGGGACACTGGGTAGGACCCCCAAGACAAATTAGTAACTCCACAGTCTGTTTCATGGTTAGAATTCCAATGCACTGGGCACTGGGTTTTTGTTTGTTTTTAAGTCTTTAAATGTCTTCTGTTACAGTGTAAATATTATAATGGTAAAAAATTAAACATTTTTGGAAAACATCTTACTTAATCAGAGAACATGTCATAGTACCTTCTCAGGAGACAACCCATAATGCCTTGATCTAAAGGGAAACGATGCCTGGACAGAGGAGAGGGTGCTGAGAAAGGGGTGAGACAGGACCGCAGGAGGGGTGCGCCATGATTTAAGGAAACAAACATGGAGACAACACAGTCCTGGCAGAGTACCAGCTGAGCTCTCCAAAACAGCAAGCACACAGCTGTGAAGTGTTTGAGACACTGAAGATCTCTAAACAGCAGCTGAGACAGGCATAACTGCTCACATACAAATGTCAAAAAATTTGAACTCTCTCTCTCTCCAGAAAACAAAATTCTGTCCAAAGACACAGAGCAGGTTAGCAGTGAAAATCAGCATTTCCAGGATGGAGACAGGCACTGGGATGGGGACAGGGGATGGAAGAGGTTTGTCTCTTTTCTCAGGGGTGGGAGAGAGGGAGTCTTTTCCTCCCTCCGCATATACGGCTGCAGCTCCTGGCCCTGGGAGCCCACACTGAACAAGACAGATTCTTTGGCTGAATTAGAGCAAGCTGGGCTGATTGGCCAGCTTCCCGCACCACTAATTGCTGTCTCCCCCAACCATCCCCAGTGCACATCCTTAACGGCACCCATCAAGCCACGGCTGCTGCCTGGTTCTTCACACTCCACTGCTCGCCTCTACAGCACCCTCAGCCCATCTCTCACTGGAGCCACAAAACAACAGTCCATGTGGCCTTAGGCCCACAGGTCCTCTAAGCAGCAGGATAGGCCTGTCCATAACCTCCAGGAAGCACTCAACTCAGAACACCCAGACCTATATTCCCATCTTCTACCAGGTCAGGTGGAGCTCACTGAATATCTGCAGTCCCACCCACATTGTAGAGTGAGCTTCGCCCGGGAAGGCCAGCCTCCTTCCACTGAGCTGCTGGAAGGTGCCCCAAGACGGGGGCATTGGAGGCCTGATGGATAGCTCTTCAGGAAGAGGTCAGTCCATGCATGTCCTTGTGCCCCCTTCATTCTTTCTGGATCCCCTAGACTAGGGGTGTCGAACTCAATCAGAGAAGGGGCCAAAATCTAAAATCCAGCCTAAATCGCGGGCCGAATGGTTTACTGAACAGTCATAAACTGTCATTGTGATGGAAACGCAGCGGAGTGCAGTGATGACAGCACGGTGCGGGCCACATTGCAAGGCCTGGCGGGACGGATTTGGCCCGAGGGCCTTGTGTTTGACACATGTGCCCTAGACATTTAGTGGGTACTGGCCTTCCCCCTGGGGTGAAGCAGCTTAAAGATGCAAAGTTTAAAAAATGCAGAATTCTGGGCCCCAACCAGACCTAGTGAAGTAGATCTCCTGGTTATGCAGCCTGGAACTGTGCATTGCAGACAATTACCAGGTGTCTCTGAGGCATGTGAAGTTTAAGAACCACTGGCTGGTGTGCAGATGCAGGCCCAGGTCAGGCGGCAATTGTGGGAAGGGAATGGAGAGATCGGCTTGAATCAGCATCTCAGAGGCAGGCATCCATCCTTTACTTTCTACCCCCTGGAGCATCATATAGCCTGCGGATGAGACTGCCTAGGGGTTGTGACCCCGGTACAAATCACAATGTGTGGGAGCCTCCAATCTTCTAAAATTAGGTTACTTTGTGTTAAAATGAACATCAGAGTAGTGTTGAAAAGGAAACATATTATAAAAGGGCATAGTGCAAGCTGAGGAAACCTGTGGAAAGGGGATGGGGGCTGTCAGACAGCCACACAGGCCCATCCCCATGATGGTCAGAGCTTTCATGTTTATACCAGATGACAGAACCACCTCTTCTGCACCCCAGAAACCTCTGTGGAAATCATGGGATGAGAAGGGAAGAAAAGGAAAGGGAAATAAACATGAGCTGGATACCCACTAGGTGTCAGGCACTTTCATATGTTCACATATGTGCTAATTACTTTTACATGTCTATCTACCCATCCATCCATCCATCCATCCATCCAGTCATTCATTTTCAGTGTGGACCAACCAGCTGAACTATCTTAAAGCAACACTTGCGCTCCCTCTGGGGTGTCTGAGCCTCTGGAGAGAGGCAGCACCCGAGCGTAGACCACCTCTTCCCCAGGGCAGGGAGAACAGTAATATAATCCAAAGGTTCCCTGGGCCCTGTGTGCTGGGAAGCCAGAATTCCCAGACAACTCCTGTAAACAGCTGGCACCCCCAACCCAGACTGCCTGGCACCAAGCAGTCTATTTATTCCCTCATCTACAGGCTGCTTTTGCCTTGCTTGATTTCCTTATAAAAGAGAAGGGCCAGGGGCAGAGTGTCCACGTCTCCTCTGCTGCAATGCAGCCCCACACTGTAGACCAGTGGCTTCCTGGACCTAGAACACCTCTTTGTGGGATGGGGGACTTGAAGGGAGCATGTCTGTGGCTTCTCTTGTGACCTTTGGCCTTTTTAATTCTTCCAGTAAAGTCTAAACTATGTGACATTTGTCCCACATCCTGGCACATAACATGCGGAGACTCAGAGAACCCATCTGACATGACAGTGAGCCATGCAAACATTCACACACACATTTATGTGCTGGGTAGACTTCACAAAGCTCAGGATCTCCAAGATGAAGCTTGAAGGATGAGTGTTGTGTAGGTGCAGGCGGGGGTAGGGGTCAGGTATTCCAAATGGAAGGAGAACTAAGGGGAGGGGGAAGTGTGCGGAGCTTCAGGAAATGCAAACCTTTGATTTGGCTGGAGTGAAGGCTGTGAGAAAATGGAGGAGGGGGGATGGGTAAGGTGACCAGGGGCAGTGTGGCCACACCTGGGTGCTCGGAGTCCATTCTGAGGAGACTGGGATGATGGGGTCAGATGTGCACTGCAGTGTGGCACTGCTATAGAGCATGGTAGTGGTGACGGGGTGGGGAGGGTAGGAGAGTGACCCATACAGAGGTCAAGGAGTCTCGAGCCGCAGTAGAGACAGAGGGACTGGTTGATCAGTAGGCAATACTTTATGAAAGATGTAATTTGGTTTCTGGATACACACAGGGGATGGAGGAAGAGGCAGTGAAAGAAGTGCCCTGTCCCCTCCCTGAGGTTTCTGATTTGGTGACTCTGGACGGTGATGCCTCCCACTGCAGTAGGGGACTAGGAAGAGGAAGGGGGAGACATCAGTTCCTGACTTGCTGAATTAGGGCACCTGTGGAACATCAAGATGCAGAGGCAGGGCAGAGGAGAGTGCAGCTTGCAGGAGGGCTGAAGGAGGTGCCCTGGGAGAGTGTGAGGGCTACGGAGAGAAAAGCTGAGGCTGAACCCAACCGTGTAAAGGACAACCTCGTCCACAGGAAAGCATTTCCTCATTGTGACACTTATCTCCTGGGCAGAAACTATAGGACCTTCCTCACACCAGGCATGTGAGAGAGAAAGGGATCTTGGCAGTTATCCAATTAACCTCCTCATTTGGAAAATTAGGGTACTAATAAGATACCAAGGCCAGGGAGGCACAGGCTGAGAACAGGAAACCAGATTTCCTGACCCTCCATCCAAAGGTCAAGTCCTCTCATCTGGCCTCCCTGGTCACACTGCTCTTGCTAAGGGCCTGGGATAGGAGTGAACAGGGTCCAGGGAGACAGTAAGAAAGGGGTGTGAACAAGAACCCAGAGGAGGGTATGTGCCTGTGGGTGTAAGATTTGGACACAGACATCTGTGCTAACTGCCATTGGGAAAAGCATTATATTCACTCTGACCTTAGGGGCATGAATATCCTTACAGAATTAATCTAAAAAAACAAAAACAAAAACAGAAAACCTTTAAGTAAATGAAACAGCTTCAGTGATCCTTTGAAAATATGTGCAACACTGCTATAGAAACATCTAAGCATGAAAATGAATGGAGTAAAGAAGAACAAAACTTTGTCACAGATTATTCTCTTGCTGTTGATACCCGGTGTCTCCGGTCCTGTGAGGACACACTGCTGAGCAGCCTCCTTCTGAGGCCCGAGCTCCGGTGCCCTCCGGAGTCCGCAGGGGCCACAGGGCTCTCAGAGAACGCACCCAACAGTCAGCATGTGAATGGCCCTTCCTGTGCTCTTGGGAACCAGGGAACTATGGAAGCCAACCTGGAACAGACTAAGATTTTCATTGCCACTATTCCGTGTTGAGGTTGGAAAGGGTGGAGGAGGTAGAAAAACTGCAGAAGAGAGAACAAACCACAGGACCAAGTCAGGGAAACACCATACTCTCAAGGCTTTGAATGTGGGGACTGGATTCCTTGGGGCAGTGTGATGACCTGGCCCTGGCAGATGTTCCTGTCTTTCTTCTTCTTTCCTATCACTTGTCTTCCTCTCCAATGCTATATTCCTCCTACTGCTTCCTTTTCATTTCCATGTTCTTTTCCCTTTCTTTCCTCTCTCCTTGCTCATTTCTTAGGGCCACACTGGCAATGGGGACCCATGGTCACACCCATGTCAGAAGCATTTAGGAGAATTCAGTGGGGAGAGTGTTCAGTTCCCAGGAGTCATGATATCTTCTAAACACCCGTGGAGCCAATGAGACACTGACGAGTACTGGCTACCTTAGTTCTCCATTTATTTTTTCATGTGTAGGTATCCTTTTTAAACTTACAGAGGACAGAGACTCTGTTATTTTTCAACAGTAATCTTGATTTGGGCACCAAGTGACTCTGTGTCTCTGGGCAAGTCATTTTACTTTTCTGGCTCTATTTCCTTACCTTTAAAAGAACTAGTTAAACATTTTAAAATCATACAGCACTGCAGAGAGCCCTCGGTTTCTACAGTGCTGTTTGGGAGCAGCTATAGGTGGGTGGGAAGCTTTGGCTGCCCACCCCTGAACCAGAGCAGTGCCATTGGAACCCACATGCTCTTGCTTAAAAGTCCTAACACAGTGGAATGTCATTCATTCAGGACAATTTGTTTGGGGGGTAGACAGAGAATATATTAGTCATCTCTTCCTGACCAGCCTGGAAGACTTTCATTTGGCTTTATATGCTGGGTTCTGCATAAGATTTTATTTCAGAAGAGGAATCACTGCTTTATGCGTTTTTCCCAGAATTTTCAACACCGCTTCCAAAGTGGTAGAGGAGTATAAATTTTCTCCAAAATTATATGACAAGTGAGGAGTGGGGATGCTGATGCCCGGTCTGCGGGCAGTTCCTCCTGAAGCACAGATTCCAAGACATGGAAAGGAACAAGGAGTTCCCGTCCTCTTTGTCTGATGATCACCATGAATACAAATGGATTTTATAATAAAAAATCCTTCATTAAAGATATTAGTACTATTTGTCCTTTAGAAGAACATAGACTTCTTGTGAGCAGGAGTCATGCCAAAGTAGAGCTCCGAGGACAAGGACAGACTGTATCTTCATGGATGCACATTACTGCATGTATACACACACACACACACACACACACACACACACACGACACTTCTTGGCGATGCCCACTGTCCATGTTGAACACTCTACAGCTTACATCTGCTATATAACAGACCTGGGTTGAGAATTGGGACTAAGCCCCTATGCACCCTCTTAAATTTAGGCAAGTGTATTTATTAAAGCTGCCAAAAATTCTACACCAAACAAGTTGATAAGAAGCACAGTCATAGAATTTCATCTCAGTACAAGGTACAAAGACAATAAACATGATAACAATGCTTCAAGCAGCACCCTGGATTCTGGACTGTTTCATAACATAAGTACCATTCAATCTGACCTCAAACTATAGCCGTCTGCCTATTCTCTAATGAAAAGAAACAAAGAAACTGGAATACCGTAGTTCCTCACTCTCCAATTCTTCTCTGATTCATTCATTCATTCATTCATTCATTCATTCATTCATTCATGCGTTCATTCATTCAAGTCAGAGATATTTCCTGAGTGTCTGCTCCATCACACTACTTGCTACATTGCCCTCTTAGGACACTGATGGACTTACAGAAATAAGAAATAAGGACACACATTCCAAGCTCCTCATTCTACAGAAGTAAGGGGACTTGACTGAGGCTGAGCATCTACCCAATGTGATGAACACTCAGGTTTCCTAACAACTGGCTGGTGAACCTTTTGACACAGCACAGCTGTTTCTGTATGTGGACTGACTGAAACCCTGAATCATTGTGCCCATCGGTCACTGGGCAGTAAAGGGCCATCTATATGGTATGGCTAGAAGGGTGAGTAGCAAGGTCCTAAAAACCTTTTTCTGGGGTCCCTACTGGTGCTTGAAATGCAGCCATTAAGAAGCCTTCCTTCTATCAGTGGATGACTGATAAACACAATATGGTATATACACACAGGATGGAATATTAGCAGAAAGAACAAACAATTCTGACACGTGCTACATGGATGAGCCTTGAAGACATTGTGCTACGTGAAGGAAACCTGACACAAAGGGACAAATACTGAATGATTTCACATATGTGAAATACCTAGAATGAGCAAACCCAAAGGCAAAACACAGATTAGAGGTTTCCGGGAGCTGGAAGGAGAAACTGTTTCAGGGGATAAAAACCTTTGGAAAATAGTGGTGATAGTCGCACGACATTGTGAGCATAAATAATGTCACTGAAGTGTACCCTTAAAAATGGTTAGAAAGGAAAATTTTATGTTGTTTACTACAATGCAAAAAAAAGAAGCATTCCTTTGGACCTTAAAAGTTTTCTAGCTTTAGTGGTCTCCATCTAAAAACTACCTGAGGTCATATTTAAACCTGTATCAGCTACCACCCTAGAAGGGACTGATTCATCAGAATGTTGACAGCATAATTTTTCATGGTGAGATCCTGGCCAGATGTCTAGGTACCTGGATTGAGGAGAAGGGGGCTGGGCAGGGAGTGGGGAGCCCACTGAAGACAACTGCTTCGGTTTCTCAATTTCTGAGGGCAAGCCTTTCCCAAGGGCTTCATATAGAAGCCTATTTAGAAGGTGGCTGGTGGTTCAGGTGGTGGTGGCCTTAAGACTCAATACTTTTTATAAAGGAAGAATGGAAGGGACAAACCATTTAATAGCCTAAGAGTAAAGCAGCCTTAAAAAGAATATTCATCTATTTATCGAGTCCAAATAGCAACTAAGGTTGAGTGAATTGAAAAGTATGGCAATGTTTTACAGTAGCTTAGTTTAGAAAAAATAAAAACTGCCCTTCAACTGGTCTCTTTTCTTTGCGCTTGCCCATGATACTAAGTTGAAGTGACTTATCCACTGATTAATTTCTCACATTCATGTCTTCTTCTCTAGATGCTGGACTAGCCTCAACTGCCCCAGCACGTTGGCACCAGCCTCAGATCCCAAGTGCACGGAGCATGCTACCTGCCCACTCCTTCTGGGCCCTTCACTGCCCCGTCCCTGAGAGAGCATCTGTCATCCATGGGGCCCCTCCTAGGCTCAATTTCTCAACTATCAACTCCCACAGGGCAGAGACTGGCCTGCTGGCGTTCTCTATCTGGAGTCTAGCATATGAGCGGTACAGAGGGGACAAGCGACCTTTGTCACATGCTACTTGCATTGCTCTCTTGGATTCAAAAGAAGCCCATTGTTACACAGCCAGCCTCTGCCCACAGCAGGAGTCTTGGCCTTGCTATCCCTCACCCTAGGAGGTAACTTCCTTATGTAGCTGCTCGTCCTGTCACTGGGGAGCTCCACTGTCAGAATGTGGCCAGCCCGTCCCCTCCGAGGAGCTCTCTGGTTCAGGGACATTGCCTTTTCTGTTGGGGGTAATGGATACTACCACTCACCAATCAGGGCTGAATTACTCCTGGGCACACTGGGGCATATGCTTAGTGACCTGTGGCTGGTGTGTAATTTCCCAAACAGAAGGAAGATGCAGCACTGGCCTCAAAACTCTCTTTGAGGAGTAGACTAACACCTGACCCAGGGAAACAGCCCATCTTTTCTGTCCATCCCCTCTGTCTGTCTCCTTCCCGGCCCCCATCACTGGCTGTTTAGATAGCAAAGCAGCTTCCTAACTGGTTGCATTGACATCTAGGCTGTTTTACTTCTTTAAAACCTCCAAAGGCTCCTCTGCCTGGAAATGGAATCCAGCTTCCTAAGCCTGGCTCCCAGGTCTGCCATAGGCCGACCCCACCAGTCTCTCTGGCCTCATGCCTGACCACCATCCTGCACCCCTGCCATACTACATGTTTACTCACCTCACCCAAGCCAGACTGGTTGTCATGGCAACACTCCTCTTCAAGCCCTGCCACGCCCTACTCTTTCTCCTTAGGCTCCTGGACAGCTCCCAGTCATCACCTTCTCACTGCCCAGCTGCCCTGCCCCAGAAGGGACCTATTGGTTAGCACCTCCTCCCAGCTTCCACCCCTCTTTCAGATCACAGTGATAACACTTATCACACTGTGTTTTCTAGGAACTCCTCCCCTTGGGACAGAGTGCTTATAGGGCAGAAGCAAGTTCCTTCTTCACTTTGGGTTCAGGGGTGTCTTTAAATGAAAGGTAAAAAGACAGAGGAAAGAGGGCTTTGGAGTCAGACACACCTGAGATCAAATTGTTTCCCAGTTGCAAGCTATGTAACCTCTCCAAACCCGGGTTTCTTCACCAGTAGACAGGGGACAGTCATACAGATTGATGGGTAATTTTGAGAATTAGAAATCACACAGTCATCACTCAAATGGCAGCTGCTGACATTACTGCAGCCCTAGCACCTACACACAGTAGGTGTTCTGCCCGTGTCTGAGGAGTGGACATTCCTTTTCTCGGTGGCTCCTTGTGTCCTCCCCAGAGGTCCTGGCTCTGTCTACTCCGTGGCGCCCCTGTTGGGCAGTGGACACTGTCAGCGGCACTAGCCCTGCTGCCTCTTTGTCTCCTCTGCTGCCCTGGCCACATCAGCTCTCCTGGCCTCTCTGCAGATGGCTCAACTCACTTTTGTGCCTCTTTTGATCCACTTGACGTTAACAAAAACTACAGACTTGAGGCCTCACATCTGTTATCAAAGAAAGACAAAACAAAAACTTATCTGTATTCTATTTGCTGGGTTCCCTGTATTCTGAATGCCCCACATCCCTCTTATTCTTTAGATCTACAGTAATAGGTTCTATTCTGGCTTTAATAACCCCCAGTCCCAAAGCTGCAAGCATTTTCCTTGTGTCTCTGGGAACTTGCCAATCCTTTGTTCCCTGAGTGATTTATTTCAGCTACAGTGGACAAGGGTGAAGGACGACAGTCAGTGCTCCCAGGAGCAGAGGGCCTATAGACTGCTAGCCATGCAGTAACCCCCACAACGCAACTCACGGGGGAGTGCTCTACAGCTCACAGGGCACTGCCACACATTCAAATGTTGTGTCTCATGGTCATTTGTAAAGCAGGAAGGGCAGATATATTTCTTTTCCTCTTACTCCCATTTTCTTTTCCTCCTCAGAAAACCACCATTGCCACTATTACCACCACCACTATCACCAATGAACACCTCCACCACCATCTCCATTGTCACCACTATTGTCATCACCACCACCACAATCACTATTATCATCATCATCACCATCTTCATCACCAACCACCACCATCAACACTACTGCCATTGTCACTATCCACTGGCTTCAGAAGGAGCATGTGACTCAAGCCACTGTAATCTTTTCTTTAGCTGGACATGCTCATGTCTATATAAATAAAGCCTGCATCCATGGCAACCATCATGAGAAGAGATCTACATGCTGAGGGTGGCAACAAGAAAGGGTGAAAAGAACTGGCATCCTGGATAAAGTTGTTGACTTAACTCAACCAACTTTGGTGCCATCCTAATTTGTGGCTTATTTTATGTGACATAAAGCTTTCTTACTATAACAACCATTTCAAGGTTCTTACACTTACATTTGAAGGTGTCCTTATTGATAGTCCCTGTTTGCTCTCTCTACACATCACACCTCCTTCAACCGCTATCCCACTCCTGCTCAGTGCTTCCATACCTCATCAGCCATTTGGGCACATCAATATCAAACTTAGTCTCATGAATGGGAAAAGCAGGAACTCTCAAACACTATCAGACACGTACTCCTGTCTTCTGGTTATCTCTTAGCCTGGGTGCGAGATGTTTACTTCAGATTACTGTCTCAGACTAGATCTAGAAAATCAGCCCAAATCCCAATCAGAGGGTAGCCATGTAAGCTATGCTTAGCCTCCTGCTCCACCACAGGGATGCTGATACAAAAGGCATGGTTGCATAAGACAGTAATGTTACCGTCATAAGAGGTGGGTGGGAGGCACAAAGGAGCTCTTCCCACAGTCCAGTGGCAGAAGTCTGGAGTTAAAGAACACAGATGCAGAATTGGTATTTCTCAGTGTAGTGTTGTGGGGTGGAGAGCAGGAGAAAGCAAACCCCAGTGTTGGAGCCCCTTTCCCCCTAGGTGCTAGAGCAGGTCTCCAGGTTGGCCATGAGAAAGGGTGATTAAGCTATTTTCACCCTAGACCATTGGTCGGCAAACTCATTAGTTAACAGAGCCAAATATAACAGTACAACAATTGAAATTTCTTTTGAGAGCCAAATTTTTTAAACTTAAACTTCTTCTAATGCCACTTTTTCAAAATAGACTCGCCCAGGGTGTGGTAGAGCCACATTCAAGGAGCCAAAGAGCCACATGTGGCTCACAAGCCAGTTTGTCGACCACGGCTCTAGACATTGATGGCAGCTGGTGCTGTGGTGAGTACCAGGGCACCAGCCATGCAAAGATTCGAAGATAAGGTCTCTGCCCCGCAGGAACCCATGGTCCCCTTCCTGCTCTAGGTATCAGGGAGTGTGTCCCTGAAGACTGCTCCTGGCTGCTCTGCTGAGCACAAGTCACCTAAAAAAGGGCTAACTCGCTGTCCTCCAAATCAGGCTCGGTCCTCACACTCAAGCTCTTCTTGGGAACTGGCTGACGCCTATGCCAAAGGCAGATCTAATTTAATACGTGTTTCCTGCAAGCTGCAAACAGTCATAATTTTGGCTTTTTGTGCCTGTCTTCCTTCCCCTGTAAAAAGGAGCTTGTTCTCCTTGCTGATCAGTTCAATTATAATGATATAAAACAGAGAGCAATAAAAAATGGGGACATGCCCTAAAAGGGGAGCGTGGTAAGAGTGATTAACAGTCTTACTCTTTGGGGACCCCGGCAAGGGTGAGTGAGGTGAGCTGTCTCTGTGTGAAGATGGATTTTGTGTAGGTGGGAAGGAGGATGGGAATCTCAGGATCTGACCCCGGGGCCCAGGGTCCTGCCTTCCTTCACCCAACACTCACTGAGCCCTGCTGGAAAGCACTCACTGCGCAGCGGCACCGTGAAGCTGGACACAAGGCCTGCTGGCTCCTCCTGCCCTTTCACGGCAGGCAAGTGGAGTAACTGGACCTGAACAGCTCACAGTTCTTGTCACCTGCCAGGTCCTGACACGATGCTTTCCAGAGGCTATCTCATAGCCATCATTCTCAGCACAGGATGGGGCCATGGTCTGCCTGGCACCACGCTGGCTGTAGGGACCACTCAGCCTACAGCACACATGTGAGCCCTTGGTTGCATACAGCCTCTTGTTGCTTTTTCTCCCTCTGAAAACTAGAGCAAGGGCACTGAGCACGCTGTGGCAGTAAGAGCACCATCCTGGGACTCAGGAATCTTGGGCTCTAATTTTAGTTCCGCCATTATCAAGCCGGTGACCGTGGGAGGCTGCACAGCTTCCGTGAACCTGACTTTTCTCATCCACAACATCCAAAGGAAGAGGCTGGCTTTTATCAGTGGATCCTGAATTTCCGTTCTCTGATGGCTACCTAGAAAGGTCATAGGCACTTGTTAAAAATATAACCCCCTGTCCCCTATCCTAGATGGGCTGAATTGGAATATTCTGGGATGGGCCTAGGAGTCTGGATTCCTCATCCCCGAATCTGAAGAGCCCAAGTTGGGGACCACAGGTCAACTGGTCTCCATGGTTCCTTTCAGCTACAAGAGTCTCAAAGCTATCCTCACGTCCCAGGAGCTATCCTCACATCCCAGGTGTCTCAAAGCTATCCTCAAAGCTATCCTTACAGCCTAGACCCGTCACACCTGACAGGAGGTGTAAAGGGCAGGGAGAGGCAGATCACTGACCACAGTGGGGAGGGATGTTTCCTGGGTGGAAGGTTTAGGAGCAAAGTGAGCTGAAGTGAGGGCAGGGCCGTCAGGCCTGCTCTGTTCCATCAACCTGCAGGGGAAGATCCCAGATTGAGATATGCCCATTCTAGCACAATGCAGTGGTTCAAGCACAATGCATTTGACTGCAGGCTCCAGGAGGGCTTCCAGCAGTGCTGAACCAATAATGCAGAAGTAAATCTTATGAAAGCACTTTTCAGGTAGAATTACAACAGATTTGAATTTCTAAGCAAATAATACATGATGTAGACTTTCCGTTGAAAGTTTTCTCAGCTTGGAATCCCTGAAGTGATGGGGCCGTGTTTGATCTGATGAGGAGACACGAATATATTATAAACATTCCAAAGCAGACATTACTTGGATTATAAAAACCTGTCTCCCAGAATGCTAAGCCATTCTAGGCCCAGTCATGACCCCCTCCCCTGCCTCTGCACAGGGAAGCCTTCCTCATTGTTTGGGTCTCTCCCTTCTGAGAATTCTTCACCTTAATCACTCATCAAGTGATTCCCAGGCTCTGTCAAGATTTCATGGATCAGTAAAATAGCAAAAAACTGTTAGGGACGGAAGTAGGGTTGCCAAGTTTTTATATTGCCAAATAGAAATATTAAAAATAACAATGACCATTTATTATCATTTCATAAAAGGACGGAGAAACAACAGCAGAATAAAGGATGGTTGGCAATCCCCACTGCCATCACTATACACACTGCACCCCGCTTCTTTTTCTCATTGGATACAGCAGGCAAACCTTCACTGTAGGTCAGCGGGGGTAGGGGGGGTGAGGGGTATGAGGGGAGGAGGGGGTGCTGGCTCGCATCAGAAGCTTAGGTCCTTCCCACTCTCCAGCTCACTGCATATGTTCTGTGTCCTTCCTTCTAAGGTGTTCTTTGTTCTGGCCCCCAAGGCCAGAGGATTTGGCTCTAGCCAACCAATCTGTGGGAGACGGCAAAAAATGGCCACAATATTTTAAAGCTCTTCCTATCAAGAGTCAGAGTCTATTTTCCCATCTCTTGAACCTGTGCTAACTTGTCACTTGCTCTGACAATAGAATACCAGGACAGTGGCAGTTGTGCAACCTAGGCCTCTGGAGGCCTCACGGCTTCTCCTCTCACACTGGGGGCCTTCCTCCCACCTCATGAACAAGCCCAAAAGAGCCTGCTTCAGAATGAGAGACCCTGTACAAAAAGGACTGTCATACCAGCCTATCCAGCCACAGCTGCTATGAAGGACCCAGTTCTGGTGACCCAGCATCTGACTGCAGACACTTGAACAAGTCTAACTTAGACCAGCTGACCAATGCCAGGTCCAGGAGAACCACCCAAATGGGCTCAATCCACATGACTAGCCTGCAGAAATGTGAGCTATGGGAATGGTTGTGGTTTAAAGCCACTAAACGCTGAGGTTTTTGTTATGCAGCATCAGCTACCTGCTACACCTTTTCAACCACAACTTGCATGGGTCTTCTATACCCTCTAGTGCCTTTACATACACCGTGGGCTTCCCTAACTCTAAGAATTTGCCTAAATTGTTCCCCTCTAGAAATATCTGTTTCCTTTCTCCTCAGATTTTACCCATTCTCCAAGATTCAGGTAAATTGCCTCTTCTTCAAATACTTCTCAGAACTGAAGTGCTCACTGTCTGTGCCACAAAGACATACACATAACTTGTGTCATGTCTTATATACTGTGTGTTAACTTTACACGTGTTTTATATCTTTCTTTCTTAATTAGATTGACAGACCATCATGGGCAAAAGCTTGTCTTATATTTAGATTCAACTTTTAACCCAATGTCTTATGCAGACGTATATTTATTACTCATTGATTGATGAGACTTGGAAATTCAACGAGTATCTGAAAATAACCACGCCAAGTCAGTTTTTAGCAATGCACCTTCCAAGCAGCTCTGAGCTGGGTCCCCAATCCTCCTGCTTTTTTATGAGGTCTGAGCTCTTGTTTCAGTCTCTCCACAGATGCTTTCTAGAACATGAGACATGCCCGCCCCCCCTCCCTCACACCAATAGCGCAGAAAGTCAGAGAGGTGCCCCCAAACCGAAATGAGCAAAACCCCATTGACAAATTATTACTTGACTTTCCAAATCTCCTGGGACCTTCTAGCACTCTCCGGAAACTTTCCCTTCTCATTTCTGTGACCTTTCATTTGTCCCAGGCACTGGCATTAGATAATCTTGGCTTCCGGTGCCTTTCAGCCTTCACTAAGGAAGGTCTTTAAAGGGAACTACAAAGCTTCCAGAGAAAGAAAAAAAAAAAAAGATAAAAAGCTGAGCATTGCAAATGAGGACAGCCTTAACCCGGGCTGGAAAAAAGGTGGGTGAATTCCAAAGAGCTCTAAAGACTGGCTGCTAAAGGTTAAACTGGGAAGGAAAAGGCCAAGGTTTCTCCCTCCCCTGGTTCAGCCCTGAGGCTACGGTTTCTCAGAGAGCCCAGGGCAGGTCAGCAACGTGAGCTCTGCTGTGCACCAGCCTCCTTCAGATCCTGCCTGCCCGAGGCAGTGCCCCCCGCAGTTCCCCTATGTGAACCCCTGCCTTTCTGGTAATCCTGATCACTTTATTTTCTAATAGCGAATCATTTTAGAAATTTAAGAAAATTCTAAGGCAAAAATAAAAATAAAAATCAGCATTGTCCTATTTCCTTTGTGTATATTGCTGTCTCTCCAAATTGTCATCACACTGTTCATATTATTTTATAATCTTGTTTATTTTTGCTTAACAATAGATTTTACACATCTAACAGGTTATCCAATTTTATTTCCACCATCACTTTCAATAACCTTATCGCATTCTAGTAGCATGGATAGGCACACCATCATTTATTTACCTAATTTTGTGGGTTTGGAGCTTTATGTTTCTATGCCACACACAATCTGGGCAAGCCCCTCTTGGGGAGGTGGAGGGCCAGCACCTCCTTGGACACTCCTGCCCCCAGAAAGGAGTGCCCAGGTGAGTCCAGCACCTGCTTCCTTGTTGGCTGACAGGTCTGGGTGTCCCTGCAGGCAGTCCTTCCTTAGAGCTCCTTGAGGATCAAGCTTTGCTGCTGGAAGGGATCTCAGTGAGCATCTTATCAAGTCTCCCACTTTACAGCTCAGGAAAATGAAGGTGAGACAGAGGGAAGGACTTGTCTGGATCCTTACCACTAGTTGGAGGCAGCAGACCTGGGACCAGGACTTCACATTCCCTCCCTGCTCCTCCCCGTGGATCCCAGCGGCACCCGCTGGCTCATACTCTCCTGGAACACTCGGAGCCCTCCTTCCATCCTTGCAGAGTATCGGGGAGACCCCTTCCACACAGGGATCCCTTTCTCCTTTTATGGAGAGGCTCCCATAGAAAGTGGAGCCTTCCCCATCATGAGAACACATAATTTCCCAGGGACTAGGCTCTGGCTCCCAGGTGGACGGGGGTCGTTATCACCATTCTCAACAAGGCGCAGGAACCTGCCCCACCGCCCTGTGAGCACAGCTCCAGGCCTGAGCTTCCTGCAATGTCTCCCTGTCCCTAAGGCACCATTCAGTTGACATACTTTTAGCCAAGACACCAAACATCTGCCTCATGCTCGGTAAAGTAGCCTGTCCTCCCATCTCCTGTCCCCATGCAGGCGGGGTCTCCTTCTTCCGTTCTCCTTCTCCCCGCCTTACCGCCTGCTCTTCTTCACTTTTCCTCTCCCTGCTGCCTCTCTAGCCTGATTTTCTTCTATTCCCTTCTTCACTTCACTAGTCAGATTTTCCTTCTCCACCTGAGGGATGGGCAGCTGTGCACATCCAGCATTTGCTGAGTCACACAGGAGTTCAGCTAATTGAAGCATATTACTTAAAATGTGTGCAGACCCACTGAAAAGAGAAAAATGCAGACGTGAACATTGGCTTGTGCCATTAACAAATCACCAGACACTGACAGGTATGGCTGAGGGAAAATTTCCTGACCAGTGTAGCACCAGTAACCAGGTTACTAAAGAAACACCCCCTCTTACATAGACCTGACCAAGGGGGAGGAGGACAAAGTGAGTGTGGCCCAATCACAGGACCACTGCGAGCCCACAGTGCAATGGCCTAACAGCAACCCTCACCCTGCACCACTTTCTTTACTGGAATGATCTGAATTGAGGAGAAGTTGGAGCTCCCCAGCTAACATGCTCTCGGTGCTAGCTGAGTAAGTATCTCCACTGTCTTCATTTTTCTTATCCTCACGCTTTCCACTTCTGACCTGTGACTATGAATCCAAAGGCAAACAGCGAACAATGAATTCAGAGGTCCTATATGGGCCTGAGAAGAGTCCTGGTTATGCCATTAACTCGCTAGTCACCAACACCATCATCTCTGCTGCTGTTACAGCCGCCCCATCCACCTACTGCTTCCATCAACTAACTTGATTGTGTTTTCTAAATACCATCGGAGCACAAGCGTCCTGCACCTATCACTTCCTTTGCTCCTCACAACATCATTATCCTACAGATGAGGAGACTGACACATGGAAAGTTGATGCCAACTCACCCAAACCGAGCAGGTTGTAATTCTACAGCAAGTGTTTGAACTCGGGCAGTCCGAGCCCAGAATGCCATTGCCTTTCCTTTTTTAGCTTTAATTTGTTCACTTATAAGATGAGGATGGTAACAATCAAGCCTGCAGCACACTGCCTAGCGATCTCCAGGGCTTTTTTTGCTGAGCCGCACCGGATCTCAGACCCCTTCTCAGCACAGCACTCTGGGCAGCCACTGTCAGCTACCAGTGCCGACTCACAAGGTGGCACCCTCATTCTCTCCACACTATACACAGAGCAACCGTATAATTGATCATTCAAACAGGGACACTTCTGAGCGTAAAAGAGGAACCATTAGTAATTACGTGGGGACACACATGTGAACTAGAAACTATGGGTACCCTAATTATACTGCAGTGAGTCTCCCAAAGCACCCAGGGCACCCCCCACTCCTTGCAGAGTAAAACTGTTATGAAACTGACTTGAGGGAAGGATTGTTGGGAGTGACTTTCTCAAAGTGGTGGGGAGATGTCCAAGGGAAGAAAAGATCCCTTTGGTAAGAAAGAACAAAAGCCTGCCTTTGGTTCATGGACTTGTTTATGGAAGCACCTCTGCCATCATGGGCTTGTCTTCCAACACCCCCACCCCTGCCCTTGGATTCCATTGGCTCTGTGAATACTGCTGCTCCTCCCCCTTCTCTCCCTTTCCCCTTTTTATCTTGAATAATTGTTTCTATGGTACTTTTACTGGCCAATTATGAATGTGTTCATGTATCTTATGAAGGAAGAATCATTTAGTTTATTTGTTGGTAATTAAATGTGCTACATTTGATTTCTGTTTGGGGATATTTATGGGCATTTTATCTCTAGATAGCAATAAAAATTGTATTATCTCATTATTGATGGATTTTTCCAATAGAAAAACAGAGAAATATATTTCATTCATTGCCATGTTCACTGTGTCTTAGCACAGCCATAAAGGGTAGAGAATTACAATGATACTAAAGGCTGTTAAAGACCAGCTAAGAGGGAGAAAAAGAAGTTCTGAGGTTCAATAGAGATAAGATCTTATCTGTAACAACATGGAATTAAACTCTTAGACTGCCTAGTTAGGCTATGTGGTCTTTTCCTTCTCAACCCCTGAAAGTTCCTCTCAGATAACTCAATTCCCTATGATAAAACCCACCTGTTCCTCAAGAAACTGTGACTAAGAGATTTAATTAATAAAATGAAACTTCAAGTGTGGAAGATTCTAATCAGATGTGAACTCCAGTTTGCTTTAGGAAATCAACCAAGTAAGTTTTATTTTATTCTCATGTTTTCTCATTTGTGAAGTAAAGTTTCAAAAGTTATCAACTTATTGAGTTAATTGAGCAGATAAATGATTGCTAAGCCAGTTAACAGAAAATATTACAATTACAACACATTTTATAAATATTTATAAGTTTCCTGTTAGAGTGTTTTGCTAAGCTTGAATTTCTGACTCTTTGGGTTGACAGTCTGAGAAAAAATAACTTGAGAATTTTATTTGAAGGCAAATAAAATAGTCTTCTTGGGACCTCAGCTGTGTTAGTCACCAGATACAGTATACCTCTGGCTACCGTTCCATTTAAATGTAACTCACAGGATCTGGCTGAAAGAGCGTTTCCTAACTTAGGTGGGAGGGAGGGACAGAGGGTTAGGGCTCCTGCCAGGACATCCTGGCTTCAGAACTGCGCATGAGCTTCACACACAGATCACCATTCAACCCTCTCAACAACTGTAAGACCTGAGCGCAGAGGGGTCAGTGACTGGGGGAGCCAGATTTTAGTCCAGCCCCGATTCCTGCCTGCATCCTGGCTGTGTTCACACACTAAGCCGAGGTTCAATGTTGAACAGATTGTGTCTGCCCATCTCAAACGCACGTTCCAGTGTTTGAGATGATGTTCAAATTCACATGATGTTCTAGAAACCCTGTTCAGAGAGACAGTGGGTAGATAAAAAAATCACATTTCTCCTCACAGGGTACACTTAAAGGGGCTTGGGTGATGTAGATCCCAACAGTAACACTCCCCTTTCCCCTTGGGTCCCCATCCCTACTTCATCCTGAGAGGAGCAATGATGGTGCAGTGAGGGAGAGAAGCTGGCGGACACAGCTCAGCAGAAGCTTCTCCTTTAGCAGGACATCAGCTCTGTCTAATGAAGATGGCCCCAGTCCACCCTCCCAACCCTCCCACTGTCTCCTGGAAGGCACGGGTGGCATCGCCCTGGTCCAATCTCTCACATGAATTAACAGTGGCAGTTGAGAGAAAAACCACTTCCCAGGGTGGAGCCAGAGGGGGCGATGAGGGAGGGGCAATTAGAGGGAGTGGTTCCATGCCCCTTTTGGGCTCTGTAGCTCTTTAATCCTCTGGCACTCACTATTCCCCTTTACTGCCACCCCTCCCCTTGCTTTTGCCTGACACTGGTTACCATGTCCAGATGAATTCTCCTGTCACACAGAGGGGCAGGGCGATGGCCAAGTGGCCTTGTCAGGAAAGGCTTGGCAGTGCCAGGGCAAGGCTGAGCAAGTGGTATGTGGGCCAGGCTAGAGCCAGGCAGGAGGTGGAGGTGGAGGAAGAGACCCTCACAGGACAGTTTCAGTCCAGCACCAGCTGCCCTCTCTCCAGCTTGGCTGAAGTTGGACTGCAGTCAGAGTCTCTTGAGAGGAGATGCAGTGTGCAGCCTTGAGAATCCTATTTTCCTTCTTAACCACACAACTGCTGTCCATGGAGGCTCGCTGTGCATGCTGCACATGGCGGCTGGGGCCTAGAGCTGCACTTGTGGAATACGTGGCCAGAAGGACGTCCACCCTGCAGGATCTCCTTGCCTTTCCTGTGCTAACCTTTGTCACGGGCAGGAGAGGTGTCGGCTTACAGGGGGAACTAGCACAGAGAAACTCTCCTCCCCAAACAACTCCCCAGCCAGGTTCCTGACACCCTGGCATTCACAGCACTCATCCAGGGCCTTTTCAAGATTTGAATTTTAACTGAATTAGAACATGCTGCTACCTGGGATGGACAATACATTAGCACGGATAAGTATCTGTGGTTAGCAGCATCGTCACCTCTCTCTTCACATCTGCCGGGACCCAGACCATTCTTCCACATCTGAATGGCATGAGCTGAACACGATTTCATCATCTTCACCATCGGATCATGTTATATCCTTGCCTGATATTATAGAAATGACCATGCCCCATATTTAGGTAACTATAAACACACTTATGCCATGTGTGTATGGAATAAGAGCTTTCAAAATAGGGAGATGCATTCACCAATGTTGATGGAGATCTCTCATGGGCAGCTGAATAGCAGGAGGAACACAGAAAACACTGGATTTGGAACCAAGAGACTTGGGTGTGGGCCTGGCCCCCTTCTACTGGCTGTGTGACTGCAGCCAGTCCCTCAGGCTCTCTGACCCTCAGGGTCCTCATCTGTGAAAGGTGATGCTTCTAACACCCTTTTCAGGGGTTGTGATGAAGGTGAATGTGAAGGTGAAGGTGAAGGAAATCCTGCATGTGGCCCTGACTCCCAAAGTAGGTGCCAAGCAAGAACAGCCTTCCCCCCTGCTCCCGTGGACATGTGCCCTAAAATACAGGAGGGGTCCCAAGTACTGCTTGCCTGTACATCTTAAGACTCAGATCATGGTGGCTAAGAGCCCAGGCTCTGGTGTGAGACTGCCTAATTTTGAATCCAGGTGTCGCCACGTACTAGCTGTTTAACCTTGACCAAGTTCCCTAAATATTGTGCCTCAGTTTCCTCATCTCTAAGGTGAGATAACATAGCTACCCCTGAAGCTGTTATATTCAGTGGGTTAATATTGTAAATTTTACAAATTATCCCTTTCTCCTTCCCTCCTTTCCTTTCTCCTCCCTCTTCCTCTTTTTTCTTCCTTCCTTATTTCCTTCCTCTCTTCCTCTCTCTCCTTCTTTCCTGCCTTTTCTTATTTCTTCCTTCCCAAGGGGTTTCTCTAATGCGCCTGATACTGTCCCAGGCCCTGGGAATGTAGCTTTGAACAAGAAAAGAGAGAAAAGGTGGCCAATAAGGAAAGCCCTGCTCTCACACAGTCTGCATTCTGGGAAGAAAAGACAGACACTGAATGAGGGGGAAAGAAGAATTTTTCATAGTGATGAGCTGTAAACACAAATCCACAGGGGAAACAGGGGTGGCTCTCTGGGCAGGAGGCATGTGTGCTAGGACCAGAGGGACAGGAGGGAATGGGCTCTGGGCACATGGAGGCGTCTGCCTCCTGAAGCCCTGAGCCCAGATGAGCCTGAGCCCGAACTCCCCTGGGAGGACAGAGGGAAGGGGTCAAGAAAGGGGCAAGAGGAGGAGCCGACCTTGGACAGTGAAGACTCTAAGCTGCAGCGAAGGGTGGCAGGCACTGGGCTGGGGGTCAGGAGCAGAGAGAGGGTCGGTAAACAGCAGTTGATGACACCGGAGGAGAGGAATGCAGGCAAAGGGAGAAGCAGAGAAGAGCATCAGGGGAGAAGGGGCTGAAGGGAGAAAGAGCAGGGGTGGAGACCATTAGTTAAGCCGCCATTCCTTAGTGAGAGCAGACATGCCAGCCTTGACCATGGCTGGGACCTAGTGCTCGGTCTGGGCCCCACACACTGAGGGCTGCCCTCTGATGCCCAAGGGATTGATCACATTAGAGGATCTTGGATTCCAGAGTCTTACCACTGTTAATCTTACGGCGATTTTGTTGTTCCTGCTGCTTTTGTTGTTTTATTTATTTATTTATTTTGTGGGCTTGCAGAAAATAGTGCAAAGCATTTTTACATGGAAGAAAAACAATATTTCATTTTCATGATCCCAGCTCAGGACAGCAGCTGCGGGACAGCAGGGGGACCGCCTCGGCCCCAGGAGGGAAGGAGAAGCCAGAGCCAAATTTGGAAACTTGGATAGAGTGTTAATGTGGTTCCCGAAGCATCAACAGGCAGGGGGTGAGTGTGCTCACTGAGGGAGAAAGAGAGGAGAGGTGAAAGACAGGTAAAAACTGTTAGAGAGGAAAATTGAAAAATAAAATGGAGGATTAGAAGGCAGAACAGCCAGGAAGAGAAAATGCATAAAACCAGAAGGAAAGCCATCAGAGTCTGTTTACCATTTAGATGGACCTCCAGGATGATGGTTCCCCTGGTCACATCACAACACCCCAGGGGTGTCTGCCCAGCAGAAGGGATTGGGCATGTGTGTAACAGACACACGGCACACACAGGTACCATGACCAATGTGCGCTGGAGAAAGAGCCTTACGGGCATGAATCCACATGTCCTTGTCCACCCTGCCTCCAAGAGCCCACAGGTAGCCTAACAGCAGGGGGAGGAGCACCATTTTGGCTCCTCTCGGTTAAGAGCTGGCTATTGAGCATCTTCTGTGGAGAAAGAAAGCCAGTGATCTCAGTGCCTTTGCCCATGGAAGCGAGGCTCCCCCGCAGATATCTGACTAGGAGTCTGGTCACCTTCAGTGAGAGGCCAGAGCACTAGCAGAGTCTGCTCTAGTGCAAGCACCCACCTCCATGTCACTTTACCCCACTGCTGCCTCTGACTCCTGACTCTCCATTCCATGGCCTGCGGAAATGAACTCCACGTGCCTGACCAGTTTCAGTCAGATGCCCAGGGGACTGTGTTCATGATTCCAACAAACACCTGTTGTTTCCATGTTCAGGGAATGATGCTGGGCACTGGACCCACAGTGAAGAACAGTACCTGTCTCCATGTGTCTAAGTCTGGAAAGGGTCTGGAGAGGGCAAGGCTGTTTCAACACAAGGAGGTGTGTGCCGAAGAGGGGTTCCCCGGGAAACTGGAAGGCCCCCTTTCCCTAACACCACAAAGAAAGAGGGCACCATGTCTGACACTCATGGGACCACTGAATCCTTTTGTTTCTTGCTATCTCAGAACAGCTAATAACATCACAAATGACAGTGGCTTTCCTCTGAGAGCGGGTGGGAAGCTTGATCCAGACTTAAGGCCTTGAGCTGAACTTGGTTAATACTTAAACAAACTCCTTAGAGTGAAGTCCTCTACCTTCCTTCACTCAGCACAGGCAATCAAAATTCAGTACAAGCAAAATCCAGGAGCTGGTCTCTTCCACTCTCCTAACACCTCACCATGCTATCACCCTGATGTGAGGCACTGCACTGAGCACAGGTCACACAGGTTCGGGGGCAACCTAAGTATTTGTCAGGCAGGCTCAGCCTTAAGGGGTTTATGGTCCAGCAGGAGAGCACATCATCTATGGTTGGCTCTTGAACAACGCAGTTGAAAATCCACATATTACTTTGGACTTCCTCCAAATTTAACTACTAATAGCCTATTGTTGACTGGAAGCCTCACTGAGAACATAGTCGATTTACACCTATTTTATGCAATATGCATTATATACTGTATTTTTATAATAAGTAAACTAGGGCAAATATGTTATTAAGAAAATCACAACAAAGAGAAAATACATTCAGTGTTGATTGAAAAAAATCCATGTGTAAGTGGACCCGTGCAGTTCAAACCTGCATTATTCAAGTATCAACGATATTCAAGTGCTGACAGAACATGCGGAGTGTGGGAGGTGCCATGGGGTGAAAAATGAGAGCTTGTGGCTCAGGAGCAGGCAAGGCTGCACGGTGAGGCCAGCAGGTGATCTGGGACTTGAAGGACAGGTGGGGCTCTGATGGCCTAAATGGCAAGAGGGCCTTTCAGGTGGAAGGAATACTGTGAACCGAGTCATCGAGGAGGCTCTGCGGACCCATGTGGCTCATCTCATATGAAGTTTGTGAAGGGGGAAAGATGGCAGGGTGGGGGCCACACCCAGCCAGAGCAGCTACGAGACCTCAAGCACAGCAGTTTTGCAGTGGCACAGTAAGTGGGCTTTGGAATGGCATGCAGGAGCATTTTATCAGAGCTGTGTTGACACATGTCTGCTCCAATAAATTAACATTTCCATCTCAGCTGAATGCATTTGGCAGGAGCAATAAATTCATATGATAATTGAAGCAGCAAACGGGAAGGGTAAAGGAGGGCATAGATGAGTAGGAGTCATTCACAATTTATCAGATTACTTTTATTTCTTCAATCATTCATTCATTCACCAAGATTTATATCATGAATTTCCCCTATATTTTAATTTGATGGAGTTGGATAACTGTATGCTTTTTGGAGCCTTTCTCAGTGACTCTCATCTTACTCATTCTACAATGCCTTTGTGTAGGACAGGGATGTTGGCATGCATTCAACAGATGATAAAAACCTGGGTACAGGTATTGTCTTTTCTTCCAACACAGTAGTTTGAAAATGCATTAATTCCATTTTATAGGCATCTGCTAAATATCTACTTATTGACGAATGGATGAAAATATTTATTTATTCCCTGGTTCAAAAAATGTGAGGTGATTTATTGAGCACTTACTATGGACTGGAGAGGACTAAACCAAATTGAAATGAATTAATGGGAGGAAGAGAACCAGACCTCAGTTTCCTTACATAATGAGAGTCTCCAGGCCTGTGCTTGTCTGACCTCTGGTCTTTATAAGCCTTTTACCTCACAGAGACCCATGTCTGGATAGCCAGGTCTACTGGGCATTGCCCCCTGGTTCCTGAACCTCAAAAGACACAGAGAGGGCCGAAAGGCATTTGTTGGAGTAACTCATCACAAAACACACTGCCTGGCACCAGAGGCTTTCTAACAGGTGCTGAGCGGAGGAACCTCCTCTGTAGTATGTGTTACCTAAGGAACTCAGTTCCTGAGCCACAGCACATTCACTGAGGTAGCTTCTGCCACATCCCTTTCACGGCCTCCACCTCCGGGGCATTCTTCCCATTGTGTGACCAAGAACCAGGCTTCCAAAACCTCGTCACCACAAATGTGTCCCCTGGTGCCCACGGGGCACGTGGCGATGCTATATAGGTGATCCATGTCAGTTAAGCATCTAAGGACAAATGCCAGCAGACACAGTGTGTCTGCCTGTCCACAAGATGCCTGGTTCTGAAGGGGAGTTGTGTGAGACAACTAGGAACATTTCTTTTTCTTCCTTCCAGGCCCCCAAGCTGACCTGGTCGGATCCCGTGTTCCCTTGAACTGCACTAGACTGGAGTAGGTAGTGATGATGCTGGGAAGCAAATGGGCCCTGCTGCTCTGGGTTATCAGACATGCCCTGTGCAGACCCCAAGCTCATCTTCTCCCTGAACCCTGCACAGCCGCTGACCAGGCTATGTGAGGGTGGCCCCAGGAGGAGCAGGTGTTGAATTTAGGTGGCCTTTAAAAATCTGGGCTCTGCCCATGTCCTGAGACAAAGGCCCCGACCTGGTGGGGAGGGGGTGGGAGTGTTGCTGCTCAGCCTCCTACCCAGGACAGCACCATGCTGCTACAGCTATAAGTCAGAGAAGGTGGTGATCCTTTCCACTGGGCACCCTCACTCCCTGTCATCCTTCCTGATACTTCTCCTAGCTGTGTAACCTTGGGCAAGGTACTGACCTGCTCTGAGTGTCGGTTTCTTAACTTGTAAAGAGAATAATAATCATAATAAGATAATGATGTTTACATTTGTTGTGTGTGAGCTAGAGATGAGTGCTGAGCTGACATTCATCTGGGACGCCCAGCATATAAGCACGCAGGTCGTTTTGACTGTTTATTCTGATTGGTCAGTGAGCTTCCCAGGCTTGTTATATATGTATCACTCCCTGAATGTTTAAAAGAAATAGTGTCTAATAAGGCCTCAATAAATGGTGATTACTGTTACTCCAAATGAAGAAAACATCTCCCAGAAGTTTGTAACTTCACTGAGGACACTCAGAAAGTTAGTCACAGAAATGGGATGAGAACCTAGGATCTCTGACTCCTGGTTCTTCCCTCTCCCCCATCTAAGCCCACAATTTATGGAGAATTTGTGGGACTAGCTCAGGCTGACTTCTGCAGCAGTGGTTTGCTTGGATTGATTGCTAACTGGGGAGGTTGACATGCGCGGGGATGGGCCAAGGCCACCAATCACCCCAAATGCCCCTGAGGGGGCCTGGTCAGAAGCTGAGTCCCAGCCCTAAACACAGCATGTGCCAATACTTGAGTTGAGTTCTAGGTCCCTGCTAATTTTCTCAGCCTGGGCCTGCCTTCCCCACCAGGGCAGAGGAAGGCCAGGTGAGAGGTACTCTAGGAGTCCAGCACTGGCCTCGGGCTGCAGCAAGGAGGGCAGTGGCACACATGCAGCTGAGAGGACTGAGGAGGGGCAGGCTGGTGGGGGTGAACCTGGTGATGGGGAGAAAGGACCAAGCTTGTTAAAAAAGATGGCTCTGGTCCCCCAAAGGGCTTTTCCTACCCCAAAACGAGAGCTCCGAGGGACCGAAGGGAGGGAGAGTCACGCAAGGTCAGAATCCTGTACCCTTCACAGCCCCCCAGGCTGTCCAGCTGAAATGAGACACCTTCTAGAGACCTCAGGTTACCACCACGGAAGGCAAGCAGGTGTTCAGCTTCTCCTGCTTCTCCTCACAAGGACAGACTTAAAGGCACTGTGGTGGGGGTCATGGGAGGGAGCCTCAGGATGAGTGGGAAGCTTGCTTGGTTGATGGACCCTCTCCTCTGTGCCAGGGGCTCTGCAGTCTTTTTGCCATTTCAATGCATCTCAGCAAGATGGAGACCTCTGGGATCCCTGTTGGAGGTGAAGGGCAGCCAGGCCATCTCGGGGTTGGTTTCCCTCATAGCTGGGTGGCCACAGTGAGCCCCCCAGCCACCCCATGGTAGGCAGGGCTGGAAGGGAGCAGGGGAAGTCCAATGCTCTGCATCTCAAGGGTCTTTGTGGTTCAGAATACGGCCGGCAAGCTGAACCAGGTTAGCCCCAGAAGGACCCAGGCTTCTGTAGTAATTATCTGTGAAGGCCCAGAGTTCCCATTGCCTGTGAGCTGTGAGTTCTGAGGAGTTCCCCTTTCCATGCCTCACTCCCACCTTGCTGTCAGTTTTTCTGGGATGGAGACTCACACTGGGATGGGGATTCTGTTCTTTCCTTCTTCCCTCCCCCCAAGTGCTGGAAACTCTTGACTATCCCATTGAGTTCAGTAGGTCGGGAGAGGTGGGCTCTGCTGGGGAAAGCTGTAATACCCAACACACCCACCTGGGGGAAACCTGGTGTGTGGGGGCCATTGTGATGGTGGGAGGTGTGCTGACTGAGACCCTTCCCAATCCAGCAGAAGTCTCTCCACAGAGTGACTGAGCCTAGCCTCATATGGTCGGGGCTGAGGCTCTGCCCTGCAGAGGAGAGCAGGGAGAGAAATACTCCACATTGAAGCACAGGCAGCAAGGAGGAACAAAAGGTGGGAGCCATGTTCATAGCTTGTATCATCTCCTGTAGAACATCTGTGCTGAGAACACACACACACACACACACACACACACACACACACGGTCCAGGTGCTTTTTGGCATGCTTACTCTCATTCACTTTAAATGTTTGGGTTTGACGTCCTTTACACAAAATGGTCCATGGATATCATGGTCCTTTGGAAATGAAAACTATATCACGTACCAAGTTCCTTGCAAGGGTCCATTTCTTAAAAAACTCTTTTTAAAAAAATATATTTTATTGATTTTACACAGAGAGGAATTGAGAGGGATAGAGAGTTAGAAATGTCGGTGAGAGAGAAACATCGACCAGATGCCTCTTGCACACCCCCACTGGGGATGTGCCTGCAACAAAGGTACATGCCCCTGACCGGAAACCGAACCCGGGATCTTTCAGTCCACAGGCCAACGCTCTATCCACTGAGCCAAACTGATTTTGGCCCTTGAAAACCTCTTAAATTGATGCCTCAGTGATTTGGGGTGGGGGCCTGGTTCTTGACGTTCTTTCCTGTTGTGGACAATGGGAAGCCAGGGGCTCGCTTCCAGAAAATGGGTGGTGCACTGTCTTAGCCCCTGCTAAAATGTGCCTGCAAGAGTGAAGGTCATATACAGTAGATTCTGCAGTCAACGTGGAGGTTTGTGACTGGCCCAGCCATGCTGCTCTGGAGAGTGACCCTCTGTGGCCTAATAAATACCTTGTCCCCAGAGGCCCAGGGTTCCCACTGCCTGTCCCTCCGGAACAGGATGTCAAATGCAAGACTGGCAGCTAAAAACAACCTAGTCTGAGAGAAGAGGAGGCGGCCAGCTTGCTGAGGCCTGGCGGCTGGCAGGTGAGAATGATTCATCTCCACCCCATAGAAAATTCTCCTCTGTTTGCATTCCTGCCTCCCTGAGCCATCCACTCATTCATCTCGCCCTTCCGTTAGTTCTCCTGCATGCGTGTCTGTCCCTTCTGCCCCATTTTCTTCCTCACGCTCTTTCTTCCTCTTGCCTGGAAGGGATTCTGTGCATCATATGCGCACTGCTCCTGCCTCCCTTTGTGGGCAGCAGGCCCTGGGCTGGATCTTCTTTCCTTCATTTGGTACAAGAGCCATAGGAGGCATGGAGAAAACACAGGGGACTTACTTTGCTAAGGCGAACACTTCTGCTTCAGGAAGGGAGGAATGGAAGAGGATTGCAAGGAGACAGAATGGAAGAAGCAAAAGAGAAAGAAGACTTGATTAAGGCACCTAACCTTAAAGGGGAAAATGGAAATCACTCATAATTTGGGTATTGCTCCAAGTGCAACTGTCAATGAAAATAAAAAAATTGTGGTGACAAACCACAAACAGGAGTCTTAATAGAAAGTCTACACATACTGTCCATCAACTGCTGGCCCCTACCCATCAGCAGACAACCATCAAGGAGATCCAGCTATGGTGACATCTGTGTTTTCAAACCTCCCTCCCCCCATCCCCGCCACCACATTCTGACAATCTCTTAGACTTTATTAGAGGTGAGTAGCTCAAACATAAAGCTGGCTCATACAGGAAGTCCCCATGGGGATGACCCAATTTTCCTTCTCTCATTTTAATGATAAAGAAATCTGAAGCTCAGGAAATAAAATGATCAGCTGGTTAATGGCACAATGAGGACTAGTACCCAAATGTCCAAATTCAAACCCATTACTTTTACTGAGAAACCCATTCAGGGATTTTTTTTTTTTTTTTAATCCAATGAGTATTTTAAAAACTAGCAGTTATGCTCTGGCTGGTGTGGCTCAGTTGGTTGGGCATCATCCAGGGCACTGAAAGGTTGCCAGTTTGATTCCTAGTAAGGACATGCCCAAGTTGCAGGCTTGATTCTGGGTAGGGGGCAACGGGGCATGCAGGATGCAGCCAATCTAAGTGTCACTCTTAAATTGATGTTTCTCTCCCTCCGCACCCTCTGTCTCTTAAAAAATCTTTAAAAATACTGGCAGTTATAATGAGGACAAAAGGACAAGTCCAACCTAAGCATGTTGGATCACATATGCCAATAAAAATATAAGAGGGCAGCTAACATAAGGTTTCAGAAGTAACAAAGAATTTTTCAGCCATAGTTTTATATGCTAAATTGAAATAAAGGAGATTTCACTAGCTACAGAAAGAAATGAAACTTGGACAGAATTCTTTCCATAAAGTGATTTGGAGACTTCAATTTCTAGAATGGTAGAGTAGACATATTTTTTCCTATTCCTACCATGAAGTGTATCTAAAATCCTCTTATACACACACACACACACACACACACACACACACTCACACATACTAGTGGCCAGGTGCATGAAATTCATGCACATTAAAAGGGGATTCATTAGAGGAAATATTTTAATATTGCTATTTGCCCTTTCTCTATAATAAAAGTGTCAGAGATGAAAGAAAATTAGTAAAATGTATATGAAAATCTTCTTCCTGTCGGAGTCTGGGGCGTGTCATGGGATCCAGAGTAAAGTCCCCGCCCACACATGTGCGCCTCAAAATCGCGTGAGACCCAGACCTGGAAGCCTCCCCCTCATTGGGCTAGAACCAGACCCGGCTGGTCTCACCCTTGTCAAGCCCCTCAGGTCCCCTGACCTGGCACTGGGGGAGGGGGTGCAGTCTGACTATGCCATCTGAGTTAACCATGGTCTCATCTTTCCACCAACAGACTGAGACCAGCCCTGTGCAATCAGAACTCGACAAACTGCATCCTCACTTGCAGCTATACTGACCAACCAGGACTGCGCTATTCAGACTAATCTGAATCATAAATGTGGATGCCTCATTTATATAAAACAGACTTAATAGGGAACCTGGACAGGAACTTTCTGTATAAAAGATGGCCTCCCCTTTCTCTCAGAGGTACATACTTTCAGTTTCTGTAAGAGGCTTCATCTCGCTAGTTTGAAAACTGTTACCTCAATCAAAGACGCTACATTTTTTTACTCCAATGCCTTTTGGATTTGTTTACATTTGAAAGCTCCTATAAATCTTTAAGTATTTTTAAAATAATAATAATAAAGTGACTTGGGGCAGTAGAAAGAAAGTAGTTCTTTCTCCCTTCCCCAATTTTTCCTGATTTCCCTCAATCCAAACGAGCAAGCTTCGGTTGTCAAGTGGGGAAACAGGCAGGGGGTGACCACCCCACCCCCACCCCAAACAACAAAATAAGATCCCCAGAGCAATTTAGCACTGCTTTTATGGGAACACCTATTTGTGTTCTGAGCACGGTGCTAGGCAACTGAAGGAAAATGAAGAATAAGTACCACATGGAACCCTTCTTATCATCCCAAAGCTCACCTTTTTCTGGACTCCCCCTCTCAGTCTGTTATGCTTGGCTTTTTATAAAGAACACTCACAAAAAATATCCGCCACAAACTGTAATCTTTGAATGGGAATCTCCATTGCTTCGTTTCTTCCCACACCAACAAGCAATCCCCCTGACGCTGACAAGCTATGTTTATTTACTTAATCTCCTGGAAATCCAAGGTGCTGCACCGATCAGGATGGGAGCTTGGTCTTTCCTCCCAGCCCCATGGGAAGAGCCCACACTGGGAGGGGCTCACACAGTATGCCGGACCTCTGAGGTGAAACAGAATCTTGCCTTCCCACTCAACATCTAATTGTTCTGGGTTGTACTTGCTTGAGCCCCTGAGTTCATTTTGCTTAGTAAATACTAACTATAAATACCTAGGGCACACCTCCCATGTGCAAATGCATGGGATGTGGGCCCCATATGCCCTGGGTAGGGCATTACTTCATCCTAAGGAAAGTAACACAGAGAATGTCAGGCTGAGGAAGGGGAAACATGCTCTACCCTGGAGGAGAGGTCTCGGTGGACCCTCGTGCAGATTTCTGGTTGATATAAGAAAGAGGTGACAAGTTGCACTGCCCAGGAGCTTGCGGCCCTGACAATTCTGAAGAGCTGAGGACAGATGCCCATATTTCCTGGGTTGGTTCAGTGAAGATCCTTGCTACAGGCCTAGAAGTAGACTAGCAGTGATTCTCAACATTCTCAGCCTCCTTTGCAGTGAGCACATAGAGAAAATGATAGCATTTTCATGGCACCTCCCAGATGCCATGGATGAGGTGCTCCTGGCCAGCAGCCAGTAACCAGCCTAGGGACCCTGTGTCCTAGACCCAGCCTACCTAGACTAAGCCCATGGTGTGCCCCTGAAACCAGCAAGGACATTCTGACTAGAGAACTTCTAAAGAAGCTTTCAAGACTGAGAATTGTGTGTTTCTCCAGGTAGAAATGGGCAGCTATGAGAAAGCCCCAGGGGCATCAAGGCAGCGCTGTAGCTCCTGGGGCAATGGCAGCCTTCCATGTCCATTATCTTTATCATTGTCCAGTGGGGAAAGGCATCCTATGCTCCAGGGGTCCCTGAGTGACAGCAGCAGACATCTATCTATCTGGGGCTTGGCTATGAGATGGGAGGGAGGCCAAGGAGATGAGGGGTAAAGGGGGGAGAAGAGGGGGCTTTCAGGTTGCTGACAATCATCTTCTCATCTGTTATTTACTGTACTTGTCCTAATCATATAGTGTCAATGCATCTATAAATTATCTTGTCTCTCAGCAACTGCCAGAAGTGATGAAAGCTGTCACTTAATCAAAAAAGTTTAAATTAATTAAAGGGAATAAAGGAAAGGAAAGGAAAGCAGCCTGGGAATGGCTGTCTGAAACGTAATACCAGCACGGGAGCTGTGCCGTTGTCCCATCACCAAGTGGCTCCAAATCCCTCCTCTCATGTCTTTGCAAACACAATGTTCATTCTGCCTCCGACACCTTCACTCTGAAGCCCCACCCTCTCCCTCCACAGAGGAGCAAATGGAAACTTGCCTGGCTGGTTAGCTGTGGGGCAAGACCACAGGTTAATAGTATAAGACATATCTTTGGCCTGGAGTTATACCTGCTTCAGTTTGATTTGGGGGCTAAAAGACTGATCAGAAAGCAATGAAGAGTGTTGGAAAGAGGTAGACCTCTAGGAAAATTTGAGAAGACTGTGGCATGTCCTTTATTACTCCAGTGCTGCATCCTGGCTCCATGTGTCTCGGTGCTGGAATCCACAAGGTTGATGGGTGACAGAAAGTCATTGCTAGTACACTGCTCATTATCTCCAATTTAGAACAACATCAGCATAGTGCTTAAGATTTATGAATTTCACATGTGAAGTAGTCAGAGCCAGTATGAATATCCCCATTTCCCAGATAGGACCACTGAGACTCAGAGAGGGTAAGTGCCTTGCTTCAGGACCACAGCAATAAGTCGCAGATCGAGGCCTGGGAAACCATTCTCCTTGTTTTCCACATCCACACTGCCTACAATGCACCTCCTGCCTTCCTCTTCCAGCTGGCTGGCTCCTATTCTCCAGAGCTCCACATGGGGCCTGGTTCTGACCCCTAGATGCACATGTCATTCCACCTTCAAACTGAGCTCTCCAGCCCAGGATCCTCGCCAGCCATGTTGCACACGGCACTCTCCCCTCACTTCATTATCATCCTCGAAGTGCCAGGAACAAGAGGAGAGGTTTAACATTAAAAGCTTGGAGTGCTGCCAGCCAATAAGATAAACAGTCGGAAAGGTCAGGTACTGCTTGGATAATTATCTAGCTTTGGTGAAGTCACAGAACCAGGCTGGGAATCACGGTTTTCTCAAGCAGGATGTTCCAGCATGTGCAATTCACACTGACATCTTATTATTGAGACATGGTAACTCAGCCCATGTTTTTGCTCTCTGCCCAGAGGCACAGTCAAGCAATATTCACCCATAGAGGACATCCATGATGCTTTAGGCAAGGGTTTCAAACCATGGGGTCTCATCCTCAGGAGGACTCCATATCTGGAGCCTCCTTTAATTAATAGAAAACTAAAGGGCATTTAGTTCCCTTCCTTTTTATTATAGAGATGTTCAGAGATAGATAAGAGAAGAGGAACAGAGTATAAAGAACCCCATATACACATCAAGATTTGGGGTTTTATTGGACAAACATTCCATGTTTTTTATACGCCAGGTATGTAAGTTAATACTTGCTCTGTAGATATTAACTCAGTTAATCCTCATAATAATCCTATAAGTAGTACCATTATACTCACTTTAAGATGGGAAACCTGAGGCATAGGGGAGTTAAACAACTTGTCAGGAAAACAAAATTAAAAAGTTGGCAGGCAGTCTGGCTCCAGAGTTTGTCTTTCACCATCACAGATGCATCACCCTGTCAGGGACAGAAATTCTAGTTGCTTCTGTCTTCTAGCTTTATCTTCATGCCTCAGTTTCCCATATGTCAAAGGAAGACCTGTCCTACTTGCTTATCAACCCCATAAGCTTGTTATGATGGTTAGATGAGATCACAGACATGAAAATGTACCTGTTATTTCACATATGTCTTACGAATATGAATATAATAAATTTTATGTCCTTCATCTTTAAAAAGAGCTGAAGTCCTAATTGATGTATCTGTTTTGGGATCTTAAATATGGAATTAATCAACATGTTTGTTAATTTTATTTGGTTCCAAGCCTACCAGAAGACCATGTGTAGCCAAATATTTTGGGGTGCATGGTTAGATGGTGATGAAGCATGAAAAATAAAAAGGCAAACGTTAGCCCTTTCTTAAAAAAAGACAGTTTAACACTCTTCTCACCTTGGTTAGCTTCTAATAAACAGGAAAGAAGCCAAAAGGCAATCACCCACACCCACGTAACATGCCTTAAAACTGAGTTGTAAGTGCTCGTATTTCCCATCCAATAGACTCAGTGCTCCTGAAGGCTCCTCCCATTTCTCCTGACACTGGGTCTGATGGTGGAGGCTGGAGAACATGTTCCCACCTCATGCTCCACCAGGAGGCTCACAGACCCCACAGGGCTGAAGAGACAAAAACACACATGTGGTAGTAAGAGGATAATTTTCTCCTATTCTGAACCGGAGGTGTCACCAAGAGCATCCCAGTTGCCCTGAGAAGGTCATGGGGAAGCTGCTGGGAGAGACCTAAGGAAGGGAGAGTGTGCAGTGTGTCCTCACTTTCCTGGGAGGGAAACCTGTGAGAAAAGGCCAAGAAGCGGGAGGGTATTGGGTATGGTAGGCAGGGCCGGAGGGGAGGCATCAGGTTCAAGCAAAAAGCAGGGTTTCCGAGCAGACGGGACAGCAGCAATGATAGTTGTAGCTATACCCAGCCACCAAATAATTACTGACTTCTGAGCAGGTGTCGGGCACTGAGTCAGCAGCTGGGGCTCAGCAGCGCACAGGCCAGATGGGACTCTAGGTCTTAGGTAGCTTGAGGACGAGGCAAATGGACAAGAGGGAAGAGTGCCTCAAGTGGGAGCAGAGAATGCTGCGGGTGCATAAGAGGGACCCTAAACTGACCTGGGTGGGCAGAGAGGAGACCACGCTGAGCACTTTATTTGCACTATTCTGTTCAATATTCAGAGCAGCCCAATGAGACTTAGGATGTTACAGGCTCAGTGAGGCCAAGGTCATACAAATAGCAAGTGGGTGGTGGAGCAGGCTCTCAAACCCAGGTTTCTTTAACTCCAAATACCATGCTTTTATCACCCATGACAACAGCCTGCAGGTGATGGAGATAGTATGGAGCACATACTAGTAAGCACCGGCTCCATAGAAGCCATCTGAAGCCTGCTTCTCAGTGAGCTGTTCCTGATTCTGGTTTAGCCTCTGGGACCTGGTTTCTAGTGTTAAATAAGGCTGAGTTTGAGTCTTACTCTAGCAGTGGTGCACTGTATGGGCAAGTTATTTAACTTTTCTGAGCCTCAGTTCTCACTTGTTAAATGGTTTTAACATTACCCACCTCACAGCACTGTTATGAGGAATAAATGAGATTCTGCCCTTCACACATGCTCAGTGACACAGTTGAAGAAATCTAGCCCCTTTGCTTTCACTTTCAGGAGGTGAAATGTTAAGAAATGGGCCATTGGCCAACTGGTGTGGCTCAGTGGTTGGGCATCGACCTATGAACCAGGAGATCACGGTTCAGTTTCAGGTCAGGGCACATGCCCAGGTTGCAGGCTTGATCCTCAGAGTGGGGCATTCAGGAGGCAGCCAATCAATGATTCTTTCTCACAATGATGTTTCTCTCTCTCTCTCCCTCCCTCTTCCTTCCTCTCTGAAATCAGTAAAAATATGTTTTAAAAAAGAAAAGAAATGAGCCATTGCTGCTGTTAAGACTCATTGTCTGAACCCCCTAAAACCCTTGCAAGGGGGACCAAACCCCTGGAGCTGAAAGACAGACACTTTTGCATTAACATTTCCAAGAGTCAGGAAAGCTGGGGCTCAGATTCTGAAAAGTTATCTTATTCCAAGTCCTTAATGATCCGAGGTCATTGTGAGCAACTCTTTCTAAAACAGAGAGTAAACTCTCTTGGGGAAGCATGGGTCAAATTATACAAAAAGCTCCATTTTTCTGAGATGACATTTCAGAGTCGTTACTGATTAATTTGGGAGTCTAAAAACCACCGAGCCTCCCTAATCCCCACAGGATGTTTGCCCACCTGATCCCTCCAACTGCCCTGGCTGAACTGAGATGCCAAGTCACTGTGCCCTGGTGACAAGAAGAGCCAGGGGAGTTCAGAGTGGATCCTGGAAGACCAACAGCGCATGATGTTAGGAGAAGCTGAAGAGCAGGCTGAGGTCTGGCAACCTCGCCCAGGACATCGCTCTCTGCTTTTGAGTTACCAACTCTGAGATGTTGGCTCCTAACAGTTACTTCTAGGGCTAAATGTTCGGCTCTATGAGGCCTAATATTTTAAAGACAGAAAGGAATGATTTGCCTAATGATAAGGACTCTGTCCACTCTGTCCCGGAATCAGAGGGAAGGTCAGGGGCTAGGGTAAGCTGGTGACTTCCCAGTTCTCAGTGAGGAGTTGGGGCCTCCTGCTCACTGCTAGTTCACAAAGCTCTCCACACTCATCTCCCTTGTCTTCTCAACTGTCCCTTGGAGACTCCATTTCCTCCTCAGAAAAGATCCCTGCAGAGAACAGCCCGACAGCTGTCAGAGGAGAGGGGCGTTGGAGGCTGAATGAAAAAGGTGAAGAAGGGATTAAGCAAAGAAAAACATACTCATAGACACAGACAACAGTATGGTGATTACCAGAGGGAAAGTGGAGCAGCGGGCATCAATGGTGATGGAAGGAGACTTGACTCGGGGTGGTGAACACACAATACAATATGCAGATGGTGTATTATAGCATCGTGCACCTGATACCTCTATAATTTTATTAATCAATGTCACCCCAATAAATTTAATTAAAAATTTTGTAAAAAGATAATTGAAGGCCATCAAGGTCAAGTGACTTGTTCACGGTCAAACATCTGTGCTGTGAACGCTCTTTGGGCTAAGGAGCTCTCGCTTCCCCACAGCAGCCTCTGAGCCACAGTGCAGGCCTAGCACTTCCTGAAAAAGCAGTGGGGCTTCTGTCTTCAAAGCCACTTGCCCTCCCTGGCCACAATCGCCGCCCACCTTGCATGGCTGCAGGCCCTGCTGCCCACCCACTGCTCCAGGCACATCTTCAGGGCCTGTTGCCAACTGCATGATTAATCCCCAATCTAATCATCTTCAGCTGTGACATAACTCACCCCCCGGGGGGTGCTGGGATAATGTATTCAACATTACTAATAACAGCCCTGCTTGTAGAGACAAAACTGGCTAAATACACCTCTGTTCTCCCATTTCCTCAAGACATTTCACTGCAGCAGCCTGTCCCCTGTCTGTTCCCCTGATTTTCATGTTCTGTTCTTTGACAAGTCCTGGAGCCGAGTCACTCTTCTATTTAGCTTCCTGTAAAAAAAAAAAACACATAGCCTTCCCTTTGCCACCCTGTCTGCTCAGATCCCTGTGCAAGTTCTTCCCCCTGAACCGATGCAGCCCTAAGCCTTTAAGCTTCGTGGGAGAAGAGCTGGGCCGAGACTGGCAGAGTTTACTCCTGGGCTCTGAAGGCAAGTTGCTAGGGGACGGCTGAGGTCCTCACAGAGGCTGGTTCCAACCAGCTGTCTCTCGCTCTTCCTGAGCATTTCAGCCGGGAAATGGGAGACAGAGCCAGTGATTAGAAACTGATGCCAGTTTATGATTTGTCAGGACAGAGGAGAGCCCACAATGATGGTGGGTGAGAGTGACAGGATGGCAGGAGGCAGAGATGGCGGGGTTTAGAGGTCTCTCTGCCCCTTTGGTCCCAGGCACTAGCCCTAAGGCTCCTTCCAGCTCAATTAATCCTTCACTCACTGCATCCCTTCACCTTGTCTTCTCCCCTGGAACCTCCAAGATAGGAGGGTGTTGGGCCCACCTTGACAAGCTAAGCCACTACTGCAGTATCCAGGGGCATCAGGCTGCGGGTTCCTGCTGACTTACTTAAGACACTGAAGGTTCGTATGAGTCTCCAGCTGCAAGTAATGACCATTTGGCCTCAGAAGAATAGAGGTTTGGAGATGGAAGCGAGACACGGATGTCAGCCCAGAGCCCAGATCATGGGTGAGGCAAGGTAAGCAGTCAGCTGGTCAGGATGCTTTCCTTCACAGAGCTCGGAGCAGCAGTGCACCCATGTGGCCCCTGCTGGGGACTCGGGTGCAGCTAGGACCTGGGCAGGAGAGCTCTGATCTGTGCTCAGGAGAACAGCACCACCACGCATGGCCAGGGGGCCGGCAGGCTTGTGCTCCTAAGCACCACAGTCAAGTCCTGGGCCAGAGGCTGGCAAGGGAGCTGCTCCCTCAGGGGTGGTGAAGAAGGGCCTTGGAGGCAGGGCATTGTCTGTGCCAAGAGTGGGAGGTGAGGAACGGTGGTGGTTTTGAAGGGCTGCAAGGTGCTCACTGTGTGCAGGGCAGTGGTTGAGCAAGCCAGCACTCCAAAGGCCTTGACTGTGGTGCTTAGGAGCCATGGGAGTCACGGAAGGCTTCTTAAAGGGAGACTGCACCATTAAATCTGTGTTTTAGAAAAAAGACCCTATAAGTCAGACAGAGTACAGTTGGCCACACAAGGCCAATTACTGACACAGGCACCCAGAGCTGGCCTGCCTCTCTCCAGGAGTTTCTTCCTCTGCCTACCCTTAGAGTTACTCTTCTGGCTTCACCACCACAGCCCTCTCTGTTCTTAAGTTTCTAAGTGACAACAGGGCCCAGGCTGCTTCCTCCTCGCTGTGTTTTGACCTGGTGCGCTCTGCCAGCCTCTGGCCCAGGACTTGACTGTGGTGCTTAGGAGCACAGGCCTGTTCATTGGGCCACGGGAGTCACGGAAGGCTTCTTAAAGGGAGACGACACCATTAAATATGTGTTTTAGAAATAAGACCCTATAAGTCAGACAGAGTACAGTTGGCCACACAAGGCCAATTACTGACACAGGCACCCAGAGCTGGCTCTGGAGCCTGCTCACCTTTTTCCCTGGACCCGACACCTCCCCGCTTCTGTCCACAGCTTTGGAACAGCCTAGGCAACCTTCTTCAGACCCGGAGTTCTGAAATGGCACATTTCAGTGTTTCCTCAGATAGAAACTCCAGCCATGATGCCAGCCTGGTGGAAGCTGGGGAGGACGGATGCTGCCCCACTTGCACAGGAGGAGGCGTGGCTCACAGAGGCCACCTGGCGCCCAAGTAGCAGGTCTCCTGACTCACAGACCAGAGCACTGCTTTGTTTAGAGCCACCCACCTCATTGCCCTTCCCTTCACAAAGTCAAGACCACCGGATTAGAAAACATCAATACAAGTCAGATCACCCACCAAAATATTCCTGAGAATCTAATGTTTGGAGGCAGCTCGCAAAAGCAGCGACGTCACTCACATAGACAGTGGCACACCAGCTGTGGCCACTCCTGCTCAGCTGAGGACAGGAGACAATGAGGGGCAGAAAGAAAAGGCTGATGTGCTCCCCACAATTAAACACAGCCAGGTCCCCGCACTCATTCCCCGAGCCCCAGCCGTGCCTTCCTTTCAGGCCCTTGTTTGCAGCCAAGCATCTTGGATGCTTGAAGGGAGGGATACATTCCTTCAGAGGCACCTATCCAAATACGGGCATGCAGTTTGGAAAAGCTTATTCAGAGTGATAACTTTATATGTACAGATGAAAAAAATGCCTACTGCTTTTCTAATACAAACTTCACGAAGTCAGGCTCAGTATAGTTTCTTTGTCCCAGGGACTGGAGGTGTTGGGGGTTCTTTGGGGATGGGCCCTCAGAGCACTCAGTAAGCTCTATTACTGAGGTCTGCCCGAGGACCAGGGTACTCGGAAGATACAAATATGATTTTGAAAGAGTGCATTCATATTTAGGGTACAAAAATGAGAAGCCCTCTCCCGCCCTTCAGAAAACACCAAACAGCCTCTTCTCCTACCTGCCTCTTCAGCCTGAGCTTTTCCCAACCATGAGCCTGTCCTTAGGCCCTTAGTGGAGATTGGGGAATTGCAGACTCAGGGACTGGGACAGGAGGCCCCGGAACCAGCCCTGAGAGCAGTGGTTCTCAACCTTTCTAATGCTGCGACCCTTTAATACAGTTCCTCATGTTGTAGTGACTCCCAACCATAAAGTTATTTTCGTTGCCACTTCATAACTATAATTTTGCTACTGTTAATGATGTAGATATAATGGTTTTAGGCTCTACAGCAGTGGCTCTCAACCTGTGGGTTGCCTAGGACCATCAGAAAATACAGATATTTACATTACAATTCATATCAGTAGAAAAATTATAGTTATGAAGTAGCAACGAAAATAATTTTATGGCTGAGGGTCACCACAACTTGAGGAACTGTAGTAAAGGGTCGCGGCATTAGAAAGGTTGAGAAGCACTGCCTTAGCGTGTTCACACTACAGAGCCCTTTGTCCCTCAAGGGCACCTGCTGCAGCTCATTTGGGGGATAAATCATGCCACCTGCCACAGCTAGCTGCTCAAACAGCTAACTGTGCTTTCTTCCCACTGTCCTCACCTCCCCCAAATCAGCAGCATTGAGGTAGGTGGTGGAGGGACGTACATAAGATTTCTCAAAAGGCTCCTGGCTTGAGAAACCACCAGGAAGCCAGCTCTCTGTGGACATTAACACCGCTCACCTGGAACTACCCCCACCAGCTTTACCATTAGCCCTGCTTAGTTTACCAAGCTCCTACTTTGTGCCAGACAGTTTATACAATGTAATTCCTCTGCAACCATGAGCTTGGTACCATACAGAGTCAGAGGCTCTGAATGTGCCCAGAACCACAGAGTCAACAGCAACCAGCATCTGAATGCAGCTGTGGCCCCTGCAAAGCTGTGTCTCCCTCAGTATCTGCCATTAGCACTGGCTGCAAGCCATGCCTTGTCCTATGCTGCTGCACCTGACTTACTCCCAAACACTTAAAGGACCTGTTCTCCATGGGGACCTGGTTCAGACAGGGGCTTGTGAGCACCTTGTGATTCCAAGCAAAATGTTGCATTTTGTGGGCATGGGCCCTGCATTTTTCTGGGGAGAGAGTTCAAGCTTTCATCAGATATAAGAGGGTTAGTGAACCCCAAATAGTTAAGAGCTGCAAACAGGCTAAATAACTCCAGAGAGACAGATGTATGGCAGAAGCATCCAGAAGAAGAAAGAACTGAGACAATGCAGCAGCCCTCCCTGGACCTCCAGCCTGGACTTCTAAGTGACCAGATTCCTGGGTTTGGGATCCTTCAACAGTTTGGTTTTATTAAGTGTTCACATACTTCCGAATGGCGTGACCTAGCCAAGCTTGGACCCGTGCCTTTGGAAAACCACTAATGAAACATTAAATAATCAGAGAGGCCTAGCTTCATGCCAGAGTTCTTGGCCAGGAGAAGGCTGCTGTGTGGCCACAGGCCGGGGGCTGCTGGGTCTTCAGAAAATTTAATAGGTGGTGACAGGGCAAGTCCTGGTGACAACAACTCACCCTGTTCACAGGGGCCTGGGTTTCAGGATCCTCAGCTAGTGTCTCGGAGGACCACAGGCCTGGGCAGCAAGCTCTGCTCAGCTGAATCAAAGTTCAGCACATTCCCCAGGCCACAGGCCCCCTCAGGCCTTCCCTAAGAACCTGGTTGGGCTGGTCTGTCTTTCTGCCCCCCCTCAACCACAGGAAAGAACACCAAAAACCTCTGCTTGGATAGACCCTTTTGTCCTCAGACTTGGAAAAGGAGGGGGAACAGCTTTGCTATTAATAGTCTCAGGAATAATCAAGCTGCAAATATTTCCACATTTCTTGGTGGGACCCATGTCTTCACCTCTTTTTGGTGTTCTCTATCTCAGAAGCCTCAGAGAGCAGAGGCACAACACACCCAACTGGCACAGGCAGAACCTCTGGGAATAACTCATCCCCCTAAAATGCACCCTGCTTTGCAGAAGCTCTATTTATTGTTGGATGTGATGGCCAAGATTGTACAAACATACCATTCACATGTGCTACCCATGTCAGATGCACCTCTGCAACTGGCCAGGGCCGTCCACTGCTGAAGTTCAATGTCAGGAGAGCAGGCCATGGGGCTGGGCATTCAGGCTCCATTGAGTGAGACCAGTATCCACTCACTATGTGATCTTGACAGATTAATCTTGCTAGCTTCAGTTTCTTCCTTTGAAAACTGGGGACCCTAATATTTATTCCTGGCTTAAATTAAATGACATAATGCACATCAGTCCTAGCACATTCTAATCTCTCAATTAAAAGCAGATGTAAGTATGAGTAACTGTTCACCTGGTTCAGATCTGGGCTGTACAAATGCAAAAGAGGTCCCTTTCCACTGCCTACCTTTTCTCAAATCATAGGACTCAGAGATACACACAGAGGTCCTGCTCTGTAAGGTGCATCTGGTAAACTTCAGACAGGAAGAAAGAAACTGCTCCAGCCTAGAAAATTTGCTGCCTCCAGAACCTGCTCTTCTGGGGACTCTGGAGAAGGCTAAACATTCCTGTCATTACTGCCTATGGCCAGTAGGGGCGCACTGATCCCCTCTATTTTAAAGAGAGTCAGGAAAAAACTTCCTTTATTTAGCTAAAATGAAGCTGGAAATTTTTATATGAAAATTTCATTAGAAAATTAAGAAAAAAGACAACAAATACAAACTACAAACATTTGGAATTAGACAAGTTGACAGTGAAGAACTTGAATCCTAATTGAAGTAAAGTCTGGCCTCAGACTGGCATTGCAGATGCAGCTCACAGTATATTTTAGCCTAGTTATAAGTGGGAAAAATGCCACTCAGATTTCTAACCAGAGACAGACTAGGTGGGCACCACCTACTGTGTCTTCTCTGGGGGTGGGTTCGCATCCCCCTCCTGTACTTTTCCTGCTCAGCTGCCCTTTTCCCATTGTTTCTCCCTGGGGAGAAGCTTTCCAGAACCACACCCTGGTTTTACAGTATTAGAAACACTTCACATTTACATATACAGTAAGTGAGAAGCTGTCATCTCCACCAAGGAGAGAAGATGTCCATTTTCTGCAGGCAGCAGGGAATCTGTTTATTTTATAAGTAAAAGGATTAATGCTTTAAGGCCTGCTTGGAGAGGGGAGGCCTCAGGTTTATTCTACCTCTTCCCTTTAAAATAAAGCCTCAAGAAATATATCTTTAAATTTTATTAGTCACCTTTTTTTCTGAGCCCTGATGATCCGAAGCCTGTATTTATCATGGCTATGTCCAGGTTGACCTGGCTCCTGCGTTTGTACAGAGAGAAGCCACAGTAGGGGCAGTGAGAAGCTAGCATGAGGCCACACAAACTGGTCTCCACCTGGCCCACCTGTGGCTTACCTGGGACCTTGAGCAAATTGAGTAGTTTCTTGGCCAGGCTCCCTTTTCAGTCTGATTTAGATGTAGGCACTACCATGATGGGTTATTGGAATGATAGTTTTAGACCTTATAAGCTCTACAGGTTAAGAAAGCCAGGACCCAACAAGACTTTTAACCTGAGAGAATAGATAAATCAATATCGACTGAGCATCAATTTTAGGCATCTGCTATACATCATTTAATCTCCACAACAACTCTGCAAAGTCAGTATTTCTATCATCTTTTACAGACTAGAAACAGAGACTTATGGAAGTTCAATGGTTTGCCCCAAACTGTATAACCAGCAAAGGGTCCAATCAGGGCAATAAGGCTCCAAAGCGCTTTTCACTCATCACTTGTCTAAGATCACACAGCTAGTTAACAACAGAGCCAGAAAACGAAGATCCAGCAGTTGGAAGCCTGTATTCTACCTCTACCATGGGATGCCATGGTCATCCCTGAGAAGCAGGTGTTGCAGGCCAGGCCAGCTGGGAGGAGCCCATTGTTGGGTCTAGAGCTGGAAGTCACTCACACAATGCCCGACCCTCTGCTGCTCAGCTAGCAATCATGTAAAGAGGCTTCCTCAGCCCAGATTTCATGTTCTGCTGTTTGTCAGGCAGCCTCTGTTGTGATGTCCTGGTCTGGGGATCTTATCTCTCCCGCTGAGCCCAGATTTCTGGGGAAGATGAAGTTGCAGCCTTAGCTTCAGGCTAGGAAGCAAGGCCGTGCACTTTTATGGGCTGTTAAATCCAGGAGTGGCTAGGCTGAAGGGCATGGGTCTGTCTGCAGGCTTGAAGTGAGGGGCCGTACTTTGCTGTTAGGATGAAAATTAGAGGGTTAAAGGTCGCCATTGACGCAGTGTGTCTTATTAAATGTAAGGATTGCCCTAGGAGTTTAAGCAAACTAATGAAGGCCAGGTGGACATAGAGTAAAGCTCCCTAGTTGCCACATTTCTGCTGAATGTGTCCATGAACGCATCCACGTGGGGTGGGACTGACCCTCAGAACATTCAGCCAATATGCTCTCCTCCCCAGGTGATGGCCACTGGGCAACTCCTCAGCTACAACCTTCTGTCTCCCACCTGGGCATCAGCAGCACTTCTCCAGCCTGTGTCCACGTCCTCCGCATATACAACAATGAGAGGACCTTTCAAGCACAAGCATCTTGGAGGTATAAAATTGCCCAAAGACAAATTCCTTTGAAGGATAAAAGGGAAAGTAGCTCAGGGAGAATGAGAAGTATGCTCTGGGCCTGTGCCCAGACACAGTGGTTTCTCAGAAATCCGCTACCATCCGATGCACACACCTAAGGAGCCAGCACATTAGATGCTTTCAATGCCCACAGCTAAAGGTCTGCTCGAAGGTGCCCAGACAGGTGGAAAGCTAGCAGGGTCCTGTAGCTTCCTGGAAGGAAGAGGCTATGTTGCACACAACTGTAAAAATATTAGAAAAATTAAGTTACTGTGGATGCACAAAGGCTAACAATCAGATGGAAATAGTTTGATGGTAACTACGAAAAGGCTGTAAAAAGATGTCTCATAAAGAATAACCCACTTATTTATATTTCTCTCTCCCCTTCTCTTTTGTTTAACATCAAGAAATAATTTTTTATAGGATGGTGTCAGGGGATAATGTTGACTTTAACATTATTAACAATTCTTCAGCATTTCAGATAAAAAAACATCATCTGGCTTTCTTCACTTTAGAATTAGGTTTGGAAAACAGATAATACTGACAGCACAGAGCATTCTAAAAAGCAGGAGTGAGAAGTTGAGCAAATGTGGAGATGTCTAGAGCGGTGATGGCCAACAGGACTTCCTAACGACTGGCACGCTCTGCACCTGTGCTGCCCGGTACAGCAGCCACAAGCCATGTGCTCATTGAGCATTTGTTATGTGGCCCGTGAGATTGAGGAACTGAATTTTTTATGTTATTTCATTTTAAATGATTTACATTTACATGGCCATAGCTAGCTACCGTAGTGGGTGATACATTGGAGAGCTCAGGTGTAGAGGGCAGAGTGAAGGCTTCATTATACCAAAGAGCCCAGAGTGGGTGTTTTTAAGAATTCTCTGTAAGAAGGGACTGCCTTAAGATTCCACTGACCTAGCTCACCCTCAAACTTCAATCTTTATCCTTTGCCTCAACTCCGATGTTAAAGGAGCAGGCTACACTTTGCTATTTCCTCCTCCCCATCTCCCTCCCCACTCTAGCCAGGGTTCCTGTCCAATCACTTTGTTAAAACTGCGTTTTTAAAGATCCTAAAGTTCTAAGATGCAGTGGTCTCTCCTTGGTCACCACTGGTGTCACTGAGTGTCTTTCTCTCCTGGCTTTCTTGACAGTCTTCCTCTTGGTTCTCTCCTGCCTTGCTAGCTTTTCCCTCTGAAGAGCCTTTTATGGTTCCCTTTCCTTGGAGTTAGGCATTTCCTAAAGACCAATCCTGGGTTTCCAATTTCATACTTGTTTCATGCCTAACCTCATCTATCACCATGTCTTCAATCAGTCCACTTAGGAATCAGTATTTACAGCACAAATCGGAGTCCCCAGCCAAGGCCAGAGATACAATAGATACAATCTCCTTGTGGATGCACTGTAAGTGCCTAAACACAAGCCCCCTTCCTCCCACCCCCTTTATCACTCCATGTCTCATTGAATGGAAGCTTTGTCTTTGTCCTCAAAGTAGACTCCTAGCATCTTGGTGCCTTAGTGGTCCTCACCTTCCATACCAGGCACTAAATCCTATCATTTCTACTGTCAAATTCTCCTCCTTTTTATCCTCCTTAACCCTGCCTTAGCTCGGGACCATCCATCCCTTTTGCTGAGTGAAGAGTCTTCAAGCTGGCCTCCCCAACCCCAGCCACTCCCTACTCTGGCCTTTTCCACATCTTCACTTGTTGTGTCTACTAACTCAGCATGCCACAGCCTTGTTCTCATGCACGGAATCACAAATGCATGGAATTAATGCCTCCAAAGGTTAAAAATCCTTAGCAGGGCCCAGTTGTGTTTCCCAGCTTTATCTCCTGCCTCTGTCTTTTACACACACACTTACCTGGTCACACACTGTCTTCACATCTTCACGTTCCCCTCCCTCTGTAACCCTGATCCCAAAGAAATCATGACCAGTCACAAAGCCTGTTTTTTGTCACCTCTTTCGACTCCTCACCCTGCCAATCTAGTCACTTCTTTTGCTGTGTTCCCAAAGCAATTAGTTCATAGAGCTATTCTTTATCAAAACTGAATTCAAAACTCGTAAAACTGAATTATGCCAAAATGTGTCTGTGTTATCTCTTCCCCAACAATTTTTAAAGACAAGGGTTATATCTCATTCAACTTTGATTCCAGTATCTACAACAATGCCTGTACTATAGTAGATGCTCAATAACTATCTTCTAATGTTAAACATTAGCAAAAAAAAAAAAAAAAAATTCTCTCAAGTTCTGTCCATCATACTCATCATATGTAGGGTGACTGAATAACGTGGCTAGCCCAGGACAGTCACAATTTACCTCAGTTGTCCTGGTGTCCTATTTGGTGAGGGCTCCCTTTTGTTTGCATGTAAGTACCCATGTTTGAATGCTAAATTATATGGTCACCCTAATCATAAGGCCTGGGTTGTAATCTTTTACACAGAAATATCAAAGAAGAAGGTCCACTTACAAAGTTAGAAAGTGTGCTGCTTAAGAGTAAGAGAATAGGTTAGAGACCTCTCAACCTCTACTCCAGTAATAAGATTCTAGGATTCTGTGATTTCTAGAAGTAGTCTTGAGAAGAGCTGTAATGAAAATCAGCCACTTTCATGTCCTCAGCCTGGAAATTCAGGGCACCCCAAGCAGTGTTCTGTAAGCTCTGATAATGAGAAAGAAGGGAGGCAGGAACTACGTGAGTACATTCTAACCCATTGGAACTCACCCAGAAAAGAAAGGAAGGGACAGAGTGACTCAGTGCCAGAGGGTTAAAGAGACGAGGATGGGTGGGCAGAGCAGAGCACAAATACATGGAATTAATGATGCCGGCAAAGGTTGGAGACAGGAGGCTCATTTAAATATCTGTCAAGGAAAAGAAAAATGAAGGCCCAAAGTGTGGACAATTAGAGGCAACGAAGCAGTTATCAGTGAAATTGGGCCAAGCACGGAAATGTCTTTGACAATTCTAAGTGCTTATCAGGCAAACATGGGTTACAGAATAACACTGATCATATAAAAAAATCACTCCCCTTTGTTCAGAGGACAGGTCAGAGTCTTCCTTTTATTCTAAATTTAATCAGCTTGCTTATTTTATTTAAAAACAAGCAATGAAACCTGAAGACATTTCTTGATCCCAAAGAATTCCCCTCCATAGACTGCCCTCTCTCACCCATTTCTCCCAGGCCAGTCTTCTGAGTTCATCCACTTGTCTCCATCATCTTACCTCCCACCTACTCCATGTATTATCCTGGCCTCTGCTCATCACTCCACTAACAATCTTGCCAAGCTCACTACTGACAAACATGTTCTGAATCCAATGGTCATGCTTCAGTCCTTAGCTTAGTGACTTTGCTTATCAGCAGGAGCATGAGGCTGTGACCACTGACTCCTCCAAACATGTCTTCCCTAGCTCTCGTGGCCCCACACTTGCCTGGTGTTCTCTACACCTCCTACTCCATTCTTCCTCTTCAAGGTTGGCCTTTGTGCCTGGGGCTCCAGTTACCATCTATGAGTTAATGACCCTCTGTCTGTATTTCTTTCCCACAGTTCTCCTCTAAGTTGCAGACCCCAAACATCTTAACTGCCTCCTTGGTAATGACATTGAATATGTAACAGACACTGCCAACACCATAAACAAACTGAACCCATGAACTGATCAGCTCTCCCTGCCTCTCCAGTCAGACCCTTCATCCCTCCTTCACCTCCATAACCACTTCCTGTCACTATGCTCCGTGATTCTTCTTATTGAATCCATCCCCTCTATTCATCCCTGCAGCCTTATCCCTTACTAAAGGCACAGTCTCCTGTCCTGTTTGGTATCTCTTGAACCACTACTGTGAGTGGGTGCCCTACTGGTAGTGTGCTCCCTGCTCTGTGGTTTCAGAGGTATCCAGTGGTATTCCATTAAAGCTCCTCTCAAGATGACTTCTAGAAATTACAGAATCATATTTCAAAGACAATCCAGACCTCCCTGGTCCTGGCCCCTGATGGATTTTCCAGCCTCAGCAATCACTATTCACCCCTCATATATTATGAGCCAACTTCCTTCAGTTCCTTAATCCTGCTAAGCTCTCTCTGGCCCTGAAGCATCTTTCCACCTTCTTCTTTCCTCAGGTGTCTGGCCAGATTTCACCCACTCCGGGAAGCTTTCATGTAACCCACAGGCCAGGAGGTAAGCCTGCAGCCAGGCACTCTCAGTATCTAGCACTTATCCAGTTAATAGAAAGTGCTTCCTTCCTCCTCGGAGTCACCCTCAAATGGGAGTTTTGTGAGCCATTTTAACCCTTGGGCACCACCAAACCCCAAGGCCCAGTGAATAATGAATGGGGAGAAATCTAAATCTGACTACATTCAATAAAACACATCTTATAATAATAACAACAACAACAATAATAATAATAAATGGGAGCAGCATCCTTATACTATGCGCCACAGCAGCAGGACAGAGCATAGTTTGGTCACAGGTGTGGAGCTGGGAAAGGGCAGGTCAGCTGCAGTGCTGGCTGGGCAGAGCCCTGCATAGGGCCAGAGACCTGGCCTCGTCCACCCATTCACTCACTCATCTTGTGGACTCACTCCCACTTAGCCTCAGACTGGGAGTCCTGGCTCTGACCTCAAGGTGCTCACTGGACTAATGGAGGAAGAGGAGAGACAAATGTCATGAGAGAGGGTGACAAAATTCTCTAGGAACCGTGATGGGAATATGTACAGGTCACAAAGGCAGGATGGTAGCCCTAGGCAGGGGGAGGCACTAGGACAGGCTTCCTAAAGAACATGTTATCAAGCCAAGTTCTGAAAAGCCTGGAGGTGCTGGCCAGGCAGACAAGGAAGCAACAGGAGTTCCAGGCAGTGTGTCGAGGAGTAAAAACAAAAACGAGAAATAACATGACCTCCTTGGGCCACTACAGATGGTTGTGTGAGGCTGGACAGAAGGATCTGGGGAGGGTGTCCCCTCGGAGATGAGGTTGGAGAGGCAGTGCGGAGCCAGGTCCCAGCTGGGGTTCTCAACTCCAGCTGCTCCTGAGGACCTACTGGGAGAGCCTTGAAAAAATTCTGTCAATACCCGAGCCCCACCCAGTGACAGAAACGTTTAACTGGGTCAGGGAGGGGGCCCTGATTTGTAGCATTCACCAATTTTCGTGGTGTGAACACTCCCAGGGTGGCTGATTTCAAGCTGCCAATGAGGTGTCAGCGAAGGCAGAGTGAGGAGGAGGCATACAGCATGCTGTTCTACAGTATTTCCACCCCAAGGCGCAATCGGTGTGAATGATGCAAAGGGGCCACATGCTAACCTGACCAGCTCAGGGAAGGCCTGCGTGGTGGCTTTGCAAACCGAGAGACCTAAAGTAACCACAAAAGATAGTCTGAAATGAAAACATTTTTAAAATTAAAAAGCAGTTTATGGAGATAATCCAAGATGGCTGCTCGGGTAGGCAACTAGCTGCAGCCGCACACAACAATTTCAACAAAATAGAACTAAAATATAAAATGGACATTACCCAGAACTACAGGAAAGTCGATTGACTGGAAATTCTACAACAAGAAGCAAGGAGAAAACCAGAAGGAAGCGCGGAGGAGCTGTAAAAGCCCAAGGTACGGAGACACACGGCGCGCGGAGAGGACAGAGCCGGAGAGGAGGGAGGCCGAGTGCCTGGCTGGCGGTCCCAAGCGGGAAGGAGAGAAAAGCTCCGACTGTGCTGGGCCCAGCTCCAACTGCTCTGAACCCCAATTCTAGGCCAGACCCCGGGGACCCAGGCTCATCCATAGGGAGCTGGGCTGTAAGGCGGGACTCCGGGGAAGCGGCAAAACGAAGTCCCGGAGGCGCGCACACTGCGTGCAGAGAAGGGCCGGCCGGCTGTGCCGCGGGATTGCCCTGACAGGAAGGAGACAGGGGCTCCAGACTGCTCTGAACACCACCTCCAATCCCACTACCAATTGAACTGAACCCCAATACCAGACTCATTGGGGGAGAGCATAGACAGTTTGGCAGCAGGCGAAAATCGAGGGCACCTTTCTCTCAGAGGCACTCACAACAAGTACTGAAGGACCCTGAGTCTCAGGAGTCGCATAGGGCGGGGCTGACGGAAGCCAAGGCTGTAGGCTCCACCCTGAAACCCCGCCCCATCAGGAAAGCTGCCTGCGAAAATGCCTAAACCAAATAGATCACAAACGAAAGAAATGGAAGACAAAAAGCGACTGGATATAGAGTTCAAAACCACACTTATAAGGTTGTTCAAGAATCTCCTAGAAAAGGCCGATAAAATAAACAAGACCTATGAGGATATGAAAAGGGATCAACTAGAAATAATAAGGGATCAGCAAGAAATAAAGAATACATTGTCTGAAATAAAAAATATTTTATGGAGTCCTAAAAACAGAATGGAAGATCGCAAGAATCAAGTCAAAGATTTGGAACATAAAGAGCCAGAAGACACTCCTCCGCAGACGCAAGAAGGCCAGAGAATCCAGAAAGTTGAAGATAATGTAAGAAACCTCTGGGACAACTTCAAGCGAACCAACATCAGAATTATGGGGGTCCCAGAAGATGAGAGAGAGCAAGATATCGAAAAGATACTGAAAGAAATAGTGACAGAAAACTTTCCCCACCTGTTGAAAGAATTAGACTTACAAGTCCAAGAAGCGCACAGAACTCCAAACAAAAGGAATCCAAGGAGGACCACACCAAAACAAATCATAATTAAGATTCCAAGAGCAAAAGACAAAGAGAGAATATTAAAAGAAGCAAGAGCAAAGAAGGTAGTTACCTATAAAGGAGCACCTATACGATTGTCAGCTGATTTCTCAACAGAAACCATGCAGGCCAGACGGGAATGGCAAGAAATATTCAAGGTGATGAATAGCAAGAACCTACAGCCAAAGATAATCTATCCAGCAAAGCTATCACTCAGATTTGAAGGTCAGATAAAGAGCTTCACTAATAAAAAAAAGCTAAAGGAGTTCATCACCACCAAACCAGAATTATATGAATTGCTGAAGGGGGTTCTTTCAGAAGAGAAAGTAAATAAAGATAAAAATTATGAACAACAAATACGTAACTATCAACAAGTGAATCTAAAAACCAAGGAAACTAAAAAAAAAAAATCTGAGGAACAATATTAACTGTTGAATATAATAGAATCAGAGGTATGGAAGGGGAGTGAACTGTTTATTCTTGGGGAAAAGGGGAGAGGGGGATGTGGGAAGAGACTGAACATAAACTGTGCACCTATGGATGAGGACAATGGGGGGTGGGGAAAGGGCAGAGGGTGGGGTGAGAAGGGGAGGGAAAGGAACATTTGTAATAATATGAACAATAAAAATTTATTTAAAAAAAATAAATAAATAAAAATAAAAAGCAGTTTATGGTGGGTAGTCAATGTCCTAGGCCGGAATCTTCCCTAACAAAGGTCAATCTTACCATAACTGAGCCTCCTGACTTTTTGCATCTAAAGTAACATATCATTGGAATGTCTAAGTGATTCTCCTTTCTCTGGACCCCTCAAAGCACAGGCATTGCTCTGCGGAGACCACAAATCCCCTCATCGTTATCGAGATCATTGTTGACTATTAATGATCCTGCACCCGCTTAAGTGAAAGATGTGTCTGTCATTTTACTTCGTATCAATCCCAGGGATTTCCCTCACTTTGCTTTTTCCCGCCTCACTATTCTATCACCAATGGATTTCATGTAACCTAGTTACCTCTCCTCCTTTATTATAATGGGTGCAAAACTGCCATTCTCTGGAGCATTATCTCTAACTGCTGAGATTCTGTTTCCCAGCAATTGTCAACAGTTTGGCTCAAATAAAATTACAAAAAATTCTTCACTAGTTTGAATGTTCCTCACATTAACATGGGCAACAGTAACACAGAAATGTAGTAAAATCATTAGGAAGTGATGAATTCTGAGTATTTATGACCTTTTTAAATTATGATTTTTTAAGCTGTAAGCTATCATTACATGTTTAATAACAGTTGTGTTAAAAAACACTTGCAAAATTCCTGAAAATTTACCAAGTGGCTCTCCTGAGCCAGGGGCAACACAGCACTGGCCACCCGCAGATGCTGGGGGACCCCAGCGTGAGCCCAGGCCCAGGTGCTTTGTAAACCATCTGCAGGTGGCGCTAACATGCACCAGGGCACAAACCAGGCTTGGGAGCCACGTTAAAGAATTTGATAGTTACCTTAAGGGAAAACTAGGGCCATTGAAGAATTTTAAATCTTTTAATTAGAGAAGTAATTTTATCGAAATTGCGTTTTAGAAAGGTAACTCTAGCTACAGACTGGCAGCTAAATTAGGTCTGGAGGGAGGCAGGGAGACTGGTCCACAGGTTGTTGCAATTTCCAGGCAAAAGGAGGCTATGGTGGAGGGCAAAGAGGGAGGGGTGAGTGTGTGGGAAGCCAGGGAGCACAGCTCCCTGGTTCTAGCTGCCCTGGGGAACAAGCTAAGGTGAATGCTGAGAAAGTGGATGGAGTTATTATCAAATAGCTCTCCCTTTTTTGTATCTGAAACAGGGAGGAGGTTCACTTGTCTCGGAGAGACAGAGGTGGGAGCAGGTCGGAAAATTCAGAGGTGGGTCCCATGCTGTAACCAGCCCCGTGAGCCTGGCAGGCCGACTTCCTGGTCTCTAAAGTGAGGGAGTTCAAGCAGATCTCTCTAAAGGCTTTTCCAGCCTGCAGATGAGGACTCCATCACATTGGTATTTGCTCATGCTTTCACTTTCTTAACTTCCTATCTGACCCTACCTACCACTTGTCATGGCTATGAAGACACTTTGCTCTGGGAATCCAGATGGTGACCTTGTAAGCCTTCGGCACCTCAGAAGTGATTTCCAGCCCCAGGAATGAGCACTGGCTTGTCTCCTGCTCCATCTCATTTCTTTTCCCAGTTGGTTGGCTCCCAGGCCAGAAGCTGATCATTCCCTGACCCCTTTCCAGATGGCATCAAGCAGGGACTATTAAAGCTGAACAGGACACATGCATGTCCTCTGAATAAATGCTTTGGCAGTAAGTCCCAAAGAACCAAGAAGTAGGAAGTGTTTGCTAAGATGAGGAGCGGGCTTTGTTCAGACTGCAAAGGGGTGTCTCTGCAGGCCTCCGAAACGCCCCTGCTCCGGAGAGTGCCTGTCTCCTTAGTGCCCCTCACTGGCACCAGAGGCGGCCAAGGTGAGAATTAAGTCTTCGAGAAGCTGGTAACTCAGGTTCAGACTGACCATGTTGCTTACTTTTCCTTAGCTTCCCTTCCCTATCATTCTTGCTGCTCATATGAGGAAAAGAGCAGAACTGTCTATTAAGAGAAGAAAAACAGAGGGCATGCATGCAATAGAAGAGAGGGAGACTGGGGTGGGCGAAGGGCTGTATACCAGGCAGGAGAACCACCCTCTTCTATTATAAAACAAAAAGTAGTCAGCCTGGTGCTGGGAGACTGCCTGGAACTGTGCCCAGTGGTTAGGGTCAGAAAGGACGACCTGCCCAGAGAGGGTGAGAGGCGCACAGTTGTGCAGCTGGAGGAGAGACAGTGGGAATCAGATGTAAAGACCATCTTCGAGAATATGAAGAACTCTTACAGAAAGGCAACCACTGATAGAAAAAGCAGAGGGTCCTATACAAGAGAACTTAAGCTGGGAAATTACGTGTCCCTGGTAATGCTGTTAACGCTGTGTGGTATGCCATCAAAAGAGGCCAAAAAGTAGCTTATCTGTGAGTTTTACAAACACTAGAAGTCCTTATCAGTTTGCTGGGGTTCAGCTGAGGTCCTCCAGGTAAGGATGGCAATCCACAGCCTCTTAAGGACCTTGCACCAAAGACCTGTGATGTCCCTGCTCACCAGCACCTGTGACAGGAAGAGAAGCCAGGAGGCGAAATGCTAATCCGGCACATGAACAGCTCTTCTGAAGTGACTAAAGGAGGACATTACAGCCAGCAGATAATTTCAGAACCTGGCTTCCTGGCTTCTGCTGTCCCTTAGGCCCATTCCTTCTGCAGTGTGCTGTCTTGCTTCTGTGATGGCCACTAGGGCAGAGGGTACATAACTGTATTTTTAGTTCTTTGAGGTTTGAGTGTCTAACCCCCCTCAGGAAGGCATGGGAACAAGCCTCTTTCCCTTGCTCTGGCTCTGACACAAAATCATCTAGATGACTATTGCTATTAACATTATCATTACAGACAAGGCAGTGACAATCCCAACTTATTCTGATGTCTCATTGACTCCCTTCCTCTCTGTCTGGGAATTTGTGCCTTCTATTTATAACTCCATGGGTTTATTCCAGAGTCACAGCTGACCCCTCAGTCAACTGGACGTGAAGGTACCATCCCTGGGAAACCAAGGAGAAAGGCGCATTCCTGGTCTCTGGTTGCCCAGGAGCTGAGATGATGACATTGACAGAGCAGGCAAAAGGACAGTTCCAAACTAACTGTTGCCACAAGACTCCCTGCTTCAGTCTCCACTGCTCCCCATCCACCCTTCTTTTCTGAGCCTCCCAAATGCTGCAGGAGATGTCCATTGTGACAGCGTGAGAGCCACACGTGTTCAGTGCTAATGACAGGCCAGGCACAACTCAATGACCGAGCATCCCGTTCTGTGGGTGAGAAAGCTGAGGTACAAAGAGACTAAACAACTGGCCTAAGTCACAGAGTTAGTGATGGTGCTGGGACTTGCATCTCAGACTGGAAACTAGTGAAGCTGACCCTAGAGCTCATGATCTAACCATTAGAGACACTGCCCCCCCGCCCCCACACACACACACACACATCCTGGAGGCCTCTGGCAAGCCCTGCCTAAGCCAGCGCCCAGCTCTGATGCAGGTGATGAGGACAGAGGCTCCCTGACTCTGCTGATACTAAAAAATAGATGAAAGGAGTTTAATGAGCTCTAAGTCAGTCCCACATTGATGCAAGTTCCTTTTCAATCCAAGTTCTTCGGATTATTTTCTTATGAAAAAGGCAGTAAAGAGTGTCCAGAGCGAAATCATTCTGGGGTTTGCCAAGTTTGAAACCTTTCCTTGTAGGGTGTATGGTTGGTTTCAATTCTTAAAATGTACAAGGTTGGTTCCTAAGCACCCCCTCCCCAAACTCTGTCTCTCCCATCCGACACTCATATAAGCCCAGGGTTCGACCCATCTTATGAAGCAGACGTAAGTAGCAGAGGATTGAAAGTGAACTGTCCATGGGAGTCTGTCATGCTCTGGATGCCTTGGGCATCTCCTCTGAGATACCATTTTAAAAAGGAAATAAAGGATTGCAAAGAAATCCAATTATGCTGGAAACAGTTACCAAAAATATTTAAAAGACAAATTTGCAATATGAAAATATATGTGCGTCTTTGTTAATGTATTAAATTAAAAAAGAAATCTAGCAGGACACCAGAATTTCAAGGTAGTAGTGAGAGAAACAACCCCTCCAAGGTATGTGTACCCATCCCACGGTGAGAGGAAAACACTCATGGCTATAGTGGTGGACAGTGTCACAGAAACGCTAATGTGGCTGTGGCTTGTTGCCTATAGTCACAAAGAAATAGCATTATACATTTCAATAAGAAGTCTGTGAAAATAAAAATCTAATTATTTCCAAATACTTGGCGCCTTTGGAATTCTATCTACAGACCCTTGTGTCCGGGTTAAAAACCTGTTCACAGCCTAGGAGGGCCTGGGAAACAGAAGCGAAGGAACCTGTGTGCGCTTGGCTGGAGGAGAGCTGAGATGGGAGAGAGGGCTGCTGAGTCTTGGAAAGTCCCTGGGAATCAGTCTCCCAGACACTTCCCAGATGCTCCCATTCTCAAATAAAGTTGTTTCTACTTTCTCCCAGGAAACCTTCAAGTACTCTGGGAGATTTTTCTCAAGCCTTCCCATAGTCAAACTCATTCTTACTAATCTATTAGTAAAATTTCAAATGAGATATGTTGTCCATTGCTCTGCAGACAAACCTGAGAGAAAGCTGTAGGAGAGGGATGCTAGCGATGATGGAGGAATTAGGGGGGCGAGCTTGGGGAGAAGGGCTTTGTTCTGTATGACAGGAAAGCACTGCTCTGCCAAACAGGAGGAATCAGGGACCCCAGAATTGGTACCTCGTCTGGAGGTTTGCATTGCGGATAACCTGGGAAGAGAAGCCAGCTTCCCAGAGTTGTCGGACACCAGAGCCACTCCATTTGGAGAGTGTTCCTGGGAGGCCACTTGGTCAATTGCTTTAAAGCAGATAGTTTTGGGGCATTTCACCGAAGGGTCCATCACCATCTCCATGACCCCGATGCTTTGGGTCTGAAAGAATGAGATGAATCCTTGGGGAGCACCTTTTTCACTGGCCCTTTACCTTTGGTTCAGGGGCCTCTTTGAGAATCAGATGTAAGCAATGGCCTTTTAATCCCTGAAAACTATCCAAACACAACCTCATTCTGCATATAGTTTTTCGAACTTTGAGGAGTCTTTGAAGCCTGTCCAGGTTAAGGAAATTTTATATATATATATATATATATATATATATATATATATATATATATATATATATATATATATATATATTACAGAGAGGAAGGGAGAGAGATAGAGAGCTAGAAACGTCGATGAGAGAGAAACATTGAACAGCTACCTCTTGCACACCCCCCACTGGGGATGTGCCCGCAACCAACGTACATGCCCTTGACCGGAATTGAGCCTGGGACCCTTCAGTCTGCAGTCCAACGCTCTACCGCTTAGCCAAACCGGTTTCGGCCGGGTTAAGGAATTTTTACCTTCCTCCCATTCCCTTATTCATACAGCCCAGAGCTGGGACCAGAGAGGCCGGGGACCCTCCCACAGCCAGCAAGGGCTGCGGCAGCGTGATCTGCACAGGCTCAACATGGCAGACGGCCAAGTCACTGGAAATTGCTCCTCTTAGTCCATGTGCCCCAGCCCCCTCCCCTCCCACACTGAGCCAGGAGAAAGCACACATCCAAGGACATGGGCCTGGCTCCAAAGGAAGCTGCCCCTCCATGAGGCTGTCCTTGGAAGATGCGTCACAGGCAGAGAACACCATCCATCTTGTTTGCCGTAATGAGGACACTGCCTGCCTCCCCCGAGAGAGGGGCTCCCAGAGGCCAGCCCTGTTATTTAAGGCTGCATCTCTGTACACATAATAAGTGCAGAGAACATGGGTCTGGGCAACTTAATTAGTACTATTATGTCTTTAACTCTAAGGTTGTTCACTGGCAGGGCCCTTTCTTGCCAGCTTTCAGCCCAGAACAAACCAGTCGAACAAATCCCTCTCCAAGAGGGCTTTTCTTCTAATAAAAGGGGAAGTGTCTTTCCTTGGGGCTGAGGGGCCTGGCAGGCAGGGCTGCTGTGAGGGAGTTCCTCAGTGTAGGAGCCCCCCCGAGGCCCACCCAGAGTGCTCAGTCAGCTAGACTGATCAGGGCCTGAGGACAGGGTGTTCCACCTCATTGGGGCAGGAGGACGTGTCAAAAGCTGCCCCAAATGGCGTGTGGATTAGTTCTATGGGGATTAAAAGGGAAGGGGAAACATCTGCAATCTAACTGGGGGCCACGTTTATTAGAAAAGGCTTCCAGGGAGGCAAGACACTCAGCTACTGTAACGGGATAGAGAATACACGAATGCCGTCCTGGCTGGTACCCTCAGGATGCACGAACTAAATGCTTGCATGTCCTCTCACGGTTGTCCCATCTTTTTGGAAACTATATTTGAATCACAAGACCATTGTCCCAGTCCTGCTTTTCAGCTGCCCAAACTGCACTGTACCTAGAAAGCAAGAGGCAGCTTCATGTGTAAGGCTTCGAAACCAAGCCCCCAAAATGCCATGTACGTGCCAAGCCTATTTTGCAGCAAGAAGGATTAGACGACACAGATGCTACACACAGCAATTTACACAGAAAAAGAAACGACACCTGCTTCTATGAGTACACAATCTACCACCAAAACTCTGACACAGAAAAGTGTGCGAGGGATGCGCAGCCATGCGGGCAGAGTTAAACACGTGCTTACACTGATGAGTACTGGGGGGAGGGGACAGAGGACAGAATCAGGTGCCCAAAGCCCACCAAAAGCGTGGTGATGCGGTGGGGGTGAGTGGAACTCCATCACACCTCCAGATGGACCTGCCACCGATCTGCCATGTGACCTTGGGTACTTGGGGTTTGCTTGTCTCGGGGTTTGTTTATTAGTAACCCTCTTGTGATCATTAGTTGTATTACTTTTTTTGTCATCATTATTACCAAAAGCTCGGCAGTAAAGTGAAGGGTGGACTGGATAGTCTCTGGGACCCAGGCATTCTCATGCCCCTGTGAGGCCAAGAAAAGCATCCTAGCCTAGGGTGTCAGGATCCTCCCACCTCCTTACCCTTTTAACAGCACATCTTCCTCCTCACCCCCACCCCCATGTGAGTAAAATTCTCAAAGTTAAAAGCTTTTCCCACTTATGCTAAAACATGGACGAGGAAACTGATAAAGGAATGTGAACGGTGACTTAAGATTTCTCTAAAGGCCTGAGGGAGCTAAATAAAAGGCCCGTGATTATGAGCCCAGGACAGCCTATCATCACGGTTACACGGACAAATTGCATTGTGTGTCAGAGCCTGCGGAAGATGCGCAGTAATTTACCAGTCAGGACGGCAAATTGTACAGTGCAAGCACCTCTGCGGCATGGCATCCCCGCTGCGCCGGCCCCCTCAGCGCGGCTTAAAGGGGGCACTGCCAGGAGAAGCCCTGGATGCAGGCCTCGGTTAAAAAAGCACTTTGCAAAAACCCAAAATGAATGGAAATATTTCTGCGACATTTATAAGTAAACAACAAAAGGAGCAATGTAGCATTTTCCTTCGGCTCTCTCCACTCCCGGGGTTCCCACCATTCTTGAGGTAGTTGCCTAAATACAACCACAAAAAAACCTCAAATTGTGTAGTAAACAGGGGATTGACCAGGAAGGCAAATGAAACAGATTGCTGAGGCCTACTGGTCAAAACAAAACAAAACAAAACAAACAAACTCTGAGGATAACCAAATGGCTGACTGGGAAATGGAGATCCCAGGACACACACAGGGGAGATGGGGGGGGGGGGTCTTCCATCACCGGTGCTGTTGAGCACTGCCAGGGCAGGATGGTAATAGAAAGCAGACTGGCTTATGTCACTTTAAAATTCTGCACAGACAATGCGCCCACTCACTGCCCAGCCAGGGCAGATGGCTCCCAGCGCCTGCTTTGGCATGTCCCCCTGATACACTGGTTGACACAGATGTGCCGACGTCTGATGGCTTGAAGGATCACAGGTAATAAAGATGGGTATTTTTATGGAAGGCATCGTCCAGCCCTGGGGGGTTCTGATAAAGAAATAATTTCAAAAGTCTACAGGTTGGAGGCCATAGAGGTGGCTCACTCTGTCCACCCACCTGGGCACAATGCATTCAAACCACTCCTTACGTGGGGCCCAGCCAGTCCTTGGGACACATCCCTCCTTGCAAGCTGACTTCTACTTTCCCAGCTTGCCTTCTTGAGGCTGTTTCTACCTCTGGAATCCATTCCCAAGACCCACTGCTTCACTCATTCCCAAACAGTTAGTAACTCTCTTGTGATCATTAGTATTGCTTCTTACTTGATTACTGGAAGAAACTAAAATCCAAAAAACGGCAAGTCATTCCAGCGGAGCAGAGGTTACCCAGCTCTGCGGAGGACGCCACCCCTGCCAGCCGCTGCTCGTCGGACACCAGCTCCTTGGCAAGTACACTTGCTCTTAAGCTCAAAAGCTCACGTGGAGGCCTCAAAACGGCCTTCTTTCTCAGGAAATTCTGCAATCTGATGAAGGGAGCTGCTGACCCTGTATGCAGGGCAGCATGGAGAAACAGAGGGGTCCAGGAGCCAGGCACACTTGAGTGTGCATCCTGTCTCCTTCACAGTAACAGCGAAGGTGGACCAGCCATGAAGTGTCTGGGGCTCCCTTTACTCAGCTGTACAGGGGACAGATGATACACGCTGTCTCTCCAGGGTGCACTGCAGGGTGCATGAGACAAAGACACAGGGCGCGCTCAGCCTACAACACCTGTGGTTGGATTTTGTCCATATTTCCTTGCTGTCTCCCATGACCAAAAAGTCAATTTGAGCAGTACTGACAGTAAACAAAATGAAACCCTCATTCACTCTGAATTCGGGGCCCACTACACATGGCCTGTCGAGCACAGTCAGAGGGCACTGGCTGAGGCCTTCATGGAAGGTATGTTCCGGTGGGCTGGGCCGTGGCAGGAGGCGTGTTCCTCTCAGTTCCTCTGTGCGGGGTCTGCTGCGGGGGCCAGGCTCGTCTGTCTCCTGCCGCACTGTTTGTCCTCACACTGCACGGGACGCCTTGAAAGCCCTGGCCTGGCTCCCTGAGCCTTGGGCATGACAGCATCATATGTCAGAGGCTCCAACCTCATTGGAATAAACTGTACTCACAAACAGGAGCAGGGAGGAGGGGGGCTGTTGGAGGGTTGGCACCAAACCCTCACCAGGGCCCTGCTTCTCTGGTGAAGCCCACAGCTCATGCTGAAACTGAAATGCTAACTGTGGGTTCCCGGGACAGCCCATGTAATTTCTCCACTCGTTGGCTGGGTCCCAGCAGCCCCCTCTCCCCAGCTGGGGAGCTGCCCCACCCCTAATTATTACCCTGGGTTGCCAAGATACAGGCTCCACCATGGGGATGGCAGCAGCACAGAATGTGACAACAGCAGCAGCAGGTGTGCCCTGCAGAAAAGGCCAGATTATCCTCTCTGTGATTACTGTCATCCATCTCCAGGCAGGCAGGCAGAGAGCATGCTCTGTGCTGGCTCCACTGCTCCTGCACTCGGGCTGCCTTCCACCCCTTCTCTGTTGAGCAGCTGGGGGCAGGTGCTGTGCAAAAAGGTGTGCCCACAACACACTCCTCTGGTGACAGATGAAGGATCACTTACCCAGAGTAGCAGATCCCCAGGTAAAGCCTGGTGCCCAGTGTCTCCGGGCTGGGCCGGCCCTACCCACTTCCCCCAAAGGGACAGTGGGCTTTGGGCAGAAATAGACAACAGGCACCACCCCCTGGCCTTTACAGAGAGATAAGAAAAACCCTTTCAAGGAAAGTGAACTTTATCTTCTGCGGCTCTCAGAACATTCCTTATCCATTTATCTGTCCATCTGTCCCTCCTTCTATTCATCCACCCACCACCCTTTTCTGTTGAGAACCTGGTAAGGCCTGGTATTGTGCCAGGTGAGGATGCAAAGGTGGGTAAGACCTTACCCCGGTTCTCTTTCCTCCCCCTTCCCAAGCTCAGGCACATCTTGTATGGACTTGCAATAAATCTGAGAAGAAGGGGTGCTTGTCCTCGCAAACCAAGGCTCAGAGTTCAATGACTGGCCCAAAGTCACGCCTCAGGTCCACAGCTGGGGCTCCAACCTGGACCTTTACAATCCAGAGCACTCGGATGGCAGCATGCTTTCTACGGCAAATACCACTCACCCAAGGCCCAGACTTACGGGGCTCAGCCTCTCCTCTTCCTGAGCAATTGGGAATTCAACGCCCGTTAGTGCCAGGCCCAGGCACTGGAGCGTGGCACAGGGTCCTGCCTGCCCACTGCCCATTCCTTCTCAATATCCCAATTCTAGAAAGTTCTAGCACACTAAGGAAGAACGGCATGCCCTGGAAGAAGGTGGAGAAGACTAAGCAGAAAAGGAGAAAACAGACATAAGTGATACAGAAACACACATGAGAAGGCTCTGCTCCCAGAGGCTCAGCCCTAACTAGCTGGGTGATGTTGGCCAGATTACTTTAGGCCCTAGTGACTGGGGTTCCTTGTTTGTAATCGAAGCATTGGACCTGGTAATCTCTGAGGACCATGTTGGCTCCAGAATTCTATGGCAAAGGAATTTAGGATGCCCCTGGAAGGCTGGCATAAGGAAGTTTAGCATGCACAGGGAACAATGATGGGACTGAATTTACTGAGCCCAAATTTGACTCACAGATCATGATCATGTTCAAGCATATGGAGGGCAGGAAGTGGCTTTTCTTCATTATCACCATTGGAAAGCAAGGAAATGGGCATCAATAGCATTAAGAGGCAGCTGAAGCAATTTTGAAAATATGAATCTGATTCTGTACCTGCTTCAATACTCTCATATGTTTCATTTAAATCCAATCTCTTCCCATGGCTGACAAACCCTACCCATGTGGCCCCTGGTCCCACTCCTACTCCTTGTGCTCCCCCAGATTCACTCCACAATTCTCCTCTAGTCTCTGCAGCTGTCCTAGGGCTCCTTCCTGCAGTCAGGTCTCAAGGTCACCTCCAAGGACCTCTGCCAGACCACTCAATTTGCTCCCTCCCCTCCCCCCATTCTCTATCATGCCACCCTATGTTATGTCCAGAAGAGCACTTTTCACAATCCTGATTTTTTTTCTTTCTTTGTTTATGGTCTGTCTCCCCACTAGAATGTAGGTGCCAGGAGAGAGAATACCTGTTGGTGCTATTCAACACTGTATTTCCAAGTCTAGAACAGAACTGGATATGTAGATGCTCAATGGACATTTGCTGCGTGAATAAATGGTGATATGCAAGTAACTGAAGTAGAAAAGCATGGGATGTTTTCCATAAGCAAACCTGTAAAGCACTCAAATAAAGGCTGTGAGAAATCTTGGGCCCTCCTTCAATGAGGTCTTTAAAAGCCTGTGGACTTGCACTGTTAGAAATGAGCTGCGCAAACATCCCGTGTTGCCTTCCACAAGCCCAGGTCATGAATGTTCCTGAGAACTTCAGGCCAAGTCCCTATGTAAAACACACTGGCTGACAAGTCCTTTCTTTGGAGATGAGGCAGGAAGGTCTCTCCTGGGGCCGTGCCCCCATCGATTTGTTGATGTTGCTGATAAACCTCTGGAATGAAGCTTCATGCAGAAAAAGCCTGCCCTCTGAGGCCTGCTCAGAGCTGCCACCACCAACAGGACCCAGGCCAGGGATCTCTGTGGCTGAGAGGACATCTCCCTGGAAGCCTGCAGGCCTGGTGCATAGGCCTAGAGTAGGGGTGTCGAACTCAATCAGAGAAGGGGCCAAAATCTAAAATCCAGCCTAAATCGCGGGCCGAATGGTTTACTGAACAGTCATAAACTGTCATTGTGATGGAAACGCAGCGGAGTGCAGTGATGACAGCGCGGTGCGGGCCACATTGCAAGGCCTGGCGGGACGGATTTGGCCCTCGGGCCTTGTGTTTGACACATGTGGCCTAGAGGGATGGCAGGCTGATGGGTGAAAAAGAAAATTGGCCTTGAAAATGGGATAATAGAAATTGACCCTCCAAACTACACCTTAATCTGATAAAGACATTAAAGTAATACTTTGATTTATTTTTGTGGCTTAAAGAAAGGGTGTGTGAAATTATTACTGTTATTAATTTTGGTGAAATGGGGGAGGGGAGGGCAGGCAGGATGGACTGGGTGGATGGTAGGGAGGAAAATGGAATATTTTTCAGTACTGCATATGCCCATCTCTCCCAGATAAACTGGAGATCAAATACCACTGCTTGAGATTTGTCTGTGGTATAAGGTGAAAATAGTCAACCTGATGTTGCTATAGGAACCAGATTTCTCCCCAGCTCCATGGCAACTGACTCCAGAGTGTGTTAAGCTCACAGTCTGCTCACACTCCACATCATAAGCTTGAGAAGAGAGCAGAGAGCAGCAGGAGGTTGGGAGAGGGTGGGGGGAAGGCAGTTTCTTCCTAAACCAATTAGCTAAAGATTCAAATAAATGAGGATCATTTTGAATTGAGAAATCACAAGAGGAGGGCATCCTCATTAGAGTTACTCACACCAAGGGTATCATCAAAGTTTGGGGACCTGTCTTTGGTATTCTATGTCATAAGCTACTGTGATCACAGTGAGGTGTTTAACTGAGAAAGGTTCCTTCTAGGTCAAATAAAAGAACAAACAATAAATGGCAAACCCACCAACAAAATAACCGCCCCCCAAAAATAAACTTTAATTGTGGTGCATCTTAAAGCCTAAGACCAAATACTACATTCCTTCATAAATGTCAGTGGCAATGAACATCCCCAACTGCTTCCCTTAGAGACTTTTAATGATCTGCATCAATCTATTTGATCTGTTGATATGACTGTCCTATCATCAGGGTAGAAATGTGAGCTCATCTAGACCTCTGAACAGCCTGTAATTGAATTCCACAAATTTCAGCAGTGTAGTCCAATGCCAATAGACAAAGTCCGTTATTACTTAGTATGTGTCTGCCACATGCCATATATTGTTTCTGGGCTTTCTGTAGAAAGCAAACATAAACTGGGAAAATATTTCATGAGCTATAGGCTCAATAAAACTGCCATATTTGTTCGTATTGAACTAAATTAGTGGTTCTCAAAGTGTAGTCCCTGGACCAGCAGAGACAGCATCACCAGGAGCTTGTTAGAAATGCAGATTATCAGGCCCCACCTGCTGAATCAGAAATGGGGTTGGAGCCCTGCAACTTTTTTTCCTGTGTGTGTGTGTGTGTGTGTGTGTGTGTTTCCACAAGCTCATCAGGTGACTCTTGCACAGCAAAAGCTGAGAAGCACAGGCCTGAAAATCTATGCAACCTTCATTTTCTCTCCCTAACTGCAGGCTGTGACTGCAGGGTCTTCTGCCCACCCCAGTTAACCTTCCTCAGTTAAACACCTTGCTGTGATCACAGTAGTTTATTACATAGAATACCAAAGACAGGTCCCAAAACGTCTCATTATCACTCCTCCAGGGGGCCTCTCAGCCTCTGCTCTGTGTCCTGGTGAGACACCACTTTTCAAGATGAACCCTGGTTTGTTAACTTGTTAACATATCTAATTGTTAGAAACCAAACCTTGCATGCTCTAAATTCTGCCTCCTTTTAAGTCCTGCCCAGGAACTAGTTCTGATCCCGGAGCCACTCAGAATTAGCCACATTTCTCTTCCTTGTGACAGCCCTTCAGGTCACTGAAATCGGCTATGATGCTGCTGCCCCTACATTTTCTCCTTTCAGGTGGAAAGTACCTAGTCTTCTATGACAGGGTTTTCAGATGGCTCCCTGGCCTCCCTCACTAGATGTGACCAAGCTGAGATGAGGAGCCTCCTGATCCCCTAGAAACGTGGACAACGTTGCCCACGATGTGCTCTGACCTGCGTGAGCACAGGGGACTGCTGCCTCCCCCCTGGACACCACAGACAACAGCAAGGCTACTCACATCACCCAGCCTGTGGACAGCTCACGGCCCCTGGCTTTTTAAGAAAATGCGTTAGGTCAGTCTTCTTCCATTTCTATTTTTAGCCTGAGCACAGCATTTTACACTTCTAATAATAAATTTATTCCATTAGATTGGGGCCAGAACTTTTTTTTCATAGACTCTTGAATTTATTTTTATACTGTATAAACTATGTGACATTGTGACTATTTATTTTCCTTTTAAACTTTGTTATGCTGACTATATGTTTTATATCCCACTATTAACGTAAAATGAGCATTTTCACTTGAAGCTTCAAAAACATAAATTTTATTAGGTCATTATATGAATTATAACAATTGATTTAAACATTCTCCTTGACGTTAGATTGTTTTAAAAGTGTTTTTTTTTTTTTTTTTCCTGCTGCTATACATAATGTTGCTGTGGACATCACTGTACATAAATATAAATCTTTACCTAATTATTTTCTTAGCCAGTATTCCTAAAAGAAAAATTATTGGTAAAATGGTATAAACATTTCAAAGACCTGATACATATTACTAAATTGTTTGCAACAAGGTTATATATTTTCCTATTTGACCATAGATTATGACAGCCCATATATCACACCTTTCACTAATATATTATGTTTTAAAATAAATATTTGTCAATTTAATAAATGAAAATGGCATCTCATTTTAATTTGCACTTCTCTCTCACTAGTGAGGCTTATTTTTAAAGTACATATGACCAATGTTTAGTTTACCTTTTTGTGAACAAATCTGTTCATGTTCTTTGTCCAATTTTCTAATGGAGGTGTCAGTGTCTCCCTTACTGATTTCTAAGATCTCCTAATCCAACAGAAATATTGATCCTGCGATTATTTTTTAAAACAAACATTTCCCCAGTTTGTCTTTGCCTTCTAAAGTTTCCTATGATTTTTCTGTCTATAAAGGTTTTATGTTTCTGCCCGGCCAGTGTGGCTCAGTGGTTGAGCGTCAACCTATGAACCAGGATGTCATGGTTCGATTTCCAGTAAGGGCACATGCCCGAGTTGTGAGCTCGATCCAAGGTATGGAGCAAGCAGGAAGCAGCTGATCAATGATTCTCTCTCATCATTGATGTTTCTATCTCTCCCTCTCTTCTCTGAAATCAGTAAAAAATATTTTTCAAAAATGTTAAAAAATGTTTCTGTTTTTATGAGTTGAATCTCTTAATCTTTCCCTTTAAGTGTTTTTTTTTCTCATTACTTTTATGTTTTAAAAGTCCTCTCTAATTCTGAGAGCAGTTAATACTCATTTACTCCCATTTTTAAGGTATATTATTTTGCATTTAACTCTTTAATGCATCTGTAATTTGTTTTGCCTAAGTATACTGGTAAGGTAGAAAAGTAAAGCAACTTTTCCCCCCAAATAATTAATAATTCACCCTTTCCCTCACCCATCTTCCACTGGACTTAATTGTCTCTTTTATTATACTAGAAGGTTAACAAGAGCCATAGTTGAGACCAAATAAGACACACCCTAATTTCATTTTTTAATAAAAATTTCAAAAATTTACCATACATAACTGGAGGTGATTTTAAAATGATTTTATAAGGGAGAGCAAATTTTTGTTTTCTAGTACACAGTGGGATGAGGCAAATTTTCTTCTGCCTTTCAACTGACCCACTATTTAGGGCTCTTAACCTTCTTCTCTGAAAATGGTACTATTGCACACAGGCTACCCTGGACACACATTTCTTTTAAAAAATGTTATTTTGTACACCAGCAAATATCATTACTAGAGTTTGTTTCCTAGCTGTTTTGTTTCACTGCTTGACCTGTGGATTCTGTTACCTATACTACATTTTCTTATATAGAATAGGATTATTTCCTCTTTAGTATTCTTAACTGTTTTTCTTAATAAATTTTAGCTGTTATTTTCCCAGATAAATTCTAGAATTACTTTGTCAAGTACCCTTCATCTTCCCCTCTCCTCCCAAAATACCCTGGGATGTTGATTGGAATTTAAGTTATGAATTTGGAAAGATGTGGCATCTTCATAATGGTCAGTCTTCCTTATAAAAATATGATTGTTTCCATTTATTCAAATTGTTCTTCTATGTCTTTCAATTAAATTTAAATTTTGTCATATAATCTCATGTATTTAACTTTTTATATTTAAAAAAGCTATTTATTTTAAAAATACGTATGTCATATCCAGCCAGCTTTTTGGGTGCTTTTATTATAATCATAACCATTCTTTTTTTAAAAGTATATTTTTATTGATTTCAGAGAGGAAGGGAGATAGAAAAATCAATGATGAGAATCATTGATTGGCTGCCTCCTGCATATCCCCAACACGGGACCAAGCCCCAAACCCGGGCATGTGCCCTTGACCGGAATCAAACCTGGGACCCTTCAGTCCACAGGCCAACACTCTATTTACTGAGCCAAACCAGCTAGTGCCTAATCATTCTGAATTACATTTTCTTGGACTAAAATCATATTGTTTGCAAGTACTGACATTTTGATCTCTTCCTTCCCACTTCCTGCTTTGTTATACCTCTAAACCTCTCACAATGCCAACTAGCAATGGTTCAGTGTACATCTCTTTCTTGTTCTTGATTTTGAGGAAAATGCCACCAGGGTTTCATCACTAAATGCTTTTGCTGTTGGTTTCAGATGGATAGTCTTTATCATATTGGGTAGCATTCTATTTTGGATATATCCTAAGATTTTTATTTAAAACAAATATTGGATTTTATTGCAAGTTACATTTTTAGCTGATTTTATGATGTGATATAGTAATAAATTTCTCAAATAGTCCTTGATTTCATTGGCTATATCCTACCTAATTATTAATCAATTGGACTCAGTTTTTCTTTTATGTGTATGTATGTAAGATTACTGTACATTTTTGTGTGTTCATAATATCTTTGTCGGGATAATACTTCTTTTGCTAAATAAATTTCTAGTTTTTATCTCTTTCTGTGTTTTAGAACATATTCTCTTTAAGTTGTGATTTATATTTTGCCTGAAAATTACTACTGAGATTTTCAAATTCCTTAGCATACAAATATGAATATTCATCTTCTTAACCTTAAAATCTTCTCATATGCATATGTTATTATGTTTCCTTATTAATTTTATATTTTTATTTCTAAAATTGCCAGAAGTCACCTAATTTGTTTTTATTTCATAGCACTAGCTCTTTGGTATATTTATCAAATCTATTCTTTAAAAAAATTTTTTTTATTGATTTCAGAGAGGAAGGGAGAGGGAGAGAGAGAGAGAGAAACATCAATGATGAGAGAGAATCATTGATTTACTGCTTCCTGCATGCCCCACACTAGGGATTGAGCCTGCAACCCAGGCATATGCCCTAACTGGGAATACTAGTTTATAGGTCAAAGCTCAATTACTGAGCCACTGCAGCTGGGCTATCAAATCTATTCTTATACTGTTTCCTATAGTATTAATTTTACTTTTAGCCTTTTGTTTTTAATGTTTCATATCAACTATGCTTTGTTTTTAAAGCTAAATCTGAGAATCTTAGAATTTTAATAATGAAAGTCTAAATAATAATTTAATCTACCCACTTATATAATTTACCATAGTTGAGACACTTGACCTTATTTTTGCCATTTTGTTTTATGCTTCTGGATATTTTTGTGTATTTAGTTTCTCTTTTTTGTTATTTCATAGACTATATTTTATCCTCTTGCTATTTTTGAAAGTAGATAACTTAGTTTTTAACCTTTTTACTTATTAATACATATGCAGCAGAAATTTCTATAAATTAAGAAGTCCAAAATAAAACTCTGCCTCATCTCATTAAGACAAGTATATTTAATTTATTAAATACATGTAATACCAGCTTTCTTCTAGCCCACTATTTCCTTGTCATTATTAATTTAATCATATTTACATATGCAATTTCTTATCATATAATTATTTATCAAAAAAAGTACTTTTAAAATAAATTTTACTTTTCTATTTTGTAACCACAGTAAACATAGTTATTTTTATTAATAATATTAACAGCATCAATAAGAGCTATAATATATTGGGCATTTGCTATGTGTCAGGAACTACATAAAGCACTTTACCTACATTTCCTACTTAATCATTATAGAAATCCCACTTTTCCAGTGAGGTTCAGGAGGTTAAGTACCTCCTGTGCAGTCCAACAATTAGCAAGAAGCAGAGCTGCAGTTCATTTACTGGTCTCTGATCCTGGGGCAGGTGCTCTTATACCCTTGCTCTAATTGGTTTCAAGTTCATTTTATACTGTCCCAGAGCCCTGGATTTCAATCACCTGGAACATTAGTATTAATTGATTCACTGTCTCAGGAGGACAACTTCAATGGCTTATTGCTGAGCCCTTGCATATCTTAATATGTCTTTATAAGACCTTTTTGTTTGAATTACATTTTATTTAACAATTCAGTTCGTTGTGGGCTATCAACTGGTAGCCATGTGGAATGCAGGCCAGGAATGTGACTCTCAACCCATCCATTCCATTTGTTCTTTGATGTATGCTCTTTTACTGCTCCATAATTTATAATGTGATTGTCAATTTTAAAGATGTTATGTTTATGGGTATTTTGGAAGTTATTAAGAAACATATTAAATACTAGAGGCCTGTTGTACAAAGATTTGTGCAATAGGACTTCCTTCCCCTGGCTGCCAGCACTGGTTTTCCTCCGGCACCCAGGACCCAGGCCTTCGTTCCAGCCACAGCGAGGCTAGGCTTCTCCACTCAAGCCGCAGCAAGGCTTGGCTTCTCTGCTCCAGCTGCAGCGGAGAAGACAAGCCTCTTCAGTGTTCAGTGTTCAGTCTTCGTTCCATGCCTGCATATGCAAATTAACCCGCCATCTTTGTTGGGTTAATGTGCATACTCACTCCTTATAGGCTAATTGGTGTTGTGGAGGTACAGCCAATTTGCATATTTCTCTTTTATTAGTGTAGATGCTTGTTAAGTAAAAAGCTAACATGAATTTTGTAAATATTGTTTTCTATCACGGCCTTAGTCATCTATCCCAACTTAGTGTCTTCAACAAATTTACTAAGTTTCCTTTTTTCAGTTTCAATGGTAAACATGGCGAGTAGGCCTAAGCCCCAAGGCATTAAAATGGGGATCTCTCTCCAGACAGACATCAACCTGTTAATCCACATTCTTTGATCAGAATTGGCTAATAAAAATCTCTTTCTCAGTATTTGTCACAAATAAATCATAATAGATGTTCCTAAATGCCTTAAATAAACTCTATCTCAAATATACTTTTGAGATAAGCCTAGTAACCCCACGAAAAAGGAAAATTCAGTTAATTTGATGTTCCTAAAACTACTGATTTCTTTCTAAAGCACACAATGCCATCTTTTCAGGAATTTATTCTAAGAATTTGCCAAAGAGTAATATCAAGCTTACTCTTCTAAAGCCTCTGGACTTTAGAAAATCAGAATGTTTGATTTCTTTGGCCCCTACAAATGTTCCATATTTCAGTGGAATCACTGTCAAAAGCACTAAGAATATATTAGGAGGCTTTTCTCCTCCTTCAGATAAAATTAGTCAAGACAGACTTTCACCCTTAAAAATGGATAAATATTGTAAATGCATTTGTTCAATTCCTCTGTCAGCATATTTGTTGTTCTGCGTCTCGTCTGCAGGCCTCCCCTTTCTCCTTCTTGCCCTGGTCACTGCAGGAGCCCCTGCCGTCTCAGCATTCTCCTCTAGCGTCTGTTCATCCTGCTCTACTGAACCAGCTTCTCTTTCAGAGACTCTCCTGGAATCACAAGATTGTTCTCTTCTCGATATTTTCTGAAACATCCTTTCCTGACATCAACTGGCTGTGTTATGTGCAGCAGCTTCTCCTTTTATGAGTAGGAACCCTAAGAATGGCCACTCTCCTCCACTGTGTCCTCCCTCCAGCTAGTCTTTCTCCTTACTCAGAATCAGGTCCAGCATGGCAGTCTCTATGCTGCTCCCTTTTTTCTGAAAGCTGGGACTCTCAGTAATCCATGGCAAGAGTATATTTAGATGCTCTGCTTTTGGCCCAATGAGTCTCCTAGCAGTAAATGAGACTATTTTGCCTCTGCAGCTATTTTATGACCTCTCCTAAGAAATCATTATTCATACCTTGGTACATTTCCACATAACTTACGTTCTGCCTTCTTTGGATCCTTGCTAGGTTTGCACTAGCCGCCATGCTCAGGTGATGGCTTTATGTAAGAAGGCAGCACTCGCTGAAACATCCAGCATCACTCCCAACCTCTGCCACAGCAGCTGCACCTCTCAAAGCTGTGCACAAGGACCACCACTGCCCGGTCTTGAATCATACCCACGATCAGAAAAGTCTGTAAAAATTGCATTTTTCCTTTTGTATGAGCATTTCTAATTATTTTCTTTATTTTTATATCCATTCACCTAGATATCTTCAGATTACACCGATTGTGGAAGAAAAAGCTAAAATGAGGGTGAGGTATCAGCCTTTACTCTGACCTAGACTCTCCTTGAGGTCTGAAAACTCATACCAGAAGCAGGGACACTGGGGCTGGGACTGGGACTGGGAAAGCTGCCTGATGAGTTAGGGCTGCCCTTGAAGGAGTCTGAGGACTCCTCCACACCTTTCGCTAATCAAGCACTCACTGCTCTGAGTCCTGGTCGTGGCCAGGCATGGAGCATGTGGTGGCACTGGCCTCCTGGCTTCCAGGCATGCCACTAAGTTTGGGATCACACACAAACCATACTTCAGTGGCAGTTCACATTTATCTTCCCTGCCCCCTTACAGAACCTTAGCACACACTTCTATTCTCACCAAGATGCTTAGGAAGATGAGAATTCTTGGGCGGAAAGAGAATTACTAGGTTATCGTCCTCAACATCCAGCATGTACCTCATGTCCACCCGCCCGTCCACAGAGGTCCATGTAGAGGTAAGGAAGGAAGGGGTGCTGGAAACCAGGAAGCTGGAGGGCAGGGAAGGGCCCATGCTGGGCTTGCAGTGAGCACTTGTACTAGCAGGTACTCTTCCACTGAGGCCAGCAGACCAGAAAGAAGTGACTTAGAAGTGAGAAGGACCCAATAAGCCACACTCCTCTGCCAGCTCTAACTGGTTTTGTTGGTATGGGTTAGTAAGTTATGTGGAATGGAATACAATACAAGTTGAGTCAGATCAAAATAATGTGGGATTTACAAAATGAGAAATATAGAAATAATACGAAGGCAGGGGTGGGGAGAATCATTCTAGTACATTCCAAGGCCTTTCCAGTGTATTATCAGATCAGCCAAAGTGGATTTCTAGGAAAAGTAGAAGCCGGCCAAGGTGGCTTGTCTCCTGATCCTCACAAGTAATCCTGAGGACAGAAATTCCATCAGCTAGCCACAGAGAGGGCATGAGAAGGGGCAGAAGAGGCAGGGGTGGCTCCTGGAGTGAGGGCTGTGGTCCCTCTGAGATCCGAGATGTGACTGTGTGGGATTTCATGAGTTCACTCCTAACAGAAGGAGGCAGTTCATCTTGGCTGCCTGATACCTACTCAGGCCAGTATGGCATACAACTGACAGTGTGTTACAGGCACTGGGAGGGTTCTGATGAAGGAACTTCTTCATTTTTTTAAAGATATCATTGATTAATGACATTATATTGTATATGTTTCAGTTGTACAACATTATAATTCCACATCTGTATACACAATAATGTGTTCACCACCCAAAGTCTAATTATCATCTGTTACATGCATTTACCCATTTCATCTTCTCCCTGCCCCATTTCCCCTCAGGTAACCTCTAATCTGTTGCATATGAGTTTGTTTTTGTTTTGTTTCTTCAATTGTTTCATGCCCCACATATGAGTGAAATCATCAGCTTTGGTCCTTTTCCATCTGACTTACTTCACTTAACGTAATACTCTCAACATTCAACCATGTTGTCACAAATGGAAATATTTTATCCTTTGGCATTATCTACAACAGCATCATCGATGGATGAATGGATAAAGAAGATGCGGTATGTATATACAATGGAATACTACTCAGGAAGCTCTTTTATGTATAGGTGTCCTTTGGGTGACAAACCACTTTGTTTTTTAGTGCTCACTTTATTTATTTATTTATTTAGTTAGTTAGTTAGTTATTATTTATTCCACAGCGCACCATCTGCTCACTGTATTGCATGCTCAGGGTTCAGTTCACACGTGGGCAGAAGGAGGGCTCACCCAGGAGTGGCTGGCAATGTGTGTGCCTCTGAACCAAGCGTCCCTTGCTCTGCTTACTCTTTCCCTTTCTGCCTCATTATACCATTTGCAGAGACAGGAGACAGAGAAGAACTATAGGCCTGGTAATCTCTCTCAGAGAGGAAAAATATGCTTAACCTGTAAAATTTTGCCTTTCAATAACAATACTGAGCACCTACCCTATATTTCACATAAAAATATTGTAAGATCTGGTCTCTGTCCTCGAGATTATAGTCCAGCTGGAGAGAATAAACACACACACACACACACACACACACACACACACACAACCACACACAACCACACACACAAGTAGCCACCACTTTTAGATACAATATGCTGGTACTAAAGAAGATACCTTATAAATATGATATCTAATACTTATAAAGAATCTATAGGTATAAATTATTATTATAATTTACAAATGAAGAAATTGACACTTGAGAGGATAATCTGTTGAAGGCCATGGTTAATCGGAGCAGGAATGTCACATCCAGGCTGACTTTAAAACCTGGGCCTGTTCCTGTGTTTGCTGAGTCTGAAGTCCATGCTCAGAAGAATTCAGCTGTGGCATCTGCTATCAAGGCCGCTCCTTGACATTCGCTCTCACCATCTAAGCCAGCTTGCCTGGAATCTCTATGTAACTGTTAATATTGGGTTCAGCTGCATAAATAAAACATAATTAATAGTCACTTTATTATTCTCTCAGATAAAGCTGTCTGCAGGGTGATGGGTGGGATGGCAGCTCCATATTCATTAAGGCTCAGGCACTCATCTCTCTGTTTTGGCATCCTCAACACTTGGATTCTATCTTATAGTCCAATGTGATTGCTGGAACTCCAGCCATTACAATGGCATTACAATGGCATTCCAGGAAGCAGAATGGACTAAGAAAGGAAGACAAAGGCTCATTTTTTCCCTTTAAGAAGCCTTCATTAAATTACAACACACAATAATTTAGTTTATATTGCTCATTGGCCAGAAATTGCCACCATGCCTTCCAGGAGACTGGAAAATCTAGTCTATGTAGTCATGTGCCAAGCTGGAAATCAGGAGAAGGCTAGATTCGATGCTGGGGTAGACAACTATAAATTTTTATTATTTTAAAATTTCATTTCTTTTTTTTTTTTAAGGGTGTGGCTAGTCTCTGATAGCTCAGAAATAAAGTTAATAATTGCCATCAGAGCTGCCTCCTCTACCTCTTCCTCACCTCCTTCTCCTTTCTTCTATTCCCCATCTTCTCCTTCTCTTTCTTCCTCTTTTGATACCACTGCAGCCTGGAACACAGCAGGGATAAAGCAAATAAAGCTATGAAATAATGACCCTCCCCAAAACATTCCTGTTCACCTACTCTTTGATTACAGGCTCCACATTTAAAACATACTAAAAGTGTCTCAAGGCCAAAGAACAGGATCTGCAGTTTGGTATGCTGCCACCAAGTGAAAGAAAAGATCATCCATGTTCTCATGTGGTAAGCAGCAAGCTCACACATGAACTGAGCTAACTGGATGCAGGCAGAGTAATATATTCTCCCAAGACACATAATGGAAAAACAAAACAAAACAAAACAAATCACTGAATTTAAAATGTTCCACTGTGGGCCTGGCCTGCATGGCCCAGTGGTTAAGCATCAACCTATGAACCAGGAGGTTGATGGTTTGATCCCAGTTGTGGGCTCAATCCCCAGTGTGGGGCGTGCAGGAGCGTGGGGCATGCAGGAGGCAGTAAATCAATGATTCTCTCTTGTCATTGATGTTTCTATCTTGCTCTACCTCTCCCTTTCTCTCTCTAAAATCAATAAAAATATATACTTTTAAAGATGTTCCACTATGAAATGCTGCACTGCATCTGACTGTGTTATCTTCAAGGTCTGTCAAGTACTGCAATCCTTCAAGCGGCCAGCAGAGGCAGAGGGTTGGAGCTGGAAGGAATTTAGAGATAATCTGTCCAGCCTCCTCCAATTCCAGGGAAGAAACTGCGACCAGACATAAAAGGATCAGCAGACAAGCAAGAGACATGGGCTCTCGGCTTCCGAGCTCTTTCTACTCTAGCCCCGCTGAGCCAGCAGCAGGGATTGGGGGCCGGGGGACTTCTCAAACTCCACAAAGCTGGCACCGAAGACCTCAGATGGTGGCCAGTGAAGTTAACACAAGGAGTGAGGAATGGGCGTGTTCTCCAGCCCCTCTGTGCTTCTGCCTAAGGAGAGGCGCAGGGTTCCTTCAGGGCTGCTGGCAGCTGTGATCCACAGGGGGCCAGTATGGACACTGGATGGAGCCACTTGGGCAGTTGTGGCCTGGGCTCTGGTGTAAGAGCTTGGTGGGCACTAAATGGAGCAAGAGGCATTTGGGTAGGTATCGCCATACCCCAGCCCTTGGTTCTCAATGAGCTAAGGAGTCACGGAGACTCCCCTGGGCGAACTGGCTAAGAACACACTCCTGGACTTCCCTCTGAACCAGGAGATATGGGTGGATCCAGGAAATACTTTTAACAGGTGCCCTGAGGATGCTGCTGCCACGCAGGCACTAATGTGCGGACAGTGGTGGGATCCTCTGCACCGGAGGGCTCGTGGGCACAGCTCCTTCCCACTGCAGCGCCGTCTCACTGGGGGAGACACTGTCTGGTGGGAGGTGCCCGATCCACTTCCCGCTGCATTGCCCACTCTGTGGTAAGAAGTCCCTCCTGCATTTCAGACTCCCCTGCCTCCCACTTTAAGCATCTTTCCTTCTCTGGGGTAAGGGGGGACCAGCTAATCACCAGCCTCCACATCCTAACCCTTCACACACTGGAAGCTGTTACTGGGTCATCTGTCAGTCTCCTCTTCTCCTAGTTAAATAACCCCCTTCATCGTACCCTTCATCCGTGGTCCCATTTCCCAGCCCATCAATCATCTCCATGCTCTCCTCTAAATGCTCTCCAAGCTCCTCTAGTCCTCCTGAGTTGTCTTTGTTCCCAGTTCTTCCCTCGAACAGTTTGTGTCTTGTGAGATTAAAAAAAAAAAATCCCTGCTCCAAAAGAATTCGAAGGCTATTTTGACAGGATTAATTTAAGAAACCTCCCTGCAGCACCACAGCAATCTAGAAAGAGGGCAGGTTGCATAAGACAATCTAAGGAAGGTCCTATAGGAAAGAAAGACTCCATCATTTCCATGGCAACGCACCCCAAAAGTTCCCGGGGTGCTTGCTGAAGAGGCAAGGTGTGTCTACAGGGCTGAAGGTCCACCACGTGGCCGGCTAGAAAGACAGGAGGGACTGCTGAGCTTTCCAGTTGATCCAAGTGAGGAAACTCGGGGCAGGCTGGGCTTCAGCAACAGAGCCAGTGGCAAAAAGGGAATGGAATGTGGAGGCAGAGAGTCAGGGAAGGGGTGTGAGAGGTGGTGGGTCATCAGTAATCCCGGTGATAACATCATCCATTTGTCATAAGCACAAGGTCACTTTGAGGAAGATTTTTAAGGGATGCATTTAAAATGTTCCACTGTGTATAATACAAAAAATCAGCAGGCGGGTAGGAAGGAGAAAGGGAAGCAACATAAAGAGTAGAATGCAAAAGGGGCAGAGTTCAGTGGTTTCCACAGATCAAGCAGAAGGAAGTCCACAGATGAGGGGAGAGGGGCAGCAGAGGCAGGGAAATTGAGAGAATTTGTCTCTGCAGCCCAAGTGGCCAGAAAGGATCGCTGCATCACCCAGCAAGGAGGTGACCATGGAGCTTCACTGAGAGAGCCAGGAAGTGGCACAGGTTCTAAATATTTCCCGAGAGGTGATCTCACAGGACAGCCTATGGGAGAGTGTGCTATTCCCGTTCCCACCACCGCCCGCTGCTCCATGGTTAACCTGAATTGTGCAGCTTCCAGGAGGCCAACTGCACTTACAATCTCCTAATTTAGTACTTTTTTTTAATCCTTTCCCAGCAAAATTGGAATCTATTAGTGAGAAATTCATGAGACTGTGAGCATTGAAAGTGAGACCACAGTTAATTCCTGGTACTGCTACTTACGAGGCATGTCCCTGAGGAAGTCTTCAAGTCTTATATGCAATCTCTGGATTCAATAAATGGAAAGGGTTGTAATGGGATTTAAGAGGTGATGTAATTACATGCCAAGTGAATATGAACGCCTATATCCCTTTCTGGAGTGGATATATTGAAGTTTGAAAAAAAAGAGAGAGAGAGTGTTTTTTAGGGTGGAGAAAAAGCAAAACTGAGGCCTTTTTCCTCCTCTGGTTCAAAAACTATGGCCCAATAGCCAATTTTGTTTGTTAGCTTCTTTGTTCACTAGATAGTGATTGTGAACAGCTGGAGAGAGATTGCTCACCTTGAGAAGAGGGAATTGTGTGCTCAAGCAAGATGTCATTTAGGGGGAAAAGTACCTCTCCAGTTACAAGATGAAACTGAACAGGCCCCACACTAGATATAACTTTAAGAGGGCCAAGAAAAGAAAGCAAGCTTTATTTGTGTCCCATGTGGCCAACATGCCACCCCTGGATTCTGGGTAGTTCCATGCTCTCTCATCTTACATCAGGAGAAACACCAGCTGCCTGCAAGCAAGGTAATCTATATTAATAAAAAGATAATATTCTAATTAGACTGATAGACCAGACATCTTCTGGATGTCCTTCTGGACAAAGCCACAGCAGTTGTGAGAGCCGAGGAGGGCAGGCAACCCTGACAGCTGCGAGGGCCAAGGAGGATCAGTGGCTGACAGTGGCAGCAGCAGCAGGGTGATGGGGGCAGCACCTTCCTCTGATTGCCTGATCGCCTCCGCAGAGGGAGGCCAGACTGCAGCTTAGGCCTAAGCTGTCAGTAGGACATCTCCTGAGGGTCCTGAACTGTGAGCGGGGCAGGCCGGGCTGAGGGACCTCCCCCAGTGCACTAATTTTCATGCACTGAGCCTCTAGTTCTCTTAAATTTTAGATCTGCCTGAAACCAGGTATTGTGCCAGGGAACAACAGGCTACTCTGGATGGGAATAGAAAATTTAATCTTGAAAAGAAGGAAAAGCTCCAATTCTAACCCTGACAATTTTGGTTCTAGTCAGTGATTGAAACCTAAAGAGCTCAGAAATCACTGTATATATTTCAAGGATGGTTTTAAAACACCCAGGCAGAATGGCCTTGTTTTTAAGACCCCATGAAGAGAATGGAAGGATGGGTATAAACTAAATTTTTGAGAAGTAGGAGGAAAGATTAAAGCAGTGTCTAAAGTGGGTGAGGTGTGGAGAATAGGTTTGGAACCAGGCCCTACCACGTTCTAGCTGTGTGACCCAGGCAAGCAATGCAACCTCTCTGTGCCTCATGGTCTCATCTATGGAATGGTAATATTGATAGAGGGGTAAATAAAGCAATGTAAAGGGAACATTTAGTATATTTTTGGAGGCACATCAAATCTAGTTCCCACCTCAAAGCATTTGTATATAAGGGAACTAAGCCCACAGGTTGCCAACGTGGCATGGGTATGAACATTTTCTTTGTGGGTTACAATCCGGCAAAAATGCTGCTTTGCTCCATACCATACTGCCCCTTGGTACAGATTTTTTGAGCTCATAATTTTATTTTATTTTATTTTTTTACAGAGAAAGAGGAAAAAGAAGAGTAGAGAAACATCAATTAGTTGTCTCCCACAAGTGTTCTGACTGGGAACCGAACCCACAACCTGGTATGTGCTCTAACTGGGAATTGAACTCTCCACCTTTCGGTTTATGGGACAACGCTCCAACCGAATGAGCCACCCAGCCAGGGCTTGGTACAGACTTTGGTCAGTCTTGAATTTTTCCAAAGGCTCCTACATAACAGAATCAGGGCAGTGGTAGTTCTTAGCCCCATCTTTTTTGAGGTGATGAGGTCACCAAGAGGCATGATAATTGAGGAGCTAAAACCACTGACTGTCACAGATTACAAGCCTTTCAAGTCTTCACACTTGTCACTAAGTCCCATGTCCACCTTCTTCTGGGGCCTGGACTGGGGCTCCGAGATGGGCTTGAGTATGAAGCAGCAGTAACAATGAGCTAGTGTGCACGATAACTGGTACATTTGCCTGATGATTGGCAGGGTAGTTTAGGTTCAATTCAATTTGATTCAATTTACCTAAATGAATTCAATTCAGTGCATTTATTGAGTGTCCAGCTAAATGCGCAGGATTGCCCTATGCCTGAGGATGGGGTAGGGAGGAGTGGGTTGGACAGCAGTATCCTGCCCACAAGGAGCTCACAGGTGGGAGGAGCTGGGAGACAAGGAGACAGGGAGGGGTCTCTGGTGCAAGTTTCTCCACTCAGCACTCCGGCATGCTGGGCTGGATAACTCCTTGCTGTGGAGCAGCCCTGGGCACTGTAGCATGGTGAGCAGCATCCCCGGCCTCCACCCATGAGATGCTAGCAGGACCTGCCTCCAGCTGTGACAACAAAGAATGTCTCCAGACATTGTCAAACATCCCCTGGGGAGCAAAATGCCCCTGATGTGAACCATTGCAGTCATCTGAGGTTAGAAATCATCACTTCTGTAAAAAAGGTATAAACCAAGCGTAATGTGAGTGATGAAGCAGGTGACTTGTTCTGACCAGGGCAGACTTCACAGACAAAGTGACATTTGGGCTGTGCCTAAGATAGCAACTGGGTTTTGCTAAGTACAATTCTATCTTAATAAGGGGAAAATAAAGCAGCAGGAAATGCTAGGATCCAGTGTCGAGGAACTTAATATATCCTGCAGGCCATAGAGAGCTTCTGAAAATATTTAACAACCACTGTGGCATCCGCTGATTGGACAGGATCTGAGGGTAGAAAGCAACAGAGCCCTGCACAGCATCAACCTTTAGTTACTGAAATACGGGGAGGTAAGAGGACCTTCTGAACATTTCCAGAATTTAACAATTGCTATGGCCCTGTTGGCACCCATCCCCTGAATGGCAGCCTGCTCTCCCCTCTGGAGGAGGGCAGACCCCAAACTTATTCCACTCTTGGTGTTAAATGAAGGCTTAAAACAGGTGTGGTCTGACAATGTTGAAAAGGCTCTTTCCAATTCAATAGTTCATGCTGATGGCATAGTCAACAGAAAGTCAATACTATAAACACTGGGGGAGGGCAAAGCTCATTTTAATGCTGTAGTTTTAATACCCAAGTTCACAGAATGTGACAGCTCCTTGGCCAGTTCTCTTCTACCCTCAGAGTCCCAAGCATTGGCTTCATTTCCTTCAGGTTCCTTGAGAAATGTGCCTCAGCGTGTTCCTTCCCCATCACTGAAGAGTTACAAATGTGCAAACCTGGGTTATGTGGAGTTCCTCACCAAAACAGAAGCTAAAACTGGACAAACCAGATCGGAAATGCATTTGAAGGTGGAGGGCAAACCAGAGAAAAGAGACTGAAGCAGAAGTCAAGGCCAGCCTCGTGTCTGGAGGGACAGTACAAGGGTGACAGAACAGCTACCATTCGGCACTCTCTTGCCATGCTCAGAAAAATTAAATCAGAATCCATCCAGTGGGTATGAGTGCCTGCTGTCCCTGCCTGGGAGAGGAAGAAGTGGATTCCATTTCTGGTCTCTTCCACATCACAGGCCTCTGTACCAATACTGGACCACCCCTGTGGCCCAGCAAGCGTGTGTGCACACGTGTACACACACACACACACACACACACACACACACACACACACACACACAATGTGCACCACAGCCAGGGAGACAGTTCCCCCTTTGGGTCCAGTTCAGTTGTGAACTAGACTCAGTCTCTTTTTAAAGCAATCTCTCATCCCACCAGTGTTTCCGTGTTGGCCACACCCTGGGACAGCATGCCTGGCTAGCTGGTTTGATTGCTCTTCCAAAGAAAGATCTGGCTGATCAAAACTGCAAGCTGGTGGCTGAAGAATGACCTGGAGACCCTGGAGGGAACATGCAGCTCTGTGCCTTGCTTGCTACTCTCCATCCCCTGCTCTGCAGTGGCTGCTGCAACAGCTGAGGCCAGGGGCACAGGGGAGTGGGGTGCCACAGTCTGAGGCGGGGACTGCCAGCTCCATGTGCAGAACTGATATGGAAGGTGGGGCTTCTATCACTTTAGAAGTTTCTGGGAAATAGATTCCATCAATTCCCTCCAAACAATCTCTTCCTCATTCCCTCCCCAGCTGCAGTTCAGAAGCAAACCCCCAAGTCTGTCATCTTTCCTTGGCTCCTGGAACCAGAAATTGTCTCCTGACGGCTGTCTGTCTTCAGATTCTTTTCTCCACTCCCATGAACACAGCTGCCAGATCAATCACGTGAAAATATGCCCAGCATCATCTTCTGTCACCTTTCCCTCCTCACTCAGAAGAGCCCACTGTCTATAGTGTGGCACTGAAGCACCATAATCGACATTTAGAAGCTGAAAGGTGTGGTTGCCCACCTGCCGGCCTTGCTCTCCACTTCTCTCCACAGGGCTCTGCTTAAACCATGCGGATCTAGTCATAATCCCCCAGGCAGGCCTTGTGCATCCCAGCTCCACCCCTGAACATCCTTCCTTCAAATCCTGTCCAAAGTTCATGCTCCACTTCCTCCAGGAAGCCCTCCAAACTAGAGTGTGTTCCCTGATCCCCAGCACCATTGGGGGGCCTTTGGGCTTAGATTTGCTTAAAGTAGATTCTCCCATAACATGCCCTCCCCGAGGTCAAGGTTAACCCTAAACTAGTTCCCTTTCCTGAACACTCAACTATCCACAGAATGTGTTTCCCTTATGCTCTGGTGCTGAGTCAGTGGTCCTTGGGGATAACCAGCACCACCCTCCAAGACAGGGTTTAAGGCTGGTCCTGACAAAAGCGGGATAACTGGCAATTCACCTGGTTTGAAGGTCTTCAAACACTTTTTATCAACTCTTGCTGCAACCCACACACATCAAGTGCAGGCAGCTAGTTTTATGTGACTGATGAGGACTCTTTTTTTTAACATAAGAATTTAATTACAGGGGAACTGCATTCCCAGAGGGGCTGTGAGTTGAGGACTCACCTTATAGACCTCTGACAACCTCAGGCAGCCAAGGAGATTTCATTAGCTGAGCAGGGAAGGGGAGAAGATGACAGAGCCATATGAGGTGGCATTCAGCAGGAGTCTCTTGCCAAAGGCCCACCCTGGAGGTTCTGGGACATTAGATGAGTGTCTAATCTAATGATGCCACACACTGCCCATCTTCTCACCGAGCTGCTACCAAGTAAGGGCGTGTCGCTCTGGGGACACGGCAATTGGGTTGCTTTTGGGTGAAAGCCAGGCATTTCAGCCAACACGTTCCTAAGTCAGGCCACAAGGAAGAGCGCAGGTGACTTGGGCCTTCTGCACGGGGTGCTCAGAACACCTGCTAAGACAGGAACCCCGTTTCCGTTCTTAGGCTTTTCTGGAGATGGAGACCGTCTCTTTCTTGCTCCAGTTTCCCAGCTGGAGAATTCCTGGGCCCAGGGTGTGTGGGAGAGGCGGGGCTGTGGACTTGAGGCTGTGGTGGGGAAGGAACACTCCAAGGCAATGTAGAACTACTGAGCCTATGGCGAGGAAACGTGTTCTCCTACAGCCAAGCCAGGACAGAAATGCTCACAACAATCTCCACTCCTCAGCATTGGAGACAGCAACCTGCATGAGATGGTCACTGCAGAAAAGTTCGTGAGAGAGGACAAATGGGAATGAAACAGAATCAACCTGACCCCCATGATGGGCCTCTCTACTTCAGACTCACTCAATCCCTGGGAAGTCCTCACTCATCAAGCTACAGTAGCCTCCCTTGAGGAGGGAAGGACCGAGGAGGCAGGGCAGGCCCAAGGAGTGAGTGACTCACCCATCCCACCTCCAACTCCCAACAGGGGCACTGAGGACACCAAACCACCTCAGGCCAGGATGTAGCCCACAGACTCCTGGCTGTCACCAGGGTCAGCACGTGAGCAGAGGCTGGATGGAAAGGTGGTTCTCTTTAGCCATGGACATGAGAAGCTTGGGGGGGGGGGGGGCGTTCTCTGAGCAGCTGGCGAGGCAGAATGAGAGCTGTGACTCTCAGCCAGGAAAGATCTGTCCTCCTTACCTTCAGGGGCATTGAGCAGTATCTGAAAATATTTGGGTTGTCACAGTGGGGAGGAGTGATGTCACTGGCATTTAGTGGGTGGAGGCCAGAGATGCTGCTAAACATCCTATAGTGTATAGGACAGCTCCTGGCAACAAAGCAATATCTGTCCCCAAATGTCAATAAGGTCAAGGTGAGAAACCTTGGATTAGTTTTTAGAGCATCTGATAGTTCCTTCAGCAGGCCCTGAGGGGCAGACCAGAGGGCCTGCCCACCTAGCAGCTAACCCATTGCCAGGCAGCCTTTGGCTTACATTTATGTCCAAGAGTGTTCCGACGATTAGATGGGTATGTGAAGGAGTCTCCAGGATCCTTAGATGTACCATAGGTCCTGCAAGAAAACTACAGAGAGACTACTGATCTGGGTGGAGAAAGAACTGGGTGAACTCCCTAGTCCTTTCTGACCTTGGAGACTCTAGTGTTCAGCCATCAGGAGGCTCTGAGGCCAGGAGATGATGAACAGGCTGGGAGGCCGACTGCCTGGTAGAGGGGGCAGAGTTCAGCTATTGCTCAGTGGAAAAGTGATGGGGAGAAAGGGGAGTTCACAGTTCTTTCAGGCCAACAATAACTGAGCCTGCAGAGTGCAACTGTTACCTATTTAAGGGGTTGTCCAGTCATTCAATAAACCATTTGTACATTTGAGCATTTGGGCTACTCAGGTCCCTGAAATAACTGGCCACCAAATCCAGGGTACTTCCTCTTCCATTTACTACCTTCAGCCCCATCCTCTCCCCTTCATCTTTCTGTTACTGAAAGGCAGTATGGTATAGCGGGTAAGAACACAGGCTTTAGAGCTATGTGTCTGGGTTCAAATCCTAGTACTGCCACTGACTATTTGTGTGACTTTGGGTAAGTTATATGACCTTTCTAGTGCCTTAGCATCCTCATCTTTAAAATGGGAGAATAATAGTGTCCTACCATCTAAGACCGCTATGAAGTATTCAGGACACTAGCTGACACAGTGACCACTCAATTAGTGTGGATTAGTATCAATAGTATCACAACCTATCCTTGAAGAAGGTCCAGTCAGGGACTTCTCTCAACCTTGCATCCTTGGCTGATGGAGGCTAAGTGGGGTCTCTAGTCTCACTCAGTGGTGAGAGAAGGCATATATCAACAAGAAGGAATTCTTTATAATCTCTCTCCCTCTCTCTCTCTCTCTCTCTCTCTCTCTCTCACACACACACACACACACACGGATGTTACTAGAAGAAAAGAGTCAATTCATTAGAGCTTCCATAATTACCCAAAAAGGAATTATGAAATCTTTCATGACCCCTGAGGCCATCCCTTTTTTTTTATTTATTTTTGCCATGTCTTTCTTTGATCTTCTTGCAACCATTGTATCTACATATCCTGATTCATGGAAAATTACTCTTCTTTCCTCCTAAGACCAAGCAAATAGCAAATTTCCAAATCCAATTCAGACTGCAGTATTTCCTGAGCACCTACTGTATGCAGAGACTTTAGTAGGGGTGTCGAACTCAATCAGAGAAGGGGCCAAAATCTAAAATCCAGCCTAAATCGCGGGCCGAATGGTTTACTGAACAGTCATAAACTGTCATTGTGATGGAAACGCAGCGGAGTGCAGTGATGACAGCGCGGTGTGGGCCACATTGCAAGGCCTGGCGGGACGGATTTGGCCCGCGGGCCTTGTGTTTGACACATGTGCTTTAGAGGATACCGTGTGGAGGCACCATGCACACACAGTCCTGTCCCTGTTCTATGGAGGGGATGCAGGCTCCAGAACTGCAGTATCTCCAGTCTCTGTAAGGCAACTCAGCAGCAAGTCTGTGGTTTATGGACAGACACATGTGCGTGCAGAGAGAGAGCCCTTCCCAGCAGCCCACAGTCCCTCCTCCCCCTGAGCCAGCTCCCACATGACATGACCATGACCATGACCATGCCCAGCACGGGAGGAGGAAGAGGGCAGGGTGGAGGTGCAGGGCTCCTCCTCCCTTCACATGATGCCCCTACTAAAATGCCCTGACCTGGCAGAGCCAGGCACTTGCCTGTACAAAATTTATCCCATGTGAGCTCTTCCATTTTCTACTTAACTTTCTAAAAGATGGTTCCAATTGAAACCATGCTGGAGACGCCCCTGCTGAAATTCACAGAAGGCTGAAACCCAGCCTAACCTGCTACAGGCCACTTCCCAAACCAAGTTCTAGTTCATGCAGGACTCTTGAGCTGCATCTTGGTGACATCTCAATCCTTAAGGATGGCTTATTTCATTTTCTGCCCTAGCAGTGGTTTAATAGTCTCTGGGAGGGAGCAAGCGAGTCCTGCAGCCCAGAGCCTTGGCTCCGGGCTGAAAGGCTACGTGACCTTGAGCAGGTTAGCATCTGTCTTTGGGCTCAGTTTCCCCATCTATCAAATGAGGGGACTGGATAAGATTACACACAGTCCTTTCTTCAGCCAACATCCTTTAACCCAATGTAGGTCGGGAGACAGCCACCTTTTTCACTGCTCCCGGCTGACTGAACTCCACTCCAAAGCATAATCCTTGCAGTTAAGACCCATCTGTCTCTAAGAAGACATCCATTACAGAGGCATTTGGGGATTGGGTGGACTTCAAAGGCCTCTTCCTGATGGAATCTGAATGTTGACATTACTGGGTCACATCCACACAAATCCCCATCTCACATCTGGGAAGTCCAGGAGAGGAGCAAGCTCCGTAATAACTTTCCCAGCGTCCCCTGTTCCTGAGAAAGGAACCTTTCCCTGGAGACACTCCTAGCTCCTCCCAAGGGCACCCACATTCCAGGTCCATCCGGGAAAAATCAGAGAGTGTGGCAAGCAGACGGAAGCACAAATTTATATTCAGCATACCAAGCATTCTCGGGAGGGCTTCTAAACATAACCAGGCCTTAATATAGTGCCTCTTCTTGTGCCCACTACTCGCCTGAAATCCTGGCCCACTAGCCTGTGAGTCCCGCTCCCTCGGGGAAACTATTTGTGGCCCTTCACCAGATGCTGCTGCTCAGTGAGAAGACAACAAACATGCCAGCAGGAAAGGGGCTTTTAAATATGCAAATCACCTCCAGTTTGGGTTGACTAAATTGCTAAGAAGCTGCATGACTCAGCTATGGGCTGGAAACAACTGGAGGTCCCTGCACACTGGGTCTGAAGGGTCTGGCTCAGTGTGGCCAGGAAGGAGGACTGCCTGCCTTTGCCCCGAGGCAGGAACTGGGTCTGCAGACCTGGTCTCCACCTGCCAGCAGCCTGGGGAGTCAGAAGTAGCCTGGGCTTCAGCACCTAGGGCACCTCTGGCTGTGGCACTCGGCCTCCCTCCCCGTTTCCCTGCAGGAGGAGAGGTTCTTCCCAGTTGAGAGTGGGCCTGCAGAGTCACCTCACTGCTGTTTCTAGGACAAGCTGAGCTCCCTAGGACCTCACAGGAGATGGGCTGGCAGTGGCTCTTTTGCATATTCCAACAGCCTGGAGAAAATAGCTAGAGGGCAAAACAGCCCTTTCCCAACCCCTCCTCTGGGATCTGGTATGAGATCTGAGACTCCATCCCACCATTCACACAGCCCCCTGAAGCAGGAGTGGGGGAGGAGGGAGTGCAACCTGGGTCTGAGACCTGCTCCCAGGGAGAGAAGGGGCTGAGTAAATTATCCTGCTGCACAAGCTGACCAGAAAATCACTAGGCACATCTGGCCGGGCTTGAATGAAGCACAGAGAGAACAGGCCTGGCTGGGGTGCAGGCATCAGGATCCCAGAAGGTTAATGCACCCATATAGACAGGAGCTGTAAGGTTGGTCCTGCTCACTCGTGGGTTTTTGTCATCTGAGGTTCTCAGATCTCAGAGTGGCACCCCACTCACAAGGTCAGAGGAGTCACTGAATTGCCAGCATATGGATGTCAAGTCCAAGCCCCTAACATTGATGATTCTGAGTTGGCTGCATATAGGACCTTTCCTGTGGAGTTTTACTAAAGCCACAAGTAAACATGTGTAGCCTGGCTGGACCCTTTCCTTCATCCCTCCTTTTCATCCTCCTTTCCTTCCTCCTTCCTTCCCTCCCTCCCTTCTTTCCTTCCTCTACCTCCAGAAAGTATAATCTTACGCAGCTGGCCAATGCCTCACAGAGTTGCCTTGGAGATGGAATGAAATAATTCTGTGAGTGTGCCTAGCACACAGCACCCAGATGTCAGCTAAACTGGAAATAAACATGAAATGATCAGAAAGATGGGCACCCACAGTGCTGGTAAGTCTCAGTTCATTCCTCACTGATAAATGTGGGGAAAGTGCAGGGTTTGTGGGGAGGTGAGAGAGGGAGCACTCACTCATTCATTTGGATATTAGCTGCACACACAGGGCTGGCTGGCTTCCCAAGGCATGGGAAAACGTAGGGAAACAAAGAATTACAAGGAGGCGGGAGATGGCTAAAACAGGATATGCTACACACAAGGGGGGCACTCCTCTCACAGGAACAGAGTCAGACGTCCCGAGTCCTAGAGGGCCTGTGGCACTAGCCTGAGGAACAGGGCTGCATGGAGGGATGAGGGGTGGCACAGACAAATCCAGGAGAGAGAGATTCCTGGGGCACCTCTGCAGTGAATGAGAAATTGAGGTGACTGTCACACACACACTATTTTGTGTATATGTGTGCATATACCTACACATTCCTATCATGGAATGGATGCAGAGTCCAGGTTTGTCAGAAATAAGCTTGATTTCTAAACGTTACCTTATAAGGCCTGCCCACACCCCCGCTGAGACCCAGCAAACGGGTGCCTCATCCTGTTAGAAGAGGCAAGGAGCCAATCTCAGGCTGGGAATGTGTGACTGTGCTCCCAGGGCACGCCCGCCCTGTGCCCTGCAGTGAGTCTGAGTGGAACCGGGGCATTCAGAGAAGCTGGGAGTGATAAGCTGAGCCACAGCCTCATCCTGACACAGCACCATCTCTTCCTGTGGCCTCGGATTTTAAAAATAGCAAGCCCTTCATTTCCTCTAGGACCTGTGACATGTGAGATGCCCCAGGCCTGGGGCACACATGTGCACGCATACACAGAACACACACACTCTTTACACACACATAATCACACACACAACCCTGCTTTCCTTGGCTCCACCCACAGATAGCCAGAGTATGGCCTTCACATTACAGGGGAACAAGGTCTGTTTGCAGAGAGCCTGGGGGGTGGGCTCCCTGAGCCCCCTGAGGCATCAGTGGTTCCAGGTGGAGCACAGAGACACGCTGGGCATCATAAATGCTCTCTGCGTTTCCTCTGATTGCTACCACATGGCCCGAGCTCCTTCACATACTTAGCAGATGTTCGGGGTGATCAGTGGGATTGCTGTCCCGGGCAGGGTCCTGAGGGGTGAGCTAGATTTCCCCCTTTTTTCCAGGTCCAGGACCTTGGAATTTGGCATGGAAGAGAGGAGAAGGGAACTCCATGGAAGTTCCAATACCTAAACATCACACCTTATTTCTTTTTAGGAGCTCAGAGAGAGATGGCACTGTGACCCAGCCTAGTCCGTCACCTCTATGTCACTGTTCTGAAATGAACAACTTCTGGTGGCTTGTCTAATCAGCCTCCAGGGAGGGGCGTGACAACTTGCATACAAAATCTCCTTGTAATTAAGAGCATGATTTTTAAAAGGGGTTCAAACCCAGCTCTGCTACTTTCCAGCTGTGGGTTCCTGAGGACACGGCTGGATGGCGCAACAGCATCAATATATATGAAACTGCGATGTTAACACAGTCTGACTCCTAGAGTTATTTGTGAAGGTTACCTAAGTTTATATATTTAACTAAGAATGTAAACTATTAAGATATTTCAGATCTGGTTGGTTAATAGCTACTGCCCTAAGTCCTCAAGCATCTCTCATCCCTGGCCCTTCCTTGGGGCTCCAGGACGTCCGTGATGCGGCTACTAAGGAGCCCACACTGGGCAGGCCAGGATGGGGAGGGAGGAGAGAGGGCCATGTCTGTGTCTGTGTCTCTGTGTGTGTCTCTCTGTGTGTGTGTGTGTGTGTCTGTGTCTGTGTCTGTGTCTGTGTCTGTCTGTATCTGTGTCTGTGTCTGTGTCTGTGTCTGTGACTGTGTCTGTGTCTGTGTTGGTCCGTGTCTGTGTCTGTGTGTGTCTGTGTCTGTGTCTGTGTTGGTCCGTGTCTGTGTCTGTCTGTGTGTGTCTGTGTCTGTGTGTGTCTATGTCTGTGTCTGTCTGTGTCTGTGTCTATGTCTGTCTGTGTCTGTCTGTGTCTGTGTTTGTCTGTGTCTGTGTCTGTCTGTGTCTGTCTCTGTGTCTGTGTCGAGGTGATGCCTGTGCCCAGCATGGCTCCGTATTTTGCACGTCACCCCTGCTCCATAGACTCTGTGACTCCTCTTTGCCTCTGTACACTCCACAAGTGCTCACAACACCCCCTCCTGGGGCTCTCAGTGGAAACAAGCCTTCTGTGAGTGCCAGCTGTTCCGCAGTCCACTGGTGAGAAGGGCACTGCAGGGCTTTCTCCTGGTTCTGAGCACGCGGTTCCTCCCCAGATTGGGCAAACCCAGAGGCACAGGCTCACAGCCAGAGAGCTTGGCCTTGCGTGATGCCCAGCTTCATTTCTAAATGTCTGGAATCAATGTCCACACTTCTGTGAAGTTAGGGAACCCCCAAGGCTAGTCTCTTGGGGCCACAGCACAGACTCATCAAAGTAAATATTTGTTAAAGAAATGGGAGTTCAGTCCCTGTAGTCCTACCACAACTGTGCACCATCCACCTCCCCTAGTCTGTAACCACTGTCTGAACTGATGACAGGGCAGGTAACAAGTGTGACAGCAGAGTCAGAAGACGTGAGTTCGAATCTCAGTTTTGCTATTATTTAGCTGTGGGTCATGAGGCAAGTCCCTACTCCCTCAATTCCACACCCGTGTCCCCTCTGGAGGGGGATACTGTAGAAGGAAGGAAAGGTGGAAAGCTTGCCATAGGGCCAGGTGCCTAGTTGGTACCTAAAACCCCCCTGAGGAAGGAGGTTTGGACTGTGCCCCTCCATGTCCATCTGGTGGAAGAAAGACACTCAAAAATACTTGAATATAAATTTTAAGTGGGAGTTGGTTGGTCCTGGGATCTGTAATGTAAACCACGCAAAAAGGGAAAGAGAGAGAGACTCAGTCAGGGCCCGAGTCAGGCATGTTCCTGCTCCTGTGCTGCTCCCAGGAGTACCAGAGAACCAGAGAACCTTCGCAGACACCGGCAAACACCGTGTGTGAAACACATGCAAAGAATGTCCTGCTGGATCTGACAGGCTGGCATTTTCAACGAATCCCACAAACTTCCTTCACCTGAGCACTTCACAGGCAAACTCCCTAAGAGCAGGCAGCAAACAGCCTCCAAAGGAGGGCTCCTGAGACTTCAAGGAGACATTGTTGGGAGGGAAAATGATATCTTAGATTTCAATAAATTCTGCACTGCCTAGATATCTTGAGTAAACTCATTCCATTTTTAAGGTTGGCTGCTCCTTAAATTTACTTCCTGAGGGAAACAGAGATTTTCAAACAATCACCGTCAGATCAACTTGAGAACGGGGGTTGGGGAAGGAGGCATGTTTCCAGCATTCTTAGTACAGGGACCGACTCTGGGTCATTACCTTAGGCAGGAGACAAAACACTGTTGAACTGGAAAAGTAATTTACTTTGAGTCAATGTAAACTGACCCTTGTTTGGTTTGTGCACTTGTCTCTGGCCTCACCCCTCCCCAGTTTGCTGTTCTTTTTTCATGCGAGTTGCTCTTTCTCCAGCTGGCTGCAAACCCTCTCCCCATTGCCATGTAAACAGCAGTCCCAGCCCTCCTTCCCAGGAAGCACTATCTACGTCACACTATAGATTTTGCAACCCCAGCTTGCTTTCCCAGCCCGCTCTTACTCAAGACCCTCTGTCCTCACTGTGCCGAGACCCAGCACGCAGCCAGAGCTCTGCTCTTGGGGCTGCAGATGAATACAGGCCACTCTGATGGATTTGCGTTTCAGATAAATAAAAATAATTCTTTTGAAAATAAGTATGACCCAAATATTACATAGGAATTATGTATACTTAAAAAACACACCTGTCATTTGTCTGAAATTCAAATTTAAGGGGATATCTCAGGGTGTTTTTGCTTTATTTTGTTTTTGCTATATCTGGCAACTCTATCTGCTATTCATCTTCCTTGCTTACACATCAGTGAAAAAGAAGGAAAGGGTCTGTGAATGGCCAATAAAAAGAGGTCATGAAGTCCATGAGCTCAATTTCAAACACTCTTCGAGGGAGAGCCTTTTAACCCTTCACCCAGTCTTTTTACACCAATTTTAATGAGGACTGTGGCAGGTTACCAGCGCATGAGGAAGATGGAATGATGCTGCCACAGAGGGAACCCCAGGCTGAGAAGCAGAAGACCTGGTTAAGAGTCTCCTGTCCCCCTTCTAGCCAGGGGATCTTTGATACACCACTTAACTCTTAGAAGTTTCAGGGGTTTCCCCCCCCCTTTTAATCAACAAATTGGCAATGATCCTACCTACCTTACAGAGTTGATATAAGGACTAAATAAAACAATGCATATGAAAAATGCTAAATAAGTATAAGATACTTGTTATCACAAAGAGACACTAACAGAATAAGTTGGTATGGTTTGACACTGACTTATGAATCATGCAAGGAAAAAAATCAAACCATAAAAATCAAACACAGAGCCACAAAGATAGCACCCTGAACATGTTTAATGTAGGCACAGAGCACCTGTACGCCTCAGTAAAACAGCACGGTCACTTCAGTCCACTAAGGCTCTGATGTTCAAAATCACAACTTCGGGGCATCAAGAAAGATTAGATTATATTCAGTGTATTCTGTTTTAAAAGGCAGTGAAGGGTTTTACCCAGGCAAATCTATCTAGACCCAGGGGCTTCAGTATTTGATATGGTCCCTCAGGAACCATGAGAATTGCTTTCTGAATATATATATATATTTTTTTATACTTTCTTAATACATATAAATATTTCTAAGTATAGAGAAGTAGGATGACTCATTAAATATTAACCACTTAAATTATTGGATATGCCTGGCACATGGTAAATTATATCTATAATTTACCATGTGCCAGGCATATCCACATACATGAGCTTTGTTCAAACCAACTGGCTATCATCTCTCTAGTAAACACTCACTGAGGGAATGCAGCAGTGGATGGATGAATTCCCAGGGTGAAGTTATAAAGTGCTGGAAACATGACATATCTGTGGCTGGATTAACTCTCCTGACGGGCTGGTGACAGCACAAGGCAGAAAGAAGAAAAGGCACCATATGTGACCAGGTGGGAATACAAAAAGAACTCTGCTCCATCACTGAAGCTCACCCAGCTCGAGGTAGAAGGAGGTAGTTGGCAATACAACTCAGCAATTATGTTCCTATTATAATCTGCCAGATTGGATGGGTTAATGGACCAAAGGGAAGACATTTCTGAAGATAATATTTAAGTGGTTAATATTTAATGAGTAATCCTACTTCTCTATACTTAGAAATAATTTGTTTTGGTTTCCTAACAGTGGATATGCCCCTTCACCACTCTAATGGTTCTAACCCACTAGGGCAGGTACAGTCTTGCCTAGCAACAGGGAATTAGCCCCTAAAAGGGTTCTCCTGAGCATTACATGCAACTCTGAGCTTAATGGGGATCTTGGGGCTGGACAGGTGAGCTGAAATAAGCCAATCCAGCAAGACTAACCCATTCAAATAAAATTTCACCTGTCAAACTTCCTATTAAACAATTAGTTATGCCTGAATGTAGTCCATCAAACAGGTGATATATTATGTGGGGCAGTGGGGGGAAGAGTGTCAAAGAGGATGACCAAGAGGGGCTTGTGCTCAGGAAATTCATTTCTAAACCAGCAACAAAACCCACAGAGGCAAAAAGATAACCACAGACTCTTGCTAAGGAAGCACCCTGACAATGCCATTACAAAAGAGGACTGAGCAGGAGAATGTCTCAGGCTCGAGATAAGGCTTGTGGCAACCTATGTGAAATGCAAACCTAGCAAAACATCATCTCCCTGTACGAAGATTCTATAGCTACTCCAAAATATGCCGAAAAAGGCAGGATCTCACCTGTGCTGACGTGAAATCCTAAGAAAATTGGACCTAAAGGGGTTCCTAGAGATCAGATCATTTAATCACTCATTTGAACAAATGATAAAGAGAAAGGGCAAAGGAGAATGATTATCAGGTGCCAGCTCTTAACATGTCCTTGATTAATCCTCACAATAATTCCAGGAAGTACAGAACATAATCGTTCACAGATCATTTGCTCAAAGTCAGACAGCTCATAGGTGGTGAGGAACCCAGGACTGTTTAACAAATGCCCAAGCTCTTTCCTCCCTGTGCCAAACCTCCACCGGTGAGGACCAGAAGGGCAGCACAGCGGGCTAGGCCCAGGCTCTGACTGAGTCCAGTGCGTTCTTCACTCCCTTGAAGGTGCCTACACTGAATTCCATTCAGTGTCCAAAGAGGGCTGGGAAACCAAGGTCCTGTGGCATAAATTAAACTATCAAACATTTATTAATATCTTTTTTCCCCCAAGGACATTTCAGATATGGATCAAATCAATCCCATTTCACTAATATTCTAGGATCTATCCAAATTCCTTTGTTGTGTCAGAATTTTGCTTGTCTTATCTATATAAGGATTCCCCTGGCTAGGGTCTAGCCATATTTTGTTAAGGAGTAAATATAAAAATGATACTGTAGATTCTTATTTAATGCCACAAAAGGATGGTATGTAATTAAAGAAAAATAAGGTTACACAGAAGTAAGTGTCACAGGATTTTTTAATTATGTATTTACTAGAGGACCAGTGCATGAAATTCATGCACATGGGTGTGTCCCTCAGCCCAGCCTGCACTCTCTCCAATCTGGGATCCCTTGAAGACTGCTGGCTCCCAACTGCTCTCCTGCTTGCCTTCCTGATTGCCCCTAACTGCTTCTGCCTGCTAGCCTGATCACCCCCTAACCACTCCTCTGCCAGCTTGATTGATGCCTAACTGCTCCCCTGCCAGCCTGATTGCCTCTAACTGCCCTCCCCTGCAGGCCTGGTCACCCCAACTGTCCTCCCCTGCAGGCTTGATCACCCCTAACTACCTTCCCCTACTGACCTGATTACTTTCAATTTCCCTCCCTTGCAGGCCTGATCTCTCCCAACTTCCCTCCCCTGCTGACCATCCTGTGGCAGCCATCTTGTGTGTTCTAGTGACATGTGGGCAGCCATCTTGAGTGTTCTAGTGACAGTCAATTTGCATATTACTCTTTTATTAGATAGGATAGAGAGGCCTGGTATATGGGTGGGGGCTGGCTGGTTTGTCCTGAAGGATGTCCCAGATCAGAGTGGGGGGGTTCACTTGGGGCATGGTGTGGCCTTGGCCAGGGGCCTGTAGTGATTTTCAGGCTGGCCACACCCCCTGGTGACCCAAGCAGAGGCTCTGGTATCTGGGATTTATTTATCTTCTATAATTGAAACTTTGTAGCCTTGAGGGGAGGCCAGGGCTGGCCAGGGCTGTGGGAGCTTGGCTTCCTCCATCACCAGGGGAAACCCAAAACCTTCTGCTCTCTCCAGCTCCATGGCTGCTGTCATTTTTGTTGAGATTTGTTTATCTTCTATAATTGAAACTTTGTAGCCTTGAACAGAGGCCAGGCCCGGCCAGAGCAGGTGGGAAGCTTGGCTTCCTCCATTTCCAAGGAAACTCAAACCTCCTGCTTGCTCTGTAGCCACAGCCATCTTGGTTGGGTTAATTTGCATACTCATTCCTGATTGGCTGGTGGGCATGGCTTGTGGGCATAGTGGAGGTACAGTCAATTTGCATGTTTCTCTTTTATTAGTGTAGATGTGTTTATATGATAAAGGCTGGAAGGATATATGCATGTAATATCTCTGAGGTCTGGGAATTTCAATGGATTTTTCTTTTTTACTTTAAATGTCTTTTAATTTTTCTATGATGATTATGTATTACTTGTGTAATTATAATATAAAAATTATTTTTTACATTAAAATAAAGGCTATTACTGAAATCTGGGGAGTGAGGGGGGGAGAAAGAGGGAAGGAAGCATTTTTCCTGTAAACCAATATTGTAACTCTTAAGATGATCAAGTTATCCCATACAATTTGTAAAACTGGTTTAAAGTAATAAATTTAATAGCTCTATTTGGGGATTTGTTGCAAGGAGGAGACAGATCCATGGGGGGAGGGACATGGGGGAGTCCTCTCATTTCCTCAGGCCTTTATAACCCTATTCCACATCCAAGGGCACCCACTTTAAGGCATCCAAAATCCTTATGCTTCCTTGAACACTGGATCACTCATTGGGCCCCACTAACCAAGTTCCTGTCTGCTCCAAATTCACTCACTTGAAAGTCTCCTTTCCCACCAAAATTATTCCCTCAGGTTTCATCCAGTCTCTTGGGAGCAGCAACAGAATGATTTATGTCCAAAGAACAGCTTAGATGAACCATCTGTGGTCACTGCCCACTAGCTGGAAGGAACTCCAGCTACACTAAGTGCTACTGGTGGGCAGAGAACAACTATGGCTTGCAGGCCACTAAACACAACCAGTCCTGCTGAAGGTACTGGTCCATTGGTCTTTGAACCAATGTTCCCCTTTCCCCCTCCTCAGCATCTATTTTTGGCAGTCCCTGCCCACAAGGGGCTCACCTTGGGGCCTCGTCTTGCTCTTGATTCCATGGTGATGCTATCATGCCCACACAGATGCCCATGTCATTCATATTCTCTGACTTACTTAGAAGTAAGTAAGTAAGGGGATCATTAACCTTGCTAGACACCAAAGAGGCTATGACGACGACGACGACGAAGAAGAAGAAGAAGAAGAAGAAGAAGAAGAAGAAGAAGAAGAAGAAATAATAAAAGAAAAAGAAGAGCAGGAGGAGGAGGAGGAGGAGGAGGAGGTGGTGGAGGAGGAGGAGGAGGAGGAGGGGGAAAAAGAGTTGCCACCTTATTTTGCTACAAGCCCTTCCAATGCTAAGATTTATGGCTTCCCTTAAATTGCAGAGTGCTATCAATTTGTATATAACCAACAGTGGGGTCTGTAGCTGACCATGGCATGCTCCAGCAGTGGAGGAAAGCCCAGACTGGCTCAGAGCAAGTGGCTGGTGGTGGTGAAGGTGGGCTGTGCAGGGAGGGGACTCCAACACTGAGAACTTGGACTTCATCCTCAGACAGTGAGTGTAGTGTTGAAGGAGGACAAGGGCACAATCAAGGAGAGTTTGATGGCAGTCTGTGGCATATTGTAGCTACAATATGGGTCCTAGAAGAAGGGACCAAATCAGGGGTCAGAGGAAGGGTGTGGTCACTGAAGCTTTCAGAGAGAGTAACCAAGGGCCCAGATTCTGGCTCAGGACTCAGAGTCCTGCATCTGACCTTCCTACCCCATGGCCCTGCAGCATGGTCCTCAGCTCCTCTGGGCAGCTTTTTTCCATGGGTGACACCACATGACAACCTGCCCTCAGAAGGATCTCGCAGGGAGGCTGCACTGAGCTTTGTTAAACTGCAGAGCACTATACAAATGTTAGCTATTATTATTAAATGGCTGAGACAGTATTTTGTCAGTGGCTTAGTTCTGCCTGGTTGAACACTACTCTCTAAATATCTCACCAAATACCAAACAGGACTTTATTATTTAGGGAAGAGATTCAGAAGCTTTCATGGAACACTGGAAAATCTAAACAGCAGCTAAAAACACAACTATCCCATCTTCCATGAAAAGCATCTTCACTGGATGGGGCTGTGAGCTCCTGATCACTGGGACACCCTGCAGCCAGAGAGAGCCTACACCTGGCCTGAGGGTGCTGAGCTCCAAAGAGGGGCCAGGATCTGGGGAAATAGTGTGAAGACAGGGGTGCTCACATGGCCCCAGCCAATGATCCTGGCTCACTCTGGGTTTGCTTGTCCAGTGATTTACCCTGAGTGCTCATCTGCCTCTACAGGAGCAGAACCTAGTCTACAGAGACCACGGGAAGAACCAAAGTTCCTGACTTGGAGCCATAGATCTTAGCGCTGGAAGGGCTTGTAGCAAGATTGTCTCTCTTCCTGTGTATCTTCCACCAGGCGGTATCATTTCTTAGTATCTAGCAATGAGCCCAGTACATGGTCTGCTTTCAATATATAGATACTGGGTGCTTGTATAACTAGATGCCTGGATGGACAGATAGATGCATGATGAATGAATAAGTAGTTCTATTGCATTTCTGACCCATTCTCTAATCAAGAAAATACCAACCTGCTGCTTCCCTCTCTCAGAGGAAGCCACCTTTTTCTTCCCGTTTCTCACTCTTAAAAAGAGAAAAACCTGTCCCTGTGAGCCTCACCTGACCCAACAGCTCCACCCCATCGGCTTCTTTCTTCCATCATCTCTGCCTGTGAGGAGGTCTGTGAACTCTGAGGGCTGCTGGGATCCAGAAACCTCCTCCCCTGGACACCCTGGAGGCTCCTAAAGAGGAGAAAATGGCTAATGTCTTGGCATGGGCTCTTCCCTGGGTGTGGGATGAGAACATTCAGGGTTGAAGAGAAAAACCCTCTGGGAGGTAATAGATTGCTATTTACACATTATGTTTTCATTTACATTTTCACAAAGCACAGAGATCCCCTTTAAACCCTCATCTCTGGTAAACAGACCATTCCTGCCCATCTGAGTCACACATCTCCGGGCAGCCAGACGTCCTGACTCACTGGTATTGAAATCTCTGGATTCCCAATACCACAGAGCTGCTAAAAATAGACACCACGTACCTGGGCCCCCACATAGGACCAAGACAAATATGGGTCTTTAAAAATTGCTGCCCTACCTGTACCATAAAAACCCAATGGGGACTATCATTGTCTTCTCCCACGTGGTCTTCAATTTAATAAAGCGACCTCGAATCCTTTGGGAATCAACAGGCTATGTGGACAGATACAACAGACAGAAAGCAGGACAAAGATGAAGTAATTATGCCTAACACATCCTACTTGTTTTTATTAGAAAAATTTAGATCTTTAAATTAGCACAGGGGTATTTTCACAGCAGTGGTAGGGAAATGAAACTTCTACATCCATGCTTTGATGGTAGTTTCTCCCTTGAGAATCAATGTGGCTTAAAATAGTTTAGGAAATTGTCACTGAGAAACAAAGAGGATGCTTGCAGAGGCTTTTTATTTATTGTTTTTTTTGGGGGGTGTTATTTTTTTGAGTAGTTTTATATATCCTTTCAAAGCTTTGAGATCTCTTTTTCTTAAAATCTTATAGCTTTTCCCACTCCTCACAAACTATTTGTACTCGAGTGGCCTTTGGACACACCTTGATTTTATTTCAGCTTTACTTTTTCGGGCAAAGCCATCTACACCACTGTCATGTGTTCTTTTGGGCAAAATTGGTGACAACTGACTTCATTCTGAATCTCCACTCTGGAATTTACCACTTCTCTGCCTCATTGACCTCTCAACCACCCGGAAGGAAGTCCAGAGGTAGTCGTCACTCTGGTCAACAGCTGAGACTCCGATGCTGGAGGAGCAGATGCTGGGAGGGAGAGGTCACTCCATAGCAAGTGGCAAAGTAGGTCCTAACCCAGGGTCCCACTGGGAGGCCCACACAGGAGAAGCATTTGGAAGAAGAGAATAGAGCAGACCTGCTTTCCGGGGATGGAGACATATGGACATCTTGCTCTGTCTGAAAGGCTGTTAACCACAGAAAAATGCATTTCCCCCTTCTACATTCCCATATCTTTTTTCATTTCAGGTCACCTTTTAGCTAATGGGCTCAACACAGAGTAGGTGACCTAAAGAACGTCACCTCTGGAGACTCTTCAAGAGTAAGGAAACAGCTCTGGAAATAATAAATTGCAGCTGTTTGTTTTAATTCCCAATGACTTCCAGCAGGTAGGAGGCTGCAGGCCCAGGCCAGGGGGCCTAAACTGTTGAGGCCACTTGTGTAGCAAGAACTGAAACTCTGGCAGCCAGGTGAGACTGCTGGGTGAGTGACAGCAATGGCGGTAGTCACAGTCACACTCTGGCCTTCGGGGACTGACACACTATGACTGCCAACATCTAGACATCTTCAGACAAGGCTGGGCCATCACTAGCGTGGTGGCATGTGTAAGAGCCCTGAGTCAGGCTCTCAGGTGCCACACCAGAGGTATCTTAAAGACCCATGGGGGTGCAGCTTGAAGAAGGGCGACAGAGGTCCTGGGAATGCAGCTTCGGATATTTAAAAATGAGTCATGGGCTTGTCTTTCTCAAACACACAATAGGCACCCTAAAAGGTAACATTTCCACTGAATTTAGGAGTGAAATAAAATTGATGAGAGTCAATTGTGCCAGGCCTTTGGTATTCACCATCTCATTAATCCTTGCAATCATACCACAAGATAGTCAATTTTTGCCTTTGTTTTAAAGCTGAAGAAATTGAGACTCAATGAAGTTAAAGAATTTGCTGGAAGCCACACAGCTAAGAAGTGAAGCCATGAATCCTGACTTGTCAGACTTCAAAGTCCACTTTTGTCTCATGATAGCACAATTCCTCTCTTAAAACATTCGCCCAGTTTGCCAAGCGGAAGTTGAATCATCCTAATGAACCAACACCACAGGCTTTTCAAGCCTGGAGGGAGGTCTCCTGCCTCCCGCTTTAGCTCTCCACAATCCTGCCGCATTGGCGAGGGCTGACATGTGCTGCGAGATCACTAAGACAATGCTGTGTCTTCATTCTCCTCAGAGTAGGTCGGACTAAGAGGGCCAGATTGGAACTTCCACCCTCTCTCCCCTGATAAAACTTTTTGACTATTTGGGGGCAACCTGTAAAAAAAAAAAAAAAAAAAAAGTGTATAACCATGGAGAGCCCACCTCCATGAGGTAAATTCATCTGTCCGGGCAGGAGCAGTGCTGGAACAAACCACCTCACCTTCCTGCCCAGGGTGAGCTGACAAGGATAACCCATGGGGTAGAAGGAATAAGGATCTAGAGGCCATTGGACTGACCTAATCACCAATGACCCAAAGGAATGTGACGTGATCTGTCTGAGTCTCTGTCCCTCCTCTAAGGATCATGATTCCTTCCCTGACTTTCTCATGGCAGTCTTGTGGGAATTTGGGTGAACAGTGCTTTGAACACCAAAAAGAGAGCCCAAATGTGAGGCATTTCTTCTGAGGGCTCTCTGAACAGAGTGAATGGTGTCGCTATGCCATGTATTTTTGTTTATCCACTCTTTATAAAGTGCTCTGGATGCCAAACTCAACCTCTCCCTGCAATGGCTCCTGCAGGTATGCCCTCTGAGGTGACAGGGGACATGGGGTCAGCGCCATCCTAACAGCACCGGCTCCTTGCTCCTGAGGGCTCAGTAAATAAGCTTTGGAAGTGGACTGGACATTAGGTTAATGCTCCTGACACTCAGATCACTCTGGGATGAGAATTCCAGCAGAAAAAGAAGAAAGACAGATGCTTGTTATTTAATAACAAGCCTGAGGAAACGAAGATGGAGAGAAGGAAACAAGCAAGAGGACTAGTCAGGATGGGAATGCAGGACCAGCAGCCCAACTTTCCGCTGCTGGTGAGGCCTGGGGGCTGGTCAGGTTGGGAAGAAGAAGCACAGGTTTTGGAGTCATTAGACCTCACTCGGAACTCCTGGCAAAACTCATTTAATGTTGGCCTGGCGTAATCATTTCATCTCTCCAAGGCTCAGTTTCCTCATTCCCTTGGGGATGAAAGAAGATTCTGTAGCGACCACCATGAGGCGTCGGAGAGCTGCCCTCCACATCGTCACCTGACATCAACCTGTCCTCCTGCTTCTCCATCTTCATCCCTTTTTTCAAGAGCTGGGAGTGGGGCAAGTAGGGGCTCAGGACTGTCCACGTGCTAGACTTCACTCATGTGGCCACAGAAAGGCTCAAACTCTCATTGCTACTTTGATTGTTGTTCCTGTTTTCTGATTTTAGAATACTTGCACATGATAAAAAATGTGATATTATTTAAAACTATTAAAAAGTAGGGCAATGCTGCACCAAGAAGCACACCCTTAAGATGTTGACATATGTTATGCCAGGTTTTTAAATTAATATGTTTAATGTAATTGAGATTCTACTGTATGTACATTATATTCTGGTATTTCATAGGACATTGTAAGATAAGCATCTGGTCATATTGTTAAAAACTCTTCAGAGACATCATTTAGTGGGGTCACACCAGTCCCTATTTATAATAATAAATGCGTGATATGCTAATTAGACCAGACATCCTTGCAGACTACCTTCTGGATGAAGCCGGGGCTGCGAATGAAGCCCAGGTCCCAGATGCCAGAGGGAACCTGGTGCTAGCAGCCAGGTCAAGGAAGGCCTACTCTTGCATGAATTTCATGCATTAGGCCTCTAGTTGTTTAATATTTAGGCTATCTCCAACATCCTACTTTCGAAAATAACACTGTAATAAGATATTTGTGAATAAATCTCTGCATAGTTATATATTTTCTTTGAGTAGAAGTGGGGCTTAAAGTTATGAATATTTCTAAGGTTCTTAATACACGTTGCCAAGTTGCATGCCAGAAAAATTGGGCCAAGCCATCCCTGCCAACAAGGCTCAGGAGTTCCTTCTTGTCTCATCCCTTATCCTTAATTAATTCTAGAGGCCCAAACAGGGCACTTGCTATTGTTTAACGTTTTATCTTGAAACAATTTCACACTTGCAGAGAAATTACAGAAATAATAAAAGGTACTCATATACTCCTCACCCAGACTACCCAATTGTTAACATTTTGCGACATTTGCTTTAGAAATCCTCTCTAGATAGATAGAAAGATAGAAAGATACAGAGCTTGATGTACATATGTAATACACACACACACACACACACACACACACACACACACAAATATATGTATAATTTTTTCCAAATAATCTGATACTAACAAAGGCAATGGATCTTTCTAAATACTTCAGTATGTATTTCATAAGAATAACGTCATACTCACATAGTGTGATTAGCAAATTCACAAAATTTACATCTATAAATTCTGTATTTTATCTGGAGATCTTAAATTTCACCCAATGTCCTTAATAGTAGAGAAAAAAATCAAGTCCAGGATTCAATTCAAGATCATACCTCTTTAGTCTCCTCTAATATGGAATAGTTCTCTCAGCCTTTGTCTTTCATGACCTTGACATTATTTTAAAAGAACAAGCCAGGATATTTGTAGAATGTCCCTTACTATAGTAATTTTGGGTTTGTTTGATAGGTGCTTATGGCTAGATTAAGGTCATGCATTTTAGGTAGAAATACACAGTAGTGAAATTGTCTCCATTTTAGAGTGTCATATCAGGAAGTACATGATGTTGGTGTGACATCTATATAATAGTAGGTATATTGTATATAGAAACACACGCCTATTTAAATGCAATGTTGTGTCAAAATTTCAAAGCAATCGATAAAGAACTTTCAAAGATTTAAGATTTTGAACAAACATTTACAATTTTATTTATATAGATATAGAATTTTTAAAAATATATTTTTATTGATTTCAGAGAGGAAGGAAGAGGAAAGAGAGATGGAAACATCCATGATGAGAGAGAATCATGAATCAGCTGCCTCCTGCAAGTCCCCTACTTAGGATCGAGCCCACAACCCAGACATATGCCCTTGATTGGAATCGAACCTGGGACCTTTCAGTTTGCAGGCTGACGCTCTGTCCACCAAGCCAAACCAGCCAGGGCTCTGATGTAGAATTTCTAATTTATTGAAGTTAGAAGTATCATCAATTTTTGTAACTTGTTCCATTGTTTTGAGCTATTAAAGTTCTCCCCCAACCAGGGATTTGACACTCACTTCTATTTTCTTCTTTTTCCATTAATTTATTTAATAAACTTGGAATATACTGTGGCAATCTGTATGCGATGAGGATAGAAATTGCTTTGACGTTTTTTTCCAAGTAGCTAAGCAATTGTCCTAGCACCATTTATTATATAATCCTTCCCTTCATCACTGATTTATCATTGTTGTTTTTAGAAATAGCTCTTTGTATCTCCATCTGGTCAAGTGGTTTTTAGAAAGGTTGCAGGGTAAGCTGTTTTTCTCTCCTAAGCTCACATAATTTAGAATCTTGGAAAAAAGGAGAACACTGGCTAAGCATCTCACCTATAGCCAAGCTTCTGGAACTCAAATCCAGGTCTACCACTTTACCACCTGGAAAATGGTTATAATAACTATGAGCCAAAAACACTTACAGTGCTTAAAGCAGTAAATGTTAGTCATTTATTATTATTTTTATAATTATGTTGTTGTTTTTATGTTAACCCCTTTATGTCTTAGATTGGAAACTGAGGCTCAGAAATGTATCCTGACTCTTCCAAGTCACACATCCAAGCCCTCCCATACTGAGGCATCTCCCACAAGAAAGTAAAAAAGACAGGTCCTCTCTCATCTCCTACTCTGGCAGAGGACCATCACCTGCTTATGCAAATTATACTCAGAGAGGAAGGGGGATGGAGATGGATGGGGAGAAGGGAAAATGCAATTCAAATAGCGTGTGTGATACCATCTACCCCTACACTCAGCACATGTACACCCTCTGCAAATAGGAAAAATTCCAGCTGTTCACCTAGTATTCCTTAGCTCCAATGACCCTTTCCAGGAGATATCATCTCACCAAGTTGGGTGGATTTCCAAAAACACATTAAATATGTGTTTTCTTTTTAATCCTGTGAGGATTTTTTTTTTTTCATTATTGAGACACACACAGAGAGAAACATAGATGTGAGAAAGAAACATCCTTTGGTTTCCTCCTTTGATACCTGCCCCCACCAGAGATTGAATCTACAACCTCAGTATGTGCTCTGACTGGCAATCAAACTTGAGATCCTTTCGTGCATGGGACAACACTCTAATCATTTAGCCATATTGCCAGGGCAGAGAAATATATATATATATATATATATATATATATATATATATATATATATATTTATTTATTTAAAAATACATGTATTTTTATTGATTTCAGAAAGGAAGGGAGAGAGAGAGGGAGATAGAAACATCAATGATGAGAGAGAATCATTGATTGGCTTCCTCCTGCATGCCCTTTACTGGGGATCAGGCCCACAACTTGGGCATGTACCCTGACCAGAAATTGAACCTTGATCTCCTGGTTCATAGGTCAATACTCTACCACTGAACCACATCAGGAGGGCAAAGATATGTATTTTTAAAAACAGCATGGCCTTAAATGCAAACCAATTTCTGTACTTCCATCTGGGCCTCAACTGCCCCAACTACAGACTTTTAATCTGTATGAAGCAAACCCAGCTGCTGGGCCTTATGCGGAAGTGAAAAGCCATTCTGCAGCCTGGCAGAGTCCTGTAGGATTTGTGGGGGACTTTTTGTTAACTATTAATACAAAGACCATGACAGTAATGCCATAGCCACCTATCTCACACATTTTTTGTCTTATGTCTTTCTTCTGTCCAATTCTGTTCTCCAAAGTAAACTTCATAAAGTGCATGCAAGCCATGCTTAAAACTTTCCCATGGTTAAAACTTCTCACCGTGTTCTCACTTTCACACAGCCACACGGCTTCCACAGCGGGTAAACAAAAATGTCTTCCTCTTGTTGATATGCTAAACATAAATTTTTATTTTATTTTTTTTAGAATCAGAGTCTGAGGTAACAAGTCAAGGTAGATTGTGTGGCACATGCAGAAAAGCACTGCTTACTTGATGCCAAGCCTGAAGACACTGAATTCGTTCCTGAAGGCAGACACACGGGCCCACACCAATGGGTACAGCACCACTGCAGAGGCCCTGAGCCTTTCTTGTGAGCAAGTTTCCTTGCTTGGTTTGAATAGAGCAAACAGCTATCATACTATCAAGACAGAGGATGTGATTCTGGCTAATAAACTATAGAGTTGCATGTGTTTAAAAAGTTAAACTAATTAAAGAGTAGAAAATGTTGATCCTATTATTCCACTAATCAAAACCATTGTGAAATTACACAAAAAGTACATGTTTCTGGGAGAGAAAACACATGGAGACTACAATGTAGTCATTAGAACGGCAGCATCTACCAGGGACCCTGGTGTCTGCACACCCACTAGGTGGCCAAAGGGACCCAGAAGCCATTACACACCCTCACTATCAAGAGCACTTTTTAGTTCTCTGTCACAAAAACAGAAGGTGCTCGCAGCAAACTTTGCTCACACCCATACTGTTGTTGCTCCAGACAAAAATCCATCTGAGAGGTAAAATTAGAACAGCGTGTTGAACAGGACTTATCTCACCTGACTCTTTTGCAGACAGATCCCACTTGGTCCCAGGTGAGATGCTGCACTGCCCGAGTCATTCTGAGAGTCTGCACTGATGGCCTTGTCTACCTCACTACAGGAACCAATGGCACCATAAAGACGATGCATTAACAGTAACTAAAGGACTTTCTAATTGGGCTGACAATAAAACCCCCAGCTAGTCATCACTTTCTAGTCACAAGAGAATGGCAAGTAAGTGGCCTGAGAACAGACCCATTGGTGTTCGTTCACTCAGTTCCAAACTTATGTGAAAGTTATCATCCTACCTGCCCGACTAGGTTCTCTGTACCAAAGAAGCTCACACTGGTCTGAAGAGTGCTGACCCACAACACACAACAGCACACACCTGACAATCTGGGCCTACCCATCCATCTCCACCTCCAGGTCATGTCACTACCTATTTTGGGAGCAGAACTAAGAGACAACTTTCGACAATTTAAAAGAGAAAGAGATTTTTTAAAATATTAGAATCATGATGGATTTATTGCTATAATAACATCATGCCCCTTTGGGCAGACACTGTCCAACTAGGGGAACTGAACATACACAGGGACGTTCTGCTGCCCGTACAATAATAAGAATGAGCAGATCAGTTTGAGAGATCCATGCTGCTTACCTGAACCTTCAATGCTCAGCTATCATTTTAGGGGCAACAGATGTCACAGTAAGCACCCTCTGCGCTCTCAGTACTTGAAGAGAAAAGAAGCAAGCAGCATTGCCTCCTTAATGGATCTAACAAGATTGCTCTTTTGGCTGAGGTTTTATCAAAATTCTCCTTTGCAAAGAACTGGTTCCCTGTCTAGGGCATATGAGAGATGTGTTCTCCTAAGAAGTGATTACATAATCTTATCTTTTGGATTAGATATTCAAGAAGACAGCCCATAGGTGAAGAAGGAAGATAAGGCGAGAGGAGCCATCCGTGGGCTTTCCCCCAGGGTGCCAGTTTTCAGACATAACCTCACCTCCCAGGGCTTTCATGTCTTGCCCCTGTCCAATTCTGTTCTTCAAAGTAAGCTTCATAGAGTGCATATAGGCCACGCTTAGAACTTTCCCATGGTTAAAACTTCTCGCCATGTCCTCACTTATCACCAAGTCTAGTCAGGTGTAATTTTTTTCTTCAGATTCCTTCTTCTTTATGAGTACATATAATGAGGCAAATGAACTTTCATCTTGCTTTTGACAAGACAACCCTCCAATTCACTATCCTTCCAACTAAACGGTTGAATTATCCCCCAATTTCATTTCTTTCCTAGTCATGTTCCAACCAGCAGTGTCATAAGGTAAGCTAACCAATCAGGTTCATGCATTCTGAACTCCTGTCTAACCATACAAACGACTTACAGAACTAAACTGAGGTCATCCTCATGGTACATTAGAAGGGGATGGAGCATGAGGTCCTCTGGTCAAAAACTGTCCTTCTACAGTGGACTGCGGCTAGCTCCACAGAGCTAGCTACTGTCAGAATCAGGACTTCTGACTCTATCAAGGAACTTGACCTTCTTTGTGAAGGAATGGAGGACAGTCACCTAATAACTCAATTGCTCAATCAACCCAAGTCTTTGTTTGGTTCATTATATACGCCTGCAGTATGTTTCACTTTGTAAGATTTGCAAAGGAAGTATAAGCACAGTGGTTACCCCTCAAAAACATCAGTTGCTTCTCAAAGTGTGGTCTCCAAGCATCTGCATCAAAATTTCCAGAAGAGTGTGTCAAAATGCAGACTCTGAGGCCCCAGTTCAGACTTATGTAATCAGGTTAAATTCCAGAATGTGCACTAATATTTTTAAATTTGCCATTTTTAACAAAATTCCCAGGTGATATTAATGAACATGAAACAAGTGCTCCCTTTGAAGAAAGGCAGGTCACATACCATAAATAATCTCCCCACTTCTAGTCTCTTCTCTCCTCTTTCTCCATTATCCTTTCTCTCTCCCTGCTTTTCTTAGTCCTTCCTCAAAATCCCTTCTTAAAAATTAGTAATGAAGAATAAAATGTTCCTCCTCTGGTGAGGCCTGGCTTCCCACTCGCTGCCTCAGAGCCTCTGAGCACCCTCACATGTCCTTCCCCCACGATGACCAGCAGAGGGTGCAAGCAGGCTGGATGTCTACTCTACATGGTGGGGAGGACCCTTGGGAAAAGCCAGGAGCAGATGCAGTGGGGACTGATGTGGTGGTCCGAAGAAGATCTCCCTTCAGTTCCCCACTTCCTTCCTGCTCTAGAGAAAGTGCCCGCCACCGCAGAGCTGGCAGCCTGAGTGCCCCCAGGTAAGAGGTTAGGGCAATGCCACGCCATGCAGGTGGCCAGAATGGTCTTACGCAAGTGAAGTTGGCAGCTGTTATTGACTTGCAAGAAAGCAGGAAAAAACCTGCCTGCCCTCAAAAGGGATAAAAGTGAAACAAACGTGTCTCCAGGGTTTCTCTGTGTGCCAGGTTCTGTGCTCTATACTTCATGTGCACAATTTCACTTCATCCCCATGTTACAAGCGATACAGTGGAGAGCCCAGAGAGTTTGTGTAATGCAGCCACGTTCACACAACTAGTGAGGGTCAGGATTTGGTATGTGACTCCAAGCCTATATTCCTTCCAATAAACCATACAGTATATCATGATCCAAAATAAAAAAAAAAGACAATTCAACCATTAGGCAGTTACTTGTTAGGGACTGCCTCTAGGAGTCCTCTGTTAAAACAAATGCCCCTAAGGAAGTGCCCTATTAGGGAACTAATCTACCATTTCCTGACCAAATACTAGTACTGTCCAGGGAGCTCAGTGGGTAATCTCTAATGTGAGAGGAGCTCAGGAGACTGGAGCCTAGACGGTGTTCGTAGTGGGCAGTGACTGCTCAGGAAGGGATGAGTGTGGCATCTCTGCAACCCAAGGGTCCCCGAGAGAGAGAAGGGAGCTGGAGCAGGACAGAGCACTTCACAGCACTAAAGAGGGTGTGCAGATGGCAAAGCTTTTTGGAAAGAGAGTCCACGCCCAGGTACAGCTTTGTAAACTGACCTGGATTTCAATCTGTGTGACCTGGGGTCAGTCATTTAACTTCCCTGAGCCTCCGTTCACTCACCTGTGAAAATGGAGATGAAGTGCCCTTCTCAGAGGGTTGTGGTGAGGATTAAATAGCTAATGCAAAGCGCTTTGTGCACAGTAGGTTCTCACAGCTTTTCCATGGGGTTCATCAGGAGGAGCACAGGACAAAGGCAGGAGAGGAGAGAGAGATCCAGCTGGGCCCCTGGCAGGGCCACCTCCCCCCCCCCCCCCACGCCCTGCCAGGCGGGCCTGTCCAGGAGCTGATTTATGGAGCCTGTTTATTTTCTTTTCACATTTTAGTGGCCTTTGGAGCCTGACACAGGCCTGCCCTGCTCCCTGCCTCAGACAGGAGGGCAGAGCAGAAAGGCTGCTGAAACCATCGGACCCTGGAACCACTCCTCCTCCAGCAGCTGTGGGCTGCGGGCGCGTGTTCTCCTGGGCAGGCGCCTGAGCAGCAGGGTGGGGTGATCCTCATGCACAAATGAAACTGTGGGGCAAATCCTGCGTGTCATCCAGGCACATGTTCAGTGCCATGGTCAGGGGTGTGTGCAGAAAGGTCATAGCTATTTCCTTCTTGGCTCAAAGAAGAGAGAATATGAAACATAAAAAAAAAACCTCCAAAAGGCAAAATAATAAAAAAAATGAACACTTGTCAGTGTATACTACCCTGTGAGGTGCTTCACGTCTTATGCAAGGAGGTCCTGGGGTGACAGCCCATCAGCTGCTGTGTTGAGGGAAACTGAGGCTAGGGTAAGTCATTTCTAAGCATCAGAACTGGCACTCACATTCTTAGACTTGAAGAAAAAGGCTGATAATTTTCTGGATATCTAGATTATACATAGAGCCAAACTGGGTTGTTCTCAAATGGAAGTGTCCAGACTGACTATACAACCCATACTCACCAGAGAAACAAAAAGGGTGAGGGCCCTGGGGTTGGGCAGAAGGCCTCCAATTTCATTTGCTCTGTGCCCTTCCTTTACCATCCTCCCCCCCCCCCCCCCCCCCCCCACCCCCACTCCTGACCCTCATGCATCTTCCTCTGCTGGAAACAGGGGAGGTTTTGGGCCCAGAGAGAGACAGAAGGTCCACACTCCTACCCACCCCCACCCCCAGAGAGGGTCTGAAGGGATCTTCCAAAAACTTACCAAAACCAACTCCCTGCCCTCCATGCCCTCTGACCCCATTAAAGTCCCTCTTGAATCAGTGCAGTTTCCCCGAAGCCCCTGTTGCTAAGATACAACCTTTCTTCAGAACCTGAGAGGTGAGCAGGTTGTCAATTAGCAGAGTCTGGTCCCCTGAGGGTTGGAAGGGGATAGGTTCAGGGCAGAACTGTTAGCGTGGGGAACTGCAGGGCATGGCGAGCATGGGAGGGTGATGGGTGGCCAGCCTGAGATCCTTCCTCCAGTGTGATTTCTATCCAGTCCCATTCTAGATGGCCCATCTCCATTCGCCCACGGCGTCCAACACGCCCCACCCCATTCTGCTGATGCTTTCCTTTTCCACACAGAGAAGCCTGGACTCCTCTGCAGGGTCCTTACCAGGAGCGATGAAGGTGGTGACAGCAAACCCACCTGGCCCTTTCTGGGAGAGCAGAGCCCAAGCACTTCACTGCCAACGAAGGCCGCTCAGGTGTTTTTTAATTTTTTGATTGTCAGCTTAAGAACAACTTCTAAAGTTCAAACTTAGTGATGGGATCTACCATCACTAAGATCGAGAAAGAGGAGCCCAGTTATGCTGGAAACGCTGTAGCTGTTGGTGCCTGGCTGTTTTTTGTATGTGTGTGGAGGTGAGATGAGAAGACGAAGGGGATGGAGGCAAGCAGTGGACTTGAGGGCAGTAATAGATAATGATAGATAAATGGAGAGAATCGAGAAGGACTTGGTTCAAAGTTGGGGGAACGTGATGAGGACCTTCAAACAGACATTCTTGTGGATGACGAGTGCAGGGGTCACAATTACTGGCATATGATACAAGCAGGAAACATTTACTGATTGCCTGCTATGGACCGAGCACTGCTCTAAGCGCTTTTATCAGCTCAGTTTCACAATTACTTCTGTAGACAGACACTCCTATAACTGCTAAATGACAGAGCTGAGGTTTGAGCCCAGGCTAGCTGGCCGGCACCAGCACCACACTCGTAACCACTATGCAACACAGCAGGTTCCCCCGGCACGTGCTCAGATGTCACAGGGCAGGCTGGTGTGCAATTAGGTGTGGCCATTACGCCTCGGCCCAGGGAAGAGAGATGCTGTATGGTAAGCAGGTGCTCCAGAGAGGGTTTGGGGTGGGGGTGGCTGGAAGGAAGGAAGAAAAGAAGGGAGGAAGGGAGGGAGCAGGAGGCGAGGAATTCCTGAGTGTGAGTCCCATCTCTACCTTGGACACCCAACTACAGCACTGTTTCACTTCTCTCATCTTCACAATGGAGAGGAGCTGTCCTTTGCCTCTCACAGGCTTGTTCAGAGCTCAGGTGATGGGGTGCAGGGGAAAGTGATTCGAGACTGGACAGCTCCACAGGCACAGCAGGCATCGTGACCATCAGGGACCATGGAGCACTTCAAGGTGGTGGGAATACATAAGCCCTGGAATTAATGTGCCAGCCCCTCTAGGCTCCAGTCAGTCCTCTAGCTCCGGCATCTAGAAAAGCATTACTACTTTAGTTAAAGACACCTTGATCTGAAGAGGCTCCTGAGGCACCTGAGACCCACCGAGGCTACAGCCAGGTAAGAAAGGATCCTTCCCAGGTTCCCAAGCACTGCTCCCTGTTCATCCAGAGCAGGCATATCTGCATGGCAAGCAGCTCATTGAGGTAAGAAATAAGGACACACAAGTGTAAGGCCAGTTAACCAGAAGCAGATTTAATTAATTTCTTAAGATACCTCTGGCCAATCTGGGACACCTCCCGGGACATAGCCCATCACAGGTGGAGGTTCTCTCAATGCACATGTCCCAGTCTGGATTTAAAGCAAATGTGAGCTGGACTATTCCTTTAAAGCAGGAACCAGTGACTAATACAGCATTATCTGACTTTGTTCATTCCTGTCTCAAGGCCTTTACATTGGCTGTTTCCTCTGCCTGGAATGCTCTTCCTTCAGGTTCTTTTCTTCATTCAGGTCCAGACTCAAATGTTACTTTCTCAGATACAACACTATTATTTTACTCTGTTCATAGCACATACACTCTCTGAAATAACCTTATTTATTTACTTGCTTGTCTGTTCCCTCCACTGCCTGCCAAACTCACACAAACCACCGAATGAACGCTCTTCCAGCTTTATCCCTAGAACCTAGAGTTCATAGCTGATACTCAGCAAGTGCTCAATATTTAGTGAATCACCAGAATTAACTAACTAACTAACTAACGTCAAGGACAGGCTGAGTGGTATTGCCTTTAATCATCTCATCTGTCTTATGAGATGGGTATGTGCCCCCATTTTACAGATGAGGAGCCTAAGGTCCTGGCTTGCTGATAACCCGACTCCATACCTACACTGCCTTAACCAGGGGACAGAAGACAGATCCATCATGTCAGACCCTGGGGGCAGAGTGGCCAAGGCTCCTCGTACAGGCACCATCTCCTTCCCTCATCACACCCCCGGAAGCTGGCTAGAATGAGGTCCTCCTGGGAAGGTGGGAGGGTCTGAAGAGCCACCTGGGCTGAAGCCAGGTCAGTGGTGCCAGCTGAACCCAAAGGACAGGCCCCTGCTGGCTGGAGGACAAGGCTGAGCCTCACACACCTTTAATTCCCAAAAACGAAGTGATTGTAAATATGTGATGAGGGGCTGCAGCCGCAGCCATCCGTAGCTTTAAACAGCTGCTGCTGCAGCGGACAAGGCCTCTGGAGCCCTCCCTCCAGGGCTGTGGGGGATGGAGCAGGTCTGGCTTTCGCCCAGCCATTAGTGGGGGAGGGTGTGGGTGCAGACAGCCTGAGGTTCAAGCACGTCAGGAGCATCGTTCTTCTTGTCGTCTGCTCCTGCCTGGCCTGCCTTTCCTCAATGCCTGACTGAGACTGCAAACCTCAGAGGCGTGCTTATTAACACAGTAATTCTCTGGAGGGTCGCTGTGTCCTGAGGGTGGGTAACAGAAAAGCAGCCTCAGAGGGAAGCTGTGGCAACCTAGAGAGACCTGTGCACCCACCCCAGGAAAGAAAAGCCCAGGGAACCAGCCCCCTTCTCCCTCCTCTGTGTCCCTTCCGGTATCCTTAATGCTGTAGGATACTGAGACATAGAGAGAGAGGGAGTGGGGGCCCAAGGGTGACTGATCGCGTGCACACGCCACTAATGACAATAATTGCCATTTAATGCTCTGTGTGTATTTCCTCAGTCTGGGAGTGCATATGTGGCACTAGGATATGTTGGTGTTTGGGTATTTGCTGTTTTCTCTTTTCTGTTTTTTTTTTTTTTTTTTTTTTTTTTTTTTTTTTTTTTTTTTTTTTTTAAATATACATTCAACAAATACATGGGGAATAAATGAAAGCAAGAACAACAGACAGGCACAGAGGGCAGAGCCCCAGGCTGCTCCGGTTGCCTGGAATAAGGTCAAGGCTGCGAGCCGGGGAGAAGGAGGTTGGATCCCACAGGACCAGAGGCCAGGATCTGAGCACAGGCTCACCGCTGGAAATCCAATTTTCCTGCTCAGTTTGGAGCCAGAGGCCCAGGGGTCAGTAACAATGTGGCTTGTCCCCAGGCAGGGGACACACCCGGTGGCTTGATCTCAGGGTCAGTTGGAAGTAGAATCCCCAGAGGGGCGAGTGGAGGGACTGGCTGTCTATGAAGGGAAGGGAAGCGTGTGATGGCAGAGTTAAGAGACTGTCCGGCAGCAGAACCCCGAGGGGACGGGCGCTTTGGAGGGGTGGGAGTTGAGCCAAGACCAGAATAGCTCCTAGGGCTTCCTCAGCCCTGGGAAGCATTCGCATTTTCCCTGAAATGTCCAAATGACTCAAGCATGAGGAACTGAGATGTCCAGGGGGGTCCCTCCCGTGTAAGGCGTGCCTTGCTGAGTTTTCTCAGGGCCTGGCCCCTTCCACCAAGTGCCCCTGTGGTGTCCTTCTCGGAGAATGCTCAGCCCAGCCCAGAGCACCCTATGAGCCCCCAATATCTGTAGGTGCATCAGATCGGACTAAAATTCACAGCACAGGCAGAGTAAAGACAATGTCTGAGGAGCGCCTGACAAGTGGAAGGAGAAGACAAGGCCTGCGTGTGTGGGGAGTGCAGCTGTGTGTGGAGACCTGGGGAAATGAGCAGCAGCCATGCCCCCACCCCCAAGGCTCACCTCTAGGCTTAGATGGGACCTTGACACCCAGACAACCAGGCTGCCAGGCCCTCTTTCTGAGGAGCAAGGGAGTGCAGGGCACAGGGGTGTCAGGAAGCTGGGGCCACGAAGGAGGGCCATCAGCTTCCTGACTGCTAGTGGGAGTACGATCCACTCCTGTGTGGTTCGTGGCAGCTGCATATCGACGGCAGCTGGGGTGACAAAGGGAGAGAGCCCATGAGATCTCAGTAACCACGGGGACACTGCCAAGCCAGGAAAGGCTCAGAGCGGTTGATACGCCCTGGGATAAACATGCTTCTTTTCTTCAGGAGGGGTCGTGTGGACCTGGTACAGGAAAGAGCCGGTGTAAGAGGCTTGTAAGCACCTTTTTGGAGTCAGGATAGTCCCCTGGAAGACATGGCTACTGTCAGAAAGGAGCTCAGGTCTCAATTTCTCAGTCCTTGTTCCTGAGTAGCTCAGCGGAGTAGGTTTGCCTGCCTCCCTCCCTTCCTTTTTCCCTCCTTGCCTCCCAGTCTCCTTCTCTCCACCTCTCCCTCTTCTGGCAGGTACCCCCTGCCAGCCACTGATCTAGGTGTGGCTGTATGAGTGCCTGCCTGCCATGGGGTATCTATAAACTTGACCAAGTCAAGTGTGCCCACCTGTATCCAAGCAGCCACCTTGATTCCTTTGTTTCCTGAGACCCTCAGCAAGGACTTCTCTAGACTAAGAACCCCTGGAGGGCAGGAGCCATGTCCGCATAGATTGTGTGGCCAGTGGCTAGCACACAGAGAAGCTACCTGAAGAATGCGGGCTGGCTGGTGGGACGATGGACTGTGCCTCTCTTTGGCCTGAGCTGCAATCCTGAGAATAAAGACTGGTTTCAGCTCCTCTGACTGCAGCCCCTGTCAGGTCTGTAATTACACCTCATGGTTCTAACAAAACCTTTTCCGATTGTGTGAGTTCCAGCTCTGGAAGGAGAAAGACTCAACTGAGGGCCCAGGGATACTTCTTCAGACACCTCAGGAGTTTGTCAGGGAAGCCCATTAGGCCTCCGATACCTGTGCGCATTCCTGCCCAGCGGCCAGTCAGAGCCCAGCCATGGCCGGCCACCAGCATTGCTCCCAACCAAGCAAACCTGCCAGTGCGTCTCAGGACCTCCAGCCCTTGATGCTGCCGCCCTACCGCCTCTGAGGCACGTGGAGGTGGCACATTTCCTCATGGCCCAGCCCTCTGAGCTCTGCCCGCTAATTACACCAGGATGTCAGTTATTTATTCCTTAGAATGAGTTCAAGTTGCTGCGTTCTCACCTCTCCCAGGGCTGGTTCTCATTTAATTATTAAATGAAAGGCAACTGCGATTTTCTCTCCGCTCTCCTGAGAGAGCAAGGAACCTGAGGAGTGGCAGCCATCCCTCCAGAATGCACTTCTCTCTTCTGGGTCCCTCAATCCTGCCACTAGCCAGACCCTCCCAACTGCCCTGGCCTGTGGTGATTACACACACCAGGGCATTTCTCCTGGTAAGCTGGATTCGGATGCAGCAAATATTGATTTATTGAGTTTCTTATATATTTTAAATTATTTTTAAATGGTGGTGAAAGACTCATAAACAAAAAATGTACGATCTTAACCATTGTAAGTGTACAGTACAGTCACACTGTTGTGTGACCATCACCACCATCCATCTCCGGATTCTTAATCCTGCAAAACCAACTTTGTAACCATTAAACAGTAACCCCACCCCTTCCCCATCTCTGGCAACCACCATTCTACTTTCTGTCTCTATGACTTCCACTACTCTAGACACCTAATACAAATTAGATCATTCAGTATTTGTCTTTTTTGTGACTGGCTTATTCCATTTAGTTTTAATGTCCTCATCCACACTGTAACATATGTCAGAACTTCCTTCCTTTTTAAGGCTGAATAATATTCCACCATATGGATAACCTGCATTTTGTTCATCCTGGCATCCATTGGAAACACTTTGATTGCTTCTGCCTTTTGGCTATTTAAATTATGCCTCTATGGTCATGGGTGTACAAATATCTCTTTGGATATTTTCAAATTCTTTTGGATTTATACACAGAAATAGAATTGCCATATATGGTAGCTCTATTTTAAGTTTTGTGGAACTGCCATACTGTTTCCCATAGAGGCTATATCACTTCACATTCCTATCAATAGTACACAAGGGTTCAAACTTCTCTACATCCTCACCAACACTTGTTACAACAACAATAGCCAACACTTCTGAATGTTTATCATGCACCCTGACCATTGCATCATTGACCAATTTAATTCTCAGAACCCAATGGAGTCAGTGTGATTATCTCCATTTCACAGCTGAGGAGGAACATGGGCACTTTTTCAAAGCCCTGCAGCTAAGAGGTGGCAAAGCTGGGATCTGACACCAGAGCCCAGGCTGCCAACTGCTCTGACCTGCCTCCTTCTGGAGGTATCCAGCTATGAGGGCTACTCCAGATTAGTGGTGGCAGGTGAACTGTCTCAGACCCAGTTTTCTGAGTAGAGCCAATAGCCTCCTCCGTGGGGGCACACACCCCAGTCACCTGTTCTCTCCCCACAAAGCCCTGTCCTCTGTCAACAGCTTGTGATGATTCTCATGCTCAGAGCTGGTTCTGTAGAGTGTAGGAGGACCTTCTATACAAAGAACTGTAATACTGCTCTTCTGTTGCTGCTGTTGTCCTTTTGCCTAATGAGATTTCCAGGAGTGGGGAACATTAAGGGACTTTTGCCAAAAACACATATATTCTTAGATCATTCTTACTCCTAGATCTAAGTAAAAGCTCAGATTTCTGATATGGGCAAGTGAGCAAAAGCTCTTTTCATTGATTTTTAAAATTAACGTTTCCTTCATTCATTTGACCAATCAACTGTATCCACATGCCTAAAATAATGCCCAGAACTAATCTTTGCTAAACAAAATATTCTTCTTCCCTTTTCCAGGGTCCAAGTCCTTATCAGGAAGTCAGAGGATGATGGGGGTGAGCCTGCATCTTCGTGCTGGCACAGGGCACAAAGCTCTGCCTGTGTGCTTTCCTTAAGAAAATCACAGTGCATAAGGGACTGCTGAAGCCCACTCCTTTGCCTCAGTAGTCAAACACAGACAATACATCAAGAAAGGAGGGCAGCTGGAAGGAAAACCACAAGTATGTGGCACGCTCACCTGGGCATCCATCAATCTAGCTGACAGAGGCTGGTCCCTTGACATGAATTCAATTTTAATTAGAAACTCATTTCTCTCTACTTCTCACATCATTTGTACAAAATGAAAAGCACATAATTACAAGTGAGATCCATCAAGGCAGGGACAGGGATTCATGCTTGCCCAAATCATCCCCAAAATATAAGGAGAATGTGACCACTGTGGTGCTTCAACATCCGGAGTTCCATCCAGGCACCGTGTGAAAAATTATAAATGCGTAAGAATGGGTTGAGGGAAAGTTTGAGGGTGATAAGGAGGCTGCATCCTTTTCCCGCACACCTATCGAAAGGAAGTCTTTTAGAGGCTAATGGAAAGGTTATCAGGTGAAGGTTCAAATGATCTGACCTTTCTGACTTTGAACATGCCACCATACCTCTGTGTTTCTTTTGGTAAAAGCAGGGTGGTGGGTGGGGGCTCAGGTAGAACACTATTCTTAGTTTTTTCCTGCATTGGTAAAACTCCTAGTGGGACAACCATTTGCGAAGCTGGCAATAATGAAGCTACACACACACACACACACACACACACACACACCCAATAACTCAGTAATCCCACCCCAGGAATTATGCTTAACTAAAGCACATGCATATGTTTACTACTTTAAAAAGCCAACCAAAAGCCATCACAGCAGAATTGATAAAAACACTGTGTCTATTCAAACAATGGAATACTATTAAGTGATAATTATGACCAAACAACTATAGGCAACAGCATGAATGAATCTCACACAAATAATTTAAATAGAAAAAGCTAGACCAAAAGTATATGCTTCCATGTATATAAAGTAGCAAAAAAGGCAAAACTGATCTACACAGTAAGAAGTCAGAACAGTGATCACAGGAGAGGGGGATAAAAGCAGGAAGGTGAAACAGGGGGGGGGGGGGCAACTTACCAAGCTGAACTAGACATTTTGCTATACACATATTATACTTCAATAACATTTATAATTAATGGATTTATTTTAAAATATCAAATCATGGACCTGGGGAATTTTGAAACAAAACAAAACAAAACAAAAACAAAAAACAAAACAAAACAAAAAAAACACACAAGAAAACACCTCTGTAAGATAAAAATATAATCCTGAAGTAACCCTACTGGATCATAGTTTTAAACATCCGAAGAGATGAGCAGCCCTGCCGGTCCCAGGAATGAGCAAAGTGGGGGCTCCCAGCCCCGAGAGACCACTGGCTCCTCAGAGAGAGCAGGTAACATGGCCCTGGTTCCTAATGGTGACAGGGTGTAAACATATGGCCACCAGCCCCAAGAAACAAAGCAAGGGGAGAACAGAGCAGAAAGCGGAGGGATGTCTTCCAGAAAGACAAACGGGCATTCAGAGCTGGGCCCTGAGGCCACAGAGCACGTGGGAGGCTGATAGCTTTCTCCTCAGCCTCCTGACCAAGAGAAGCCTGGCATGGGATGGAGTTGCTTTGCTGGTAATTACATCCTGCTCAGACAGGGAGGTGATAGATCATCTCAGGGGAAGCTCCTTAATTGAAAAAGTGTCAATAGATAGAGATAAAAGCTTCTTCAGCTGAAAGCCTGGCTTCCTTCGCCCTGTCTGCTTGTGTTTGGACCAACCTGCTAATGAGGCTCCCGCAGGAAGGGCCCTCTGGATCCTCTCTAGCTCCTGCCTGACAGGCTTGTCTCCTGAGGGAGAGGGAGCAAGCACGTGTCCCATGGCCCTGCAAGGCCTCCACCTCTCTCAGTCAGGAGAATCCACTCCTCAAATCGCGGAGTCAGTGCTCTAAATGAGCCAGTGAATAACTGTCCTCTCAAACTGTGTTTCAGTTTATCCTCTCTGATCTGTGTTACAGGGATGATCTGGGGACATTCTAGGCCATCAGTCTTGCATTACTTCTCCTTCCAAAGACCTCTGAGGTTGTTTCCTACCAGAGGGCATCAGGAGAAAACATCTCAAAGCCCCCACTTTACTTTGTAAGCAGTTTTGAAGATAGTCTTTTTGGGTGAAGAGGAAGTGGAGTCTGAATTATCACCTACCAAGAGATGCCTCTCAATAGTATCCCATTGTTTGAATAGACCACAGTGTTTTTATCTATTCTGCACTGTGTATTCAAAATGTGTAGTTCGGCTTGGTGAGTTGGCACCCCATGTGTCACCTTCCTGCCTGTATCCCCCTCTCCTGTGACCACTGTTCTGACTTCTTACCAGCATCATCACTGATTAACTCACCCCCCAGAACGTACTGGGGAATGTACCGTCTACCCACCTCCCATGTGCCAAGGACCGTGTTCCCCTTTGAGCCTCCTGGCTAATACAGAAGCACCTCCTTTAACCCGCCACTGTACAGAGGCGCCATCAATCTTGGGAACAGAGTGGACAACCACGGATGGAACGATGGGGATTATATGGACCAGAGCTGCTTTATCACACCCAGAGCCATGACTCATGGTTCACTGTAAATGGGAAAGGTGGTCTCCGTGCTTCCTGGCCGGTCCTGTGCAGCATTTCCTATATCAGTGATACGATACATAGAGTTAGGACTCAGATGAAGATACAAGCACACACAAAGCTAAGAAAATAGAGTGGGTGAGGGGATCAGGGCTTAATCTCAATATCAATGGCTTGGTTCAACATAATGAATTATAAGATTTATGGTAAATTTCTGGGGTTAGGTTTAATAAATTTACCTAACTTCAAGACTGGAAGCCTTGTTCAACAGTCATTTATATAAAAAATGGAAAGATTTGCGTAACCATAAGCTTTTTTTTTAAGGACAAGAAAATCATATAATGGTTCAAATCTAACATGTTGGACATATGGTGGTCAACAGAAAAGATAATAAAATCCCTAGATCCTGTCAGTACATTCATATTGTTATGCACTACAACTACCATTCAACTCCAGAACTTTCATCTTACTTTCCTTGTTTTGTTGTTTTTGTTGTTAATCCTCACCAGAGGATATTTTTTCCATTGCTTTTCAAAGAGAGTAGAAGAGATGAGGGGGGAGGAAGAGAGAGAGAGAGGGGGGGGGGAGGGAGAGAGAGAGAATCATCAACTTGAGAGACACACTAACTGGTTGCCTCCCACATGCACCTGATCAGGAGAAGTAGGGGAATCTGCAACCCAGCTATGTGCCCTTGACCAGGAATCAAACCCAAGACCCTCTGATGCCTGGACTGGCACTCTAACCCCTGAGTCATACCAGCAAGGGCTCATCCTACTTTTCAATGCCATCATAAAGTTAAAAAATTATTCCCAAAATCTGCTTCTAGTATTATCAGCCACATACTAGATGCCATGACTTTCTCTGCAGGCCCACAGGCACATTAGCATCCCTCTCTTTGTGCACACTTGCATTCCTAGTTAAACAAGCTTTCCATCCAGCAGAAAAGAGGGTCATGCCTGTCACTGATTCCAGGTGAACATGTGAAAACCATGCACAGTCTGTCTTCTATTTGCTTTGGTACAGAGGATAGCTTCAGAAACCTTTTTTTTTTAATGTTGGGACTGACAACCACCCCTGGGGAAATGGGTCAGCTTTGGTCCGATTTCACTTTTCTCTGAAGGTGAAGGGGGAAAGTGATAATCAAGGGTTCCTGGAGTGTTCCAGTTGATCTGCCTGGCTCGGTGTTAATGTAAACAGTTAATTGCAGGCTTATATGCCCTGGAGAATACAGGGTAGCTTTAATTAATTCCAGTACATGCCTTTCCATGTTTACATTCCAAATTACCTTCAAGTCAGAAGTATGTGGCCCAGAACCACAGTTTTGGGGCAATAAAATTCCACTGGCCGCTGCTTCTCGCATCTGGAAGTCATTTGCTAAAAGAGACAGAGTTTGCTATGTGGAAAAGTTAAATGTGCTTTGAGAGAGATGAGGTGACACTGGCTTTCCCCTAAGTTGCTGACATAAGGAAAGAACCAGACTAGTGCAAGAGTAAAAGTGTGATGTCCTATGGCTTCTGAGCAGAGGGAAGAAACCCCACCATTTGCTGACATCAGCGTGAAAGGAAGTCTGGGACAAGGGCCTGGGGGGAAAGATGTTACTTATATCAGGATCCAATTTCTAGAAATTATTTCATGTTGATACAGACACCAGTCCTGGGGTCTGCTAAAATTGTGGGTTTTCTTCCTTTCCCTGCTCCTTTTCTACCTCCCACCCAAGGGCCCCTTTCAGGCTTCACAGAAAATTCCATCTGCATTAATAAGGGTTTTTGGAGACAACAGTTGGTTTTTCTGAACATTACAAGTTGGTTGCATGATATCCCTAAAACACACCAGGCCCTTAGGCACTTCTTATGTACTGAGAGCTGGAGTCACAGAATGAAAGAATCCTGCGAGCAGAAGGGCCTCGCAAATTTAAGCTAGTCCATCCCCCTGCCTTTAGGCTGAGCTACATACAAGCCACTCTAGATTTTCAGTCACCTACCTTACCATTTCCCTTCAGATCTAAGAAAGGAGGGCTGGGTTATGAAAACTACTTTGCATTTGCTCCTTTGGAAGTCAAATTTCCAAATAAGTCAATAGCAGTAAAGGGTTTACAATATTTCTCTAAACAAGTCAAAACTTCATGCAAATCCTATTATCTGTCAGTCATTTTGCCTCCCACTCATTCAAAACTCAAGATAGATTTATCGGTGATACACTTAAGAGTCCTACATTATCTCCCTCTCCCTGTGAGGCAGGGGACAGGATGCCGCCCCATCTTCCCAATTGCAGGAACTGAAGGGAATAAAAGTGGGCTATGGAGTCAAACTGACCTGGATTGAGGCCCTGACTTGGGTTAACTTAGCTTCTCTGAGTCTCTGTTTCTGTGTGTGTAAAGTGGAGATAATATGAAGGTCCTCTGATGGGGTTGTTAAAGTATTAAATGAGTTGTAAGGGGTTTTGAGGCTAAGAACTCCCTAGATGGAGCCATCCTGGCATCTGAGTGGCTCTGAGGACCATGCAGCACTCATAGGCTTCCAGACCAATGTACTGATTACGGGTGGCAGGGGTACACCCAGATTCTCCCTCCTGGAAACTCCAAGACCTCAGCTGTCCCGTGTACCGTGTTGCTATCTGATCCAGCATTCCAAGGCTGGTGCAGCTCCACTTCATAGTCCCCTCCTTCCAGTAAATTGCCAAAAGGCAGGAACCATACTTTGTAGATTACGGGGGCAGTACAGTGCTTACAATGCCACCTGCAATGCGATGGTTAATAAATACTTTCTTAAATGGTCATCAAGGTGACATCACTGTTACATGTTCGCCACATTAAAAATTAAATTGCCTTGCTTCTCTCTCTAATCCACTTGGACAATCATGGGCCGAGTTCCTCATATTCTAGGCTGTGGATGTTTAAATAATTCCTATAATTAAGCAATTTGGGGTCTCCACTATGTAGTTTAGCATTTCACCACATGGGGTTCAGGTGGGAAGAGGATGTGCTATTAAAAATCCAGATTCCTGGCCTATATCCCAGACCTCCTGAATCATAATCTGTGGGGACAGAGCCAGAAATCTTCCCTTTAAATAAACCCACCTGGCATAGCCTCTGTGGTTCCAAGCAATTCTGTTTCTACCCTGACCTTTTAGAATCTACCACAGTTCCATTTGTTCTTTGGGAATTCAGGGTGTGGCCAGTTAGTTACATATGTGGGCTTACGCCAGAGGAATTTGCATCTCCTGCCTGTCAAGATAGTGTGCACAACCAAGGCACCAGAGAGCAGGCACAGTCTCTCAGGGCTCCAGAATGGGCAGTACAGATGGGAAACTCTGTCCAGAGCCTCAGAATATAGAGCATCCTTCCCAGGCAATGTGCCTGGGTGTGTCCTGCGTGGTGCTGATCCGTCAGGATGGATGGCTCTATAATTTTTAGAAAGTAACCTAGGTGGTTGTGCTGCACGGGAAAACTGGAAAACCACAGCCTAAGGCCACGCGCCTCCACCCCCTTAGCTCTATCGAGAGGCAGCGCTATGCAGAGAAAAGACCAAGAAACCCTGGAAATCTGGAAGTTGGGCTCCAGTTCTGACTCTGCTGTTCCCAAGGCTCCGAGTGATCTTCCAAGATGCTCCTGAGCATCCTGGAGCCTTAACTTGTCTCAGCTATTAAATAATGGGAGGCAAACTAAATCAGCAGCTTTCAGATTTTGGTTTAGGAGTAAAATCCTTTGGAGAAGCAGCCTTCCCAGTACCTGGGTACAGAAAGCAGGTAAAAGTGCAGGGACAAGTACCACCCACAGCAGCCCTGGTGCTGTTCGGCAGGATCCTGAATCCTCTGGGCCACTTGATCTAACTAAGGCCCAGGTCTGACTTGCAGCTTCTATATCCCCAGACTCCACCCCAGGAACAGATGAGAGGGAAGGCATTAGCACAACCACGAACAGATGTGAACAGCTGGCAGGAAGATGTCTCATGGGTTCAGCTAGGTATCCCACAGGTGGCTAAGAGAGGGCTCTGGGCAGCAGGTGGTGGTTTGGGAAAGGAGGTCCCATCCCCCTAAGTCAAGCCATAGCCTGATTCCCCTGACAGCAAATGGCCACTGTTTTGTTTCCTATCGCTGCCAAGCAGAAGCAGCTCCCAGAAAAATAGGCCTTGGAAACTCACTGTATGTGAACTTCCTCCAAAGCATGTTTGCATACTCAAGACCCCTGATAAGTCCCATAGCAAATCAACCTGTTTAACATGTTTTTAAGCCATTAAGTTCCAAACTTTTATTGGCTGACAGACTCTTTTTACAAGTAAAATTTGTCCAACATTCTTTGGAAAATGGTCTGTGAGACACAGAGATATAGTTTCAGAAGTATTTGAGTGTGGGTTTGGGGGGAAAAAAACCTGACATTCTGAGAATTTAGAGGTGGGGAGAGATGGAATGATTTTTAGGGTTTTTCCCCCCTTTAAATTTATATTCTGTGGGATGAAAGACTACAGGACTTAATCTTATGAAGAAGTAAGTCCAAAGACAAACTAGCTATCTATGAGACATCTGTAGGTCCCTCTAGAGCACATGCTCTCTCTGACAGAATCTCAGGAAAAGGTACAGACATGACCAGGGCCATCAGTGCCTGCACCACTATTTCCTAGAAGGCTGCCTGCTGGTCCTGCTTGCAGCGCCATCCATGTCGAACGGCAGCGTGCACAGGCTGGAGGTGTGCTGTCAGTTCATTCCAGGCTTCCCACCATAGAACAACCTGCATTGCCAAACACAGCTTCTGGACGTTTCCAAAGTCCTATACACATCTCAGCAGCCTATCACCCAGGAGACAGTGACACAGTGGACCTCTCTTCATAGGTGAGACAGGTATGGTTAAGAACACAGGATCTAGAGCAAGACTGCATACCTGGGCTCAAATCCTGGCTCTACCACCCAGAGCAACATAACTTCTGGCAAGTTCCTTAACATAAGTTAACACAAGTAATAGACTTAAAACAGTACAGTAAGCACTAGAAGTGTGCTATTATTAACATTATATCACAACTTGGCCTTACTGGCAAACTGTTTTGGGGTGGCGGAGAAGGGATAGCCCAGCCTGAGTAGTCTCTGAGTCTCTACAAATATGCAGAGCTGAAAGGCATGATGGTGGGGATAACGTCCAAAATAAGACAAATATGTTGTCCCATAGGAGAGAAGCTCCAGAAGGGGATCAGGAGAGCCGGCCTCCTCTTGAGGCTGCACCATGAACTGGCTTTGTGACTGTGGGCAAGTCTCTGAGCCTCGGCTTCCCAGGAATGGAATGATGGGGTTGACAGAAGTGATCTCAGAGCTTCTCCCAGCTTTTAAATTCTGGGATCCAAGCCCAGGTACTGGGTACAGGTAGGGCTGACATGGGATGACAGATAGAGCCCTACTGAGTAAGGAACTACCCCGTGGTTGCTGAAACTGGTTTGGCTCAATGGATAGAGCGTCTGTCTGTGGACACGGATTTAGGTAGAACAGCCCCCATCCAGCAAAGCAGAAAATTCCTCAGGCTTCCAAGAGGCATAAATACAAGAGAAGGAACTTCCAGGATTGGTGGCTTCCTGAAACTCACCTTTGAAGGGCATGGAGAGTACAAGCTAGCCGAAAACCTCGGCAGCGCCCCTCCTGCCCCCTCTGCAAGATGAGCCTGGCATTTGTTCTAAGCAGCTGGGCCCGCCTGGCCCTCGTGAGGTGAGGGTGGAGGGAGGGCAACCACACAAAGCCTTGTGTTCCTAATATCTTCCTCTACTCCTACCAAGACATAGGCCAGGCATCTCCATCCTAATGGGCTAGTTGGGGAAGAGGCCCTCAACCAAAAGCCCAGCATGGTGGTGGAGGGCTGAGGATGGCAAATGGTTAAATTACTTCATATGAGGACTCTGGGAGAAATTCTTTGTGTGAGGTTCACAGAGTAGTCAGATTTTAGTTTGTAAACACTTGTCAGTCACAAAAGTCATCCAGTCTCAAAAGCTGTGTTCTTTTCAGAACCCATACACTTCTTCTTATAAGTGAACCAAAATTTTCAAAAATTTTCCTAAGAAATCAGTTGGGTCATACTCTTTTTTGTAAAAGTACTGACCCAGAAACAAATCTAAAGTATTTTCAAAACAGTCTCCTAACCACAATAGAATGAATTCATTCTATTGCAAAGCCTGCCTACAGTCTCCTCTCATTTTTACTTCCAGCTGGTTAATGACTAAGGAACATTAAGTGGGAGCAGGACCTGAGCTCCCAGCCACTGCACGGCCAGCTGGGCAATCTTGGGAAAATCTCTTCAGCGTCCAGGGCCTCTGCATGCCTTCCTTGGAAAATGATACCTGTTAGGCTCCTTCAGGCTCCACTTTGCAGGACCTTATTATTCCAGGTTTTTCAAAGATTAGCCTAAGATACTAGTCTCTCAGAAGGTTCATAAGTGCTTTCAGTGAAGAAGGGTTCTGTGGATCAGGCAGTTTAGATGTGACCTGGGTTCTTTGTTGTAACACTGCTCTGAACCTTGAAAACACTAATGAACATCTCTATGACTCTCTAGGAGAAATAAGCCTATAGCATTTCTGACATAAAAAATAAAATATAACCTTTTTTTTTCTTTTTCTTTTTTAAGATTTCACAAGATTAAAAAGCCTTTAAGACTCATAGATAGGAAATCAGGACAGGCAGTTGTCCTTCTAGGACAGAAGGTTGAGTCGATGCCCCTTAAATGGTAGCCCAGACGGTGTCCTTATGGCACACCAGGCCGGGCCACAATTGGCGAGGCAGACCTAGCCCTGAGGACCTGCTCAGGACAGGAAGTGGGTGCATACCCACAATGCACAGAGAGCTGTCCAGTGTTCAGAGTACAGTGACTCTGATTAGAAGTGGCCATGTGGCTTGGGAATCATAGGCAGGCTAGCAGCTGCAGTTTCCTGACTCAGGCCTCTGGCCCCATTCCCTCAAGAGGCCTTCTCTAACCATCTTCAGGGCTCATTGAGTTCCTGCCCTTGAATCTTTTGCCCTGGAGAGTCCAAATGACACAATTTAGAACTTAATTACACATCCTCTCAACTTGCTCCTGTTCTTCAAAGGGGGCTAATTGTGCTTCCCAGACCAGACTGCAAAAGCTTGAAGGAAAGGAGTACAGTCTGATTTTGTTATGCCACCAAACTCAAAGCTGAGCAGACAGTAGGCACTCAATAATGAATGATAACTCTTTTGAGATGGTAATCAGGACCTGCTTCCTAATGATGGCTTTTATTCTTTATATATGTCTTGAATGTGACATATATAATCTTGTTTCAACCCTACTCAGAAAGGTTCTTGGTTCAGATACAAGTTCAATACCAATTTGATCCCTAGAGGCATGGCAAACGCCAGGGCCAGAATTTTTGAGGTCATACTCTTTAAACCTTATAAATTTATCTTTTAGACAATAGCTTGTATTTGAGTTATAAAATGATGACGCTAATGATGATGATGACAGTTAAATAAAATATCTATCATGTGCCAAACACTTTAAGTGTATTAACTCAGTTAATCTTTCCAACATTTTTATGAAGTGCATATCATTATGGTTCGCATTTTAGAGGTACAGAAATGAGGCTCTGGGAGGTTGAGTCCCTGTAGGTGCCCACAGCTCCTAAGGGGATCTATCTAGTGGCCCCAGAGCTATCATGATCAAAAGGAAAGATATAAAGTCTCTTTCCCAGAAAATGAGGATCAAGCTTCCCTCCCAGTGATTTCCAAATGTGGCTGATTATTAAAATCAAGTAATAATAATAAAGAATCCTCATTCCCATCATCAGAGATTCTGCTTCGGCTAATCTGATTAGGACCCAGGAATGCATTTTCTCAGAGGTCATTGGGCGATTCTGACAATCTTTCAGGACTGAGAAGCACCAACTATGTCTGTGCCCTTCCATCCACAGCACCTGAATTAAACCAAGACAAGAAACCTCTGGTGAACACTTGTTAACACCCACAAAGTGGGAAAACCACTGGTTGGCATGCCAACCTCCCTCCTCCCTTAATCCCCTCACACATTGGGAAATGTATTTTAGGTTGTCCAGTGGGCTGCAACCCTAGCAGCATGTTAGACTCACCTGGAGAACTTACAAAAATACAGATGTCTGGGGAAGGTGGGGAGACGAAAAACAGGTGTGGCACACTGCCCACACAATTAAAATTATTGGGCAGTAAAGGCTGGGGCTGGGGAGGGCTTCAGAGCCCCTCAGTTAGCAAGCTGTGGTCCTTAAGGAAAGTGACTTGCCTAGATCTGGTGGCAATCCTAGGACTGGAACCCAGTTTCGCGGCCTCACACAGCACCATGGCCTTGGGGCAGTTAGCCAGAGAGGCTTCCAGGCTCTACTTTTCACTTTCCAAGCTCAGGGCAGAAATGAATAATATTGGTCACTAAGGCCTCAATGTAAGACACTGTCAGTTAAGGGACTCTTTCATCTTAAGCTCTAGTGCTAATCATCTATGAGTGATTTTGTTCCTTGTCAGTGAAACTTGAGACCCTTTCTGAGCACTTTCCACAGGGCAGGCGGGATTCATGTTCTCTCCGTGCACCTCCCAGAATTCCGCATCCTACAACTCATGAGCAGCAGGAAGGGCTGCACGCTCCTCAGACCGGGATGCTGAGCCTGGACAAGAATCACACAGCACATCTCAGGATTTGCAGCAAACTATCCAACTCCAAAGCCCTTGCCACTGGGAACACTGTCTCCTTCAGACAGGACAAGCCAGGAAGGAAATATGTTTTAGAATAATTGCTAAGAGCCCTGAAGAAGAAAAGATGACTTCTTTCAGATATTTTTCTTTTTCCTCCTCCCTTCTCTTTCTTTAAATATGTGGGGTTTTGTATTTGTTTTTTGGTATTTTTCTGGCCAAGGGTTAGAGTGCTACAACACATCTATATATATCCAGCTGTTAGAGACAGATAGTAGTATACACACATTACATACATATGTATATGCATGAGGTACGGAGAAATATTCAAATATAAAATATAGATGTGTATAGACACATATATATTCACATACATATATGTAATATATATTCACACATGTGTGTTTTTGTTTGTTTTTGTTAATCCTTACCCAAGGATATTTTTCCATTTATTTTTAGAGAGAGTGGAAGGGAAGGAGAAAGGGGAGGGGGAGAGAGACAGAGAGAGAGAGAGAAACATGGATATGTGAGAGACATTGATCAGTTGCCTCCAGCACGTGCCCCAACCAGGGCTGGGGATTGCACCTGCAACCTAGCTACCTGACCTTGACTGGGAATCAAACCCATGACCCTCCAGTGCACAGACTGATGCTCTAATCACTGAGAACACTAGCCAGGGCCACAAATATATGTTTATATGTATATTCATACACATATATTATATATATAACTGCAGACCAAGCAGAAGGAAAGGACCCAAAATTCTCAGAGATGCAACCTGAATGATTTCCATGTTACAAATATCACTCACAAAATTCACAAGCACACTGAAAGGATTAGTGATGGGGGGAAATACAGCACCTGAGGTTTGAATTCTACAGAGAACATTCCTTAGCATCTCTCTCCCCTTGATCTTTCCTCTTGGAGCCAGAGGCAACAGCCCCTTTTCTTAAAACCTATTGTCTCTTGAGGAATCTATACTAATAAAAGGGTAATATGCTAATTATGATGGGTGTCTTCCAGATGTCCTTCTGGACAAAGCTATAGTGGCTGCTTGAGGCTCAGTCAAGCCTGGATGGCAGCTGGCCACCACTGTGAGGTCCGGCTTTAGGCTCAGGCAGCCACTGCGGCTAGCTGTGGCAGCAGCAGAGGTATGATGGGGGCATCGCCTTTCCCTGATCAGCCAGTTGCCTCTCACAGAGGGAGGCCAGACTTCAGCTTAGGACATCAGTAGGTCATCCCCTGAGGACTCCCAGACTGTGAGAGAGGGCAGGCCAGGCTGATAGATCCCCACTCCAGTGCATGAATTTTCATGCACCCAGCCTCTAGTCCTATATAATAAAAGCCTAATATGCTAAATATTCAGCCAGCCAGTTGGCCAATCGGCTGTTCAAGAAGTCAAAGTGTAATATGCTAATGAATGCTAAAGCTGTTCAGCCCCTTGCTATGACTTGCACTGACCACAATGGGACAGATGCTCCGACCAGTAGCTTAGTTTGCTGCTGGGATCTGACTAATTTGGACTGAGCGAGACTGGCCAGACATGCCCTAGAGCCCTCCCACAGTCCTTTTCTGGCTGGCCAACCTCCTGTGTTTCTCCTGGCCCCAATCATGCACTGGGGGTCCTTTGGCCTGGCCTGCACCCTCTCAAAATTTGGGAACCCTCACAGTATGTCAAAGAGCCAGTTTTGCCTGATCCCACAGGCCAGGCCAAGGGACCCCACTGGTACACGAATTCATGCACCAAGCCTCTAGTTAAATATAACAACCAAAATAACATCACTAGTGAATCAAGCCAGTGTAGTTATCCACTAATGACAACCTACTGATTCTAGGTGATGGTTTTCTAGTTGTCCTACCCTCCTTGTGCCAGCAGAATTTCTGTCTCAAAGCCCAGCCAGTACTGTGGATGAAACAATTAGCCTTCAAACGCCACTGGTAAATGCTATCAATAAGGCAGTTCCAGCAGTGGCTGCCACATGTTTTTGGGCTCTCTCTTTTTAGAAAGTAAAGGAAGACAGAAATTTAAAGGGTAGGCTAAAGGGGTCACACTCAGGAAGCTTAGAGACATATGGGGGTTGATTTTAGTACTAACTTCTTTGCTTCCTTTTTCTGAGCACATCCTTCCTCTGGCCATGGATATTTTTCTCCCACAAACTAGCAGAGGGTTGCACCCCCAAGGCTGGACGTAGGCAAAGTAGTGACAAAGAAAAAGTTGGTTTCTAAGCCTGTCTCCATTTCCCTCAGTCAGTTCTGTGAATTTTTCTATCTGTGATGAACTAAGAGATTCTGATAAGAGTATTAGCAAGTTAAAGTTCTGTGTTTCCCTGGAGGAAGCAAAGCAAAGCAATAATGGTGACTTTTCAGGCAGCAGGCATTTACAGGGAAGATACATTCCCAAACCATACAGATGGGTGTTTCCATATTGTTGGGACCACAGACATGGGGAATTTTATACTACTTTATGTTCCTTATAACGCCTTCCCTCACTCTGTGGTAGAGAATTCAGATTGCCTCTGTTTGATGTGGAAGACCGCAGAGTGGGAGGCTGGGGACAGAGAGCCTGGCTGCAGTGTGGTGGTGGTGGTGGTGGTAGTAGGCAGCAATGGTCTGGGTTGATGATATTTGAAAGCAACTCCAAATATTTCTTTGAGTTGACCTTGGAAGGGAAAGAAAAATGATCCTGCACCTCTTTTGACCCCAATAACCTTCCTCAGCCTTCTATCTATTCAGAGCTGAAAGTGGCCTTGAGCTCCTTGAAGGCCCAGAGGCTTAAGAGCCAAGACCAGTATCACGTTTCCTTCAATAGCAACTATCTTCACTGCCAATACTCTGTCATTTGTCCTGTGAGACTGGACCACTCTGGAAAAGCTTCAGCCCTGTTTACAGCCAGGGATTTTGGTGCCCCTGTCTCTAGAGTGAATATTCCTAGTGCTTCCTCATGACCACTAGAGTGGAGTGGCTATCATGTCCCCACCGCATTAGCATGGATAAACACTTGTGCTCACTTGTCATCTGTCAACATCATTCTTTTCCCCATTCCGTTTTCATTTTTCCATCTTTTCTCTGGGGCACAAGGCACAAGTCATCCATTTTTATGACACCTGCTGAGCAACCTCATTTTTCTGACCACTCTGGCATGTGACACTCCTTCCATTCTCCTCACTTCTCATCAAGCTGCTCCCATATTCCAGAGGAGGGCAAAACTCAATCACAGTGATAAAGAGGCAACACACTCACAAAAACAAAACAATGAAAAGACCTATGCAATCTGCGATAGGAGACAGGTCAGAGGGTGCGCATTGAGAGAGGGGTGTGGGCTTAGAATCAGACAGTTGTTCTACTTCCACATCTGCCATTTCCTATCTGTGACTTTTGGTTTCCCAGAGTCTCATCTGCAAAACAGAGGGAACGCCGACCCACATACAGTGGTTAAAACAATAAAATCATGTGATGACTGCAATGGGTCTAGCACTTACAGTTACGGGGAAATATAAGAAAACTCCCTGCTCGGAAAATAGCACACAGGCACACTTGCCATGTGCCAAATGTGTGATGTGTACAGTAAAGGCTGCAGGACTTCAGAGGGGTTTGAATGAGGTTTGCATAAAATCTTGAAGGAGGAAAGTAGGCATTTTAGGTGGAGGTAACAAAAGTGGGAAGCACCATGTTACGAATAAGAAATAAGGAATTAATCAGTTTGACCATTAGGCAAATTTAAGAAGGAGAATAATGGTGAATACATTTGAGGGGAGTTGCTAAGGGCCACCTGTCAAATTAAAGATGTTTATTGTCTAGGCTTCAAAGAACAAAAACAAACTTTTTCAAAAGAGAATTAAAGTGCAAAGGGAGTTTATGGAGAAAACGCTAGCAGAGGTATGCAAAGAGAACTAGGTAATGTGAGGCTGCTTTCTTGGAGCCTGCTGGAAGACTACTGCAATGATCCAGGCTCCAGGAGACACAGCAAACACTGCAGATGACACAGTAGAAGGAAGGATGGTAAGATGGGAGACTAATGACAAAAAGCCCCTTCCATGGGAAGAGCATGCCACAGAACTGTGAGCCCAGTTCGATGGTGAAAGTTGGCTTGACTGCTTGTCTGGGTCAATGTAACCAGTCCCAGCAGCCACCAGAGATGCTTCATATTACAGTGACATATCATATATTAACTGGAAAAGCCACTGACACCAGCTGATTCCTTGGACTTATCTGATCTGAGTGGCATGTGCTCTACTCTCACTGGCCATCTTATCCCTTTCTTGGTCCTGCTGGCACCTTTCAAACTCTATGATGTCCTCTAATAGCAGAGACCGAGTCATCCCCACCTACACAGGACCACTTCTTTTCAGACCTGCTTCCTACCTGGATTCCCACTCTCACCACTGCCAGCCAGGTGCTCTTAGCTTCCTGACCTACCATGGTGGCTTCTTAACCAGCCTCCCTGTCCACTCTTACTCCTCCCACCTGTTCTTCCTCCTCCCACCTGTTCTTCACGTTCACAAGCCTCGCCAGGCACTCCCCGACTGTCCACAGGAGCAGACCCAGTTCCTTCCCAGGATATTCAAGACCTCCATGCTCTGGGCCCAGCCTATACCTCCAGCTTCCTCTCCTTCACCAAGCTCCCTACTCAGGATTCCCCAACACCAGCCAGACTCAGGGCTCAGGTCATGGGCCAGGTACCCTTTTCTCTTCTGAGGCAACTCTTCCTTCTTTCACTCCCCACCACCACCAACCTTTTTCTGGCCAGCTCCTATTTAGCTTCAAGATTCAAATCAAATATATCCTCCCTGTACATTCCCCTTTTACAGTAGGTAAAAAGCACTCCCTTAATTTTAAAGTACTAATACATACTCTATATTAACATATTGTTAATTGATATTTCATTTTAAATTATAAAAAGACTACGTAGTTTATGTCAATTTGAATGTCTGTCTCCCATGTAGATGGCTGCAACTGTGCCTTGTCTTACATTCTGTCACCAACACCTAACAATGCTGGTGCAAATAAATGGTTAAATTAATATATTAGTGCATACAGTAGAAAAATTGACATTAGAGTTATTACAAGAGTTCCCTGTCACCTCAGGAATAAAGATAAATTAGAGGCACTGGCACAATCTAGAAGTGGTTATAATCAATTGGTCTTTCAAACATTATTATTTACAACAATCAAGCACTATTCTAGGCTCTGGTAGAAATATGAAAAAAAATGATAAATTACTATACAGTTAGGAAAGTATATACAATAAAAATATGTAATAAGCCAAAGCAAGCTATTCTAAAGGTCAAATCATTAAAGAGTCTAAGTTTAGAGGCATTCAGGAGTCACAGGATTGAAAAACATGAATTAGACCAGCACTTATTAAGTGTTCTACACATTCTGTTTATCCCACTGCCTACAGATAGGACCACACTTATATCATCATGGCACATTCAAATCACTCATATTTACTAAACGCTTATTGTTAACAAGCAAAAGTGCATTTACCTCTATCAGGAAAAAACTACTCATGTCTTTTATAGCCCACCTATGCTATGGTAGAGCCCCTATCTTTCTCTTTTGGTCTTCAGAGAAGATTTTAAAGCATTATTGTTTTGTGGTAAGATACCTTCATAGATGAGAGGACCACACTTAGGGGATGAATGCTCATACATGAAGAAGAACTGAGATAACTGTTCAATGTGACATGCTAAACCCTGACTCCTGAGACTTCAGTGTCCAGATGCCCCCTTGCTTTCTCCCCTTCCACTCTTTTCCTCTCCCATCGCTGGGCCCAAAATGTACCACCAGGGCTCCGATTTTACAAGAGCCCCATGAAAAACTGAATAATACACACAAGTATTTGTATCTGGGCATATTCCAAGGAAGGTATAAAGGAGCTACAGAGGGAAGTGGAATTTCCTGAGTTGCCAAGGGCTTTTCAAACTAATAAATACACCAGAAAATAAAAGAAAGGAAGCAATTATAGAGAGCTCCTTGGCAGTGCCCTGTAACCAGGCACGCCAGGTTCCCACCAGCACTCCAGTGGGCCTATGCTGCAGGGCACAGACTAAATGGAATGAGGAGAAATGCATTCCCATGTGGCCCTTCACCAGGGTCTGCCCATTTTGGGGCAGAGATTTGGCTGAGAAATAGAAGGTCCCCAGGCCACTTAGAAAAGGCAGCTGTGTTTAGATACTGTTCCCTTGCCTTCCCACCCTGCTTACCTACACTTGTGCATCCTTTATGCTTCTATGTCACCTCAAGTCCTCTAGCTTGTCTGCTTTGGCCAACATAACACCCCAATGCCCTCACAGTAGATGCTCAATACATGTTTGTTGATTGAATACAAGAGGCTGTAGAGAGGTTTAATAACTTGGTCAAGGTCACAGAGCTAAGTGCTGAAGGTTTCAAATGTGGGGAGATTCCTGAAACAGTGCACCTGACCTCTGTGCCATACCAGGTGGGAGTGGGAGAGCACAGTGGGTAACAAAGGGTGCCCAGTCTTATCCTTCTCCAAATACCTTAGAGCATCTACAACAACATCCTCCATACAGAGAAAGGACATGATAAGCGTACATGAAAATGAACCATCATCTTAGAGGTCAGGAACATCCTTCTATAATATTCCAGAAAAGAATAGACCTATGGGACTCATCACCACTTACTTCACTACTGTGAACTCACTTTCAGAGCTACTAAATGGCTAAGGATAAGGGCAGGTCCTTTGACTCTTTGCCTCCCTAAGGACTAGCACTTAGTAGTGCTTACTGGATGTCTGCCAATTGATTTCCCATTGTTTCCAATTCTCTGGACACCCTCCTACTACTAGTACATTACTGACAGAGCAGTCCCAGGTTGGGTCAGGTCATTAAACCCAACTGAGCAATAAAAAGCTGAAACCACCCTCTTTTGCCTTCTCATTGGAGAGATACTTCCAAATCAAAACTCAAAACAAAATGTAGCAGGGCTCCCTAATTTGAATATCTCCCTTCTGGCTGAGGATTTCTGGAAAATTCTTCCTGTTTGTGTACCACTTTTCCTACATAGTAAACAGAAGTGGCATGAATAGCAAAGGAACCAACTTCAGGGGTTGGTTACACTTACCTCTCTGGTTTCTTAGAAGGGACAAACAGCCTGCCTATGCTACCAGAAAAAGCACTTCCCAATGCTGCCACTCAGAAGTCACATCTAGCTCTTATCACAGCCAAATCCTGCTTTCTCCATTGCAGCATGCAGCTGTGACAAGTTTTAATAAAACTATATTTATGCTTAACAAAATCTCCAGACTCTAACATCTTATTTACAAACATCTCAATTTGAAGTAATCAAAACAGTTGCAAAACTACTAGTTACCTTCCTTTTCTTCTCCCACCATTCTCCCTGGTGTCCTACTCACCAGGAAGCCAAAGCCAGAAAGAATTTGTAAGTTCCAAGAACCTACCAGTAGGTGGTGCAGACAAATTCTCCTCTTGGCTGAGGGCAGAGCTGAGAAGTAGGGAAGCAAGGGGCCCTAGGCAAATAACCATCTGGGTTCCATTTTGGTTGTTTTGGCTGGTGTTTCTGGATTTTGAGGCTCCCTCATTAAAAAACTGCTTTTATTTCCAAATAAAAAATTTTGGCTTCAAAGGAAGGACCTTTTATTGTTTTGTTTTAATAAGGAGTACCATCTAAGTGCTTCCTATGACTCAGGCACACTAGTAGGTGCTTTAGAGACTATGAATCCTATGATGTATTGATTATTACCTCATATTACAAAGGATCTAGGCCTCTGCAAGTTCAAGTGAACTGCCCACATGATTGGCCATCTAGTAGAACTAGGTATTTAAATCCAGTCAACATAACTTCAAAATTCACGCTGGAAACCACCATTTTCCCTCTATGCTAGTTCAGACAACCCATTTTGGAAAGCCAAAGATGTACTATCTTAGAGCAGTCAGGAAGTCATCTCTGTCCCAGAGATTCTATGACCAAAGCTGATGACACTGGCAATTTCATTTCTGGGATGTCACTCCTATTACACACATCTCAGATGCCTGTGAAAACCATACATCTGCATGGTTGGGAAAGGAAGTGCCTTGACATACGTAATTTCTTTCCCCCAAAGACGACATTTTCTCTGCCTGCAACCAGCACTTTCTCCTGCATTCTTATACTTATCCCCAAATATTTCACTCAAAGGACTGCCACCCTGCAAGGCTTTCTAGAGGAATCATTAACATCTCTCTCTGGAAAGAGGCATCTGCTCTGCTGAGACCAGGGGACCAGAAGACAGTGTCCCAGAGTCATCATTTTCCCGATGCCCCACCCCCCATTACCCTCACACCTGCTGAGGGCCAGGTGCTGGCCAGAAGGCTCTCTTTGATGTTGATTCTCCACCTGTCCACACCTTCCCACATACAGACTTCAGCTTTGCTGTGCCAATTAAAATGTTAACTCAGTTCTCAGAGTTGGAGCAGTTGGCCACAGTGCCCAAGAATTTCCCTGAATGGGCTTCATTTTTGCAAAGGTGACACAGTGAGGCAAAGTCAAAGGAACACTAAACTGGCAGTCAGCAAAGCAGATTTCCATCCAAGCTTTATTGCTAATCACCTGCATCATTTTGGGCAAGTTCCTTAACTTCTCTTGCTTCAGTATCCTCACGTTTAAAGTAGAAGGGGAGGGCTGGGTGACTTCCCAAGTGCAAATACTCAGTGATTCCACATGACCTGACACAAACTTCCTCTTATCAGTAGAAGAGGAACTTGAGCTGAGTGTGAGCATGTAAAAAGCAAAATAGGAAAATTGTACTTTTGTAAGCAAAACAAATAAATAATGAATTATCTGGGTTAGAGCACGTAGGATCTTAACAAGTCATTTCAGATCTAGGTGTCCATGGTGGGCAACCATAAGCACCTTTGATCATGTGGCCCTGGTACATTTATCATGCACTTACCCTTTGATGTTCATAGCTTCTGACCATGCAGGAATCTCATTGAGGGCAGGGACCCAGTGCCTACCAACATGCCAACATGCTGTAAGAACTCAATAAATATTTGATGCAGGAATGAATTTCCATTGTACATATCTGATTTCTGTACTATGTCAGAGCCCTACTCCTTTCATATTGCATGACAGGAAACCTAGCACTCCTCAGGAAACTTTTGATTCTCGGGGGTGGGGAGGACATAGTCCCCAAATGGGATGCATTTGGTACACAATTACTCAAAGTCATCCAATTTCAATGAAGCTTCAGTTTTTACACTTAGTCCACTTTGCATGAGGAAACCCACTTAAACTGACTGACAGCCTTGCTCTATCCTTACAGGCAGGCTGAGTTGGAGAACAGACTTTCAATTAAAATTTGTCTTCCTACACATGTGTTACCCTGCCACTTACATTGCAATTTTCAGGTCCCCACATGCATATTAATGCTATGTTTTGGTGGCTGGCAGCGGCAGCCCTGCCAACAAAGACTATACTAAGTGAAGAGTCTGTTGACTGGCGTTCAGAACCACGAGACATGGGCATCCTACAGCATGAGGATTCATCCAGAGCCCAGGCAGCAAACACATTTACTCACGTGATGTAGATACAAGTGTGGGACAGTGAGAGGTCCTGGGGAGACTGGGCCAAGGAGGCTCTGCCAAGGACAAAAACCACAGAACACAGGGCAGCTCTAAGCCTAGCACCCAAATTGGGTAAAAGCAGCCCTTCCTAAAGGCCTCAGAAAACATGGACCCCATCAAGGGACACAAATCCAATACCAGAAGATCAGCTCACAGAGGAAAATGAAACTGCAAACACACTTGATGGGGAGAAGTGGAAAGGGCACTTTTGGGTGCAATCAACCTATTCCAGAGCAATTGATGATGGTTTCCAGATATCCAGGGCCAGCTGGCTGCTTGGTGCCTGAGCTGCCCAAGGGGCAGAATCTACACAAGAGTCTCTACCTCCAGAGTGAGGTAAACAGCCCATCATTACGTATTTGGCAAGAAACCATCAAACCTCAGAGGGGAGCTTTCTGGAGAAGGGAAGGAGGCTTAGGGCAGATGGCATTGCTGACAGCAGCCTGCTGCACCTTCACGCTCAAGGGAAAGGGATGGGAGGGCAGAGGCTTAAATTCACTTCTCCAAAGAACAGGGCAAGCTGCTGGTAACCCTGGTCAGGGCTCTGTTTCCTTTGATGCTTCAGTCATGGGTGGCATTCCTAAAGATCTCTGCCACTTCAACATGGTGCCTGGTACACAATCAGACCATGAATGGTTATCAGATGATGGGATACACTAGGGATCTGAAATAGTTTTGAGCCATGGCTGTACACTAGAGTCACCTGGGGAATCTGAAACATCCCGATGCCCAGATCTCACTAGCAGAATTTCTAGACTGTCCCTGGGTTGTCTGCACTAGTGATTCTCCAAATGTGGACCCCAACTAGCAGCAGCAGCAGTTGGTTATCAGATCATCAGGTTATACATTGCCATAGGGCCTATGGCTCATCCTTGGCATACACCTATAGACACTGGCCTTCAAATGTGGCTTCTGCCCAAGGTACATTTTCATCAGCTTGCTCTACCTCAAAAAAAAAATTATATTATAGGAAAACCAGCCTCTAGGACATTCCCTCGCATTCTTTTATTAAATAATAGGTGAAAACCATGGAAAATCAAGGTTCTTATTTCCTATATCCTTTTCATGTAAACAATCGAACCTGGTTCCCAAGCCTGAGTTTTGAAATTAACTCTATACACATAAAGTCAAACAGGCCAGTCTAGTTCCAAAGTTATTTGCAAAGAGAAAGAACAAGGAAAGACAAAAATGGCCAGATACAGATGATGAGTATTTGGCTCTTGACAGTTATCTCCAGTTCACATGGATGTTGGCTCTTTCCACACTCAAGTGAGGAAACAGGCAAAGGGCCTGGGAGAGCTTACTTTTAGTCGGTGTTCAGCCATTGGGAACCGTTCTGCCTCAGCCTCCTTGCTTGTAAAATGAGGGCTAAAGATTCTTAGGTAACTTCCAACCCCCAATAGTGATGACTTAAAATACTATGAAGTCTGAAAACTATGCTATTTAAAAAGCATTTCCCTACCTGCAGTGTAAAATGACTAAACTTCACCATGAGTGTGGCATTCCTTGAACTTATAACTTTAATCCCTAATGAAACACCCCTACCTCACCCTCCAAAATTACTGATTAGATATGCATCCATCTTTCTTTGGATGAGCACATTGGCATTAAGTTGTTTTTTTTTAAAGTAGAAATGATGAGTAGAAAAGTAAGATAAGATTTGCGTATTAGGGAATGGTGGAAGGGAATGGAAAGGAGACTAGGAACACAGAAAATAAGTCTGCCTACTACTCAGCTTGGAGTTAGTCCAGCTATGTTCACAGTGGAGACCTCAAACAGAAGAACTGGATCAACGCTCTGGGAGGAAAGAAGTGTCCAAAGAGACCAGAAAACAGGATCCTAAGTTCAACCAAGCTGTCAGTGGTGGCTGGCACTGGCTATGGGGAAGGAAGGAGGATTCCCTCTGCCACCTGAGCTCTCCTTATCTCTACAGCACCTTGACAAGGGGTCACAACCAGAGGTATGCTGGTGAGTATTTAACAACCTGGGACGGTGGGAGAGAAGCCTCAGTTGGTAGCATTTGCCAATTTCCATGGTGTAAAACCCCTACTGTTGTCCACTTCGAGCTATCAGCTTGATAACACTGAATGCAAAGTTCAGAACTATGAGTTCTCTTATGATCAACCTATCTGATCCAAGGAAGAGGATCAAGTCAACATGCAGATGGAATAGAGAAACATATTTATCAAAAAGGAACAAGGTCTGAGAGACAAGCTGCTTCCAGCCTTTAGTGACCCCTTGTTCCCCAGGGAAGAAGCCAGGAACCACAAGAGGCCTAGCCAGGATCCTGCAGACCTGACCTCAGGATCACTGCTATAAGTACTCTCACCAGAAGGTGAGGAGAGGAAAGGAGACATAGCTCTTGCCAGGCCCGGTATTATTATGATTTTTTAGTCCTCACCCAAGGATATTCTTTCTTCATTGATCTAAAGAGAAAGGAAGGAAGACAGAGAAACATCTATGTGAGAGAGAAACATCATTGATTATTTCCTGTACATGCTCTGACCGGGAATCAAACCCACGACCTTTTGGTGTATCAGATGATAAAGTGCAACCACCTGATCCACACCAGCCAGGGCTGTCCAGGCCCATTCTGTACCTACCAGGAAGGTAGTAGGGAGAAGGCTTGAGGTGTTGAGTAAAATGAAGTTTGGGGATTGCCAGTAGAATTACTCCTGCCCTGGGAGCAGCGAGTGCTGACTGCAGCCTCACATTTGAAGGAAGTTGGATTGGGAGCCTTATATGTGAGGGGCAGAAGAATGTCTGTCTGGCTGCCAATCAATTAGGAAACTGAACAAAGCAAGATCCCATAGACCACAAGTCTCTGAATTACAGTAAATTACAAAGACACCATAATCATTTACATGTGAACGTGTCTTACAGCATAAACATCACTTTCATATACCACCCCACCCCCTTTTTTTCTTTTTGATCATGGGAGAAAGTCTGGTACAATCAGTTCTTTCTCTAGAAATGTTGACAGCATAGAAGCTGACAGCATATTCCAACCAAGAACCTTGCTTTGTGATGGCCTTGAGCTCTGTCCTGCTCACCCTCACCCTCAGCCCTTCACCGCCTCTTCCTTCTGCAGCTTTTCTCATTCACTCCATCTTGGCAGCAGCCTCTTGTGTAACTGAAACCGCAATAAACTTTTTGTTTGACTTTTAATTCAGAAGAAATTCCAGTAACTCGGTTCCCACTACATTACAAAAAAAAAAAAAATTTTTTTTAAATCCAGAGTTCTGCTCTAGAGAATCGGCTTTTTCTCAGGGCACAAATGTTCACAAAAAAAAAAAAAAAATGTATTTCTCCCTCCTTCTCCTAGATTCCCCCACTGCCTCCTCCTCCTCCCCCCCCCCCCCCCCGAAGGCTATGCTGTGCCAGGGAAGCTCAAACATCTAAAATGCAAGGGCCCCTCACACAGCCACTGAGTCCCCAGCACTTCCGGAAGGTCAGAGATGGGTTAAGTGTCCTATTTCATGGCTGGAGGCAACAAGTTAAGAGTTGTTGAAAGATTTGTCTTGGCTTTTCCAGGTGCACTGCTCATTTTTCTTTGGGGCAAGAGAGGGCCCAGGGGAGCAAGAGATAAGATTTATAAGATATTAGGCCCCCTGTCCTAAAATAAGCACCACCCGCACTCTCTTTCCCCCTCTCAAAGTTTGACATCTAATATTTGCTAACACCGTTACATGAATGAAGGACAAGTGACTACTGGTAAGTCAGGAAAAAGGACTTGACTCTGTATGTTCTTGGCCCTATCTATTCAAAGTGGGGTCCAGGATCTGCAGCAGCAGCATCACCTGCAAGCTTATTCAGAACACAGCATCTAGGATCTCCATACTGGATGGAATGAATCAGAATCTGCATTTTGACAAGGTTCCCGTTGTTCAACTGGGAAAACTGTATACAGGCTACAGCTTCAGAATCAGTATAGTAAGAAAATGTGCTAGTAACATTTCAGTTTAACAGACATTTTATGGGAGCTGCTGTGTGTTGGGCACTGTGCTTGGTGCCGGGGCAATGCAATTCTGTAAGTGGAATTCCTGCTCTGCGAAGTGGCTCACAGCCTGGCACACAGGACCACCCAGCCTGGAACAAAGGACACCCTGCCTCTGTGGGCTGGGTGTGGACATGTTACAAGCAGGTCTCTGGTCCTCCCTTGTGAACAGAAAGGTTCTGACTTGTCCCAAGTCAGCCTTGTGATTTCAGAAGCTTCTGTAGCCTGCATTTTCAGAAGAACTCTAGCTGCTGATTTCCTACCCAAACTCCCCCCTTCTATCTTCTCTTTTGCCCCTTCCACTATAAAGATTGAAAAAAGTATTTTGTTAGCCTCCCTTGCAGCTAGCTCTAAGCATGTGACTGAATTCTGGAGAAGCAGTCTGGTACCTTGCCACTCAAAGTGTGGTTTCTAACAGCATTAACATACTGGGGAGCTGGGTCAAAAGATGCAATTTTAGGTTCCCCCTCTGCCCAGAACTGCAGTAGCCAAACCTGTGTTTTAACAAGATATTTATGAACATTAAAATTCAGGGTGTATTATCCTAGGGGGCTTCTGGGAATGCCTGTTTTCTGTGAAAAGGACAGTGTTACTGACACACCTTCCTGATTGTCCCTGCCTCAAGTGTGGGTATGATGCCTGGAGCTGCATCAATTATCTTGCAAGTCTGCAGAAGTAAGCCTGAGTATGAGCAGGCTTAGTGTGAGGAAGTGGAAAGAGATATAAGACTCTTGGTCACTTGTGTCATCTTATACTGTTGGACCAATCCTTAGGCTACTTCCAGACTTCTCTACATCCTATTACTGGAAGCTGAAAACATTCTTAATTGACATGTACTCTAAGTCCCTGAGAATGAGGAAGAGTCTTAATGGAGTTGACCACACCTGAGAAAGCTAAATCTCCTATAGAGACCTGCCACAGCCAGATTGCAGGTCTCCCTGCCCCATCCCATCTCTGGTAGGAATTAATTGAGCCTCACCTGCTCTCAATAGCTCATTCAGTGGACCCAGCTGGTTCTGCCACTGTGCACACACATGCAAAGAACATGCTTGTTCCTCCTCCTCTTAAGCTCTTACATGGACCACATTCTCCCCTCTGATGTGGTTGTTGGGGAAGAAGTGGTCATGATGACCCCCTCCTAATGTCACTGTCCCAGGCAGGGGTTTCAGGCCCTTCAGGGAAGCCCATGTTTTCTCTCGGGTAGCTGACACTAATATTGCAGAGAGCTACCAGTCCTGCCTCACTCCCCAGACAGGATCTTTTCCTGTTGAAATGGAAATCAAAGCATTAGGTTCTGAAATCCAGGAAGGCTTTCAGGATATCATATACCTTTTGGCTCACTTTGACTGTCCTTACTTTGAAGACAGGAAATAAAGAGAATGGGAAATCAGGAGAAACTGGATGTATCCCAACCCAGGCTCCAAAGTGTGATGTCATGTAAAGTCCACCAAATCCCAGAAATGTCACCCTGGATTTCACTCCTCCAGAAACTTCAACTACTAGTCTGGTTTGAGGAATAGAAGATATCTGAGCCTGTGTATTGCAGATTGAAAAGTTTGGGTTTGTTTTAAAATAATAATCATTATCAAATTATTAGGTAAATCTAATTAGTAAACCTAGGTACTTTTAAAGGAAAGTGAGAAGCAGGACAGGAGGGAGGAGGGGGTGTGTGAAACAACAGAGGGCAAAGAAAGAGGAAAGCATAAAAACTTAGGCGTGGTGCATGGAATTTGATCTTTTCTCCTAATAGCTATGGCTCTTCGGAGCAATTACTCACAAATCACTGAAAGGACTGTGATAACATTCATGCAATGGAAAAATACTCAGCGATAAAAAAGGTATGGACAGCAGCAGATATATTCCATAATATGAATGACTTGCAAAACCATTTTGCTAACTTGAAAGAAGCCAGATTCAAAATTCTATATGATCTCATTTACATAATATCCTGAAAAAGGCAAAGCTATAAGATAGAAACAGATTAGTGGTTGCTAACTACTGGAAAGAGAAGTTAACCTCAAAGAGGCATGAGAGAGATTTTTGGGATGAGGGAAGCATTTTCTATCCAGACTGTGATGGTGGTTATGTGATTACATGCATTTTTGACAAAATTCATAGTACTGAAGACTTATGCTTATGGCCAAATGAGATAACAGGGCTAAATTTACACTCTCACCTGAAACTGCCAAAACAAAATAAACAAACAACAACAACAAAAGCTACCTGGGACACCACCTAGTCAAGACCCAGAGGTGAGGCACTCTAGCCACGCTATGCTGGGATGACTGAGCTGGGAGTAGGGCTGGGAGGGACTACTGCCTGAAGCTTCCTGAGATTTCTGGGAAAAGCTGGGGGTTCTAAAGATGGTTTTGTTGTTGTTATTAGCAAGCAAAGAAAGAGATATTTATGTTAAGAAGCAAGAGCTTTTTTCCTATCAATCCTCAGAGAAAAAAAGTGTGTCTTTCTGCCAGCCTGTCTAATGAAAGGAGAAAGAGATGAATAAAAATAAATGTTTGTAGAACATGGACTGATAAATATAACTTAGGAACAATTGTTAATGATGATGGTTCCAAGCAATGGCTCATCCTGTGTTTCATCTGTAAATGGGGATAATAATAATAATAATAATAATAATAATAGAGCTCCAGGTGGTACTGGCAGAATCACCTAACATGAGAGTCTTATAAAGTGTGAAGTGCTGTGCAAATGTCAATTTTCAATGTTAGTTGAGGGCATAGTCCTGATAGGAAAACTTAATACTGTAATTTTTTCAATGATTTTGTGACCTGCTAAAGAAAATGTCAGCTGTGGCAGGAGTGTCAGTGTTTGCATACTCCAGGCAATGTCATCAAGGAGCTAGATTTATGTGAGAGGCTTTCTCCAGTCTCTCTGGTCCCTACACCCCTGATTCAGGCACCCAGCCTTTAGGCAGCCCTGTTTCTTGACCTACTCCACCCTGAACCCAAAGGCACCCTGGCTGAGCTTGACCTCCCCATGCTGCAACCATTTCCTTCTCTTTCTAAGTATCTCTTTAATTCAAAAACAATCCTGTTGGGAATGCCATTCTTTCATAGCCATGATCCCTGTTTTTAATTACTCTTACAAATAAGCCTATGCTAAGATGTGGAAGCCCTGAGTGTTCTTGTCTATTCATATGCTCCGATTACAGGGGTCTTTACTGTCTTCTCACTATATTCCATGGAGCTGAATGTTCTAGAGAAATGCCCAAGAGGCCTCCTTGCAGAATCAGGTAAACACTGGATCATCCACACATCCTCATACACTTGAACCAAAGTGTCCCTGCTCTTTTCTGTTCTGTGTCAGGTTTTGTCAGAAGAAAGGGTTCTTTAGCTATACAATGCTTTTAATACCTGAAGTATTCCAAAAGGTGGTGATAACGCAGGAACCCCAGGGAGGAAATGGGAGAGCCCCCCCGATACTAGCTTCTATCATAAAAGTAGCAGCCCACTTTTGGATAGAACACAACAGATATCCAGGAGTCAGCCAGACCCACTGCTAACCAGCTGCCTCCCTCAGGCCTCAGTTTTCTCAGCACAATGAAGTCACAGTCTCAATAACCCAGGCATTTCTTGAGCAGCATTGGCTCCCTTCTCCCCACTTAAGCTTCCATGGCAGTGTGTTAGCTCCCTTCTCCTTCTGTCCTGACCATATGAGAAAAGGCTGCTACACCATTTGGCTGAGACTGGCCACCTTCCCATGGAACGCAATGTGAAGGTCTGGTGGTGCCGTGGACTGAGGGATGTCAGGCCCAGCTCTCTTGTTCTCCACGAGTGGGCACCTGAAGCCGATGGTGGTGGTAGGTCAAGGGCAGGAACTGGGACTGTGGGATCTGCTCATGAAATGGAAAGTGTGTGCCTGTGTGGTGGGGAACAGAGGGAGCTGAAGAACAGGGGGAAAGCTAGGGCAAAAGGCTTCAGGTTGGAGGTTCACTGGGGCAATCCATAGGAGCATGAACCTTCTGAGGAAGCACAGCCTGCAAGACTGACCCCTCTTAGCGTCATGGTGAGGAGCCAAGGTACACAGACATCCCTTTCCCCTGGCTCTCAACACACACACACAAACTGTGCAAATTGAGAAAAGGAGAGAAAAATCACGTTTGCTGGGCTTACACTGCTGATGGTGACTGCTTGCTAGGACAACGATTACATACTAAACTCAATGCAGCAACTAATTTTCAAACAAATCAAAATAAATCAGAAAACAAAACCATTCTGACAGCAGAGAAATGTGGGAACGTGTTAAGAGGTAATTACAGTCCTTTCCCCTTGTTTCACCCGCATTTCTCCTGCCACTGGTGCACGTGTTGAATCACAGCTGTCGCTCCCTGTCAAGAGGCCTGTGCGTGCTGAAGGAATTGTGCAGGGTGTGCCGGGCCGGGAATGCTGCCAGCATGCCTGGCCGCCTGGGGACCAATGTCTTCTGACAAAGACATCAGTCCCATGCCTGATGCCTCAGTATTGGGAGGAGCCTGCATCCCCGCCCAGCTAGGAGCTGCCATGCAACTAGTCCTGCACTGTACCATCTGGTGCTTCTTGACAGCAAACCCATCACTTTTTGCTCCAGATTGCATCCTTGCACTAGCCAGAGAGAGCACAGCCTTGGAATCAGACTCAGGCTTGAATTCCAGCCAAACCACTTCCTAGCTAAGTGTTCTTAAGAAAGATATTGAAGCTCTATCAGCCTCAGTTTCCCCATTAGGAAATAAGTTTTAGGAATGCCCACCTTTTGTAGTTGTTGTGAGAATTAGAAGTCATGCATGTACAACACCCCCAACTGGCATGCTCTACTAGGAGCTGCCATGTTCATCATGATTGTTATGGTCTCTCTCTCAAGTCTGAACTGACTGCCACCAACTGCTGAGCCCTTTGATTCACTCAGTGAGGATGTGGGAGGCTTCCCGGTAGCTGGAGTGTCTCAGGACCTCTCCCAACTGAAGGGAATGCTCACGGCTCAGATACTTCACAGCTGAATGAATGAAGCCAGCAGCAGCTAAACTATTCAGGAGTGTTACTATCTGGTGGTACCTGGGCTTCTCAGGGCTTTTTGAGGTGACTGTTGGGTGTCCAGGATACTATAATAAAATTATGTGAATATGGTCTCTCGCAAAATAACTTACTACACTGTACTCACTTTTCAGTTAAATGAAGCACTTATGGTTTCTCTTTGGCTTATCTGAATTGCCAGAATCACTGCTCTTGCACTTTGGGGTCGTTATTTAGTAAAATAAAAGTTACTTGAACACAAGCACTGTGATACTGTGACAGTCCACTTGATATCCGAGAAAGCCAAGTGACATGCAGGTGGGGGTCGTATACAGCATGTACTTGCCAGACAAAAGGATGATTCATGTCCTAGGCAAGACAGAATGGGATGGTGCTAGATTTTATGCTTCTCGGAACAGCATTCAATTTAAAACTTAAGAATTTTTAATTATTGGAATTTTTCACTTAATATTTTCAGACCATGTTTGAACGTGAGTAATTGAAACCACATTAAGTGAAACTGCAAATAAGCAGTGACTACTGAAATAATAATAACTTCCTCAGAGCTTCATGTATGTCAGGTTCTGTTCTAAGCAGGTAGCATGCCTTAACTCAGATATCTTACACCAGCTCTCTGAGGTGGGCATTATTGTCATCACCAGGTACGGAGAAGAAAACTGGGACACAGAAAGGTACAGGTACTTGCTCAAGGTCACAGATAAGAAGTGGTGGAGCCAGCTTCCCAGGCTGGCAGGCTAGGCTGGCTGCTGAGGTGACACTGCACACTTCTCGTAAGCCAGCCACCTCCTCAGGGACTCCCATTAGATGTGTGGCTTTCAATAGCCAGGATGATGGCCCTGTCCCTCTCTACAGGATCACTCACTACTCTGCCATTCAGATCTGCAAGTGTCCTTCTCTTAGCCCACTGAACAGCTTGCAGGTCCCCAATACTCCTCTGTCTGCTTGAGCTTTATTTGCCAAGTTACCTCAAGAAGTCTACATCCTTCTTCTGGTTCCATTTTGATTTCATTCCCTGAAAAAATCAAGGCTCTCTCACCAGTTCTGAAAGAAACAGCATGTCCCCAAGTACCAGCTGTCCTGTTGGTCCTAACCCATCACCCAGCAATGTCCCCCTGGCTGCAGAGAGAAGCAGGTTTGGGGGGCCAAGGCTCTCCTCCACCAGCTTTATTCCTTTCACTGATATAATCGGCCTGGCCTCTGGGTCACCACGTTGAGGTGCTGATGTTCACCTTTAGAAGGTCAAAAAGTCATTTGGGTACATGACCCTTAAGGATTAATCTATAGTTAATAATCAAAAGTATCAATGAGACATTCTACTTGTAGTAGAGACAAAATTTGGTGTAATATATAATATGCATAGTTTCTTTTTAAGAGCCAACATCAAAGTCTTACTTGCCTATGAATTGATTCCTGTTAGATGTGGACTTATTTTATTCAAGTTCTGGGCCTATGAACATGTGCTCAATAGAACAGATAAGAACATTGCCACACTGCGGTACTGGCCACGTGGTGACCTGCCTCTGTTTCCGGAAATGATAGAGGCAGAGGCTGCAGCCACGGCCCCTTGGTCATTATTGTGATTCTGCATTATAATAACTATGTATTGAGAGAAACAAGGAAGAAGCCACTGCCTGAATAAAGATACTCCCTATAAAACCAAGTGTGCCACTCTCTGTAACGCCAGGCATAGGAGTAACATCCACCAAGTAGCCCCTTTCTCTGTGTTCATTAGAAAGGCTCAAAATATAGAAGTAAAAGCAAATTTCTTATGAGGCCCACTAATATCTCCCTGGCGAGGCCGAGGTTTTGCAGTGAGGAGCAGGTAAGGTTGGGAGCCAGACTTCGGAGAGGATCCAGAGTATATCTTCAAGTAAGCAGACGCACCAAAGGTTTCCTGATGGAAGAGAGGCTTGGGGATGTTTTCCCCCTCAGGTCCCACAGATGCCCCATCTCCCCCACCCCCGGGGGATGCCCCGCCCAGAAGGGTACGCCTCATGATGGCATCAGCAAAACCTCGGCACTAAGTGTTCTTTGCCACACTTATCCCCAAGGTAGATACATCCATCATCTCAATTTTACAGATCAGGCCACTGAAAAACTCAAATGTTACATAACTTACACCTGCTGTGAACTGGCTACACAGAAGGTGAACTCAGGCAGTCCATCTCATGATCCTCAAGCTACATGGCTTTTCAGGGGAGATTCTCTGGGTGCTTCTCCCAGGCACTGTGTCCACTGCCGACTCTATCTTCTGTTTTGTGTCAAAACACCAGCTTCAACCTACAAATTCTTTTTTTTTTTCCATTGAGGATAGAACTAGAAAAGAGAATCACAAATGTGGAGGAAAATTTGCATTTAGCCCAAACTGTCATTGGAAAACATGAACTTGGATTCCATACTCTACCCTACCTGGGTCACTGCAGCCCAGCCTAAGCAGTGGCAGCCAGCCCCTCAAAAAGGCTGGAGATGACAAAGCCTGCCTATCCCCGGAGACCATGGAAAAACAATGCTCGGCAAGATTTGGAGAGCAAGAGACAGTCACATGAGGAAGAAGAGTGATTGGCTGTTGTCCCTAACAGGTCCACTTTGTCCTCAACAACAGGTTTGTCTGGTTCTCACCTCACCTGGCACTCCACCAGCAGGGACTGACTGGCCCTAGGCTGGCCCAGCCCTTTTCACCTGGCCAGGGAGTACAATGACCATGTGGTTCTTCTAGATATGCTAATGACTTCACACCCCCCACCTTCTCATATATGGAGAAAGACCTCACCCCAAAGAATAATCTGATGGTGGAAGCACAGACACCATAAGCTCAGGTCGGCAGAGAAATGCTCATGGCCAGCCTTAAGCCAAAGCACACTCCACAGTTTCCCACTTGTGTATCCAGATTCCTGCCCTCCACTGCCATCACAGGATAGTCTTTCCAGAATTGGCTAAACTAACCTAATATTACAAATAAGCTCTTGCTCCCTGCTGGCACCCCCAGATCCACTCTATCCTCCCCATCGCTGCTCTTTGTCCTGGAAGATGATACCTTGGACCGTGCCTCCCAGGCTCTCCTGCTCTCTGGCTTCAGGCTGGTTTGGCCAGTGAGAAGCACCAACAGGACAGTGGCAAACAGACAAAAAGACAAGGGAGGGCATTTTCTTTCCACCGCCCCTGAGGTGGTGCCATGGTCCTGGCAGAGGCCACATTCTTGCATAACCATTTTCCAGCTCATGGTTCCCCCACCGCAGCCCCAGCCATCTCTCAACTGGGCTGCAGAAACACTGTTTCCTCCCCTGGGACCTCAGGTAACAGCTTCCCTCTATCACCAGCCCCTTTTTTTAAGTGAGCCACCTGGGTAAGATTCCATTTCCTACTGTAATGTACATTGGACATGTGATACCCATTCTCTAAGATTAGTCAAGGGAAGTATATGGAGAAAATGCAAAGCTTCCTCCATTAGAGGCTGATTCCTTCCCTCCAGAGGAACTGTAACCAAACCTGTTCTAATGAGTCCATCACCACTCTCCTTTCCAAATTCTACACAAGACAACATTTCTATTGTCTAGAGGGCAACGTGTGATTTCAAATGCAGAGCCTAGGGGTTCAGAGTTCCTCCCCCCAATTTTGGTCAGGCACTTTACTCCCACTCCCATCAATGGAGTCAAGACAGGATTTCAAAGCAGATCAGCCCATCTCCTTCAGCACACACATGAACAGCGATTCAGCCTGCTTGCTTGCTTTCAGCAGGCCGATAAATCAAGCACTAATCCCTGTTACTGCTCCTGCTCCAGGATTAGCACTCCCTCCAGCCTCCATGGAATGTCCTTTGCATATTGAAGTCATTTTGCTCACTGCTCACCCTTCCCTGAGTAGATGCAAAGGCATTTTGTAACTGCCAGTGTTTTGACAAAGTATGAGTTTAATCATATGCCTGTTACACTCCTCCCCCATGACATGTGGTCTCACTGTACCTGCTGCCAGGGCAGGACAGTGGGCAAAGAAGGGGTGCTCCCCTACCCAGGCCTGAGCAGAGTGGGGGAGAGCCGAGGAGGTGGGGTCCTTCCTTTACAAGATACCTGGTTTGCCCAGGACTGTGTTTGCCTTCACTTCCACTTGAGGAAAGAATTTCTTGGCACAAGTGAACGGAACCAAGATTAACTAGGAGAAAAAAGGACCATCTCATTCTTTCCCTCGCCTCTTCTGGATCTAGATCATCTTTAGCAGATGGTGTTTCTAGCTGTGGTCTCCCTAGGAAACCACCTCAGTGCCTAGCAACCTTCAACACTGGGGAGTCCTTGCTGCTCCAGGCCTAGCCTAATGCCCAGCACACGCCTGGCCACAGGCCTCCATACGCCTCTCTCCACCAGACAGCAGTTACTGGAAAGGCCCTTGGCAGCACCCTCACAAGAGTGTGGACACTCTAAGTCCAACTGTTCCTGCCCAGGGAGCCTGGACATCCAACCAATGACTGTGTGACTCCTACTTTCCTGCCCCAACGCACAACCCCCAGCACACCTGCCCAGGAGCATTTCCTCTGCAGCCACCTTAAAACTTCCCTTTCTTAAAAATATTGTTTCTTAAAAAGAAATAATTTTCCAAAGTGCAGGGAGTTAATCCGTGAAATTGTCTGAACAAAAGCAGCTGGCCCGGGCCCTGGGTAAGTTGATCAACAAACATGCCAGAACACTGCATGGTTCAAAGCGTTCTTTGTTCCAGCGGATGGACATGGGTCTCGCTGGTCCCGCCAGTGACCCTTGCTCCATGGAGCCTTACCTCACCATTTCTCAGCCCCACTCTCAGCCCAGCTCCTTGAGGCTAAACTCTCTTCTGAGGGACCAAGTCATCATTCCCCCCTCAGTCTCTCCCTCTTGCAGTCAACACCCAATGAAAAATTTTTGGAGCAAATCAAGGTTGAACAACCAATGAAAACAAAACTGGTCCCTTGCAAAAGGCACAGGCTGTTCATGTAACTAGAGGCCCCATATGGTTGTTATTCTCGGGGAGAACTGAAGACCCTTAAACCTGTTTCTTAGACAACAATGGGGAGTGAGGGTAGGGGTAGGACAAAAATCCTGTTTTTAAATATCCATTCTTCATTTTACGTGCAATCATCCTGAACAGTGTCAGATGTTTGGCGAGCACTCCAAGAAGAGCAAAAGAACAGTCAGAGAAACAGGGCTGGCAAGACCAGCCAGGCATCAAGATTTCCCAAGAATCACAGAGGGGGACTCTCCCCGCACAGATGTGCCACACAAAAGGAATTCCACCCTAGGCCTGCTTCTTTCTGCTCTCAGCAGTCAGACATTCCAACCCCACTTCCTCCTAGGAGAGGGAGGAGCACAGTGCAGGCTGCCAGGCAGGGCTAAGGATCCAGCTCTGAGATGAAAGAACTCAAGGGAAATTCATTTCTTTCACTTGGACTCTTACAAGTCAGAGCTGAGCAGTCCTTCAGGTTCTTTCTCTCTCTGGACCTCAGTTTCTCATCTGTAAAATGGGAATAAGCCCATTTTATGGGCCACCATGAGGGATAAATGGTCTATCTTTATGGGTTGTATCTTGTAGATCGAGTGGGGTGTTCACTTGTTTCCTCCCTGCCCCAGTTCTGCCCACACACAATTCCCAAATGTCCAAGGGAGTTCCAACAAGCACTGTGCAATGTGGCTTACCTCATCAGTTCCTAGCTATATGACCTTGGGCACATCTGGGCCTCATTTTACTCATATATAAAAATGGGCATAATAATCATATACACTGAGTGGCCAGATTATTATGATTTCTGAATGCAATATATATCCTATATAATAAAAGTCTAATATGCAAATTGCTCCCTTGACCAGAAGATCAACCAGCAGGCAGGCCATCCAACTGCCCATGTCCCCTCCCCCTGGCCAGGCTGGCCAGATCCCACCCACCCATGCATGAATTTAGGCACCAAGCCTCTAATATCTACTATCTATCTATCTATCTATCTATCCATCCATCCATCCATCAATCTATCTACTAGAAGCCCGATGCATGAAGATTCATGCTATTGTAGAAAGGGCCTTCCTTTTGCTGGCTGCCAACACCACCTTTCCACTCTGGCCCAGCCTCAGAGTCCTCTTTTTCCACTCCTGCCTGCCTTCCCATGCTGCTCAGAGGCCCTGATAGACCTGGGGTGGTGTGGAACAAACACAAGGGTCCCTCACCCCCTGCACTCAGCATCTGTGTATGCAAATTAACTGCATTTTTTGGTGGGTTAATTTGCATACTCATGTCTGATTAGGTAGTGGGCATGGTGGAGGTATGGTTAATTTACATGTTTGTCTATTATTAGGTGATACACACACACACACACACACAGTGGCCAGATTATTATGCATTTAGAGATCATAATAATCTGGCCACTCAGTGTATATCTAACAGATTTGTTGTAGGAATCAAAAGATTATGGGTGAAACCCTTAGTCTCTCTTTATTTCATAAACATTCTAAAGCACCTACTATGGGCCAGGCACCAGGCTTGGCTTTGGAAACCCAGTGGTTGACAACATTCAACAGAACCCCTGCTCTCATGCCACTTACTGTCTCTCCTCAGGGAGATATCACCCAAGCCAATAAAAATCCACAAGGTAATATGTGACTGCCAATCCTGCTTTTTCTATGGAGGTGTTATGAATGAAAGAAATGACTCCTGGCACATAATAAGCATTCTGTAAATAATAGCAATTCTTGGTATTATTAACAATAACCAGTCAATGAAGTTTTAATATTCTTCAGTTTACAGATGAGTAAAGAAAAACTCTGAACAGTTAAGTATGTTTCCCCAAGTCGCATACCCAGAAGGGAAATGCCAGAATCCCAACCCAGGCCTTCTTAGCTCCAGAGGCCTTTCCCTTCCCTGGGTATGCCATGACCTCCACATAGGACACTGTTTGATATGAACACTCCCTCTGAGCCTCTCTAAGTGCTTTCACATTATCTCTCCAGATCCTATGGCACTCCTGGAAGTTGAAGATCTCGTTATGATCTCCTCTGTGTTTATGGGCAAACCTCAGAGATATTGTGGGCCAGTTCCAAACCACCACTATAAAGGGAGTCACAATTTCTTCGATGAAGAAGAAACTTGCCTTCAATTTGTAAAACACACAATATTCATGCCCTGGCCTGGGTGGTTCAGTTGATTGGAGTGTCGTCCCATAAACCAAAAGGTTGCCAGTTTGATTCCCAATCAGGGCACATAACTAGATTACTATGATTCCTAGTTGGGGCATATATGGAAGGCAAACCTATCAATGTTTCTCCTACATCAATGTCTCTCTCTTGCGCCCTCCCTTCTTTCTTCCCTCTCCCTCTCTCTAAAATCAGTAAAACATATCTATCCTTGGGTGAGGATAAAAACAAAAACAAAAATAAAAACACCAACATCTATGAAGCATAGAGAATGAGATGTACCTTTATCAGAAAATTAAGGCTGAAGGTCACTCACTCAACCTGCCAGAGCCAGGCCTATTTTCACTACATCACCACACCAGCTCCTACTTCTTTTGGAATCCTAGCATCTGAGTTCATAAAGGGAGCAGGGGCACAAATGAAGTACGCCAGTCCCAGCTGTGCCAACCTCAAGATTTACAGGTTCCATCTAATAGGTGAACCCTGAGCAAGAGTGGGTCACTGCAGAAAGAGCATAACAGCAGGTGTCTGAGGCCCCTGTGCCATCCTGAATCAATATTCACAGCTTAATTGCTTTCAAAACCTGGCCAGTTACTAGCACATCCAACTTGGAGTTCTACACAGGAAAACAAGGCCATATGTTCCAAACACCAGCCCTCCCAACACATTTCAAAAGCCAAGAAGCTCAGAAGCATTATTCTAGAGGTACAGGAAGGGGGAAAGTAAGGTAGCTTTTGGGGCTTTGAGACAGAGAGAATGTGCTTTTGCCTAATGATCTACACATGGTGATCTGCAGGCCTACCTGTTCCTCCTTGGCAGCCTGTTTTCTGAGCTCTTTGATAGGGGGATAAGAGGATTGCTACTGTGTCCACAGAGCCCAAGCGTGAGGCATTTATCTCATCAGATTGCTGAGATACAGTGTGGGTGTTTTGATGTCATTACTGCAGGGTTTGTGCAGTGGAGGGGAGCAGAGATACTGACATAGAACAAGATCCTTTAAAAAATACTCTAAAAAGGAAAAGACTACAGAGAACTGCAGAATGTCTGAACCAAGAAGGCTCCGAGATTGCTGGCGGCCTGGCACCCCCTTTCTATAGGAGACTGTAATGCAGATGTCAGGTGGACACCAAGAGGGAGGTAGCATATAGGCACACGGAGGCATCTTCCTCCTTATTTCCAGTCTCATTCCATAGCTCCATGGGTTTGAGCTTTGAAATCTACAACAGAGAAAAGATAATGGTAGAGAAGCAACCTCATCCTGTATTTGCAGGCAAGATTGTCTCCAGAGGTGCCATTCAGCAACCAGAGGAAGAAAATGGTTTCCATATCTATGAAGAAGAGATGGGGTGAAAGGAGAATGAGGCATAGAAGTCCCTGATCCTTGCTCACATCCCACCTCCCCGCTATCCAGCAAAGTGGAAGAGGAGGAGAACACAATGCAAGACAGAGGGTGCACCGTACCTCCTTGTCTTGGAATGAAGCATCAAGCACCTCTAAGTTGAGAGAGGCCCAGGTATAGAATTTCCACATGAAAAAGGGGTGAAACAAATGCCCCCATTTACTGATTCCAGCTCTATAAGTTTCAAACCACTAGCTGGCGAAAATGGGTCGGGGCTCTTTCCCTAGAGAGGCAGACGCTCATGGTTATGAGTCACTCCCCCCTAAAGCCTCAGGTGAAGGTCAAAATCACTACCTACTTCCAGAAGGGCCACGGGCCTCCCACCAGGCCAGCAAAGATGCTGATCTTCAAGCTCACTGCCCTGGAATCCCTGGTATTGTTGCTCAATTCACCAGGTCACTTGAGGGTAAGAATGACCTCAGCTCATCAGGCAGGCATCCTGGAGCTGATATTTAAGGAGAAATCCAGAGGCTTATGAGTAGTCAAGAAAAAGGCAGCTCAGACAGTTGGAAGGATAGAGAGATTTGCAGAGAACAAAAGAAACTGATGTAGGATAGAGCAGGCCAGAGAAAACAGCTCTGGGGTGGGGTGGACTCTGGCAGATGAAGAACACCTTGGACATGGATAATAGAAAGGGAAAGGGGTACCATTGATTTTAAGAAACACACTTCTTGAGGAATTACTACCAAGGAATTAGCATTTTATCTGATTGGGTAGCTGGATTGCTAAAAGGGCTGGGTGACCTCGGGGCTACCAATTATTCTCTGAGCCCTGATCTGGCATCAAAACACCCAGGAAGAGGAGTGAAGGGAAACAAGAAGAACCATGAGACCATAGCTATCTCTAAGCTAGTGCATTTGGCCAAGAGTTAAGTGATTTGCCTTTTATGACTTAGAAGTCCTATGTCATGAAGCTTCTAACTTGGACAAGTCACTGTGCTCTCTCTGGAGCTCTCTCTGAAGAGAGGGCTGGATAAGGTGCTCTCTCTGTCAATTCTGAAATTCTGCAGATCTAATCAAGAGCTTCTGATCTGCCAAGTCCACCTCCCTGGCCCAGAGAGAACCACAGTGCCAGAGGACCGATCTGGGAAAAACAGAGCCTGATCCTCCTCAGAAGGCCCCTGGGAGCCCTTGCAGAGCTATCCCCAGTCTTAGGGGACACCATGACACACAGTGCGTCCATTCCAATCCCTGAAGAGCCTCACACTCCTGCCCACTCCCTGGGTTTCAGCCCTCTTCAAAGTAAGACTTGAAGCACTGTCTTCTGTAGCACAGTAGGGAGCATCAACGAGGAGGAGGGAGAAGTGGCTGCTCGGAGTTACAGTTCATCCAAAGGCTAGGGTTTGGCTTCACTGGAGCTGCTGCTGGTTCTCTTTCTCATTGGCACCTCCCAAGTCATTTCCTTAATTCTGCCTGTCCCAGCCTGGCCCTCTCCAGTCATCTCCTCGATGTCTCCACTTGGGAAGTCTCAAACTAATGTGTCCAAATCCCAATGCCTACACTTTCCCCCACTCCCAACCCTCTCCTGCTCATCTCAGATAATGGATATCTCCAGAATTCCAACCGCACAGGCCAGGACATTTAGAGTCAATATTTAGGTCTCTTTCTCCAGTACCTAATGTTCACTATGTCAGCAAACATATTAAGAACCTAACAATTTTCTCCCATCTTCACCATCACCACCCTGATCCAAGCTACTAACAGCTGCCTTCTGTATATTTTTTTATAGCAAAGGTAGAAATTTTGTTGAAGAACAAGTACAGACTCCCATGTGGGGAAGGGAAAACAATTTCACAACACAGATTCCCATGTGTGAAGAGGGAAAGAGTCCCACAGAAAGGACTCCCACAGGGGGAGGGGAAAAGAGTCCCCCCTTCTGGATTATTGATCTAGCCTCCTGACTGGTCTGCCTGCTTCTACCAACCTCAGTTGGCCCACACTTGACTTGGAGGAAAAGCCATAGTCATCACAATGAACTCCAAGGTCCCAAGTGTTCTTCCTTTATTCCTCTTTGACCTCATCTCAAGAGACTTGCTATACCCCAGCCATACCTGCCTCCTCCCTGCTCCTCAAACATACTCCCACCTCAGGGCCTTTGCACCCACTGTTCCCTCTGCCCTTCTCCAGATTCCTACAGGGCTACTTCCTATGGGTCTTTGCTCAAATGTCATTTCTCAATTAAACCTTCTCTGACACCTCTGTTCAAAATTATAAACCCATCCTGAAGCATCCTCTCTCCTTCCCTGCATTTTACTACCCCTCTATATCTAATATAATATAAAATTTTACTATCTTTTTCTTTATTTCCTCCTTTTCATTATTTTCTTCCTCCCATAAAGTATAAGTTCCTTGAGGGAGGAATTTTCTCCTATTTGTTCACCAATATAATAGCTGATATATCAACAACAATGTCTGACACATAATAGGCACTCAATAAATATCTTTTGTTAGTACCCAAAGGCAGGGCCAGAGCCACTTCCCAGATCTGCCATGTGTTTCTGATTTTCTATTCACTGTCACTTTTTCCTACCTCCACTAACTTTCTGGACTTTTACCATTTATCCCACACTTTAGACATCCTCACCCCCACCTAGATCTTGTGAAGCATCACTCTGGTTCTTGGCCACCTCCTGGCCTTCTCCATCACCAGCCTTTGACTTGCTCTAGGTCTCCCATCCACAGATGCTGATCTGTATGATATTGGGCATTGGTGCAGGTCAGATTTCTGATCCAAACTCTCTGCCCTTCTGCCTATGGCCACATGCACTCATTGCTGATGCCAGAGATGCAGGCATTGGCTGCAAGAAAGACTGTACATATATTGATTGGTCAATTTCATTTATTCTTTCCCTTGGTGGGAGAAGAGAGAAAAAAATAGATTAGGGACTCAAAACACCAGGTGTTTAATAGATGGCTAAGTGAAAAGGATTTCCAAGTTACATGCCAACACAGCAGCTTGCCACAGCATTCAGCCCACTGCTTGCTTCATAGCTTTCTAACTCAAAGAAAGGCCAAGGGAAAGGTATTACAAGAGCCAGCTGATTGTCACGTGGCATGTAAATCTCATGGTGGAAGGGCAAAGTCATGGGCTCTGGCCCGCATCTCCATCCACTGGGTAAGGCTGGTAAGTTCTGTTTCCGGCCACTGAGTCCTGAAAGCACTACACTGTGCCCCCTAGCAGGCCCCTGCCAATCCCCCTCTTTCACTCCTTGCCCTGATTTGGCTCTAAGTCCGGAAACACAGGGTCAAGTCCTGGCCCTGGCATTGACTCACCTTGGTCCACTGACTCCCCATGGGGACACTGAGAATACAAACAAGATGATGGAGAGGAGATTGCTTTGTGACGTCTTTAGGTTATGTTAACATCATTCCCATACATTCCCATATTAGTACATGTGCACACATCCTAGCACCGCAGCCTGAAGCACACTCTGGTGCCGTCAGGGCACTCACGGCCAGATGAGATGTCTCGGGACTGCTCTGCAGCAGCAGCAGCAGAAGCATCTGTGGGGTGTGTGGGTTGTGCAAGGTCCTGCAGAAAGCAGAGCCAAATTCTCTGCTAGAGCTCAGCCCATATATGTGGAGAAACTGCCTAGCTAATGATGGTGTTTGTAATCATAATTTATGATTCAGTGCATGCTATGTATAAGGCAGTATACTAAACTCTTGTCATGATTTATTATTAACTCACTGGTTCCCAAAATGAGTTCCTTTAAGAGCCCCTATGATCCTTCTAGTGTGTCTTGCAAGATCAAAACTATTTCCATATTAATTGTAAAATGTTATTTCCCTTTTCACTCAGAGGCTATGTGACATGTGCTACCATAACATATTGAGTCACAGGCAGATATGAGAATTCAAGTGTCTTCTATTAAGCCAGACCTTAAAGAAAATTTTAGTAATATAAAGCAGTATCACTTCTCACTACATTTTATTTTTGTTTTGGAAAACAACTATTCTTTAACATTAAAAATATGTTGTTTATGGTAACATGCAATGGGTTTTCTTTTATAATGAATTAAGTTTTAAGTTCTAATACAGTAACATAACCCACATATCGGTCCTCATTAATTGTTTAGAGTATAAAGGTCCTAAGACCAAAAAGGCTGGGAACTACTGCATTAACTCACTTAATTCTCAAAACATTCCCACAAAATATATATTGCTGTATATATTATTATTACCTCCATTTTTCGATAGAGAATGTTGAGGATGAGAGAAGCAATCGTTTGTCTGAAATCCCATATTAACAAGTGGTTGAAACACAACCTGAGCCAGTTCCATGTGGATCCCAGTACACACTCAACCACTATGCCACACTGACTCCCAGATGGGCCGTGACCTCCCAGGCAGAAGCAAGTCCTTGCATTTGTAGGGTTGGGCCATCTGCATTCTTTTCTTCCCAGATTGTCACAAAGTGCCTATATCATGCACATGTGCCCAGCATGGTGAGAGTAAGTGATCTTATGGAAGAGAGGATGCCTGCTTTCCTTTGGGCCAATTGAGGTTGCTTGACCAGTGCTTCTGAGGACAATCCTTTCTCTTGGGCACTCGTGTGCTATCTGGGGGATGCCAGATGGGAAAGGAGTTCTGTGAGTGTGAACACCCAAGAAAGAAGAAATTTAAGTAATGCTTTTCCTACTAAAAAAATAAAATCAAAGCATAATTGACTAGTTATTCACGTTAAAAAACAATTTTAAGTACAACTCTATATGAAGAAAATTTCAATCCAACACTGCCAGGCTGCTGGCCATGGAATATAGGTTCCTCCACTTCTGCTCATCAAGAAGCCCTCAAGAATAAGGGGGCAGGGAGTGGCAATGGTAAGATATGTACACATATAATACCTTAATTAAAAAATGAAAAAAATGAAAATGAAATATCAATTCAATTTTAAGATCATAAAAAAAAGAACAGAATGTCTCCTGTTCTGAGCTCTCACTCCATCACGTGGGTAAAATTTTGTTTCTTAAAAAAAAAAAAATCTTAACATGCAACTTACTTCAGGTCTTTAATCTCAACTTGCTTTTGTTTGTTTTAAAAGACAAAGACATTAATTTTCCTCATTAGCATTTTAATTTTAGAGATATTTTAACGACCTTGTTCCTATTCAAATTAAGTGGCTTCCACCTGGCCTCACAGGCCATTTTAAGCCAAAAGGTCTCAAATGTCAGTGTGTGCTTGCTGGAACACTAACTTTTTGTTTGTTTGTTTTGTTTTGTTTTTAATATATTTTTATTGATTTTTCACAGAGAGAAAAGGAGAGGGATAGAGAGCTAGAAACATCCAGGAGAGAGAATCATTGATTAGCTGCCTCCTGCACACCCCCTACCGGGGATGTGCCTGCAACCAATGTACATGCTCTTGACTGGAATCAAACCTGGCACCCTTCACTCCGCAGACGGATGCTCTAGCTACTGAGCCAAACTGGTTTCGGCTGGAACACTAACTGTTAGTCCTGCCCCGGATGGGGTTCTGTGATCTGAGATTCTGCATTTCCAACAGGCTCCTGGGTACTTTCTGATGTTGCTGGTTCTAAACCACATTTTAAAGACTGCTGCTTAAGCTATCTTTCCTGGCATCTTTTTGGCTCCATATATTTTTTTCTTTCAGATGAAAAGGAAATACTGAGATAGCTGATTTTCCTCAGGCCCAAGTAAAACCTACAGTTAGGAAAAGCCATCATTGATCATCATGCTTACTCAAAAGTGGAATTTAAAAGAGTATAAAAGTTCATTTATTCTGAATTTATAACATTATTTTATTAAATCATCTCTCAAATCTAAAAAGTGCTTTTTGCCTCTTTCCATCTCTTCTGAAAACTTAAAAATTCATTTTAATGGAATAAAACTAACCAGAATTTGATTAAAAATATATAGTGAGTTCCTTTTAAGGAGATAATGCTCATGCATCTATAATAACAAATAAAATAGAAAAGCATTCAAGTCTCTTACAGTCTGAGAGGGCAGAGATTAAAGTAATGTGGGCCACTGGGAAAGGCCACACCCTAGAGAGGAAGGAACACTGGAGTGGGTATGGGCCTCCCAGTCTGATACCACATTGAACAGCTTTGAGGGCTTGGAAAAATCTTCTAAGTTTCATGAACCTCAGGTTCCACATATGTAAAACAAAGATAATAAAGTATTCCTTAAAAGATTATTATAATTAAATTTATTTTATATAGCACATCATTTTTTAAAGGGACTTGAATCTCATATCTTAAACAAATAAACAAAAACTTGAGCCTTAGCCAGTGTGACTCAGGTTGAGCATTGACATATGAACCAGGAGGTCATGGTTCAATTCCTGGTTTGGGCACATGCTTGGGTTGTGTGCTAGATCCCCAGTAGGAGGTGGAAGGAATGCAGGAGGCAGCTGATTAATGATTCTCTCTTATCATTGACTAGAGGCCCGATGCACAAATTTGGGCACCAGTGGGGTACCTCTGTTGGCCTGCAGGATAGGGCCAAAACTGGCTTTCTGACACCGGAGTGGTCCCAATTGAGAGATGGAACAGGCCAGCCCAATGGATCCCGCCAGTGCACAATTGGGGCCAGGGAGGGACACAGGAGGTTGTCCAACCTGGGAGAGACTGCAGGCAGGCTCCAGGGTGTGTCCAGCCCATCTCACTCAGTCCTGATCAGCCAGAGCCCAGCAGCAAGCTAACCTACTGGTTGGAGCATCTGCCCCCTGGTGGTCATTGCACATCATAGTGAGTAGTTGAGTGGCCTTAGCATATCATTAGCATACTATGCTTTAATTGGTTGAATGGCCAACCAGTAGACAGGACACTTAGCATATTAGGCTTTTATTATATAGGATGTTGCTATCTCTCCCTCTTCCTTTCTAAAATCAATAAGAATAAAAAAAAAAATTGAGACAAAATTACAATTATCAAAAAGTAGTAAATGAAGCATATTTAATATATATATATATATATATATATATATATATATATATATATATATATATACACTAACAGAAAGCACAGTGTAATTTATTCTGACTAATCGCAAATGCCAGCCTAAGTTTCCTGGCAGTAGAGCTAAAGAAGGAAATTATTATATAACTCTCATTGTCTCATTAATTGAGAGTCAAAAACAAACCAATTCTTCAAAACAATTAAATGAGATAATATATGTGAAAGCTTTTAGCAAATAACCAGAAAATGCCATTATTAAGATTCAAGGAAGAGGTGAGATATGAGCTCACTGTTATGATGGAACAGGGCAGATTCAAACACATCAGGTAATAGGACTTAATGCAAAGAAATTGCCTACCTCTTCTCTCTCTCCCCTTTTCCTTGATTCTCAAAGAAATCTCTGTCTATTGGGCACTGGGAATGTGCTCTACTAAAGGCAAATCCCAGGAGAAAGTCGAGTGTATAATATGCAATTGAACTACTTAAAATGCCATTTTGTAGGGCAAAAAATATAAAATATCAATATGAAAACAATGCAATACAGTTTAGCCTAAGAGGAAGAGTAAATGAAGTGGAGAAAGGAAAAATGAGGGGAAGGAGGGACAGGTTTAAGAAATATACAATTTCAAGGACATCTTTGCAGTTCTGATAAATATAAAGGCATTCTGAAGCCTAGAGTGGTGTAACCAGCTATAAACCTCATGCTTGAGAACCTTGGAGGATTCGGAGAAGGGGAGACTGATAAAAATGCTTAAAGAGTTATGGAAGAAGGAATTGTGCTAGGGAATGTGGTAGAGCAAAATTGGCTGTCCATGATACCCAGTTCCTGTTGCCCCTGGGTGCTCGGGTTGACTATATTTCCCAGCCTCTTCTGACACACAAGTGACCTTTGGCCAATAGACATCAGTGGACTTGATCATCCCTACTTCCAGGCTTGGCCTGGAAGGACCACGATTATCCTCCCTGCTCATTCCTCTGGCTGGCTGACTGCTAAGTGTCAACACCAGGGAGATCGTGAAAGCCACTTGTCCACTATGGAAAAGCCTCCATCCCTCAATAAGTAAGGAGCAGAACCACAGAGGCCTTGATTGGGCTTACATGAATGATAAATAAACTATGTTAAGCCGCTGTGGTTTCAAAGTTCAACTAGTATGTGCAGCTAGTGTAATAAAGAAATGGATAAGGGAATTGTGCCCAAAGAAGACAGAACTACATTATGTGGAGTAGAGAGGCCAACAACCCTTTTCACTTTTTAAAAATATAGTGTGCTGGTTCCCAAATCTGGCAACATAGAATCACCAGGGGAGTTTTTAAATCAGTACAGATTCCCCTACCTCCTACCCTGGATCTCTTGAATTTTCCCAGAATATTTTTAACATCTATACTAGGTTTTGACTCTTTCTTCTAATTGGAATAAGAGGATGATTGGACAGGATGTGGCTCCAGAACTACCCCCATCAATGTTTTCATCTCTATATACCTGGAGCTTCATCCAATCTACATATTGTCCCTTATCTTACTCCATCCTCTGCTCATCTCTAAGTGGTTACCTGTTATGTTTTATCAACCCAGGAACCCTGTAAGCTCATCACAGACCAAGATTATACTTTTTGTATTTCTTTTCTGAACAGCATGAGCTAGGCAGGTAATAAAAGCTTAATCAACACTTTAGTTCATTTGATTATGCAGTTATTTTCCATACAACCAGAATAAGAGGGGGGGGGGGAGAAACTTTTTAGCAACCTAGACATAGGAGGCTAGACTAACAAAAACCATTCCAAGTGTATATGTAATTCATTTTTCAGACACCACTGTGCTCAAGGAAGTGGCTGGTTATTCTTTGCTCTGATGGAAAGGCTATTCTCAAACTTTACTGTGCACAAGAATGAACTATAAAACTTCTTTAAAATGTAGGTTTCTGGATTTAACCCCTCAATGTTCTTTCTGATCTAGTAGTTCTGTGGTAGAAGCCATGAATTTGCATTTATGACCTCCCTTTCCCACCCCATCCACAATTCCTATGCAAGTAGCAAGAAACAGTGGGTGTGGTTGTAATCTTGGTGAGGTGAGGTCAGAATCAGGTCCGTCTTGTGTAATATTACGTGCAAAGGGCATGGCATACTTCCCAGCTCACAGTAAAGCTTGGTAACTACTTGTTGAATGATACTCATCTGTCAAATTTATCATAACTACTGCCCTTCCTCAGAGAAAGGAAATGAAGTAGGGGGGCTCCTCTGGTTCCCTGAAGGCCACCAGCTCACTGTCACACACTTAGTAAACTGGGAAGTGCCCCTCCTGACTGCCTCAGACCCATCTGCTCTGTGTTCTAATTGAGGAGCCCGACCTCCTTTGATTGGCACTTCCCTCTTGTTCTGCCAGAGACCATCTGTCCCCACTAGCTCCCAACGGCTCAGACATCCCTTTCTCTCTGCCCATGCAGATGGGCAAGGACACTGGTACAGACTCAGACCTGGAGTGAGAGCCTTCCTTTCACACTCTGGGAGGACCTGCACAGGTTCTCACGACTCCCTGCACCTGGGAAATGATACTTTCCTAATCAGCAGGTTTTGTTTCTCACTACAAGTGTCTTCATCCACATTTTGCAGATGGCAAACAGAAAGGAAATCTAACTTGCCCAAGGTCACATAGCAGGTCATTGTGAAGCCAGAGAGAGCATCCAAGCTCTTTGTATCCAAAGCCACTGCTTTCCTGCCAAGTGCCTTTGGGTTTATGGGGTACCACAGCTGCTTTAATTCAAGGCTAGTGCTCAAGGTTTTTTTGTTGTTGTAGTTTTTCTGAGAAACAAAGCATATGTTCTTCAGAAAAGAAATACCAAGCTAAGCTTTGTCTCCCCTCATTTAAAAGACCTTTGGGCTGGGTTTCTTTCAGACAGACTGTTCCTCAGTTGCCAACGCAGGTGAAGAGAGGAGAAAGGAATAATGCAGGATCTTTTCCTTGACAATGGAAACAAACGTGTGGGGCAAGGGTAGTGGGACATAGAGACTCACATAGGAACTTTCCCAATACACATGTTCTCCCTTCCCCAGAGAGTCTGATGAGTTGACAAAACTGACTTCAACCCTGACTCCATAGCAAATAATAAAATGGAGCAGTCTTCCATCATTCTCTGGTTGATATCAGAAGTCAAATGGAGAAAAGCTAAACAGCACAAGCTCTGACCCCAGACAATCGACAGTACATAGTACCGCAGTAGAGATGGAACTGACACGCAACAGCCATAGGGGATCAGACAGGTCATCAAACTGGCTGTCTCAGATCCAAGAGACAATCAGAAAGTGCAGGACCACAGAGTTCTCATCCAGAGCTAGAACAAAAGAGGCATGACACATTGTAAGAAAGCAATGAAATGGCAGGGCTGCTCCAGGACCAGGGTTATGAGATGAGACTTGGGTCCTGTCCTCAGAAAGCTTGCTGACTGGCATTCTGTGCAGCTATAAGATGCTCTTTGGGGTTGGTAGTCTCCCTGTGAGCAACTAGAGTATAGATGTCTATATAGAGGCTCCACAGTAATGAGTACAGTGCTGGACATATATACTCAAGTTCCAGAAAAATTGATTTTGCATTCCAAATTGTGGGAAAGGTATATATTAACACTAGAGGCCCAGTGCATGAATTCATGCATAATGGGGTCTCTTGGCCTGGTGGGCAATTGGAGCTAATCAGGGCCAGCCTGCAGGGGGGAGGGACTGTGAAAGGTTGGCTGTGGGAGCACAATGACCACCAGGGGCAGCTCCTGCATTGAGCATCTGCCCCCTGATGGTCAGTGCACATCATGGCTACTGGCCAGTCGTCTGGTTGCAACAGTTGCTTAGGCTTTTATATATATATAGATAGGATGCCTCCAGCAGCTTCACCTGGACCTTGTCATCTTACCTACAAATAAGGCACAAACTCAAGTGGCCACATGAGATCAACCAATCCATGCTCCAAGGCCCATTACCACATCTCACCTTATCTGATTACTTGCTGTTTCTTCACCCACTTGCACACATCCCTCACTTCTATTGGTTTTGAAGTTTTCTATTTTCAAATGGTCCCATAAATCAAGTATATGGGATATTGGGTTTTCTCATCATGTTTGAAGCTTATAAACTTCTCCAAATGAGATAAAAGAAATGACCTTCAACAAGAAAGGTGTGTTTTCGACTTCAGAATGAACTTTCTGACAGCAAGCAGTATTTAACCAAGGTATAGGCAACCAAGGGATGGGAGCAGCAGGCACTTATTGACCTACTACTATGTGCAAATGTGTGTTACTTCACTTAACCCTCTATGTCCTCCTGTCCAGCAAATATTATTTCAAAGATAAAGAAAATAATAACATTTATATAGCAGACATTCTAAAACAAAACAAAACAAAAAAACAGGAGCTTAGGTTCTGATTAGTTCTAAACAGTACTGTGGGGGGAGAAAAGGGTCCATAGATGTTGCCTTGCCTCCATCATACCCAAAACTGCTCAGACTGCCTTTTATGTGCATTAATCAATGAGCAAGGACAGAGTCTAAAGCTTTGGGCAGTAGCCAAAAAATAAGAATCCTCTCTTCCCTTATAAGTGCAGAGCCAATTAAGAAATAAGATATGGAGGCACACAGATTGAAATCAAGCTAAAAGCTTTATTCTGAGCAAATTCTAAATTGGAAGATACGATTGAGATGTGCGGTTATAAAGAGCTACCTAATATTTTACCCAAAATAAACTTACCCAACCAAAAAGTGGACCATTGTTGACTTTCCCCAAGGCCAGAGTCAGCGCCAGCAATTTGGTGAAATTCAAAAGAAAGTTTCAGATGAGCTCAAGCTAAACCCACAAATCAGATACGTCCCTTCTCCTCCCCTAGAGCCAAGGGCATAGGAGACAGAGAGGAGTGGGAACTGCTCCTCCCATACCTTCTCCTGGGACCCGTGGTGACACAGGAGTAGGGAGGAAGTGGTAGTCCTCTGTGGAAGTGTCATTACATCGTTCAAGCTAGCTCCAATGCATACGGAGGGAAAAAGTAGTGTAATCCATGGACCAAGCAAAGGGACATCCTCTAAGCGATAACACAGAGGTTGGGGAAGGACCTGAGAAGGTGCTGGGAAGTAAAATATAAGTGGGAAGAGTAGAAGCTTAGAAAGAAGTAGGGGTTTGACCCAACTAGTCTGCAGTATAAAACACACACAGTCCAAGGACAGGTACCTTGATCCAATCTGGCATTTGCTCCAAGTAGAACTTGAATAATCTCCTGCACAAAGCAGGCCTCTACCACCTACAGAGACAACCTTGACATTCGCAGCTGATGAGCTCGTGTCCCTTCTTCTTGATACACAGTAAAGGCTGGATCTAAGGACAAGCCACGAACCACAGCCATAGGCCCTGGCTCAGTTGCTTCCCAACCTCTCAGCTCTCAGCCATCTGGTTCTCTCTGTCTGTCTCCTCCCACCTCCCACTCAGCACTCTGCCCACCCTCTTGCATCTTCCTTCCAGGTTATCATGGAGACCCAAACATTTGTGTATAATATCAGAGCTGATGATTTGAAGAGGCCCTTGACTGTGGCCAGATCACAGAAGCCACTCTGAATAAACCAGCCCTTTTTTGGACTTTCTTCTTTAGGCAGACTGAATATTTACACACTGGGAGCAGGCCCCACAAGAGCTCCAGAGCAGATAATACATTCATGCAGGCAGTCATCTCTGGTGGAAAAATCATTATTAATTGGGGTTAGAGCACTCATTTTAACTGCAGCAGGAGCTGAGCTGACTCGATTAGTGCTGTGCAGACTTTTTCTGAACTCTAGTGGCTACTTCACAAATAACAGTAAAAATGTTCATGGTAGGACAGATGCAGATGGAGTAGGCTACACAGTTTCAGTCAATAAACAGCCTCCATCCACCATGCGCAAGGATTCAAGCTGCTTATGTGGCTGGCCGCTTTGCCTGCTGAAGATGACAGAATCAATCTTCACAGTACGAGTTGCAGGAAGAAGCAGGTTTCATTGGCCTTGTTTAACAGATGTATTAGGTAGAAGCCCAAGGCCAGAGAAAGGAAGGGATTTGGGATCCTTCGAAGTGGTGCCAGGAGTCCACTGAAGCCTCCCCTCTCACCCCAGCCCTTACGTTGCTTTGATTTCCAGTGTTTTCGCTTCATGGAGCCTAGTAAGAGTCCATTCTCTGAACTGCAGGCCAGCTGCTTCTGATTATTTGCCTAAGACAGACACACAACCAAAGGAGTATTTGAGTTATAAAGCAATTTCTTATTCTGCCCACCGGAAGTTGTGTGTACGCATTCACAGGGGACTGGGGCTGGGTTCGGCTACACTACATTGACGATGTCTAGAAGGACATCTCTGAATTGCGAAGGTTAGTAATGGGGAACTCAGGGCTGTAACAGGTCCACATGGGTAAAAGCCAGGAGACCTGGGTGCTATCTAGCTTCCTTGCTGACCCTCAAGCTCCCTGCTGTGGAAGCTTCTGCCAGAAACTGCACAGGCGCTCTCCCCTTAGAGCAGAGCTACTGCTTTTCATTTTGAAGGGGGTTTCAACCTGGCTCAGCAAGCCCTTCATCTTATTGCAATAGCAGCTGGGGGGAGGTCTGACTAGCTGTTGACTCTCCACCTCTGTGCTGAACAGCAGTTCCCAGGTGACAGCTCAGATAAGTCACATTCTCTAGTGGTAACTCAACTTCCCTTTACCCTTCACTCCCATGACCTTGTGATGGCTATAAATGTGTTCCATTTTCTCCTATGCTCTTCAGAAGCTTTCAGGAATTATTTTCCACTCTGTAGATGAAATAGAAATTAAATGATCAAAGGATAATCACACACACATACACAACTTGGAGCTGATGAAATAGAAGTTAAATGATCAAGGGGTATTCACACACACATACACAAGTTGGGGCTTTCCAGAGTGACATGACTGCTCTACAAAAGAACTGAACTGACGCTGAGCAAACAGTCCCCTCCTGCCTCACACTAGTAGCTGCTCTGAGGGGGTGGGATAGTCTCTTTTTCCAGCAAACCCCAAAGGACAGAAATGCTGGCCTAAACTCACTGGGCAGAGGACAACTTAAGGCTAAAGGTTGAAAAATAGAGTTATTATTTGGGTAGCTTCTCTTCATCTCTACTGAGAGCAGAAAAGGCTCCTGCAGCACAGAGAATGTCTGTTACAGCCCAAAAGAAGTATCAGGCTGCGAAGGTCATTAGACAATGGAATGAGTACATGAAGGGTATGGTGCTGGCACAGCCACAGTGATCAAGTCAAAAGGCCACAGGCATGGGGGGCGGGGGTAGGGGAGAATAGCTGAATTGAAGTGAAAGACCAAGACTCCATTTCTCTCAGCTATTGCATTAACACATGGGCATGGGTGAGGGGTTAGTCTCTCTCAGTTTCAGCTGTTGGCCACACCATCACCTATCTAGTCCTCCCGAGCTGATGCTGTGAGGATTGAATGAGATCACACCCTAAAGGTGCTCAGTGAGCCAGGTCAGCTATCACCAGCCACACTGTGGCCCTGACAGAAAGTCGGGATGGGAGAGGGTCTGGGCTGCACCTTGCCAGACTCCATGTTACATGTGCAACTAGGGCAGTTTCTGCTGCTGTAATAAACCAAGCCTCTCTGGCGACCCCCACATCCCCTGCCCCGCAATTCCAGCAGCCAGGAAGGCGAGCAGTCAGAGTTGGAAATGTCTTTATATGAAAGCTCAGTGCTGGGGACTGGCAGGTGAGGGGAGGCATGGATTCAGCTGACTCTGCTGTGTGCACTGCCAGTGTATCGGAGAAGAGCAGGTACAGATGGAAGCCATGGCCCTGTCCCTGAGGAATCCGCAGAGAAGGAAGGCAGATGTGTCTGGCGTGGTGCCACTAGCAGAGCGAGCCATGAAATGAATTTAGGGTCCCCGTAAGCAGATCACCTATGTCCTTTCAATCCCAGATCCCCCACTGGTAAGAGGGGAATGACAGCTCATGTGTACCTGCTTCACAAGATGACAGTGAGGGTCTGCTGAGGCCACAACTGCAGTAAGGACAGCAAGCACTTACCCAGCACGTACTCTGTGCCAGGTCCTGTCTAAACCTTTATAATCCCAAGTCGGCACACTTTCTCTGTGAAGGGCTAGAGAGGAACTATTTTAGGATCTATAGGCCAGACGGCCTCCGTCACGACTCCTCATCTGCTATACGGGCAGAAGAGTGGCCACAAACAACATATAAATGAGAGCAGGGCCCTGAACCACTAAGACTTTGTTTAAAAAAACAGGTAGTGTTTTGGGCCTATTGGCCAGAGTTTGCCAACTCCTGCTTCACACACATTCACTCACCATAACCCCATGACGTGTCTATCACTTACACTTACTTGGCAGATGAGAAGGGCAGAGATGTTGGTTAACTTGCTCAAGATTGTACAGCTGGTAAGTGACAGAGCTGGGACCCAAAGAAAAACTGGTTCCAGAGTCTATGCTCCTTGCCCCCTTGCAGACGGCCTCCTCAGCACACTAACAGTGGGCTGCAGTATTAGCCCCGGTGTTGGTAAACGCCACTGCCATATTGAAGTTGAGGCAGCCCACTCCAGGACAGTCCTCTTCCCGCTCCCCCACCAGCCACCATAGCAGGGGGCTGCATCGGCTCCCTTTTCTGGCTCACCTCTCTCCCACCTACTTTTGAAAATAGAGTTGCCCTAGCTGGTTGGTTGGGCTTAGTGGATAGAGCGTCAGCCTGTGGACTGAAGGGTCCTGGGTTCGGTTCCAGTCAAGAGCACATGCCTTGGTTGCAGGTTTATCTCTGGCCTGGGCCCTGGTAAGGGCTCATGCAGGAGCCAATCCATCAATGTTTCTCTCACATCAATAATTCCTCTCTGTCTTTCCCTCTCTTTTCCACTATCTTTAAAAATCAATGGAAAGATATCCTCAGGTGAGGATTAAAAGAAAATGGAGTTGGCCGCTATTCCTAAGAGGCTTTGGACACATGTGTCTCTATGCACTGACGTGGGACTAACCACACCTGCCACACCAGAGAGGAAGGACCACTTTAGTTCCGAGGTGCAGCCATCCCCCCTCCAGCATCAGCTCTTGCTTGTCCTGGATGTCAATTAGCAACACACAACACCTGTCAGATTCCTTGTCCCATGGACTGTCATCTGCTAACTACAACTATGGGAGATGGAGCCCAGCTCTTTCACAGTAAAAGGATGTCCCCTCGGGTCCTTGGCGCAGCACTAGAGGAATGTTCCTTAGAAGGACATCATGAAGATTCCCAGCATTCCAGCTCTGACTCCAGATTCAGCTGGTCAGGAGTTGAGCAGGAAGAAACACTGATCACTGCTTGTGCTTGTAAAGAAGTCTCCATCTGCCAGGAAGTGGCACTTACGTGTTGCAGTGTGAATGTTTATGGTAGTATTTGGAGGTAATTAGGTTTGGATGAGGTCATGAGTGGTGGGATTAGGGACATTATCAGTAGAGAAAGAGACACCAGAGCTATTTCTCTCCGCACACAGGCACCAGGAAAGGCCTGTGAACACACAGTGGAAAGGAGGCTGTCTGCAGGCCAGGAATCTGGCTCTCACCAGAAACCAAATCTGCCGGCATCTTGGACTTCCAGCCTCCAGGAGAAAGAAATATCTGCTGTCTAAGTGCCCCAGCCGATGGCATATTGTTATGGCAGCCTGAGCTGACTGAAACAGGCAGAGAATGTACAGTATAAACAAAGTAGAGAAGATTTGCTTCTTAACTCCTTTACAACAGACATCTGAGCTAAAACTTCACAGGTTACCTAAGTTGTTGTGGTGTTATTTTTCCCACAATAAAAAGAAACACACTCACACATGTATGTATGTAAATACATACATAGAACTTTTGAGTTTAAAAAAGGTTCTGAGTGAACAAAGATACCCAGTAATCCAGCTCAACTTTAGAAATAACTTTTGAGAATGGAAAGGGGAAAATGAGTTTTTGTTCTTGGCTTACAAAGGTTCTCAATCATCTGTCCACCTTCTGCAGGGCTTACCGCATTTCCCCACATTGTGTTTTGTTCCGAAAATCCAAATGGCTTTCCCCTCCCTAGCGGAGCAAAGAGAAAGAGCAGCAGGTGAAAAGAAAGGTAAGTGGGGGTGATAGAGAATTAAAGGAAGAAGGACGAATAGGCTTGGCAAGAATTTGGAATTTAGGAAGAAAAAAGCATGAGTGTTTAAAGACCTACAAAGTTTCAGCAAAGGTTCCTTTGCAAAACCTTGCTATCCTCATCCATAGGGCAACTGAGGAAGGACCAGGAAGTCTGGACCCTGTTTCTGGCTGCTCACCAGGGAGATCAGGAAGCCTGGAGCTCAGGGCAGGGACAAAGGACCCGCTAGGAGGACGAACTCTGCAGTCACCCTGCCCGAAACCTGATGATACATCACAATACGGCATGGTTGGCTTTCATGCCAGAAAGCCAGAAATCCCTGAGGAACTTCCCAACAGAGCCGACAGCCATTTGGCACATGCAAACTTGGCTAACTAAAGCCCATCCAGAAGATGGACTCCAAGGACAGGAGGGCATCAGATTCATACATAGAAGGGCCCTACTGGTGTTGACAGGGCAGAGGGGGTGTAGGGAGACCAAAATGACCTGAGAAAATGGGGGGGTGGGGGGAGGTGTCGGTGCTCCAACTTCCATGGAATGTGCCACACCTATGTAAAGAAAGCAGGTTTAGCCTTAGCCAGTTGCTCAATGGTTAAAGTGTCAGCCTTCTATTCAGGTCAAGGGCACATACCTAGGTTGCAGGCTGGACTCCCTGTCGCAGTTGGGGTGCCTGTGGGGAGGCAACCAATTAATGTGTCTCTCACATCAATGTTTCTCTCTCTCTGTCTCTGCTCCTCCCTTCCACTCTCTCTAAAAATTAATGGAGAAAATATCATCGGGTGAGGGTGAAAAGCAGGTTTATGAAAGGCCACCCACCAGAGCACATTGTTAAGAAAGAATACAATTTATTTCTGGAATAATTAGGATGGGAAATGGAAAAGACAAACCCAGAATGAATTAAAGGAAACTATAGATCTTTATGAGCCAAAGGATTGAAGGAAGGCAGAATTGATGTAGCCTTTCTTAATTTAATGTCTTAGCTTTTCCTGATTTTGAAAGAATTTTAGTTCTACCTATCAGGGACTTATCCCAGGGGCCTTCACACACACAAAAAAGTGAGAGCTTGAGGAGAGAAAGGCCTGGGAGTGGGTGGAGAGGGGAAGCAAGGTGTAGCCTCTAGGCATAAAGCTGTCAGCCGAGGGCACTGGTCTCCCTAAAACATCAAATTACATGTCTTATCAACGGGATCATAAACTTCAGGACAGCACCCCTCCCTTGTCTACTGTGCCCTGGTTACCACCTGTCCTACCGCACCCCCTTCCACTACCCCCACATTCCCAAGGGAGAACAAAGTACTCACTGAAATCATTGGAGCTAATGGGTTATTCCACACCCAGAATGCAGCACTTTTATTTTTTATTTTACTTTTAAAAATATATCTGTTATTGATTTCAGAGAGGAAAGGAGAGGGAGAGAAAGATAGAAACAACAATGAAGCGAGAGAATCATTGATCGGCTGCCTCCTGCATGCCCCACCCTGGGGATCTAGCTCGCAACTGGGCATATGCCCTGACCGGGAATTTCTCGACGCTCCACCCTTGAGCCACATCAGTTGGGCCAGTGCTGATTTTTAACAGCTTCATTTCTGGGGTATGTGGAAGAATAGGTTAAGGAACCGGGAAACATTTAAAACTACAGACTGCTGGCTGGATTCTCACTATAGCCTCAATATTCTATGCATGGGACCCAGAGTAACTGACCCATCCATCTATTATAACTTCTGTGTCTCCGTTTCTTCATCTATAAAATGGGGATAATAGTATCTACTTCCCAGAGCTGCTGGGTGTTAATTACCTAAAGCATGAAAAACAAGTCAATTACATGGAAAGTGCTATATCAGCGTCTGTTGTTATTGTTCAAACACAGTTCAGGAAAGGAACAAGAACTGGAATTTATACTCTAACTCATTATGGAGACATCCAGAAAGCTCAGCAAAGCCCAAGGTTCAGCAGGTGATATCTCTGCTCAAAATTCCACATCCACAGCACTAGGCGTGCTAGGGAGTCAAGACTTCCAGGATCCGTCCTTCCTGCTCTCCTCCAATTGTATGAATTCTGCCCTTCCTTGAATGTCCCATGCTCATCCGCTTCTGAGCCTGAGCTTCCTCCCACCAGGGCTCCCCTCCCTCACTTTCTCTTCTTGCCTAGTTAGGGCCTATACTTCCTTAGGATGTTCCCCTCTCATTAACAGCCCTGGCCCTTGTCCTGTAGCACTGACAGGACAGGACACACCTCGCCTTAGCTGTCACCCACACACTGTCCTGGAATGATGGTCTGCACCAAACACCTGCTCTTTCTCTCTCTTTTTCTTTCTCTCTTTCTCCCTCCTTCCTTCCTTCCTTCCTTCCTTCTTTCCTTCCTTCCTTCCTTCCTTCCTTCCTTCCTTCCTTCCTTCCTTTCTTTCGTCTTCCTCTTACCACCGTATGACAGGTGTCTAAATAAGATTCTGAACAGGTCACCTGACTTCTATGAGCACCTCGCTACAGGCCACAGCATAGGCATGTCCAGATGCTGAGGTCTACTGCTCACAGAGTGACAGTGTGCCGCCATAGAGCTTCAGAGAGGGCTATAGACCCTTCCTCTCGGGGCCAACTGCACTTCAGAATTGAGAATGTTTCAGGTCCTAGAAAGGTATTTTGTGCATATATTATATATAACAGGGAGAAGGATCCCACAAGCCAACACGTTTCTGCCATGAATCACATACTCACTCCAAGCAGGTTAAATAAAGAGTATACCCTCCCTTGTGTCAGAGTAGGTCCATTCTGGCTCCACTCAATTTTTGCTGGGTTTAAGAATTAAAAAAAAGGGGGGGGGGGAGTGGGCACTAGGGATCTATAGTAGGCCTTGAAATAAAAATAGTCAATATAACTGCTGCATTTAGATGGCCCAGTAAAAATAAATACAGGCTCAGGCATGTTATAAACCACTGTCTCTGAGCGTCGGTTGCTATGTCTGTGAAATGGGATGGCACATATTTGACAAAGTGAGGTTTATAAAAGCATCCAGCAAATTGTTGGCCAGAGATTCTGTAAGGATTCTTCCCTTTACTAGCTGGTTAGGGGAAACTTCTACATTGCTGAGTACCCTGAGTTTGAAGGAATCCCTCAGGAGAACTAAGCAGAGAACTTATCTAAGAAGCTTCCTAGAGAAAACAGACTCAGCAAATGCTTATGCTTCTGTACACAGAATAGGAAAAATAGAACACCATTAGCTGAAGCACCTCTTTTACAGGATGCAGAACTCCAAGTAATACATATTGCATTTGCTCACAAATGGCATGGACCTCTGCACTTAGCCATGCAATTTCGTCCTCTCTGCTCTTCAACACTTTCCTAAGACACTTTCATTTCTAAAGACTTCAAATACAAACACAATTAGGCAATCATCTCCGCAGTAGAACCGAGTTTACAGGCCATGAGAGAACCCTGTGGGAGCTGCAGGGTAAGAAGTCTGGAGAAAGGCCTCGGACTTGAATCTGTGCTTACAGTTTACTCTGTTTTTGTTGATAAAAGTGCAGTCTGCTCCCCAAGTCCACTGTAAAGAGACTTCCTTTTTGTATAAATGAACCTAATCTCCCTGTTTATTAACATTAAACTTGACATTTATAACCCTAGAGCTTTACCGGCATTAACCAATAATCCTCGGCGCACTCCTGTGGGGTGGTTCAACGGGAGGCTCGGAACTGCCCACCAAGAGCCCCCGTGCACACCACAGCAAGCACATGACTTTGCTCTCAGGGGGCAGGTGCTTACAGGACCAGCCCATTGCCTTACACTTCATGAGCCCTACACACCAGGACTCTTCACGCCCTTCTGCCAGCTCCCAGGGAGAAACATGTACTGACTCAGCGACAGTGAGCACACAGTGGTTGCAGGACAATCCTGGGCCACTGCTGGGACCTGTGGCAGTTCCAGGAGGAGCCACAGCTCACAGCAGAGTCCTGGCAGCTCCTGGCAGCCTGGCTCATGCTGACAGATGGGAGGATGAGAGCCGTTTTCACCTAGAAACTCCCCCTAAGGAAAAAGCCTTCCCTGCCTGGTGAAGGACACCGTTTGGAGTGTTTTAGAGCTGAAATCAGAGTCCACACCACCTCCACACTGTGATTCATGAAGCCACAGTGAAAGGATCTGAAAGCTCTGAAACAGAAAAGGGGATCCTTGCACAGAGCGGTTTGGCTGCAGAGGATGGGTGGAGCCTTCCAGAGCAGCCAGAGACCATTCTCTTACTCAGCCAGCTGAAGGCTTTAACCGGACTTTGAAAAGAGTAGCAGGAGTTTCGTCATTTAGCCACAGTTGTGTACAATAGGCCTTAAGTTTAAGTAAGTTGAAAATAGCTCTTTCCATTATGTAGACCTAGTCATTTTCTCCTTAAAAAAAAAAAAAGAAGAAGAAGTATGCCTAATCATCACTTTTTTTTTTTTTCTTTTACAGAGGGAGGAAGGGAGAGAGAAAGAAACATCCACATGAAAAAGAAACATTGATGGATCCCTTCCCATACCCACCTCTAACGAGGGATCAAACCTGCAACCAAGGTATGTGCCCTGACTGTGAACGGAACCTGTAACCTACCTGTGCACAGGGCAATGCTCACCTAAGCCCCTCTGGCCTGGACTCTATTTTTATTGTTTTCATAAAATCTCAAGTTTAAAAGTTCCTCCTGGTACTGTTTTAAAGGAATATTCCAGTTGAGTGAATCTCATCTGACAGTTGCAGGGAAGAATTCAGTGGCCAGCATAGTTAAAAGCAGATAAACGGTGCTTTAATGAATATTGCTCTAACAAAGACATTCTGACTGCTGTGCACTGCACTGAGCACCCCGTCTGTACCATACACTGTGCAATGCACTAGCACTATGACATTATTAGCTTTCCTCACATTCACTGGAGGTCAGCATTGTTATCCTCACTGTGTGATGAAGAAACAAGACTCAACAGTTAGATTGCCCATGGCCAGGAATTAGTCAAACTCAGATCTGACCTCAAAATGCTACAGTCATTCAATCCTTCCCATCTCCCAATATGCTGGTCTTGAATGGTGGCACATTCATGGCAGCTGCCACATATGCTGTATTACACATCGGACCATGGCTACTAGCAGACAGTGAAGTGAGGGTTTAGAATCTCAGAGTCACCAAGCCTTGACTTTCCTCAGGCATAGCTGGGTTTTGGTTTCAGGATATGGTTCTCTCTAAGGTGGCATCACCCCTTTCCTTCAATTTTGTTTATCAGCACTTGCTTACCAAATGCCTCGACAGGCATTTCTGCATTAGCTTTTTTACCTGACTCTGAGTATTCACAGTCTGGTACAATAATCATATTTCAGATCATCCAAAATCAATTACCATTGTGTACAGATATGCAGAAATATATGGCATATGCCTTATTGGTAATAACCCATATAACAATAAGCTCCTTCCTTCTCCTAAAGTGCCCACATAGTACCTACAAGCTTACCAACATAGAGGACCTCATTATAGCCAAAAGTATGTAAAACAAAACATAACACAAACCTCAGGAGACAAAATGCCCAAATGCTGGTTCCAGCTCTACCACTTTAAGCTATATGATATTAAGTTGCTTAACCACTTTGATGGTTAGTTATTTTTATTAAGTTAAGAATAATAACACTTTCCAAGCCTACTGCACAGGTTCTTTTGGAGGTCAAAGGAAATCATGCATACAAAAGCACTTTGAAATTATAAGCCAAGCAACTGAAAAGTTCATTAGTATTGTTCCCATTTACAAATGAGGAAACAGGTCAACAACAGAACCAGGACTAGAGAATAGGTCAGTGGTCTCTCTTCCTGATGGTCTGTCCACTGCATGATGCTGGCCCTCAAGTTCTAAGGAGCACTCGGGAAAGGGAAGACCAGCTTGGCCTCAGTGATCTGGGAAGACTGGAGCGAAGTTTAAGCACAGTATCCTCTGCATCCTAGGCACTGGGAGAACAAGAAAGAATAAAACAAGACAAAAGCCCTGCTTTCATGGCATGTACAGCCAAGTTGGGAAGGATCTTACCTCCTGTTAATAATTGTTTCCCATTAGCCAAGTGCCTTGGATGAGCGTTTTTGAGCAAGGAAGGACAGACAAATGGCAGAGTTGATGGTTTCCCCCTAGAGGACTGTTGAACAGATTGAGAGGAAGGTGATATGGGGTTGAAAATGATCTGCCTGCCACTGCTCAGCCCATGAAAGCATAAAGCAACACAAAATCCCACTCATTAATCTTCTAGAATGTTGGACGAACTTCAGAATTACAGCACAGACACTGGCTCCTGTCATTCCTTTGACCTATTTTTCCAGGCTTCTCACATTGTGTGATTGATCACATACATATTCCCCCACACAGGGATCTCTTCAGTTTGCCCACTGTAGTGCATGCATGCGTGTGCATTCACACACACACACACACACACACACACACACACTCACTCACTCACCTATCTTTTAGCTTTTTCTTATTATCTTGACACGATAGTCTTATGTAAGGAGTATTTTGTAATTAGAAAACGGGAAAACACACAAGCACAGCTCATGGTACCTCATGATAATTTCTTTAGTTCCACTGGTGGAGGAGACAGAAAAAGTAATTATTGGGGCAAATAAGGAAACATGACTGAGTATTTCCATGTAAAGCAGAAGTGTGATGAAAGCTTTCTTCCACTGAAGAGTGGCCAAGAGAAATGCTGAGAGAAGTGTTCATAATATTTCTTCCTCTAAGTACACACATCCGCTAACTATATCCAACATGGACCAAACACTGTCTACTTGTTTTGCTCCCCAGTCTCTAACAATCAATCACTGCAGAGCTGAGAGGGGCACATAAAGAAGGAGCAGTTGCTGCAGTTGGTGATGTGGAGGAAAGGAATATGAATTGGGCAGATGCAGTGAGGGAAGCCATTATAGGCTAATGCCTTCCATAAGTATGTACTGTATGCCTGGCACTGTGCTGGCCACTGGGGCTGCTGTGATGATAAACAGAGTGGGAAGGGGAAAACAAGGGCCAGAACATTTGAGATGGTAGCCTGACAGAGGACGGATGAGAAGGACAGAGAAGCTTGAGAAGGGGAGCAGGATATGGAAGGTAAAGAGGAGGCTTGCAGATGAATGAGCAGAAAGAAAGGCTACTTCAGACAGATATAGGAGAGTTAGAATCCACTGAGAGAAGTCATGTGTGCGCACACATGAGTGTGCTATGTTGATCGGCAAGGGAAGAGGAAAATGAAAAAATGATGCATAATGCACAGATCTGAAATTGGAATAACTATAATAGAAAGTGAACTCTAGCTCTTCTACATTATCTTGGGCAAGTTACTTAATTGGTAAGTTTCTGTGTTCTTCTAGTTAAAAAATGAGGGCAATACTCATTTGATGAGAGTAGATGACAACCTGTATGAAGGGACACAGCCAGTCCTGCATCAGGCACAGTGGGTCTGCAATAAATTCCATCCTTCTCACTGTGCCAACTCTCCCCAACTCATGGGAGGAGTTATGCTTCTTCACCCAATTGTAAATCAGAAATAAAAATGCTGAAACTTACAAGGAAATGCTTCTCCTTTCTCCCTGGCACCTCAAATTGTTAGGAGAGACACAGCAAGACTGGTTGTGTGAGCTATCTCTCTGGAATTATTCAAGAAATATTTGAAATCCCTTTGATCATAATTCCATTTGAATTTTGACTTATATACCCAATAATTCATTGTTAAAAGGCAAATGTTCTCACACTGACCAAAACACGCACTAAGATGGGGGAATAAGGAGATGCTCACCATGGAAATCTGAGCTGCATAGGCACATACCCGAAGGGCAGTTACTAGGAGAGAAATTTCAGAATAGAAGCCACTGACCAAGAAAGGCAGCCTGGTGAGTGCGACAGACAGGACTCAGGGTTACCAGAGGTTGGGTTGCGGGTGGGGCAAGGAAAGGGAGCAGAAGAGGAGGGACTGTGGAGGCCAGTGTGGCTCTCACCTGGGCCATTTCCACTTTACCATTTACTAAGGACCAGCCATGGATGAAGAAGGTATCCCATTCCTTTGACCAACATCCATCAGTATCTGCCATGTGGAAAGGTCAATCTTGGGAGGACAGAAAGTGAACCCAACTCTGATACGGGCACCCAAGACCTTAAAAATGTCTTGCTCCTCTAGGAGTCACTCCAGGCAGCATGGGACTCAGACCTGAGTGTCCAGGCTGTAACTAGCAACCCGTTGCAGGCCCTGCCCTATATACTGTGTCCTGGTGAATAGTTTTTTGGGGGATTTCACCCATTTCAGTAAAGTTGCAAATACAGCCTCACATATCATGGACCCCACTGGAAAATTTCCAAATGTAACCCAAATTCTTCTTCATCCTTCTTACTTGTCAAGATTGTTCATATCACTGACTTCAAGATAGGCTATGTTATTCTTCTTTTCATAATAGGGAAAATTCCCAGAGCCACCACCCACTGTGAACTCCAGTGAGAAAGCCAGTCGTGGAGGGAACCCTATGAGGAGGCCAGGCGGTGCAGGCACAGTTCCACTGCATCTGGGCAGACTACAGATGGAGCAGATCATCCCGCTATCATCCCGAGCCATTTGTGCTTCATGCAATAATGCCCTAATGACTCAATTAGCATCGATTCTTCAGCGGCAACAATATTTTCTAACTGATCAAGCAATTTAGCGCTCACTGTTGATTGATACAATTTCTGTGAGTAATAAACCAGTTTGAAAGAAATGTGTTTAATTCTTCAAACTGACTTTTTAAAACATTCTAATTTTAACTTGATTTTCATTTTCCATTTTTCCCCCCACTGCTGCAGGTCATGAGGACCCTTTATTCTCTCGCTGGGCACTCCTGCTGCTTTGGTCACCATGCAGCCAGGTACACTCTGCCCTTGTCTGGGCATCTTCAGCCTTCACTCCACCAACCCCTACCCCACAGATGCCTGGTGGCTGCAGCCAGAGGAACAGATGGGGCCCAATGACTCTCTGTGAGTGGTACCCAGCACACAGCCACTGTGCAAATGGCCCAGGTGAGAGCACTAAAGCAGGCTTTCTGAAAACCTGCCCTGGTAACACCGTTATATTTAGAAACAAGGCAGGGTGTATGGGGGGACAGGTGGGAGAAAAGAGGGACAATCAAAAACAGAAAACGGAACTAAAAGAGACTATTGGCATATAACCTCTTCCCATTAAAAACTATGCTTCCCAGGAAGGAACTAAAACCCTACGCTGGTGAGAGAAACACTAGGAATGAACAATGGTTGTGAGGCAGGAACTGGGGCCATGAACCCTCTGGCTCCATGCTAACACATTCTGACACTGTTTCCAAGCCCATCTCTTCCCACAGTTCTCCAGCTGTGGCCTCCACCAAGGGCCTTTTCCAGGATAAAATATGGTGTGTGGAAGAAAAAGCATGTGTGAAAGGAAAGCCTCAGGGCTGAAAGAGGCCATGTTGTCCCAACCCTGCTGTCACCGAGGGCAGTGATCACCAACCGAAGGTCACCAACTGGAGAACCAGAGGTCCGAAAGGTTGGCGACCGCTGACCTAGGGAACTCAGACACCACGCGGTGGCCAGTGGGCCAAAAGGGAATGGAACCAAACTGGGGTGTTCTGTACGTAACTTCTCCCTGTACAGTTCTGCTACCATTTTTGTACCAACTCTCATGTGTATATCGCTACCTACAACGCCCTTCCCCTTGTCCCAATTACACTTTCCCACTCAGGCTAGCATAACAGAACTACAAGCAGTAATAACAACTTTTAAAATTTCAATAGCTACTGTGTGGTAGGCATGACATTAGATAAATGACTCACCTATTATATTATTTCATGTAATCATCTTAACAACCTTCTGGAAAAAAAAACAAAACAAAACATTATCCACACTTTACAGGTGAGAAAATAAAGGTTGAGGGTAGTTATACAATTTGATCAAAGACATTAAATAAGCTCTGAAGCTAAACTAGTCAAACTGAAAAACTTTGACCTCTAAAATAAAGGATAGGGGTTCTAGAATCTTGGATTATCAATTCCCATATTTCAGCCACAGCCAAGGAGATTTTCTCCTAACTTCACCTCTTCTACACTTCCTGCAAGTACAAGCCTCAGATTCTGCTTCTCAAAAAAAAAAAAAAAAAAAAAAAAAAAAAAAAAAAAAAAGATGAAGATAGACAACACCTTTTCAAACTCCTTTGGACACAGTGATTTTTTATCCAAAGGACCAAGTAATCCAAACCCTCTCTCAACCCCTCTCCCCCACACACACCAGAGAATGTTCAATCCCTCCCTCTCCTAAGTCACTTCATGGGTCCATTCCAAAGTCCATATCATATTCACCTGAACCTTCAATGTCCCATCAGAACTATATATATGTTGATTCTGACTCAGAATGACTGATTTCCTCCCAATTTTTCTATAAGATTGAATGTGATTTGGGTGGAATTCCTACCACAGTCTCCATTTCCCAAACCTTTCATCCTTCACCACTATCACAGCCAGAGAATGGGTTATTAAAACGTCTCAGTCTGCAGCCCAGAAACCAGTTCAAGGGCTGGGGGAGAGACACACTGTTTTGCTATGCTCAGATCTTCCTAAGTTAAGTAAAAGTGTATTTGCTCCAGTGCCGTTATTTCTATGGGAAGATCGTGTCAAAATTAACTAGTTCCCAGTTACTCATTCACAGGATATGCTGCTTGATTTATATACACATTATACTTACTATCTACACCAGTGGTTGGTAAACTGCAGGTCGCAAGCCACATGTGGCTCTTTGGCCCCTTGAGTGTTGCTCTTCCACAAAATACTACTGCCTGGGCGAGTCTATTTTGAAGTGGCATTAGAAAAAGTTTAAGTTTTAAAAAAATTGGCTCTCAAAAGAAATTTCAATTGTACTATTTATATTTAGCTCTGTTGACTAATGAGTTTGCCGACCATTGATCTATACTGATTACTCTGCATAATCATTTCCCAGTTTCATGGGCATGAGCCTTGCTCCCAAACCTGATTCTGTTGGCTTTGATGAAGATTAGAACAAAGAGTCTCTGTAAGCAGCAGTACTGGTGTTTTTTTTAAAATAAACCTACATAAAAGAGCACATGGACAGGAGAAAAGTCAAAACTGCACTTACTCATTTTAGGTTTTTAACATTAAAACCAAAAATTGTCTCTTCTGTACTTGAAATGACCTGGGGTAAGTATATAAGTATTTAAGAATAGAACTTGGGAGAGCAAAGGTAAGCAATGTCAGGCTTAATTTAGACTGCGAGCAAATTTGTTAATTAATGCTCTATTAAAGGATGTGCTTTCCTGAAGTTTGACTTAGTGAAAACAGTGCTATTCACTAACACTGGTTTCTTGAAGCTTGGATATAAAAATTAATAGTAAAGTGAGTGAAATTAAAATCATTGGTTGCGCCCATTTCATCCTCAGGTCAATCTTCATAAAGCAATATCATTAAAAATGAAATTCCGCCGAAACCAGTTTGGCTCAGTGGTAGAGCATCGGTCTGCAGACTGAAAGGTCCCAGGTTCCATTCTGGTCAAGGGCATGTACGTCGGTTGTGGGCACATCCCCAGTAGGGGGTGTGCAAGAGGCAACTGGTCGATGTTTCTCTCCCATCGACGTTTCTAGCTCTCTATCTCTCTCCTCCCTCTATGTAAAAAAAAATCAAGAAAATATATTTTTTTAAAATAAAATTCCACAGGAGTCAGGAAGGCCTTCCCAACTGATAATGTCCCAGGAAAGGTCACCCACTGACCATTGGAAATTGAGTGCTCGAATCCCATTGTGAATTCTCTAAAAGCCCTTGGGGCTGAAAAAGAATAGAACCAATGATACTGCCTTTGGTATAGCAGACTGGACTCTGACCCAAATTTCCAGGCCTCAATCCCTAGCTAAAAAGCAAATGTTTGTGAGCAAATTTATTAACCTGTTATTGCCCTAGAGTTCCTGGTTGTAAAACAGGGTTAATAGCAGTATCTATCTCAAAGGGTCCTGTGAGCATGAAATAAATTAATACACAGACAGCACTTAGAATATTACCAGTCACCAGTAAGCACTATATATGCTAAGCAGACAGATAATAGGATGGATATAAACCAAAACTGAAGAATAGACCTGGAAGTGGCTTCTGTATTTCCTATACAACTAATTGTCTCCATCTGGACTGACAAGAGATAATTCTTTGCTACTTATTCATGTCCTCCCCTGCCCTATCTGGCATGGTTCTTCTTTGCCCCCTATCCCTGAGGAGCCATAGACAGAATCGGAAGAGTGCTATACTTCATCTGGCCAGAGCCCTAAATAAACCTTCATCATCCTGAGATGGTCCAGGCATAGGAACACTGTGCAGGCAGCATGTGGGAGAGGGCTGGTCCTTCCGATGATCGCATAGCCTCCTGATCTCCTACCAGAAACATAAAGCTTTAAAATAAGCCATAAATTAAAAAAAATCTAATCCATGATTTTCTGAGTGAAACAATTAGCTCTGAGTTGCCTCATCCCTTGGCATCCTCATACTGCAATGTCAAGGTTGGTGCAGTGCCCAACTGCAGAGCTGGGTGCGAAGGGGAAAATGCATGCTGGATCCAGGCCAAATGGTTTTCCGGACTTGGTAGCTCCAGATGTTAGCCTTTCATGTAGAGCAACTGAGTTAATTAGGAATTTGTGTGGAATCAGGTATCAAAGTGATAGGGGGAAAAATGGAAAACAGAAATGCAAGAATGGCTATCCTGTGAACAGCATTTCCTCTCCACATCTTCCCTTAGGACCAGGATGGAAAGAAAGGGAGAACACCACCCCTTCAGAAAATCACAGGTAGAGACAGCTGAAAATGAAAGAATGGGTGTTTGAAAAAATAAGGAATAATATACCAGAATTCTTCCCCTAAAAAGAATTAGCCTGCCCAATCCCAAGAAGATTGCAGATCCATAGCAAGGGATATCAGAAGCCACCATCACAAGGAGTTCAGCCAAGGCAGGATGTCAAAGCATCCATGATGGCTATCAATTATGATTCCCACCCCCAACCTCTTGTCACTTCTGTTTTACCTGGGAGATCTTTCCCTCCCTGTCCTCCACCTCTTGCCAATCTATACTCTCTGTTACTTTTAATTGAAATAATTAAGCAATGTAGGTCAACTCACTTAAAATTATTAAGGGCAAACCACCACAGTACAAGTTGGATGGGGCATACAAAGCTGCTCTCTAAACTGGATTTAATGTAATAACACACACACACACACACACACACACACACACACACACACACACACACAGAAAATTTCTGTCAAAAGCACCAAATAAAAACTGAGATAGATACTGAAGTCCATGTACATTATTTCCCAATCATCTCCAGGCTGACAATTGAAGGATCAGCCACCTTACATGATGACTCTACATGTTGAGGAATATGTACCTAGTTCTCCATCTTTGGCACCTCATGCAAATGGATTCTCAGATGCCTGGATCTTACATTGATTTTCATGGCAAAAGTATGTGATCCCTACTGCCCTCACATTTTCTGACCAGAATGCATGGCAGTCAACTTGACCACAGCTCCATTGCTTTGTTCCTCGCAAGAACCAGCAGTAAGTTATATTGTGTGTATACTTCACACGTTGAGAACACACATTTGTTTAGTAACATAAAAGACTCATAATTTAATAGATGCCAGAAAGAGCCAAAGGAAGAGAGAACAAGGCTTAGCATGAGTTGTTTTTTTTGTTTTGTTTTGTTTTGTTTTGTTTTGTTTTGTTAATCCTCACTCGAGGATATTTTTTCATTGAATTTTAGAGAGTGGAAGGGAGGAGGAGAGACACACAGAGAGAAACACTGATGTGAGAGAGACACATTGATTGATTGCCTCCAAACAGGGATGGGAATCGAACATTCAACAGAGGTATGTGCCCTTGACTGAAATCAAAACTGTGACCATTTAGTCTGAGGGCCAACACTCTATCCACTGAGCCAAACCAGCTAGGGCATAACATGAGATTTTGGCATTCTATCTTTTTCAAACGTAAAGGAGACCAATAGATGTTTCCAGATAATTGACTTGTTTGAAAGAGTTGCATTTTCCCACCAGCAGAATCCTCTTTGCCAGGGACACTTTTCTAGGCTGTGAAAGTGATTCTTAGTCCATTTATACTAATAAATAAATAAATAAATAAATAAATAAATAAATAAATATTAAAAAAAAGTCAAAGTAAATACCAATAACCAGCCTAACTGAGAAGCACTGGAATAATGCTAGATTGTATTAACTCAGTTGGGAAGTATAAGAAGTGGGAATAAGGAAAATGCATGTCCAAGTGACCTTAACTGACATCATTGTTAATCTCCTTCAACCAGACCTAGATCCAACTTGATGTGTAGATGGAGTAGATTAAAGTCAGCAACAGAATCCTTGAAAACACACTTTGCTGAATGGATCCTATTGGGATCTGAAAGCAATCTGAAGGAGAACTCTTAGCCCAGCCTGGTGGGAGAAGGGAGCATGGAATACTGAACCGGGCTCTTGTAGAAAGCGTTTTTTCCTTCCTGCCAGCAGACTTCCTTTCACATGGTAGTTAGAGAGAGCAGTTAGATTCCAAAAGTCAAGGCATAGATCTTCAGTCCTCTCCTTGCATGAGACCAAAGAGAGTCAACCACCCATGTGTCAGAATCAAGTTGTGGGCAAAGTTTTTAATGGCACCAAGAAGTGGTGTGCTAAGAAATAGCCTCTTCATAGTCTAACAACTTCTGAGTCTAAAATAAAAATTTTAAATCATATAGGCTGAACTTTCAAGGTTTAGAATGCAGAATAATATGAAATGAGTTCTCATAATATCCAGTGACCAAGAAAAGGGAGTACTTCCTCCAGGATTTCACACAAGATCCTATATAATAAAAGTGTAGTGTGCAAACTCCCCCCTTGACTGAGAGTTCAACCAAGGGGTGGGCCCAGCCAGGAGAAGGGAGGAAGTACCCAGCTAGCAGCCAGAAGCTGCCAGGGACCCTACCAGTGCATGAATTTTGTGCACGGGGCCTCTAGTAGTAGTATAAGCTCCTCAGGAGTAGAATTTTACTCACCATTGTAAACCCAGCACTGACCACAAGGCCTAGTACATGAGTGAAAGAATAACACTGATTCATAACTTTAATTTAATGGAATTTAAAATTACCACTAGATGGGTCATATGTACATGGTGACAAAACCACTGAGACTCAAAGTAGCAGGTTCACAAATTGTGACTCATCCATGACAAAATAAGGAGCTCATTCAAAATGTGAATCAAGAAACTATTGATATAAAAACAACAACAAATGGATAGCCATGAGCAAACCTAGTGCCCAGATTTTGGTTTTTAAATACCATTCTCCAATAAAAGGAACCAGGGCTCCTTGGAGAAGTGTTTGATTCCAGGGATGGGGCAGGAAACATTCAAGATGATCCTGAAGCATTTCCTGGTCCAAATGCAAGAAAACATATGAGAAAAAATCTAAGAAAGGCAGGTCAAAGGGTACAGGAGCCAGCCAATGACCAAAGCTAGAATGATTTGAGCAAGAAAATAAATAATATATTGGATTGTAATCCATAAAACAACATGGATTACAATCTGATAGTGATGGTAACTAATAGTTAAATAAAGAGAGACTGGGAAGAAAGGAGCTCTTCCTAACAGAAATTTTTCAATTAAGGGAAAGAGGACAATTTTTAAAAAATCATCATTAGCTAGTAACTGTTATAATCAAGATCCATGATACATGCTAAAATTATGAGCAAAAGTTTGAGGAAGAAATAGGGCATTTTCATATTCTCAAAATACTTTCCCCTAGATATCATTAATTAGAAATGGGGGAATCAGCTTTACAATGAAGAAACAACAGAAACCACCTTCACCAAGTGATGTAGGCTAACAGCACTAGTGAAAAAAAAAAAAAAAAAAAAAAAACCATGGCAAGATTCTTTGCCCAAATAAGATAGAATGTGTAGGACACATCACTTCTGTGATATTCAGAAGTGATATACATATATACAGTATGCAAAAAATGCATAACTTCAGTCTAATATTGAGGAAGCATCTGACAACCCAAATTAAGGGCCCTTCTCTAAGATATGACACCTGTACTCTTCAACTCATGAAAAAGGAGAACAGACTGAGGAACTAGCACAGATTGGAGGAGATCAAGAAGGCTTGATAAATGCAGTGTGGGGGTCCAGGATCAGATCCTGAACCAGAAAAAGAACATAGGTGGAAAAAATAGTGAAATTAAAATAAAGTCTGAAGTTTCATTAAAAGTACTCTACCAATGGTAATTTCTTAGTTTAAATCATTATATTATGTTGAGAGCAAGATGTTAACAATAGAGGAAGCTGGATGAAGATTCAATGGGAACTCTCTGTATTATTTTTCAACTTTCATATAAGCCTAAAATTATTTCAAAATAAAATGTAAAAAAGAAAAAATGTCATGTACAACTAGACGTAGTTGATTTACATTCTGCCACAAGTTCATGATCTCAGCATGACTTGGTAACTGGTCACTGGTGTACCAGCTGGGGACCACATTTTTAGTAGCACTAACTAGATTGTCTGCAATTTGCCAGAAATTAAGAAATAAAACCACTACTGTTATGCTGAATGAGTATCATTAGGTACTGAGTTCAAGCTTTGTACCCATAGGTATATGTACTGACATTGCTCACACAATAGGAGATCAGAAGATTTGGGTCTGATCTCTGCTCTGATTTAATAAAAGATAAATTTTAAAAAAATTTAAAACAACAACCCTGTTTGTGACCTTGGGTAAATCATTTGTCTCTATGCTTGGTTTTTAAATTAAATTGGGGGAAAAACTTGTGCCCTACCCCCCCATTACTTGGGTTGGCAGGAGGATGGAGTGAGAGAAACTGTATGGAAGAGTTTTGAAAATCAAGAGTTTTAAAAACATTATTCACTGTAACCATACTGTGATTCACATATTTAAATGTTCTCCTTTTCATTGTTTTCAGGAATGAGTGGCTTAAGTGAGAATTGGTTACCAAATGCAACCATTCAACTTTAGAAATGACTTCATATTTAGTGAACATCTACTATGTTTAAGGCATTGCTTATATATGATATTAAATACAAAAATAAATTCTACATGGATTCTGGCCTCAATTAGTTTCCAGCCTTAAGAAGAGGGATAACATATATGTCAATAAATTATAGCATAAAACAAGAAATAGGAATTTCCAGGCAGGTACCCACACAGACATGGGGGGAAAGAATCCATCCTTTTTCTTTTGGTGAGCATAAATTCCTTGGTGTATATTTGTACAAATAATTCCCCAAAACTCCCTCCCAAAATTTTACATGGTGAATAAGAAATAATTATGAGACTGACAGAGGGAAAAGGGATAAAGAGAAGCATGATTTCAAATTGTGGTCCCAGCACTTATTAGCAAGGTCTTTGGGCAAGGTCCTTAATCTCAATTTCACCCTCTGAAAAATGGAATAACAATGCTACATATCTAGCAGGATTGTGCTGAAGATTAAAGGAATTAATACAAATCAAGTACTCAGAACTGCACTGAGCACTACTTAAGAGTTAGTTATTGGTGTTAGTACTTTCTTCTTATCTTGGGAAAATGTATTTATGGCTTATGACTGAAGGTGAGGAGAAAAACAAACTAGAATAGAATTCTAGTTACAAAAGCCTTGCTCTGGAAAAGCCCAGGTCCCCTTGAGTGACCGGAAGAGAAGGAGGACAGGTCAGCAGTTCCTGGTGCTGTTGATGATCAGGGTGGGTGTTGCGTAACGTCATTCACCACTTCCATCTGTCACCACTTAGCCTTTTGAACACTTTAGCCGCTTTCTCAGCTTTCCAGTTCTCCGATTTTTCTTGAGGGATTGGGGTGATCCAGGTACACACCGCTGGAATTTCTCACTGCCCAGCCATTGTGCTTCCAGGCTCTCACCACCCCTCCTCTGCTGAGAACCCCTCTTCCTCCTTGTCAGGCACAGCAGGAAAGCCAGGGAAGACAGTCCCTCCTGCCTTCAGCACACTCTCGGTCTCCTCCGTGCTCTTGTTTCTGACACACACCAATAGGCCCTTGCCTGGCCCACTCAGCCACAATCTGGATACAAACAACAGCCCCTCGCTTCCTGCTGCACGTTCCAAGCCCACAGTGATGAGAAACCATTCAGACAAAAAGCAAGGAAGAGCCAAACCCACAATGTGAACCATATTTCTCCAGGCTTCCCCCCTCCTCTTTTGGCCTTCTTAACACAAGGTAATCACATTCCCAGCTGTGAACTATTGATAAAAACTCACGCATGTGTGCACGTGTTCACATAGTATCCTTCCCCCAGACATGATTTCTCCATACAGCAGCCACAGTCATCCTGTCATAACATGCAGCCAATGGCATTCCTTTGCTCAAAATTTCCAGTGGCTCCTGCTTTATTTCAAGTAAAAACTAACATCCTTACTGTGCCTAAAAGGCCCTGCTCCGTCTGGCCTGTGGTCAGCCCTCTGTCCTCACCTCCAGTGGTTACTCGCCTTGTTCAGGCCACTCCAGAGGCACCAGTCTTTGTTACTCCCTGAGTTCGCCAGGCTGCTCCCATCTCTGAGTGTGGCTCTTGCAATTCCATCTGCCTCCAGTGCTTTTCTCCCAAATATCCGACAGGCTGATTCCCTTACACATCCCCTTGGATAGAGTTTCCTAATCATTTTATTCACAATATAAACCTCCGCTCACACCCACAACCCCATTTCCTGCTTTACTTTTTCAATATCACTCATCACCATCCAACAAAGTATTTTAGTTATTTTATTTATGGTCTCTCCGTGCTAAAATATAAGTTCCCTGTGGGCAGGGATATGGGCTGCTTTATTTACTGCTAAATCCCTGGCACCTAGAACAGGTGCTCAATTCATATTTGTTGAATAAATGAAAGAATTATAAAATCTTCATACACACACACACACACACACACACACACACACACACACACGTGCATATATTACTATGCCTACATATTATAGCTGCTACTTACAGAACACCAAGTACATCCCAGTCACTGGAAGAGGTCTGTATGAAGTACAGTACTTTAAATGAAATCTAATCCATCCTTTCAATGAGCCTGCAAGAAAAATATACTTTCCCACACTATGAAGATGAGGAAACTGAATTTGCTCAAGTGAATTGGCAAGGAAAAGACAAAGCTGGCTATACTTTAAAACTCCAAATCCTGTATTATTTCCACTAATCAGCACTGTCTATCAGTTTTCAGACCATTGGCTGTGAATGATAATTGGCCAGTACATCCCCTGCCTTTTCTATCAGGGTGGCACTCCTAAAAGTCATAGCATTGTCTCCCCTGTCTCTGCTTTTCCAGGACCTACGTATAGAGTATGTTCCTGGGACATAGTTGGTCTCAATTACTCACTGCTGGAAATGCTAATTTTCTTTCCACCAGTTAATAGATCATCAAGCACTTACTAGTATTTCATTTTCCCTGGCAACTGGGGTGCATCTGACTCAAGGCAGAAGGGAGAGATGCAACCTACTGTTTTGATCCCTTTCCCCCCCTACCCAACCTGAACCCACCTCCCTTCCCACCCCCATTTTGCCCAGGTAGGGGTCTGTTGCTGACACAAAGAGGTAGACCTAGTGAAGCTGGGGAACAGGAGTTGACAACTCACTTGGGAAGGCTCAACATCTGAACTGTTTTCCTCCTTTCTATCCTCTCTGACCTGGATAATCCATAACCTACCAACCCCGTGTCTTTAGCACATGGCATGCCAACTAGATTCTTGGTAAACCAAGTTCAGATTCAGCTCCTATGTGGTTTTAGTCTTGCTGTTAGCTAAGGCAGGGTCAGAGGAATGCACTTAACCAGCTCAGGCTGGGGAAGAAGAGCAGGACGGAGTAGTCCATACTTTGGATGCTGGAGTTGGACAGACCTGAGTTCAATGCCTAAGCAAGTGAGTTAACTCCTAAGCCTGGGTTTCCTTGCCTGAAAGGTAAAGATAAAGCAGTATCTACTTTATAGAGGTGTTGAACTAATTATATATGTCAAGTGCCCATCCTAGTTCCTGATACACAGTGAGTGCTTACCAAGTGTTTGACAAAAGCCTGACCTACATATTATCTACAAGAGGATCTTCCTTTGAAAGGTGTTGGAAAGGAATTTGGGGACCAAACACACAAAGCTGCTTCAAGCCACCTGAGCTCAAATGCAGAACACAATCCCCAGTGTGTATCACCCCTATTCAAATGTCTCCCAGAAGCCCAGAAACTCTTCAGCTGCTCCTTCCCTCAGATACTGGACAGATGACCCAGAACAAAGAGCCTGGGAAGCATTAGCATCAGGAGTCACCAGATCAAAGCAGCTGTTTGTCACTTGAGAGAATTTAAACTCATATTTTAAAAAATAGCTAATGCATTTCATCAAATCAAAAAAGCCATGGACTGTAAGACATACCCATTATTTTACATACCAATAAGAAAGAAAAAATGCTACCAACTAAACTGTAATACACCATCTATCATAAAATGCATCCCAATTTTAGAGGCAAATATATGTCTTAGAATTAACTGAATTAATAAAATACAGTATATCAAACCGAAATCAACTGACACTTGTTGTTTATAGTCAGGTAGCAGAGACTACACCAGCTCCTTTAGCTCAATAGATTCCCCAATTAGCACCCAAATCATGAAATGTGGGTGTCCTTAGGAAAATTTGACATTGAAGGGAAAAAATAATTTTTCCAAAAAGCAGGTCTTAGTGAGCAGGAAGAGAGGACCTGGGAGGAGGTCATGGGCAAAGTCAGGAAGAGAGAATTTCAGAAAGGAGGTGATTAGCTCCAAGAGGAAGCCTGGGACAGAGAGTGAACAGTCCGCTGGGATCACCTCCCTCCACCATGGGCCAAAGTGATAGCAGCAAGGGCAAAATCTTTAATAGAGCCCAGGACAGGTCTATTTTTATGTCTTAAGCAAGATTAGCGCATTCCATTTCGACATGAATCTAGAGACAACTCATTTAGATTTACTGCTTACACAATGCATTCATTAGAAAAGAATTGCACTACAATAGGTCATTTTTCAACAGACCTCCTCACACCAGCAGAATACCTGAAACCTTTGCTGAAAAACAACAGAACTAGAGGAAGATGGGAGTCAAGCTCCATGAATTTAATAGCTGCTGAAGTACATTGAAGGACAAATTCCTGGCTTGCTAGCTTCGATTTGGAGTCTCCTTGGAAGAAATAATGACACTATGGAATTATTAAAAGCAGCAAGTCAGGTTGTAACCATACTGTGTGCTACGATGACATATAATAATCATTTAAAAGTATGTGATGTTGAAAGGAAATTCAGATGTCTAGATGGGGCTTGAATTCTTTATATGTAAACTTTGTCATTGACAGGTGGCCTCTAAATACAGGTGGCTTTAATGTTGACAATCTTCTAGAGAGAAAGACACAGTGTGAAAGTAAATGTCGAGTTCAATGACCTGGTCTCCGTCTTAGATTTACACTGGCTCTGTGACCTGGGTCAAGTCGTTTAACCTCTGAGTCTTACTGTCCTCATGTGCACAATGGTGATCATCAATAACAGTGTCACCTACCTTGAGAGTTAGCTTTTGGTGTCAAATGAGATCACACCAGCAAAAGGATGCTATAAACTATGAAGAGAAGCACAAATAATAGCTATTTTAATTAATTTCCTATCAATCTCTCTATAAAAAATACTGGTGTGTGTGTGTGTGTGTGTGTGTGTGTGTGTGTGTGTGTGTGTGTAAAGAGCATTCCTTAGGGATTTGGCTTTTCCAAGAAACAGGAAATAATTTAGTGAGTAACCCAGAGATCATCACCTCCTCCTAGCACTGGGGAAGCAAATGGCATCCTTCCCTCTGGGGCTCCGTTTCTAAGTGTTTACTTGATGGGGAAGTCATATGCAAACCTGTGAATGTTCCTCAGATGATTCACACACAGAGGATTCAGTGAATGCCTTTGTGTGGCCACCTTGTTCTCCAGGGCTTCATCCAGCTTGATTTGGAGCTCATTTTCACAAAGGCCCATAACTAGGACTACAAGGTTCAGAAAATAAAGTGGAAATTACCTACTGCCCAGAGCACCCTCTATAAAGCACAGGCCTTTCTTCTTTCGGGATCTTAAGCCTTAATGTCCGTGCCTTAGTTGCATTGGGGGTAAAGAGGCAGTAATAGAAACCTAAATACCAAAATCATCCCCTTCTTTGGGCCCTGTGGACAATGTTTAAGAATTTTATTACAGAAAAAAAAAAGGGTTTCTATAGCACTTAGTTCCAGATAAGCAAGAACTTCCCAATCATGTTATCTACGTAATTTTGACATGAGCTCCATCTTGATAACCAAATTTCTTTCCATATCAATTCTTCCTAATTATTTACACATTGTTATTTGTATTGCATGACACAAAGATAGCATTTAAATTATTGATCCTCTTTCCTTTTTAAAAAATATATTTTATTGATTTTTTACAGAGAGGAAGAGAGAGGGATAGAGTTAGAAACATCGATGAGAGAGAATCATCGATCAATTGCCTCTTGTACACACCCCACTGGGGATGTGCCTGCAACCAAGGTACATGCCCTTGACTGGAATCATACATGGGACCTTTCAGTCCACAGGCCGACGCCCTATCAACTGAGCCAAACCGGTTTCGGTGATTCCCTTTCCTTTTTAAGAAGATCTCAGAATATAATCTAGCAGGCAAGGCAGAGACCTCATCTTTACAATTCTTTTTTGCACAACACCACATAAGTGCTGACTACATGCTTTTTAATGACACTACAGCTGAAAGGGTTTCACACAAAATATCTTATTCAGAATGAAGATATCCTGGCTACGTGAGCAATGTCTCACAGATGGAGAAACAAAGCAGCAGAGAGGCGCAATGCCTTGCCTGAGAACAGAAAGCCAATCAGAAACGAAGACCAGTCTTCACACTCTTTAGCGTGGAGTGCCCTTGTTTATACATTCATTCTAAAAAGCCACAACTTACACACCCAAGTTCTCTGGTCATGCAAATTCTGGGTGTAACAAAAACATTTTATAAATTTAAAAAGCACTCTATTTTTTTGTGATAGAAAAAAAATAGCCCCCTAACAGTTGGCTCAAGTACACACTGTCTCCTTCAAGTGAAACCACATTGTAAACAAATATTAATTATCACCCCTTCATGACAACAATGGCAACAGCACAGTGATGTTTATTTGAGACCTCTCATCTCTGGACCCCAAGGTGCTTTACACTTTAATAATCTCCAACACTGATTTGTTTGCTTATATTCAGGAAATTGATGGCAAATTATGCAACTGTCCAAGATTCCAAAGTGAGCCAACAAAAGATCTCGACCTCCAAGGTCACCTTTTAACACAGGACTCTAGACGAGTCACCCATCCTTTCCCTAACAATAAAATGCAGTGTAACTGACCTCCCTGTTACCACCATGAGGTTCAAGCAGATCAGGTGGTTGGGAAGTAGGAAGCTCATGTTGAAGAAAGGTTGGAGACATGATAAATTCTGTTTTACACTTAAGCTTAAGAAAATGCTTGGATAACCAAATTTAGATGCTCAGCCAGGTGTATTAAAAGTACAGGAGAGAATTCTAGAATAAAGAGACAGTAGTGTGATCTACTCACATTCAGCGATGTGGAGGAAGAGATTAGAAATCATAATTTAGGTGTCTTGAGACCAACCATGTTTATTATAATAAAACTCCATTTCTGAGTTCTCAGTTGTAAATATCATTGAGAAGTGAAATTACAAAGATGAACAAACCAGGGACACAGGGGCAGTTGTAAGATTCGACCAGCTGGCAGCAGGTTCAGTTTAGATAAATATATTTTATTGATTTTTTACAGAGAGGAAGGGAGAGAGACAGAGAGCCAGAAACGCCGATGGGAGAGAAACATCGACCAGCTGCCTCCTGCACACCCCCACTGGGGATGTGCCCGCAACCAACGTACATGCCCCTGACCGGAATCGAACCTGGGACCTTTCAGTCTGCAGACTGGAGCTCTACCACTGAGCCAAACCAACTTTGGCAGCAGGTTCAGTTTATAATGCAAAGGCAACGTCAGATGGGAAATAACCCTCCCCATCTCTACCTATTCTTCTTTAAGGTCCATCTAAAACTTACATTCAACTTGTTTTCTCCTGATTTCTCAAAAAGAGAGGTATTCTTTTCCTTCTTTAAACTCCACAGGATTTTACATGTGCCTCTCTTATGAGCTGCATCATAATCTGATTGGATTGTGGGTATCTATCTGTAAACCAACCTAGGATGTACTTATATATTAATGTTGATTCAATAATTATTGCTATAGCTGTTAAGCTCTCAAAAATAATATGTATGTTTCTAGAGGAATGGTACCATAATTTATTCATTTTTCTCCCCAAGCAGTGCCTAGTGAGCAGCAGGTAATCATTAATATATTCCTCCTACCAAATGTGTTCTCAGTTCCTATCATTTAATTCTCACAACAATTCCATGAAATCATTATTACTTTTTGCATTACCATCAGTTGCAAAGTGAAGAAGCCAGTGGTCTGTATGTTAGAGGCCTAGTGTAAGAGGCAGAGTTGGAACTCCTGCTCCAACTTTTCTGACTCAAACCCAGTGCTTTCCCCATACAAACTTTCTGAATACCAACACTGCCCAAGGTATGGCAGGGTACCTAGAAGGACCATTAGCTCACTGGTTTATTCTCAGGCATGGTGAGACCACCCATTACTAGGTTCAAAAATAACACTTTATTTTACCCTTGATTTCATAATATTTATCATAGAAAATATGGAATAATTATAACTATTCAAAGAATAAAATAATAATTTATAATTTCATTCTCCGAAATGGCTTGTTAACATTCCAATGTACACTCTAGTAGACTCTCCAGGTTAGTATATAGCCTTCCTCTACTGTATAAAATGTAAATTTTATAGGGTATTATTAAAATTCTATAATATATTTTTCCATTTCATTATAAGTTCAGCATCTTCCTATGCCATTAAATATCCTTCCACCTCATATCTGAATGGCTACCTGGTGTCCATTAAATGAATGGCTTCTAACCCTGTCAACCAGTCCCCTAGAGATTGAAAAATAGGGGAGAGTAATTAAATTATTTCAAGTTTGACTCTATTATAAAAATGAAAGCATAATATGCTAATTAGACCAGATGTCTTTCTGAACATCCTTCCGGACAAAGCTGCAGTGGTGGGGCCGAGGCAGAGCATGCCCACCCCGGCCACTGCAGCAGGGGGCCAAGGTAGAGGCAGCCACCGTGGAGGTGGGGGCCGAGTCCCTTACACGAACTTTGTGCATCGGGCCTCTAGTTAAATTTAAAACTATGGTGAAATACCTATAAATAGTCTTTGTGTGCATATTCTGTTTATTTCCATAGGAAAAAAAAAACCCTATGGAATTCTTGGGCCAAAAGGAATTAACATTTTTAATGCTTTTGAAAATGTCATCAAACTACCCTCCCTTTGAAGTGAGACATTTACAATGCTCTGTAGTTCAGCAAGCCCGGCAGTTCTGCCTCCAAAGCATATCTCCTTCTCTCAGTAGACAGATAACGTCCCTTGATCTCACCTGCACTGCAGGTACTGATCCCAGGCTCCATCTTTCCCACCTGACTGGCCCTCCAACTCCTATCTCACCTCCTCCCAAGTCCATTTTCTAATCCACAGGCAGAATGATCATTCAAAAATAAAAAAACACCCTCCCTACCAGTCATGATCTAGCCCCTGCCCACCTCTCTGACCTCCTCACCTGCCACCCTCCTGGCCATTCACTCTGTGCCAGCCTTGTCCTTCTGTGTCTGACACACCAAGCTTGTCCCCAGGGCACCTGTGGTTCTCTCTTCCAGAAGGCAAGCCTAGCTCCTTCTTGTCATGCAGATCCCAGAGGGGTCTTCCCTAGCCACCAACTTAAAGTAACCCCCACCCTATCACTCTGCTTTGCTTCCCTTTTCACAGCATCTACAATAATATGAAGATCTCTTATTTGTGGATTTGCTTACTTCTATATGTTCTGTCTCTTCTCCCTTTACCCCGCACTCCCCACATGCACAGAGAATGTTATTTGTTGGACACCACCAGTGCCCGTCAGAGTGCCTGACACATAGTATATTCTCAGTAAATACTTTTTGTAAGTGACTGCACAGAAAAGAATAATTTTAGTAACCAAGAATTGTTTACTATTATACTAACCAAGTATCATAGCAGAGCTAAACCTAATGTGCAACAGAACACCCGCTGCCTTCCAGAAACCAGGGAAAAGACAAGAATCACTACAAACAACATGGAGTCAGGACTGGTGGGGAAGTGCAGACCCCCAGGCTCAGGCTGTGGCGCCTCCTCGGCAGGAGGCGGGTCCAGCAGAAACTAACCAGGCATCAGGTGCAGAACAAGGCTGCATCTTTAAGAAAGTCACCTCTAAAAGAAAAGACAATTTTACCTTAAGAAAATCCAATGTGTGAGCATGTATTCTTAGGTATTTTCAGATGAGTTGTTTAAATTGTCATTTCAATAATACATGTATAGGGAACACAACTGTTTTTTTAGGATTGCTATGCCCAGCGTACTAATAAAAACAAACATAAAAAAATGTATCTATCAGACCTCCAGATGACAGCAAGAGCAGTGGATGTGCACAAAGCACACAGCTGTCAGCACTCCTTCATTCTGGGTAGCAGAGGCGGAGCTGATACCAATTACCCACTGCCTGGCATTTGACCATCTATAAACCTCCCAAACTCTCTGGGTCATCGTGCCCCCACTGCTACAGAACAGGAAACAGGTCACAGAACAAGTGAATTGCATCAAGATCCCAACACTTACCCATCTAACTCCAAATAGGTGCTATATGCACTGCAGCCCCGATTACATACAGCACATCAGTTTGAGCAGGGGGTGCCCAGATTCCCAGTTCCCTACCATTTCCACTAGCTGGTGCTGATTCTAGATGTGAGGGGCAAGGAACCATCCCTCAGCCTCTGGGAGCAGAAAATCCTTCCTAGTCAAGCACAGCTTTCCCTGCACCGTCCTCTGTCGGTGACATGTCCCCAGTTACCCAGGCTCTCCAAGGACAGCCCTCTTCTGGACCAGCCCTGGGTCAGTGCGCCAAACAATCCCTCACTCTCCCAGGACCCTCCCTGAAGCAGCACCTCTGCAAACCCCTTTCAGTTATAATAAAGCCCAGGGTATGTGTGAAAGAAAATGCTTCCAGGGTCTCAGATGACGCAGAGACATTTTCAGCCATTTAAAAAAATAGTCTCTCTCTACTCTGCATCACTGCCAAGAGATAAAGCCAAGCCAATTTGGGGGCAGGAGGCTGGAGCTCTGCCTCTGGAAGTCTGACAGGATGCTGGACAGGAGGAATATTTGACCATTTTTATTTACAAGTGAACAGAGCAGCACTATCCTCAAAAATATTTGATTCTGTATTTTTTTAAACAAATAAATAGCAACAACAAAACGCTTGGTTTGTAGTTGGCCAGGCAATCTATAAGAAAGGAGTTTCCTGAGCTGTGTGAGACGCTCTAAGTGGTGGGTGACTGCAGTCAGAACAGAGGTGCAGGGAGGCCTGAAGGGACAGGGACCATGGGAGAAGTACGGCAGTCACGTGGGCTCCTTCTCCTAACCTCTGTGTGGCTCCCCAAGGCACAGGGTGGTCCTCTACTGAGGGGAGAAGCATTTGACAGCCACCTGCTTAAAGCGATCACAAGGATACAGCAATTTTGGAAATGAAACTCCATCAGGTTGTTTTTTTAAAACAAATAGACAGACACCTAGACACCACTTGTTGGATTAGTTCAATTTGGCACAGATGTAGACGCAACCCTTCCCCCTGCATGTCAAGCACACAAATGCACACCACTCTGTGCCAAGTGTCTTGTTTTGCTGGAAAGGCATTTCCTAGGCTAAAATATTGAGACATATACAACTCACACAGTGATGTTCCGGCTGCTAGACACTGGCTAGTCAACCTATGGTCAGAAGCTGCCAGTAGACGGTCAGTAGGATTCAAACCGGATTGCAATGATTAGTTTTCTGTGTGCAATTTATTTATTTGTGTGTGTGTGTGTGTGTGTGTGTGTGTGTGTGTGTGTGTTTCTGTTGTTTTAACAAAACAGAATTTCTTAAATATATTTTATGTATTGCAGTAGCCTGGACCTCAAATATTTCCCAGCTTGAAATTAAATATAGCATTTTATTTGGAACAAGCCAGCCTAACTCAATTTTCCCTCCTGGCATTGCTGCAGAGACCTTGCATTTGGCAGCTAAAAGATTTGCTCAGCTTTGAGCTGGACTTACAACTTCTTTCCATGCTCTTGATAATCCATGTTATTTCCTTTGTCCCAGTCCAAGCACTTAAGGGTCACAAAGGGGCAATCTGTCCTTCTGCACCTATGTCCTGTTTTTAGGGGGAAATATCCCTCTCCCAAGAAGAACCTCTCCAAGCACCTCGCAAACACAGGGCTGCATCGTTGGAAATGTAACTTCCTAGCAAAGGCCATGGAGCAGCCTGCCCTCTAGCATCCATTTAGCGGTTCATAAATGGATGCTGGAGCGTATTGTCTAACCTGACAGGATAGCAAAAGAGCTCAGCAGACTGGCAATCTGTTGTCCATAAACATTATTGCACACCCATCGAGGACTCTGCATCATCCCAGGTAAGGAAAGGTGACAGGAAAGCAAACCATGTCAGAACCACAAGACCTGTACACTGACGTGTTCACTGTATAGATGCAGCAACTGAGACCCAGAAAGGACAATGGGGCTCCCAGGGTCACAGCATGGGCGGTGGCCACAGTGATTTCCTAAATCTCAGGTCGGGGCTATTCACAGCCCTCTCACAAGTTTAGACAAGGGGAGCAAGCAAAGAGCAGATGCCTCCAACAAATACATTAACATATTGGCAGAGGCCTACGGTGACTCTTCAGTGACAACTACCATTTCCTGAGGGCCCAAGGGGATACGGCATCTCTTATCTTTAATTTCCACAATGACCCTGAAGTAAAGAAACTAAGCTCAGACTCAGACCCAGGGTCACAGATCCTGAATGGCACAACTGCATTTTGAACTAAGATTGTTTTCAACTTCAAGCCTGACCAGGCTGTGCTGCCTAACTAACATATCGCCTCGAAAGAGAGCTCTTTCCGAAAGGGAACATCTCTAAGAAATGAGTATTAAACCAAAGTCAGTCCAAGTGAAAACCAAGTAGCGAAGTCAGACATACAGTGAGGGCCAAAGTACATGTGTTTACACACGTGCCAAAGAAAGAACACTTCTCAATACCAAGTGGTGATTGTTAAATTTTCTTCTTCATAAATCTGTTTCTCCAAAATATTAAAACAAACAAATGATTCTTATTAATGTTAAATTAAAATGTTTAGTTGTGGTAAAATACACATAGAAAATCTTAGCCATTTCTAAGTGTACAGTTCAGAGGAATTAAGCACATTCACACTGCTGTGCAATCATCACCACCATCGTTTCACAAAACAGAAACCCTGTCCCCATCAGAGTAAATCCCAAAAGCCCTCTTTCAGGTCCGGAAACCACCATTCCATTTCCAGTCTCTATGAAGATGCTTCCTCCAGGCACTTCATGTGAGTGGATTCATACAGTATTCATCCTTTTGTATCTAGCTTATTTCACCTAATAAAATGTCCTGCAGGTTCGTCCATATTGTAGCGTGTATCAGCATCTCCTTCCTCTTTAAGGCTGAATGATATAGCACCATATGTGTATGCCACATTCTGTTTATGCCTTCAACCACTGAGGGACACTCAGGTTGCTTCCATTTATGGCCATTGAGAATAGTGCTACTATGAACATAGGCATATAAATAGTTTTATTTAAAGCACCTAACCTTCTTAAATCCTAGAGTGTAGTTTTAGAATGTGCCAGAGAAGATTAAGATCAGGATATGTCTTTTATTGGTTCCAGCCTGGAAAATAATGCAACTTCTATGCTGGGGCCTGCACATTTGCCTTCTGTTTTTACACACCTATAAAGCAGTGGTTTTCAGCCTTGGTCGTATATAGAGTCACCTAGGGAGGCTTTTTTAAAATACCAATACCCAGGTCCCTGTGAAGATCCCTAAATTCCCATCCCTGGGTTGAGGCAGAGAACCTATTTTTGGTTTGGGTTTTTTTTTGTGTGTGTGTTTTTTTTAAAGCAACACCCCTGACAACCTCCCACAATTATTCTGTGGGAGCAGAATCACTGCTATAAACTCTTTTTGGGAGCCTCTTCTTTTTATTTATAAAATCTCTGCCCTATAATCACTTTTCTCTTTTACTCCCTCAGAAATTAAAGGGTTTGCAAACCAGTCAATGGCCCTAGTTGTTCGACTAGTTGATTATATTTCAACTGAGAAAGATTCCCTCCACAGCATTATCTCTTCCAACTTAAGTATTTTATCTCTAACTAGAGGCCCAGTGCACAAAATTCTTGCACAGGTAGGGTCCCTAGAGCTGCCAGCTGCCAACCAGGGCATTCCTTCCCCAGCTGCCAGCTGCAGGCCAGGGCCTCCCTTTGTTCTGAACTGCCCTCTGGGGACCAGAATATGTCATAGCAAGTGATAGAACTCCAGTCAGTCAAACTCCCAAGGGGACACTTTGCATATTAGGCTTTTATATATATAGATTGTGCAATGGGTTGGCTTTTTTCCTGGAAGGAATGTTGATGTGGGTAAGCAGGTAGGGAAGTATTCTTAGGCCTACTCAGTCCTTGAGGTAATTATAATCTAGTCCTTGAATGGCAGCAGGGACAGGAAGATGGACCAAAGATGTCCCAGGCCTTCTCCATGGAGGAGGCTGCTGAACAGGTCCCCGGACTTGCTGGAGAAGAGAGGACCCAGGTCATCCTTGCATCACTCCAACCCTGAAACCCCAGGCACTCTCACCCAAGACTCCCAGGCACTTATGAGGTGTGTCCTGGGGACACTGATGTGGTGTCATCCAGCTCTGAATTTGTTCTCTTCCCTCCTGTAACCTACATCCTAGAATGCAGCCATGCTGACTATGGAGTTCTTAACAGAGAATGCTGATGAAAGGGGAACGGGGTGGCTTCCCCAATAGCCTAAGCCTAAATCTTTGTCAGAAACTTCATCGCCAAAGGTAGACATGACAGCAGCATCAGCAGGACACATCCTAAAAACAGATTCTCTCTCTGCTGCTCCCAGGACAGTCCTCCTCTTCTAGGGGTCAGACATGGGACTCTGAGGCCCTTTACCTCACCTTGTGGCTCTTCTTCTTCTTTGGAGACAGCCCTCCAAACAGCATATTGGACACCAAACAGCAGCAGAGCCACACTCCCATGGACTGGCCCATTTGGGACCAGAGAAAGCACCCATCTCTCTCCCAGGCCTGCCCCGGACCAGGCAGGATTCTGTTCTCAGAGGCTCTCTGTCCATGTGAAATGCTCTCTGCCCATGTGAAATGCTCATGTAATAGAATGTCAGGCTGTGTGGGGACAGGAGCATACCAGCAGTCACAGGAGAGAACACATGTGAGCTAGAGACATCATGGCAGCTGCAGAGGCAAGGTGTGGGGTGGCCCCTATGGAGGGAGAGGTGGATGAAGAGGATGTAGCCAGGCCTAGCAGAAGGGAAGAGGACATGCTGCCCAGGGGACAGGACCAGAGCATGCACTCTTCTCCTGTCCTCTCAGGCATGCTGGCCCCACAAAGCCATGAGCAATCAGGTTAACAGAGCACTTGGAACCACGACAGAGGGCCAGATTCTACCCTAATAAGTGGGCAAACTCATAGATAAGGAAGGGAGGGGAAGGGTGAAGGAAAATGAAGACTGAAGCCCTCAATAACACAGTGGAATAAGACAAATAGCAGAGACTAAGCTAAAGCAGGGAACTCAGACTGGCATGCATCTGACATTCTCTGAACAGAAAAACCAAAATATGCAGCCATACCTGGGTCTGTTTCTTCATCTAGTACAGCACATCCTTGGTGAGCCCCTACTTATCAGCACGCAGGCACTCTCAAAGCACCCCCTGGACTTTGTGACACCTTCCTCCTGACTTCCCACCCACAGGTGCTGAGTCCTGATCAGAGGGCGCCCCTCTGCCACATCAGAGAGAGGAGGGAGAGGCAGCAGTGAGACGCTGAGCAGTATTTTTATCTCTTCTTCAGTACCTCGTTAGGCGGGGGTGAGATAGTGCTGCACGTTGTATAGGTAAAGAAACAAGCATAGGGCAGAAGTGATGGAGTTCAAGTGAACTCACACAACAGTAAGATTTTGTCTGCACACCAGAAGTGTCTGCCTTTGTACTATCACTGAGCCTACAAGGAAGAGAGGAAAGAGACCTGGGTGCCATGAGGCCAGCACGAAATTAAAATATCATGGTCACTCCCGGGGAGCTAACTCCGGCAGCCCTTCCCTGTGGCTGAGACCCCTGTGTGAGCATATTTACATCAGAGAAGGAGCATGGGTGACAAAAAGGGCACAGGGATGGGAACGCAGACAGACTTCCGTTCAAACTGCAGCTCAGAGACATTTTTAGCCCTGACTTTGGACGTCAGCTTTTCCATGGGTAATAAAACCCCGGTTTAGGAATTACAAAAGAATTCTAGTATTATTATCCTGGTGGTACTCAATAACAGATCACTATTACTATTACCTTATTGCCAATACTAGGCTTTCTTCATAAGAGTACATTACAATTATTCACATACTTACTTACCTGGAATAAAAACTCAGCGGTACTTTTAACCTGTCTGTTGAAAATGACAGAGGTCCCTCCCCTGATTGTGTATGATAAGGAGCAGTGTCCCAGGTACAGAGGGGTGAACAAAATAAGGCAGGACAGAGTGCACAGTGTCCCTGTCAGGAATGAAGAATCTATCTGTACGTCTGTCCGCTGAGGCACAGGACTCTGCAGGGAGAGGCACTAGAAGGCGGGGCAAGGGAGAGGGCAGACTTTTCACTACGTATCTGTTTGTGTAACTTTATTTCGTACCATATACATGTTACCTTTTTAAAAACTACATAGAATGATTTACTTAAAAGAACTAAGCAGTTACAAGGAGCTAAAATTTTGGACAAGCTAGTGGAGTAAACGGTGATGTGTTTCCTCAGCCCAACAGAGAGGCGGCCACCAGGGCCCCTGCGTCCTGAGCAGCAGTCCAGGGCCTCAGCGCTGCAGGCAGTTTGACTCCATCACTCCAGCGGCCTGCAGTCCAAACTGACAGTAACCCCAACAGTAAGAGCCACTTCCCCAGGGTGACACTTAATGACTGTAACACTGGCCACAGGGCACCTTCTACTCAAGAAGTGCAAAGTGCTCCTGCACATTCCTGAGGCCCCAAAGCCCCCCAGGAAAAGGGAGCAGCGCTGTGGCTGTGAGGACCAGGAGCCTGAGTGGGGAGGAGGAACACCACCACCAGGCTCACCAGGGCCCGGCCGCTGAGGCTTCTCAGGCCGCCCCTCTGGAGATCCTGGGCAGTTACTCCACTTGTCTATGCCTCTTTCCTTCTTTGTGATTGAGAAGATCACAGTACCTACTTCATAAGATCAGTGTGAAGATTAAATAATGACCAGATAGGACAGCAGCTAATTTTACTGAACCATTATTTTATACCAGACACTGCTTTAAGCACTTGGCACATATTTATCTGGCTATCATCCTTAATTTATAAGCGAGAAACTGAGTCACCAAGAGGTCCAGGAAGCCACCCCCACACTGGTGAGCAGGAGCCTGGAGCACCACAGTCACACCTCAGTAGACTGACAGTGAGGACCATCAAGTTTCAGACACACACCACTTTAGAAGTGGAAAAATCCGAGGTGAGAAGAGGCTGTAGCAGATACCACCTGCTCTCCTTCCCATTTCACGTGAGGTCACTATGGCAGCCTCAGCACAGATGTCAAAGAAAGCCAGGGGCCAGGGCTCAAGCTGTCACTCCCAGCGGCCATCTCCCCTCTCTTCAGGACTAAGATTCAGAGGCTTGCTGACCAACTGCAGAAAGGGGCCAGGAAAACTACAAATCCCAAGCTGCTGGCACATGAGAAAACTGGTTACTGTTCAGCAGCCTACGCTGCCACCCACAAACCTAAAGGGAGTGGCCTGGTGGGAGGAGGGGCAACATGTGATGCCAACAGGCCCATCTGTAAACACAGAATAAGCTAGAAATGTGTAAGCAGAACTATAAGCCCTTTCTCATCTCTGCCTCCATTCCCTTCCTTTGCCAACAGAGCCTGGGAGGCCTTGGGAGATGGAGATGAGGGGAGTCTGATGTTTAGCTTCTGATGTCCAGAGAGAGCGAGCTCCACACAGCATGCTGTCACCAAGCACCGGGGAAAACAGACACACTGAGAGCTTCACTCATTAACATTGGTGTTGCCATGACAATAAGCTGTTGCCAGGTAGCAGTGAACTAGGAGAAGTGAGAATTAGCAAAGCCTAAAAATAAAGCTGTTAGTTTCTTCTCCTGGTCTTGATGCCCATGTGTAATAGGCAATAACCCCGCCCCTTCTCACCCCAGCCCCTCTCCCAGCCCTGTAGGCCCACCCCACACCATGGCAGCCTGCACAGAAAGGTAGAGGTCTCTTCTCTGAGGCAGCGAGGAAGAGGAACCTGACGACATGCAATGGCTCATCTGAAGGCCAATCAACAAGCAGTACCAAAAAGAAGGACAGCACAAAAACCAGGAGGCACATTTCCTTCCCCCAGGCAGCTACCTGGGTCAACTGACACCAGACTGGGGCCAGTCCAGGCTCCAATACTTGCCCAGCTCCCTAGCTCTGAGAGAATGAGAAGTGCTGTGCCTCTCCTAACTGACCACCTCTCTTTTGGAAAAATACCTAACCAGACCCAGGCCCAAGAGATGCCTGTGAAAGTCAAGCAGCATGAGCATTCGTGGGGTTTTTTTTTATAAGTACTAGAGACCCAGTGCACAAAATTCTTGCATGGGGTGGGTGGGTGACCCTTAGCCCAGCCTGCACGCTCTCTAATCTGGGACCCCTCGAGCAATGCCCAACTGCCCATTTAGGCCCTATACTGATGGGATCAGGCCTAAACAGGCAGTAGGACATCCCTCTCATAATCCAAGTCTGCTGGCTCCCAGCCGTTTGCCTGCCTGCCTTCCTCATTGCCCCTAACCACTTCTGCCTGCCAGACTGATCACCCCTAACCACCCCTTGCCAGCTAGATCGGTGCCTAACTGCTTCTCTGCTGGCCCAATTGCCCCTACCTGCCCTCCCCTGCAGACTTGGTCTCCCCCAACTTCCCTCTCCTGTAGGCCTAGTCTCCCCCAACTTCCCTCCCCTGTAGGCCTGGTCACCCTAACTGCCCTCCCCTGCAGGTCTGGTCTCCCCACAACTTCCCTCCCATGCAGGCCTGGTCCCTCCCAATTGCCCTCCCCTGGCAGCCATCTTGGGGGCAGTCATCTTTGAGCACAGGGTGTGGCCATCTTATGTGTTGGAGTGACACTCAATCTGCATATTACTCTTTTATTACATAGGATGACACCATCAAAAGCGCCGTCAGTGCACTAATTCTAAAAAGGAATGTACTGTAACAGTGAAAATCATTGAGCAGTTCTTAAGCATCTTCAGGGGGGTTTCCCTAGCTGATTTGGCTCATTGGATAGAGTGTCATCCTATGAAGTGAAAGGTCCAAGTTTGATTCTGGTCAAGGACAGGTACCTCAGTTACAGGCTCCTCCCTAGCCTGGGCCCTGATTGGGGTGCATGGAGGAGGCAACCAATCAATGTGTTTCTCTCATATCAATATTTTTCTCTTTCTCTCTTCCACTCTCTCTAAAAATCAATGGAAAATATCTTCAGGTGAGAATTTAAAAAGAAAACAAAACAAAAAACACCTTCAAGGGCAGGCAATGGAGTTTACAGGGTCTTCTGGGTCAGTTCTGCTATCAGAGGAGAAAATGCATAGTGTCCGCAACAGTTGTATGTTCCCTTGGTCTGTCCCTCTCACTAGACTCTAAGCTCCATGAAGACAGAAAACATATCTAACTAGTCACCCCCATAACTCAGTATCTGCATTCATCCCAGATACATGGTCAGAGCACAGGAGACACTCTGAAGAAAAGGGGGAGGAGAAAGTAGGGAGCAATTGACTCAAACATAACAGACAGCATTGTGGGTAAACAGCAAAGATAGTGATAGTAATAATATCTAATCTAGACAAAATGCCTTTCTTTCTAAAATTCTAAGCTCAGCATTCTAAAACAAAATCCTACTCCCTATCCAGGTCTCTAGTCTAAAATAAAGTATTTTTCATACATACAGGTGTGTCATAAGCAGATAAGATAAATTACAACCCAGAATTTTGTTGGCAATAATTTCCCTTACAGATAATCATAATAACATTTCCTTAAATGTATATCAGCCTAATTTTCTCAAAGTATAATTTGTTTAATTCAGATAATATGTGGTCACTTCAACTATATTTTGAGCAAAGATGAGAGCAATGATTGAATTCCTGCATTCTTTCCTTGTACTGCACTCGCCCTTGGGTTCTCTCTCCCTGTTTGGAAATGCAAACAGTAGCTAATTTAAAAATCTGTGCAAGAACTACATACTTAGGAAACTAAAATCACAGTCACCTCAGAATAATAGATATTATTCCTCTCACAATCACCTCAGAATAATAGATAATCCAGAACAAAACATTTCTTGGTTCCTCAACTGTCCTGGAATATCTAACATTAAACCTAATGCCCATTCCTGCTTTAGATCCCCCAAGCTTGTGAGGACCTGTACTGGAGGAATCCTGAGTTCACAGCAGCTGATGTTCTCATGGCTAGGCACAATCTGACCGATCCAATTATGCTATTAGCACAGGGTTTCTGTACATGTGAGAAAGTTGGGTAGTGTCCTATAAATTATAGAATCCCAAAGTATATCTGACCCTGACCCGGCAGACATGGGAGGGCTCCTAATTCAGCAAGACTCAACTAACTTTCTGCTCTCACCACTGAAGCCAAGGCCACCTGCAAGCCAATTCCCACCTGGACCTCTGGAACACAGCAGGGCCTTCATCTGACAAAACAAATGCAAAAGTCAGAACAGGCAATGACTACAGAATAGGGCTCTTTTGAAAGTTTTATGTTCCTTTCTGCTAATATGTGCCCCAAAAGACAGCTCTTACCATTGCTACATCACCATCTTGATACACAAAATCCCAGCTTGGCCTCATTACCCATCTTTATGCTTCCTTCTTTCTCTATGACAGGAAGGACTGAGTTACAGCTGCAGATCCCATCGAACGGAGCTACTGGAAAGGAGAAGATGACATTGCACCTGGCTTCCATCCACCTTCAGCACTATGCTGGGCACCTAACCGGTGTCAAGAAATCTACATATCTAATATATAAAAGGCCAGGGTTGTAACAACTGATCACAACCGAAGGCTCACCAACCCAGAAGTTCTTCAGTCAGCGCTGGTTTGATTGGACATCCCAGCACTGACAATCCAGCTGCAGCCTGGTGACCCAGCACTGACTGCCCAGGGGGCTGAGACCCAGAGAGAGAGGCAGGGTCTGATCCACAGCCTCAGCTATTGAGCAGTACTTGCCTCTCTCTTTCTCCCTCTTTCTTTCTTAGCTTCACCAGTAGTCAGGCTTTTCTTTCTCTCCCTACCTCTGTGGCGGCTGCTGTTAAGCTCTGCCTTTCTGATCTGGCACAGAGATAGGCCTGGAGATGCTGAATGACATAAAAACCGACCAATCAGATCCAAATCTGAGTGCTGTGGGGAGCCAATGGCTGCCTAGGATGCGGCACTTTTAACACTGGCATAGAAACTGACCAATCAGAACCAAATTGGCCAGCAGAGAAGAGCAGTTGGGGGCAAGATCAGACCAGCAGGGAAGGACAGTTGGGGGCAAGATCAGACTGGCAGGGGAAGGCCATTGGGGGCAAGACCAGGCCAGCAGGGGAGGACAGTTGGGGGTGATCTGGCTGGCAGACAGGTGAGCAGTTAGGAGCCATCAGTCCCAGACTGTGAGAGGGATGTCCAACTGCCCGTTTAGGGATTGGGCCTAAACCAGCAATCAGACACCCCCCAAGGGTCTCCAATTGGAGAGGGTGAAGGCTGAGCTGAGGGAGCCCCCCTGTGCATGAATTTCATGCACCAGGCCTCTACTATATATATTAAAGGCTAATAAGGTAAATGTCCAACCATCCAACTGTTGCAGTGACATGCACTGACCACCAGGGGGGCAGATGCTCAATGCAGGAGCTGCCATGACATGCACTGGCCATTTATAGAGAAATGGCACTGTGGACCTGGTGATCACAAAGCAACACTCAGCTTCCCCTAAGTGGGACCCAAGCATCACCACCACCCAGAGCAACACCATACCGAATCACAGCTGACACTGCCAAAACCAGCCCAGCTCAAAAACAGTGGCTGTGAACACTGGGTAATGACATCATGTAGCAACACCTGGCTTCCTCTCTCTAGCAACTAGCTTCCTTCAGCCCAGGAACACACCTTGCTTTATAGCCAGGTAAAACATTTTACACTTTAACCAAATGTCTGTGAAGCATTTTCATGTGCCTTCTCATTTGATCCTCACAGAAGTCCTGGAGTTGGCAGATAGGAGAATCTGTGGAATTCTATTTTCTTTTTACTAGCTGAAAAATGGAGATTTAGAAAGCTTAGAAACTTGACCTGACTGAAAAGAAGAAATGATGGATCTTGAAAATGACTTCAGGTTTTCTCACTGCACAGAATATAGTCAAACACTTTTGCAGTTAAATATTTTACCCTTTGTTCTCCTGCATGATCTACAATAATAATCTACTTTGTTTTGATATTTACTGCTATGTTGCTGACAACTACCTAAAAAAGAAGTTGGGGTGCTTCACTGGGCTGGAAAAAGTTTAGCTAAGTCAGAAGGCAGGTCTAATTAAGCAAATTTATTCTATATCTATAAAAGGCTAACTTGACTCATGCATGCATGATACATATAAAGCTCTTGCTGATACCAATCACATGCATGTGTTTCAATCTGTCATTGTCAATTGTGAATTTTGTTGACACTTCTATTATAGAGAAAGGGCGAATAGTGATATTAAAATATTTCTTCTAATTTCCTTTCAATGTGCATGAATCTGTGCACCAAGACATTAGTATTGAATAATTGAATGAATAAATGAAATATTAACATGATGATTTTTCTCTAACTCACTTGATTAATGAGATGCTTCCAAACTTAGAAACATGAGATTCCAGCTCTCTCAGATTCCACTAGTCCAAAATTGATCAAGTTTGCCTTATTACTGACTTTGAAATCATATACACTAGCATCAAAGGTCAATGTCAGCTCCATGAAAACAAGACTGAAATCCCCTCTAACCCCGAGTCACCTAACCCTCCACCATACCTCAAATTTCTGAGTGGAAGTACTGTGCTTCTTCCTAAGAAAAGGGACAAAGGTGAGCTACCTGGATGCCTCAAATGAAAAGGCATAAATTCTAAAGCAGCACTATCATCACCCTCTCACTTGACACACCATTTCAAATGTCATCACTGCATCCTGCTCTATCCTCAACTCCCAACTTTGTAAAGAGTTCTTATTTTTCATCATGGTCCTGGTAAAATAAATCTCTACTATGATTCTAATGAAGCAGCTGCAACATAGGCAGACCCCCAACTCTGCTCTGGCCCCCAGATGTTCTGTTGCAAAAGCAGTATGACAAAAATAAATCACACCACGCTGAAGAGTAGATGCTTCTCCCTTCCTTTCCTTCCTCTTGCAACAGATAAACTTGTTTTATTATTTTGCAATTATCATATTTAGAAAGTAAAATGCAAGCCTCTCCTGCAATAAAAGGAGAAGGATCAGAATATCAGTGTCTCCCTCTCCTTTTTCTCTTTTCTCCTGTATCTTCTCTCTGGCATGTGTTACTAAATAGCTTGACTTGCTGCATTTCTGATATGAGCTGCTTATACACAACATAACCAGTCACAAATTTTAAGAGTAGGCAGCACTTAAAATAACTGGATTTTAACCCTTCTGATTTTAGCTGAGAATTTGATTGGGGGACAGGATGGGTTTGGGTGCTTGAGAAACCAAGTCAATTACTGTTTTAGAGAAATGCTGAGTAACTCTTTCAGAAGGCCATGGACTGAAAAGCAGAAAAATCTAACTTGCTTTTTGCCCCACCAGACCCTCTTGGAAAGTGCAAATATCCTCCCATAGATAGTTTTCAGAGGTGAATTTTCTGAAGCTCAAGAGAGTTATTTTAAACTTCAGCTCCTTAAATTGTATTTTTAAAATATAATTAAGGATTCTTTATTCTTTTATTTAAATATATTTTTATTGATTCCAGAGAAGAAGGGGGGAGAGAAAGAAATAGCAATGATGAGAGAGAATCATTGGCTGGCTGCCTCCTGCATGCCCCCTACTGAGGATCAAGCCTGCAACCCCAGCATGTGCCCTTCACCAAAACTGAATCCAGGACCCTTCAGTCCATAGGCTGATGCTCTACCCACTGGACCAAAGCTAGGGAGGGGTTCTTTATTCTTAATCAAATTACTAATAGGGAACTGTGTGTATGACAGTTTAAACCAGTTCAATATGACCGGTTGATTTTTACTAGGAGGAATGAGGGCCTCTGGGCAGCAGGCATGGAGCTGCAGGGTACAGGGGAACACTTGCATCGTCATTAAATACTAAATCACTTCTGTATTGGTTGGGAAATAGCCATTATCCTGAGTTTCCCAAATGTGCCACCATCTTTGGCCTTTTAATTTGCATACTAATTCTGATTGTCTGTGGGCGTAGCAGAGGTATGGTCAATTTACATTGTTTGTCTATTATTAGGTAAGATAGTTAACACACCACCTGATATATTATAGGTATTAAGGAATGTTCACTTAACAAAACTTCTAAAGCCTGAAATTCAAACAGCCATGGCCTATAAGTTGATTCCCATCCTGTCCAGACCCTGATGTTCTAAAAGGCCCTCAGGGTTTTATCCCCTCCATGAAACCTTTCTGGGGACCCCTGCCCAAAGTCATTCTGCTGTTCTAATCCCTACACAATCAAGATCATACTGCACACTCCCACACCCAGCTTGACCATACATCATCTTGTGTTATGTTCCTTATGCAACAGTTCAAGTCTTGCTGTTTGTTTTAACACCCCAACTTACATTCCTTAAAGATAGGGATCATATGTATAAAAGCACATGTCAGTAATCCATTCCTGAAAGTAGGATGTTCTGTGAGAAATGCTAGCGTATTTCTCAGTATTTTAAATAGGAAAAATTATAATGTTTTGTATTACATTAACTCAAAACCAATTTCCTAAAATGTAACTAAAACCCAGCATGTTTATTACATAGTGTAATTTAATATAATATAAACTATCACATTATAGTATCACATAAAATCATATAAACTATCACATTAGGAAATAAAGTATTTAAATGGGCAGTTTCTGATCTCTCAGTTTAATGTGCAGAAACCTGTCACCAGTTTCACCCAACTCTTTAGAAGGACCCAAATGAATGGCCTCCTTCTAGGAGGGCTGGTGGCCAGCAAAAGAGAAGGGTCAAGAATGTGTGCATGTTGTGGACTGGAAAAGCACGCTGGCTTTTCAAACCCAACACATGTGGCCAAGACCCCACCCCCAGAAAGAGATGAATGTTCTTTGAAACGTGTGTGTGTGTGTATGAAACTTAAATATGCTTTCTGAGAGAAATGTAACTGGTTCTGATTCATTCATGACTTACCAAATTGTTGTTTTCAAGTGCTGTTTGATGTCCAGGACACTGCCATGCCTCCTTCACCCTGTGTCTCCCTGTGAAGTGGTAGTTATGCAGATGTCACAGGCAGCCTGTGTGTGCATTGAAGAATAGGACCCGAGGCTCTGGGCCCTGAGATTTGGCAAGAGGCAGACCTGCTGTGAAGACCTTTCTGGTCACAGTACCCCAAGCTGCCCCACTGGGCACCGAAGAGCAATCTCTTAGGTGTTGAAAAGAGCCTCCAGAATGTGTAAATGAAAGGCCCATTGGTGGGAGAGGATAAATGTACGTTAATCAATGTTCACTTACTTGCTGACTGAAGCCATAATGTGTCAGGTGAACATAAGGGAGAAGTGCCCTCCTTCCCTAGATTCAGAAAATTGCCTTCAAAACAGAGGAAGTCAAAGGACAGAAGACCTTGATATATGACCAAGTGGAGCTTCCAAATTCTGGCTCTTAATGAGCTGGGATCTAAGAGATATTCCCACCCAGAAGCAGCATGCTGTCCCAGGAGGCAGTTAGGAGCCAGTGGGACTCTTCTGGTTGTCACCACCAGGGCACTGAGTTGGCGTGAAAGCCATGGGTTCTAAACACCCTGTGATGGGTGGGACGGGCCCTGACAAAGAATGACCTGGTCACAGTGCTGGCTGCAGCCAAAGGAGAGCTACTGTACGAGAGAGAGAGAGAACAGGGCCATGGCTGCTGCATACAGTGGTAGGGGAGGACAGCAGAGACTTGTGGCACTAAAGGCAGGCTTCCGTAAACTAGCTGTGAGACACCCTCAGCTTCCCTATTTGTAAAATAAAAGAGCTGGGTGTTCTTAAAGGCACTCCAAATCTATAATCCTGTAAGTCACCCTAATTTATCAAAAGCAATGCCCTCAAATTGTCATTTCTCTAATCATTATAACTTTTTTTTAAATCTTTATTGTTGAAAGTATTACAGATGTCCCTCTTTTTTCTCATTACCTCCCTCCACTAGTCTGCTCTGCCCCAGGCCTTCGCCACTCTATTGTTTGTGTCTATAGATAATGCATATATGCATATAAGATCTTTAGTTAATCTCTTCCCGTCCCCCTCCCCACTACTCTCTGAGATTCGTCAGTCTGTTCCATATTTCAATGCCTCTGGTTCTATTTTGTTCATTAGATTTCTTGTTTGTTTATTTTGATCTTTAGATTCAATTGCTGGTGGCTATGTATTTATTGCCATTTTATTGTTCATCTTTTTTATTTTTTATTTTCTTCTTCTTCTTAAAGAATACCCTTCAACATTTCATGTAATACTGGTTTGGTGGTGGTGAACTCCTTTAGCTTTTTCTTGTTTGTGAAGCTCTTTATCTGACCTTCAATGCTAAATGATAGCTTTGCTGGGTAAAGTTATTTTAGTTGTAGGTTCCTGCTATTCATCACTTTGATTATTTCTTGCCACTTCATTCTGGCCTGCAAAGTTTCTGTTGAGAAATCAGCTGACAGTCATATATAATTTTTTAAAAATCACATATTTTTGCACATGATGAAAGACTAGAAAAATATAAATGGTCAACATGATCTGAGCCCTGGCCAGAAAGAATGATAAAACTGGAATCTCTGCCTCCCTAGAAGCAATCCCTCCTTCTCCCTGGCTGGGAGGGTCTGGATCCAGTGATGGAGGTGAACCCTAATTTATCTAAACCAATGAAGACAATCATTCTTCTTGCTAAAGGAGCATCTGACTAACTTCTGGCCAAGAAACACAGTGGGTGTCTGCTGGATGCTTCTAGGAAAGGTTTCCTCATTCTTTCCTCAGGGACGAGGTATCTCCTTCTCCTCTGGACAATATAGCTTCTTCCTGTGGTTTCCAAAATGGAGGTGGCCACCTTGGGATTTCAAGTAAGAGCTCTCTGAGGACAGAGCTGCCACGCAGAAAATGGCAGAGCTTGGAAAGACCACGATGCCTCAAAGATGGCCAGAACACGATGGCCACCACAGAGTAACCAAACAACTTGGAATATTCTTCTAAGGACAAAGGGACAAACTCGCAACAAGTGTCAGGAGAGATGACCTATGGCAGCCAATACTTAACATACAAAGGCTAAGTCACATCAGACATCAGACACATTTTCTTCAGAAAAAATTTATCCATATAAAGGGGACAAAATGTTTACCATCACAAAATATTACTGTTGAGATACTGAGTTTAAGCAGGATGTTAAGAAACAAATGACCCAGAAAGAACCTTTGACACATCCTATGCTTTATCTGCCTAAAGGAATGCAGATGGAAAACCTGCTTCAGGAAGGAAAGCTTAGCATGTTCGCCTTAGCTTGTATGAATTCAGTGAGGCGGGCAGGGACAAATCCAGTAAACCTCTGTGTTGGACTCCTTTGTTCCTGGTGGCCCAGCAAGAACTTGTTTGCCACATATTTGCTTCTTCTCATCTTACCTGTGAATTGCCTGCTTTCCCTTTGAAATCGCAGACCCCTACCCCCTCTCCTTAGTCCAGAATAGCAAATGGCCCTCAACCAACCACCCAATGCCTCCTTGGTTTATAGCCGTATGGCCACCCCACGTGAACATCCTAATAAATTTTGAACATTTCACCTATTACTTTGTCTTATGTTAATCTGATTAGTCCATCGAAGAGAATACAGAAGGTGGGAAGAAAGTTAATTTTATGACCCCCCGCACCTCCCTCCCCACACACAGATAACAGACCACAATATATAACTGAGACGAATTAAGAGTATATCAAAATGCAACCCTCAGCTTGAAACTAAAAATAACATAAAATAAATATACCACTCTGCACATCACCTCTTGATGACTCTGTATGTGGACCACAGCAGCCCTGCACAACAGTGCTCCCGGGGCTGGTTCCATTCCTTTTGCCCTTAACACCAGGCACCCTAGTCTGATCCTCCCGCCTCCCTCATCACCTCTCTGCCCGACTCTGGTATAACCTGAGAGCTACAGGGTAGAAAATGAAAAGATTTTCTTTCTATCAAAGACATTATACCTTTTCTTCCAAACTTGGTTCAATGTTTTGTTTCTAAACTGAAGTCTTCACAATTGGGTAGTGAGGAGAAGTTCACTAACATTGTGCAATACTGAGATTACACCCACACACACACATGCAGGGCCTACAGTATTGGACTGTAATGAATTACTAAATAGTGAATCATCCTGATGGCCCAAGAACACATCTAAATAGACTCCTAGGAATATCTCAGCAGCCTCCTTAGAAGCCATTTACTTGGGGAGAGTCAAAGGTGATAAAGGGGTAAAGGGGAGAAGAAGCCCAGCAGGCAGCCCCTAGGTGCTGGGCACCTGCTGCCTTCAGAGACGCAGGACATCCTAATATATAAAGAACCAGGATCTGTAACGTCCAAAACAACTGAACAGATGACCAAACACCAGGCTGCGTGTGCAGCAGGCTTAGGTGAACGGGGACTGGCAAGCAGGCTGAACTGCTAACCTCTCAGTCCCTCCTGGGTTGAGGGCGCCACAGTGACCCAGCACTGACTGGTGCCACCAAGGCAGGTGCAATGTGAATGGTCGGGGGGCCCCCACCATTGCCCCACAATGGCCCTGTAGAGGGAGGCCTCGGTCACTGGCCAAGGCTCTGCGATCATCCCAAAGAGGGAGGCCCAAGCTACCTGGCCTGTGACGGTGGACGGGGCCTCTCTCTGTGGGGCAATCAATTGAGGGGCTCCTGGACTGGGAGAGGGCACAGGCCAGGCTGAAGGACCACTCCCTCTCCACCCCCTCCCCTGCCGAGTGCATGAATTTTGTGTACTGGGCCTCTAATTTCATCTTAAAAGGCATATTCCTGAGGATATCCTTTGCTCCTGCCTCTCGTTAGCTGGAAGCCTTGAATGGGAGCTCTGCAATCCTCTCCAAACCAGGCCAGCACTCTATATTTCATGTCACCTCAGGGGTAGGCAAATCACAGAATAATAGATCATTTCCACCATACAATGGATTTCCTCTGGCAGTAAAAATTCTGGAGGAAATACATTTGAATTGAATTTACTAGACCCAGAAAATGCAAATCAGGGCACATTCCTAAAGAAATTGAGGCTCCCTTTGGAAAGGACCTTAACATTGCTTTATGAGACACAGGTTTATTTCTTCGTTGTACTGATTCACTGTGTGGTTATTTAAGAAGCCCTGGTTCTATTAAAGGGTCCTCAGATTTTCAGATTTTTAAATTAATAAAATTCATTTCAGTTTGGCATTTCTGTTTAAAAATTAATTATCCTTCAGTTTGGTCCTATTCAATCACTGATTTAAATGTACACGTGTTTCCCCGAAAATAAGACCTAGCGCATGGAAAGATAAGACATCCCCTGAAAATAAGACCTAGCGCAACTTTGGGAGAAAAAATTAATATAAGACACTGTCTTATTTTCGGGGAAACAGGGTAGGAAAATCTCATCTGAATGCTTTTGGAGAAAGAGGAAGGAGGAAAGTTTTTTTCTAAATTATTGAAAACATTCCAAACAGCTAATTAAAAACAACAACAACAACGACAACGGGAAGGGGCAGGGGGGTTCTAGGACTTGTAGTAATAAGCTAAGGTTTAAATGAATGCTAATAAGTAAAATTAAGTTAGTCACTGAAAAATTACAATCCATAATAGACTTTTATTGCATAATAATGAATTACATTATATCATGAACTCTTAATTTTTTATATCAATGGAAAATGCAGACTGTGTCAGATTTCCATGGGTAAAATTTGAATTTAAGTTACACAGCGCTCAGGATTTAATTGGGCATTTTTTTATGTCAGTGAGTGGCTTTAGTGAAGCTAGAGAGGAACAGGAAAAGAAAGGGAGGAGGATGGGGAGATGGAAGGGGGAAAAGAGGGAGCAGGAGGCGGGAAGAGGAAGAAGGGAAGGAAGCATAGAGAAAAGGAGAGATCTACCCAGGGAAGTTTGGAATCTCAGTGCATATGCCTTATAGAGAAAAGCAGCAGCCAGGAGAGCATTGGGATTATTGGGATTTAAATTCCCTACAGGTCCACGTTGCACAGTCTGGGAGATAGAGAGGGACCTTACTACAGTCTCCCTGTTCTGATAGCCAGATCGCTTTCGCTCCAAGTTAGAAAAGCAGGATGGGGCCCCCTGGAGGAAGGGTTGCTGGGCCAGCCTGCACCTGGTAGAAAGCCACTTCTGGTGTAGCCCAGGACATAAGACCACTGACTAGAAAAGGCTAAAATATGCTTTGGTGGGCAGCTTCAACCCATCCATTCTGAGCCTGAAGGCAGGCTGCTAACAGGTTCTGTCTGCCCTGCGAAGAAACCTAGAAGCCTAGAGTCTTCCCTCCCTCATCTTGCTCCTGGACCACTGGCTCATATGATATTTGCAATACCCAGGGGAAAAATGCTGACAGGAGACCACCAGAACTGCATATAACCACGACCTTAAGATCCCTGGCTGCTTCCCAAGGACTGCAATGCAGAGAGACCCACCTGCCTCTTGCTCCTTCCTCATTTCCCTCTTATCATTTCCTTTTATGCTTCAGCATAAATGTAAATGTTTGTGTTCTGGTTGTAACTGCTAAAGGCCTTCCTCCAAAAATGGTTCAAGACAGAGGGAATCTGTAACTACAACTCTATTATTGCTCATTTGCAAAAATATTATTTTTCATTGTGACTCATGGCAACTAGACAGTATAATGTTTCCGCTACATTGTGAGTTAAACAGAATTTACAATTTTCTATGTTTGAAATCCAACTTAACAATGAATTAAAGAGCAGTTCAAAAGTTGGGATCATCTACACTTTATGTGAAAAATACTCAAAAATCTTACCAATGGATAAGATTTGTTCAGACTTTCACTGTACCTAAGGTAGAAAATCTTGACTGGGTTTTAGCACCTGAGAAGTCACGCCTGAATTCATTAATTCCACTAAAAAGCGGTTTGTTGCAGGGTGAGCAGGCAAACCTCAGGTATTCGGGTCAGATGGACAAAAGCCTCCTGAGCCACAGAGCAGCTCCCGGCTCCTGTCCCAGGGACACTTAGTGAACAGCCTGGCAGACGAACTTCTCCCCGCTCCTTTTAAGGACATGTCAGTCTCAAGAGTTTGCATCAGTTACCCCATCACCTCCAAAGCAGGAGCTGTTGGAAGACAAGCTGAAAGAGCCTTATTAGGTCCTCATTCCTACAGTCACCCTTACTCCACCAAGGCCCCTCTTGAAGATACACGTGTGGGGAGGTACACTTGCGGGGCATGGCCTGCAATTGAGATTCCAAACTTCCATTGACCATGCCCACCTGGTTTACAATCTTCTCTGTCAGGGCTCTTCTTAGAACTTGGACCATATGGCCTGGAGGTGAACATCTCTTTCTTCCAAGTGCTGGGAGCTCCACTGATGCTGATATGGAATGAAGGGATGGACTGAACAGTCACTGGGTTCCCCTTCCAGACCTGCCATGAGGATTCTGCTTCGGGGCTGAGAGGAAGAGCCTGACTGGTTGGACATTCGCTATCTCTGGCAGGCTTCCACTGCAGGCTGCCATCCAAGATGCATACTCTTGGCCCCAGGAACTCATTTCCCTATTCATTTGAGAATGCAAACCCATTCATGGCCCTCACCCGCATCTGCATCCCTACTTCCTGTAGAAATGGTTTCCGGTCTCTGGCACTAACTTCATTCACCTTCTCCAAGACCAGAAAAGATTGGAATAGAAGGCAATATTTTTCTTGTGACAACACTATTTTCCAAAGGAACATGTCTCTGAAATAACAAAGATGTCAAATCATAGATTTATAGAGCTGGAAACACTCTGAAGCACATCTAATCCAATCCTACCTTTACTGCAGGGGAAACCAAGGCCCAGAGGCTCAAGAAGCAGCAGCAGAGGCTCCCCTCCCTCCTGTCCTGCCTGTGGGAAACCATGACCTTCTGATTGGGAGTCCCTGCTTCCACAGGAGGTGGTTCCTGGAGTCTACCCTGCAGGGGAGGCCTGGTAACCTCCTGCCCAAGGCAGTGGGACACTAACACTGCTCCTCATACATGCAAAGGTATGCATAGAGAGAGCACAACCCAGGCATGTAATGACTGTCCCTTCATCACTGCTATTATTAGCAGGGATTTTAAAACCACACATGTCTTTCTTCCTTTAAGGAAAGTGTACTTGGTTCATTTGCAAGACAACACTAGAACCTGCTGTGGTAGCTCAGTGGTTGAGCTTCCACCTTTGAACCAAGAGGTCATGATTCAATTCCCATTCTGGGCACATGCCCAGTTGCGGTCTCAATCCCCAGTAGGGGGCTTGTAGGAGGCACTTGATTAATAATTCTCTCTTATTATTGATGTTGCTATCTCTCATCTCCTCTCCCTTTCTCGCTCTGAAATGAATAACAACATATTTTTTAAAAGACAATATTAGAACATATTGTATATTTTGGTAGGTCAAAACTTTTCTATCAGATCCCATTATAGCCAAAAAGACATCCTGGTCTGTGTATGCTCTTAGGAATGAAGTATCCCCAGTGCTCTCACAGGACCTGAGTTTGGAAAGCACTTATGGTTTCTCCAGTGATAGGATTTTCAAATATTTTGGTGTAGCATGTAAGCTATATTCTTATGAACACCATGACACCTCCCTTCAGGTGCTCAATGTCAGGGTCAGGACTTAGGGACAGTGTTCCTGAATGGGAAAATGGGATGGAGTCAGAGGAAATAGTGTTCACAGGGTGAGAAGCTCATCAGATAGTAAGACCAGAAACTATTCCAATCACTGAGATACTGTATTCATAGTGGTAAAGGGAACAAGAATGTCACAGAGCAAGGGGGAAGAAACAAAAATAGGAAAGGGGACCCAAAGAGGGCCAAGGTGTGTCAATGAAAAACACTTAGTAGGAAATCTCCAAGGACAGACAGGAGGAGAAACAAAGCTTGCCAGCAGCAGCATATATGAAACAAGACTGAGGAATGCTGACTGCCTGAAAGGTCAACATGAATAAATAATGTAACATGGAAGGAGGAGGGGGGGCAGGGAGGAGCAGAAGAGAAAAAGGAGGGGAGGGAGGTGGAGAAGAGGAGGAAGAGAGAGAAGAGGAGGGAGGAGGAAGAGGATGGGGGAGAAGAAGAAGGAGGCTAAAGGAGGAGAAAAGGAGGGAGAAGGAAAAGAATAGGAGAAACTGGAGAAGGAAAGGGGGGGAGAAGAGGAGGAAGAGGAAGGAGACAGGGTAGAGTGGGAGGAGGGTTGGAGAGGAGGGGAAGGAAAGAAGGGGGAGGAGGGGAAGGAGATGAGGAGGAGAGAGAAGGGGGAGAGAAGGAAAAGAGGAGGAGGACAGAAGGAAAAAGAGGACGAGAAGAAGAGGAGGGGAGAAGGTAGAAAAGGGGAAGGAAGGTGGAAGAAGAAGGAAGGCTGCACCAATGGAAATGACAGACACAACAGCCTTTCCTCCCTCTACCAGGTGGAGTTGAAACATGGTGGGTCAAGGGCAAACAACAGATTTCAAATGAGGTGGGCAGGACTGAGAAGAGAGGGTACAGAGATCAAGATAGTCACCCAACGGAAGACAGTGAGGCCATGAATGCAATAAGGATACCATAAGAAAGAGTTCATCCTTCCCCCTTCAGCTGGCAACTGAAGAGCAGCAGATGGAAGATAAAGGCAGCTCTAGGAAACACCTTTCTCATGGTTACAGATATCCCCCAACTGGATTTCTATCCCTGGAAGTGCCACAGCAGAGACTGGACAGCCCCAAACCTTAGTAAGGCTGCAGAAGGCCAGCTCTGCTGAGTGACCCCAGAGCCCCTTCTAGCTCTAGGGGACCATGAAATGGCAATGGCGGGAGAGAGGACAGTGTTGTTCAAGTGGCCCCTGCCCGATTCACACATCTGCTTAGGAGGCCCTTTACCTCCTAAGGGGAAGTAAAGGTGAAGGGGTCCCCACACCAGAACCTCAAGAGGAGCACCTGGCAACCTTTTAGCTGTGTCAGTCACTTCCCTCAGGATCCCTCAGGTGAACCAGTGCCTCCGGTGACAAGTTCCCTCGAGATCTTCCAGGAGAGTCAGTAAGCCCAGCAGGCCTGGGAGGGAACCAATGCAACTCAGGCACATGGCCTTGACCAGGAATCAAACCTGATGGTGCAAGGGCCCACGCTCTAACCACTGAGAACACTGGCCATGGCTCATGCTCTTTTCTTAACCTTACTTATCTGCTAAATTCTGAGCATCCAGAGGAAAATTTACAAGTCCCAGGGGATGGCAGAGCCTAAATAGAAGATGCCTGGGTCCCTGAATAACTCCTCTCACCACTCGGCCATTCCAGGTTCATTCAATTGATATGAGAAATAAACTTTTAGCCTATTAAGCCACCACCAGTTGGGGGTTATTTGTTACAACAGATGGGCTGCTCTGACTAATGCACTCCTTCCCAAGGCAGTCATGAAAATTTGTTCATCTCCCTACTATCCTTCTTGCCTCCCAGGTTGTATTTTGATTTTCTACAAAAACATCTGTTTTCCCACTGCGCTAACTTCCTCAGGGAAAGGAACTGTATTATATTCCTTCTATATCCTTAACACTTGGGATACATAGTTTGTGTGTCTGTTAAGTGTATAACATATAAATGAATGAATGAATGAATGAATGAGCCCAGCAGACCCAAACATATATCTATAATACCCTGCAAAAATTAATTATAAAAACAGCCTCAGCACTAGCTAAGCCCTGGATGAAGGGAATGGAGAGGTCAGAAAACAGGGCGGCGATTGAGCTGAGCTGCTTTGTGAGGAGGAAAACATTTCCTCTTCTGCTAGGAGTCCCCTGCACCCGCGCACCTTGAGATGGCAGAAACCTCACCCGAGGGGAATGCTGGCTGGCAGGAATTTTTCACCGTGCTTCATCCTACAGTATTTTGAAATCTTTTGTTTAAATCGATTGGCAATGTTTAAACACACCATTTCACACAGAAGTACAAGATTACTAATTAGGCAATAAGGAATAAGACAGTGTCATTTATGGTAATGGCTCATGTAAAAAAAAGAAACACCTTCCCTCTTTCAAATAAATTTTAAAGGATTTCACAGAATCTTCATTCAGAGTGAAGCAAGGGGATTCCATTCCGTTAACAAAGAGCAAGTTCTGGTTAAGTGTGCTGTTCCCCTAATGGAGAAATGCCAGGCATAACCCAAATGATACCTTTCTTGGGTTCAAGAAGTGCCAGAGTCCAGCCCTAAAGATTCTACCTTGAACGAAGGCAGCCACTTTAAGGACCTCACTTGTTCTCTTACACCAGTGATCTTAAGGGATCTATATTTCCTTTTCCTGTAGTAACTATCCTCAGGTCTTTTTTTGAATTTTCTTCTTTCTTCTTTAAACATGTTTATCTAGTTATCTGAGCTCTTTTCTTTTTTTTAAATATATTTTATTGATTTTACACAGAGAGGAATTGAGAGGGATAGAGAGTTAGAAACATCAATGAGAGAGATACATCGACCAGCTGCCTCTTGCACACCCCCTACTAGGGATGTGGCCGCAACCAAGGTACGTGCCCTTGACCGGAATCGACCCAGGACCTTTCAGTCAGTAGACTGACGCTCTATCCACTGAGCCAAACCGGTTTTGGCTGAGCTCTTTCTTGATTTTATTTTTTCCATCACTATTTATCAGAGCTCTTAATGAGGATGTCACATTAAAGGGGCCTGCTACAATTTCATGCTGCTTTATTTGTTTTTCCTGTGTCTAGTAAGTCACAGTGGTTGAGGACAGCCAAGTGTTCCTTCCTGCCCCTCTTCCCACCAGCTCTCACTCAGCTTGCTGACAATGTTTGTGTTTTGTTTTTTTAAATTAATTTCTTTATTGATTAAGGTATCATGTATTTTTCCTCAACCCCCCCTTCCAATCTCCCACCCCACCACCCTATTGTCCTTGACCACTGGTTAGGCTCATATATGTGTGCACATAAGTCCTTTGGTTGATCTCTCCCTTTTATCCCCACTCTCCCTTTGAGGTCCAACAGTCTGACCCATGGCTCCCTATCTCTGGGTCTGTTCTTGTTCAACAGTCTATGTTATTCACCATTTCCTCTAGATGAGTGAGATCATGCCATACTGGAAATATACTTATAAGAATAAAAAATGAGACAAACAATAATCGTTATGCTGAAAGGTATATGAATTAGTCTGTAGTGAGCTACTTTCTGGGCCATCAGTTCTTTTGAGACCCAATTTCAATGTCAAACAGTTCCTTATGTGTACATGTCAGCAATGATATTTCAGCTCTGGATTCCAGACAGTTGCCAGCCCTCTCCTTTAAGCTGCCCTTTAGAAGCTAAGCCTGGTGTCCTCATTTTGGACAGTGTATCCAGGGCCCAGCTTCAGTCCCTAACTACGAAGCCAGTATGTCCCCACATGGCAGAGAATCTTCCAGGCACTGGACTTCCTGCATGTCAGGGTGAGCGAGATCCTTTTGCCTGGAAGGGCGTTCTCCAGCCTTCCCCTCCTCATGAGTACTCAGCTCTTATCACCCAAGTCAGTCAACTCTGTGCTTCGGTAGCCCCTCAGAGCTCAGTGTTTGCACACACAGCCCATCACAGCTGCATCCAGTGCCAGGCTCCGTTTTGGAGGGGGCGAAAAATCCAATGTCTACATTATGCCTGAGCCACACAGAATTTTAGTTGGAGGCTCAGGAAGACCCAACCCTCCCCACATCTTTACCCTCCACTTCTGAAAATCTGAGCTATTTGATACAATCACATTTAAAATTTATACCCAAATTTCTGCCAAAGGATTTGAGGTAACTGATTTGTTTGGAATACTTAGAAACTTTCCACATTTCTAACTGAACATTACTTATGTTTTAGTTACAGAAACAACATTGAATAAGAGACTAGTATAATTTAGGCTAAGAAATGGAATTTTTTTCAGTTTTTTTTAAAAAAAATAACTGAAATTTAGTTTTCAAGATATATTTGCTAGACTAGTCTCTTTCTCTCCTTTTAGGAATGGGCGGTGGCCAGGGAAGAAGATATTTTATTCATTAGGCACAAGAGGTCCAATACCTACACCCTACATATTTTCATTGTCCCAGACAATCACTTGAAATTAAAATCAAAGCCCTGGCCTGGTGGCTCAGTTGGTTGGAGTATTGTCCCATAATCAAAAAGGCTGTGGGTCTGATTCCTGGTCAGGGCACATAACTAGGTTTCAGGTTTGATCCCAGCCAGAGCGTGGGAGACATATGAATGTTTCTCTCTTCTTTTCCCTCTCTCTCTCTCTCTCTCTCTCTCTCTCTCTCTCTCTCTAAAAACCAATAAAAGTATATTCCTTGAGTGAGAATTGTTTTTAAACAGAAAGAAATTAAAAACAAAAAACAAATTAGATTGGGTCCAAAATATTAAAAAAATCTGAAAATCAAAATCAGTATTAACTCAATTTCTACAAAGCTTAACATGTGTCACCTAGTCAAATGCAGCTCAGCTCCACCCACAGAATTTTCTATCAATATAATAGACTATGTTTCGTGACCAAAATCAATTATGTATTATTAATAAAACTCAACATTATTAAAAATGTAACCATTCTTTCTAATTTGGTTACAGCAGAAATATTCTATTTGAAGTAGTTTGTAGATATATTTGAAGATGTTGATATGCTGAAGGGTAGAGATACCAGATCTGAGGCCTCAGGCCTAGAAGAACTTAACCCTGGGGAAGACGGTGGTTATTATACTATGTGGCCCCTTGGTATTGTGTTGATATGTTTTTTGTTTTTTGCTATAATTCTGAATGGAAATACTTCTCCACAGGCTGCCTGTCCTGTTTGAGTATCTGCATCTCTGTGACAGCCGCTCTTTCCTGAGGCCTGAGCCAGGTGTCAAGGCAAGGCTGATGCTGCAGGTTGTTGCTGCTGCTCCCATTAGGGGAGGTGCCTCTGTGGGCGCCCTCCTCCTGCCACTGTGCAGATGGGCCAGATGAGTCCCTGTGATGTGGAGAGACCCACCTCTCAGACCAGTACATCTCTAGTGGTCCTTTTGCTGCAACCACTAGGAGGGGCCACAGGAGGGAAATCTGCTGTTGCTTCCCTAGCACTTCTCCTTAAAGAAGGCAGATGTCTTCCCTACCCTGGACAGCTCCTGATCCCTTTGACCTTGCCTGGTTCTCTCCATCTCGCCCCATCCTCTGGCTGCCAGTCACTGAAACGCTCCCTCTGAATGTGGGTATCACCATTATGTTTTGTTAGAGGGAAGACTATCCAGGAACTCCTAGAATAAGCAAACTAAGCCATGACTTGGACACTGGGGCTTGGGACGAGGCTACATTTTCAGAGGGCAGTTTCTATGTGCCCCTCTGCCCCTCACTGCCTCTACACCTCTGTGTCTTTAAGTTTCCTTTTCTGACTTTTTTTGTCTCCATTTCTGTCTCTCTCAGACTCTGACTGCTAGAGTTCTTAGACTTTTTCTTTCTTCATTCCTTAAAGAGTATTGCTAAAAAAAAAAATAAAAAATAAAAAAAATGAAATCCAAGTTCTAATTAAGCAAAAGGCACATGTCTCCCTGAAAGGTGTCCTCACTCATCTGTGGCCACTCCATGACCTGCTTCAGGACCCACTGCACACACTGTCTGGCTTTCCTCCAGATGACCCTACCCACAGCGGGGTGAAGTGTGGGCACCTACCCTTACCTATGCTACCCAGTGACCTACACTCTAAACTAGGGGTGGCGAACTCAATCAGAGAAGGGGCCAAAATCTAAAATCCAGCCTAAATCGCGGGCCGAATGGTTTACTGAACAGTCATAAACTGTCATTGTGATGGAAACGCAGCGGAGTGCAGTGATGACAGCGCGGTGCGGGCCACATTGCAAGGCCTGGCGGGACGGATTTGGCCCGCGGGCCTTGTGTTTGACACATGTGCTCTAAACCGTGAGAGCCTGACTTTCGTCCTGTCTGGGTAGCATGAGCTAAGCAGCCTGGCTCACAGCTAAAGAGAGTGACCAGAAGCCCAGGAAGGAAACCCACTATCCAGTGTGGCCGACTTCAGTCACACAGGCTATGTGCTCGGCCACACTGAAGGGAAGGGAAAACTTTATCGCAACCATTCATTCTAATCAGTCCTGAACTGGGCAGGTTTCCCATAGAGATGGGAGGCCTAAAAGGTGGCTCACCAAAAACCGCAGTCCGCAGAGGGGGCAGCTGCTGACGTGAATCTGGCCACTGCCTCCTCAGAGAGGGGCGGAGGGGAGGTGCTCAAAAGAGGAGCCAGACTGTGGCTGGGAAATATTATAACTGGTGGCATGGTGGGGAAAATCAATCAGTCAGGCCACAGTGTTTGTTGCGCATTCCTCATGTGAGGACCACAAAAATGGCTAACATGTTGCAGGAAGTATGGGATGGTCTCAAATATAAGATGAAGAAGACATGGTACATGAGAAAAGATCACCAAGGATTCAGGGCAGCGTCTGTCCAGGGCCACACAGGGAGCAGATGAGTGCCAAGAGACGGCCCCTGTAGATGGGCAGGCATGTCAGCCTTGAGGGGTTAGGACCAGGCCCTGAAGGCACAGTGGGGGGCTGGAGAGTAGAGTGGAGGAGGGGGCTGTAGGGAAGGTACTGTGGGCAATAGAAGAGCTACCTGCCCTCTCCCTGCTACAGGATTCCTTCTTTCCTGCCTCTCAGTCTGACCTGCCAACCACACACTGAAATAGAGAGGAAACGGGGCCACTAGTAAAGTGGGAAGAAAACCAAAGAAGTAGGAACCCAAGAGAGACAACCTGTAGGGTGACAGTGGAGACATCCGGCCCTCACATGGCTTGGCCATGGGCATGGTGAATGAGCTGCAGCCCGCGGGCAGCATGAGCTACTGCAGAGGGTGAGTCCAGGGCTCCACAAAAGGTTAGTTCCACGGCCTTTACATAAGACTTTCACTCCAGTTTAAAAGCAAATGCCCATGCTTAGAAAACAAGATTCTGCTTCATCACTTTGCCTGGTTGCTTGTTTCCTCCCAGGATATAAGGTCCACGAGAGCAAGACTTAGCCTTAACCTGCTCTAGACTCCCAGTGCCTCAGACTGTGCTGGGCATGGGTTAGACAAGCAGGAAGTATCTGTTGAGGAAGAATGAACAGGCAAATGAGCAACTATACAGAAAGATATGGCACTCGCTGATTATTTCCTATTTCAGAGGCCGTCTCCTGGATTCTATGTAAGGCAAACCAGTTCTCAACTCCACATGGTCTGTAATTCGCTCTGACATCAGGCAACAAAGGAATGAATGCCCTAAGTCAACATCACAGACTGCAGATTCACAGGAACTTAGCTCAGATGGTCAGGGAAGTGGGTCACCCACATGGGGTGGGAAGCAGCCATGAACTTCGGCCCCTCAGTGGTGAGCATAAGGGCATTGCAGGTGGAGTCGGATTTCTACCCAGAGCTAATGGAGCATCTTAGAGGACACTTACAAAGAATACAGAAAACAAGAGAAAAGTCCAAGTCTCCCAACCTTGGAAGACATGTTGAAAAACAAGTCCCCTTAACTGCCAAGCCTAGAGCCAACATTCCCTTCCTGCCTGCTTTTACCATCACACACCTGAAAACACTTCAGAACAACAACATCCCAGCTCTGGTGCCTGTCTGCCATGCCAGGAAATCAGATGCTTAGGACATGGGGGATGGGATGGAGAAAAGAGAAAAGGAGATAGTTACAGAAAGGATTGGGCCAATTAGGAAAATTGCAAAAGCTTTTAGACCCTGGCGAGGCTGGCTCTCTTGCACGCACCAAATCTCCCTGTTTCTCTCTTTCACTCAGATGAATATAATTCATAACAGATTTTACATTTACAGGAACCAGACGGAAACATTTCCATGCCAACTTTGCAGGCTGCTTACAACTTACCAGTAAGTATATTAAGAACTTCTAGAGACAGAGTTAATGAGACGTCCCAAGCCCCAACCATGTACCTACCTGCCAGAGAGTCAGGTGACCAACCATGTGTTGAGTGGAGGACCAGGGGGAAGGGCCAAACATGCTAGCCTTGGGGCAGCTTTCCTGTCCTGAGCCCATGTTCTCTAGGCCCATTTTCTGTGCCCACTAACACATAGCACACAGAGGAGGTCATAATTTTTGTGGGATCATAAGGCACTTTAAGAATCTGATAAAAACCGAGGGGTAGGAGAGACATTTCTCCAGAAAGATCGACAAACACAGATGCACGCGTGCGCACACACACTTTTGCAGGTCTCCAAACCTAGCTATGCCTCAGAATTACTTGGGGAACCTGTCAGATCCTGTGCAGCCCCTTCCTACACCCACTAACCCAGACACTCTAGGGGAGGTGCCCCGAATGCATATTTAAGAAAACATTCCTGCTCAGGAGAACATCCAACTGGGCACCAATCTATGACCAGGAGTTTGGGGACCACAGCCAAAGGAGTCATGCACCTCAGGGTCAGGGTATCTGTCCCCCCTAAAGTCAGACACTATGCTAATGATTTCCCTAAATGAACACATTTAACTTGATTTTCACAGAAATCATGGGAAGGAAATAATATTGTCCCCATTTAATTGGTGGAGGCCAATGGCTCTGAGGAGCTAAGGAACTTGCCCATGATTCCACAGCATGTAGTGGGTTGAGAACTGAAACTAAAGCCCGTTTGATTCCAAAGTCCTCTCTTCACAAAGACAACACCATCAAAACCCACCTGGTAATATGTGGGTAAGTGTCCCTGCCCTGTGCTGACACAGGCCCTGTGTGTCTTTGTCCCAATGCTCATCACACTGTGTCATCACTGCCTGCTCACCTCCCTATCTCCCCACCTGAACAATACACAGGGACACACCTTAGTCAGCTTTGAATGTCCAGCCCCAGCACAGTTCTGGTCTCTAGGAGACCCTAGACAAAGGTTTCCCAGATAAATTAGACAAAGGGAGAGAGGGAGTCTAGAGCCCAGCTGACCACTTCTCTCTATAAAAACTTTAACAGAAGCCATTTTCCCAGAATGACTTTAGATTTTGTGACCTCAATATTATATTATCGATATAAGAGAGTAATGACCTCCACTGGGCTCCCCAATAGGCAAGGAGACTGAAACCTCCACAAATATCAGGGGATTTCAATTAAAGGTAGAGTGGGAGAAAGACTTGGGGAAGGCATGGGGAGAGGAAACTGTGGAAGCAGAAGCCCAGGACATCTGTGAGAAAACTGGTCCTGTCACTGCTGTGCCCTCATGTCCCTCACTTTCAGGACACCCGTGCTTGGGTTTGGCTTACATTAGGATTACCTCATTTGCTCGTACAACTTTATTATTGATCTTGTTGGGGATGCTATTAAAGAAAAGTATGTGAGTTCAGGCAGGGGCCACTGCTACTTTTTTGTGGACAGAAACTCACACATCGCCTGGCCAGTTCCACCCCAATGCCAGAACTCCCTCTCCCACATCTCGGACAATCCTCCAACCTCTGCCTGAATGCTTTTAGGGATGCAGAACTTGTGGCCTCTCAACATGTTCTATTTCAAGATGCTCCTTACTGAAGCCACAGTACTTGTGAGTTCTACAGGAACAAGCAACCCACAGCCAGTTCACTCCCTCTCTCCAGGACCCTCTAAAATACATCTTTTTGCCTGGATCCTACAGCTGTTCCTTATAGGTCATGGCCAAGGATGCCTGTCAATCCATTACTTCACTTAAGCTCCAGTGTTTTCATCTATAAAATGGTAATAATAATATCTACCCAGAGGCTTTTGTGGGGATTAAATAATCAGCTGTAAGTAAATTATTTCATGTATGTATGCCTCTTGGCCTACAATAATTTCAAATTACTAGCTATTACTAATGTTACTTTTCTTCCCCTAGCCTAAACACTATTCATCATTCATCATTCATCTTTGGATGCAGCCTAGAATTGTGTCCTATTTTTAGCAGCCCACATCTCTCTCTCTCTCTCTCTCTCTCTCTCTCTCTCACACACACACACACACACACACACACACACACACAAAATAAAAATAAAAATCTACCCTCAAGTCTACTCTCCCCCATTACATGTTTGGGCAACTGAGTTTGGGAACCTAAATATCAGACACAATCTGTTGTGACCATGTTGATCTTCATTCCATCCTGCACTGAAGGCCTGGATGCTGCCCTTAAGGTTGTCTCTCCATTGTATTGAGGTTCTCTAAATAACTTGACTTTAAAAACTTCAGTCCAGGAGGGAAGGGTCAGGGACTTCCCATTTGGGATGGTTTTAATTCAGCTCCACATTTTATCAATGAAGAAACTGATGTGCAAAAGATGAATTGTCTTACAGGAAACCACAGAGATAATAAAGATCATTGTAATCACTGACGTATGCTGAGCTCCCATCTGGGTCACTAGGAAGATGGGTCCCTGCCACTGTGACCCTCCCAGAGGGGAGAGCCAGCACCTGCTACACTCAGTGCCATGTGCTCAGCACTCAGCACTGTCCACATGCACATTAGGTACTCAATAAATGTGTGTGGGATAAATGAACAGGTGATCTCATTTGATACAACAGCCCTCATTTTTAAAATCATAAACACCAGGCTTCAAGAGATTAACCACTTACTCAAGGTTCCAGGCTGCTTCTGGAACGTGCTGTGATTAGAATCCAGTTTGTGTAGCTCCAAAGCCAGCCCTCTGAACCACACATTTTACTACCACCATGTCAGCAAACATGTTCTATTATAGAATGCAGAACCCTGGACAGCCAGGGAAAAGCTTTCTGCATTATGTTTGAGAACTTAACCACTGCAGTCACATGCCCCAAATTTATATCTAAATGAGAGAAGTGGGAGAAACCAACCAAAACCTAAAATATCTTTGAGCAGAGAAGATCCTTTAGCCTCTTCTCCCAAAATGACTCACTCTCTGGTTCCATTCTCCCACTGACTCATCTTGCTGGGACACTTTGCTTCCTCTGAAGGGAGAAGGCCTCCCTGCCAGGCTTGCCAGTGCTTGGGTCTACAGCAAATGCTGGTTCCAGGGAGAGAAAATTGGAGCCTCTGTATCCTTATGCTTTTCTTATCAACCAGACCCTCAGGTTGGTGTTTATAGCTCTCTAGGAACTTCACCTTCAGCCAGACAGCAGGGACGAGAAAAGTGCTTACAAGTGTTAGTGTTTCTGCAAGTGTGTTCTTGTACCTGGATGCTTGTTTATTCAGAGTGCAGGCTATTCATTCACGCATCTACCATGTTCTGAGCCTTAGCACAGATACTGATGGGGGCTATAGGAACTAAAAAAAACATGCTTTCCATTCTAGCAAGCATGAGCAAGGAGTCAGAGTAAGGCCTGTCCAGGAGGTGGTGGGTATACCCAGCTGACCAAAACAAAGCTTGTATCAAAGGGTGTAGGAAGAAGATTGGGGGCTTGAAGATCAAGCATAAAAAATTCTAACTTTGTCCAGTTAGAGAAAGAGAAACTATGAGAGTTTCATTCATTGTAGTGAAGGAACATGGAAGCAGCAAACTTGCAGGAGACAGTCCAGCAGTGATGTGCACGATCGTTTGTAGGGTAAATAAACCAAAGGCAGGAAGATAAGAGCTCTTCCTGAAATAAGACTCACATTAAATGAGTGTGGAACCAGGATACTTTTTGTTTAATTATTGAATATTCATTCATGATCATTATTATAGGACTTGATTGTTTCTTTTGAACCTACTGACTTACTATTTGCTCACTGTATCTATGTTCTAATTTTGCTAATGTCTGTTACTTCTTGTTTCTGAATCTCTTCCAATCTGTGGATTCAAGTCTGAAGCCAATATTCTTGTAGCATTCAAGCAATTACAATGATATTCTATACCAACAATATGGGCCTGGGTCAATGTTCAGAATGCAGAGTCCAAAGTTTCTGCATCAATTACCATCAAGCATTCAATGGGACAATGTGCTGGATGACCTCAAAGGCCTTCCGTCTTAAAAATCTATGAGTCTAAGACACTAATCCCACTGACAGGTTTGTACTTTTTCCATTTGTTAGACAGCTCACTTGACCAAGAACCTGGCCAAAAACATCAGTTCACTGACCTAGCATCAGCAGGCCCAGGGAACACTTCATAACTCATTGGCAATGTACCACTCCTTAATTCTTATGTTGTACCCCAGCTCCAACTGGCAGGATGCCTGTAATGGCTATGAGCATTGGAGATATAAGCATTCTGACTATACTAAAAGATTTCAGATTCCAAGTATTCTAACATTCATTTTAATGCTTGTTTAATCCATTAAACAAGTATTAGATTGTTCTAACCACAGGGGAGGAAAAACCATTGCTCCTATCTTTTCATTTTCCTCTTGGAGCCTGTAAAATTCATCTGAAAAAAGAGGACACCCACAGATCCTGCTAAGAATCTGTACACAAACAGCACCAAAAACTCCCCGGAGGGAACCAAGTCGTGAAGGATGTTGCCCAGGGGCTAAGAAAGGAGTGTTTTCCAGGTGCTGAAAAATATTCACAGCCTTTTGCAGCAACCATGGAAGGGGCTCAAACTCCAAGTCTTAGCACCCAGTTCCCCAAGCATAGATGCCTTCATACCACAAGACAACTGCTTGGATTCTAACTCAGATCATTCATCAAGCCTTCCATGTATCCTGGATTGTCTGAAGGGGAAAAAAAAATATCACAGGCAACATCAATTCTGAATTAGGTTCATCCCATGCAAAAAGCAAGGTTCATACCTCCTTAGAGGTATTTTGGAAAGAAACACACACACACACACACACACACACACACACACACACACACAAAACAGCTAATAGTAGTACTTTATGACCCCTTATAGACACTCAGTAAATTACTGTAGCATTCCCTTCCTTCCAACCAGCCTCTGGCTCCTCAAGGAGCCTCCAGTATGAGGGCTCCATTTCTTGTCCTGCTACATTGATGGGTACTGGCAGCTATCAAGAACTGTCATCATTTGATATGTTCTTTCACTCCCCCCAGCAAGCAGTCTTCCTTTTAATAACAGGCAGGGAGCCCATTTCTAAGAATCTGCTTCCCTCACCATGTCCTTTTTTCTCTGCAGAACCTGCAGTTTGAGAAGAATTGCTGCCGTGGGAAGAGGCCTGGCCTCTTCCAACCTCCTCACTCCTTTTGGTGCCCCTCATCTTCATGTTGGCTGTGGGAAAGAAGCTCAGAAGGTTACACAGAAGCACCGGAAGTAATGACAAGGCATGACAGAAAGGGATGCTTACTAGGTTTCTTTGAGGCAAGATCTGCTTGAACTAGATTTGGTTTAAATTTTTTTCAATTAAAGTCATTGTTTGAGTTGAGGCTGAGTATTTCTCTAGCTGCTTTCATTGCATTTACAAACCCAGATGAGAAAATGAGAGAAACAGCTACTTTATAGGAATCCTCTGCTGGTTGCTAAGCACCAGAAAACCATAGGCAGTCTATGGTAGGTGGGAGTTATAGGCAAGACAGATGTTCATCTACAGAAAGGCTCTCTGGATGCTGAGAAGGCAGCAAAGATGAAAAGGTGGGCTCCCAGCTGACAAAGTCTGGATGGAAAAAAAAAAGGGGGGGGGGGTATCCAGCTTATCTGCACCTTGTCGTAAGGCACCTCTATGTCGTAAATCAACCAGCTGTCACTCTTAGTGAAGCCAACCCTCACATGGTTAAAGTGGTGACCCTGGACAGATGGATGTCCCATGCCGTCACAAATGCTGACCTAGCTTTAGAGTCATCAGAAATCCCACTAGATGCACCTGGTTAGCCATCACCAATTCTTTAGTACTGGTGAAGATAAGTTCAACAGACTTGTAACCAAGCATTAAAAAGATAATAAAATTTTTTAAAAAGATGGGTAAAAGTGGTGGCCTTTCCCCCTCACATCATACTTTTAGTATGGGACAGAATTCAGTTTCTCTGGAACAGGGGTCCTCAAACTTTTTAAAGTGGGGGCCAGATCACGGTCCCTCAGAGAGCTGGAGGGCCGGACTATATGAACTACTAATTCCTACTGTAACACCTCGGCTGCGCTCACTGCCCAAAAAACCTGGCGGGCCGGATCAGACTCCTCTGCGGGCCGCATGTGGCCCGTGGGCCATAGTTTGAAGACACCTGCCTGGAATGATGAACATGCAATCACTCTGTCTCTGAGCCTAGGGGAGGAGGTTTCTGCCCTGGATACTTAGTTATAAAAAGCTCAACAATGCCTACAACAAATGAAACCTGGGAACTTTAAAGGATGGCTTAAGAGAGAAGCATTTCTTGTCCAATTTCCAGCCAGGCGCCCCAGTTTCCCTCCAAACAAATGAAGCACCTTCCATCCCCCTTACCAGGCACCAGCTGACAGGAAGGAAGCATCTGCTTTCAAGTCTAAACTCAGCTCTTCCCTTACCTGACTACCCCATCATAGGTCAGGTCATACAATACCTCTGCTCAAAATCCTTCAGTGGCTGGCTGTGTCATTCAGATGAAAAAAACTGGAGCCCTTACAATGGTCCACAAGCTCTAGCCACATGGTCTGCCCTGCTCCACCTCTCTGACCTTATCCCTACTGACTCCTCTTTCGCTCTCGGCACACCAGCAATACTAGCCTCCATTTTTCCTCACACACTCCAGGCATGCTCACACCGTAAGACCCTCGGCCTGGAATGCTCTTCTCCAACGTATAGATATTTCATTTCTCACCTTCTTCAGGTTTTTAATTCAATGTCCCCTCCTCATAAGCCTTCCTGACCTTATTTAAAATTGCAAGCCCAATTCCCACCCCTTCCAGGACTCTTTATGCCCCATCCTGCTTTATTTTTCTCCATAGCCCTTGTCATCACCTAACAGAAGTATCAACTTACTGGTCTGTTTATTATCTGTCTACCCCACTAGAATGTAAGTTCCAAAAAAGCAGCAATTTTGATCTGTTTTGTTCATTGCTGAACTAACAGATTTTAGAATCACGCATAACATAAAGTAGGAACTCAATAAACATTTTTTAAATTAACTAATTAAAGGTCAATCCTCCTTTGCTAAATAACCAACTTGTTTTTCTGAAAATTGATAGGTAATAGAAAAGTACTTGTCCTGCATTTTCTGTCAAACTGTATTTTGGGATAACCAACAAGCTGATGAGGGAATGTTCTTCTTTATAGGAGACTGCTAGCTAATAAGGCAAAGGGAATGATTGAACTTTGTTGTTATTTTTGTTTTTTGTTTTTTTGTTTTAAAGAACATTTTGACCCTGGCCAGGTAGCTCAGTTGGTTAGAGCATCATCCCAATTTGCCAAGGCTGTGGGTTCAATCTCCAATCAGGGCACATACAAGAGTCAACCAATGAATGCATAAATAGGTAGAATAACAAATTGATCTCTCTCTCCCTCTCTCTCCTCTCTACTTCTCTTTCTTCCCCGCCCCCCATTCTTTCTCTAAAATCAATAATTTTTTTTTAAATGGACATTTCATCAGCCCTACTGAAATAATGGATCTGGGCAGCAATTGTCAATGGATCCTAAGACCTGAGGTAAAAGTTGGTGGGGACTCTGTGGCAGCTGCCAGTCCTGAACCCACACGCCAGTCTCAGCACCATAACATGCTTCCTGTTGTGCTACACTGAGGAGCACACACCCCAGCCAGGAGATCCAGACCCTCCCTCCAAACAAAGAAACCCCACGTCCAACTTCTAGGTCACAGAAAACAAGGAGGATAAGGGCCAAGGTAAATGACAAAAGAGAAGGTAGTCAGCCAAATAAAAATGTGGGACATTCTACAGGACAACTGATGTAATTTCTTCAAGAAACAAATGACATTCAAAATGGGAGGGGGAACAGCAAATAAAAAAAGAGAGTTGGGAGACATACAAACACATGTAATGGGTGCACCTTATTAGGATCCTAATTCAAACCAACCAGCTGTCAAAGGATATTTCTGAGATAATACAGGAACTTCAAATATAAACTGAGTAATAGTGGATATTAAGGACTTACTGGGTTAGCTGGTATTATTGTCAGGGCTGATACAGACATGTGGGTGTTTTTTTAAGTTCTTGTCTATAAGAGATGTATGAAGTATTTAAGGTGAAATTACATAATAACTATTATTTCCTTTCAAATATATAAAAAAAATCTTGAGAAAAACATAAAACTAAATTGGCAAGTATTGCTGATTTGAGTTGAGGTTGAGGAACTGGGCAATGGATGCATGGGAACTCATCATAGAAGTCTCTTTACTTTGATTGTTTGCAATTTTCCATTACAAAAACATTTTTAAATGTAACTTCCTGTTTTATAGATGAACCTAATGAAGTAAAACAAAATTCAGAGTACCTAGAATAATTCTGTGCTACTCTGGATGGAGATCAAGCAGGAGAAGCAGATGAGCTGGTCATTTCCTGGCTGCAGATGTGCCGCTGTGCCTTGACTCCCTCCCTCATGTAGAGAAAACCCCTCCAGTTTTATCCCGAGACAAAGGCCAGACTCTCAGGACCTCTAAAGTCTCTGTTACCTGAGAGTGCTATGAAGACTGGCCATCCAGTTCTCCGATCTCGGCTTACCTTCTCCGGGTAAGGCCTCTCCCTGCCTACCTCCTTCCCCTGGGGCAACACACTTGTCCCTTCAGTGAGATGTTCTTGAACCACATTCAAATATTATTAATAAATCCATGAATGCACCTCTGATGTTTGCCTCTGACTCTAAGTAGGAAGAGGGCTCACTTTTATTGAAGTTCAGGCCCATAAAAAGGAAGTATTACTGTCTGTTTCCCAGATGAGGAACGTTAAGGGCAGAGATTGGGGCCCAGACGATGTGGCTTAGAGGTTAGCATTGATCTATGAACTAGGTCACAGTTGATTCCCAATCAGGACACATGCTCTGGTTGTGGGCTTGATCCCTAGTGGGGACTGTGCATGAGGCAGCCGATCAATGATTCTCTCTCATCATTGATGTTTCTGTCTCTCTCACTTCCTTTCCTTTTCTTTCTGAAATCAATAAAAATATATTTAAAATAAACAAAGACAAATAAATAAATAAATAAATGGAAGAGATTGAGTAAGTCACCAGTTGTCACAGAATTAAGCATAACAATAGCCAGTACATGTTTAGAGTTTATTTTATGTCCTAGTATAAGTCTACATTAAGTTATTCCATCCTCATTAAAACCCTTCAGGGGAAATACTGTTGTTATCACCATTTTACTCATCAGAAAACTAAAGCATAGAAAGGTTAAGTAACTTGCACAAACCTAGTGATTGGCCAGAATGGTTGTGGGGTGAGTGGGGGTAGGTCCTAACAACAAGGAGAATGGGCTCCAGTGGGAGGAAAGGAGCCCACTTCGAGCAGAAGATAGGTACACAAAGGTGGAAACATGCACTGTGCGCACAGCAGGCATCTCATGGCTCCCAGTTTGAGCGGAGTGATGTGTCATAAATGGGGTCAGGATATTTGTCCCAGTTTGCCTAAGCCAGTCTTTGTGTGCCTGTTGTATCCACATAATTATTAATACTGTTCCCTTTCCTTTCTCAGATGCAGGATAAGAAAAGCACATCATAGCCAATTAATACCTCTTGAATAAAAGATTAATTAATTATCTTAAGGTGATGGGACCTTCCTGGAAATGGAGAACTGAGTAAGAGATGGTCTCTAAGATTTTCTTGGCAATTCTTTTGAATTGTGTAACTCATAGCCCTTTCATAAGTACTTCTCTCAAATGTAAATACCCACTCTCCCCAACTCCCCTGGGTTACCCCACAGCATCTTGGGGTTCCATGAAGAAGTGGATCTGGGTTAGAGCCAAACTCTGAACATTCTGCATTTTTCCTTTGTCACTCCTAAGTAAGAGATGTCCCTGGCACATTCTCAATCCATCGTCTACCTCCTTCCCATTAAACACTGCTCTCTCTTAGATAGATGCCAGTCTCTTGTCCTCAACTGCCCCTGCTACTCAGAACTCAGTACTTCTTTCCATGGACATGGGCAATAGGGTAATGAAGACCTAGGGGCAGGTAGGGGCTGGGAGGAGGGCGATAAAGGGGAGCGGGGGGGTTGGAAGATACCTGTAATAGTATAAATAAAAAATATTTTTTTCAAAAAGGAACTCAATGCTTCTTAATCAATCCCTCTTTACTGGCTAAAGCTGGCTTGTTCCCTTCCCCGCTCCCTGACCTCACCCCATATCCTCTCTCCATAGACAGTTTCATCAGGGTAAGTCTGTTTTTATTCTCTCCAGTCTTGGCATTTTGTAATATTCAATCCCTTATTTGTGTTTCATCTCCTTACTGTGATATTAAGATAACTCAATTTCCCTAATTCTATCACACTATGCTGGTTGGTTGCTAGGGAAGATGAGCTATCTTTACAGAGATCTTCAAGTCTGAAGTCATTTTCCTAACTTCTCTGTGAGTCTGCAAAGGTAAAATAATTTGGTCTTGATTCATTGCAACCATATGATTCTTTAGGACAAGGACTTTTATTGTTTAATTTGTGCTCCTGGTAACGTGAACAGGGTCTGGAAATGCTGCCTTTTGAACTGACATTAGAGCAGGACAGAGCCTCTGACTCAGACTGCAATGTTGGAGATGAGCACCCATTGGCTCTTCAGCGCCTCCTGGCTTTCCTTTCCTGGGCTCCGGTTCCATCTCTGCTTCAGGCCCTCTGCACTGTGAGGTACAACTGGCTTACACTCCACTTGTCAGGGTGGCACTAAGTGCTGTAACAAGTAAAGACCTAGGTGCTTAACAACAGAAGTTTACTTCTTGCTCACAATTCTGAAGCTTTCCTCTACCGCTGGCTCCGTCCCCGTCCCAGAGCATGGTGGCCATCTGCACATTGGTCTTTCTCACATCAGGGCCACTGCTTTTGCCATTGCCTCTGTTTATAATGACCTTTCTCCCACACCTTCAGTGAGGGGCTTCCTACCATGTCAAAGCCAAAACAGCATTGCTTCAGGGAGGCCTTCCCTGGCTGCTCATCCAGAGACATGGAAGCGTGGAACAGAGTGTAGAATCTCAGAGGGAAGGCAGGGGAGGGTGGATGGGTGGTAGGTAAGGAAAAAAAGTGTGTGGGGGGGGGGGCACATTCACCTGGCATGCTCCAACTCTTGACCCTATTTTCTTTAAAGTACTTACCAGTATTTGAAATAGTCTTATTTAGTTTGTAACTCATTTCTATTGCTCTCCTCCTATTAGAATACCAGTGTTGTCTACATAATTTTCCACTGCATGCTCATCACTTACAATCCCTGAGAGGCACTCAAAAAAGTATTTGTGAAGAAAAGAAAATGAGGGGAAGAAGGAGCAGCGGAAAGGAGGTTTAAGTGATGTCCAGAAGTGATGATCCAGGAAGGGGCAGAATCTGAACAGAGCTCCTCGGCCTGTACTCTTCTGCTACAGACTCTTCTTGGCAGACTTCTCAAGTGGTGCTCAACACAGCACAGCACAGGGTAGAGAATAAGCCTCCTGACTTGTTCCTCCTGCAGTAAACCATGCCCACTCTCTCTTCAGCCTCCCCTTTGCCAGTGGGTTGCAATGGGGGACTCATGAGAACAAAGGGCAAGGGTCCAGTCTCTAAGGGGGCCAACTTGCTCAGTCTCTAGGATATTTCTGTCCCATCAGAGACACCTCTAACTCTGGCCAAACCGCTATAGAACTTATTACGCTGACAGGTCATGCTGCTCCGGCCCCACAACATATGTCAGTTAGCTTTCCAGACCCACATCCCACTTCACTGTCTGAGGATACCCCAGTATTCCAGCCCAGAACTTAAACAGCATCTGTAAACTGGCCCCAGGGTACAAGTCCACCTCTCCCACCACAGGGCATTCTGCAGGAGTCACAGATGCCCTTCTCCCTCTCAAATACTGGGGGCTGGTCCTACTCCTGGAAACTGCTCAGAAGCCCCTGCAGGCTTGGCAAGCATCTCGACTTCAGGGGCCTAGAAGCAATACCAGCTGCATTCCTCTCTGCTCGGTGACTCTTGTACCTCCATTTGGCACATGTTATGCCATTTCAAGCTTGCACGCACACACTGTTTCTCTCGTGTTCCTACCCCTTGGAGGCGGGAGGGAGAAAGCAGAAGCGAGGCAGCAGGAAAGAACGTGATCCCCTTCCATCTCCCACAGCTCACAGGCTTCTCTCACAAGCCACACTCCCCAGGGAGTGGAAACTAGGCGTCTTCTACCTCAGCTCCCTAATTCTGAAGTTGGAACATAATGTCTTTAAGATGGTGACTCACTAGAGCAGTGAAAAATGACTAATTATTTTGATCTTGAAGTCACTTGCCTCATTAGTGGGTACTCTCCATCCTGGGCCAAGACCCAGTACCACAGTCAAACTTGGCTGACGCAGCCAGACCAGAATAGCAGGCCCCTCTCCTTTTCTTAGGTCATGGTTGAGCTCCCCTTCTCTCTCCTGTTCCAAAATGGACTTTTCCCTCTAAAAATGGGTGTCTGGCCTAAATCACAGCGGGTAAATCAGAGCAGAAGGCTGACCCTCACATTGGGAAAAATACCTCTTCCCTCACAATGCTGGTCACGATGAACCTATGTTTAAAAGAATGAGACGAAGCAAAAATTCCACTATCCTAAAATGCAAAGAATCCTTTAATGACTCAATACTGGCAGGCTTAAACAAGGGCTGAGAATCACAGATCGAATTGTCAGCCAAAATTGGACCTGGGATTTTCATTTTCTGAGCATTTGCAACATGCCAAATACTGGGCTAAGTGGTGGGGATAAAAGAATGGGGGGGGGAAAAATCAGTCAGTGTGTGCTCAAGCTCCAACAGGAAACTTCCTATTCCATGCTCTTTTGCTTCATTCTCAACCCCTGAAAGTCACCCTTACCTCCCACTCCTGCCATCCATAGTTCCCGGATGTAACATCATAATTAAGTCAGCATGCTTCCTCCATCAACTCCTTCCAATATGATGGGCCCTATAAACAGGAGACTTCTGGAGACAATGCCTTAACCTATAAGGACCCAGGAGGTGATCCACGATGATGCTATGAGTTATACCAGTGACAGAAAGTTCAGGAATGGAGGCAAGGAAGTAGGAGACAAGTTTAAAGCAGACTTCATAACATCCTCCAGTAATAGCACAGGAGTCTAAGCAAAGGCCTGATTACACCTGAACCAATAAAACAGAAGCTGGCAAAATGTCAAGTGTAATCTAACTTAAGCATCCCATGGCACAAGCACATTTTCCCACTTCCTGGCATTTTCACCAATTCAATTTAGCGGCACAATGTGCCAGAAGAAAGAGAACCACTATGGAAAGGTTCATCATTTACAAGCTCATTTTCCTCCCTGAGGAAAATTATATTAATCACTGGAATATTCCCAAGGCCAGCCCAGGTGCCTTGTAAATATCTGAAGTGATGTACTCATACACTTCAGACTGAGAACAGACCAGAGGAAATTATTAGAGTGATACAAGACACTATCCACTGGTCAACTCTGAGTTTAAAATGACATTCATCAAAATGAAAAGCCAGGAAGAGAATCACCAGTCACCATGCCGGGCCTTGCAATCCCAGGAGGGAAACCTTGTTTACAGTTGCATGCAAGCAACAGCATTCAAGAATTACGTTGATGCTTCTGTAACTCCTAAAACTTAATGTTTTATTAACTTCACATAGGATTAATTTGCCAAGGGTGGTACATTTAACTATCTTTAACATTAAGAGGCCTGAGCTACTACTACGGATTAAAAACGTGTCATGCTGAAGGTGAACTACTGGACTCTGGACTGCCTTTCTCTCCAAGGACAAATGTTGATTTTCAGCATGTTATCCTCAATCTCCGACACAAAGGAGTTCTTGGCTCTCCAGGAAGCTTTAGAAAGTGCAGGGCATCCTGAAGCTCAGGGATGTTTCACTTTCCTATTGGTTCAGAACCAGGAAAGGGTGAAATTAACATGCCTATCACATTGCCCCCAGCATCTCCTGAGGACCTCTAGGGGCTGTAACAGAATATCTGTTCACCCTTCCCAATTTGGGTGTCCCTGATGCAATGGGTTCCTACTGTGCACATCTGAAAACAATCAAATCCAGATTAATAGTGAACCATTTAAGATCACATGGAACAAACAAATACCTATTGTGGTACAGGTCTGAAGAGAGAGCCAGATAAATTTAAAGGATGTTAACTACTTATGTTGTATTCATGTGTGATGTTTTGTACCTTAATTGATTCATAGACCATAGAACATCACTAACTATATTTGTCTCTAATGGTGTAATTTAAAGTCTAAGATCAAAGGCTGTGTACAGTACTTTGCAAAACACACACCTACAAGAACTCGCAGCTCCAGTAAGGCCAGTGAGGGCACTAACAGGAAGATCAGAATAGTAGAGCTATAAGAGACCTCATCTTACAGAAGAGAAAACAATTCTGTTTTATCCATCAAACTCCTATGCTCCTATTTCTTCTGGCTCATCCTTCATATAGATGTTTCTTACACACAATTCCAATCATTTTATTCTTTTGATTAAAGCTATCTTATTCTTCAGGATAAAGCTTAAAGTCCTTAGTATAACACAGGAAGCTCTTGAGTATCTGGCCTCTACCAGTATCTGTGCTGTGTGCCTTTTCAAATCCCTTCAAAACACACATGCACACGCGCGCGCACACACACACACACACACACACACACTCCCTCCCCTCCAACTATTCAAGTTTTTGAAAAATCCATAATTGTGGATGTTTTACTTCCAATATCCTGAAGTAGCTTATGTTGAACCAATCCTCTGTTCATATCTATAACTAATAGAAAATTAAAAATAACTATTTGTGTGCAAGGCAGCAATCAAAGGAAGGAAGAAATTGGGAGAAGAGAGCACTAGATGAATTTTCTGTGTTTTGCAACTTTTAGCTTGAGAGGAAGCCTCAATAAGCACCCTCTAGAATAGAAATCAGATAGAAATATGCTAAATCAGAAGATAGAGTTTGGGGCATTTGGAAAATGAAAGGAGAAATACCTAGAAGTTAAGAGCCTCAGAAAGGAGCTCCAGATTATGCATATAAACTCCATTCAAATCTCTAGCTGAATCCTGAGCTATACATGCATGAACAGATTTCAAGCACTCCAGCTAAGATTAATAGAACTGATCAAAGACTTCACCTTCTGCCCACCACAGGAGAGATGTAGTTTAGTATAATTAAATGCCTGCTAAAAAAAATAATTAATACTCTTCACAGGAACATAATAGTAATATAATCTATATATATAAAAGCCTAAACAACAATTCAACTATTTGACAGGTTCAACTGGTAGCTATCATGCACACGGACCACCAGAGGACAGATACTCCGACAGGTAGGTTAGCTAGCTCTTGGGGTCCAGCAGATCAGGACTGGGTGAGACAGGCCAGACATACGCTGGAGCCCTCCCACAGTCCCTCTCTGGCCCTGATCATGCACGAGTGGAGTCCGGATTACAAGAGGCCTCTACTCCATATATCATTGACAATGTCCAAAATACAATCAAAATTACTAGACACCAGACAATGTGGTCCATACTTAAGAGACAATCAATGGAGACTGACACTGATATGATTCAGTTGTTGGAATTAGCAGACAAGGATTTGTCACACATAGTGCTCTGTCATGCATGCCTTTGCACATGCAGCATCCTCTGCCTGAGAAAAAACCTCTCCCCTTGCTAGATAACTCTCACTCATCTAATCTCAGGTATTAACTGCTCCCAGTGTACCACATTCTTCCTGATCACTCAGAAATGTGTGGTCTAATTGTCTGGCTAATTGCCTTCCTCTTCCTTCAGTTTTCTTAAGAGAAGGAAGTGGATCATTTTTACCTATAGCAACAACGTGCAGCAGCACAGGTTTTATAAATGTGGACCAAATGAATGAAGCAATGAATAAAGTAACTGAGAGTGATATTAAAAGTTTGAGTACTATTGACTCATGGGTAGCACTTTTGTATCATGCTCCCACAGTCTTGAAACTGGGTGAGTCCTTTTTCTCTTTCTGTGTCTGATGCAGGTTATTTCTGTGGTAAGGAGGATATAGATACATGAGAACAGAAATGTGCTCACATCCTGCATATTTCCAAGCTCAGAAGCCTTCTGGCCAGTTTTCTCCCTGCTCTCACTTTCCCCAGTATGGATCTTTTTCCTTCTTAATATCAATTCCAAACATGCCTATTAACCCTTCCCCTTAACATAATTTTAGCTAACTTCTATGATTACAGGCAGGCACAGTGCTAAACATTTACCAAACACTAATTCATTTAATTCTCCTAACCATTCTATGAGAGAAGTGTTATTATTATTATTGCCTTTTACATGTTACAAAACTGAGACTGTGAGAATATTATTTATAAGATTAGCAATTAGCAATTAGCATTGCTGGCCATACTAAACAAATAGAAAGTCTTCGAGAGAAGCAAATTTTCCTCCCATTTTTGATATTCCCTACATATCTCACTTCTAATTTAAAGAGGTATTTTGAATGAAGATAGTGTTTCTACCCATCACGAAAATCTTCCAATACCATATAAAGAATTGGTCAGCCAGCCTAAAGATAACCTAAGCACATGCTGCCTTCCCATTCTGTTTGAGGTTCTCTCGCCTTTCAAGGAGATAGAGTGAAAATCCAAAATGCTAACTACTGGGAGTGGAGGCATCTTCTGCTCCTGACTGGGACTGGTGAGGAGGGGCACAAGGTGGAGGAATGTGGGGAAACACCGATCAAAAGCACATCATCAAATAGCATAGAATATTTGCTGAACCTATTTGTATTGGGAAAATAGCTGGAGGGCTGATGTATCATAATTCCCCAGAGATAAAGGTTCTCTGAAACGTCACTGGAGCACTAATGGGGTTAATGGGCAGAAAACACTTCTTTGAGGTTTCACCCTGTCCTGATTTATCCAAAGCTATTTCTTCATTAGCCAAATACCCTCTGCAATGTATGCTGTTCCATTATTTCTTTTTGTTCTATGAGTATTTATTAAAATTTGACTTTTTGGTTCTCCTTACATTCTAGAATTCTTTCTGACTCTGAGAATCAATGTTGAAACTCAGTTAAACATAAATTATCAATATAAGACATGGGAGATATGGAAGTGCTAACTCTCATTCACCCACTACTGGTGAAAAGACATTATTTTGATGCAACATTTTTCTGTTTCTTAAAGACACTGTGTGCTAGAAACCTTTACAAATACTTGACCTTCAGGTTGATGACAACACACACACACATACACATACACCTGGACTCTGTCCAAAAGTTATTTGAAAGATAGCACTCATTCAACACACATTCATTTATCTTAAATAGAAAAGAATCATCTAACACTCCATCTCCTCATTAATACTCTCCAAATCCAGGTTGTGCTAATCGTCATCATGTCATTTCTGCAGTTGGTGAGGTTGAAATATCCAGGGTTTGTAAGTGACCAGCATCTCAGAGCAAGGCAGTGAGAAAATTTTGATTCAGATGCAAAATCTTTGTTTAGTCTCCATTGCTTAGCTCACTGAGCAACCCTCCAACATTAATACTTGAGAAGCTTCAGTTACCTGTGCCCAGAGCAGCCTGAGGGGGGGAAAGGGGAGGAGAGAAAGCAGATACAGTAGTAGGTCCATTGCTTTTGGTAGTGCAGCGACAAATTGGAGAGTCTCTCCTCAGCAAATCACCTCAAGAAGGGAATGCCTTGTTAAAAACAGCTTCTTATCATTGAATCTGTACCATTTTTCACAATTTGGCTAAAAAAGTAAAGGTTTACATTTGATTTATTTGCAATTGCCAGAAGTATGAGTAGTCTGTTTGAACCACTCAGCAGAAATCTGAGACTCAGAGAGTCAAGCCATGTTTCTATAAGTCTCTCCCAATTCCATAAACTATGGAACTCTATTAAAATGCTATCATATGCAGAATTAGTTCTCAATTGAATTGAAATGATTTTCTTCAAATCATTACACTGATTATTAAAATGATAAAAGTATTATCTTAAAATATAACCAATAGTTTACACAATCAGAAAATGCTCACTGAATGATGAAAAGGCATACCCTTTAGCTTCCCAGTTACAGTAATAATGCCACCACTAATTATTGAGCATTTACACTGTGTATGCTTCCCCTCACTTATTCCTCAATCACCTAGTGAAATTGGTATTATTAATTACATATTTCTGATGATAAAAGTGCTGTCAATGCAGTAACTTGCTCAAGATTACATACTACCGTGTTCCCCCTAAAATAATACATCCTCCAAAAATAAGACCTAGCGCATGGAAAGATAAGACATCCCCTGAAAATAAGACCTAGCACAACTTTGGGAGAAAAAATTAATCTAAGACACTGTCTTATTTTCGAGAAAACAGGGTAGTAAGTGGTGGGATTAGGACTTAAACCAGGTTTGTTTGACTCCAAGTCTCTGCTTCTAAACACTACTTGGTATTCCCTCATTCTCCCCTGTGACCTTCCTCTGAGACATGAAGATAATTTTTTAATTACATGCAGACAAATCATAGTTGCAGTTGGTAAGCCAAAAAAAAAGTGGTTAATAGGTGCAAATGGGTGTGCACATAGACAGGTAGAAACAATGAGAATTTTTCTTGATTAACCTATAATTAGTACTAGGACTTTAGATTTGGAATGGACCTTAGAGATCATCAGGTTCAACTCTCATTTTATAGATAAGAACAGAAACACCAAAATGTGAAGGGCTTTGTCCTGGGTAACAAAACCAGATCTATGTATTAGAGATTTCTACTTTTTCTACAACTCTGATTATTTCACCAAACGAATCTGTCAGCATTCCCTTATATTCCACACAACCAGGCACTCTGAGACACAGCAATCAGAAGGCAGTGATGTTTAATAAAGCACCAACTTGGGTGACAAACAACAGGATCTCACGAATTCTGGAATGGAGACTCTGCGGAGGAGGCAGGCCTTGCAGGCAAGTAGGACTCAAATAAACAAAGAGAGGGAAGAGGGATGGTTCAGACCCAGGGAATAGAAGGAGAAGCTGAGTAGCTTGGTCAAATGTGCATGGCAGTAGACAACTTAGCTTTTCAATTACTCAAACAAACCTAAAGACAAAGCTGCTGTACTTTTGATGTCTGCTACACACAGTGATATAAATATCTTACTACAGCTGCATACAGGCCTGAGCCTGAGAAGCCAGCCTTGCCTGCAGGTGGCTCCAGTTATGCTTTAGATCAGCCATTAACAGCTTTGCTTTGTACTAGGGCCATGACCCTGACAAGCCATCATCATCACTGGAATGAATGCCTTTGAGGCCAAGAGAAATGCACAGAGCCGCCAGAGTCATTGCAACATCGATCTGAAATCCAGGGGGAGTGGGGAGAAGGGCCTGACTCAGCGATGGTGAACTCACTTGCCAAACTCTTCTGGCACCTGGACCAAACTTGAAGACATTTCTGGATCCCATTTTTCTATAAACCTTCACCACAAGCTGAAAGCCATTTTCCTTTCCTTCTTAGAAAACAGAAAAGGCTATGCATAATGCCTCCTCCCATCAGGAGGTAATAAATAAAGGGACCAGCCTGGGTATGAGGCAGTGCGGAAGAAGCACTATGGATTACAGAAAGGAGCATGGGTCGCAGAGTCCAGAGACTTATGTCCCCTCAGCCATAATATTGCATATGAACTTGGCATGTTGCTTGAACCATTACAGCCTCAGTCTCTTTATCTTTAGTGAGCAACTCATACTAGTTACCTCACAAAGCTGTCATGAGGTTCAAATAACATGAGAAAATTACCTAAATTCTAAAGAATTATGCAAATTTCGATGGTCATATCTTTAGGTAAGAAAGGTATCTCCCATGAGTTTTCCAGAGGCATGGGCAAATACGGGACAGAAATTATTCCAGTTCAAAGAAAAATGCTGAAGAAGGCCACTTGCTTCGTGTAGATTCTCAGTGGTCAACAAAGACAATGACAGCCATTTCATCTCGGCAAAGTATTGTGTTTACATGCAGCAAGGACAGCAACTCTGGGAATAGCAAAACCACTACTACTACTAAGTTACCCTTGGGGAAGCCCTCCAATGGGCCAGGCAGTGTGCTAGGGGTTCTATATTCATCATCTCTAATTCTCCTTGTAAGGAAGGCAATTTCTCCCTTTCCAGTCCTCTATTACTCTGTTATTAATTAAGGGCACTTACATCCCTCTTTCCATCCCATTTCTATGTCTCCTATAGATGAGTAGCTGTTCTAATTAGCTATGTCCAGGGATATTCAATGGGCAGGGTTAGTGTACATCAAGAGCATGTCCTCCTTATCCACTCATTCATTTTTTCAATTTCTTTATTGATTGAGGTATTACATGTGTCCCTATCCCTTCATTTCCCCTCCCACCCCACCCAGACTCATGCCCTCACCCCCCTGGTATCTGTGTCCATTGGTTAGCCTTATATGCATGCATACAAGTCCTTTGGTTGATCTCTCCCCCTTACCCCCACCCTCCCCTACCTTCCCTCTGAGGTTTGATAGTTTGATTGATGCTTCTCTGTCTCTGGATCTGTTTTTGTTCATCAGTTTATGTTGACTCATTCATTTTTATGGATGCTAAAGAAAGGACCATACTCCCTGTGAACTTTCCTTGTTCATTTCCTCCAACTCTTCCATTCCCAGCTTCCATGTAGAAAGCAACAAACTGAGTAGGGGCTGGTTCCTCAACAGAGGTGAAATTCTTACCCTCCCCCGCTCCCCCACCCCCGGACAAATGGGCTGGGATCTGCTGCTCAGAGCCAGCTGTCTGGACTCAGTGGGAAGACACAGGGTCCTCAATGGGAGGAGGGTGATGATTAGGTGCTGGCTGAGCACTTCCAGAAAGCGGTCATGTCTCTCACTTGGTAGTCCTCTTGAAAGAGCCTAGGAAGGGGGAAAGGTAAATGGAAGGATTTGAACCAAAACTGAACCCCTGAACTGATAACACTCACAGCAAACCAGCAAAATAGGCATTTTATAGATGAGAAGATTTGGGCTTACTGTTAAATAAACTGATGTCCATACCTTACAAGCTCATAGGAAACACAAAATTTCATCAAACATCTAAACAAATAGAAAACAAGTACCAAAGTCTGCGATAGCAGTTCTAAGTGCCACACAAGGTCAGGGTGTATGTACTGAATGCCTCTGCTTCCAAACCTCACTCCTTCAAAGCAAAACAAAAATCAAAATCCCCAAACCACTTCCACCCCAAGTCACCAATGAGATAAAGGGGCTGGAAAAGTTTCATGTATAACCTCCAGCTTGGCTTTCTTTTGTCTGGGCTCAAAAGCCAGTCATGCTAGGGGCCAGAGCATACCATTGTCTGCCAAACAGCATCCTGGCACATCTCCACTCGCACCTCCATTCCCCAGCATGGAGCACTTTGGCACTGCCCCAGAAGTGCAAGTGACTTCTGTAAGACAAGAAAGTAGGCCATGATCTCCATCATTTTTCACTGCTTGAGGTTCCTGTTCTTTCTGGATTCATTTGCCTCTTGGAGGCACCTGATTTGCAGGGAAATGGCATTTGAATTGCAGGAAGAGTTGACAAGCTGAGCAGCAGCACTGGCCTTCAGGCCAGCCATCAGCAAAGTGCTGAAGCAGGTCAGTGAGGCTGATCTTTGGGTCCCTCACACCAATCCTTGCATCCCCTCCTCTGCCCTCAGCCCAGCTCCCAACAAATCCCTACAAACAAGTAAGGTAACATTCAATGTTCTCATCTCTTCACTCCCAAAGGGCCATTTCACCTTCCGCCATACCGACACATCCTTTAGCAAGGGTTTACCAACAGAATAAGCTGTACTGATAATTATTATCTCCCCCTGTCATTCCTCTATTTATCAAAGATAGCTGGCTACTAATCAGAGCATCTAATCAGCAGGGAAAAATTAGAGCTACCATACCAAGTTGATCTCTTTCAACTAAGAGCAAAGAACCTTGACATTTTAGTTACTCTTTATTGCTTCGTCTTGAACAAATGGGCAGTTTCCATTAGATGTTTTGAAATATTAAAAAGAGCTCTCTGGCCACCACTATGCCTTTTATGAGGCATTGAAGTGGGGAACTCCAGGTTGGAAATTACCATGATAATGGTTCATAGCATTTTTTTAGAGGCATTTGTAATTTCTTAAATTTCAAATATACTTTAAGACAAAGTATTAAATCTCATGAAATAAGATTATAGGAAGCAAAAGTTTAAATATTGGGGATCAGGAAGGCTGAAGCAGAGACTCCCTAATGGCCCCACTCTGCCCAAGCTAAGGGATGCTCTGGGGATGCAGTAAGGTGGATATGTGGTCCACCCGGAGGAGAAGAAGCAGGAGAGAGGAAACAGGCACATGTCAGAACCACCATGGTCATCCACTGAGCTCTCACCATGTGTCAGGCACTGTGCTAAGCCACAGACTGTGCCCTCCACGAGTTGTGGCTACAGCACGCTCTTCCCTTTAGAAGAAAAAGCAAAAAGTATCACTCCTGACAACCTACCACTGGAGAGCATGAAGAAAGCATTATGGAGACCACATTAGAGCCACAGCCACACCCAGCAGAAATCTAAGGAGTGTATGGAACAGGAGCTCACTACTTCCTTAAACTTAGGGTCCAAGCAGAAAGATCCAGAACAGGAGCAAAGAAGGGCAAATGCTAAAAGAAGAATCTTCCCTAATGCCTAGCACCTAACAGATGCTCAAAAACAGATTTATTGAACAAATAAATGGACAGAATAGGACTCTTGTTTTAATTTTATGTGAGCTAATTCCAAAGAAAATAGCCACTTATCTGCAATAAGCTATTTATTTTTTTCAATTTTTTTTATTTTTATCTGTTATGAATCCACATAATTTAAGGAATCAAATAATTCTAAAAGGTTCATTACAATCAATCAATCAATCAATCAAATCTACATTTCTCTTCCTTATCCCCCATTTCTCCCTTCCTAACAAAAACCTCTTTTAGTTGTTTCTTTAGGTATTTCATTCCATATTTTAAAATAATATGCTTATATAGCTTCTTGCTGATTTTTAACTTTTTTTCTCACTATGGTAAGTGAAGATTTATTTAACACTTTTAACTCACATATCCTCAATATCTATATCATAATTTAATTTAGATCAAAATCCTATGTCCTCATCACAATGACATTCTATTGCCGCTCTCCTATATTGGATCCCTTGTTTCCTGAATTGCATGTTTTTCTTGGTTTCCTTCTTCCTATGGTAAAGAAATTCCTCCAATAGCTTCATAAAAGCAGGTGCATAAAAGCAAAGTGATTTGGTTTTTGTTGTTGTGGCTGTTTTGTGTGTGTGTGTGTGTGTGTGTGAGAGAGAGAGAGAGAGAGAGAGAGAATGTGTGTGTGTGTGTGTGTGTGTGTGTGAATGTGTGTGTGTGATATTTTTTTTTCAGGGAGGGGGGTGGTTGTTGGAACTTTTACAGACCTGAAGATATCTTTGTTCTAACTTCTTGCCTGAGTGATAGTTTGGACGGATATGAAATTCTCAACTGGAAATCATGTTCCTTCAGAATTTTGAGGGCATTGGTCCATTGTCTTCTAGCTTCCCATGTTAAAACACCTGAGACCAAGCTGATTACAGATTCTTTGTAATATGTGTGTGTGTGTTTTTTTTCTTTCTAGAAACTTGTAAAATCATCCAATTGTCTCCATTGTTCTGAAATTTCATAATAATGTACCCTTGGTATAGGCCTTTCTTACCCATTTGTGTGCACTAAATGAGCTTTTTCAAACTGGAAACAAATAGTGCCTAGTGTTACGAATTGTACCAGAGTTATTTCTGATTATTTCTTCCCCATTGTTTTTTCATTTTTCTTTTCCTGGAACTCCTAATATTCAAATGTTGGACTTATACTGGTCTAACTGTCATACTTTTTTCTAATACCCTTCTGCAATTTTGCCCCCAACTTTCCTAAAGATTCATCAGTTTTGTTTTTCAACCATTCAGAGCCCTCAGCTATCACTTTTTTTTTTTCAATAGTTCTTTTTTGTTTCCTTGAATGTTCCCTTTATATAGAAATCAACTTCTGTTTCAGGGATGTAGTATCTTCTCATATTCTCCAAAAACAGAAAAGAATGGTGGTGGTGGTATATTTTAGTTTTGTTTTCTTCACCTTGCATGTTCCATTTTAAATATGTACCCTTTGCTTGTTTGCTTTGGTTTCTATTTTAATTTTAAGGGGCTTCCTCAAATATTTAGGTATCCTTAATTGACTAATCATATTTTAAAGTGAAACAACAACAACAAAAACCAAACCAAAAAAAAAAAAAAAAAAGAACATTCTGAGCAGTAGGTGGGACTTGTCAAGTCGGCTTCCCATAGAGATCTATGGCTGGATTGTTCTGTTTGGTAGATCATGGTGTATCTTCAGTGCTTTCTTTCTTAGGTTAGTCTATTCTGCATGAATGATGTTCAAATCTGCTGCCTAGAGAGATAGGCCTACCAGCCAGCACTGTGAGATCCATGTGGGGAGATAGTGCAGAGGTCTCAGTCCCTGTATTCACTCCTAGTGTCCTCCTTAATGTGCCAGCCTGCCCCACTCCAGAGAGCTTCTATTTCACCCTCAGTAGAGAACAACCTTCCAGTCTTCAACTGAAAGGGAGAAAGTATTGGCTGCTAGCATTAGAGTAGGAATCTGGGATCTAAATATATTTTAAACACACTTTGACCAAATTCTCCAGTTTTTTAGTCCCATTTTCACCACCACTTCCAAACATGTCTGATACCGCTAATTCCCAAATTTGGGGGAGGGGGTTTTTGAGCTGCAAGTTTAATTGTCTCAATTTTCCCCATTGAAGTTTAGGATTCAGCAAACTGTATATGCAAAGTCAGTTACTATTTGTCCATCTGCTTTCCAGCTTTCAAACTACCTTTGCTGTCTTTCCCTGTGCCACTGGGTTACGTGGAGTCAGGGCCTCTCAAGTGAGTTCAGGATTCAACTCCAACCTTAAGCAATCACTATGGCCAAGGAAGGCACAACTTCTTTGGGGGTAAAATGGACATTAAAACTGCTTTAAAAGAGGTGCTAAAGAATGCCCTTGTCCATCACCACCAGCTTCTGAAATTTGTGTGTGCCATACAACTGTGATGAGTCTATGTAGAAAAACCTGGTAGAAAAACTGTGTACTGAACACCTGATTAATTTAATTGAGGTGGGACATAACCGAAAACAAGAGGAACAGCTAGGCCTCTAGAAAGACCTGTAAAGCAGTGGGTTGAAGTTGCATGTTTAAGAACCAAGGCAAATACTCTCAGGCTAAATATGTCATCCAAAAATATTTCAAATGCAAAAAATGGACAAATAAAAACTAAACCGTGTGTGTGTGTGTGTGTGTGTGTGTGTGTGTGTGTGGTTGCTGCTGTCTTCTTTTCCATTTATTTTTGTCTTTATGGTTTATGCATATGTTAAAGACTCTTTTAACCATCATTTTAGTGTGGTTTTGGAAGAGAGCATTCAATCTGCCATATTTATCTGCAATTTCTAAACTGCTATAGGTGTGTTTTTTCTGATTTCCACATCATTATTCTGCTTTTGTAAAATACAGTATACATTCAGAAAAATGCATAAAACATATATTTTACAAATTAATGGATAATTACAAAGCAAACTCCCATGTATCTACCATCCAGATCAAGAACCATATACTGCTAGCACCCAGAAGCCCTTTCCCATATGTCCCTCCCACATCATGCCTCATCCCTCCTCCCCAGTCAACATCACCTTCTAAACCTTTGCTATAACCATATCCTGACTTTTCTTTACGTTTTTTTAAATATATTTTATTGATTTTTTTACAGAGACAAAGAGAGAGGGATAGAGAGCTAGAAACATCAATGAGAATCATTGATCAGCTGCCTCCTGCACGCCCCCCACTGGGGATGTGCCCACAACCAGGTACATGCCCTTGACCGAAATCGAACCTGGGACCTTTCAGTCCGCAGGCTGACACTCTATCCACTGAGCCAAACCCGTTTCGGCCTCTTTATGGTTTTACCTTATGTATATGCACCTTAAAAGATTGTTTTGTTTCACCTGGCTTTAGCCTTACATGAATGAAATTCTATCAAACATACTATTTTGATTGCTTCTTTCACTCAATCTGTTTTTCAGATCCATTTTTGTTATGTCTAGGCTATTGAATTTTTTCTTCATCTTTACCCTTTATTGAAAAACACTTTATAACATTAATGGTAAAAATGAGAGGTGTTAAGGAGTTGTGGAGAAAGAGGAGTTAATAATTTCTCAAATATTAATGTTCAGACTATTTCTCTCTTAAAAGACATAATTAGACTTTTCAAAGCAGGTATAAAGTTCCCCTAAAATGGCTTTTCAGGAATGTCTGGTTCATCCTCCCACCCCTGGGTAGGTGAAAATTAGTCTATGTGCCCTTATTTTAATTGGGAGACACCTGGTTTTGACTTGGTAATGTTTTCTCAGAGTTGGTCAGTATCTTCTCTCAGCAATCCAATATTTCAATAGTGCTTTTCAATCAGGAGACATGAATCTCTATGACTAACATTTATATGAGGAAAATAAACAGAAATTCCTTGACAAGTATAATAATCCAGTTATTTTAGTCAGTTTTAAGAAGGCCAAAAAATGGTAACAAAATGGCAATTAAAACTCATTAAGAATAGAATTTTTTAAATCTCCTTAAAGATCCTTTAGAATAATCCTATTTTTTCAGATAAGAAAATTGAAACCCAAGTGAAATAAAATTATTTAAGTTGCAAAGCTTGTTAGCCTTTTCAGCTTTCTAAGCTACAGTGTCTTCATCTGTGGAGGTGCTGTACTTCATGATCGCTAAGGCCTATTGTCCACAGGTGAATCAATCCCACACCAAGGGACCTGCCAACAGAGAAAACTATCTTGATGCTCTATGTCCTCCTGCAAAATGAGGCCCTTCACACATCAAGGGTGTGAGTGTGTGTGTGTGTGTGTGTGTGTGTGTGTGTGCGCGCGCGCGCACACGCGCGCGCTTAAGCAATTGCAAGCAAAGTGAATTATGTCTGCATTAGGAGCATCTTGCCCTAGCTGGCTTGGCTCAGTGGATAGAGCATCAGCCTGAGGACTGAAGGGTCCTGTGTTCAATTCTGGTCAAGGGCACATGTCTGGGTTGTGGGCTTGATCCCCAGTAGGGGACGTGCAGAAGGGAGCCAATCAATGATTCTCCCTCATCATTGATGTTTCTATCTCTCTTTCCTTTTCCCTTCCTCTCTGAAATAAAGATATATTTAAAAAAGAAAAAATGAGCTTCTTCCCACAATGACATAAAATTCACCAGCCCAAAGATCTTTCATTGCCCACATAACTCAATAAACAGGGAGATCACACCTACACCACAGGTCGGCAGGATGGGCTTCTTTTGTAACACAGAGCTGCCTCAGGAAACAAGTCTGGGGAACCCCCACTTTGGGGTCAACATAAATACAGTCATCATGAAACACCCACCTGCCCTCTGTCCTGCTGGAGCTTCAGTCTCACTGGCAAGCCAAGGTTGACACCTGAAACTGTGAGAAAACAGTAGAACGCAGTGTGCTAAATTCTGATCAGACGGTCTATGCCTTTGGATTGAGAGAAGGAAGGACATAGCCTGGGTAGAAATCCTAAGAGGATTTAGTTTCTGCCCATAGAGAAAATTCCTTGGTGAGCCCACAATGACTTCTATCCTAGGGTCCTTTATTCTCTTCTAAGCAGTTCCCACAGCATTGGAGCTGCAGTCAGAAATACCATGGACTCCAAACTGAAACACAGGACTCCATGCTGGGAAACCTGAGTCCCAATCCTGAGACCTTAACAGGCCCACACCGGCCTCGGCCTCAGTGAGAAGTGTCCCTTCCTCTAGCGCCTCTGTCCCTATTTCTAAGTGGGCACCAAGATGCTGAATTCAGCCAGCCATGACCGTGTGAGTGAGCTGGGGGGCAAGAAGCTCTAGTGTTCATAGGAAGGAAGGAGCTCCATACATCTGAGGTGGTGTCCTTTAGACAATACAACAGATTTGGTTTTCTGAAAGATACCTTCTGTCTCACTGCCAGACCACCCTGAGTCTCAGAATGACCTTTCCAAGCCTATCAGCCCTCCCTGGCCAATCTCAGCAACACATGGCTGCAGTGGGATGTAAGTTTCTCCGTTTTCTAAGAAGCCTATCACTGGAGGGAATTAACAAAACCTCCTTTTGTCAGGAAAAAAAACAAGATTTTTAAATAGAGAGCCTAACGAGAAAAAAAAAATCCTCTCTGAAGGCATACTGTAGAATTTCACATAGGAAATGCCCTGGTCAGAGAAGAGGCCTCAAGAGTACCACTGGGGAGAAAGATGAAATTTTACATTTTTCTTGAATTTGGAAGAACTTCTGCCCAGTATTTTGGGAGTTAGAGAACAGAGTGGGGGCAAGGGAAAATAAACGTGTAAGCTGAAAGTATAATTATAGCAGCAGAGCTTGGAGGGATTCTGTGATCATTTGGCTTTTCTGAGATAGGTAATATTTAATATTTTGCCAAGTACACCCCTACTGTCTTATTCATGATTTATGATTCATGCCAGTGTGCCTCTAAATGAAGAAGGCAAACACCATTCTCTTCATCTCCCAGTAAGGAAAATTAAAAGATGAAATGATGAAAAATTATCATAGGGCTGCCATGTCCAACTGGAGGAAAATGGCAGAAATACAGTTTGGAGTCTATATTCCCAATAAGCACAGTCCTGGGTTCCTTCCCACCAGAAAGAAATTCATCTCTCTCGCTCTCTCCACCTTAGCCAAAAGTGCCTCCAGCCACAGAAAGACAAATGCTGTACAATTCCACTTCTACAAAGTACCTGCAATAATCATATCAGAAAGACAGAAAGTAGGATGGTGGTTGTCAGGCCTAAAGGAATGGGTTGGGGGGAGAGGGGGAGATGGAAAGTTAGTGTTTATTGCTTACAAAGTCTTAATTTGAAAAAATGAAAAAGTTCTGGAGATGGGTGGTGATGATGGCTGCACAATGTGGTGAATGTACTTACTGCCACTGAATGTATCGCATGTACTTTAAATGATTAAAATGGTAAATTCTGTTGTGTGTGTTTTACCTCAATTAAAAAAGAAGGCTCCATCCTAAAATAGATGGAGTTATGCAAATAGAATGCTCACATATGAGGGTGCTATCATTAGTCTCAAGAAGAAGGGCCAGTTCTTCAGACAAGTTACAAAAGGCTACTTCAGGACAAAGAGACACAGGCGGGATTAAAGGGGGGAACCAAGTACTCCACTGACTCATTGGACACTAGCATTCATTACTGGGTAAGATCAGAAATGAGGCTCTCTCCTAGCCTTCCTCTGCCATGCTGATCATGATGGGCAGCCGAATGCTTCAAACTGCTTTTGCTGAAACTAACTTAACTCCCTGAACCTTCACCTATCACCTAATATTAATTGTCTGCCACCACTTCCAATCAAAGGTGGATAGTAGTCCCAGTATTACCCAGTACAAAGGGTTGCAATCTTCCCCAGAAAACACACCAGCCTCTCTGAGATGGGAACTAGGAAGGGAAGAACAGAAACAATGGCTTCCACATTCTGGTTCTGAATCTTGCCTTTTTCATGGCACTTCAACTTGACCGTCTTCTATAACTGCTATCTTAAGTTTTATTCAGACTACCAATAAAGAAGGTATAACTTAAAATATAAATTAATTTGTAGTTTTCAGAGACTAAAATAACAGAAATGACACATAGGAGTCATTACCACCTCCCACATGGAAGTCCAGTCCAGGTTGCTGTGAGGGCTCTCCTCCGCCAGCCGTCCACAGTGCAGGCACCTTCTGCATGTGTGCGCCGCCCTCCCTTGGGTGTTACTTTGGTCAGCATGATCTGATATGGCTCAGTACTGTGACTGCATTCATGCCAGCATCAAGGAGGGGAGGGGAAAGAGTGGGCATACCTTTCCCTTTAAAAGCAAAACCTGAAAGCTACACACACACACACACACACACTTATGCTTACATTCCATTGGCTAAAACTTAGTCCCACAGCCTCACTAACCACAGGCAGGCTCCAAACTGCAGCTCCTTGTTCCAGAAAGTCATGAACCCAGCTGAAAATTATATTACTATAAAAGATAGAGAGAAAAGATATGGGTGAATACAAATCCTTTAAAAAAAAAAAAAATCCTCACTTAAGGTCATGTGTTTGTGTGTGTGTGTGTGTGTGTGTGTGTGTGTGTGGGTTTTGTTTTGGGTTTGTTTTTTTATTAATTTGAGAGAGAGAAAGAGTGAGAGAGAAACATCATTGTGAGAGATGGGATCAAACCCACAGCTTAGGTATGTGTCCTGAATGGAAATCGAAGCCACAGCCTTTTGGTGTATAGGACAGCATTCTAGACAACCGCACCATCCGGCCAGGGCTACGGGTCCTTTTTTGTCACTAATGGTGCTGTGTCCTGTTTTGTATGAATAACCCCAACCATAATATGCATACCCTAATGTGGTCAATTGTGATGTGGCTGACTGTCCATCAGCTGTTATCCTCAAGCTAACTGACCAGGGTTATCAATGAAAGATTGGGTTCCAAACATCTCTAGTTGAAACATGCCCTAGAAACATGAGAGTTTAAAATCTGCCCACACAGTCATCCACTGGTTGCCACACCACTGCTAGTAGTTCAGATCTGTCTGAGGCGTGCTATGTCCTGGGGCAGTGTAGGCTCAGGATATACTAGCAGGTAACAGCTATTGAAATGGACCTCTGCACAATCTTTGGCTCATCCACTCATGTATCAGAGGGGATTCCTGAGGGTCCACTGGACTGTGTATTTGAAAATTGAGGAAAACAAGCTTAATATGTCTCCCCAAGTGGCCTAGTGTCATAGTTATTTTTCTGTAGCAATGTCATCATGATGGAGACCAACACGAGGCATAAACCTCCCTTCTCCATCAACACAAAACCATTTCTGCAAACATGGCTCTGCGCCCAGCTTCACAACACGTTCTATGACAAGTGCTTGTTCTCTGGCTGGGAGGTATTGAGCCTCCTGGCCAGATCCCTTGGCCTGGACACTGAAAGGCGTGTGATAGGGACAGAGTCCAAAGCCAGTGAGCCTTATGCGGAGTCGCTCCTGAAAAGGAAAAGATGATTGTGAGTCCTGCTATCCAAACCTTTGCAAATGCCTTATAAACGATGAGCACAGCTTTAAGTCTATAAAATGGGTCTTCCGTCAGACACCCACCCCTGCTATCCCAAACTCCTTTCTATCTAACAACTGTGAGCGAGCAGAGTATACAAATAACACTGGCTATGAAAAAAGGTGGCTTCACTCTTATTTAGACGTGAGAAAAAAATCTTACTTAGTCTCAGTTTCCTCACGTTGTAAAGTCAGGATTAAATTAACTGATCTTCAAGTTTTCTTTTAGCTTCAATGAGCCATAAACCTTGATTTCTCCAATAGCTACGTTTAGTTGTATCTACAGGAATCCCATATCACTTGTAGAGGCTGTTGTGAATAATGGACATGAGTTCAGTGGAACTGAATGAAATCTATGACTATCATGCACACTTCTCACAATTGTCAGAGACAGAGCAACAGTGAGCTCAGCCATAAGAGCCCAGCAACACAAGGAAACCACATGAGACACAAGCCACGGGCTGCTTCAGGCCCTTGGCACCTGACATGGATAACATTAACACTGTGTTTCCCACATTATCTTCCTAAGAGACATACCCACAGTGCATTGAAAGGGATTGCTATTAGATAAGGAAAATAGGAAAGATAGAGACAGATTGCCTTTGAGAGGAGAGAAGCAGAGGAAACTGAAAAATCACACTTGCGGGTTACATTTTAATTCTGTGTCATTGTCTTCAACACATCAATGTAAGTAAGTATCCCTACATACCAACCCATACACATTTTTCACCAAACGCCCTTCTTGTCATCAAAACTCACAGAGGGAATGAGTTGGCCTCACTATTTTAAAGCCTTGCTTTCAGAGGGGAGGGAACGCACTGCTGTCACCCTCTTTGGGAGTTCTGAGAGCAGGCACCGTGATAGAACAGGTGCTTCTTCCTCGCTGGTGGGCATTCCTCAATGCCCTCTGCTCTGTTCCCAGGAGGGGGGCAGTAAGGTGGGAGGCTACCTTGCTCCTTTGCATTCTGTTGGTCAGTCATGCAGTGGTTCTTCTAGAGACCAAGGCCAAGACCTTCCTTATTCCATCTGGACCCTAACTCATCTCAACCTGCATACCCAAGTCAGCCAGACCTGGTACTAAGTGCCAGCTTCTTGGCAGTATAGAGTGGCCCTGGGCTAATGCAGAGGCACTGGCCCCTTTATGGGGGCTGTTCCTCTCACCATCCAGACTCTGTCATAGCTCAGCTCTCTGTTGCTCATTCTCCTGCTGGATCCCTGGCTTCTGCCATGTGATCTCTGTGCCCAATACCTCATCACCAGTTGTCGTATCCTCGATCTTTATCCTTGCTTCCTGCTGACTGCCCAGTTGTGACTCATAAAGCCAGTCTGGTTCCCTAAACTCTGCCTGCGATTCAGACTGCCCAGGCATTGGCTGTACCCCAGGCCCAGCCTCTCAGCTTTCCCAGCAGCCTGCTTTGGGATTTGCCCAGGCTGGACCCACATATGCCCTCTGAGTGTGGGGTTTCCTTATTTGGGAATTGGTTCTCCTTAGTCCGGGTCCACTTGCTGCCCTCAGCTGACACAAACCTCTCTCCCTGAACTTAAGGCCAGCATCTCTTACTCAAGGGCAATCCTGAACCAAAAAACCCTTTGGTATGGCAGACAGTTAATCAATAGTCAGGAAAATTAACATATAGTTGAAGACCAGAAAAGACAGTAGCCTTCTCTCTACCACTATAAGAATTCCTACTGCTGGGATTTTCCTAGACTCCTGCTTTCCAAAGCACCATTAATAGAGATAGTTCTTACAACTAAAATATTAAATGGGCCCTGGGCTTTTTAATGAGCCTAAAAGAAGAGACTATGACATTTCCCATGATATCTTGTCAGGTCTGTCTCTCTTTCCTTTGGCTTTGAGCCTGGAATGGATAAAAACTCAGCCTGATCCTTCATAGAGGCCTGGCACTAGTCTCAACATATGCACTTATCTGAGCATTTCCAAAGGGTCACAAGAACAAAGAAGAAAATCCCAAGACTAGTCAAAGCTGCCCTTTCTTCCTCAGCCTCAGATGTTTAAATGCCCTTTGTGAGTTCTCAGCCCCAGCAAACTCGTCAGTTTCCTTACTAATTCCACATAAGCCCCAAATGGCATCTTGAAAGATTTCTTTTGCTGCTCAGGTGACCATAAGCCTACATCTTCCCAGAGGCAAAACATCCTTACCCAGATGACTCTGGAAAAATCAAATCCTGTGTGAAATCTCTACTAAAAAACTATAAAAAAAAAAAATTTCAGGGTTGATCCAAACAGGATGCAAAACATGAGTCCCATGGACACCCACCACCTGCCCACAGGATGGCTTCTAGTAGTGTGCACACGGGGAAGCACATGTCCAGGCCCGCCTCCAACCACTCGCTCAGTCCTGTGGTCTCTGACACCAGGCCCTCCCCTCTCCTCCGGGCCCCTATGACACCATATCTGGGGTAGACATACTTGCCAACATTTAGTACCTTGGAAAGAACAAGTGCTTAGAGTTACACGGAACTGGGCTCAAACCCTAGCCCTCATTTTCTAGCTGTGTGACCTTAGCTAGGTTACCTTGACTCTAAACTTGCCCTCTCATTTGCAAACAACAGCTGAAGACTCTAGAACTGCAGAATTGTTATAAAGGCTGAAGTTCCTGGCACAGGGCACATGCTCTAGAATTATCTAATAATCATTATTAGTATGATTAAAGGTGAATGGCAGCTAAATAGGAAATGTGAACCAGAACTCCTGGAATATAGTGCATTCCCAAATACCAGGAGCTATGGCCTGGCCATGGAAAGAGTTTGATTAAATAGACAAATGTGGAAGGAGACAATAACGTGGAATCTTTAAATAGTGGCTGGAAGACAGGTTAAGATAGATACTCCCTTGCCCATAAGTGGGATCAATATCTCCATGGCAGGTCTTTTCAATGCAGTCTTTTAATATGAAAAGTAGAGTCAGCATTTCCAAAGAGAACTGTCAGGAGGGGGGAGTTTATTTCACCGAAGATTTATGAGAAATTTCTGTGTTTGTGTAGATGATTGGTTTGCTGCAGAGTGATATATTTAGGCTTTTCCCCTCCTCCTCTTCTATGCTAAAGTCCCTTCAGAGATTTCTTTATGTCTTTATAATGCTAATTCCTTCAAAAATATTTGAAAGATTTGACAGCTTTTATATGAGTACATGTCTGTATACATATGCACGTGAACATACAAACAATAAAAAGCCCTCAAAGTTGCATAAACATATTCCTGTTTCCAGCATCCTCCTAACTACTACCAGATGCTCTGACAGTGAAGTACTCTCCTCTGGGAACCCACACAGCTGACAGTGGTAATCCAAGGATTATGAATCAAGAATATGCAAACCCAGTGTTAGGGGTAACTTTCTCAAAATGATTCACCTGGGAGAAAGCCTGCTGCCTCTTACCAAAAGAGGTCTCCCAAAAGGTTTCAGAAAGTAGAAAGAGGTCTCCTTTCACTTTATAACCCACATTTCCTCTCTTCCAATTTGATCATAGTATTTGCATGGCTTCCTTTTACATATTATTGTCCTAAGAACATACTTCCTCTCCACTTCCCTTTTCATCCTCCCTGTTCCTCCAGTTAATCCCGAACCTCACTTGGTCTTTTCTCTCTTCATTGCCTCACTGCTCTGCCTTCTCTATCAGTAAAGGAGTTATTAGAAATCATCTAACATGTGTCATAAAGAAGCAACAGGTCCCAGGAAAGTATTTCATAGTGGATCATTTGGTGAAGGCTCAACAGCAGTAACGCTTTGTCCATATTTGGCATTTCACTCCCCAAGGCTGCCTGAGGAAGCTGTCAATAATCCTCACACTATATTAATGTCACACAGAAACTTGCTTTCTGGAAGGGAAAATGGCCTGGCAATAGGAGAATAATTATCAACCCCTGCAGCAAGTTTCTAACATTCTCTTTCCTATGGTTGGCCCCATTTCTTGACATGTAACCTAAAATGCTTAACTCCTTTGCAGCTTCTAAACACTCAACAAGCAAATCTCAACATTTTCAGGTTGCCACCTGTCTCAGTGACTTGTTTGATTTCTCTAAATCCCAGCCTCATCCTTAAAGCACTGAATTGTGTAGATATAGAGATAGGCATAAGGACAGAGATATGCCTTACAGTGAAATGAATTTGCTTTGATAATTGAAGGAGCCGAAGTGTTCTTCAAGGGGACTTGTCTGCTTCTCTCTCAGTCCCCCTCATAGGAGACCCAGGCTCTTCCCTGCTTCCATCCCTCTTCCCCCCCACACACACACATCTAGCCCTTCTTTGGTCATATTAACCCTTAAACATTTACCTTGAATGACTCATGGCCTGAAATATCAAAGGCAAATTACTACAAAACCCCTTCTGTGAAAGGGGTTTTATGCTGATCTTCCTAAGGGGCAGGTAAACAAAATGAAGTATTGAGAGGAGACAGTGTTCTCTTCATGCTTAATGGAAAAACAAATAATCCAATGCTATCAAAAAGAGAAACATGGAATGTCTCTGCAGATGGTTCTGCTTTTGTCTTCATCCCGCCCTTCCTCCTGGTCAAGGTTTCCTGCTTCTCATTCTCCCTTCCAGGTGGCCTCCACCCAGGCTGTGCTCTCCTCTGGCTTTACAGTCTTGGCCCTAGTACTAAAAATTGGTACTGTATATCCTAATTCGCCAACCAAATCGTACTCATTGTCTTTATCTTGTTAATGATAGGTGATTCTGATGTTGATGCTGATAACAGCCACACTCAAACACCACTTTCCAAATGCAACCTTTCCTCAGTGTGACCAGAATCACAGGGAAATTCACAAGCCCCCTCTCAGTTCTCTCAATTGCTAGTACATGATTCTCTAACTGGTTCTTGTCACTGAATCTAATCCTAAACTCCAGGGCAGAACCCGTTCTCTGGTCCCTTCTTGAAGTCCCCATCCCCATCCCCCTGAACTACAAAGGCAAGCTGGATACCCAGTACAGTGACAGAGGGAGGGGTAATGAGAAGGCCTATCTCCTGCACTGTCACCACCCCTGGTGTGAAATTAGGTACTCAATAACAAGAATAACAATACTTTCCATTTGCATAATGTTGCACAATTTTCAAAGAGCTTTAAAACCATTATCTCTAATGAAATAATGCTCCCACAAAAAGCCTGTGAGTTAAGTAGGTATAATTAGCCCCAAGTAACAGATGGAAACTGAGGCTCAGAAAGATTAGGCAACTTGCCCTAGGGCAGAGAGCCAGGTTAGCATGTCTAGTCCCGGGTCAGCACTTTCTCTAAGGCTACAGGGCCTCTCCAGACTCCTGAAAGGCTAGGCCAGAACTGCCAGATAATTCAGCAAGAAAGACAAACACCAGGAAAATACAAGCTTTTCACAAACCCCAGATTAATATAGTGTTTTCCCAACATTCAATAATTGACTGCCCCTTGCCCAGGACCTGGTGCATGGAAGATACTGAATGGATGAGATCTGAATGAGCAAAGGATGAAAAGTAAAAGAATAAGCAAACACGTGTATAAACCTACAACAAGAGATATATTGTCACTAGAAATGTAATCAAGAGTAGGTTTTATATCTAAAGAAGAAAAGCTGATTTCAATTTATAGAATTACAAATGTTCGATATAAAACAGTTCTAACTATAAGCAAAGGTCCACCAGAATAAACACAGAGTTTTATTAGTTAGCTCCAAAAGGCCAAATCCAAGAATCCTACATTGGAGAAAAGGAAAAAACAAAACAAAACAAAAAAAAAACATTTGATTCAGGCAGAAAACCCTCCTGATCCCAAAAGGATAAAATGACTATAACAAAAAAAAATTTTTTTTTCAAAAATAAACAAGCTTTACTAGAAATGGCTAGATACAGAGAGAAAAAGTGACTTTGGCAACCCAGGATTTCAAATCATCCTGTTGACAGCAGGCAGCACTTACAGGCTCAGCATCTTCCCACAGTGAACACACCCTTTAAATGCGGAAACGTTTTTTGGCTGCCGACTGAGTTCCCAGAACAGTCTCCCCAGTGCAGCGCTGCCCTCCAGCCTCTAAGGTGGCAGAGAGCCAGACACTGCTTAAGTCTTTCCCCTGGAATATGCTTCCTTTCCTTCTGGAATCTTCTCCTAGTACCTATGACAGGTATGACCTTGCTTCAAATAACAATCTCTTCCTCCATAGAGATTTATATTTCCTCCTCACACTTCATCCTTTTAATTAAGCAAGTCTCAAGTTTTCTAATCTAGAAACCACTTTAGCACAATGGAAAATTCCACAACCTACCCTAAAATATTTTTAATCCTAATTTAGAAGAAATGGCATCTTTATGATACAGCCCTCCTTTCCATACAATAAAGTGACCATTATTAGTTCCAGCTTTATTTTTCAATAGCTTGAGAAAAATATTAATTGAAAACAAATATAGTCACACCCAAACATAAACATTTTAGAGGCCTATTATACTTGAATAATTAGTAATTTAATTAGATGTGGAATACCTGTCTTCCTTGAATAGAATGATGTCCCAGGAGGACAGGAAATGTGTGTCTTAGCACTGCTATGTCTTATACATAACAGGTGCTCAATCTCTATTGATGAATGAATGCAGATCACCCCAAGAACATTCTCAACTTGAACTTTGAGAACTCATGTTTCTATGTCAAAATTTTACCTCTTGCATGGAATTATATCTCCTATTTTTTACCTGGAATCCCTTCACTCCTACCATGGGCTTAGCCAATTCCTCCAAAATCTTGTAAGCTTCACTCAAGCCCAAGTTCTTCAATTAAGTCCCTTTTGGCCTCTATTAATCATATTACCACTAATCCTACATAGTAACACCTAATTTTTTTGTATCTTAGTTCTGCTTTCTCAATGTTCACACTGAGCCAGCTACAGGAGACAGAGTAAGGCTCAGTTCATCTTTGTTGGATGGAACAACCAACTAGCCTACAGTGGTTATTTTCTTCAAACAGCACTAGAACCAGTTATTATAAGTTTAAAGATACAACTTATAACATACAGATGGCATGTCCCATTGTGGAGGGGAAGAGGAGGGCAAATCCTTGATTTGCCTTCTTTCTGATCAATTACTAAAAATAATTTTTGTTCACTGATTATGCTATCATTTCCTCCCTTTGGAATGTGGACTTTGGTGCTCTCAATAATTTATATTCTGCTGGGCTCATGAGAGGACTTCACGTAACATTAGCATTGGAATTTAGAGATCATCTCATCACCCATCTTACAGATGAGCAAACCAAGGCCAGCCAGCTGAAGCCACTTGCCAAAGCAGAAGAGAGCCCAAGAGCATGAGCTCTGGGCTCTTAGCTGTCTGGTGTAATCACCCAGGCAAGTCATCCACTTTTCTGGCCTGTTTCTCTGTCACAGGGGATAAGAGTGCCTGTACTTCCTACAGGGGTGGAGGACTGAATGAGGTGATGCAAGCAGGGCAGAGCTGTGCATTAGAAGTGCTCGTGCACACTAGGAATCATCGCAATGGCAAGCGGGCAGGTGGTGACTATGCCTGGGCCAGCGCAGGGATCACCCACCTCAGGGCTCACTCCCCACACCTGAGTCATGTGCTAAACTGGCAGCACTTCCCAGCCAAGGGACTAATAGACAGGAGTGGACACCCTGCTAACATTACTTCTCCAAATCTTGGGCTTCTGGTTCATGAGATCCTCACATGGACTGGTGATTAGTTTATGTGAGGCTGACTGCGCCCTCCTGACGGATGAGGGCCAAGTGCACTCCAGACATACAGAAATCAAGGCCATCCAGAGCACTGAGGTCCTTTTCCTCTGAGAGCAAAATGCTGTGAGGGCCAGATGCCCTGGGGCAGCCTGCTGAGTACACTGACAAGCCCAAACCTCTCCAACCCACAGGGCACAGGGGGTTTCACACTTACCCTCATGGAAAGGCCAAAAAGGTTCCCCTTGTGAATCTAGATGGAGAGACGTTGCTAGGTAACTAAGCTGGATCACTGAGACCACACTGCACAGAAATGTCAGGAAAACTGCCTACCGAGGAGCCTGCCTCCCTGTCCTGGAAGCATTCTGACAGGTCCCTGTGACATGTTTCTGTGACTCAGCACCTTCCAGGGCTTTCTTCTCTTGGTAAGACTGACCCAGGCCTGCTGGCAACACATCCATCACTGTTGGGATGCTATTGAACAGGCAGTGACCCTCACCTTTTTCTGTTGACCCCTACCCCTCTTCCAAATACTCCCTGCTCTTTTGGAGGCCTTTGTGAGCTAACAGGACCAGCCACCCCCATGCTTCGCATGAAACACGAACTCCGCAGCGTGGCCTATGGGACCCAGGCCCTGTCCACCTCTCCACTCCTCTCAGTACCTCCTTAGCTCACTCCATGTGCTCTGTCCACACTCACCAGACCTCCAGGGGCTTTGGCATAGGCTCCCTCCATAGGCTCCCTCATAAGCCTTCTAGTGTCCCTCTCATCATCACATATCAGTTCAGGGACCACAACTCACAGAGACCCACCCTCCCACCCAACCACCTTCCCCCAAAATCTCTCATTAGCCTCGCATGCATTTCTCTTTGTAGTGTTGATAGTACTCTGAAATTATTTATTAATTTGCCTCATTGTTTACTGACTGACCTCACAGAAAGTAACCTCCTGGAGGGCAGAACCCTTATCAATTTCTGCACATTCTGTATTTCCAGCCCTAGCCTAGAACACGAAGGCACTCAGGAGTTAAATGGTCTATTGATCAGGCAAAGCACCACAATGTGAAAAATACAAAAGGGCTGAAACCGGTTTGGCTCAATGGATAGAGCGTCGGCTTGGGGACTGAGGGGACCCGGGTTCGATTCTGGTCAAGGGCATGTACCTTAGTTGCGGGCACATCCCCAGTAGGGGGTGTGCAAGAGGCAGCTGATCGATGACTCTCTCTCTCATCGATGTTGCTAGCTCTCTATCTCTCTCCCTTCCTCTCTGTACAAAATCAATAAAATATATTTTAAAAAAATACAAAAGGGTTATCAAAAATGAACAGAGATCAGAGTAGCAAAGACACTACCAAAGGTCATCTCACCAGTGAGGAACAGAGAAGGGTCTGAGATGCAAGGCTCCTGGCTCTTCCTCTGGTGTTTCAGACCAGCGATTGCCAACCTTTCGGACTTCATGGACCACCAGTTGGTGACCGCTGTTTCAGACACACTGCCCCTCTCCAGGACCCCCTCCATGAACAGATTCTCTTACTAGCAAACACACACAGTTATTTAATCAGCAAATATTCACTGAGTGCATTATCTCTTTCAACAACAGGCCTCAAACAGAGTCCACATCAAGTACTGGGAGCCTCTTGTCTACATCCCCAAGAAACTGCCTGCAGCAGTGAACAGACCCCTTACTGGGGGCTCTCGGGATTCCTCTGCCACCCAAGTTGCTGTCCACCAGGCAGCTCTGCTATAACAGGCCGGCAGGAGCCCACCCTGCCCGCACTGCACCGCCAGGCACTCAGCAGACACAGGTTGTGCTCCTATGGCTGGAGGCACTGTGCTGGGTACTGGGCAGACGATGAGCCATGCTCACATGCATCTTACTGCTAGTGAGTTCTCTGGATTGAAATGTGTCTATCAAAAAGGTCTGTTCAAGTCCCAACCCTGTACCTCTAAATGTGCCTCTATTTGGAAAAAGGGTTTTTGCAGATGCCATTGAGTAAAGATGGGTTAGGGACCGCCCCAGTTGCAATGACTGGTGTCCTTAGAAGAGGAGGAAATCGGGACACAGAGAGACAAACATCTGGAGGAGGTGATGGTCAGGTGGGCAGGGGCTGGAGGGATGTATCTGTAGGCGACCACTGCCAGCAACACCAGAAGCTGGGAGAGAGGATGCAACAGACACTGCCTCAGAATGCCCGAGAACTACCCCTGTCGACACCTCGATATGGACTTCTGACCTCCTGACCTGTGAGAGAAAACTCTGTTGCTTTAAGCCACCAAATTTATGGTGATTTGTATGGCAGTTGAACCAAATGAGCACTGTCGAGACACATAGGGGCAAATGGGAGGTCCAAAGGGCTGAGAAGGGATATTTAGAATGCCATGGAAACGTGGAGGGCAGAGAAAGCTTCCTACCAAAAGTGATGCTAATCTGTGCCTGGAGGACGAATAATACTCAGCCAGGAGAACAGATGCATAGCGTTGCTTTCTGGGGATCAGAGAAGGCTTCCAGAGAGCAATAAGGAGGCTGAGACATTGACAACCAGTTGCATTTAGCTGGGCAAAGGGGAAGAAAAGGTGATCCAGAAGGAAACAATGTGGGCAGAAGCCCCAAAGTGAAGGGGCAAAGACCTGCCCAGCCCAGCAATCCCGGAGGGTAAGCACAAGAGGGAAGCAAAGAGAGGCGGTACATGGGTTTTCCACTGCCGCGTGACAAATGAACACAAACTCAATGGCTTGAAGCAAAGCCTTTGTGAGTTCACTGTTGGTCAGAGGCCAGCTGCTATTCACCGTGTGCCAACTTTGGGAATACTCCTCCGGTCGACGGGGAAAGTAGGAGCCACCTCCAGCTGGTGGGGAACTCACCACTGCCTGGGTCATTCTCTCTCTCTTGTTAGCCTGGGGAGGGTGGGACTCAGAGTCGTGTCTTGCCCTTCCATGTCTCTCTCTGTAAGGCCCATTGCATCAACCCTGTCCCACTGCCATGATCCAAACACAACTGCATTTCCCACAGTGTACATACCCAGCTCTCAATTATGATATCCACCCCTGCTGCCTGGCCTCCCCAACACGACCAGTATCTGAGGTCTGTGCTCCCTGGTCCTGTGACAACCTAACCCACCATGAGTCCTACAGCACTACGGTCACATCTGCCAAAGCCCCACCAGCTTTGTCCACGAGGTCTGCTTGTGGACACACCATCCTTCCCGACTCTCAATGTCTGACCCTGATCCTAAGGGCTCAGACACACTGGCAAGAGAGCCTTTCCCAGGCCACATTTTAGCTGCGCCAGAGTTAAACTAGACCGAAGGAAAAAACAACCTGCTCCCTGAACTGGTTGGTTCAAGGCCTTCTCAAAGTCAAGGGCAGGGCAGCTGTTCCCTCGCCTGGCTTTCCCAGGCTCCAGCAGCCCAGCTCAGCTCTCAGCAGCAAGCAGGGTATGGCCACACCACTCAACATCCAGCTCAGAAAGGTCAGGAACTAAATTTGGAGCTTGGATTTTAGTTCTTCTGCATCTCTGTTATCTTGAGAGGAGGTTGAGGGAGAACATTCACAGAGTTAGAAATATGCCAGAAAAAAAAGGAGTAAACAAATCAGAGACAGAATGTATCTGTCTACTTTTAACAACAGTAATAACAGTTATTGTGATGATGCAGCTACATTTATATGGTACTTTGTGCTTTCCAGAGCATTTATACACATCCTCTCATTTGAACCTTTCTGTGTCTGAGATAGAACATATTTTCATTTCACAGCCAAGAAACCTAATGTCTGGGGAAGTGGAGTGACAAGGCCAGTCCAGGAGTCGGTGGCTAATTGGGGGCTAGCATGCAGAAGCATGGTCCCCCTTCCCCCAGGCCCTCTCGCTGCCCATCACGCCACCCTCTGATCTAGGCCAAGGCTCTACAATGCCTTCATGTAGTGTAGCAGCTAAAGGCACAGACATGGAACAGACGCCATGAGGCCTTACACTAGGGGTGTCGAACTCAATCAGAGAAGGGGCCAAAATCTAAAATCCAGCCTAAATCGCGGGCCGAATGGTTTACTGAACAGTCATAAACTGTCATTGTGATGGAAACGCAGTGGAGTGCAGTGATGACAGCGCGGTGCGGGCCACATTGCAAGGCCTGGCGGGACGGATTTGGCCCGCGGGCCTTGTGTTTGACACATGTGCCTTACACCATGGATCTTGTCCAAGGCTGAGTTCCCCCCACATCTGATGCTTCTGCCCCTGCCACTAGACTGTATTGACTGGGGTCCCAAGAGAGCTCCCAGTTCACATGCAGACCCAGGTAGCTCCCAGGACCTGCCTCTAATGACTCAGTCCCAAGAAGGCTCATTCAGAATGCAAGAGTCTCCGGAAGTTAGGCTGATTCTGGGTCCCCCACCCCAAACAAAGGTTATCATCTATTTAGGAGGAGACCTGGGCCTATTTGGTCAAAGATATTAGCTAATATGAATCCCTGGTCCCTGGGAGAATAAGGGCCTCAAAACCAAGTTTCCCCACTCAGGCAGTGATGGATGGAAATGAGCCTCTTCCTCACCCACCTCCCACACTTCCCAAATGGCCTTAGCAAGGGGCTCTGGGGTCACAGCCCAAAGACTTTCACAAACACCAACAATCTGAGACCTTCATCCCCTTAGTTCTTTGTGGCTTCTCCTTTGGTGGCCCTTGGCAAGGAGATCATCTCATGTTACATACACATTAACTGAGATCCCAATACTTAAAGGGCCATATTCTAAACAAAATATTCTCCCTTATACACCTTAGAAGGGTCACATAGCATAGCAGTTAGGGACACAGATTGAAGAGCCACACACACACCTGGGCTGGAATACTAGTTCTACCACTTCATAGCTGAGTGGCCTAGGGCAAGTCAGCTCACTTCTCTGTGCCTCATTTTCCTCATCTTTAAAATGGGATGATTATAATAATTCAGGACTCCTGGGTTGTTGAGAGGACTAAATGAGTTAACACTGTGATACACGTAGAGTAATACCAACAATGTAAGTATAGGCATCATGAGGGCGGCTGTTAATGCTGCTATTATCATTAGTTGGAAGGCACTAATCTACCTACTCAATCATAGCGAAACCAATAAGAACAAAGGGAATAAAGAGGAGGAACACTTCTGAGAAGCCAAAATCAATGTCATAAAATCCATAAATTAAAGCTAATGCACTTTATTCATAAATGTGTCTCCTCAATCAGAATCTATTTACTCTCTCTCTCTCCCTCTTTTTTTAAGAATCTATTTACTCTTGCTTTGCACATAATTATGATGGATTTGGTCACCTGGTTTCCAAGCCCACAGGAGAGGGGGAGCAGCAAATTAAAAGGGTCAGTATGGCACAGGCAGGACCTCCCCTCCCCCACTACACACATACAAAACACACACACACACACACACACACACACACACACACACACACACAAGGAGGGGGAGTGTATGACAATTGTGTCCAAAGAGTGTACCTGGACCATCTGGAGGTGCCTCCGTCCTCCCAATGGCCTCCCAGTTTTTACAGAAGTTTTGATGACTGAAATTTCTAATGACTGTGCACTCTCAAGAAAAGGATGAAATGTGTTCAGAAAAATTATGTGATTCAGGGATTTGTATTTTATAGGGAACTCATACAATTTAACAAAAGAAAGAAAAACAACCCAATCAAAAAATGGGCAGCAGACCTAAATAGATACTTTTAGAGGACATAAGGAAGGCCAAGAGACATATGAAAACAAGCTCAAAGTCACTAATCATCCAAGAGATGCAAATCAAAATGACAATGCGGTACCATCTCACACCTGTCAGAATGGCTATCATCAACAAACGACAAGTGCTGGCGAGGATGCAGAGAAAAAGAAACCCCCCTGCACTGCTGGTGGGAATGCAGACTGGTGCAGCCACTGAGGAAGACAGTATGGCGTTTCTTCAAAAAACTAAAAACGGAACTCCCATTTGACCCAGTGATCCCACTTCTAGGAATATCCCAAGAAACCAGAAACACCAATTAGAAAGGATACATGCATCCCTATGTTCATAGCGGCACAATTTACCATAGCTAAGGTTTGAAAACAGCCTAAGTGCCCATCAGCAGATGAGTGGATTAAAAAACTGTGGTGCATCAATGGAATACTACACTACAGTAAAAAAGAAGGAATTCTTACGCTTTGCAACAGCATGGATGGAAATGGAGACCATTATGCTAAGCAAAATAAGCCAATCAGAGAAAGATAAATATCACATGATCTCACTCATTTGTGGAATATAAGGAACAACATAAACTGATGAACACGAACAGATCCAGAGACAGAGAAATATCGATCAGACCGTCAAACCTCAGAGGGAAGGTAGGGGAGGGTGGGTGTAAGGGGGAGAGATCAACCAAAGGACTTGTATGCATGCATAGAAGCCTAACCAAAGGACATAGACACCAGGGGAGTGAGGGCATGAGTGGGGGAGATGGGGGAAGAACACGGGGATAAAGACACATATATAATAACTGAATCAATAAAGGAAAATAAATAAATAAATGGTAAATTTTCAGTTTCTAGGGTACTGACAGGGCTTTGTTGGCTGCTCTTAGGTTCCCATGAGATTCTTGCAACCTGATATTAAATTCCTTTCTGATTAAAAAAAAGGGGAGGGGTATTTGGACATGAAAGGTTTTCCATAACAAGAAGTGTGACTATATATGAAACATTTCCCTCCAAAGTTAGTACAGATGGGTACAAAAGGAGTAAGAGGAATCACCATATTTAGACTTCAAAGCATTGTCTCCTCTTGCCCACCTGCTGGCAAAGGTGGAGCAAACAATGTCTTCTCTGAAATATTTAATGAGGAAACTCTGAGTCAAACCAATGCCCCAGGCCCTCCATGGATTTATGCTGATTAGATGAAGCACAACTCTCGCCAGGGAGTTGGCCTTCCCGCCTGGAACACCAGCTCCTGTGGAACCTGGTGCGCCTCGCAGGCCTCCTTTGCTACCCTGGCCTTGCACCTTCTCCTGTCACACTCCCAGCTCTGTCCTGTCCTATGGCATCAGTCCTTGGGCACAGTTTTCCCTTCTGCCTGTGGCTGTAAACCACTGCATTATTATAGCATATTTACCACAGTGTGTTCCAAAGAACACCATTCCTCAAGCTGCCTGGGGAGGGGAGGGCTGGAAAGGGAGTGCACACCCTGCCTGGTCCAGAGAGCCCAGGCACTTTCACACACAGGAGGCAAAGCTAAGAACATACATCTGCACATAACTGCCTCCATCTATGTGACAATGGAGTCACTTCACAGCTACGTTTCACAGGGCCAATTGCTCCACTCCTGAGCTTCAGTGCCCTCACCTGCATATCATAGTAACTATTTCATAGGGTTATAATATGCTTAACTGCACTGATCTACACAAAGCACATAGGACAGAGTCTGCACACAGAAAAAAATTCCTAAGTAGTGCTAAAGACTCTGAGGAGACTTATAATAAAGTAATTTGTTTAACTTCGGTTACTTCAGCATTTGCCAATTTTATTTTGCAACATAATCAAGTTTTTATTTAATACCTGTTAATACCTGTGACACTGTACATAATTATTTAAAACATTTTTACATCTACCTCATTCTATGCTATATATGCCAGAGAACGGAGCCAATAGCCCAAGAAATGGGTCCATACAGTCTTAGTTCAAATTATAGCTCTGTCACTCACTCACCAAGTCACTTTACTTCTGTGGGATACTGTAGCCTCATCTGAAATAAAAACTCACTACCTGGCAGGGTTCACTCACTCACCCATTAATTCACGCAACACGTATGTACAAGAGCCTGGCATGTGCCAGTGATCGCTCAAGACCCTGGACCACAGCAGTGAACAAGAGGGGTAAACTCTCTGTCCTCAAGTAAAGAGATAATATAATTTACTGTCGTGGGCATTAGAAATATTGTAGGCAAGGCACTGGCACTTGGTAGTCACTCACTAAAGGTAATTATTATGACTAAGCAAGTTTTATGACTCCCACTTGCCAGAAGAAACACAGAAAGGTTAAGTGACTGACCTCAGACCACATATTTCCCATCTTGCTTCCTAGGTCAGCCCCTACCACCCTGGCTTCAGAATGGCTAAGACATACCCAAGCCCAGGTCCCACTCAGACAGTTCAATCAGAACCCCAGAGGGGAGATGTACTCAGTCTTCCCAACAGATGGTGTCAACCTAATTCTCTCATCTAAAGACACACTCTACTGCTGCTTCCCCTACCCCCTCTCCCCACTCACCACCCAGCAGAGAGAATTAGCATATGATACAATAGCCATGTGGCTTATTATCTGCAATTATCTGTCAGCGTATTTTATAACCCTGTACTGTGTGTGCCTGGTGCATTAAGGATAACACATACAAGAGAGCAATAATAAATCTCCTTTTGTTATGATCATTATTGTTGATGCATGAGAGCCCCACAAAGATTTCGTGCTCTCAGGCAAATCTCATGATAAAAGAAATCACTGCTCATGGTAGGAAGATTAGGGACACCCCAACTGGCATTTTTATTCACTTGTCAAGTAGAGGCTCCGACTTGGGGCCTCATATCCTTCTCAGAGCCTGGTAGGAAGGCCTCAGACTCGTCTCAGAACTCTGGTGGTCTAAATGCAGGACCCCGTGCGACCGTCTTCAATCCAGCACTGTCTAGGAGAGGGGGAACCTAATCTTCGCAGTGCCTCAGGCACACCTACACTAGGAGCAGGATTGTCCCACCTGTGGGGGAGGGGGTGGGGTCTCCACAGGCCACTCAGGGTTGTCCCTTTGCACTCATATTTCGCCCCAAATGCATGTCTGTTCCCCCCCTCCCCCATGTAGTAGCGTGATAACAACACTGAGGTGTGCACAGACACCGGTCTTCCTGGGTTAGAGTTGCCAGAAACAAGAGCTTTGGGGTCTCCTCTCCCACACTTCCGAGGCAAAAGCCAGCTTGAAGTGCCACTGATCCTGACTGAACCTTAGGAACTTGGGGCTGGTTTTTGAGTTCCAAAGAAACACACGTTTGTCCGTGCGAGGCATTTTTCTAAGCATTTTACCTCCGTCAACTCATTTAATCCTCACAACCTGATTACCATGCCACTTTTATTTACTGCCCCAATTTCACAGCAAAAAAAAAAGGGGGGGGGGGGAACCTGACAGCCCACCTCCTTCCTAGCCTAGCTTGAGCGCCCTAATGAACTCATTCCCCTTGAGCTCTCTCCTTCCTCTGCCTAAGGAGAAGAAACACCAGGCCCAAACTGCTCCTTCCCTCTGTTCTCCACCTCCGCCTAAAGCCTGGCTCTTGCTCAGAAAGTACACAGCACTGTTCTTTGCACAAGGTCAAATGCCAAATATATCCTCTTAATATTTCACTCAAGCCAAGCTTTTGTGGATGTTGGGGTTTGCAGAGAACTGGGAGTTTTCCACACACAATGAGGTCGCTCTGCTCACAGGGGTTGTTCAACAGACATCATACATACAATTTACCTCCTAGGTACCAGCTATTCATAGTATGGGTTTACAGTTGCTATACTATAAATGATGTACTGCATAGTAAGTGTCACTGCCAACAACAAGACTGTGAATAATAAAGAAACACCATGACACAGGCCAGTTCAGGTTTCATTATTCTTCATCTGCATAAAGAAAAGAACAAAGATGATGGATTTGGGTGCAAAGGCATATGTTTGACGGAGCATAACACAAACAGACTTTTATGTAAATAATGAGAAAAAGACCTTTAAAAATTCCATACTGAAATATTTTTCATCTCTTGGAAAGAGAGGAAAGCAAGTACTAGAAAAATACATGGGGGTTATATTAAGTAGGTGGAAGAAAGAAAAATCCTGTGAGAGAAAGCATGAGTCAAGGTAAGGACAGATGTGAATCTGTAAGTGTGTGTAATTCTAATGTGTGAGTGTACTTTGCTACATAGGTTATTCTTTTTTTTTTTAATATATTTTATTGATTTTTTACAGAGAGGAAGAGAAAGAGATAGTTAGAAACATCGATGAGAGAGAATCATCGATCAGCTGCCTCTTGCACACCCCCCACTGAGGATATATATGCCCACAAACAAGACACACGCCCTTGACCGGAATCGAACCAACACTCTATCCACTGAGCCAAACCGGTTTCAGGTTATTCTTGAACTCAATACAGTGGGAAACCTCTAGGCAGCTGACACACTTCATCTTTCTCCTAGAGTGAGAGGAGGGTAGACAAGAGCAGACAGGAGAGTGTGAGGTGGAAGAAGATAACGCTGGCCACATCCTAGGTCACCACTCAAAGAGCAGTCCTGGGTCCTGCATCAAATGCACCAGGGAAGCCTGTTAACTATGTGGACTCCAGGGCCCACTCCAGACTCACAGAATAGAAAGCTCTGGGGATCGGGCCTGGGAACCTACATTTTAACCAAACTCTCCATATGATTCTTGTGCACTGAGGTTTGAGAACCACAGCTGTTGGTGCATCATCATCAATCCTTCGCTGTTTTTCAGAGAAGGACTCTGAAACAGCAATTATTTTTTTTTAAATATATAGAAGTATTATAAAAGCAATGGGGGAGTTCTCACGCTTCGTTTTAGGGGCACTTATATGATTTGGGGACCACAGTATGGCATGACAAGACAAATGTTTCATCACTGAAGCTCCATAAACAGTCATTATGCACCTACTATTCCAGGGCCTCAGCGAGGCTACCAACGTCCTCTCATCCTACACCAAACCCTGAGCCCGGCTGCTCCTCATAGTCAAGCCAGTCCTCTTGTAAGCGGCCTTGAGTTGTCATAAAGACGAGTTTGAACTAGCAACCAGTCCCTTTGTTATATTGTTCAACACATGGTTTCCCTAGCTTCTAAGGGTCCTCTCTCTAGATTTCCCCCTCCTACCTCTCAGGCCAGCCCTTCCTCACGCCCTCTACTGGCTCCTCTTCCTCCACCCACTCTGCACACATTGGTGCTTTTGGGGTTTCAGCCATGGGGGTCACCGCCTCGCACTCTCCACCCTGACACAGTGCTCTGAACCAGGTCTGTGACTCCTCCTCATCCATCCTCCTACTCCCCCTAGTCTCTCTCTTTGGCATGAACGATCTCCTGAGCTCCTGACCTGTATCTACTGACTGTTGTACACTTCCATCTGCACGTTCCAAGGACTCCTCACTTAACAAATCACAAGTTGTACCCCTCATTCCCTTCCCCTCAACTGTGACCTTTCACCTGAAGACATTCTCTTGGCTAACAGCACCTAGTTACTCACATCACCATCCTGGAAGTCAGCTCTCCCTTTGTTCCACAACATCCAACTGGTCACAAGTCCTGGCAAGTTTACCTCTTAAATCCACCACTCCCTCTTCACCATGTTGTCACTACTGTCTGGACTTCTGCAGTTTCCTTTTCTCATCACAAACAGTGAGGCCTCCCTCTGGGCCACCTTCCTGGAGCCCCAAGAGCACCCTTTCTAAAATATACCCCTGGACCCAGCACTCCCCAGCTCTGAAAATCCCTAGGGTTTCCTCATTACCTACAATTAGGTTTGACTGTTGGGATGGGCCATCATCTGGCTCTTTTCATTCACTGGAAACTGGTACCCCATCCTTTGGTCATAAAGGCCACAATAACTAGACCTCTGCACATGGGCATACCTCAGCCTCTTTTGGTCTGGAAATCACCTCTTCTTGCAAGATGCAATTCAAATTATTTTCCCATGTGAAGTCTTCTCTTATTCCCTTCCCAAGAGCAAAAAATGTCTCCCCAACATTTGGAACCCTTATATGACCATATTTATCTTCCCTGTTAGACACGAGGTCTGTCTCTTTAAGTCTCCCAAACATCATCCTGACTCTTGGCATGGATGTTTGCAAGACATCCTGGCACTTACAACTGGGTACTTATGATCACTGTCTGCCTTCTCCTCTTCCCCAGAACCTTGTGAAGAAATGACCCCTCCATTTAACAGGCTGGGGAACTGAGGTCAAGAAAGACTAGAGAACTTCAGATTAAGATTCAGTTACAAAGTAGAGAAAATAAGATTTGGACAGAGATTTGCTAAACTCAAATTCTGCTCTCTCCAAGAGACCAGTAGCTCTCAAACCTGACTGATCATTAGCATCCCACTCACACCCACACCCACCACCACCAATGAGGAATTTTTAAAAAGATGATTCCTAGGCCATGTCCTGGAACTACTAAATTTGAATCAGAGCTACTAAAGCATAGGAGTCCACATGGTTCAAGCTCTCCAGGTGTTATAATAACCAAGGTGGCCAGGCATCACTGTACTGGTCCCCAGGCCCCTCTGCTCTAGAAAATACTGGTCCAGGCCTTTTGGGAGCCCTTGGAGTTGGAGACCTAAGTCCAGAAACAACTTACCTAGAAAGAGACTATAAAATTGTGAAAGTAGCTGAGTTCATAAGGGCAGAGTATAGAAAGAGAAAATAATGGCCCAGAGAGAACCCTTGTAGAAGTTCCTGTAGAAGCATGAAAGAAACTATGAGAAACAGAAAAAAATTGTAAGAGTGACAGAAGAAGACTTAATATTAACTATGTACTGAAGCTGAGCAATAAAAGAATTTTGCAAAGAAACTTTTGATAATCTAAGATGCTGTGGAGAGAAGGAGAAAGTGCAAGGCTGCATTTGCTATCCTTGCCAGTTCAACTGGTGTTGATTATGTCCGTGGAGCAGAATAATATCCCAATCTATAAGCTGATGTGGATATTGCTTGGTTATTTCAGGAGGTTCTAATACTCCTTTGACCCTGTGGCCCCCAATCTAGTCAGTGGCCTTCACTGCCACAGGGAAGGTATGACACAGTGGAAAAGTAGAGAACAGGAGTGAGAATGTGACTGAAATTTGAGTATAGGGCAGGGCATTGATGACAGTCTGGAAGAGACCTATTGGGCGACTCTGTCCCAAACTAAGGTCCCGAGATGGCAAACAGTGAAGTATCAGTAAGGAAACCAAAAATGAATGAGACCCTGAGTGTGTCTTTGCAAAAGGGCACTTGAAATCTTCCCCATCTCCCGTCCCACAATCTCAGAAGCGACAGAGAGATTGAGAACTGGAGAGGCACCATGCTGGGGAACAAGAGACCACATTGCCTACATGGATCAAAGACCATGAAGGGACAAGGCCATTCTAACAGTGTGGATTGACTGTGTCAAGAGCCCTGCTGCAGGGGCCTAGAGCTGTTCTTAGGACTAAGCTATGACTCCAGGGAAGGGCCCGAGAGCCCTGCATTACAGAGATGAGGTTTATGCCACCGGGCCACCTGAAGTCCCAAATCAGACATAATGTTCAGTTACAGGAAAAGTTACATTTCTTTCCCTGCTGAGTTTGCCAACTGAGACCCATCTCTATTACATTTCAGAGATGGAATGGAAGACAGTGAGCAAGAAGCTGAGGAGAGAGCAAAATTGAACTGGCAGGGATAGCAAATGCAGCCTCTTCCTCAAAAAATAATGTTTTTAATTTGTATACATTTCCATCAAAGGAAGTTCAAGGATAGAGCTGGCAGAATTAGGGCAGAGTGTGTGTGTGTGTGTGTGTGTGTGTGTGTGTGTGTGTGTTTCAGAAGGAGGTAACCTGAGCATACTTCCTTAATTTAGTAAATCACTGCCTAACCCATAGTTTGAAAGAGGTAGGAATTGCCTTGGTAATTAGAAGCCCCTTTTTAATCCCACACACTGTCTTCTGTATCCCCAATTCCTAGTGCAACGTGACTGACAAAGTTCACTGGCTGCCTCCACCTTCTAACCCTTCATTTGGAAGAAATAGAGGAATAGAGAGCCTACTACGGGGAGGCCTTGAGAAGCTTGGGTTTGCATGCTGGTGTTATTCTTTAAAAACAAACAGCTTTATCGAGGTGTAACTTATATATCATAAAATTCACCCTTGGTAAATACACAAGTCAATGATTTTTAGTCACATTTCTTTCCCTGCTTTAGTTACATGTTACACAGTTGTGCAACCATCTAGTTTTAGAGCACTTCCATCACTCCGGGATGTGATTTTAAAAACCGTGGTCCCTCCAGCATTCTCCGTACCTGGCAACCTCATTCTAGCTCGAGTAATCCATCATGACCTTGGCTCTCCAGCTGGCCCCTCTGCTCCGGAGGCAGGGAGTTCATGGATCTGCCAGCCCTGGCTCCCCTCTAGTGCAGCTCCCCTGGTGACCCTGCTGATCCGCCAGTGAATTCTGTGGTGCAGGCTGCTATGGGGTCATCTCTGGAGCCTGAGACAAAACCACACTCCTCTACTTACTTTAGCCTAGAGAAGACTCAGAATTTCACTTGTTTCAGAACAGCACACGGATTCTTTTTTTTTAAGTTGCAGGATATGCGCTCAGCTACAGGGTTTTTGGAGGACCATGGCAGGGGAGGGCTTGTGCACACAGAAAAGAAGTCTTACCATGAATGGAATCAGTGCCTGCCTTTCCAGGGGGCATTTGGGAGATGCTTTGCTTATATTTATTTTGACACAGTAATGATTTCTCAACTGTTAAGAGAAAGGTCACACCTCAGAAGGCTGTGTGGACTGCAGGTAATGCTCTGTCTGCTGACTCCGGCCGTGTCATCACTCAGTGCTCGCTGGCCTGCTGTGGAACCAGCATAGCCCCCAGCCAAGCCATACGCACAAAGCCTGGCTCACTGCAAACACCTTGCCCACTACGGAGTGGGGGCTCACCCTAAAACCAGGGAACGGCAGAGAAGTTTAAAGTGTACATCAGATTTATTTGCTGAAGGGCTAAAGAAAATGTCAAAGGTTAAAAAGCAAAAGAATTATACTGATGATGTCATCAGCACTAGCAACAATGGAAAGGAGAACCTTGTAACCCCACAGCTTCTGTTAGAAACGACCGCATAGGACAGTCCATTCTCACTCATCAAGGGAAGATGCTGGTGACATGGGAAGATGGGGATTACAGACATGAGGCGTCTTTGCCCGGGAAGGAGGACAGGACTTTCCTGCATGCCTGTCGCAGAGGCATCCTCATGTGCCCCCGTTTTGCCAGCCGCATTCCAGAGCTCCTTTCCTCCCATGCCCAGATGGAGCAAAGGCCTCTGTAATGACTTCATGCTCAGCCAAAAGTAAACACTCCCCATGCTTTTTCCACGGACAAATCCTAACCCCAAACCTCCAGCACTGGCCTCTCAACAGTCCAAATGGAAAGCTGCCTTTCCCCAAGAAAATAAAACCCTTTTAACTAAATAATATATCTTGGCTGCAAAAGCAAACTTCCCTAAAAGCTTCCTAGAAATTATTTACCATGCGATACTACAGACCACCTGACCAAGTCCTACCAATGAACAGAGGCACCTAAATATAATACAACAAATGACCAGAGAATAAAAGTTCACTCCACAAACACCTGCCCTGTAATGCATGCTGCATGTGGCAGCAGGCAGAGATTACACACACACACACACACACACACACACACACACACAAACCGCACTATCACCTAGTTGGAATATCCTTTCTAAAAGCAGGCTATGATAAGACAAGTGCTGCTTCCAATAAAGAACAGAACAGCCACGAGACCTGAGCACTGTGTACACAGTACAAGCCCGTCTCCCGCGTGCTTCCCTGCTCTCCCACATTCCAACCTGAAGCCGCGTGATCAAGTCGCTCCTCCGCCAAGGAAGAGAAGCATGGAATCAGAATGGTGGACTTACCAGGTTGGAATTGGTGGCGTTGGAGTCATCTTCTGGAAAGGGAATATAGATCGCTAAGGCCACACAATTGGCAAAAATAGTCAGTAAAATAATTATTTCAAATGGTCTGAGGAAGGGAGTTAAGGAAGTTAATGTTACAGAAAGCACAAGTGAAACAAACATACATACGTATATATATATATTCTTAAATGAATCAAAGATTCATAAGAATTTTGTTTAAACAATACATTCCAAGCCCCTTGTATTCTGAAAAGAAACATATGCCTTTTTAAGTACTTCCAATGGGTCCCCGCCAAAATTCTTCCTAATATGTCAAAAGCAGTGGAGGCCTGTCGCGTGCCAGAGTAAACACAGATTTCTAAAAACTTTTTCTCCTTCTTTTATTTATTTAGATTGCATCGGCCTTCATTTTCCCTCATGTGCGCTCAGATTGCTGTTACAGAGCAGGGCCTCTCCAGCCAGGACCTGTGATCCCGGGACCCCTCCCCTTGTGGTTTCATGCTGCCACCCAGGGACTCAAGCTTGGGAAGGGAAAGGCGGACAGAGTGGGACTGAAGGCAGACACTAGACTTTAAGATTTTTCATTTGAAATTTGGAGATTTTATTTTTACTCCTTTTAATTTGAAGTTCAGAAAGCTTTTTTCTTCTTCTTCTTCTCCCCTATTCTCTGACAACTTCCAGATAACCTGAAGATGACCAGGCCTCAGGACCCCCAAGAGCATGGAAGCACGTGGACTGTGCTTCCAGGGTGGGAACTGCCTTTTCTTTAAAACACAGCTCCATGTAGAACCCCTAAGCCTCCCCAGGCAGCAGGGCTGGCTTCCAGGGATAAGGCTTCCGTCCCAGGTCCTCTCCCCCTTCCCCTGGGATGTGCTGGGATCCAGCAGGACAAGCCAAGACCCACGCACCAGCAGCAGTGCACTCAGGGATCCTGTGCCTGGATTTATTTATCTAAATATCAGCCCAGGACACAACCTCGGGAGAAAAATGAGCTCCAGTGAAACTACCCCTCCGCCCTGCACTCACAAGGAATGGCCAAAGGGGGAGGCTTCAGAGGAAGCTCCTAGTTTATACTTTTCCAGCCTCACCTCCCCCACCCCCTGACACTGCCAAGTTTTTAGCCTAGTCTATGGAGTCTGAGGAAGGAAGGAGAGGATGAGAATTCCTGCTTCATCTTCATCTCCCAGGACATGAAACCTGTATTCATCAAGTTAACATATCTTGAAGCAGGAAAAGACTTAAAAATCAGCTGGTCCAAAATTCTGAGGACCAGAGAGCCTAAGAAACTTTCCCAAGGGTGACCCCACAGCAGGTCCTGACCAGCCAGGACTAAAACCCGACTCCCTGCCCTCTGAGTCCAGCATTCCTTCCCCTGCCATAGATGGCCTCTAACTTCTTTAACAGGTGACCCCGAGTTGGGAAGGGATCTTAGTGACTATCTAGTCCAGGCTTCCCAGCTGTGTGCTGGTTATTGATCCCCCCTGGGCCATATGGGTGCAACAGGGGGTGCATTTACCAAACATACTTCATAAAGTTGTCATTTTCTGTACCTTGATATAAAAAATAAAGCATGCACTGGGCCTCTCCAACCTCCCCACTTGACAGAGAAAATAAAACCACCTCTCCCAGACCCCAAGCTGGGAAATACTACCAGAGCCAAGATCAGAACCAGACTTACTGACTCATCTTTTCCAACACGCCTGCTGCTCCTTGGGTTGGCCAAGGAACAATGATGATGATGGTGATGTTAATGAGGACAATGGTGATGGCAACAGGGAGGACATAGCTAACATTTATTGGGAACTTACTCTGTACCAGGCACTGTTCTAACTGCTCTACATAAATTTCCTGAGTGGAATGCACAATTATCATCCCCATTTCTAAGTGAAAGGTTAAAGGTTAACTTGTCCAAGGTTACAGAGATGGTGGAAGGATGGGCTTCAAACCCAGGAAGCCCAGCTCCAGGGTCTGGGTGTGTAAGAACAACTCTACACTGATCTATCCTGAAGTTACCCTGGAGCATTTAGGGAAGTTAGTTCTTTCAGCCCTCTTACACACTCCTGTTTCCTCTGAGCCTTCCCCCACCTGCTTAGGAGAGTGACATTCAGCCCAAAGGCTGGTCAGTTTGGTTCCCATCATCTAATCCTCTGTGCTCCCTCACTGCCCCCAGGACAAGGGCACATTAACAACTAGGCCTGACCTCACAGATCCAGTCCTCAAACAGTCAGCTTGGTCCCAGAGTGGAGGAGGGCTACCGTTGGGTGTTTTTTTTTTTGTTTGTTTGTTTGTTTTGGGGGATGGGGTTTGGGGGTTTTTTTTGTTTTGTTTTTTTTGTTTTGTTTTTGCCTATCCAGTTATCCATCCATCATCTTATGCTAAAAGTACTGGCTACAGCTGGGGAAGATTATGAGTGAAAAAATCAATCAGGCGGATAAGAAAAGCCATTAGCTGTGAAAAACCAGGTAAGCCCAGGAAGTGTTCAGTGACCCGAGACAACCAGATCATTTTTTAAACTGCCTTCTCTTCTTAATGACAGGGTCAAATTCCACTCTTTCAAAGCACTGACTGGCTAGTATGCCAGACCATCTCCTTACACATCAGCTACCTTTCAAAGACAATCTGAGAATGCCACCAACACACATGCCAAGGCTGGGTCTACTTCCTCTCCTGTGGATGGAGGAAACATTCCCTTGGAGAGTGACTGCAGCACCCCTCTGCCCAAGTTTGTGGGGAGCAGTGCAATGAGGTAGCTGAGGCCCAAGTTGGCATACTGGACCTGACCACTCTTCCCCGACCTATCCTGTATATTACTCTCATCTTTCCTCTCTCCCCTTCTTTCTAGGCTTTATATGTCACCAGCACCAGGGACCCATCCAATCCAGGAGGTTAACTAGCACTCACTGAAATGTCTCCGAAGGTAGATTTTTGAGGTGCTCCCAGATGCACAGATTCTACGGCTCTTGCTAATCTTTGGGAGGCAACTATGGTTATTGCATTAGAGATGAGGAAACTGAAGCTCGGGGGAATCAGGTGGCAAGGCCACAATGGGATGAGTGTTCAGGCCCCAGATCCAGATCCCACTGTGTCCCAGGGGGACTGGATGGTGTCCCCTGAACATCTGTGCTTTGGGGGTGTGGCTGTAGGAAATGCATGGATTTGGGAATTGTGGAGCCTGGGTTTGAAACCCCACTGTCAGTTGCTAACTATGCGGTCTGGGAAAGTTCTGCAGCTTCTCCAGGCCCCAGTGCTCCCTCTCCCCCAAGAACCCCAGCATTTAGGGCCCCCTGCCCTCCAACTCCACAATTCTGAGAGAGCAGCTTTGACAATGGCCTAATGGGGCCAACAAAGCCGAGCCTTCTGCCCAGTCATCTGAGAACCAGAACCACAGACTGGCTAGCTCTGGAGCAGCCACTTGGCTTGAACTGCATTCTCTTAAAGTTACTTTTGAGTTCAGGGGTTCAAACATTTATAGAACTAACATTTCTTCCTAAACACAAACTTTCTTCTCTCCCCGAGTCATCTTCTTTGGCCTTTTAACTACTACCCAAGACTTTTAAATTTTTCCCTAGAAATTCATGAATGAAATCTAACACTCCCATCATGAACCTTTGGAACCATGGTAGCCAGGCCTGAATGACTTACTATAAAAATGCCCAACAATAATACCAGGTTCTAGTCCTGTCTGTCACCAACCATATGACCCTAAGAGTCACTTTTGTGGGGCTCAATGCCATCACTAGGGAAAGTCAGGAGTGGACCTACTGTCCTTTCTGTCTCTACCCACAATTCCCATGATGCCAAGGGGCCTGTAAATTGCACAGTTAGAGCTCAGGCTTTCAAAGAAAGCCATTTTCTCTCAAATACCCAGTCACTAGTTTCTATACAGAGTGGTTCTGTGTTTAACACTGCAGGCCAGAATCTCCTCTTTACACATTAGAATCACTTGGAGAATTTAAAAAATATGCTGGTTGGAGCTCGGGCACCTGTATTTTGTTACAACTTTCCAGGTAATGCTAACGTGCAGCCAAGGTTAAGAATCACTGTCCTATGCCTTGACACTAGCTGCAGACACTGACCACCACCATCTTGCATTTCCTAGGCTCCTTCACCCTAGAGAGAGGGAGGTCATGAAAGTATGCCAGAGTCATGACATGGTAGGAAAAGAAGGCTATGCAGTAGCAGCATGAAACCACTTAACCCAACACGCGGGTCTCTGGCAAGCTCAGCTAGGTAAGATGAGCTCATTTTCTCAAATGTTGCTTATTATATGAAAACACACACAGAGAAACAAACACCTGGGGAGCTTTTTATACAAGCAGATTCCAAGTCCTATCCCTGAAGATTGTGATTCATCAAGTCTGGAGCTGCACCTGGAACTCTGCGTTTTACAGCACCCCAGCAGATGCAGCAGGTCGGATAACACGAGCTCAGCAGGGACAACACAGCCCACTGGCTGGTACGTGTTGGGGGGCTGGCCCTACTGGGGCACACACTCTGCCCAGATCAGGGCACAAAGGATATTTCCATTCGACAATGCTGATGCATGCCCTCCGGATGGGGTTCTTCAGAGTCAGGCAGAGCAGGGCGCGAGGTGGGCGTGTGGCAGTGGTGCTGCCCTGCTTCTTGGGTTTTCCGTACTGCTGCCGCTTCCGCTGGGTGGAGCTGACTGTGGAGATGGTCGCGTTGCCAGCACTTCCCATCAACTTAGCCTGCCGGGCCGCATCAATGGCCGCCTGCCAGGACAGGGCTGCCCCTGGAGTGGGGATGTGCTCGGGGGCAAGCCCTGCCGCTGCGTTGGCATTCATGTTGGCATGAGCTGGGCGTGGGCTCCCATAGTTGGAACCTGCAGGAGAAGAGTACAGAGGACAACAGTCACACCAGGGAGACAAAGATAGAGCTTGTGATACTCTTTGGATCCCAGATTCACAATTACCTAGAAACCTTATTTCAAACTATTGCACTTTGGAAGGGGCACATGGAAACACAAGTGTGTGATGCTGAGAAAAGAGAGTCCAGAAATCTGTTCTAGTCCTGATTCAGCTGTGTGACCTTCTGTTTGTCATTCCCCTTCTCTAGTCCTATTGGCTCATTTTAACAGACATGAAATAAGAATAAGATGTGTATTATAACATGTATAGATCTCAGAGACAGTGTGAAAGGCAGGATACAGGAAAGGTAAATATACAATGTAATATATTTAAGTTAAAATACATTTATATAAGAATATATAGCTGAAACCAGTTTGGCTCAGTGGATAGGGCATCGGTCTGCGGACTGAAGGGTCCCTGGTTCGATTTCGGTCAAGGGCATGTACCTTGGTTCTGGGCACATCCCCAGTAGGAGGTGTGCAGGAGGCAGCTGGTCAATGTTTCTCTCTCATTGATGTTTTAACTTTATATCCCTCTCTCTTTCTCTCTGTAAAAAAATCAATAAAATATTTTTTAAAAAGAATATATAAAATGATATTCATTAAAGAGAACAGATGATTGTTTAAGGAAGGTGTGGAGGAAAATGGGAGTAGGATATGAAGATAAAAAGAAAAATGAACAAATGAAATGAATAAGAGAGCTACTGCATGGATCAATGACAAATGCCCAAAGAATTGAAGAGTATGATTCAAATCTCTGCACCTGAGCACCAAAACATATATATAACAAAATTAGGGGGTCGGACTAAAGTAAGGTTACATCCAGGTACCTTAAAACCCTCAGGACATTGAGAGCTGGTTTAATAGGAGGGAGTAGAGGACTGTGATGGTTTTAAATCATATCAGCCAATCCTGTGACATCTGCCTCCCATTGAGAAACAGGATCCATATACACCCTTCTCTTGAAATGGGGTTGGCTTTTGGTGATTGTTTTGACCAATAAAGTACAACAGAAGTGACGATAACATTGCATCCACCTGACTCTCTCTGGGTACTAGCCCTCGGGGAAGCCAAACCCCTACCAGGTAGCCTGGGTGCTGTGAGGAAGCTCACCAGCCCTACATAGAGACTGAATGCAGAGGGACAGATTCCCAGCCAGCCTCCAGCTGCTCTGGTCACCATCTGACTGCAACTACATGAGAGACCCCAAGCCAGAACCACCCAGCCCGCCCTTCCTGTGACAGGTTGGCAGGTGGGGTAGAAGGGCACTGCAGGAAGGACGCCTGAGTAGGAACCAGTGAAGTCCAGAGTAGGGACATGTGCAGTGCTCTGGAGCCTTCAAGACTGTCCCTAAGACACACATATTCTGGTCAGCCTGATGCCTCCCCCAGAACCCTCCAAGGTTTGCCAAGTAATCAGCTCGGCCTGGGCCCAAACCTGAATGCCCTAGAACAGAAACATGACCTTGAGATCGGTCAATTGGGTAGGTGCATCTGGATCAAGGGAATGGGGTGCTACTGTGAGCAGAGAGCCGGGCATCCAGATGCCATGTCAGCTGCCTGGAAGACTGGGGCTGGAGCAGGCAGACCAGTTGCACATACATCATTTCCAGTACCCCCCATCATGACCTCCCCAACTGCTCAGTGCACATAAGGTCCTTCCAGGGAAACTTCTGAGTCCAGAAATAGTTACCCTTACCTCTCCTCACTACAACTCACCAGGATTCCAATGAAAACTTGGTGCTTTGCCAATCACCTCTCCCCAGCTCTTATCAGGGGCTGATTTATCAACATTTGTCTTTAAGATAATTTTGCTTCCAGTGTGACCTGCTGTCGGGACCCTATCATCCCTACCACCAGCCCTGTCCACAGGGACCAGTTCAGAGATGAGCACATGGCCCAGCTCAGCCAATGAGAACGTCTATTCTAGAGACAGACTCCAACAGCCTCATTGAGCTCCTGCACCCAGCCCAATGCTAGCCTTACCCTGAGCTTTCTGATTTTAGTACTTAAGTAACTTAGATTAGCTAATTTGAATTGCGTTTCTGTTCCTGACAACCAAAAAAGACCTAATATGCGTGCTCAGTGCCAGATTCCAAAGTCTACGTCCTTTCCATCATCACACCAGTGACAGACAGTAAGTTTCCACTCTGATGCCAATCACTGTCCAAAATGCTGTACCTAAAGGATTCTGAGACTTTTCTGAGCACAACAGGAGAGTGTATCATGATAAATCAGTGATGTCTGCAGGGCACCAAGGGTAGAGAATGGTATTGCAGATGCCACCCTGTATGATACCAAGATGAGCACATCAAGTCTTCTTTAGTGCCAGCTGGTCTACTTAATTCTTGTCCTAACAATTATCTCCTGTACCATTGCATCTGGTCCCTGTAGCATTAGAACCCCACTCCCAACCCCTAAGGACTGGAAAATTGCCTCTGCTATACCCAATCCATGGCTATATTCTCAACATGACAATGACTCCCTTTGCACAGTATATTCCCTTCACCCTCTGCTTTTCCTCTGCTCCAGCTGCTCCAGGCAGCTGCCACACCCTAGAGGGTAAAGTATGTTAACCAGAATGCCAGAATCACAGAGAACCCAACACTTCCTTGAAGGCTTGTCTCTCACATACCTCCCTGCACTCACCTCGAGCTTAAGTATAAAGCTAGGAAGACCCCAATAAGGCTGTGCCTCTTCCTTTCTTATAAGATCCCAGAGGAAAAAATTAGAAAAGAGAATTGTAATTAATAGAGGCACCTGGAGCACAAGAACTGCTTTAACAACCAACAAGTGTTTCCATTGAACACATAAGAAAACAAAGGAGCGTATGACTCATTAAAGGTCACAAAGTGAGACAATGGAAGATTTCTGCAGCACACACAGGACTCACAGCTAAATACTAGACTATCCTCCACCTCCTCGGATCTCATACACAGTCCACATGCATAACCACATGCGTGCTCACATATGTGGCCACAAACAAAGCACATACCTCCTACTGGCTTATGGGCCTTGAGGTTAAAGAGGTTGAATTTCTGATCCCTCTTCAGGAACATTCTTTATGTTTACATGATCTTCACAGAACAGCATCCACCACATGAACAGCCCAATAAAAAAAAACCCCTGGGAATTTTGGGGTGAATGAAAGTGGAAGGTGTCCCTGTTCCTATTTGCTGCATTGGAGTGATTGAGCCAACCTCATCTCTTGTTTTACTGGGTTCACCAAACTGGGCTGCAACTCTGTCCCCGTTCAATCTGAGATATATTGTTTTTCCTTCCTTCTCAGTTTGGCATTGACAATGCTTAATAGATTATTTTATTCCTGGACTGACTTCTCTCCTGTCACCTAAGTAAAAGCAGCCATGTCTCAACCATCATTCTTCCCAGACCTCAATTCTCTCCTCACACCAGCCCTCAACACTTCACACCTTCCTACTGTCTTCACACTCTAATATTTGTACTCACCCCCAAGCATTTGTTAATCACCCTCTCACACCACTTGCCATTCCCAAAAACCAAGGAGTATTTGGACAATGCTTGCAAAGAAGTCAGGAAGCACCAGTGCGAGAGCATATCCATAGCCTTGGAAAGGCTGTGTGTGGAGTGTGCTGACCACGGCTAAATGGTCGTGGCTCCAGAGAACCAAGAGGGGTTCTGAAAGCCATGCCTTGGTAGGCTGCCTTGTGAGCCAGCCCTCACCATGGGTGACCTCATTCACATTGTGAACCGTTCCCAGGGCACAAGGACCTCTCTGGAGCACACCATCTGGAGAAAGCACTTAAGAATAAGCCCGTGGGGAAAAATGGAATTTCAACCTCTCCCCAGCTGGAAGACAAGAAAACAGCCTTCAGTATTTTGGTCCTGGCAGCTCTGAACATTGCTGTAGCGCTGTGACATGACTAAGGACACTGCCACACAAAGCCACACACAGGTGAGGCAGGCGTGGCCCCTTGAGGCTCCTCCACTAGGGCTATCCTCCAAGGCCCAGCTTGGCCTCCCCTTCTCCAAGCAATTTCCCCGCCCCTGAGACTGGAGGCTCTATGAGTACCACCAGGTCCACCACAACAAGGGGCACAATTCTACAAGAATCCTGGGAATGAAAAATCCCCATCTCAGGCTCAACGTTTTTTAATCCAGAGCAGTGCCAAGGAGGAAAGGCAAGCGGTATTATGTCCCTGATGGCTTTTGGAAGCACAAAATAAACCACCCAATGCAAAGAGATCAATTTTCAAATTATGAAGATGATTCAAAGCTCTGCCTGCTAGTTGCCAGCTGAAAAGATGCCACCGTTTAAGTCTGCTCTGGCACCTGACTTAGCAGACGATTTCCACTGATGCTCTTGTCCCTGAATGAGCCCCAGGGCAGCAGCTCAAAAAATCAGGCCACACACACACAGGTGGGTGCCACAGCAGTGATCTCTTTCTCATACATAAGGAAATGACTCCCAATTGTCAAAGGGCCAAGCTTGCCAGAAGACAGCAGCAGCTCCGTCCTCCTGCACACAGTAGCTGCTGCTTCTCCAACAGACTGGAGGCTCAGCTTAGAGCCTGTTCTCTCAACTCTTCCAACTACTTTCTAAGACCCCAGAATGAACTGGTCAGCTCCAGGTCATTCTGCTCTGCAAGGTCCATGGAGGAGTCCAAGTCAGGGAGCATTGGCTTATGCTTCCTTGGTACCCACCCTTCCACCCCTGGGAAAAGGTGTGGTGCTGAGGACCTAAAAGGTATTCAATGATAAAAAGGTTCATTTTTTCCCTTTTATTTTTTTAAATATATTTTATTGATTTTTTCACAGAGAGGAAGAGAGAGGGATAGAGTCAGAAACATCGATGAGAGAGAATCATCCATCAGCTGCCTCCTGCACCCCCTCTCTCCCCATTGGGGATGTGCCCACAACCAAGGTACATGCCCTTGACCAGAATCGAACCCGGGCCCCTTCAGTCCACAGGCTGATGCTCTATCCACTGAGCCAAACCAGTTTCGGCCATTTTTTCCCTTTTAATCCATCTGTATCCATGAGCTTGATTCAGGGTCACATCCCAGGAGATGCTCAATATCTGTTTACTAAAGTGTATTAACAGTGGTGATATGATAAAGATGAAGGTGGATAACAGGTAGACTTAGCTGGTCTATGCCCTAAGGAAGTGGTCGGCAAACTCATTAGTCAACAGAGCCAAATAGCAAATACAATACAATATGAAATTTCTTTTGAGAGCCAAATTTTTTAAACTTAAACTTCTTCTAACACCATTTCTTCAAAATAGACTGGCCCAGGCTGTGGTATTTTGTGGAAGAGCCACACTCAAGGGGCCAAAGAGCTGCATGTGGCTCATGAGCCACAATTTGTGGATCACAGTCCAAAGGAATGGGCTTATTCAGGCCCTTCCACTTACTTGATATTCAGGCCCTTCCACTTACTTGTGATAGTGGGGAAGAATATCTGAGGGAAGAGGCTGTGAGCCAGCCACTATCCATTTTTTGCCCAGAATGTTGCTGTAGCCCCCTGACATTGCTTTCATTTCTCTTGCCTATCCCCAATCCAATCTCCATGCAGCAGCCAGAGTGACCTTTTAGAAATAGAAATCATAAATCAGGACCTGTCATTCTCCTATTTAAATCTCTTCAAAATCTGAACTCTACATGATTGATGAAGCCTGCATAGGTGAGCCTTGACCCACTTCTCTGAGTTCATCTCACTCGTCTCTTGGCCTAGTCCCATGCACTCCTGACACACTGGCCTCACTTCACCCCTCAGGCATGCTCAGTTCTTGTCTATCACAGTACCTTTGCACATACCTAACTTGTTCCCTCTGCTCTTTGCTTGATGATTCCTTCTCACATTTCAGGTTGGTACTTAAGTGATTCTTTTTCAAAACCCCCAACCCTGATTCCCCAATCTCAATAAGGATAGCTCAAACGGTGGGTGCCAGTGTGCTTCCCATTTCCTTGCCTCCACACTACTCTTCAACAGAGATCCCAAACCCCCAGCATCATAAAGAGAACCCGAATTAGGCACCTATGTGGGAAAAGGCACCGAGCTACAGGCCTGCTTCAACAGCATGGCCTCCTTTTTAACCTCAGTCCCTCAGCCATGCACAAAGGAGGTCACTACTAAAGACCAGTCTTCGTACACACAACTACAACCAATGCTGACCTATCAAGAGCAAGAAACAATAGTTCATCCCTGGACAGGAGAGAACTGTACATGCATTTCTTCTAAAGTCCTGACTATCCTCTTGCTTAGCAAAGGAAATGCTTTCACTCAAGCCAAGTGTCACCAAAGATCTTTGCAGAAGCCCATTTAGCTCTTACTGTCTGTCATCTCCTTGTAGTGACAAGGGGCCTGCATTTCCTTTAAGAGTGTGGCAGTCAACCTAAACCAGAAACTATGCCTTCTCTGCCCATTAAAGACCAAATAACTAGAAAACACTCTATCTAGTGTACTACAAAGATAGCCAGGAAACTCAGACAGGGAAGATGCTGATCTTGGTCTCAGAAGACACCTGAGACCCTGCCCACTTCAGGCCTAGCAGTGCTCATCCAGAGAAGAAACGGGTCTGGCTCAGCAAAATGTGACAGATGAGTGGACTGGTGGACTAACACAATAGCTCTTCCAACTTCCTTCTGCTGTGCCTTCCTGTCCTGCAAAGGCAGAGAGCTAAAAACTACAGTCTCCAGTCTGCCCTGTAGCTGGACTTCCTGATGTGATTATGGGGTTGGTCAATTCAAGAACTGAATTGAAATTAAGTCAGGTGGGGAGGGTATCTGTTTCACCACTAAAGGGCCAGCAAGGCACTGGCAATGGCTTCTTGATCCCTGGAACCTATAGCCAGCTCTTGGCACAACAACTTTCATATTCCCCAGCTTCCTAATTATCCCAGAGTCCCAGTCCTCTTAGCAGGCCAGTTCTGCAGTATTGTTCTGGGAATCATTGCTAGAGGACCAGACCAGAGCCTGTTCTCGCAACCCTTCCAATTACTTTCTAAGCCTTAGGTGCCTGTATTAAGTATCTTTCCTATTAAAATGGCTACACTAGCCCTAACTGGTTTGGCTCAGTGGATAGAGTGTATGCCTACGGACTTAAGGGTCCCAGGTGTGATTCCGGTCAGGGGCATGTACCTTGGTTGTAGAAACATCCCCAGTCAGGGGCATGCAGGAGGCAGCTGATAGATGTTTCTCTCTCATCGATGTTTCTCTCTATCCCTCTCCCTTCCTCTCTGTAAAAAAATCAATAATATATATTTTAATGGCTATACTAGTATCTGTTGTAGGTCTAAACCATACAATCCACAGTCCCACTGTGTAACAAAATGTCTACAATGTTGACAATGTCCTGTAATTTGGGTTGTCCGATATGGCAGCCACAGTCATTGTGGCTATTAAGCACTTTAAAGGAACTACATTTTAACTTTCCCTTAATCTATATAAATTTAGATTTAAATAACTACATGTGGCTACCATATTGGACAGCACAGGTCTATATTAAGAGGTAGTCATAATGGAAAAAGCATGATGAGGAATCAGGTGTGAGAAATGGAAAAAAGTACTAGCAGAAGCACTTAATTCTAATCTGAAAAAAAAACTTTTAAAAACAGCAATCAAAAACTGATTCAGATTCTGATGGGTGGGTGGATTTTCTGATCAGAAAAATAACCACCTGTGCAAAGACATGTTTTCAAAGCATAGATTCTAAGACCTAACAAACAACATAGAAACCAAAAGTCATTTTTTAGTAGTTAATGCTCTTGACAAGTGAATGAGAAACTAATTTTCCCAAGGGGCAGATGAGGAAGCTGGCATTTCCCCCTAAACTAAGTTGAACTAAGAGCCCCAAGACATCCCTGCTGAGCTGAAAGCCCTTTCCCCACAGCAAGCACCCAAAGGTATTTTCAACTATGGTGCTCTACATCTGCCCCCTGACATTTCTGTCTCGTTTATAAGCTATCTTCACACTCTTTTCAACAGCATTCTCTTACTATCACTGTCTTCCTCATCCCTCATCCTGCTATGAACACAGTTCATGAGAGGTTCAGATGCTCAGAACAGGCCTGTGACCATAAGTAGTCAGAGATGCTCCAACACAAGGAGACAGTGAAGGACCAAGAACATCTGTGGCCATCTCCCTGACTCATTCAATTGGTGCTGTCTTAAATGAAGCTGTTTCTTTTCTATTCTACATCCCACCTCTTTCTGATGACTGGGGCAAAGGCAGAGAACTTGGAGCATTCCAAAAGCCCCAACCAACTGGAAGAGAGGTAAACTGGTAGAGAAAAAGCCCTAGTTTTCTGGATCACTAGAAGGGGAGAGCTAGTGATCCAGAAAACTAGGGCTTTTTCTGTTCTTCCTGGGGCAGCTAGTCAAAGGGAGGAAAAGAGGAAAAGGAATCCTAGGGCAGACTCCAGAAGAAGTAAACTAGCTTCATCTGCAGAGGCCTGGAGGCCAATAAATATTGCCTTGGCCAGACCCTAATTGTAAAGCCATTTCCCCCATGGTACTCAAGTCATACTGACATCAGAGAGCAGAAGGAAGAAAAGTGAGATGAACACTAGTGAACAGATACAAACAACTAAATCATACTTTCCAAACAAAGACAATAAATTGCAAATTAATAATATAATAGTTATTTCATTTATTTCCAAGCAGGATTTGAACTAAGGCACCTATCAATCACACACCACCTTGGACGGAAAACCTAAATTACAGAACGTAGTGGAGGATCATTTCAAATTTATCAAAAGTGAGCGCATTTCTTCTTTTTAAGTATAACCACAGAGTAGTTTTTGCACTGTAAAAACATATTCAGCCCTGACTGAGCTCAGACACTTATCTAGAAAAATGGGAAACGCTCAGGTTGCTGATGGGGGTGAGGGGCACAGAGGGATGGACAGGGGCTTTAGAAAACAGGAAAGAGTGCCACCATAGCCTGGCACAGCACTGATGGGACCAAAACCCCACTCCTCCTCTCCTCTGCTTCAGCTGGTGAGTGCCTGAAAGGAGCTACACTCCAATCTTTGGGCCCTTCTCTTATTCTCTCAGTGATTCATAAGCTCCTTGACAGCAGGAACCAGCTTTGCAGCCTCAGAAATCCTAGCAGAGTGGTTGTCAGTAGATTTTCAAAACACATTTGCCACATGGATGTTCCTGTGTAGAATTTTCACTTAGCCTTCACAGATTTCTAGTGAAAGTTTACAGAGATGATATTACTCGACTCTTTTAGATGATGTTTGCCATATGTTAAAGGTGTTTATTATAGGTTAAGTAAATGTTTGTTTTGTCCCCCCTCAGAAGGGAAACCAAAAAACACAGATACCTTTATTATTTTGTTCACTGCTGTACACCCAGAGCCCAGACAGCGTGGAGCAGCCAACCTTTCAGACCTTACGGACAAACTATGGTAGACCGCTGCTCCAAAGGTTTCCTTAAACCAGCAGCCGCCAACCTTTCGGACCTCACAGACCACCAGTGGTCTGCGGACCACAGGTTAGCAACTGCTGGTATAGAATATGGTGTGTGCGCAATAGAAATGTGTTGAATGAATGAGTAGCTCAAAATGTAATTGCCCCAGCATATTAATTACTTAGACTTCTTGCTCATATGATATTGACATTTAATTGCTTTGGCCCCATTTCACTGGTAGGAAAACAGACACAGAGTGAAGGCACCTTTCCCAAACACCAGAATTATAATAGAACAAGTGAGGAAGTACTATCTTGGGAGGACAGTTTTTGGTCTATTCAGTGGCCTCTACCTCCTTCCATCTCACCTCTGGGAGGATGGGGTGACAGGAAGGCTTGGCCAACCCTCACCCTGCCTGCTTACTATCAGCCACTGAAGTGGGCGGGACACCTTTGGGAACCAACAGTAATTCCTCTCACTCCACTTCATGCCTGTGAATGCCCAGTCCTGGTCAACAGTCTGACTCAGGGGGGTGGCAGAGCAGTCCTGCAGCAGAGATTTAACCCAGCTGAGGCCTGGAGCCCAGAGCTCATACACTCAGCCCCTCATGGCCATGAGCCTTTCTGTTCTTCAGGAAAGCAGGTCTAGCTGTGCCTGGGGCTCCTCCACTCTGCCTGGAACCTGCCAGCCCTCTTCCACTTTACCAGAAGGGAACATGAGCTGATGAACTCTGTCAGAAAAGCAATTTAGCACTCCTAATCAGAGTTTTTAAGTAATTCTAACACTTGACCTCCCTTCTCAGAAGCTATCCTAAAGGACTAATCGAAGAGTCTGGCAAGCAATGTGCCTACTTGGGTATTCACAGCAGTGTGAATTATAGCAATACCAAACTGGAAATCACCAAAGAGCCCATCACTGGGGGACTGGTTAAATAAATCAATACACATCCATATGAAAGAATTTTAGGCAGACATAAAAATTATGTTTTTGCAAATCAACACAGGGGGGAAGAAATCCCACAACATAATTTTAAGCAACAGAAACAGAGTAAAAAGAAAATACATATATATATACAAACACACACACACACACACACACACACACACACACACACACACAGTAGGATCCCAACTTAGCAAGGGACACTTTTTTCCATAGAAGAAAGACTAAAAAGAAGCACATCAAAATATTACTAGTGGTCACGTTTAGGTGACAAGTTAGACTTGTTCCCAGAAAGGCAGATCCATGTACCACACAGGACCACAGACTCAGAATCCAGGCGCACTTTGCAAATTCTGGCTCTGCCAGTTTCTGGCTGTGTGACTGGACCAGCCAGGACTCTCTGTACCTGAGACAGGCAATTTGTAAAATGGCAATCATTACAGTGGCCACCACATAGTATTGTTGTGACAGTCAGATGAGTTATAAATGTAAAACTCAGTATACTGCTTGAGATAACAACTTTATAAAGTACTAGCTATTTTCATGGCATTAGCCACATTCTAAAGAACGTATCATTCTTTGGTAGTCAGATAGTAAATAGTTATGGTTTTGTTTTGTTTTTTTAAGTATGCTTGCAAAATTTACCATGGCCAAACCAGCCTCACATACTGACCACCCATCGGGAGGAGATACCCACAGAATCCACCTGGCAACTGGCTGCCCCCCTTCCTCACCTGCCTGGAATCTGCATCACCATTGAAAAAATGAAAGCACCTGCCAAACCACAGAAAAACCCTTGGGAACTCAGTACGCACCTCTATAGACTTGAACCTCAGTGGCTCTCTGTAGACTTGAACCTAAACCCTGGACAAAGGATAATTTGCACCCCATATCTCCAGCTGTGACACAAAAGTAAGCTTAAAGTGAAATTTGAAAAGTGTTTGAGATGCATGAGCATCTCAAATTTTTAACAGCAATTCTATTTATTATCAGCTTGGCCCCCTGAGGATAAACAGGTGTGTGTTCACAGTGAAAGATACCAGGACTATGAGTCAGGGCCCCGGGCTGCATAACCCAGGCCATCTGCATAACTGAGAGTCTTGGAAAAAGGTCCAGCAGGACTGGACATCAGAGGAAGGGAGTGGCCTTCCTCCACATGCCCAGCCTCGCAATATCATAGTCCGGGCCCCTCACCCTATGACTCGCTCACACTACCAAGTACTAACATGTATGTTTCTCTGGGGCTCAATTTTCTCATCTGTAAAACAGAGATAATAATGCCTTCCTCACGGGACAATCGTAAAGACTCACTGAGATTATGTCTATGAAAGTAATACCTAAACTGAACATATTGCTCAATAAGAATCATTCCAAAGATGCCCACATATAAAGCCTCAGGACACCAAAGAAGAATAACTCATTTTCAGTGAAGTGAAATAAAACTTGAAAGTGTTTTGTTTTGTTTTAATCTTTTTCCCCAGAAGCACACCCTCCATGTTAAGCAACCACCTCTTAAAAGTTCCTATTTCTCATATACAAATATTAATAGTGTTGATTGGTGGAAAAGTGAATCTATACAGAGAATTCAGAATACAGAGAACTACAGAGAGCCTTATAAATAGTGCTCATTTTCCACGGATCTTTTATTAGTGAAAGACTCTGAAATTCTTCCATTGTCAGTGGAACGGCACTGTGTGAGGAATGGGTCACACGTATTTACACATGAAAAACATAACATGAATGCGCCCAACACAGACTATGTGTCCCACTCCTGGTCGTCTCTAGTTCTAATTAAGGCAGAACAAAAGGAACACATTAGCTTACTCCTCTACACTCAGAGGCCATTTAATAATGATGCTTTGTAGAGAGGATAATGCTTCTTTCATCTAGAAAAGGCAAAGCCATTTATCTCATTAATCCTCATAAAACTGCTACCAGAGAGCAGGCAGACAAGAAGGTGAAAGGCGAGGAAAAATAAGCAAGCCCCCCGCGGCTCTTGCTTCCTGATAAATATGAAACTTCAAGTAGCTTTGAAGCCACCTGGACTCTTCCCTGAGTTGGTGGGAGGAGAGACAGGCCAGAAGTCAAGAGAGCCGAAGCCCAGTCCCAGCTCACCATCCATTTGTTCTGCACACTCAGACAAATCACACTCCTTCTTCGGCTCTCAATTTCCTCTTCTTCAGAATGAAAAGTTTCAACCAAGCACCACTGGAGGTCATTTGAGCTCATTATTCAGGTCCTATAGAACCCTTTGGTCCCAGCACCTCACTGCTGCCATCTCCCTCCCCAACTGGTCACAGCCCACCAAGTCCTCCGTGTCTGGATCTCCTTCCCATTCACCTCAAAGTTTCTATCTCTCTCTCCCTCTCTCCCTTCCTCCGTGAAATCAATAAAAATATATCTTTTTAAAATATTTAAAATTAGGTATGCTTTAAATGTATAATTCTATTGCATTGTGTTTACTACTCCAGTCAAATCTTCTGTCACCATATATTTGATCCCCTTTACCCTTTACTTTCCCATCTTTCTTGATCCAAGCTTCCTTTTCTCTTCTTTCTGCTTGGGTTTTTCTGACACTTTCTAGACCAGTCATATCTGTCCCCTCCTGGCTCCTCTACTCCATCTTTTTCTCCTTGGAAGACAGAAAAAACATCTGATGAGGAGTGCCCTCCTTGTGTGAGGCAGACTCAGGGCAGTGACTGACACCTCAATTGGGGGTCCTCGGAAATCCAAGTTCCCTACTTGAGCCAAGGGCATCACCAAACTTCAATTGCAACTAAAGCCTAAGCCAAAAAGGAGTGGAAGGGGAAAGTTGGCCAAGTCCATCTTGAAGAGCCCAAAAGTAGAAGGCAGAGGTCAAAAGTATTTTCATTTTTCACCTCAGAATGGAGTTATGACTCACAGAGTAGAAACCAGGGCTGCAAACATGTTGTAAAACTCTACAGTTTCTAACTCTGACATCCTGTTTACCTTATTCTCCTCTGACTATGTCCCCATAGTAATTAGGAGGGTTATAATCTTGAAGACAAATTGGATCTAGTGCTGATCTATAAAGACAGTCATGAAAGTGTAGGAATCAGAATGTGGAGTGTGGAAATACTGAGTCTTAGGGACAAACCAAGGAACTGAGTGGATAATGGCAACCAAGAGAGAGCAGTAGAGTCTGAGGTTAAAAGCACAGATGCGGAGTCATGTGAGACCAAAGTTCATATTCTGCATAGCCACTTAAAGTTCTGAGAGCCTGGGCAAGTCATTTAATATATCTGAGACTTAGGTACCGCTGAGCTGTTTCAAAGATTTTAAAAAATGTATAAGCACTTAGCATGGTGCAGCCTTTTACGAAGTTCTCAGTGGACAGTAGTCATTAATTAGAATTGCTTTAGTTGTTGCTGTTATTAAAGTGACTGAGTCCCCAGGGCCTACAGCAATGAAGGAAAGGAACGGGGACGCCACTGGTCTGAGGCACCACTGGCCTAAGGAGGGCCCCAGGGCTTCACACCAGGAAGGGCTCTGCAGGCAACCTAATACAGACCTTTCCTAGCATGTCAGCAATTCACAGCCTTCCCATTGCCACGGCTCCAGCACTCACACTGCCTGGTCTGCTCTTCCTTACAGTCAAGAAGACCAAGGATGAAGTACAGTAGGACTGGATTCATGGGTCCCCTCTCACTCTCCCACTAAAATGCTGTGTGACTCTGGGCAAGTTTACCTCCCCCTGCCCCGTTCCTCAGTGACCTAACCTATAAAATGAGGGAGTTCACCAAATAATCTCTAAGGTCCTATATACTGTTTTGATATTCACTGACTCTAGAATTCACATGTGGGTGGCAGAAGAGTATACCATTTGGAACATACTGTCAAAAGAAACAGGCTTCCAAAGTGGATCCTCAGTGCCCCGCACCCCAACCCTGAATTCCCTCCTTTAATGATAATAAATACTTGAATCTGAAAAGCATCTACCTAGTACTAAGTCAGTCACTGAAATAGGGCGTGATCCTCAGTCTCAACAAACACAGCTAATGGACCAGGATCACTATGACGCCTTAAAAGAGGGACATGCATTGTTTACACCTCCACAGGGCCCAGCCCCTGCAAAGCCTCCTGACCTGCTGAGCTGCTCCTCCTGGCCCTCTCCAATGCACTCAAGATTTGAAGCAGGATGCCACTGGATTACAACTACCTGCTGATTAGCTCCCCTTGGATGTCTGACTAACTTGGCAGCCTTCCTGTAAGTGGTTTTCCTAATCTATGAAATGGGGCTAATCACAACTAGTTAACAATGAATAAAGGCATGTATAGGCAATCTTTGGGGGGACACAAAGCATGTTTCTAAAAATGAGAACTACTAGTTTTCAAACACGTCGAGAAGGTTCTTGGGGCAAAGGGAGCATTTGCTTTGGTCTGCTCAATGCACTCAGTATTCCACTGAAGAAAAGTACCCTTTCAGTATACAACATAGATGGATTAATCATAATTTTGTTATTGGTGACCCCTGGCAGCCTGCACCTGCAGACCCTGTTTGCTGAGCATCATAAGAGAAAGGCAGTGTTTTTGTTTGTTTGTTTTAATGTATTTTTATTGACTTCAGAGAGAGAAAAGGAGAGGGAGAGAGAGATAGAAACATCACAGAGAGAGAGATATTGATTGGCTGCCTTCTGCACACCCACTACTGATATCAAGCATGCAATCCAGGCATGTGTCCTGATTGGGAATCAAACCAGCAACCTCCTGGTGCATGGGAGTACATGCAACCACTGAGCAACACTGGCCAGGCAGCAGTCTAAAAAACAAACAAACAAACAAACAAAAACAACTACGGGCTTATGGCTCTCATTCAGAATGGCAAAGGCCTGATCCAACTTTCCAGTTCAGCCAAGGAGTTATAAAGCCACCACCCACTGACCCCAGATCATCAGTGATAATATAATCATGTAAAGGGATAAGATGTCTGGAAAAGCAAATCCCTCACATGACCATGGAGTTATTACCCTCAAGCACACACTTACACATGCACATACATACAAATATATGTGTACAAATACATGTGTTTCCCGGTGTTTGACAGAACACCGTCACCTTCCTCTGTGCTACTCATGGCCTTTATTATTGCTTTCCTTCTATCTGCACAAGTATGCAAGTGCCTCTCTTCTCCTGCTCAGACATAACCTAGAGCAGAGCCTCTGTCTCAGTGTACTCTATAGCAGCCACAGTGCCAAGCACGGGTGAGTGGTCAAGAATATCTGGGTGTGTGTCTCACGGCCCACTGCTGCCGGAGCTGTGGGGAACACAGGCCTGTAAGATACTCTCCCTGCCTCAGCAAACCATCAGCCTCCTTAGGAAGGAGAGGCCACAGTTGAACATTCACCCACACAACTGGCACATGCGCACTCCAGCAACATTGGCCCATCCAGGGACCTTGCTCTTTCAGAGTCTGTAACTAAATTTGGGCCTGAAACCAAAGCAGCCAATGTAAAACTGGCCCAGATTTTAGTTCCAGTCTTGCCTCTGCTGCTCCATGTGTTTTTGAGCTATCACACTCTCCAGGCTGCGGCTCAGCGCTGTCACTGTGACTCTTCCCACCCCATCAGCAGTGGACCCCACACTCCACATTTAAAGGAGTTTTAGGGGAATGAAAGAGTCCAGGAGATACAAATTGCCATAATAAAAAGATGAATTTTAGAATTTGACATATCTTACTTTGAGTCTCAGCTCTCACTTTCCAGGTGTGTGGTCTTTGCTAGTCAAATTTGATCATCAGCTTGGTTAATAGTAAATGAGTATAATATTATAAAGAAAACTAGAGGCTCAGTGCATGAAATTCGTGCACAGATAGGGTCCCTAGCAGTTGCCGGCAGGGCCTCCCTTCACACCTACCTTGGTGTGGTGCCGCCCATTCACCTGCTCCACCATCCCACCATGGTCCCACTCTTATGGGGGCCCATTTGGGGCCCCCTGGTGGTCAGCACACATTTTACTCCCAGTTGGTCTAATTCCCGCCCGCAGGGACAATTTGCATATTAGCCTTTTATTACGTAGGATAGATTCACTAATACCAATTAATGCTCCCTAGTATTGAAGCCTACACTTTCTCTTACGTCGGCAATTATATAAAGAGTGAGGTGAAACACAAGGAGTTAGAGCCCCTGCCAGCCAGCAGAGGATGCTGCTTGTCCTCCAGACACTTGTCCCAGCCTGCTCCAGAGCACAGCTGGACCACCTGTCTCAAAGAGAACAAACAACACCTAATGACCACATCCAGAGTTGGCAAGACTCTCTCACTTCCTTGAAGACAACAGCCCGGACCAGTCAACACACAGATGGGGTTACACAACATCCGGCTACTGGGAGATACAAATTCCATCTGGCTGGCAGTTTACAAATATTTGGCCTTATCAGGCTTGAATTAGAAAAGAAGGATAATTGAAGTTTCATATGAAATCACTGTGCCTATTATGTATGACCCAGTTAGGCTTACATGGCATTTAGCATTTTCATTTGTTTCAAGGATACTTTATGTGGAGGGCTGCAGAAAAGGGACACAAAATAAAGCTATGGCCTGTGCCCTTCAATTCTGCTATCTCTGTCTCCCTTTAATTAACTGGCACACAGAAGCCATTTTCACAAACCCTCACATACCCGTCCTCTTCCCCCCTTCAACACAGCGTTGGTCTCTCCATGAGTTGATGGAAGAGAACAGCATGAGAAAATGAAAGGACAAATGAGCTGGGTTAGGAAGGGAAACAGACTCAGCCATGCAGAGCTGGATGGGCCCTAGAGACCCAAGCATCTCCTTCCAGAAGTGAGGACACTCAGGCTCAGAGAAAGCAAGCTGCTTGCCCTAATTTCTACAGCCAAGTCCAGGTCAAGCCAAAACTTGAGCCCAAGTCTCCAGGTTCCTATATGCTGTTTCTACTAGCCCAGGTTAAAGTCTGAAGCTGGAAAACACAGAAAAAGTAACTGAGCTACAAAAACTGTTCTAACCACTGCTTTTACCTAGCAGGGGCCCAGTTTGGTAGGCTAAATAATGACACCACCATCCCCAAAATGTCCATTTCTAATCCCTGGAAATGGTGAACAATACACACACACACACACACACACACACACACACACACACACACACACACATATATATATATATATATATATATATATATATATATATATATATAGGCCTAAGCAACTGTTACAACTGAATGACCAGAACAAGACTGAAGACCAGTCACTATGACACTCAGCACAGGAGCTGCCCCCTGGTGGTCAATGCACTCCGACAGCCAACCTCCCAAGGCCAGCCAACCTCCTGCAGTCCCTCCCCCTGGCCAATCTCTCTTTCTGGCCAGCCTGCCAACTTCCTGCAGTCCCTTCCAGCAGTGGGCCAGCCAATCTCCTCCACCCTTCCCCCCAGATGGCAGGCCCTGATCAGCCTGGCCCCAATTGGACTGGGAGAGACAGTCCCCATAAGCCCTGATCACCAACCAGGTCGAGGGACCCCACCCATGCATGAATTCCTGCATCAAGGCTCTAGTAAAGGAGAGGAAGAGAAAATGCCACATGGCTGGCTCTGCAGATAGAGGAAATGGTCATGAGCCAAAGAATGTAGGCAGCCTCTAGAATCTGGAGAAGGCAAACAGATTCTTCCCCTACAGCTTCCAGAAGGAATACAGCCTTGGGGACTCACTTTAGATCTCTTATCGCCAGAACTATATATACTTTTAAGCCTTCAAATTTGTGATAATTTGTTATAGCAGCAATAAGAAACTAATACATCCAGCATTTTATATGAGGTACAAAAAGTAAAATAAAATATAAAAATGGTTACCAGGGGTGCAGAAAGGGGAGTTGTTATTTAATAGGTACAGCTTCCATTTTTCAAGATAAGAAAGTGCTGAAGATCTGTTTCACAGCAGTGTGAATATACTTAACACTACTGAACTCTTCACTTTAAGGTGGTGAAGATGGCAAATTTTGTTATGTGTTTTCACCACAATAAAACAAGCAAACATAATAAAAAGTATCTGAGTATATGAGCCAACTGGGGCCCCAATGTTTCTCAGCTTGGCAGGTGTGGTCATTCCTGATTCCAAGTCATCACTCCTGCACCACCACAATCTGGTTTATTGATGGGTTTGTCTCTCCCAAGAGATCAAGAGCTCACGGAGGACAGGAGGCAGGTCTGAGTACCCAAGTACCTCACACAGCACCCAGGACAGTACTCTACACATAAGAGGTGCTCGATGAACAGTTGTTAAATTTAATTTTCCAAGTGTGTGGCCTTAGCCTCCTGCAAATTAATCCTATTCTTCCAAAGCAATGCTTATTCAACACCCCCTCCACGAATTACCCCAGAGCCAGGGGCATCAGGTTAAGCATTAAGGAGACAGGAATGGGTGGATCTGGGCTTACAGAAGAGGCCAGACTATGGTAAGCACAGTATAGTTATTCCCTATATCAGGGATGGGGAACATTTGGCCTGTGGGCTATATAAGACCCATGAAATTATTTGGTCTGGTCCTTCCAAGGCATTAGGGGTGAGTTAATTAAATGTTTGACTAAATATAGCAGGCTCATTTTTAAGTTGATAATTTTGTATGGCCCAAAAATGATGTTATAAATATCCAATACTCTTGGAAGAAAAAAAGGTTCCCCACCCCTGCTCTACATGCTCATAGAATATGACTTTCCTACACACACACACCCCGCCCCTGCCTTTCCCATATGGCAAGAAACAGGTGAAATCACTTAAGAACAAAATCACAGGTAAAGGCAGAATGATTCACCAGGAATGGGAACAGCTTGGATTTGGTTAAGACTGAAATACACAAAGTCTTTTTACTTCCCCACAGAAGTAAAAACATGGGTCTGGAAACCCTCATCTATCCACTGAGCATATCTTTGATTCATTTAAGAATATCAACAGAGGGCATACTCCTAGGTCTGTCTCATGCAGTGGATTCTCTGATATTCCCTTGTGGTATGATTACATACAATAACCACTTCAACTAAACTGGTTACACTGATTACTGTGTGTTGATGGTCATCTACTGACACATAACTTAAGTGGAAAGAGCTTTCTCCTATTCTCTGTAAACATAAAGTCAGTCCTGGGGCCCTTGCAATGTATGGGAGGGTCCCTTTTTAGCAACTAACAAAGGAGAAAATGAGACAAGGGCACCTTTCTGAAAATTTTGCTTAAAAACAATAGTAATATTTACAGAGCATTTACTATGGACCAGATCCTGTTATCACAATCTTACCTCATAGAGAAACATAAAATTAACCATCACTTTGCTACACCCACAGCCAATCAGAGTGAGTATGCAAATTAACCCAACAAAGATGGAATTTAATTTGCATATGCAGGCTCAGAGCGGTGTGAAGCCTGCTATGAAGGGGAAGGGGGCAGTGGAGGCAGTTACTGGAGTGGTGCTATGGATAGAAGCAAGGACTTGCTGGCTCCCAGGCGGCTGGGAGTGAAGCCAGGGGAAGGAAGGCTTATTCTTGCACGAATATTGTGCAATAGGTCTCTAGTTTTACATAAATTGATTTACTTAATCCTCTCAGCATTTCCACAATGTAAACATTATTATTATGCCCATTTCACATATCAGAAGACTGAGGCACAGAGGAACTAATTAACTTGTACAAAGACACTAGTTCAAACCAAGCAGGCTTTACTGCAGAACATGTGCTTTGTTCACTCACAATCTCTACAGTTAGGTTCATGGCCTGAAGTTGTCAGCTTCCAGCCTTCTCCCCAACACAAGGTACTATTTCAGGCCTCACTAGGAGAGGGACACAATGTTTAAGGAGCTATTTATAAATATAGTATTTCCAAAAAACTATACATTTCAAGGCAAGACCCGAAGAACCAAAATGCAGAGAAATGCACCTAATCCTATATAATAAAGAGGTAATATACAAATTGACCATAACTTTAATACACAAGATGGCTGCCCCCATGTGGACACAAGATGGCCAGCAGGGGAGGGCAGTGTAAGTGATCAGGCCAGCAGGGGAGGGCAATTGGGAGAGACCAGGCCTGCAAGGGAGGGCAGTTGGAGGCAACCAGGCCAGTAGGGTAGGGCAGTTAGGGGTGATCAGGCCTGCAGGCGAGGGTAGTTACAGGCGATCAGGACTGGAGGGAAGGGCAGTTAGGGGTGACCTGGCTGGCAGAGGAAGGGCAGTTGGGGAGAACCAGGCCTGCAGGGGAGGGCAGTTGGGGGTAACCAAGCTGGCAACAGAGGGCAGTTAGCAGTAACCAGGCCAGCAGGGGAAGGCAGTTAGGGGCTACCAGGTCTGCAGGGGAGGGCAGTTAGAGATGATCAGGCTGGCAGGGATAGGCAGTTAGGAGTAATCGGGCTAGCAGGCAGGTGAGCAGTTGAAAGCCAGCTGGATTGTGAGAGGGATTTCCCACCAGGATCGGGCCTAAATGGGCAGTCGGACATTGGGATTGGGACTAAACAGGCAGTCGAACATCCCTCAAAGGGTTTCAGATTTGAGAGCATGTTCCTGGGCTGAGGAACACACCTCCCCTTCCCCCTCATGCACTGGTCTCTAGTAAAAGTATAATTACATAAGATATTTTACTTATGTATTCTAAAGCATGTTACAAACATGAATTACTTCTTATCCAAAACTCAGAAAAATTCATCCCATCCCATCCCATCTCCACTTATTAGATTATCAGACCACCAGAATGGAGAAGTGACCTGCCCAAGTGGTTGACCTACAGAGTGAAATAGGTAATGGAATTCAGGCATCATAGTTCTTGAAATCTTTCAAGACAATAACCCTTTCACTTATGAAATCATTGGGAAATATTACCCAGAAACAAATACTTTAAATATTAGCATCTCAAAAGAGGTATGAGCCAAAAGCAGACTACTCAGCCTTTTTTTTTTTTAAATTATTCTCTCTCTTTTTTAGAATCACAGAATGGGAAAAGATTTTGAGCTTGCTCATCCGCCTCCTGCCACCCAGCAGGTCACTTCTAAGGCACCTGCAATGGGCTCACCCACTCACAGGATTTTCCAGGAAAACATATGACTTAACCTCTCTAAGGAACCCACCCCTAGATCCAAAAATTCTGGAAGTCATTAATTCTTTCTTCATTACCTAAAAATCCCACACTAAAATATGAAACACTTTCTTCTTTTTTAGTGTAACAAAAGAATATCTACTCTAGCACCATCACTTTTAAAACAATTTTTAAACCACCTTTTTATATATCTACTAGAGGCCTAGTATACGAAATTTGTGCATGGGGGGCAGGGGGCAATGTCCCTTAGCACAGTCTGCACCCTCTTCAATCATGGATGTCTGACTGCCCGATCAGGATTGGGCCTAAACAGGCAGTTGGACATCCTTCTCACAATCCAGGACTGCTGGCTCCCAACTGCTCACCTACCTGCCTTCTTGATTGCCCCTAACTGCTACTGCCTGTCAGCCTGATCACCCCCTAGCTACTCCCATGCTAGCCTGACTAATGTCTAACTTAAGGTGTCCATACAACCTGCTTTTGGCGGGAAAGTCCCAATTTTTAACAATTTGTCCCGCGTCCTCCGGCATTTTAAAGAAGTCCCAATTTTTGGAAAGACGCAGGACAAATTGTTAAAAATCGAGACTGTCCTGCCAAAAGCAGGATATCTGGTCACCTTAGTCAAACTGCTCCCCAGCCAGCCTGTTTGCCCCCAACTTCCCTCCTCTGCCGGCCTGGTCACCCCTAAATGCCCTCACCTGCAGGGCTGATAACCTCCAACTGCCCTCCCTTGCAGGCCTGGTCCCTCCCAACTGCTCTCCCCTACTGGCCATTTTGTGGTGGCCATCTTGTGACCACATGGGGGCAGCCATCTTTAATCACATGGAGGCAGCCATATTGTGTATTGGAGTGATGGTCAATCTGAATATTACTCATTTATTAGATAGGATAGAGGCCTGGTGCATGGATGGGGACTGGCTGGTTTGCCCTAAAGGGTGTCCCAGATCAGGGTGGGGGTTCCCTTGGGGCATGGGGCAGCCTGGGTGAGGGGCCTGTGGTGGTTTGCAGGCCAGCCACACCCCCTGGTGACCCAAGCAGAGGCCCAGGTATCTGGAATTTATTTACCTTCTACAATTGAAACTTTGTAGCCTGGAGCAGAGCCAAGCCTCCTGCTCGCTCCATGGCTGCCGCCATTTCTGTTTGGATTTGTTTACCTTCTATAATTGAAACTTTTTAGCCTTGAGTGGAGGCTTAGGCCTGCTAGGGCAGGCAGAAAGCTTAGCTTTTTCTGTTGCCTGGGAAACCCAAGCATCCCTCCTGCTCTCTGTGGCTGTAGCCATCTTGGTTGGGTTTATTTATATACTCACTCTGATTGGCTTAAGGGTGTGGCTGGTGGGCATGGCTGGTGGGTGTAGCAGAGTGATGGTTAATTTGCATGTTACTCTTTTATTAGGTAGGATGATAATAAAAGAGTAATATGCTAATCAGACTGGACAGCCAAATGACCTTTCAGACATCCTTCTGGATGAAGCCACTGCAGTGGGGGTCAAGGCAGAGGCGGTTAGGGGTGATCAGGCAGGTAGGCAAGCAGTTAGGGGCAATTAGGAAGGTAGGAGAGCAGTTAGGGAACATCAGGCAGGCAGGCAAGCGGTTAGAGGCAATCAGGCAGGCAGTCAAGTGGTTAGGGGTGATCAGGCAGGCAGGCAAGTGGCTAGGAGTGATTAGGCAGGCAGAGTTGTTAGGGGCTATCAGGCAGGCAGGCAAGTGGTTAGGGGTGATAAGGCAGGCAGACAAGTGGTTAGGAGCCAGTGGTCCCGGACTGCGAGAGGGATATCCAACTGCCAGTTTAGGCCTGATCCCACAATAAACCGGCAGTCAGATATCCCCAGAGGGGTCCCGGATTGCGAGAGAATGCAGGCTGGGCTAAGCCCTTGGCCCCCCCTCCCACTCACAGTGAACAAATTTCATGCACCAGGCCTCTAATATATATATATATAAAGACCGGCTCTTCTCTTTGGACTTGTCCCCTTCAAGATGCACAGCACTGATTTTTTTGGCTTTCCAAAGCTGTATTTCCCAGTGCCTTATATTTTATGGCTCTTACTGCTTTACATTCTCTAATTAGAAGTAGAGTTCCAATCCATACCCACTACTACTCATAGGAAGGACTTCAAAGCACTGGACATGTTGAAAGGATTCTCCTCTGTTATGTTGGTGCTTGGACTCTCATCCAAGGAGCACACAATTGATGGCAGGCAGGTAACAAGAGTGAGATGGCCCAGTCCCAAACACATGAATGAGGCAAGGAGGATTGCTAGAAAAACTAGAGAGATGAGGGGTCAAATCCAGCCAAAATCAAGCGAAGTGGAGTTAAGTAACAAGTGACAAAAGGGTTTGAGCAAGAAGCAACAACTCAGGTTGGAAGATAGGAGATCAAAAGGGTTGAAGCACAGAAAAAGCCCTGGATGAGAAGGGCTTTGGAATCCAGCCTGGGACACACAAGGTCAGAACCTAAGACTGAGTGCAAAGGCAGAAACTGCAAATGCTCCCAATTATCTGTTCCTTCTCTCCTCCTGGGGTCACAGCCAGCCCACATTTTCCAGCCACCCTGGCAGTTGGACATGGTCTTATGACTAAGCTCTGGTCAATGAAATGTGAACAGAAGTGACTGGTGCTACATCCAGTTCTGGTCTGAAAGAACCTCCCACACAGTGTTTCTGCTCTCCCATCTGTAATCCTCTCTCTTTCCCCAGACATCAGCCGAATGGAGAGGCCACTTGATAAGGAATACCTGCATTGCTACAACTGAAAAATAAACTTTAATTGTATCAAACCAGTGAGATTGGGGCTGCTTGTTATGGTAGACAGCCTTCCCTTACTAATACAGGGTCCAAGAAGCAAACATGTACTAAGCGGTAAAAAGGGAGTCTAACACTAATGGATGAGAAATCAGATGATTTGGAACACCTGTGGAGGAAAAACCTAATTGATGCCAACATACCTCTTTTATTTTTTAAATAGAATATAAGGCCATAGAAGAGAATCAAAGGGATGCCATAGACACAAAATCATAATGCACTGCTGGTCAGGGAAATTAATAGTCCAGATAAAATGGGAAGTGATTTGTCAAGCCTCCCATCAACCCCTTTGTTCAGCAAACACTGAGGGCCTGTTATGCACTAAGCCTGTGCTAGGAGTTGTGGTTACAGGAGTTGTGTTCTCTTTACACAGTAACTACAGTAACTACAGTAACTACCTAAAGGGCCCCAACCAAATGGAAGATGTAGACAAGTTGTCATTCCACATGTGACAAGTTATCTAGTGGGTATGCCTAGGGCAGCGGTCACCAACCTTTCGGCCCTCACGGACCATCAGTGGTCTTCGGACCACCAGTTGGCAACCACTGACCTAGAGTGTCATGGCAGCTCAGAAAAGGAACGCCTAACTCATTCTGGAACGGACAGGGAAAGAGTCCCTGAGCAGAGCAGGCTTTACCTGAGTTCTGGAAAAGGAGTGGAAATGAGTTGTTGGAAAGAGTGAAAAGGCATTCCTGGTACAGGGAGCAGCTTGTGCAAAGTACAAATGAATGCCCTGCGCTTGGGAACCAGCAGCGGATAGTATACCTAAAGTGTAGTGTTAGTAGAGGGGAGAAGAGATTAAGTCAATAAGACAAGTCAAGGGCAGACCAGGAAGGGCCAGCCACCGTTTACAGTCAACAGGGAGCCAGTGAAGGGTTTAAAGAAGTACAATGCCGTAAAATGATTTGTGCTTTTGCTTTCTGGTGACATAGTAGGGGATGAACTAAAACGACTAAGACCAGGTATAGAGAACCTAGTCAGAGGCTCTTATAATCATATAAAGAGATTAGAGGGTGAGGGGTGGATTATGAAATATTAAGGAAGGAAATTTTATAAGACCAACTAACAAAATTAGTTGGAATGGGAAGAAAACAAAGACAATGAAAATGGCTCACAGGCATCTGAATTAACCAACATGGTAGTGCCATCACTGAAATAGTGATCATAGAAAAACAAAAAGGTTTTAGGGGCAGACAAATTAATTTTGAGACACTTGAAACATTTTAAAGATATCCAGTAGAAAAATAAAAATGTGAACTTGAAACAGATATGTGGGCTGAAAAAGTAAATTTGAAAGTTAAAATCATACCAATTGGCAGATTCAATAATGGACATGGTTGACATTGCCTGTAAAGAAAGATAAGTGGAGCCCTAGTTGGTTTTGCTCAGTGGTTAGAGCGTCGGCCTGTGGACTAAAGGGTCCCAGGTTCGATTCTGGCCAAAGGCACATGCCAAGGCTGCTGGCTCGATCCTCCCCAGAAGGGAGCATGCAGGAGGCAGCCAATCAATGATTCTCTCTCATCATTGATGTTTGCATCTATCCCACTCCCTTCCTCTCTGAAATCAATAAAAAGTATATTTTTTGAAAAAGGAAAGATAAGTGGAAGAGTCACAAACAGAATTCGCCTCACCGGGGTGGATAATAAATACACAGGGTGGACCTGTAGCTACTGATAGATGGATGCATTGATGTTGATGACTGGTGCAGGCAGAGATGCATTTAGATACAAATGTACCTAAACTTGGAAGGTCTCTACTGATGTGAACCTGGGTTCTGTCTTTGGCTCCAGTTTTTTTTTAACACTGAATTAAAAATCTGGATGAAGACAAATTTGTCAAATATGCTACTGACACAAATCTGGGAGAAATTGTTAATAAGTTGGAAGGTTGCATCAGGATTCAAATGACCTCAATATGCTGAAACAATGGTCCAAACTGACAAGATGAAATATAATAGCCATGAATCTAAAGTACTGCACTTAGATGAAAAAAATATCACTGCCTAAACATAATGCAGGAGGAACCCTGGCTTATCAGCAATTTATATGACAAAGACCCCAGAGGATTTAGTAGACTGCAGCTCAATATGAGTCAACAATACAGCACAGCTGCCAAAAGGGCAAATGCAATCTTTACTCCCTTAATCTGCATTCAGAGCCCAGACTAAGGGAAGCAGCAGGCTGAGCGTTCAGCATAGGTTAGTCTGCAGATAAAGCTTATATCCCTCTAAGCAGCAGGCTCCAAGAGGGACACTGGCAAAGTGGCAGGTGACTGGAAGAGGCTGAAGAATGAAGAAATAGGAGAATTGGGTAAGGAATGTGGGGCCCTGGCCAGGTGGCTTAGTTGGTTGGAGCATTGTCCCATACACCAAAAAGGTTGTGGCTTCAATTCCCAGTCAGGGCACATACCTAGGTTTCGGGTTTGATCCCAATCAGAGTGTATGGGAGGCAATGAATCAATGTTTCTCTCCCACACCAATACACCAATGTGTGTGTGTGTGTGTGTGTGTGTGTGTGTGTGTGTGTGTCTTTCTTTTCCCCTTCCTCTCTCTCTAAAATAAATTTTAAGCCAAAACCGGTTTGGCTCAGTGGTAGAGCATCGGTCTGCAGACTGAAAGATCCCAGGTTCGATTCCGGTCAAGGGCATGTACGTTGGTTGCGGGCACATCCCCAGTAGGGGGTGTGCAAGAGGCAGCTGGTTGATGTTTCTCTCTCATCGACATTTCTAGCTCTCTATCTCTCTCCCTTCCTCTCTGTAAAAAAAAAATCAATAAAATATATTTTTTTAAAATAAATAAATAAAAATAAAAAATAAATAAAAATAATAATAAATTTTAAAATAACATAACCTCAGGTGAGGATTTAAAAAGAGTGGGGACAAGAACTCTGGAAAACATGTTTAAAAATGGCCTGCTTCAAAAATCTGGATGGTTAAATCATATGGAGTAAAAATGCATTTTGTTTGCTCCAGATAGAAGGAGTAAGATGAATGGGCAGAAGTTATAAGATGTCAGATTTCAACTTTATCTTATTTCAGAAGATAAAGGCTATTCAAAACTGGAGTGGAATGGCTGTTCTGTGAAGTTAGTGAGGTCCCCTTCCCTAGAATTATCAAACTAGAAATGCTATGCCTACCTCTTGGCAATGCTAAAGGGAGTTTTTCATTGTGTGGGAGACTGGGCTGCAATAGTTCCCAAGCTTTTGAATTTCAAGGGCCAGTAGCACCTCTTTTTAATTTACTATGTGAAATTATTTTCAAAAATCAACTGCCATCTACTATCATTACCATATCACAAAATATGACATTTAACACTAAAGAGCATGGCAGACATATTATCAGCATAAAGGGCAATTCTTTATACAGGATTGGGCAAAAGTAGGTTTATAGTTGTGAGTATGCAAAACAGAGTTTATTCTTGAATTATTAGTTATTGTATTATTTTCCATATGAACAACTACAAAGCTATTTTTGTCCGACCCTGTATTAAATAAACTTAACTTTCTAGATAAAAAACATATCATATATTTCTAATTTTGTGAGAAAACATTAATCATGATTCAATTTGTCTTGTTTGCTTGTATTCCCAGTGCATGGCATTTAGTAGGCACTCAATAAATATTTTCTCAATGAATGATTCAATAGATGCATGCATTTAATATATAAAGCCCTGGCTTCCACACTGAGTCCAACAGCTTCTCTACCTCATCATTAATCAATATTTATTGACAGCCCTCGTCATTTCTGGCACTGAAATATGGTACAGCAAGGGCCATTAACTCCTACAATCCATTCCCCAAGCACTAAGAGTAATAATGCCTTATATTGGCACTGTATTTTAAGGTTCACAAAGCATTTTCTCATGTTATCATTTCACTCAACTCTCTTTACAGCCCTGAATTGACGGTTAAAGAAACGGAAAATCAAAGGCTTTCCCAAGGCTACATTTGACGTGGTAGAGTCAGGAATTCAACAACTCCAACTGCAAGGGAGATGCTATTCTCAGCTGCCTCAAGATGTCTCCCTAGGAGAGGTAGAACCTGATCCTCTGGCCACCCTAGAAGCTGGAATGCTTTGTCTTAACCACAAAACAGCAGCACACGGGCCTCAACAACTGGTACTGATGGGACCTACAGTCAGGGCCTTTCTGGGGAAAAGCAGAGAGACCAGAGGAGCCCACAGCCTCCATCAGCAGCAAACCAAGAGCCTTTGTTTGCCTTCAAGATACCATCTGTCCACCAGGCCTGCTAACTCTGGCAGTGTAAACCCCTGAGACGGATTTGATGTTAGGTCTATCCAAATGCACCAAAAGAAAAAGGAAGGAATGAAAAAAAAAAAATCCTCTTAAAGCAGTGGTTCTCAACCTTTCTAATGCCATGACCCTTTAATACAGTTCCTCATTTGTGGTGACCCCCAACCATAAAATTATTTTCGTTGCTACTTCATAACTGTAATTTTGCTACTGTTAATGAATCGTAATGTTCATATATGTGTTTTCCTATGGTCTTAGGAGACCCTGCTAGTGGTGCTCAACCTCTGGGTCATGACCCACAGGTCGAAAACCAGTTCTGTAGAGCCTAATACCATCGGAAAACACAGATATTTACATTATGATTCATAACAGTAGTAAAATTACAGTTATGAAGTAGCAACGAAAATAATTTTATTTGGGGGTCACCACAACATGAGGAACTGTATTAAAGGGTCTCGGCAATAGAAAGGTTGAGAACAACTGGTCTAAAGGATGATGACAGTGTGAGAAGCCAGTAATGGGAACCTAAAAACATTCAGAGTTCCCCTTTCATTCTATGTGCAACCCCATTCTATGATGTGGAACTACCTGACTATTTTAGCCTGAAAGCAATTCAGGAAACCAAATAGTACGATCCATGATTAAACACACCAAGAGGCAAACAACAACAAAGTTATCTCACATATTTAACCAGTTAGTTTGAGATTAGATAAATTCCCTAGTGTGTGACTAGAACAGGGTGCAGGGCAGCTTAGCAACCCCAGGTGCTGGTTTTCTCACTGGTAATTCATTGATTAAAGAAATCCAAGGTTTGGGAACGACAGCGAGGCACAGGGTCAAGGTACTGAAGCAGTGGTAGCGGGCATCCTGAACAGATGGTAAAGGCAGATGTGTGCAGGGGTGAAGAGAGAGGGCACATGCTCTAAATGCTATGATTATTATTGCATATCCTAGCAACACAGTGCTAGCAATGTTGTCTGAGTGCCACACAGAAACCGGGAGAGACAGGCTTGTGAAAATAAAACAAAGATCAAGAGGCTCTGCTCATCTGTGTGACACAGGGTGAAAACAAAGCCAGGACATCGAGTCTAAATGGACACGTCACACAGGAGACCAAAGAATGCATGAGAGGGGGAAAGTGAGGAAGCGAGTTGTAGGAAGTCACTTATCCAGAGAAGTAACTAATGAGGGCAGAGCACCACAGAGAAGCAAGGACTGTAAGGTTAGGCAGGTTGGAGTTAGAACAGAGATGTTACCACTTTTCTAATATTGTGACGTGGGCAAACTGTTGACTGCATTTTAACCTCAGCTCGGTTTGGCTCACCCACATTTTTTGAACACATACTACTGTTGTATATTAATGTGAGTAATAGGAATACAAAGGTAATATGTCCCCTGCTTTCTTACCTCTCAAAATGGGAACATGACCATTTTAATGTGGTTGCTGTGTGATCAAATGAAATACCTTGGCACAAATAAGAATTTAGTATGTTGGTTGTTATTCTAGTGATAATGATGGGTGTCCAAGAATCAATGTCAGGATATTTCTCTTTTTTGTTTTAAATCAGGAAATAATTTAAATAATACTTTCTTATTTCTCTGAAAAATATCAGGACCTTATTTTCACCCACCCCCACCTATCACTAATCTTTGACCTTATTGTTATTCAATATTCAAAGCCTTCTTATTTTCAAATCACCTTAAATCATAAATCTTAGTCTTACTAAAGGAATGGAGAAAGGGAGGGAGGGAGGGAGGGAGGGAAGGAGGGAGGGGGGGGAAACAGGGAGGGAGGGGGGAGGGAGGGAGGAAGAGAGGGAGAGAGGGAGGGAGGGAGAAAAATATCTTTATTAAATGTGTTGCTTGCTGAAAGATTGCTTTAAAGGTAAGTGCTCTGTCTTTGTAGATATGAAAAATGTCTTTTCATCCTAATTCTTGCATGGCAATCTAGCTTTGTATAGAATTCTGGTTTAATATTCACTGAGCACTTTGAACATATTATTTCATTGTCCACTGTCTATTGTGGTTGATGAAGTCTGCTGTTTGTAGACAGATGATGTCTTTTCTCCCTGCTTGCTTTTAAGGTTTTCTCATTTTCTTTAACATTTGGGCAGTTTCCTACACTGAGAGTCTTGCTGTAGCTATATTTTTAATTACCCTACTCAATACTCAGTGTGCTGCCACAATGTGAAAATCAGTATCTTTCTTAAATTTTGGATTATTCTTGGCATTATCTTCTAAAATAATGCTTTTTCACCATTCTCTCTACTATTCCTAGAACTCCATTTTGACATATATTGTAACTTTTCATGCTGTCCTTCAATTCTTTCAATTGCTCTTCCATAGATTCAATATTTTACCTCTCAGTGCTAAATTCTGGGCATTTTCATTGGGTCTTAACTTCAAATCACAGATTTTATCTTCTACTTTCTTACCTAATGTTTCACCCACTCATTATTTATTTATTTCAATGGCTGTGGTTTTCAGTTCGAGAACTATTAGGACCTTTTTTATTTTCAAATTTCCTTTTTCAGAGAGTACTATTCTTTTATTATGCTATTTCTTTTTATCTCTTTTAACTTTTTAAACAAATTATTTTTATAGTCTCCTCAAATCATCCTATTACTTTAGTTTTTAGGGCATTAATAGTCACGCCTGCTGTATCTACTGACTCTTCCCCATGGAGGTTTATTTTGTTATGAGGTTTATAATTTTTGCTGTTTGCACCTCTTCAGCCAGGATTGCTCATTTTATGAAAGTGTTGAGGGCCCTGAACTATACAACTCTGCTTTAGCATTGTTCGTGTTTATTTTTGAGGAGCCTATGCATATTAATTATTCTCCATCTAGGTTTTTTTATTGTGGTTAAAAAAAAATGCCTACATAATAGTTACCATCCTAACCATTTTAAGGGTACAGTACAGTAGTGCCAACTACATGTGCACGGCTGTGCAGCAGACCTCTAGGGCTTTTCATCTTGCAGGACTGAAACACTACACCAAGTAAACAGCCCTCCACAGCCATCCCCAGCCCCTGGCAACCACCACTCCACTTTTTGCTTCTATGGGTTTGACTACTCTAGGTGCCTCATATAAGTGGAACCATGCAGTATTTGACTCTTTGTATCTGGCTTATTTCATTTAGTAAAACGTCCTCAAGGTTTATGCGTGTTGTAATATATGGCCAGATTCCATCTTTTTGAGGCTGGCTAACATTCCATTGTATATGTCTTAGTCATCTTGGGCTGCCGTAACAAAATACAATAGACTCGGTGACTTAAACAAAAGAAATTCTGGAGGCTAGAAGTCCAAGATCAAGGAACCACCCTGATTGGTTTCTGGCCAGAGCTCTCTTCCTGGCTTATAGAAGTCCTCACATCGCTCCACTGTCTTTTCTTACAAGGACACTAATTCCATCAAGAGAGCTCCACCATCATGATCTCATCTAAACGCAATCATCCCCCAAAGGTCCCATCTCCAGATACCATCACTTAGGACTTCAATACATAAATTGGGGAGCGGAGCACAATTTCATTCTTAACAGAATATGCCATATTTTATGTCCAAAATATAGTTTTCAATGTCATCTTTAACTCCTAAAGTTCCTGTGAAAGGTGCATAGCATGAAGTCAAACTCCATACCTGTGAGTGGTACAGACATACAGTGTTTCTCTCTTACATATGGGACAGTAAGCTCCAGGACAGACAGCACACTTCCTTACTGTCTTCCAGACCAATAAGCAGGGCTTTTCTCCTTTCCTTGAATAGGAAACTCTTCAAAGTTCTGGGCTTTGTGCAATGGCTCCATCCCAGCTTCCCCAAATCCTACGAGGCCATAATTCTCATTCATCATGGACTTAGCTATTTTGAACCTGTTTTCTCTGTTGTGCAGTTAAAAGTACACATTATCTATGGCACAGGACTGTTTTGAGACTTAAATTACACAATTCAAATGAAGTTCCTGATATAAGAAATAGCCCACACTAGAGACTCAATAAATCATGGCTATTTTTATTTCTAAACCCCAACTAAACGCACCCCAGTCAAAACCGCATTCCTTCCTCTTAAGTAATAACAATTTAAAAAATGATAATATATATCATTATGTACCTAAGACTACCCATACATAAATATCTCCTCTTTCTCTTGAAAAAGGCAGAAGAAAAGTGAAATAAAAGAGATATCTACAATTAATTTCAAAGCCTTAACACCCAAAATCACTTTTACATATGATATATCCCCAATACGAAACACTTGCCTAGAAGATTAAACAAAATCTAAATTTGTTCACATTTAAACAAAATGTGCAAAACTCTCAGCAATCTAACACACACACACACACACACACACAGCTATTAGTTGTACCTAAATTAAATTTCCCAATTGATTATAAAAGATTCACATTTTAAATCTAAGTCCATTCACCCTTTGAGTGGTTGGCATATTAGTGTTTTATTGAACACCCATCAGCCTCGGTGCTAAAACATTAAACTTCACATGGGCAAATGTTTGCCAATCCCTTTTATAAGTTATCAGTTAGAAATGTATTCTTCTATTTTACATAGCATTTACTCAAGTGAAATAAAAATATATGTCTATGTAAGGACCTTTATGTCCATGTAAGAAAATATATAGTAGCCTGATATATACAGCCTCAAACTGGAGGCTATTAGGAATCAGGATCCATATTTTGATTCTCCTTTCAGTGAAAATTACATACTGTAGCACACAAATGTGTCCTTCAGACACAGCAGCTGCATGTGCCAAGAACCGGTTTCCTGGGTCTTTCTAATAGATATCCCACTTAAGAAGTCCTATTATATAAAGCAGGGGTTCACTTTAATTGAATCATCTTATAAAAATCAGCAATGATCCCAATATCAGTGTATTTAACCCCAGAATAAATGTGAATCAAACTTGGAAGAAAGGCCGGAGGCAAATAACTTTATGACTGCAAAATATATGATGTTAGAGCTCTAATCTCTGTTGCCCATTCCTACCTCTTAGAGAAATGTTTTGTTTATTGAATTAAAAATATACTGGAAGGTTTGCCTGGCCAGTATGGCTCAGTAGTTGTATCCACCTATGAACCAGGAGGTTACAGTTCGATTTCCAGTTGGGGCACATGCCCAGGTTGCAGGCCTGGTTCCCAGTATAGGGCATGCAGGAGACAAACAATTGATGACTCTCTGATCATTAATGTTTCTGTCTCTCTCTCTCTACCCCTTCCTCTCTGAAATCAATTATATATATATATATATATATATATATATATATATATATATACACACACACACACACACACACACACACACACACAGTGAAAGGTTTAAAGGCATATCCATGTTGTTGAGTAAATCCTCATTATTGAGTGGTATTCCATTCTATGGATGCTCTACAATGTTTCCCCACTCACAATAGAATAACATTTGGGTGATTTCCAGTTTGAGGCTTTTAGAAATCAAGCGACTATATATTTTCTTATAAGTCCTTATGTGGACATATATTTTTATTTCTCTTGGGTAAATGCTATGTAAAATAGAAGAATACATTTCTAGCTGACCCCTTAAAAGAGGGATTGGCAAACTTTTGCCCATGTGCCAAATCTAGCCTGCCACTCACTCATATCAGTTATATACTACATGACTTCACTTATTGTTCATTCATTCTGGAAAAGGCAAAATGTAAAGAAGCAAAATCAGATCAGTGATTGCCAAAGACCTTGGTTGGAGAGAGTATTGAATAAATGAGGTATGAGGAATCTTTATAAATTATTTATAGCCTGACTATTGTGTACAGAACTGTATACATAAAAGGTGAACCTCACCATATGTAAAATATGCACCAATAAACCTGATGTAAAATAAATAAATATATATATATAGTGGAAGGGAGGAAAGCAGGTAGGAAGAAGGTGGGAGGGAACAGTAGAAGAAGGGAGAAGAGGAGAGAGGAGGGGAAGAAACAGGAAAAGAAATGTGTTTTATCCCCATGAGCTCCTGCATGGATGTATACATACTCCTTTATTTACTGTATCCTCTTGGAATACATTCAAAGCAAGAACATCAAGTATGAGTAATATCCAAAGTGAAAACAACCCCTCTTGACATTGCTCTGCAAATGTCTGCCCTAAATGAAACCGTGAATCAGAAAGTTACATCTGCGGGTAGGTTGGGGAGAGAAAATAGAGTCCCACGACATGTGTTAGGAAAAAAATAAAACTAAGGCAAGCCTGTGTGATGATGTTTTTCAAGTCAAGATAGGCAGACTCAGGCTAGTCTTGTTTTACTGCAGTGCAGATAGCGACAATTCCACACTGATAAAGAAAGACTCTAAAATAGGCCCTGTGCATCAGGCTGCCCTGTATCCCTGGGAAAGAGCCATTGTGTCAACTAGATGTCAATCCAAGTATTTTCTTACTGATCCACCTCCCTGACTTTTATCTCTCGAGCATGTAGATAAACACATATGACAATCCCTAGAGATTATTTCTAAATATACCAATCCCTGTTTATACCAAAACAATTCCCTGCCAAGCACAAGCTCTGGCACAACCACCCCCAGGAGAAACCTGAAGCAGAGTGCAAACCATGACTCTGGGACCCTGGTTCTCGCTGGTCTAAATCTGAGATTGGGACCAGGCCATCATGCTGACACCACCTCCATGATGACACACATTCCTAACCCAAACTTTCCACCTGCCAGAGGAGGACTGAGAAGATCCACAGGCTTGTTCTACCAGCATGGGGACTGCTATTTAAACTATCAAGAAAAATCTCAAATATCCAACAGCAAACTATCCAAATTAGAAAGGAAACAATAGAATCATGGCAGGGTTTTTTTAAAGCAATGGCTCAGAAAGCAAGCTAAATTCAAATTCCAGCTCTACCATTTATTAGCTCTGTGGTCTTAGACAAGTTCCCTAAGCTCAGTTTTCTTTCCTGGATTAATAGCAGTTCCTACCTTATGAATTGGAGGTGAGGATTAAATGAGACAGTTATGTAATATACTTAGTAAAGTACCCACTGAAAGCAATAAGTGAGGGCAGAGAGTCTGCTTGCACCCATTGAGCACAAACACTCTAGGAGGAAGGGCCTGACATACAATAGCTTATTATTCTTCAGAAAAGCTCCTTACCATGCCTTGCAATCATCAAAGTGCCCAATTGTGAAAAGAAACAAATCCAAATGGAGGTCTGTGCTAGGAAGGGCTGGGGTGAGAAGATGTTAGCTGTCAAGACACTAAACTGTTTATAACCAAAGGAATGCATTAGGTACTGATGCTCAGAGAGCTGATTTATGTTAACTAAATGGCCCCACATCCCTTGGATGTCTCCACTTGAGCTCTCTCTACAGCCAGGCCATTTAAATGCACGCAGATCTGGGTCTCCACTTGGGTGTTGGCAGGTTGAAAGGCACTTCCAAAGCTAACAAGCTCTAGAAAACCAAATATGGCCAAGACCACTCTAGGTGAACCTCAGGGAGCCCCACCCCACAGCGAGTGCCAGAAGATGGTGAGGGGTGACTCAGGCAGTATCATCTGACAACTTCAGGGTACGAATGACTATGGGCTATTTTCATATCCAAACAAAATTTTCCATCCTATAAATCCCAAAGTATTTTATCGAAGTGGTGGGGTCTAATTTATCACCCTACTGCTAAAAAGGCAACCTCTTAAGCAAAGATGCTATTTTGAGTCACTTTCCAAAATGGTCTCCTGCCATAAGAGAGGATATCAACAATAATTAAATTTCCTAGAGACCCCAGAGGAATCACAGAAAGTTCATGGTAAAAAGGAGGAAGGCCAGGGATCAGACCCAATCCTTCACCTACACATAACAACCTTTGGCAAGTCAAATCATCTTGAGCATCAGTGTCCCCATTCATGCACTGAAAACAAATTTCTCACAGGGATCAAGTGATAATAACATGAAATAATAAGAGTGAAATGTATTTTTAAATATTTAGAAAGACAGTGTGTACTATCTAGTGACTCCTTCAGGGAGGTTAGACCAGAAATTTAGAAGCTCTTGGATCTAACTCAACTTTAAAAATATGTCTATGATGTACCAACCTAGCAGAATAAAAAGTGAAAAACAGAATTTATAAGAAAGTTAAGTTTTTTTCTTTTTGTTGTTTCTACATTACACATTACCAAATACACATACCAACTGATTTTTCCCCACTAAATTAGTTGTTTGTTTACATACTGATTGAATCAGCTGGTTGAATAAAGGACAACCTAAGCATCTGTCCATCTCTACAAGAAATGGCCATCCAGCCAACATGGCTCAGTGGTTGAGTGTTAACCTATGAACCTGGAGGTCAAGGTTTGATTCCCAGTCAGGGTGCATACCTGAGCTGTGGACTCGACCCCAGTGTGGGGTGTGCAGGAGGCAGCTGATCAATGATTCTCTCTCATCATTGATGTCTCTATCTCTCTCTCCCTCTCCCTTCCTCTCTGAAATCAATAAAAAAATAAAAATAAATGGTCAAAGTAGTAGGTGTGCTTTACATTCCTTACCGCCATCCTAGTCAATGGAAGACATCACTAATCAACCACTGCACTCTTTCCCCTGAGCTTAAGCAATACTTCAGAATCCTTTCAACATGAGACACTCCATTATCAGTCCTAAATCAGCACAGGACCTGAAACTTATTGATCATCTTAGATGTGTGGACCCTGAGAAAAAAAGATACCTATCAAGAAGGATTCCAGGTAGTTAACTGGGCTCAAATTTAAAAACAGAGTCCAGCAACCATTTCTAAACATGGAGCTCTAACACAAACCACACTTCAGGGAGAAGCCAGCACTGAACTACCTGCCTCCCACACAGAACTGCCTGCCACTGCTCTGTATTCCTGCCATCTGAGCAAGCCTAACAAAGGAGTTCCTGAAATTATATTCCAACCAATAGGACTGAGGTGTTCCCCGTCAAATCAGAGCTGCCTAGCTATATTTTCCATCAGCATCTTCATCAACCAATCAGAAAGCTCCATTCTGACATCAGGACAGTGCCTTTTGGACCAATCAAACTGCAAGGATTTGGACTCCTCATTTCATAATTACCAATCAATCAAGGTCCAAGGCGGGGCTTCTGTCTATATAAGTCAGTTCACCTCTTGCTTAGGGAGTACACTTTCCCTTTCTACCAAAGATTGAAGATTGTACTTTCCTGGCTGGACTAGAGCAGGGCCATCTCACAACAGTGCTTTTTCACAGCCATGCTGCTTCATAATTGAGCTGTAACACAATTGAGCTGTTCCTAGCTGTGCTGTTCTCATGGTAGTGTTATATCATAATTGTGCTACTAATAAAGTTTCTTTCTTCTCCACACCCCAAATTGGGGATTCCTGTTGGCACTGAATTGGTGCCAATGACCATCAGTTAACAGATGTATCTTTCACCTGATTTAATTTGAAACCACAAGGTTAGAAAAATCATCCATAGAATGTTTTTAGCCTTACTAATTTCTCCTAAACTTATTTGCTGATGACTGGAATTCCTGGAGAAAAGACCAAGTCTTTCATTTCACAATTAGACAAAAACTTGAAAATGCAAATACTTCAGAGAAGAAATAAAATTAATTTAAATAAAAATGTAAATAGTTGATTCTAGCCTCCCTTTAAGCAGGGTCCAGGTGACCCTACTCCTCCTGGAGAAACCATTGTCCTCCCACCCACTCAATGAAGTTGGCCTCCAGGGACATAGAGCCCACCCAAGGTATGTCCATGACTGCCAGGATGAGCAGGGACTGTGCTGTGCTACATAGTATCCCTCAAACAACAGAGGCACTGGATGCAGGGAATAGCAGGCAGCCAAACTGGTCCTTGATCCCTCCCTCCAGCACCCCACCCAGCCTACATAAGAAGAGGACTAGAAACACAGGCATCCTGGGGGTAGTAAGGGATGGGCTGAGGCGTGTGCTTACCCCAACCCCCTCCCAAATCAAGTGAAGTGGGCATCAAGGGGGGCATCTCTGGAGACTGTGATGGGATAAAGAGAAACCAGCCTCTCATTGTCCCCCTACCCCCACCCAGTGCCCACCCTGGAGTACCAGAGCAGAGCACTATTCTTGGGAAAGCACTGACCATGCTATTTAGAATCTGGAGGATGCACACAACCGAGATTGGAAAATTCTCCAGATTTGGATCAGCTGTGCTGACAGGACAAGGAATAGGGGCAACAATAGAAGACAGCCTGCAACTCCAACTTTTAACTAAACTCAGCAGCCTCTACTGGGCTGAGCTGATGATATGCGAGATCGCTGGATTCAAGCTACTATGAAAGTATTCCACCCAAGAGGGCTGCCCCAGCAGAAAGAGGCTATGCAATTCACAAGAAGGTTTGCAGAGACCACATCACCACATCATGGAACTATGAGATATAAAGGACCCCAAGGGGACCTTAAAAGAGCCCACAAAGATGTTCAAAGAAAGAGCCAGTGTTGGGATGGCTAAACCATAGTAGAGAATGACAGCCAGCCAATGTCAGGCAAAGCAGCACCAAGGAGGAAAGCTTTAGCCCCATTTCCTTTAAGCTTCTCTCCTCTTTCCTAATCCTAGAAGGCCAGAAGTAGGGAAGGAATGGAAGAACTAGAAGAAAGAAAAAAAGTAGGTCATGACCTTCTACCCCCAGATAAATCTGAAAGCCATGGTTAAGACTTAAAGTAGCCTATGAACTTCTAATATTTGTAAAATGACTCTTAATTATTGAAATGAGACTTTTCTAAAAACTGAATGTGAGTGGAAAGCTAATATAGGCCTGAGTTTATGTGAACAAGAAAAAGAAAACCCAACAGAGCAGGTCTGAAGGCTGCAATCCTAGAAAAATAAAAATGTTCCCTGTTTATATGAGTCAGCCCAACTATATACACGTTCCACTTGTCTCTGTCTGAGATTCTGGGTTTGAAAATTCTTTCTCATGAAATATTAAAGCACAGCTATACTGTGGACACTCCAAGTCAAGAAGCTAATATTAAAAATTGTTTATAGACCAATGAAGCCACTAAAATTGCCCATGGGGGGACAAATGCAACACCTCTAAAATTCAGAATGCTTAGAACCTAGTCGGACAGAGACTAGAGAGAGACTGCAAACTCCAAGCTGGTTATTACCACAGCTGGGACACATCAACACGAGGGAGAATGCCATCTTAATTTGATCCAGCATATGTGAACATCTTTATTATTTGGGGGGGAGGGTGTTATTATCATGATTTATTACAGGAAAAGGATATAGATTCAAATCAGCTAAGGGAAGAAGCATGTGAAGGGTCTAGCTTTACCTGTGTAGCTAGGACAGGATGAATATCTTTAACTTCATCATTCCTAATGTGAAATACACCCCAACTGCAATTTGCTTGTTGTTTCCAATCCAGTGGGTATCTTGACCTATATGGCTTGGGAGATAAGTGACTTTCTCAAAAACCATTTTATTGGAAGTGGTTGCAATCTGGATTCAGCCTGGTTCCATTCTCTAATGGGGGAGAGGCTGGGAGTTCACCCATTAAGCTGTCATGGGTGTGGTCTTGAGGAGCAATGAAACTCTAGTGTCCCTGTGTGGAGTGGAGTGAATGTTGCTGATGTCTCCCCAAAGGATCTGCACCCTGATTTAGGCAGTGATGCAGATAAGGAGCAGTGGAAAGAAGTTCACAAACAGGTGGTTGAACTGCCTGTGAGGTGATCAAACTGAAAGGCTACACACCCTGGGCCACTGTGGCAGATTTGGCAGGAAGTATGATAGAGAATCTTAAGCAGGAGCATCCAATCCCACCATGATCAAGGGTCTCCACGGAATAAACGAAGACGTCCTCCTCAGTGCTCCTTCCTCTTGGGACAGAGTGGAACCTCTGATGCTGTGAAGGTGACTCTGACACCTGAGGACGAGCCCGTTTGAAGAAGAGAGCGGATAACTTTGGGGGATCCAGAAAGAGCTCTAGTTTTCAAGTCTTCTAACGTCCTACGACTTCACTGTCGAGGCTACAGCAGGATTTTAATTGGAGAATGTGCATATTGTCCCTTTTATTTGATCTGTGACTAAAAACACCAGTTTCTGAAAGGTAGAAATAGTAATGGCTCATAAAACCCTGCATCTGTGTCCTGATGCTGGACCATCCTTATCTTGTGTGAAATAGTTCCACATCTTGTGTGAAATAGTTCCACCTCCTCAACGGCACCACTGCCAATGCTGCATACACTACCTTTGCCCTTCAAACTAGATGTGTGTCCATGGAGTTATATAACTTGTGGTTCCTTTACCAAACATGCCTAGTCCAACTTTCTTCCTCCAATCAATCACATCCTGGAACCCAATGTACAAATTTAATATTGCATGTCATGTGCATAACTGTTTTAAGGATCTGATTTTGTGTACTGTATTATCACACTCCTGTACATTGTCATGTAATGTAAAAAAGAAAAGTCCACATATAAACAAATAAATAATGCAGCCAATTATTCAAGTATCACACCAACTAGAACCAAGTAAACCTTTAAAAAACAGAAGGAAGGAAAGTATGAAAGCTGCAATAAAGCTTCCTCACAAAGATTTCCTTGGGAGCAGGTGTGTCTTCTTAGTCACATGTACTATCTATTAAGATAAAGCACACCAATTCAAATCCCCTCTCAATAGTTCCACACACAGGACAACCCTGTGCCTCTGAACCCCAAAGCCCTTTTTCTCTGATACTGTGTGTGAAGTCATGCAGCAGAGTTGTTTTACACGCTTCCTGTCCCACTCCAAAGACATCTTTCTCAGAGAAAACTTAGCTCAGAAATACTCTTTAAGCATTTAAGCCTCTACTACAATTTACCCATGTAACTGACAATACATAAAGGACCAGACACACAAAGTCTTCTGCTGCTATATTTCAATCAACCCCTTTGCAATGTTCAAGAAATAGTCATTTATAAATGGGGTTGGGAGAATAAACAGATTCTTAATTGGGGGACTGAGGGCAGCAGATCCCCAGGCATGCTGAAGTTAAAAGTCCATCAAAATGCCAAAGCAAAAGGTAGAAGCCATTCTAGGCACAGGTCTCCTTGTGCTCAAATATGCCTGCTCCTGTGACACATGCTATCTTTCAGGGTTTCAAGTCGCACTGCTCCCCCTCCTCTCTACTGCTTCCCTCTCTCACACGCACATGCACTGGCCCACAGTGGTAGAGGAATCTTTCCCTAAAAGCCTTGGGTTTTGAATTACATTCATTTCCTTCTGAGCCTGAAAAACACAAGCTAGATGGCATTTACTGCCATTTTATCCTCTCTCTGTCAAACAGACCACGAACTAAATGGAACCATGTAGGAGGCACTGGCTTGTGCCTGTCCATGGGCCAGTGTACCTGATGGGACTACACACTGTGACACCCGTGGGTGTCTTGAATTGAGTCATGCCCATTTTTCAGGGACACCAGGCCCATTCCACTGCTTCACCAAACCCAACAACATTTTTCTTCCAGTCATTTTCTTCCTGGGGATTTTCTTTTCTCCTTTTCCATTCTATCAAAGTCAAATGTTGAAGAAATGCCTAAGACCAGATGTCTGGAAGTGACAGCAGGTGGCACTGAGAAAACTTATCCATGGGAACCAAATCCATTCCACAACAGATACACTTGGAGGGAAACAGTGCATTCTGACAAGTCTCACTGCAGTAAGAAAAAGGGAAAAACTCACAGCTTTCTGCCCAGATCCCACAAGACATTGAGCTGGAGTTAACGCTGCCCTTGAGTATCTCCAGATAAGGCCAGATGCTGCAGGTAGGTTTTCCAGATGAGGCCAGACAGGGTGAAATGGTGGCCACAGGGTTGGCTATGATGATCCCCAGAGACTGACACAACACACTGTTCCTGGGCAGGCAACTGGTACTATTTTCCTACCACCCTGCATCAACTCTCCTAACGCTTCCAACATCTTACCACCCAGGATCACCATCTTCTTCCTGTACTCATGCACCCCCAAAAAAGTCCACCCACACCTTTGTATACCGTATCCATTCAGATCTGAAGGAGCCAACCACTATTCTGATGAATAATCTGTAAACAGAGGCAGGCTAGAGCAGTCAGATTTCAAACTCCTACTAAAATTCTGAGTGCTGGGACCTTCATTCCCACCAGCCACCCCAAGTCTCCATATCAACTCTAGCTTCACTTGTCTCCTTATATTGTAGAACTGGAGCTCTTTGCCCCCTTGACCTAGTTTGTACCTATGTCACTTTGCCAAACTCAATTCTGGGGAGCCATTCTCTAGGAATGCTGACCATTGCTGGCTCCTAACTCATGCCTCCTGACCTCAGCTGGGTTCTCTCTCAGACTTAGGAACCATTAGTGATTTCTTCGGGATGACCCTGGCAATTTTCTACTGACTGTTACTTCTTCTTGTCTTTTCAAACTCGAACTCCACTCCAAGATGCCCTCCTCTCTCTCTCAGGATCCAGCTCTCCCTGTCTGAGGCCACGAATATCTCCTTTTAAAGCTTTACCTGCCAAATACCATTCTATACTCTCTCATCCTCTTTCTGAAGATAGAATTCCACTTCTCTAGTTGTCTGTGACCTCACTACCTACTGCCTTCTTCTAGATCTGCCTATCAATATCCTCCTCCAATTTGCCTTTCCAGTCTTTCCTGTGCCAACAAATCCATTCCCTCTTTCTTTCATTCACAGTCAAAACTCTTGAAAGAATGGTCCACATGAACCCTGCCCCATTTCATGCCTACCACACCTCAGCACTGCACAGTCTGCCTGCACAACAATCATTCTAACCCACCTTCAGAGTCTACTGATTATTCCCAAATCATCCAATGTAGAGGGGTTTTCTCACTTCCCACCTTTCCTATCCACTACTCTATTCAACAATGACAGCAGTGGCCTCTCCCTGCCCTCTGGCCCCGCAGCAGCAAGGTTCTCCCACTTTCCTGACCACTCCTGCTCTATCTCCTCTATTTTATCCTCTTCCTGTACTTAAGTGCTCTGTCTTCAGCTTCTTCACCATTTCCTTTCATCCATTTCCACAGCTTCAAATATCACCTTTAAAAAAACAACTCTAATTCTGCATGTATACTTGGTATCTTCTATTTGTCCTCCAAATCCACTACCCCCCTCCCTCCCCCTATCCAGCTAGATAACAGCAAAGGATTCTCTTACTCTCTTGCTTTTATTAAGAAAAATCCCTTCTTCCCTCTCTTGGCTGGACTGTGGCAAAGCCTTAGAACTGTCCCTCTACCTTCGGTCTCTGCACCCCCCCTCACCTCATCCTCTGCCCTGCTGCTTGACCACTCTCTGACCATACCAGTCCTTCTCTCACTTTAAATGGCCCTCCACTGCCTGCCAAATGGGATGCAAACTCCTCAGCCCAATTCGAAGCCTCTCTACATTATCCCTTTCCTGCCATTCCAACCTTCTCTCCCATTTCTCCAGCACATATAACCTGTGCTTTAATGAAACTCACTACTCCTTTAAAATCTAATGCACATGCCTATCAACACATTATTGACTATACTTCATGTTGGGAATGTCCATCCTTCCACACTGCCTTATTTCTGTCCATACTTTCAAGGTTCAGCTATGTTACCACCTTTCTCCATTTATTCCATGTGACTATACCACCCTCCCTTAAGCCTGTGAGCCTCTCTTCTTTACCGCCTGTAACATCAGCATGCTCTAACTTTTATTACAGTGTGGGAATCTAGGTGTCTGTGTACGTGAGTGTATATCTTACCTCCTATTAGATTATACACTTCCCAAAGGAAGGAATAATTGAGGTGTTGCAACCTTGAGTCCAGGTCTCCTGTGGGCAAACTGCCTTACTTAGAGCAGATGCTCAGTAACTTTCTGTGGATGACTAACGATCCCAATTCTGGGAGGGAAACAAACAATTTAGTATTATTTCACCACAACTGGCAGGAGATGCCCCATTTTCAGAGACATTTCACAGTCAATTTATCCTGGGAAAAGACGTCTTATCTCCTGGTCTTTCAGACAGCTAGGCAGAGGTCAAATTTTTTGCCTTTCAAATAACTGAAAAACAGAGCTGCAAGATCCTACCTACTGTAGTCCAAATATGAAACCTGAGTCACTGCAATCCCATAGGATGTGGGGTCAGACCCCAGGAAGTCTTGGGCAGCCAGACAGCGACAGAGGTTTTGACCTGAGAGAAACACTAGGCAATGTTTCAGCTCCACAGTGGCCAACACACCGCTGTGAGCAGGACCAGGGAGGCGGTGTGAAGGCAGAGCCAACAAAGGCGGAATTTACCAATAGCTGGATTAGATTAAGCGTATTGGCCTTTAAAGTGCCTTACCTGCATTTCTTTCTTAGCATACTGCACTGTATTAAAGAACACACACACACACACACACACACACACACACACCAGGTGAATTCGCCCATCGGGGAGCTGGGTATGGGTGAAAAGATGCACAGGCTCATACAGGGTCAGCATTTACGAGGCTTTGAAATCTGTACGTAAGTCAGGACACGGCACCCTAAACAGTTGATAGAGTCTACAAAAAACAGTTGATAGAGGCTACAAAAAGAAGTTGAACCAGAATCAAGAGATGGGGATTCTAGCCTATTCTGTCACCAAAGGCTGTTCAACTTTAATGCAGTGCCTCTAAGGAATAAATGGAATAGCATATGTGAGGCCACCAAGGCTACACATACAATGAAGTCTAACATACAATATTCACTCAAAAAATAAAACTGACCAGTCCTCCCCACCCCTTCCCTAACCAGGCAAGTTGTTCAAATTCTCTAAGTCCGGGTTTCTTCATCTGAACAAATGAGAATAATAAAACTTGTCCCACTATTTTAACAGATGTTTTTAAAGAATGGATGAAATAGTAGAGATGAAAAGGCTTTAAAAGGTAACTGGGGGAAATGATGAACAACATAGACTGATGAACAAGAACAGACCCAGAGATAAGGAGCCATGGGTCAGACTGCTGGACCTCAGAGGGAGGGGGGGATAAAAGGGAGAGATCAACCAGAGGACTTATGTGCACATATATGAGCCTAATCAGTGGTCAAGGACAATAGTGGGGTGGGGACATGGGGGGGAGGGGGATTGGAATGGGGGATTGAGGACAAATATGTGATACCTTAATCATTAAATAAATTAATAATAAAAAAGGTATCTGGAACAGTCAAAATATAAGGTGATGTTATTACTTTTAGTTAAAACAATTACTATAACAAAAACAAAAAAACAAAAAAAACAGCCGCTCCAATATTGGAAAGGGGCTTTGTGAGTCACAAACGGGGCCAACACAAACCCCACCAAGGGTTACGATTCCGCCTGTTCAGCCACGCTTTCCTCATCCACTCCTTCCTCTTTTCCTGGTTCTCTCCCTTGGCTGCTTCTTTTCTTTCTACGCGTTTTCCCTCCCTTTATATGTCTGAGGAGCAGGCCAGGGCCCTGGGCTCCCGCTCAAAGCAGCTCCAAACCTGGGAGACAGGGACCCCTCCCCAACCAGGCCATGCAGCCCTCTGCCAGCACAGACACACAGCAGCCACTGAGGGGACCCGGACCCAACCACGTGGCAGGGAGCAAGCCTCTGCCAGGGTCTTGACAAATGCCAGACTGGACATCTCTGTCCACAGCCATGGGTGCTCCTGGACTAGTCAGACAGGCAGATGAAGACACAGAAACAGACAGACTAAATAGCTTTGTCCTGTCAAACACCCATTTCCTCCCACGTTACAAAGCCCAGTTGGCACAGAGGTGAACACTGAACTGCATCTAGAGAACTTCATTATTTTTGAAACGGAGGCAGCATCAGTCACTCATGAACAAAAGGCAGCTGTTAAATTGTTGAACACCTAATTAAAGTCAAACATCTGATAGAGGCACTGAGAGTCCAAAGAAAATAAGAAATCCTCATTACTGACATAGTAAAATTTCCTAATGCTATGGTCTCATATTCATAGGATTCAGACTTGGGGAGCCACACAAGGATATGGGCCTTTTTAACTAAAAAGCCCTAATTCAGACCCAGAAATTCCATTACTATTAATAGATATATATCCAAAAGAATTGAAACCAAGGACCCAAACAGATACTTGCATGCTAATATGTACAGCAGCATTATTCACAATAGCCAAAAAGTGAAACAGCTCAATTTATGAATGAATAAGCAAAATGTGGACTATACTTAGAGCAGAATATTATTCAGCCATGAAAAGGAATGGAGTTCTGATACATGCCATAGCATGAATGGCCCTTGAAGACATTATTCTCAGTGAAATAAGCCAGACACAACAGGACAAATACTGTGTGATTCTACTTCTATGAAATATCTGGGATAGAAAAACTCAGTAACAGAAAGTAGATTAGAGGTAACCAGAGGCTGGAGAGAGGGAAGAATGGGAAGTTACTGCTTAGTGGTTAAAGAGTTTCTGTTTGGAGCAATGAAAGAGTTTTGTAAATAGATAGTAGCAATAGTTGTCCAAAATTGTGAATATATTTAATGCCACTGAACTGTTTACAATTAAGAATGCTTAAAATGGCAAACTTTGTTATATATATTTACCACAATAAAGTAATGTTTAAAGGGTCATAATTCACGTCATCTTCAAGTATCAATAGATGTGACTTAGAGACTTAGCTTTCCTGAAATAGCTCAAAGAAATAAATCTTAAAACCACATTTCATATAACTGAAAGAAAGTGTTTAATCTCACCTGCAAATGGCTTCAAGGTCCCTAACTAATCTCATATGCTTCCTTTTAACTCCATCATTTATCATGTAGATTGTCACAACATACTTAAACCTGAGATGCATAAAATGTGCTATCAACAGTTGGAATATACAGGTGAACTGCAATTGTAGAATTATTATCACTGTCAATAATACATGAAAATCCATAGAAACAGAGAGTAAATTCATGGTTGTCAGAGGCTGGCGGGAGAGGGGATGGAGAATGACTGCCAGTATATAGAGGATTTCTTTAGGGGGTGATGAAAATGCACAAGAATTAGTGGTGATGATTGCATAGCTCTGTAACAATACTAAAAACCACTGAACTACACACTTTAAAAGGAGAGTTTTATGGTATATGAATTATATCTGCAGAGATGTTATTTAAAAATCAGTAACTAAATAACTAAATAAATAAGGCATGCAGCCCAGAGAGTTCAGCTTGCAAGGATGGTCCTCTGACTCATAGGAATCTTGTTTGGGCTGGAAAGTGTCTATTTCCCCACAGGAAATTCCTGAGAAGACACTGTAAGAATGGATGATGCACCCCACAAAGTGGCCATCTCAAAGCCCAGGCCTGCCCCCTGGTCTTAGGTCTTCTGGTAAAGTCTACCAAGGGATCGGAACCAAAGAAGACCCAGGCAGGAATTATGAGCATGAATAAGTAGCTAGGGAAAGGGACTGCAAGGAAAGACACCTAAAGGACCACATAGCAGCCAGAACGGAAGAACAGGCATTCAGTTGTTTGCCCACCACACGTGACCAGGGGGCTCTGGCACCAGAGTTTCCACACAGTGAACCCAGGCAAGGTTCCATGAGGCCAACTCAAGGTAGTTTCTTACAAGATGGGCAGAGAGTGAGTTCCTCCTCCTCTTCACCTCATGAGGACAGAAAGAACATATGCTTTGAAAATCTAAAAGACCTGGATTAAATTCCAGTTCCAATACTGTCAGGGTGACCTTGGCCATATTACTCAAGGTCTTTGGTTCTCAGTTTCCCCACCTGAAAAATATTTTTAAGGATAACCTGATACTAAATGCATGAAGCACCAAAAATATTGCTGGAGACACCAGGCATTCCAGAATGCCTGGTGTCTCCTACCCCACAAATATAAAAATATAGATATTATTCTTCAATATAGTTTATTTTTTTAATAAAAATGAAAACATGATGACTCCATGGATCATAGAAGCAGGCGCTGGGAGCGGGAGGGGCTTGGTGTGGGGAGCAAGGCACACTTAATTACAAGTTTTCCAGGACACTCATTGATGACGAGGTTATTTTTGCTTCAGGAAACTAAAAGCTAATCTGTCACTTAAGATGTAAAATTATAGTCCTTTCCTATCCTGATAAGATGCTATATGGAACTGTTTCCTCCTTTTATCTATAGACCTCTAAAACTTCCTATATAATAAAAAGCTAATATGCAAATAGATGGAACAGACGAACAACTGGTTGCTATGATGAGCCTGACCACCAGGGGTTAGACACTCAATACAGGAGCTGCCCCTCATGGTCAGTGCGCTCCCACAGCGGGGAGTGCTGCTCACCCAGAAGCCAGGCTCACGGCTGGTGAGTGCAGTGGCGGTGAGGGAGCCTCTCCTGCCTCCGTGCCAGCACTGAGGATGTCCAAGTGCCAGGTTAGGCCCACTTCCCATGGACATCACCCAAGGATGCAAGAGGCTAGAGGCCAGGCTGAGGGATAAACGCCTACCCACCCCCATCCCCACCATGCATGGATTTTGTGTATCAGGCTTCTAGTTTGCTATATATTTTTTTTAAAATAGTTTATTTTACAAAGCCAAGGTTTACATTTAAAGCAAAGTTTTATTTCCCAGGCAGTCTGTCCTTCTGTACTAAGGGGTTGTGTTTAGATTTGGGAATTCATGTTGGAAATCAGGGAGTTTATTTGCCCAGGTGGTATCCTTCCTGCTCACAGTGGCCCTATTTCCAGATATTCGAGGCTGAAGACAGGGAGCTTTTCCTCAGCTGTGAGAAGATGGCAGCGTGGAGTGGACAGCTGCTGGGCATAAGGGTACCGTGCATCCCAAATGGCCCCACAGTCTGGGATCCTACTGGCCTAAGGAAGGCTGACAGTTGTCAAGAAAACCTAATATGTGCCAGGAGTCGTCACTGATTTTTCACTTCTCCCTTGACTACTCCGGTATTGGCCAGAGCACTTCAGATTCTGTTTCTCTTTGTTTTACATTTCCATCCTTGAAATTTTGAGTGTCAGCCATCCAACAACATGTAAAAAGCTGTTTGAAATGCTTTGAAAGTTGTTTCATGGTGCTGCTTTTCCAAACTCTAGTGCTCTGCTCTTTGATAAGAATAACTGATATTTGCACAGTGATTCACACTTATTTTCCCATTCAGAGCCTCGAAGATGCCCCAAGAATTTGACTGGATAAAGACAATTGTCTCCATTTTATGGATTAAAAGTATGAGATCTGATTCCTTCAAAACTCTGTGAGAAAGAGATCAAGACAGAGACTGAGAATCTAGTCATAGCCTTATTTATTTCTTCTTCCTCTATTTTTCTTTTTTTATCTCTCTCTTTCTTTTCTTTCTTTCTTTCTTTCTTTCTTTTGCTAACTAGTATATTTGAAAGGTTATAGCTCAACATGGATTATTTTGGAAGGAAATATGTGTGTATGTGTGTGTGTATGACTGAACATGACACAATGGTCACAAAGTAAATAGAGCTTAATTGAGTAATCAAGACAACATTTCTGCCCACAGGCAATACGGGGAAGAACATGCATTTACTGTCTGGATTTTGGCTTGGCTCTCTAAAGGACAGGAGACAAGATTATTTTATTTCCCTTTTAGCTGGCTCAAGTGGGCAGTACCATGTGTAGCTGAGTGTATGAAAAGAAACTAGAAACCCCTGTTGGCAAATTGGCAGCTTGAATATTTCATGAAATTATCGCAATACTATGTTTTGAAATGGTGGCATCCTCCAGGGATCTCAAAGGCCACATCTGTAAGCAAAGTCTGGCTCGTGCCTTTGCATAAAGCTATAGACCAAAACCGCCTCAAAGGCCCTTGGTTTCTGGGAGACAATGTGTGAACGTATCAACAAGTGAGCCCATGAACACTCCAAGGATGATGGGAATGACAGAGGCAGGTCCTCGATAAACTCTCTTCCCTGTGCTGAATTTAGGCCACGGATCCTTATTTCAATGTCCCCTGGGAAGAAATAAGAATCGTCCCAAGAGACCAACCCTGAAAAGGAAGCAAGGAGAAGCCTTTGTTCTTCCAACTCAGAAAAATTCATGGCAGCCTGTCCTCAGGCCAGCTGCGACCTAACTGTCCCCACGGTTTTCATCCTGTAGTTAATCTATGTCTCCGTGCCTTGGCCAACAGCAAAGCTAGCCAGTCCACAAAGAACGCCCAACAGCTCGTCAAGGGAAGCCCTGTAACACCGTCTGCTCTCATCACTCCACTCTCCCCAAGGGGCTGAGACAAGCCTAGATTGGGGCAGAAAGGATGGGAGCAAATAAAAAGGCTTGGAGACATAACCTCTTGCAGACAAATAGTGACCTGAATTTTGCTGGAGTTCCTTATGAATATGTATAAACTTTACATTCTAAAAAAAAATTTTAAACCCTTCCAATGATAGATACCTCCACTTACCCCCCATGCTGTTTCCAAATCTAACGTCTCAGAAATTATTTTAGTCTGTACAAAAGTAGGTTTGTGGGGGAGGGCAGGGAGGACATGGAAAGGTTGAGCCTTACTATCCAGAAACACTAGCAGTGTCTTCTCCTGGGTTTCACATACACCAAGGGTGGTCAAGAGAAAGCAGATGGGAAAAGAGAATGAAGAATTTTTCTGTCACATCCCTGCCTGAGTGACTGACTCTCTAGGAGCCTCTGTTTTTCTCAACAGGAAACAGAGTTTGTCCCTATACAGTTCTGGTCCTAGAAAGTAAATTCCCAAAGAGACATTGCATTTATTCTATGTCTGTCTGACAAACCTTCAAAGCACGTGAGTCTAGACCAGCGTTTTTCAACCGCTGTTCCGCGGCACACTAGTGTGCCGCGAGATGTTGCCTGGTGTGCCGTAGGTGCAGACAAGACAAGAATTTTATAATTTTTCACTATTTTGTTTACTTAATATTTCATAATAAAGTAATTATAAAATACTTTCTTTGTGTTTATTTGATTCCTATTCAAGAGAATTACTTTATATATAGTCAATATAGGCACAGAGTTAAATTTTTTAACATTTTCTAATGGTGGTGTGCCTCGTGATTTTTTTCATGAAACAAGTGTGCCTTTGCCCAAAAAAGGTTGAAAAACACTGGTCTAGACCACCCCATATATTTCTCTCTCGTTCTCGCTCTCTCTCACACACACACATACACACACTCACACACACAGGAGAGCACAACAAGGCCATTTTAAAGTGAGTATGTTCTAGAGTAGGGGTGTCGAACTCAATCAGAGAAGGGGCCAAAATCTAAAATCCAGCCTAAGTCGCGGGCCGAATAGTTTACTGAACAGTCATAAACTGTCATTGTGATGGAAATGCAGCGGAGTGCAGTGATGACAGTGCGGTGCGGGCCACATTGCAAGGCCTGGCGGGACGGATTTGGCCCGCGGGCCTTGTGTTTGACACGTGTTCTAGAGAGCATGGTTTGAGGGATTTTTAGGAGGGAAGGGGGACTGAGAGGTTTTGGTCTTGCCACTTAACCGTCCCCATTCCTCACCCTCTGTTCAAAGCCAGATTAACTATTCCTTTACTTCCCTTGGTCGCTGGGGAAGTTAGAGCCTATTTTCAACCTCTATTTGACTCCTGAGCTAAGCCCCAAGTGCTCTCCTTATGTCTTTTAAATTCCATTTACGTTTAACTCAGTTCCATCAGTAGTAGCTGTGCTCCCCAAATTACGCCACAGACACCCCCTGTCAGCTGGGCCATTTTCCTATGTTGCATTTTCCAGACATCTCCTGCCAGCCAGCCGGGCTCCCTGAAGTCCCAGCCATTTCACAGCTCTGCTCCTCAAGGCGGCCCTCTGGGCTCCACCCACACAGTGCACTGGGCTGGAACTGCAGCAAGGCTCTCAGGGCCCCAGGGCTCCTGGAAGCCTGAGACTCCACTCCACTCCAGACCCATCCCCTCCACAAGCAGCTGCCTCCAAGTGCTCCTAAAGCCTGGCAGGGAACAGCAAGGAAATCTGTGACATTGACCTTGGGCCAGGGAGGCCTGGTCTTTAACAAGTAAGCACCCCATCCAGAAATTAAGATGCAGAAGACCTTTGCCACAGTTCCTAGGTTTTAGGTTCAAACAATCACATTCATGACTTCGGCCATCCATTTTGCTTTTTCTGTAACAGGTCCCATTAAAGTTTCTGCGCCTACCCCTCAAACAGCAGTGAAAAGCATTCCCTTTTTGCAAAGGGATCCTGTCACATTTTTTTTTAGAGTATCTAACCTTGAGGTACATGTAAACAGGTGTTTACTAAATTATTTTAATAATGACAGTCATGGCGTGGAGTGTTGTCTCATCATTGGAATGTTTAACACTCATGTCGCCAAATATTTAGCACCTGATATTTTTCAGAGCAATCCCCATGCCTTTTTTGTCAGACTTCTGCTCTCTCCACTGCGCCCGTCATTCTCTTAGGCAACAGTGAGGATGGACTCTAACTACAGACTAAATCAGTGTGATTATTTTGCTAATGAGCCTCGCCATTAAGTCTTCAGGTGTTTCCCAATCTATCAGCTTTCTTTAGTCCACATTAGAAAATAAAATTGTCCCCTGATTTTGAATGCTGAGCACTGATTCCAGAGTCCCGGAAGGAATGGTTGAGAGGACGCTGGCTGACCTGTAGCTACCAAATGACAAACAGCTGTAACACCAGGCAGGAAGAATTACTGTAAAAGGAAGAAAGTGCTGTCATCCCTCCCTCGCCCTCTCTTAACACGGTGGCAAAGGGTTTCTCGGACCTCAGAGAACTTGCCACAACAACTAAAAAAGCCAAATGCAAAAAGAGATAGAAAAGAAAACACCAGGAGTTGGAAAACATCACTAAAAATGAGAACAAATCTCAGTTATTTCCTAAGCTAGATCTCCAGAGCTGTTCTGCCATTACCCCAGCAGGAGACCAGCCAGACTCATAAACAGAAATCAGCTGTGAAGTATACCCAGTTGTTTTTGGTTTTTTTCCTTAATGAAGTTAGGGAAATGTTTTCTTATCTCTGAGCTGACAAGCTTTGTAACCCTATAGGTTAGGGTTTCCAGATCCCGGTTTTTAGGTTGCCTCATGCCCCTCTGGTTAAACCATCCATGGTAAATTAGGGAGAAAATTAATACACAGCCATAACAAATTCAGCTAATCGCCCAAAAGGCGCCCTCAAGGCTCTGTAGGATGCTGTCTGTGCGAAAGGTAAACAGAAGTCTGAGGTAAGAGTGTGCAGTAGAGTGGGAGAAATCCAAAGTGTGTTTTCATTGCCAGAGGGTAGCAAAGTCACCAAGGGACTCAGTCATACTGATATGTGTGTGTGGTGGCATGGGAACACACACTGGTCTTTGGAGTTCTCTGTGCCGGGGGAGATGTGGGCATGATGAGCGAGTCACTGAGGACAGGAAATTCTCTTCAAACTCCTGACATCTTCCCCACCAAACCCAACAGGAGTGCCCCTGTACTGACTCCTAAGCACTGGAGCGCCACCTACTGGGGGAGGCAGAAGCTACAGCCCCTTTAAGTCTTGCTGGGTGTGCACTCATTGGTTCTTGCAGGCAAGCATTCATTCTGACATGTATTAACCTGTTAACCGGGGAGTTCCCTTTTTAATTACGCAACGTACAATGGGCGCATACTCTTTCACTAGGATGTGTCAGTACGTCACACCCAGCGGATGTAATTTTATATTATTATTTTTTTATTTATACTTAATTAAAATAAATGAAATATATATTTTTTCATTTATTTATATATAAAGCACAAAGTAAAATACAAAATTACAAACAAATAGAAAAGAATACCAACAAAAAAATGGAAACATCGAATTAAAAAATTATAAATTTTACAAACAATTATGAAGATTACAGCCGAGGCCGGTTTGGCTCAGCGGTAGAGCGTCAGTCTGTGGACTGAAAGGTCCCAGGTTCGATTCCAGCCAAGGGCATGTACATTGGTTGCGGGCACATCCCTGGTGGGGGGGTGTGCAGGAGGCAACTGGTCGATGTTTCTCTCTCATCGATGTTTCTAGCTCTCTATCTCTCTCCCTTCCTCTCTGTAAGAAAATCAATAAAATATATTTAAAAAAAAAAAGATTACAAAAAATATATACCATCCCTCTCAGGGCGCAACATATATTTCAAGGACGTATTCATATGTCCTACCCGTTCCCGATAGTGTTTATGTTTGACGTATTTATAGGTCCCACTTGGTTAACAGGTTAAGGGCCTAGAATGAGCCAGGGCCTGTCCTAGGAAGTGGAGATAAAAAGATGCGCAGGGCCTCAAAAGTCCCATTGGACTCCTTCAGTCTAAGGCCTAGACTCTAGGCCTTATACACACACAGAAGAACCCACCTCGGGCAGTTATACCTCAAAGAGGAAACTGAAGGAAGAGTCCTAAGTGATCACCAAAGCTCAGAGATGGCTCCAAGGGCTACTGGGTCACCATTGCATTTGCAGAATACTATACCTGCAGAGGAGCATCTACCTGTAGAGAACAATTCTCCACTTAATATGAGGTAGAAATGTCCAATCTTAGGAGGCCACATTACCAATATTCCTCTGCAACACACTGGGTCCCCGAAGTGCACTGTGTAGTCTATTTACAATAGCTTTTCCCTATTGTGTGTGTGTGTGTGTGTGTGTACAAGTATGCCCTTAACACTGTTAGCATGTGCTCTATTGAAATGATGAATAATTGATTCTTATAATATAGTCTAATATGTAGTTTTCCGATAAGCTGCAAAGTATCTGAACAATACTAGGAACAATGTTTTGAACTTCAATAGTCCTTTTTCTCCAGTTTCCTTCATGCAGTATCCAGAGGAAGAGGAGCTAATGTCATACTTTCTTTAACCTGCACAAGCTGAGGTGCAAGCAATTGTCCTTTGACCATTTATTTGTAAAGAGAGATAACTATGATCATTATTATTCCTTTATTATAATTGCTATTCTGCTGTGTTGCTAAGTAGTTAAAAAGAAGGCACACTGCGTCTCCCACTCCCAGAACATGTTTCTTCCTCTTCCCTTCCTCTAGCAGCTAAGGGACATACCAATGTTTTATTTGCTAAATGTCTGACTATTAAGAAACCCATTTGCTAACTGTAGACCAAAATGGAAAATCAACCCAGAAAAGTGGAAGGCGAGGGTGGGACCAGAGCAGTGAGGGCACTAGAGGTGAGGCCTACATGAGCCATTTCCAGCCCGAAACCCAGGGTCAGAGCCAGTCCTTCAGGGAACTTCCAGGCTGTTCCCATGCACTGACCACCACCTCCATGCCTGGACTCTCAACACACACACACACACACACACACACACACAGAGAGAGAGAGAGAGAGAGAGAGAGAGAGAGAGAGAGAGAGAGAGAGAGAAGCTGGGAGAGAAAGGGCTGATGCAGTCCGTGCCTTAAAGTCTGTCAGGAAGAGAAGCCCCACCACTGGCAACTTTTTCAGTTCTCTCTTCTTTGGTTCCTCATCATCACCACTCTGAGGTAATCATTTGGCTTCTCTCTCTCTCCTGAAATTCTAACCCCCAATTATGTTCCATTGCCCCTTTGGATATTAGCAACCCCTTCCGTGTACATATTCATACTCTTCCAAGTCTGCTTCTCCCCACCTTTGTCACCCTTCCCCTTTCTCCCCCCAAAACACCAGGGCAATGCCCAAGAGGCAGAGAGGGGGTGGGAAATGGAGGGAGACCGGGATCCTGGTGCTCTTTCACCTGAAAACCGCATCCAGGAATGGAGGCAAAATCGCTCCTGTGAATTATATAATCACTGCAGCTTCTAGGGAGAGAACTGGAATCCAGGTTGCCATAGTGTTCGGAGGCATGTTGCTGGAAAGGGAGAGCTCCCAGCCCTGCCTGCTCTCTCCCTTCTCCTTCATCTTTGCACAAACCTCTCCAGGGTCAGCTCCTACTTTTAATGCCTGCTCCCTGCATGTGTGTGTGAGTAGGGGGCTGCTGGGGGCCAAGGGGGCAAAGGAAAGGAAAAGGGCTAAGAAGGGGTTTATCCTGCACTAAGAGGAGACCTTGTGAACTAGTTAAGGTTATCATTATGTGAATCATCATTACCACAGTGCACTGCCATTGCTGGTAAAGTAAGAACAATACTACTGAGCTCTCCTCCTCAAGGCTGTTTAACTGAGCCGAGAACTTGGAAGGGAGCATACCACCCCGGCTGGTCACAAATATCACCCTTTCCTTTGTGTGTCTCATTCCCTCTCACCTAATCCATCCACTATTCCAAGAGTTAGGAAAGGGACAGGGGAACAGGTGGGGTTGGGACACGGGGTAGAGAGAAATCAGGGACAGAGCTGCCTTTGTGACTCCAAAGCCCCAGCTGACCCTAAGACCCATGACTCTTGACCAAATTCTTCCCACCAAAAGAGGCCCAAATCCCCACACTGCCACCCAAACTCGATAGCAGAGGGACAATTAGCCCCCAACTCAGTTTCAGGATGGACAATGGGGAGAGACCAGGCAGGCAGGGTGCCTGGCAGCCTCTGGCTCTAAAGCAGGGGCGGGGAACCTTTTTTCTGCCATGGGCCATTTGGGTATTTATAACATCATCCAGGGGGCCATATAAAATTATCAACTTAAAAATTAGCCTGCTCTATTTGGTCAAACATTTAATTAACTCACTCCTAATGGCTTGGCAGGGCCAGATCAAATGATCTCGTGGGCCTTATAAGGATGGCCGGTCGTTCCCCACCCCTTAATGGTGGAAATGGGGGCAAAAGGAAGGAGGCTGGCAAAAAGAAACATGGAGACAGCCCCACCCCCAGGCTGGTCCTCAGAGGGTCACTCGAAGTACCCCAATAAGTAACAGGACCAACAGCGACAGGTATTTGGGGGGGGGGGGGGGGAAGAGAGACTGAAAGGAAGAGTGTAAACAGGGAGGCTTGAGAAACTGGGAGAGAAAAGGAAGCGGCAACACCCAGAGAGAGAGAGAAAGCCTTGGAAAACGACAGAGATAGAGCTGAGGCTGCCACCCTCCAGCCAGACCATCCCTCTATACTCCATCGTGACCTCAATCGCTGAGTGATGCCAAAAAAAATAATAACTTGTTAATAAGGGGGGCGGGGGAGAAAGTTTCCAGGAAGTGGGGAGTTACTTGAAAGCCTTTTTCTCCCCTCACAGGGGGGAGCTGGTGACACTTGATGCCCATGATGGAGATGCTTGGAGAACGCTGGGCTACAGCGTGGAGCCCTGTGAGCCCGGCACACCTTTTATCTCCTTAAGGCATGAAAAAGCCAAGCCCCCACGCCTCCCGACTCTTACCGCTTACATCCTCGGGTGCTAGCCTGTGCGTGGGTGCGAATAAGCACACACGGGGCGTGGGCGCCCTCGGGGTCAATGGCAGGGGAGAGGCGGGAGGGTGTAGGTGAGCGGTGGGGGTGAGGCGCAGGCTCACATCTGCATCCGCGGCTCCCTGAGCCCCTGAGCGCAAACCTCTCCATCAGGAGCCCCTGGAAGCCAGCGGGACTCCGGGCGGCGGCCCGGGCGCGGGGCCGGCCTGGTGCGGGGTGCGCGCGCGCGCTCCCGGCCGCGCCCCGAGCGGAGCCGGGGACCCCAGCCGGCGGGGGTGAAGGACCGCGGCGCCCCTTTCCCTGCGCGCGGCGGGCCGGGCAGTTGGGCTTTCCCGGCAAACGCGAAAAAGCGAGGCTGGAGCACAGACACTTGGGGAACTTTTCCCCCCTCGCCTGGAATCTCATAGGAAACACATGCGCCGAAGAAGCCGGCACCAGAGGGGGAGGGGCGGGAATTTTCCGCTCGGCCTCGCGGGGTTCGGGCCGGGGTCCCGCCGCTCCGGCGAGGCGGAGGCGCCCCGGGCAACTCCGCAGGGGCCGTCGCCCGGCGAGCCGGAGCCCGGCGGGCAGGGAGGTCCGGAGCCCGCGCCAGGGCCTGGGCCAGGCTGTGGGGGGCCAGCCTTACCTTGGTGGTTTTCCTCTGGGATGTACATCCTCGTGTTTTCATTGACCATCCACCAAAAAATTGTTTTTAAAAAGCGAAGAAGCCACAAAGAGGCAGAAATGTCAAAACACCCTCCTCCGCGGGTCTGGATGAATCCCTCCTCCGAGGCTGGCGGCTTTCGTGCAAAATTCAAGGAAGCTGTGGACCTGCGGTGTTTCTTCTTCCCTCCTGACGATTACCTGATTCCCATTATTGCATCAAACACCAAAAACTGCTCCTTTCCACTGCTGCCTCCTTGAGTGAAATTGCAATGCATCCTCAGTACATCCGGGCCCCTTCCAAGAATTTAGCCCCGCACCTCTGGCGGCTGCACCGTTTGAAAAAATCACCCGAGGGAGGCGGCGCGAGGAGAGGCAGAGAGGAGGGGCGAGGGCAGCGACGGACCCCAGACCAGGAGGGCCCGTGGGTGCAGAAGAGCCTCGCTGCTCAGGCCAGACTCGAGGCCCCGGCTCGGCTCGGCTCCGCTCCGTCCAGAAGCTCCCGCAACTCCGGAGGCGCGGAGGCAGGAAGAGGCTCCGCCGCTCCGGGCCGCTCCGCGCCGAGCACCGTTCTGGCAGGAGCTGTTCCTGCAGAGGCTGCGAGAGGGAGACACGGGCGCGCTCACCGCCTCCAGCCCAGCCCGCCGCCGCGCCCGCGCCCGCGCCTCCCCGCCCGCCCGCCCGCCCGGCGCGCTGGAGCAGACGCGCTGAACGCTTCCAGATGTGGCGCGGCGGCGGCGGCGGCAGCGGCGGCGCGCGGAGACCGGGCGCACGATGCAGGGCGCACAGCGCGGACCGAGCCCCCGGTGAGCACACGCTCGGCCCTCAGCCGCGCCGCCGGCCGGCCCCGCTGCCCGCATGACGTCAAAGGGCGCGGGCGAGGTGCGGGCCCGGGGCGGGCGGCGGCGGGGGCTGCGCGCGGCGCCCCCCGGGGGCGGGGCGTGGGCGGGCGTGGGGCGCGGGCGCCGCGCGGGCACCCGTCGTGCGCCCCGCCACCTCCTGCCACCCGCCCCAGTTATCCCGGGCGGCACAAGCGCATCCCTGAGCGGCCATCCGCGACGGGAAGGCCTCTGTGAGCGGAATTCCAACAAGAGGGGACTACCATCTGCCCAACTACCAGTCCCTGTGCCTATCGGGCCCCTGAACAAAACTGCAAAATGAGCCGTGATTCCGTGATTCTGTCTGATCAATTATAATCAGAGCGGTTGTAGAAGTGACATAATGAGGAGGATGCATGAGGGGAGGGGAAGGGAAGAGAGAAAAAGGGCGAGAGGGCGGAGCCACCTAGACAAGGCAGTGGTGCCCAGATGTGCCAACAGATTAATGGACCAGGTTCTCTAATTGCTTGGAGGCAATGAAGCACGTGTTTTAGGGTATCGTTACCTGCTTCTCTTAGTTATTTTTGTCACTCTGGCAGGAATCTACTGAGCCCTCTCCTTCCAAAGAAGCGAAGGATTCTCTCCGCCTTTCATTTCTGCCACAGCAAGTTCCATGGCACCCCCTGCAGGCCGGGCTCCTCTAGAGAGGGTTTCCTAAACACAGCCAGGGCAGCCTACAACTCCCTCTTGGGAACACCGCCATCTCCCTGCCCTCTGACCTCCCCACCTCCATCACTCTCATTCCCTGGATGATCCTCTCCATCTCCATGAATTAAAGCAGATGTCTATATTGAGTTTGTGCCTCCAGCCAGACCTCTCTTCCTGAATGCCAGGCTGCACAGCCAACCTCAGTCTCCACTTGGGTGTCCAATACACAGCTCAGACCTAGCATATCCAAACACCAAATCCCCTTTTCTTTGCAAAACCTGCACCTCACACAGCCTTCCCCATCGAATGTGATGGGGCCAAAAGCTTGGACTCATTCTTGACTCCTTTCATCCTCCTACACGTGATCCTTCAGGAAATCCTCTTGGTTCTACCTCCAGATAAATCCTCTTCTCTGTGTCTCCCCTGCTGCCCCCAGGTCTGAGCCAATATTGTCCTTTATTTGGGTTTCTGCAGAAGCTGCTCTCCCTGGTCTCCCCCACCCCCATCCTAACCTCTCCTGTGGTTTGTTCTCAATATAACCGAAAATGTCACACCGCAGCACTCCTCTGCTCAAAGCCCTCCAATGGTTCCCCATTTCTTAGGAAAAGCCAAGGTCCTTAGAGCAGCCTGCGAGGATCCACATAAACAGCCAGGCACAATCCTATTGTCTTTTCCTCTCCTATTGCTCTCCCACTTGTTTCAGCCACACTGGTCTCCTTGCTGTTCCCCAAAGACTCCAGGAATATCTCTCTGTTTCTTTCTCTCTCTCTCTATTTCTCTATCTCTCTCTTGTCTTGAGCCCTTTTCTCTAGCTGTCCCCATTGCCCAGAACACTCTTTCCTCAGATATTCGCCTGGTGGACTCACTTACTTTCTTCAAGACTTTACTCAAATTTCATTTTCTCCATAGGCCTCACTCTGACCACCCTGTTTAGTACTACAACATCCCATCCTGCCCCCAGCACTTCCAATCTCACCCCTTCTCTATCTTTCACATGGCATTTAATTCCTATCCAACATATAATATAATCTAATTATTCATTAATTGTATTCTTTATTGTATTCCCCACTAAAATGTAAACCTATGAGGTCAGGAATCTTTGTCCATTTTGTTCACCATTGTGTCCCAAGTGCATTGAACAAAGTCTGGCAAATAGTATGCACTTAATAAATATGTATTGAATAATGAATGAATAAATAAATGAGTGAGTGAGATGGTTTCAGGAGTGCTGCAATTCACTGCATCAAAAATGCTCCCCTATGTCCCCTGCTTCATATGTGAAACCTCACCACTCCAGCATCATGCCCTTTGGCCAAGGGCTTAGGCCACAGTTTAAAATGCAAATAAATGTCCCTGTGAGAGGCATTAAGCTTGTCAGTCATCTTCATTCTACTGTGAACAGCAGTTTAGATCTTGTTGGTTAGAAGAGAAATCTGGCCTCTTTACCATTCTGGTGTCTTCATACTTAATTTTCAACCTAATAGAAAAAATAGAATGACACAAATCCAAATACCCTGGCATTTAGCTTTAGAATACATTATAGGCCTGTATTGCAGAGACCCATATACTAGATTGTTTCAATTAGCATTACAATCGGTTTGCATCACCTTTATCCACTGTAGAACAGGAATAATAATAATAACGAACACTATTGAGTGCTCTGCTGTGACAGGTGCTTTATAAGCATCACTCATTTAATCCTCATTGCAATCCTATAAGGTAGGAAATATTATTATTAATCTCATTTTACATATGGGAAACTAAGAGTCAGAGACTTGAGTTACATGTCCAGGGTAACCCAGCTGATAAACTGTAGAAACTACACTTAGGCTGGAGTGTCAGCCTCCAAACTCCCATTCATTCCAGGATCCCCCCTCTTAGAGGGAATGACCGAGGGTGAGCTGGGTTGGGGGGCAGTTAAATGACTGTAAAATGTGCTTCAGAGAATTCACAAATAGCTAGATAACTGAGAACAGAGTGCATGTGTTGGCAGGGAAGGGGGAGAGGGGCACATGCTGGATTTATAGCCAGGCTTTTTCTAAAGGTAGGCACTGAATAAATCTAGCAAGTAAATATTACCTTCATGCTTCTTTAGTTTCATTTTTCACTTCTCTTCTCAGTTGTGAAATGTGCTCTTTCCTTTCCAGAAAAAGGTATTTCCTAAATATTTGGTCTTGCAGTGTAAGCCCGTATCTCGGCATCTAACTTTGGAACACAGCCCCTGGTGCTCTCTTTCAAGGTAACAAATTCTCAACAAGACAAACAGAAACCATTCTGAATTCTGAATTGGGGATTTGGGAAGAGGTGGGACTGAGGAAGAAGTCTTTCTTTCTTTATTGCCCGATGTGATTCTCCAGCTGAAGGTACCCTCTCTCTTCTCCCATAGTTCTTTACTTGTGCCAGTCTGTTGTTATATTTATGCATAATATTATATTTATATAGGAATGTGCCCTTTCTCTGCCCCCACTGTATTTTAAATGTCTTAAGGAAGAGCACTGTGTCCATTTTTCTTTGTGCATAGCATCATGTTTTGTACACATGGACACTCAATGTATGTTGAGCACATGATTCACTCTAGAAAAGATTCCTTAATGTGACCACAAATATTTCCTTTGGAAGCAATTAACATTGAATTTGCTAATTATAGTGTACTTGTAAGAGTGAAAAGCTTGGAAACAATCTAAATATCCAACAAAAATGTTGGCTAAATAACAACATAGATTATTCGCATATAAAAAGTTATTTACTCCAGTTGTTCCAAATAATAGCCCTCTGAGGGGAAGTACCATTATCCTCATTTTATAGGTGAGGAAACTGAAGCACAGAAGGGTCAACTCTCTTGCCCACGTTTTCACAGCTTGTAAAGGTTGGAAGACCTGGGATTTGAACCCCAGAAGTCTGACTTCAGTCTATGCTGTTAATCACTTCATAGATAAACTAGGGTGCATTCAAACAATGAAATCTTTACATGGATATGAACAATATCCTATATAATAAAAGCCCAGCAACCAAAACAGCAGACTGACCAGAGCGACCACAGACCAGAACGAACAGGACCCCTTGACCCGACAGGCTCCAACCCCCAGGAGGGATACCCCCACCCTGATCTAGGGCCCCCATCAGGACAGGCCAGCCAGCCCCCACTCATGCACCAGGCCTCTATCCTATCCTATATAATAAAAGGGTAATATGCAAATTTCCCCTAATGGTGGAATGACCAGAATGACTGTTCAACCAGTCAATATGAGCATACTAACCATCTCTTGGTTTCTTTTCCAGGCCAGCAAACTTCAATTGCCCGATGGTAAACAGGGAACTGAGGGGGTACCAGCAAGGGGGTGGAGCTGGCTGCAGGCAGTCAGGGAAGATGGCCCTGATCACAGGCCAGGCCTAGGGACCATACCTGCACACAAATTTCATGTGCCAGGCCTCTAATTAAGAAATAATATTAATGACATGAAAAAATGCTATTTACATTAAAATAAAAACAGGTTCTTTTATATAAAAATTATATAAAATACATGTATGCTATGATGCCATTTAATTTTTTAATATGGGTTTTTTTGTTTGTTTTTGTTTGTGTTTGTTTTTGTTTGTTTTGAGAGGGGGGGGGAGAAGGAAAGAGAGGGAAAGAGAAATAAATATTCATTTGAGAGAGAAATGATGATCAGTTATTTCCTGGAACCAAACCTAGGCATGTGCCCTGATCAGGAACTAACTGGAGATCTTTTGTGTACAGGACAATGGTCAACTACCTGAGCCACACCAGTTCAAGCAATTCTATTTTTCTTAAAAGACAATTGTGTATTGGAACTAGATTATAGCCTACAAAGGGTTCACACCAAAATGTTGACAATAGCTTTCCTGGGAAATGGGACTGCAGGTACATTTTTCTTCCTTTGAAAGCCAGGTTGTCAGGCATGATCTTCTCTTCCTTAGGTACCCACATCTGCAGGCAAGAGCTCTTACCCCTTGTAGAAACATCTCAATAAATCACTCTGGACTAACTCTCCCATCAAAGCCACCAGGGGTCTCTCCCCTTCCTCCTCCTCTTCTCACCCTCACAGCCTCCCAGCACTAAATGCCTCCTCCCACCAGCCAAAATATCCCTCCAGTGCCTCTTACAACTGCTCAAGTTTCCTGGTTGCATTTCCAGTTGCCTGGTAAGTGTCATCTATTCTGTGCTAATGCTAGAGAGCTAGGAGCACCAACATAATGGATATATTTTAACTGACCTTCTGAGAATATGTCATATTTTTTTTAATTTCTGCTCCATAAGATTGTCTGTGTGTACCTATAGAAGTGGGCCTTTCAGACGAGGTAAAATTAATGGGCAAACCTTATGGCAAACCAGAGTAGGAAGAGGTGAGTCAGAATTTCCTGCTTCAATGTGTCTTCCAACAGTTTACCTTCTTTACTTTAATATAGGGCCACACAGGACCGTTCCTGCTCAGAGGCCAGAGACTGGAATATCATTGTGCTGGTTTGGTATTGGGTCAACTTACCCAAGCTGAGCTATATTTCTCAGAATTACCTTTCCTATGTGGTTCCAGGTTAGGGTGTCCACAAAAGATATTTGCGGAAGAGTTGAGAGGTAGAAGTGAAGCAGCAGCTTTCATCCTGTGAAGGTCAGTGCACGGCTACAGGGCTGCTTCAACATGCAACACACCATCCTGTCTGCTGGTTACCCTGTTGGTATGGGCCCCCACTCCTTCAGCTCCTGCCAGCTCTTCCCCTTCAGCTACTCAGTCCTGGACAAAATGTATGCCCACGTCCATCCCACAGTCAAGGTTGGAAGTGGCAAGAGACAAATAGGGGGTTCCACTTTGACCGCACTCTCTCCCACATCACAACCAGCTTGTCATCTGGATTTCTGACTCTGCTGATCTATAGCAACTTCAGAGCCATCATCAGATGCAGAGGCGAGAGCCTTCCGCAGACTTGTCACCAGGTTCCACAACTGGATATGGTTGAATCATCCCTACAATTAATCCCTTTCTCATGGTTGTACTGCTTCCTTGTTAAAACCAGCTGGTGCATCAGTTTTTCCAGGTTACTTCCTTGTATATTTTTATTAGTAAATAGTTAGTGCCTGGCACTAGGTGCTTCAGTATGTGTTTGCTGAATTCATACCAATTGCCATCATTTAATAACACTTAGTGAATGTCATTTACAATGACATGAACTTTAACTCCATTAAGAGCCTGTTTCTTCCTGCTACAAGCTATGGTAACTTGTCATTTGACTTTACCTCTTCATGCCCAGTTTCTATAAAATGAAGCTGACAATGGTACCTCCTCCCTAGGTTGGTTGTGAGAATTAAATCATACAGGGAAAGTATGTGAAATGAAAAAAAAAAAATGTGCTCATTTAACATTAGCTGTTATCATCCTTTAATCCCATAAGAAAGATTTATCAAGTGTCTTCTCTGTGTCCTAACTTCACTACAGTCCTGCCAAAGAGACTTACCACTCCCATTTAAAGGTAGCTAAGTGGTTAATTTTTTTTTTTTTTTTTTGCCCAAATTTGCTCAGTCAGTAAGTGATAGGATTGGGATTTGAACCCAACTCTATGCAAATCGAGAAGCTGTGCACAGCCCACCTTACTACACAAGGCATTTCATGTTCTAATATGAAAGGGAGAGGATGGTTTCAGGAAAACTGCCCCACAATTCAGAGAGTAGAGCTGAAGAGGGTATGGAGTGAACCCTCCCTTCTTTTGAAAGACCCATAACACTGATGCCTTCACAATTCACATCAGCATTTAAGGACCTCTCCAGGCACTGTCCTTTCTTACAGCACATTGAAACCTCTCCTTCGCACCTACTTGTCTGGAAGCCACAGGACAGACCAGATCCCAACTAACTGACTGGGCTGTCTTTACTAGTATATAATGCATTTAAGGAGAACTCTCTTGGCAGCTCAGCCCTAATTTCAATCCCAAGGGGAGACCAGAGTGTTTGACATGTGAGAGGAATTCATTCCTCATGCTACAGCAACCTCAAATTGCAGTAATAACTACATCGTGGTAAATGCCTACCCTTGTGATTTTCATCAGTGCTGTACTTAACCATCAAATGTAGGAAAGACCTGATCCTGAGACTGGCTCTCCCGGTGGGAGAACTCACACATCACGTATGAATTCAAATTATGGCTCTCTCTTTCTACCTCAGCAAGTCAATGGTCCATGTTATGTCATATAAGCAGCCTGACACCCTCTTTGCTCATCTGTAAAATGGGGACATGTGGCCTCATCTTCTATGGCTCTTTATGAAGAAAAGCTGATACCAAAAGAAGAGCTAAATCATTAAAATAATTTCTTAATTATTTATCAAGACCCTAAGAAAGTTAGTTTCAGATAGAAGACCTGCTGGCTCCCAGAAGGAACCGCTCAGCCAGGTTCAGACCCAATCCAAAACTGTGCCCACTTTTGAGGTGTTGAAAGGCCATCACAGAATGGAAGCCATTCCTACATGAATTAGCTTCCTAGGGCTGCCGTTAAAAAATGCGACTAATTGGGTGGTTTAAAACAATAGCAGTTTATTCTCTCATAGCTTTGGAGTAGGGGTGTCGAACTCAATCAGAGAAGGGGCCAAAATCTAAAATCCAGCCTAAATCGCGGGCCGAATGGTTTACTGAACAGTCATAAACTGTCATTGTGATGGAAACGCAGCGCAGTGCAGTGATGACAGCGCGGTGCGGGCCACATTGCAAGGCCTGGCGGGACGGATTTGGCCCGCGGGCCTTGTGTTTGATACATGTGCTTTGGAGGCTAGACATCCAAAATCCAGCAGGGTTATGCTCCCTTCAGGGGCTTCAGGAAACAATCCAATCTTTGTCTCTCCCAGCTTCTGGTGACTATTGGCATGCCTTGACTTATGGCCACATCACTCCAATATCTGTTTCCATAGTCACATGCTCTTCTCCTCTTGTGGCCATGAAATATCCCTCTGCCTCTCGTTTATAAAGGTGTGTCATTGCATTTAGGGCTCACTAGATAATTCAGGATGATGTCATTATCTCAAGATCCTTAAGTTAATTACATTGACAAAGACTGTTTTTCCAAATAAGGTAACATTAACAGGTTCTAGCGATTAGGATGTGGACATATATTTTAAGGAGCTGCCATTCAACCCACCATACTACCATAACTTATACTAATGTCCCTTCCCCCATTCTCATTTAAATCTCAAGTGAAACATTCACTACTTACTGAAACTTTGGCAACCTCTCTCCCTTTCTAAGTTGAATTTTCTTCATTTATAAAGTGGAAAATATGGGCATAAATAACTCCAGCAGAGTTACTAGATATAGAAGGTATTTCTTTCCCTCAGTATTCAATCTCACACTTAGAACAACTCTATGAGTTAAATATTATCCCCTATTTTTAAATTTGAGAAATTGAGTGCTTGGAGAAGTTAAATAACTTGACCATACCAACTCAGCTAGCTAAGAATGGACCTGACTTTAAAAATCAAAGCTCATTCTGCTAGCCAGCCCCCCTAACCCCTTTACCTTCTTAACAGTTCCAGGCCAATTCCAAATTCACTGGCACTAGACAGAAAATGTTTTCTCAAAGTAAACTGGAAAATGTTCTCTTTAGTATGCCTTCCAGAATGTTCCTCTTTTAACCAGCTTTATAAACATTCTTTCTTCTCTTTTACTCTTCTTTGAATGCATTCTAAGTTCTCTGTTATCTTCAAAACATGATCCTCAGAGGAATCACCTTTCTCTGGCAATCAGAAATCAGCTTTCATCTCTCTATTAACTTTATATCCCTCCTGTTAATATACCTCTTGGTAATTTCACCTTTCTTTCTTTTTTTTTAATCTTTATTATTTAAAGTATTACATATGTCCCCTTTTTTCTACCATTGATCCCTTATAGCCCACCCCCACCCCAAGCCTCCACCACCCTATCGTCTATGTCCATGGGTTATGCATGTGTGCATACAAGTTCTTTGGTGACCTCTTCCCACTCACCCATCCCCTCCTGCCTTCAAAGGTAATTTCAGCTTTAGTATTTCAGCTGGCATTCAATCAATAATGTTTTCTTTCTCTATCCTCTAGTTCTTCTCCTTCTTACCCATGGATGATGGGTCAGCTCATATTTGTGCTCTGGGTTATTCTTTCCTCAATGATCACTTTACATATATCTCTTTTGGAATTCCATGATATTAATTTCTAGCTTGCTTTTCTGTAATATCAGAAATCATCTATCCTTGAAAATTTCTGGTACCTAGTCCAGCCATAGGTCAAGTAACCTGTTTGCCTGTTTGAGGCAAAGACATCTTATTAGAGAAAAAACACACACATATATTTATTCTATCAGCTCTCTTTTTTTAAAAATGATCTTCTGTTCTGATTTCAGAGGCTAGGGACCTCATAGGAATACCCTTGGATCAACCTATAGCAGCCCCATCCTTATATCAAACCTAGAAGAATAGTAATGTATGTTACACAGACAGGAATAATTCCAAATATTCATATTCTCAGAAAGCAAACTATAATGCCCTATAACTAATTATACTTGATACTGAATCTTGCTTATTAACTCATTCTTATAAGTTGTTGAAAGATGATCTAAGTCCCAGGAGCTGGTGAAGTTACAGCTAAATATCACCAGTGAGGTCAATGCCACATAATGCATTTCGGTAACAACTTAAAGCAAAGTCAAAGGGTTTACATGGCTCACAAAAAGCCTATCTTCTTAGTTGTAACTATCATTAACTTGCCAAAGGACTTCAATTTAGCAGCCAGGTGGAGCCTGGTGGAACCAAGAACTTGGAAGAGTTTTCAAGTATGGCAGGACACTTCCAATAATCTCTTCATATGATCCTATAGCACTAACTCTACCTATTTTCTACCCTTCATATGTACAGTCCTACTTCTATAATCATCTTCTGAAGTGACTATAAACTCATTATTTTGTTATTAATCAACCCTTAGAAATCATTTTAATGCTACTTATAAAGTGACATCTATATTAAATTCTACTACAGGTTAGTTCCAAGAATATTCTGCCTCTCTCTCCTTTTTGGACACATGGAAAAGTGTACTTCTCAACCACTCTGTCTTTGGAATCATTCTGACGAATGAAATATAAGTACAGATGACTGTGTTACTTCCTAGTTGAGGTGATGAAAGACCCATTGTGATGCTCCTATTTTTCTCATCTGCCACATAATTCATGTGATGCTGCTACAAAATAAAAGAGCATCTCTCAACCTTATCCCTGAATGACTTTGTGAAGCAGAACCTCTCCTACAGACTCCTGAACATATAGGATAAGCAAGAAATGAACTTATATTGGATTAAGCTCCAAGAATTTGGAAGTCATCACCAGCATGTAACATTGCCTATCCTGACAAACAGTCTAGTGCAGTGGTCGGCAAACTCATTAGTCAACAGAGCCAAATATCAACAGTACAATGATTGAAATTTCTTTTGAGAGCCAAATTTTTTAAACTCAAACTTCTTCTAATGCCACTTCTTCAAAATATACTCACCCAGGCCATGGTATTTTGTGGAAGAGCCATACTCAAGGGGCCAAAGAGCCGCATGTTGCTCGAGAGCTGCAGTTTGCTGACCATGGGTCTACCTCTGTGCATGTGATCCATGTGTGATTAGGGATTTGCCAAGTTCTGATTGGTGGAATAAGTTTCCATTCCAATCAACATAAAATCAGGCAATGATTCTAATTAATAAAAGAGCAGGTTGTAACCGTATGAGCTTATGAGGGAGTAATATTGAGACATTTATAATTTATGTAGCATATAATAGCTTTTATTTGTTCTAGTTAACTCAATGACAAGTATCCACTTCAAATGAGTCTACAGATGAAATATCCCCAACTCTGCTGAAGTAAAGGAATATGGATGCTGTATTTCTATTGAATAGTTTATACAAACTACACTTGGATGGAAGAATCAAGGACATATTAACAATATCCCAAGAGGGATTAGGAAATGTTTGGAGTAGTTTATGGCATCTTTAAACTAGGGTATGAATAACCCTCATGGTAAATAGATGGTTTTAATGGAATAAGTTTCCAGATCCTCAACTTTCATTTGTACTCAATCTAAACACTGATTGGAAGACAATCTGGGGCAGAGGTTGGAGGCTGCCTGCCACTTTTCCTTTCTCTTCTGACCTTTCACCGCCATCCTTCTTCCACACTACACATAAGAGGCATGCCTTTCATATCCCATTCCCACCTCTTCCCTTCATAGTCTATTTCCCTCTGGTGTGACTACCACCAGGGCACTATCAAAGGAGACATTTGAATACTGGTGTCCAGAAGCTTCATTTAATCAACCACAATAGCCCTCTAATCATCCACCTTTTTAAGAGATATATTTCTGCACGGCCAATGTGGATCAGTGATTGAGCACCTATGAACCAGGAGGTCATGGTTCAATTTCTGGTTAGGGCACATGCCAGATTGTGTGTTTGATCCCCAGTAGGAGGCATGCAGGAGGCAGCCAATCAATGACTCTCTCTCTCATCATTAATGTTACTATCACTCCCTTCCCCTCCCTTCCTCTCTCTGAAATAAAGAGATTTTAATACCTTTTCAATTTTATATTAATGAACACTTTAAAAGCTCACAATGTAATTATGTTATTGTGCTCAATTGTCTATTTATAAAAAACCCTAAGTGACCAGATGACCGTTTGATTGGTCACTATGATGTGCACTGACCACCAGGGGACAGACGTTCAACACAGGACCTGCCCCCTGATGGTCAATGCACTCCTACAGCCACAGCAGGAGCGCTGCTCAGCTGAACAACTGGTATCAGACTCTGGTGGCGCGAGCCTCTCCCACCTCTGCGGCAGCAGGGCCAGGATGAGCGAGAGCAGCACTGGCACCAGTTTGGGCTCAGGCTCTTCCCCAGTGACCTGCCATTTCATGCACTACTACAGCCCTCAAGGGATATCGGACTGTGGGTTTCAGCCCCGTCCAAAACCTTGGCTCCATCCAAAACCCCCAGCCCAACATCCCTTGAAGGGTCTCAGATTGTGAAAGGGCACAGGCCAGGCTGAGGGACCCATGATGCATGAAACCATGCCCAGGGTCTTTAGTACATTTATAATGATAATTCAACCCAGAAGAAATTTGTACAGCAAGACTTATAGTCATGGAAATTTTTTTATTTAAAGTTTTTATACCTCTTTTTGTTGCAGAGTAGTATGATAGTATGATCAATGAAAAATTTCAAGCATTAAAATGTATAAGGGCAAAATTTTATGGGAAAAAAATTGAATGGAAATGTGTTTTCAAGGAGAAAAGAAATTATGCAAAATATTTGTTTTAAAAAGAGAACTTTTATATATTTTTGAGTGGATAATAGAAGGTTTTAAATAGCTATGGTGTTTATATTTCATTGGGAACTTTTTAAAGAGTGATGCAGCGACTTTGTTTTGTTTCAAACTGTCAAGATCTACAAAGAACTAGAAATTGCATCGTTTACAACCATTTAAATGTATCATGAAAAATTCTGGATGTCAACTTGAAAATGTGTGATGAGGCACATACTTTTTCAAAATTCTTCCTAGGTAATATGCAAGCAAAGCAATGTGGAGACTCCTGATTCAGCACAGGCTGAGGCCGTGGAAGACCCACACTGGCAGCCCTGACTCTGAGCACCAGTGGGGGCTCTGCTCTTCAGAAGGAAGGACAGGCTACAGACAGCAGGTGTTTGGCATATAAATACATATTTGTGGGGGGGGAAATCTCTGATTTCTCATTCTCATTCTGTTTTTTATCCCCAGTGTGATCTTGAACAATTTTTGCTTCCCTTCTCAAGATTTCTAATCTTCCTGAGGTCCTTAGGAAAAGAATGCAAAGTGTCATGTGGTCACATACCCAGAGGGTACAGAGAACATCCTTAGGAGCATGGCAATCAAACCCTCCCAAGGGGTCTTTTTGACTCCAGATTATTTGTATGTTATTTCATGGCAGAATTCTTCCTTTTTAAAGTATATTTTAATCCATAAAGGCAGAACAGGACAGACACTGGGACTTTATTGCCTATATCCACCCATTGATTGACTTGAAATTGAATATTTTTCAGCCACAGAAGAAATTCTCTCTGTTCTGGCACTCAGTCAAGATTTATTAGACATACCCAAATCTGTCATATTTTCATGTACAGCCGAGGAGCCAAAAAGTTGAGTATTAGAATGAACTCTGAAGTCAAAGCTTGTTCCTATTTTTACCCAGATTTAGCCCTCTCTTGTGTTTTTACAGTACCAATTCCCTCAACCATAAACTGAGAAAACCCCAAGGGGAGAGTTCTGAGTACAAAATGAAATATTACTATGAAAAGGAGCTGTAAGTAAAAGTATATAAATAGCAGGGTATTTATTATTAGGAAGATAGAATTTTATATCACTTTTGATAATTTGTAGTAGCATCTACTAATCATTCCTGGTCCAACCTAAATCTCATTAACTGCAATTCCAACCCTTTTCTTTTTGTCTTTTTTTTTTCCTCTCTTTGGGAAAAGAGAACAGATGGATGTCATCCCTTATGTAAGAGTCCATTCTCTATTTGAAGAGAAGATATTTGAAACCAATTACTCAGAAGTGGAAGTCAAGAGTATTCAACGTTTCTGCATTACCCAGGCTACACTTAGACTTTGTTAACCAAATTCTGCCAAATTTCTCAAGAAAGGCAAATTAAATTTTAACAATTTCATTCAAGTAACCATTTTCTACTTGAAAATTTCCCTTATAACCCTGACAGCAAATTCGGTAGGGGTAGAAGTTATATTAACTAACTTACTGCTGTCAAGCCCATGCATTTCGCTAGGGCCCCATCAAGATGAATCGTTCTGCAGAGGACAGAGCAAGCTTCCTTTCCTGGGACTGATCAATTGTACAGAGGTTTTGCTAAGCATGGGGATAACACATTTCCCATTGTACATCGACCTTATTTAAGCCATCTTCAATGCCCAAATTATCAATGTTAAAAAACAACAACACACAAATGAAGTTTTACTTGTCGAACCTCAAAAAAAATCTGCTGGTTAATCCTCTATTGCTGAAGTTATGGTGAGCCTCTGCTGATAGGAAAGTTGCACGTTGGTGGCAAAACATTAAATGAAGGGGGGATGGCTTGAAAGAAAAAATCTGGTCTGACATGCTTTAAACAGTAAAAATAGACAAAAAAAAATAGTCTCTGCCATCTCCATCTCTTTGTATAAATCCCCCTCCGCTCAAAGCACTCTGAACATACATAGGTGTCACACACGTACATGATGTTACATGGGAATCCAGGTCTGTAATCTTCTGCCCAAGCACAGGATGCTCCCCACTACCCACAGAGCCACGTGGTCCAAAATCACCCCTTATTCTTTCTCTCCCACATGCAAGTTGTCAACCTCTATCCTTCGCATCTGTCTGGCATCTGTCTGGCATTCTTTGCATCCTGTAAGTCTTGGCTCAGAGAGTCATATCCCCAAACCTCCCCAGACTGTCCCCCATAGAGCCTTGTGGTTATCTGTATCAAAGCACCAGTTACATTGCTTATTTTCATTTGTGTATTTGTTTACCCCTGTCTCCTTGACTAGACTTTGACTCAAGGGCAAGAATCATGTCCTACTGGCCTTTAAATTTCCTTTACTAAGAATTGTATTTGGCTCATAGTTCATGCTTAAGAAACATTTGAAAACGGAATGAATGATTGTTCTAGTAATCCCTGGAGGTGGCAGGGAGCTAAGCCAAAGGAATATGATTGCTAATGGTGAAATTTCAGGCATGTTGGAGGCTAGAAGAGGAGATATTTTAGGACTAGAAGATGTGCCCTACTTCCCTCAATCATTTCACAAAAGAATCTACATGAAAGGCTGGCCTTGAGCTGGTAGTTAATGTTCCCGAAAAATCTCCCTGGTCGGTTACCCAGGGAGATTAGCAAGGTTGCTTCACTTGTCCTCTCATCATTATTTAGTGGGCTGCCAAACTAAACAGGCCGTGTGCTAGGCGGCTGGGACTCTGCCTCAGAGTTTGGACCCTTACTTTTCTAGTAAGAGGCCCACATACAGTGCAAGCAGCTAACTGTTGGCCCCACAGACCATCCTTGTGTCTTTTGCAATTTCCTACCTATGAAAGCTGTGTTTACTTACATAACATTTGCAGTTCTTGTGTCTGGCAATGTCCCATCTGTAACACCTGGTTTCCTTTACCCAGCATCTGTTTTTTACAAGCTCTTACTGACAAAATCCAGGTTTAGGGATTTCACCTCTGAAAACACCTGGGCCCAGGACACTCAGGGAGTTGCTGTAATGTTGAAAGGATCTCTGGAAAGTAACTTGAGTGAAAGAAAATCAGAATACGTAATAAAAAGGAGAAATACCGTGCAGGGTGGATCTGTCCCCGCAATGGCTGGGAAGGAAATGGACACGGAAGCAAAGCTGCCTGGCGGACTACAGCATCCTATTCAGCACGGACACAGCCAGCTCCCAGAATAGTTCCAGAGTCATATCTCAGCAATTCTCTTCTTTTATGTTTCTCTGGCTTATCAAAAACCCTTCTAAAATCCATGCTTATTTTTAAAACTGGACTTGGTATCTTAAGTGGCCAAGTATATCAACAATAACATAGATATTAAAGAAGTATCTGAGACACAGCACTAACAATTTAGTGTCTGTGAGCATAATGGGCACTTCCGAGTCTGAGAACTTTTAGGTTCACCCTTTCAGTAAGGGCCAGTCTGCTATGTGATTAGAATAAGTGGTTGCCTACATAGTGTCAACTGACTGATTAAGAAAGTCCCCGTATCCCTCTGATAGCTATAGTCTGCATCAGATCAAAGTACCATGGTGACTCAATTTCTATGAACAGAAATTTCATCTTTAGGTCAAACAGTGATTCATTAAGTATCCCATTTTAGAGTACAATACCCTATGAGAAAGAACTCTTCCAGTCTCTAACTCATAACACTTTAATGGGAAATACTTTCTCGTGTCTCTTTTCTCCTCTGTGTAAGGAACTTGGGCCATACTGAGTGTGTAGTCTTTGTTATTGTCTGTCATGGGGTTTGTTGTTATTGTTGTTGTTGTTTTGTGGGCGGTTTTGTTTGTTTTTTGGTGGGGGGGTAAGAGTAAAGGGGAATGGAGGGAGAAATAACGCTTAAATGAGAGAAAAGAATATCATAAAATAGAGCAGTGTTCCCAAAGAAAAAAATTTGCCTGCTTCTTAATTTTGCCTAGGACCATGCAATCAAAATCTACCTGAAAAGGACTAGTCCAGTGCTCCCCAAACTTTACTGTGCATTCATATCACCTGGGAATCTTGTCAAAACATATATTCTGATTCTGTAAATCTGGGATAGTGCCTGGAACCCTACATTTCTCTTCCAAGCTCCCTGTTGAGGCCCATGTTGCCAGTCCCCAAACTTTGAGTAGGGGGCAGTGATATATAATAGAAGTTCAAGAGTCTTTCAAACTTTGTACAAGTCATCATGTGGGGCACAACTGGAAGCCTGAGCTTATTTAAATCATCGCCTGACTTTTAAGAACTGGTTCTGTAATTCTCCCCCCACTCCAATCTGCACACAGTGGGAGAACACTGGCCCATCCAAGGAGAATTCAGGTAGGAGCACTCTGCTCTTTCTTACCCCTTCAGAGGCCTAAGGCAATTTTTGGTGTCCCCAACAGCTTTTGTTGTCCTTTTGTTTTGCTTTATTAAGACTTTATTTATTAGAAGAGTCTTAGGTTTACAATAAAATTAAGAGAAAGGAGCAGAGATTCTCTAGATTCCCCCCTACTCCCACTCATGCACAGTCTCCCCATTATCAACATCTTCCATCAGAGTGGTACAGTTTTTACTAAGGATGAACCCATATTGACCCTCATAATCGCCCCAAGTGCATAGTTTACCTGAGAGCTCCTTCTCAGTGTTGTATGTTCAGTAGGTTTAGACAAATGTATAGTGTCATATACCCATCATCACAATATCAAACAGTATTTTCACTGCCCTAAAAATCCTTTGTGCTCTACTTATTCATCTCCCCCACCCACCCTTGTCAACCACTGATATTTTTATTGTCTCCATAGTTTTGCCTTTTCCAAAATGTCATATAGTTGGAATCATACAGCATGTAGCTTTCTCAGTACTCCATGTCTTGTGACAAACAGTTGCAAGACTGAGTGGAGCCTTAATACACTTTACCCACAGCTAACACTGAACTAATAATATAAGAATTGCTGTCAGTGGACAGGGAGTGCAGTGTTTGATGACACCAGTAATAAAAGCAAGAAAAGTCTACAAGCTCAAATTTACATGTGTAGATGATTAAAATTCCTCCCATGCCTACCCAACAATGAATTCTTTATTTCTGTCTCCTTTTAAAGAGCTTGAGGAGGTAAGAGTAAACAAGTGAGTGGCAGGTTAATCTGTCTCATGATGTGATCCGGTCCTTGGCTGAAGCTGGGTTCGCTGCTGTGTACAGATGAGGCTCAGGCGGCTTAGCTGGTGGAACTTCGCCTCAGATGAACCACGCATGACAGCTCTCCCCTAAAGTCAGATATCTAATGCAAGCTGGGTCCTTGGGACACGCATACCAAAGGCAGCAGCAGTGAATGTTTTGAAGAAACTGGAAATTAAGTAAACCTTGTCTTCAGCATCCTCTTGCTTCGTGTGGAGATTTTGTCCCTGGCAAACCCCCATCTCCTGGCATCCTGAATCTCCTCTGCTCACCCTCCTGCTGTGGACCAGCAGCTACTCTGTGCCAGCTCCTTTCTTCTGATATGAGTCAACAGCTCACTACTGAGCAATCTGACAATGGCTAAGGTATTATCCTCCCCAGGTCATTGGTTTTCAAAATAGGGAAGGGCAAGGAGGGTGAAAACCTCGCCTCCCATGCAACAGCCCTTTCTCTGGGCATTCACTTTCTCAGCCGTCAGGAGCTAGAGGCTGGGGCAGCAGCCACAAACTGAGACTAGCCCTTCTCCATTCTATAGATGGGTAGGGTGTCTACCCTGCAGTGACTCTAATGGGTCTAACTTTGAGTGGCCACAGCCCCTCAGCTTTTCATTCCTCTCTACAGTCTCACTCTACACCGCTAATGGAGACATGCCTCTCTGAGCTAGGTCTGTATGGCGTTGTTTCAAATTTCAGTTACCAGCTCTTCATGTAACAAAGCATTAGTATTCCCATGGAGTATTAAATTGCCCAGGATACCTAGGCATCACTTTTAATTTTGAGAAGACACAGCTTTTAGAGCTAGAAGAGTGAGAATCTTCCTAACTCAACCCCCATGTTTACCAATAAAGGTAGCAAACCACAAAGAAGGGTGTTAAAAATAGATGATTCCCAGGCTACAAAATTAGGATCAGAATCCTCCCCTCTCCTGAAGCAGAAGATCCACAGCATTTACCTAAAAAAAAAAACCACCACACCACACACACACACACACACACACACACACAAAAAAAAAAAAAAACAACAACCACACACACCCACACACAAAAAACACAAGACTTACATCACAACTGAAGAGATTTAGATGCGACATAAAGAAGAACTCTCTGGTAATGGAGATGATTAAATACTAGAAGAGATAGCCACAGGGAATTGTGAATCGTCCTCTCTGGAGATCTTTTAAAATAGGACAGTTAGCCATCTGTCTGAGATGTTTTAAGTACAGTCTTGCCTTGGAGGTAAGAAAATGAGATAATCCCCTCACCTGTCACATTGGGGGTTCTGAAATTGCACCTGGATGCAGGTGCATTAGGAAGATCCCAGGCTGAATCGGGGTTGTGCCTCCACTGGGACTCGATGTGTCTGAGTCGTTAAGCGTGTGGGAGGCCCACAGTGCTCTAGTTGGATAAAGTGGGAAGATGTTTGCATGGAGGTTTCTGGGGATTTCTAGGGGGAAAGAAGGGAGATGGGTAAGTGGAGATGTCTATTTGCCAGGCCTCGTACCCTACATCTGGCCCCTTGTAACTTCATCCTACCCCCTCCCTGCCATGTGAGTCGAATGGACTGCGGCTGATGCCTGCAGAACCAAGAGACACCAGGAGCCCTGCTTTGTTTCTCAGAGACAGAACATAAAACCCAGAGGAACGAAGAACAGTCCCCCATTTCTTTTTTAAAAAATCCAGACCGGCTCTGGCCTACTGAGCATTTTGGGGGAAAGAATCCCTTCCAGGACTCTGACATAGTAGTTTTGGACACTGCTTTGGGACAGACTGTGCATCCTCAGGGAAGGCTCCATACCTGGGGCCTGCGGAAAGGAGGCCCAGCCCTGCAGGGGCACTGAGCCTTTCTGTACCAGCAGGGGGTTCTAGCACCTGACGTGAGCCACGGGGCTACTCACCCTTCTCATCTTGGCCATCGTTTCCCAAGCCTCTAGGACAGCGATTTTCAACTGGTGTGCTAGGTCACACTGGTGTGCCACCACAAATTTTAAAAACATGCAATACCTAACTATTTAGTCAGGGGCACTGACTTCTTTTCCCTTAGATTGTCAGATAAAAAAAAATGACAACAGCCAACACAATAGCCATCCAATGCAAGTGAATCAAACTTATTTTTTTGTCAGGTCGGCAAAAAAATACATTCCACAGAATTTTAGTAATTAGTTTATGTGTGCCATGAGATGGAAAAGGTTGGAAATTACTGCTCTTGGGCTTTTATATGCTGTTGCCTCTGCCTAGACCTTTGACCTCTTCACCCCTCACCCTGCTAGCTCCCAAATCTTTATCCCGCTTTCCACAAAGTTGTATTAGGTATCTCTTAACATGCTATACTTTCCTAATTATATCTACACAAAGAATTAAAACCACCTGTTTACACATCTCTGCCTTTCTGACCTACAGACTGGTTGAGGACAGGGACTATGTGTTATTCACCACTGTCTCCAGGGCCTGGCCTGAAGGAGGCACTCAGAAAAAATATTTGTGGAATACATGAATGAATGAATGAATGAATGAATGAATATGATAACACTAGATGGCACAAGTATCCCTTGTATTATTTCAAAGCAAGTGGATGTTGGCACAGCATATTACATTGACCTCTACTTGAGATTGTGTGTTTTGGGGTTTACTTTGCAAAGAGAAATAAAACAGAAAAGATCATTAGAGTGTCATCTGCTAACTCTCCTTATAATGTTAAATAACTGCCACTGCACCCTCAACATTAGCCTCTCAGCCTAGGTCCAAAGTTGTCTGAGGAAATAGAAACACAGCTCCAGATAGGGTTATTCACTCCATGTCTTAACAACTCTGACTATGAGAAAGTTCTTCATTGTGTTAAGTAGAATGTGTTCTTTTTGTGTCTTCCCTGTAGCTCTAATTAAGTTCTTCTTTTCAAATACTAGGGAGACATGGGAGAAGGAACAAAACCTTTGGATCTAGAAGTACTTGGATGTGAATCTTTGCTTTGACATTTACTAAGTGTGTGAGTTTGGGCAAGTTACTTAACTTCTCCAAACTTCATTTTCATCATCTGTTTAATGGAAATAATTATAAGCACACAATTTTTGTTGTGAAGACCTAAAATGAATTAATATATCCCAAAGGTCTAAGTCATACCAATATTCAGAATGTGATTGCTATTGTTATTATATTAGTAAATGTTATAATGAAGATAATATCTTTTAAAAAAATATGTATAAAATCTCCCTTGCTTCTCCCATGAATCTTTTCTTCTCCAGGCCAAAATGTGAGCTACTTACACATCCTCTGGCAGCCTCATCTCCTTTATCAATGTTCCTCTGAACGTGCTGCCAGATCTGAGCTGTCCTCCCATGTGGGGTGACTAGAGCAATACAAACATCACCACCTTCATTTAGATGTTATACTTCTATTCGTGGTGCCTAAGGTTACTTTAGCTTCATTACTTTATGTAGCTTTAAGCTACATCTTCTGTGGCCCTGGGCACTTTGGCCACGTTACTCTTATCTCTATAGGGCGATGATTGCTGGAGACTTGTCTTATGATTCAATGAGAGGGAGCTGGAATTTTGCTGTTTCTCTCATCTGCTTTAGCATGAGACTGCCAGAAAATCTTTGCCCTTAGGATTATAGTATGAATCATATTTAAGGCCCTGGAGATATTGCTACTGACCCTATGAAGACAATTGAAAACATTTAGCCTGGAAGAATGGGGGTGAAGATCAATTTTCCAAGAAAGAAGCTATAATCAAACTTCTGTTTTGAAGGTGTAACCGTAGCCGGGATTTGGAGGAGAAGGGGTCAGTGTTCTGAGTCCCACTGCTGTGTCAGGTGCCTAAGCCCACACACAGCTTCCTAGGTTAGGTTTGCAGCCGAGACTGAGGACCACTGGGAGTGGGCTTCAGGCAACTGTGTTGGGAGCCAGAAAGAGGACGCCGCTGGGCTCCACTTGCTGCGGGAGGTGCTGCCCACACATTCCCCAGGGTTTCTTGTTAGTCAAGGACTGAGGAGGCCACACCTCCTCTCAAGAAGTGGACTAGGCTAGGGGGACACCCCCAGGAATTGTTCAGGTTATCACTGCACCAGATCCACTGCTCCTGCCAGTGCCAGAGGGCTCTTTGGCATTTTCCTCCACCACCTTCAGTTTAAAACCCTTTTGATCAGATTGGCAAACTCTTAATTTTTCACACAGAAGGCCCCCAAGAGCAAACACTAGTGTTTTGAGCATGTGTGTGTGTACTGGAGCATGTGTGTGTGTGTGTGTGTGTGTGTGTGTGTGTGTGTGTGTGTGTGTAGGGGGTGTTATGGGGAAAAATATTCTCTCTCTCGCTACAGATTTGTGTTGTTATTTCCAGCAGAAGGGCTTCAGCAATTGTTAAATCAGAACCTAGTTCTATAAATACTTCAGATTTTAAAAGCCACATTCACTTTCTCTACTTCAAAATCCAAGCCCGAGATGGCAGCAGCATCTCATGGATATGAAATGCATAGAAAACACAGCACAGTTGTTAGCACGACCTCCTGATGATCTGAGCTGCCTGCTCAGAACCCAGAGGACAAGACAAGGTCACTAATAAACACCACAGCATGGTGTCTCCTTCCTGGGTTCTGCATAAAAATATTGCAGCCAAATGAATACCAAACGAGTGTAATGGATTGGCTTAATTCACATTTGAACACCCACAAACACAGACGCCTAATAACATTGCTGTTTCCAGCAGATTTTCATGCTTGTCAATTATTCAGACTCATCAGCTGTCCTAACTTTGACTTCAGTTAAAGTAAAGATGCATTTAGTGTTTACTTAGTAAAGGAAGAGAAATCAAAATGCTAATCCATTTTTAAAATCCTTCTCAAGAGCAACAGTCCATTTGCAGTATGTGCCATGGCCCACATTAGGGACTCACTGTGGTAATGAGGCTGATGAGGCCTCATATATATATATGATTTGCATATATATATATACCCTAATATGCAAATAAATCGAACAGCGGAACAACAGAACAACCAGTCACTATGACGTGCCCTGGCCACCAGGGGGCACAGGCATAGCATGGCGGATTTTGGCCACTGTTTGATGGTGGAGTAGGTGAGTGGGATGCCAGACTAAAGCAGGGTGCTGGTTGCTGTCATCAGGGCAAGCCTCTGGTGGTTACTGAAAATTCTTTTCTTTTGCATTCCATGGTCCCCACCGGGTGTTTGCACCCACTGCTGGCACTAGCCCCAATTACTCTGTGCCATCAGCTGGCGTAAGTAGGGCCAGCATGTCAGTGCATGAAAGTGGTGGCAAGGCAGGAGCAAGGCAGCAGGCAGACTGGGGACAAGGGCTTTGGCTGAAGGGACCTGGTAGGGTGTGGAGGATGGGCCAAGACCCGAGCCTGTACCCACCACAGCCTCCTCCTGGCCCACAGTTCCTTTCAAGGTGCACAAATTTGTGCACTGGGCCCTTAGTCACACAATAAACAGACAAAAGCTAAATCTTGGAAAAAACTCTTTTCAAGTTTTTCATTGATGAGAGTAAGGAAATTAAAACAAAAAAACTATGTTGGGCAAGATTTTATCTTGACAATGTTCCTTTAACTGATATAAAATGTGAAGAAATTGACTGTAATTGATTCCATGGGAAGATGGCAGAAATTCCTCAGCATTAGATCTGAGTTTAAAATAGGAATTATTGCTCCTAATTAGTATGGTGATTCTTTTAAAAATCTCTCCTCTATAGTTCAGAGTTCATCCTTACACACAAAGAATTCACCCATGAACAAATGGAATACCTCAACACCGTAAAATGATAACCAGGTATCGTTCTGGTGTCCCATGGCATCCATTTTAGGCTGGGGACATGTGACGACAAGCTGACAGAGGTGGCGCTGTTGAGGGGAGAGTCTCTCTGCTGCCACGTGGCTTCTGCACAAAACCCAGGTGCCACCTGGGGCTGAAAGGTCCAGCCTCTGGCATCCATGTCTTCTCCATGCTGCAGCTGTCAGCCCAGTCCTCCAAGTTCACAAATACCTGGACATGAGCATGTGTCTGAGTGACAGGTGGGATGGGGCTAATGCAGAAAGCACCACAAGAATAGCAGGTAACTGAGCTTTCTCTACCCTGAGAAACTAGGGACATGTTTGTAGTAAGAAATAGATCCACTGTGTAGCCCCTTATCAATGACTGATGTTTGGAGTGGGAGGAAAGAGAGAAACAGTAAAACAGAAAATTGTATTACAGCTAGTTAGCCTCACTTCAAGACATATTAGAGGCAAAGGGGGAGAATGGAAATGTAACCAAAATGCAACATAAAAATCATTAAAAAAAAAAAAAAAAAGGAGGAGGAGGAGGAGGAGGAGGAGGAGGAGGAGGAGGAGGAGGAGGAGAAGGAGGAGGAGGAGGAGAAGGAGGAGAAGAAGAAGAAGTGATCCATGACACGATGTGGCTGAAACTTGAAAACATTATGCTACCGTATTTTTTGGACCATAAGACGCACCAGTTTTTAGAGAAGGGAAATGAAGAAAAAAAGATTCTGAAACAAAAAGTTCAGTGTTACCACTACAATGTGTAAACCCATAAATCATGCAGAGACTTTCTATGCTTTCTTTGCATAATTTATGGGTATCTACACATTGTAGTGATGAGAGAAGAGGCTGGAGAGTGTTTTACATTATGGTAAATGTTATTGGTTTGGTATCACAGAAAGTCTCTGCATACAATATACCAGTATGAAGTTTGTTGCAGTACAAACATTCTGACAGTTACTGGTATAATAGTATGAAGAGAAATTCTGACGTAGCAGCGTTATCAATCAGGGCATCCAGCGGAGGGCGGAGTTTACTGGTGGGCGGAGATCTACAGTACTCCTACCCAGTAGTCAAGCACGGCAACAGAGGGCGGAGAGGAATGATTGGGGGAATAGACGCGGCATTCTTCCGGGCATGGAGTACGGGCCAGCAAGGGGTACAGGCGATGATTACGGTTTGGATTACGCAGTTACCGTACACCGCACCTGGGCTGACATGGAGATATGGCTGCAGCGAGGGCATGGAGGCTGACTACCATACATGGGAACTCCTCTACCACTCGGGGTTTACAGAGCGGGGCAGACACTCTGGGCACGGAGGAATGGACAGTGGCTGCAGCAAGCACACAGAGCCGGGCAAGCACACAGAGACCACACAGAGCCGGGCAAGTAAAAAAACTTTTTTTTTTAAAGTATATGTGTAGGCTATATTTGGACCATAAGACGCAGAGACATTTTCCCCCCACTTCTGGGGGGAAAAAGGTGCGTCTTATGGTCCGAAAAATACGGTAAGTGAAGTAACCCAGAAATAAAAGTTCACATATTGTATTACTCCATTTATATTTTTTAAATCCAGAATACATGAAAGTATAAGGACAGAAATCAGATGAGTGGTTGACATGGGCTAGGAGGAGGGCAAGTAGGGAGTGACTGCTTAATGGGTACAGTGTTTCCTTTAAAAATTATGAAAATGAGTTGGATATAGGCAGTCATGCGAATGTGGTTAGTGACACTAAAGTGTATACTGTGAACTGGTTAATTTTATGTTAAGCAAATTTCACCTCAATAAAAAAATGTTTGTAACTGCAACATAAATACAATATATTGGTCCAACAGACCAGAAGTGGTTTTAGGATGGACTGCAGGCTTCCCAAAATTGTATCAGGTGTCTCCTCTTCTCTGCCCTCCCTTTAGAAAATCCCATAAGCCTATTCAAATCATTTTTATGGCTTTACAAATAGATATTTGTAAAGTTCTCCCTCAGTTATCTGTAACATACGTGCCCAGTTCAAACAGCCTGTGATCCCAGCACTCCTCCTGCTGCATGATCTTACCAGACACAAGGAAACATGCTGGCCATCCTCAGCACCAAACATAATAAGTTCAACAGGTTAGAGTGCATCCAAGGGAAGGTTACAGAAAGCCCAGAAGCCAAAAACCAAGCTTTTCAATACAAGTTCATGTTTATTGAGCATTTGGTGCTTGCCACAAACTGTTGGCAGAACTTGGGTACGCCTCGACTTATTTCATTATCAAGGAAGTCATCATGCAAGTGAAGCAGCAGAAGGCCAAGAAGGATAAGTAGGATATTCAAGGTCAGAGAGCTAATGAAGGTTATGAAGAGATTTGAACCCAGACAGTCCACATCCACAGTCTTCCTGTTAACCTCTGTGCTTTACAGCATCTCCATAGACAGGACCCATTTTCTTTAAAGTTCTATTTTAGTTCTGAGGTTGGTGTACATAGGCACATGCTGGCTCTGGCTACAGTGAGGAATCTTAATCACCATTGGGAAAAGTAAAGAGCACTAGACTGGTAGACAGGAGATCAGTGTTCTAGACTCATCTTGGTTATTGGTATTGTGGCTTCAGGCAGATTATAAAACCTCTCTAGTCCTTACAATCCTCTCTGTGGAAATGAGAAGTTGGATTAGATAAATAGTTTTCCAATTACTTAAGCAGCAGAACTTATTCTTAAAATTAAACATTATTTTGAAGCCTAATATACTAAACATAAAAATGTGAAGCTATTCCAGCATAAGGTGGAGGAGGAGGGATACAGATTCTCTCTATATGCCACAAGCAGTTCCTAAGACACATTCTTGGACCCTGGTGACTCTATGGAACACAATTTAAAAACCACTTGAATAGATATTTATCAAGTTCTTTTGAAAATAAACCCTAGTCCTAACCAGTTTGGCTTAGTAGATAGAGTGTCGTAGACTTGAGGACCAAAGGGTCCCAGATTCGATTCTGGTCAAAGGCACATACCTTGGTTGCAGACTCCTCCCTGGTCAGGGCATGTGCAGGAGGCAACCAATGTGTTTCTCTCACATTGATATTTTGCTCTGTCTTTCTCTCTCTCTTCCACTGCTCCCCCCACCCCAAAAAAGGAAAAATATCCTCCAGTGAAGATAACAGAGGAAGAAGGAGGAGGAGGAGGAGGAGGAGAAACCCTAAAAATTAATTTAAAATATTGCATCCTTAGGCATTCTTTAATACTGTGTGTGTAGGGGGGGGGGTGGATAGAATAATCTAGTCACTTTGCTCAAAGATACTTACAGTATTTGAATTGATGCCTTTTGTAGAGTTGGTGAAGGTTTCAGGCAAGAAGTGCAGTGGACCCCTCTGAGGACATAACCAAGGATCATTAAAAGGATGTGGAGAAACTAAGCCTTCCAAGGGCTCAAGTCACTCTGAATTAACTGTGAAGTATTACCAGCCCAACAGACTCCTCACAGGAGACCAGCTATTCAATTCTGAATCTGTGTGTTCTTTAAACAGCTCTAAAATTACTAAGCTAGACTTTAACATCAATCAAGGTAGCACCACTTCTTTCTCCATAAAACGTAGTACTGATATCTTGCTGGATCCCTACATTCAACTTTGACAGTGAACAACAAGACAAGAAATGATAGGGAGAGTATGAGTCTCTCATACTAATTCTGGAAAGATCAACTGACAGAGACCTCCAGGGGAGGGAACTTCTCTTTTAAACATTCATGAGCAAGTCAACTCCGTTCTCTCCTCTCACCCTGCAGGCATTTATAAAGTCCAGCTTGCTGCAGCGCCAGGAAGAGGTTATACAACTGTTATGATGCAATATTCAAGGCAGACAGATACCCATAACTCAGAGGCCAAGACAAACAAGAATGTATTAATAGCAGCCATAACATAAAGATAATTTATTTTGAGTATCTGTGAGCTGAGGAGATTAGCAGACAGCCTGTTAAGCATTTAGGCACTAAAGCAAGGGAGTTTAGCAAATAGGGAAAGAGCAGAAGAGAGGTGGAGGGGAGAAAAATCGATCTCCTTTGGAAACAATGGAGCATTTGAACTAATTAACTAACTAACAATTATGTGGTTATGGGCTGCACCAAACAAAGAGGAAAAGACATTCTCCTAAACCCCCATTCTGCCATTTGGGTGGCATATACCACCCAAGGGGCAAAGCATTTATTTAATCCTAGAAGAAAGATCATATGAAGAAACAGTTTCTTTTCTTTGTTCAGATTGCTGGCCAGATGGTAGTAAACAACAACAACAAAAATCACTGTTTGAAATTAGGAAAACATCACAGTACCTTTCTTTGGGGAATGGCAAGAAAGAATTAAAAAGCTATTTCTCTACTTCCTCTTAACCAATAAAAACTGAAGTAAAAGAATCACTTTGCAGTTTTAGTTTTTCTTTTGAAGCATAGCAGAAAATACATTTTGATTGTGTGTTTTCAGAATGTATACTGTGCGCTCCCAAATGTCACAAACGGGGCTGAATAAGAAAATCTCTGATACCAAGTTGTTGGCTGATCCTCAACATTCCAAAATCTTTTTTTTTTTTTAATCTCTCAAAAAAAAAAAAACCATTAAAAAATCTTGAACTTATGCAGTAAACTCTCAGGTGAAATGTTTCTAATCAACTATAAAAAACTAAGCCTTGCCAATGTGGCTCAGGGGTTGAATGTCAACCTATGAACCAGGAAATCAGGGTTGGATTCCTGGTCTGGGCACATGCCCAGATTGCCGGCTCATCCCCAGTAGGGGGCGTGCAGGAGGCAGCTAATCAATAATTCTTTCATCATTGATATTTTTTTCTCCCCCTTCCTCTCTGAAATCAATAAAAAGACATTTAAAAATAATAAATATCAATATTATCTAAATCTGAGGAGTTCATGTCAAAAATTAAATGTCCAGCCGAAACCGGTTTGGCTCAGTGGATAGAGCGTCGGCCTGCGGACTAAAGGTCCCGGGTTTGATTCCGGTCAAGGGCATGTACATTGGTTGCGGGCACATCCCCAGTAGGGGGTGTGCAGGAGGCAGCTGATCGATGACTCTCTCTCATCGATGTTTCTAACTCTCTATCCCTCTCCCTTCCTCTCTGTAAAAAAAATCAATAAAATATATATTTTTTTAAAAAATTAAATGTCCATAAAAGTATACATCATTAGTACACAGTGTTGTTTGAAAATCAGCTGATACAAGGTAACACAGGGCCTAATGAAGACTTCCTGCATCTGAAACTTCCTCCACATCTAATTCTTCAACATCACCAACTCTCAAATGTGCTTCTTTCATTCATTCCTAGCCATTGTTCATGTTATAATTCAGGCCCTCTCCGCGCTTCTCATCTTGCTAGTATCATCACCTAACAGGAATTTGTACCTCACTGACCGTCTTGAATCTCACTCCACAATCCCAATCAATCTATTTTTCAGGCTGAATCCAACATCATCATTCTAAAACACAGATGTGATCATATCACCCCATGTTTAAGAACTTTTAAGATTATTCTATTATCACAGGATAATCCAAAAGCTTTAACCATCTTGCCCACCTTATCCTTTCTGCCTACTTATCCTACTTATCTTCCTCTTTCCCCCACTCAGCAAGCACTGACCTTCAACTCACTTCTCTCCAACCATTGAACATAGACATTTATTCTCATGCTTCCCTCAGTTCCTTCCTTTCTCTTCTATCTGATAGGCCATTAAAAATGCCAGCTCCTCCATGAAGTTTCCCAGCATTTATAACCAGCTGGTTTTCTTCTGGTCTTTCAGAGCATTTGCATGTATGTCCACTAGAAGAATAATCATTTGTTCTGATCTTGTTGTTTCCAATAACCGCCTTCCATCTTTAGTTATCTTAGGAAGGGCAAACATATGTCTCTGTGTCACAATGCCCAGCACAGAGCAGGCTTTGTAAATGGCTAGGTAGATGACAAGTAAATGACTGATAAATGCATGAATAAAAGAATGCAGGGATTTACAACACAAGTGAGAAAGGTAATAAAAATATGTGAAGTTAAATACTTAACAGTCCAGATCAGTAACAGTTGAACTCAATGAATAAAAGAAATATGAGAGACAATCAAGTGTCATAGGATCCTGAGGCTGATATATGGGAAAGAACTTGAATCTTCAATAGATGAAGAGGATTTGAATTAGAACACAGAAAGTGCAACTACATTCCAGGAGGCTGGAACATGAAAGAGAAAAGGAAAGCAGGGCCCTGGTCAAGTGGTTCAGTTGGTTGGAGTGTCATCCGTACACCAAAACATTGTTACAGGTTTGATTCTCCATCAGGGCACAGACCTAAGTTGCACATTAGATCCCTGGTCAAGGTGCATACAGAAGACCACCATTTGATGTTTCTCTCCTCTCTCTCTCTCTCTCTCTCTCTCTCTCTTTCCCCCCCTTTCCCTCTTACTTTCTCTCTCTCTCTAAAACCTAACATCATCTCAAATGAGGATAAAAAAATAATAATGCAGGAAGGCCCAAATCATGTTTGGAGGCTAAAAATAAAATAATCCTGGAACCATTTTTTGGAGGAATAAGCTAGTCTTCAACAACAACGACAAAAAGCCTGCTCCCAGAAACGGAAAATCCATTTGAAAAAATAATGACTAATGATAGAAAACTTATCTAACTTGGTAAAGTAGACATACAAGTCCAAGAAGTGCAGAGAGTTCCAAACAAGATGAACCCAAAGGTGCCCACACCAAGACATAATTAAAATGCCAAAGGTTAAAGACAAAGAGAGGATCATAAAAGCACCAAGAGAAAAGCAGTTAGTTACCTACAAGGGAGCTCCCATAAGACTGTCAGCTGATTTCTCAACAGAAACTTTGGAGTGGCAAGAAATATTCAAAGAGATGAAAAGAAAGAACCTACAACCAAGATTACACTACCTATCAAAGCTATAATTTAGCATTGAAAGACAGATAATGAGCTTCCCAGACAAGAAAAGATTAAGGAGTTCATCACCACCAAACCAGTATTATATGAAATGTTAAAGGGTCTTTTTTTAAGAAGAAGAAAGGAAAAAGATATAAAATATGAATAATAAAATGGGGATAAATACACATCTATCATCAATTGAATCTAAAAAACAAAATAACCAAAAAACAAGGTTTAAAATTATTAGATTTTAAAATTTATTCTTAGAAGTGTAAAAGCTTATTAATTAAAAAAAACACAACAACAACAACAACAAAAAGGAGATTGAAACACCTGATGAACAATAATAGCGGTTCATTGTAGTAGAGTCGGCGATATGGGAGGGGAGTGGAGGGGAAAGGGAGGGAGGAAGAGACTGAACATAAACTGTGCACCTATGAATGAGGACAATGGGGGGTGTGAAGGGGGTGGAGGGTGGGGTGGGAACCTGGTGGAGGGGGAAGAAATGAGGAACCTTTGTAATAATATGAACAATAAAGATTGATTTAAAAAATAAATAAATAAAATAAAATAAATAAACAAATGAGCACAACAGAAACAGACTCATAGATACAGAGAATGATTTGATGGTTGCCAGATGGGAGGGGGTAAGGGGATAAGTAAAAAAGGTTAAGGATTAATAAGTACAAATTGGTTGTTACAGAATAGTCATGTGGATGTAAAGTAGAGCATAGGGAATATAGTCAATAATATTCTAATAACTATGCATGGAGTCATATGGGTGCAAGGTTTATCGGGATAATCACTGAATAAGTTATGTAATGCCTAACCAGTGGGGCATATACCTGAAACTAATATAATAATGTATGTCAACTGTAATTAAACATAAAAATTATTTTTAAATGTATTTTAAAAATAAAATACCTGATCCTTTCATTCTTCAGAAAGTACAAAGCTAGGATGGGACCATAGTCACTGCTGGAATCCCTAATGTAACCCTCAATGCTCCCTGTTACTGGCCTACCAGATGTCAGCCTTGCAGAGATCAGATTCTCCATCTGCCCTAACTTTGCTGACACACCACTGCCTGGAATCAGCTCTCACAGATGCTGCATGGAACATGGGACCACAGAGCGTGTTTTCATACAGCTAGAAATTATTTATCTGCTCTGACTCAAAGTAGGAAATAACTCTTCCCACCAAAATAGGCTCCTTGCCTTCACTACAATCACAAAAACGTGAATCCCACAAGGACATGCAGATAATTCACATTAAAGGAACTGGAAACTGTGGCATTTATAGAGGATACCCGAAGGAAATTGAGCTTGCCTCCCATAGAAATCAATGCTTAAAAACTACACTTTGACAAGTACCTAAATGAAGTCAAATGGGTTTAAAGAAAGACACATCCTAATAAGAACCCTGTAGGAAGATCAGAGGACACTCAGATCGGGTCAGCATGGAGACCAGGCTAAGGGTTTGCACCCACTCCTCAGAGAATGGATGGATGGTTGGTGCCTTAACCTGCTTTAGTCTTCCTAATTAATTGCATGTCAGTGTATAGACTGAAGTGTAGAGGGATCTCCTGACAGATCAGGAGTGCATATGCTCCCAACAAACCTTTTGCTCATATTAATCAAACCCAAGATTAAAACCACATGTCAAAGACTGCTACTTATCTGCCAGTATCTCCCAGCACATGTCCACATAGCTGCCCAGAATAAAGAATACATTCCCTTCTTCCAACAGACTGAATTCTGGTGGTTGAGCTGGGAGGGAAAGTGAGGATGCAGCTTACTTTCATCTCCCTTCTTTTATCCTTTTGCTGAGCCAGGCAGGTGGGGGAAACAGTCTAAGTATGGAGAAGGAACAAGATGGAAGGGGCCCGGGTGTCTGACTTTGGGAAACTCTGGGTTGCTCGAAAGGGAATTAATGTCTGTCTCCATTTAATTCACCGTTATTTTGGGGTTTCTTTTCTAGCAGCTGAATCTGTATCCCTATCTAAAGATGTCATCGACAATACCTGACCCAGATGGATCCTGCCTGGCAGTCAGAGCCAAGATTCCATGGCCCTGTGTGGGAAGCCAGGAAAGTACCCTTTTATGGAATTTTCTCATACCGAGCCTCCTGTTCGCCTGGACAGGCTACATATTACTCTGGTGCCGTACTCACAGTGCAGAAAATAAAAAGTCCTCAGAAGATATATCTTTATTGATTAAAAGCCAATGCACTTTGAGCCAATGCACTTTGAGCCAATGCAAAGCAAAATTTGTCCATTTCCCAAATATGATGCCTTATAAAATTCCTGAGCAGGATATAAGGTATAGAACCTAGCAATTGCTTACATCAAGCCCTCACTTAATTGGGAAAGATAAAGCTACTTAGAAATCCAGCTTTCCTCGCTCTCTGTTCAGTGGTCTCTCTGAGACACAGTACCTCCTTTTTGAAGGCATCCACAATTTAAACGAAGACTGCTCAGCAGGGAAGCATCATAACAGGCGACTGATGTTATAAAGGTGTTGGGAGGCATGCATTATTACATGTTGTTTGTCCTTTATCTTGTTAGCCATGGGCTGAGCCACATTTACTTAGGAAGGCACAGTTTTTGTTAAACTGGACATGCTAAGCCACTGAAAGCAGACATCCAAAAAGCTCTGCCATGACCTCTCCCAGCTGACTTTTCCTGGAACAGTTCCTAAGAGATCCAGCTGCAGCTGCATATCACTCACTCCTCGGCCAGCTCTAGGGAAGCCTGCATTCCCAGCGTTTACAACAGGCTGAGAAAGAACGAGGAGAGCCAAGCTCCACATTAGCCAAAAGGAGGAAGCTCTCCCTTGGCAGGTGGAGGTTTCTTCCAGGGAAATCCTGGAGGCTCATTGCTCCTGTCAACTCCTATAATGTACCCATAAATTTCATTTGACAAAAAAAATAGTGTCAAAAAAGCAGAAAGTACAAACTCCCCAAATGTAAAAGCTTCCCTGCCAGAGCTCAGCCTGGCCCCCACTCATGGCACTGAAGATACGGGAAGAAAACCACCCACAATGCTCCCTGCCCCCCGGCTGAGATGGGTGTCCACTAGGGCTTTTTTGGTTGGGAGGTCAGGAGCCACAGAATGGGGAGTGGGTTCCACAAATTGTGCCAAAATGTGTTAACCTTCGGAACCACAGAACACTAGATCACCATGCCACCAGAAAAAGTTGGCTTTTTTGTCAGATCGATTGTTTTCAATGGTAGACCAGAACCAGCTATAATTTTCAGGGCTCAGTGTAAAATGAAAATGCAGGGCTCCCTGATCAAAATGTATTAAGAATTTCAAGATGAGGACAACAGAACAATAAATCAAACTCAGAGCCCTCCTAAACGAAGAACTTGCACATCCATGGAACCAGCCCTGAGAAGATCCTACTTTCCAAAGCATTCTCTTTATATTATCTCTGGATACAAGCTGCCTGCATGCAAATTCCAACTCCTCTGTCTGTAACCTAGGTGAGCTTAAGCAAGTTATTTAAGCTTTCTGAGGTTCAGCTTCCTCAACTGTAAGATAAATATGACAACCTGGGAAATGATACATTCAAAGCTCCTGAAATGTAGTAAACACCCATTCAGCTGTGACCAGTTATTATTATTACCTAATATAAAGACTAAGAAATGTACTGAAAATCAGTGATTAGGGAACTCAGTAACTAGGAATAATGTTACTACTGGGTAAAATAGTCCACATGTGGATATTTTTATATTTACCCTAGGAACCATTCTGTGAAGAGTTGTTGTGATTGGCCCCAAGAAATCAGTTCCTGGCCACTGAATAGAAGTTACTGGTAGGTAAGTATGTGTTTCATACAGGAAAACTTTCTAATGCACTGTCTATTGACAGAATATAATGAGTTCTCCATATTCAAGGGCATTCAAAAGGTGGAATAACCATCTTGTCAAGATGCAGAGCAAATTTATGTATTAGGCAGATGGCATTCAAGTTCTCTTCTATTCCTGGAATGCAGTAGATTCTGTGTAGTTTCAGTGCTTCTAATTCTGCAACAACAGTGTCTAATTTTATTCCCTCCATGGCCTTCCACCAAATAATCCCTTCTGTCTTCCCTTCTTTCCCATTCAATCACTTAATTGTAGCCAAGTATACTTATAAATTTGGTAAGTTTTAAAGCATCTTCTTTTCTACAGTGTTCACTGTTGCTTAAGTAGTCCACCTTCTATCATTCCCCAGTACCTTCTAATTTTATTCCTTCATTCTGAAGTTAACTCCCTTTACATCTACTTCATGAGACCTATCCTGATTAAATTATTTGGAAAGGGAGGTACTAAAGTTAATGATTCAGAGCATTGGTTTGAAGACAACTAGCTGTAGGCATACATACCAGCTCTCCCACATACCATGAGTGACAGAGACAGAGACAGAGAGAAGCTTTAAAAGAATTGTATGCTATTTTATATTTGACTTTAATACTATTTTAAAGATTGCCCACAGTTTTTATAGAACAAAGCCAAGAAACAGGAAAGTTTAAAAACATGAAAAATAAATAAAAACATAAAAACATCTACCATTGATATCTTACTTAGTCAATCTTCCTGACCCTCATTATTTTATGTGAAAAATCTGTATAATATTAGCACTTACTTCATAGAGTTATTCTGATATTTGAATGACACAATGCATATAAGTAGTCCTCAAACTTAGCAATTATTTTTATTGATATCCACCAAAGGGCATTTGCTGATGAGATCCTGTTCCTGCCTATTCTTCAGCTTCCAAGAAAAGTAACGTGTGTGTGTGTGTGTGTGTGTGTGTGTGTGCCAGTGTGTGTGCATGTGTGTGTGAGAGAGAGACAGACAGAGAGGCAGAGATACAGACAGAGACAGAGAGAGAACTCTTAAAGAATTGTATGCCAATTCTTTAATAGTATTTTAAAGATTGCCCACTGTGTTGATAGAATGAGGCTATATAGTAAGAAATATAAAGAGAAATTTAACAAATGGCTCCTCTCTACTGAAAGTTTAAAAATATGAAAAATAAATAAAACATAAAAATATCTACTATTGGTATCTTAAAAATACCATTAGTGGTAGTTATTTTATGTTAAATACTATTTAACATATTATAGACATTAAAAATTCTCTATGAGCATATCAAATTAACACTATATAGTTAACAGTATCCCAAGATTCAAGATGTCAGTGGATTAGGTGGATGTTATACTCACTTCCTCCCAGAATCAAACTGGAATTACAACTAAAATGTAGCATAATCAACCTGAATACCCAACTGAAGACAAGTCTTATAACCAAGGATTTACAGAAGAAGCCACATTGAGACTGGTAAGAAGGCCAGAAATGTGAAAAGGACGGGCCTCATTGCCACAAGCTGTGACTGAGATTCTGGAGTGATATTTCAGCTGCAAAAATTTCTGCTGAGGAGCATGGGATCTTAACCCCATGATGGGTTCCCCAGCCCAGAGCACCAACGTTGGGAAGAAGTGCCCACATAACATTTGGCTGCAAAAATCAGTGAGGATTCTGTCGGCCTGGGAGAGACAAGAGTCTGCTAGAGACACAGGTACCCTCTGAAAGGGCCAATATACAAAATCTCATTTGCAGCCACCAACCTGTTAAAGAGAGGGTGGAGCAGACTGCAGTTATATGAGGAGAGATGAGGGTTGTGGCACTGGGAAGAGAGCCAAAGGGACAGCCACCAGAACCTCTGTGCTGGGGCACTCTCCTGCACCACAAAAGCCATCTTTCCTGGGTGTTGCTCTCCTTATGGCATCAGCCTTGGGGAATGTAATAGCTCTACCTTCTGGACTCCCTATTGCCCCATCCATGTGAGGCTGAAGTCAGAGTAGTGTAGCAGTCTAGGCAAACTCAAGAGGTGTCAGTGAGTCTAGTTTTGGGGTTGACACCATACCACAATTACATTTTTCTATGAACCTGATTGGTACCTCCTCCTCCTGGTGGATCTGCTGGCCCCATCTCCAGGCCACCAGCGCCCCACCCTCCCAATTCTTGGTGGCTCAGCACTGCTGAGATCTAGGCAGAATTCGGGACTGCTGAGTTGTATGGCTCTGGGCCGTTCCCCTCCACTCTACTCCCAAGCTTGACTCATACTTCTTCCTAATGAGAGACCAACCCATCTAGCTGAGATCAGGCTCCTGACAGAATCTGGGACATACTGAGTTATGTGGCTCTAGGACGGGACCATTTTTCCCTTGAACAACTGACCAGTACAAAGTCCTCCCTTCACACAACCTAATTGTGCTCTGTTTGGACCTGATAAACTGCTGCCCTCACCCTGATAATTCCTTAAGTCCTCCTCCAACCACAAAGGTGTGCAAGCACTCAGCAGGTGACACCTAGATTTGGTGCAATAGCCCTACCTTCTGGACTCCCTGTTGTGGAGTTTTCTGAGTAGCCTTAGACCAAGCATTGGCACTAAGTTTGAATCTGTATCAATCTTGTGAGCACCATTCACCCCTACATGGTGAATCCCTGAAAACCTACCTCATGTAACTCGAGTACCACCAGAGGCTTGTTTAGCGACTGAGTCTAACAGGCAGCAAGCAGGTAGAGGCAGGCAGGACTGAAACTTGGGGTGCCGTGGAACTTTTGCTAACCTGTCATCAGGCCAGGGCTGTAAAGCCAGACTTGGTACATAGCTTGGTCATTTTCACACACACCCAGTCCCAATAGAGGCAGCCACAAGCTGTAGATTGCTGTGTAGTACCAATTAGGTTGCTGAGGGCTAGTCACAGGCAGTGTCTTACCTTGCCCTGCACCATAGTCCCTCCGAAGAGCCCCAAAACTAAAATACCCAGTGGCCAGCTTCAGACAACATCAGAGCAGGACCCAATAAGTTTCACAAGTGGAATGTCCAAAGGGAGATCTAGGCAGGCACCAGATCCTGCTGAGTTAAATTCTGCTTCATGTGGTCGGCACCTGCACAGCAACTCCTACGCTATAGTCAGGGTTGATCATCACAGCCAGCCAGCCTGAGGGTCAAGCCCACACACATACAGTCCAATAGCAATCAAGACTCAATTACAATAGGAGGGCTCATATACCCCACATAAGGGTCCTTCCTGAAGCACCCAGCTCAGGTGACCAAGGAGACTGTGCCACAGGATCCCACAGTAATCTATTACATAAGGCTACCCTACCAAGACTGGGAATCATAACAGGTCTATCTACCACATAGAAACAAATGCAAAGGGACAGCCAAAATGAGAAAGTATAGATATATGCCCCAAATAAAAGAACAAGAGAAATCTCCAGAAAAATAGCTAAATGAAATGGAGACAAGCAATTTACCAGATATGGAGTTTTTAAAAATGGTTATAAGGATGCTCAAGGAACTTAGTGGGACTACAATAGCATGGAAAAGCACATAGAAACCATAAAAATAACCAGTCAGAAATGAAGAATATCATATCTGAAATATAAAAAGTAGATTAGATGAAGTAGTGGGCTGAATCAATGATTTAAAAGATAGCATAGAAAAAAAAGCCCAATTGAAGCAGCAAAAAGAAAACATAATTTTTAAAAATGAGGATAGTTTAAGGGACCTTTGGGACAACATGAAGTGTAACAATACCTACATCATTATAATACCAGAAGAAGAAGAGAGAGCAAGGTTTAAGAACCTATTTAAAGAAATAATGACAGAAAACTACCCTAACTAAATAAAGAAAAAAGGCACTCCAAAACATGCAGAAAATCCCAAGCAAAATTAACCCAAAAAGGCCTACACCAAGTCAGGTCATAATTAAAATGCCAAAGGTTAAAGACAAAGAGAGAATGTTAAAAGAAACAAGAGAAAGATAGTTAGTTGCTATTATGGAGTTCTCATGAGACTGTCAGCTGATTTCTCAATAGAAATACTTCAAGTCAGAAGGGTTTGGCAGGAAATATTCAAAGTGATGAAAATCAATGAGCGATAACCAAGATTACTTTACCAGCAAGGCTGTCATTTAAAATAGAAGATCTACAGAACTTTCTGGATAAAGAAAAGCTGAAGAAGTTTGTTTCCACCAAACCAGTATTGCAAGAAATTATAAAGGGTCTTCTTTAAGAATAAGAGGAAGACAAGGGGGAAATACAGAGGAACATAGTTAAAAGAATATAATAACAATAAATATGTACCTATGAATAAACACTTCAAGTATAAATGGTTTAAATGCTCCAATCAAAAAACATAGGGTAGCTAAATGGATAAGAAAACAAGACTATATATATAAACTGTCTAGGAGAGGCCACCTCAGATTGAAAGATACACAGAGATTAAAAGTAAAGGGATGGAAAATTACATTTCATACAAATGGAAATTTTAAAAAGTGTTGCTGGGGTAGTAATATGTACTTATATATGACAAAATTGAATTTAAAACAAAGGTTATAGTAAGAAACAAAGAAAGACACTCCATAATGATAAAGGAACCAGTCCAAAAAGAGGATATAACCCTTGTAAACATTTATTCATCCAACATAGGAACACCTAAGTATATAAAGCAAATCTTGATGGACATAAAAGAGAGATTAGCAATAATACAGTCAACCCCATTGACATCAGCAAGGGAACAGCAGCCTTAAATAACACACCAGATCAGACAGATTTAATTGATATCTTCAGAGCATTTTACCCTAAAGCAGCAAAATATACATTCTTTCAACTGTACATTGAACATTTTCTAGGATAGACCACATGTTAGAACACAAAACAAATCTCAATAGATTTTAAAAGATAAAAATCCTATCAAGTATCTTCTCTGGCCATAATGGCATAAAACTAGAACTCAATCACAACCAAAAACTGAAAAACACACATAGACATGAATCTAAATAACATGTTACTAAATAATGAATGGGTTAACAATAAGATCTCTCCAAAATCAAAATATACCCTGTTTTCCTGAAAATAAGACAGTGTCTTATATTAATTTTTGCTCCCAAAGATGCGCTAGGTCTTATTTTCAGGGGATGTCTTATTTTTCCATGAAGAAGAATACAGTACACATTTATTGTTAAATGAAAATAAAGGAAATTTATTACCTGTATACGGTACAGTAGTACGGTAGTTGTCAACACAAACCAGACGAACTGTGAATCCTACAGTATAAAGAATTTACTCATTTATTCAATGACAATCATGTCATCATTTTCTGGAACATCATGATAACAATCCAATTCCTGAATTTCCTGGTGAATTTCTTGTGACTCCATTTCTTTCAGAATCAGTGGACCAAATCTCTCATGTTTAGCCTGGGTGGGGGGGCTTATTTTTGGGGGGATGCCTTATATTTCACTCAGAAGGAAACCTATAAGTAGGTCTTATTTTCGGGGAAACACGAGTATCTTGAAACAAATGAAAATGAGAGCACAGCCTAGCTCAATGGTTGAGTATCAATCCATGAATCCAGAGATCACGGTTCTGTTCATGGTCAGGGCACATGCCCAGGTTGCAGGCTCCATCTCTAGTGAGGAACATGCAGGAGGCAGCTGATCAATGATTTTCTCTGTTTCTCTCCCTTCCCCTCTCTTTTATGGCCCATAAAAAAAATATATTTTAAAAAATAAAATGAGAACACAACAGCCTAAAATCTATGGGGCACAGCAAAAGCAGTCCTAAGAGGGAAATTCATAGCACTACAGGCCTATCGCAAGAAAATTTTCAAGTAAACATCTAATATTACACTTAAAAGAACAACAAATAAAGCACACAGTTAGAAGGATAGAAATAATAAAGATCAGAACAGAAATAAACAAAAATAGAAACTAAAAAACAAGAGCTGGTTCTTTGAAAAGATAAACAAGATTGATAGACCTTTAACCAAATTATCAAGAAAAAGAGAGAGAGAGAGAGAGAGAGAGAGAGAGAGAGAGAGAGAGAGAGAGAATCCAAATAATTAAAATCAGGAATGAAAGAGGCGAAGTAACAACATATACCAAAGGAATGCAAAAGATTGCAAGAAAATATTGCAAACAACTATATGCCAACAAATTGGACAATCTGGATGAAATGAATAATTTCCTGGAAGCATACAATCTTCCAAAACTGAGTCATGATGAATCAAAAAGTCTGACTAGACAGATTACAACTAATGAAATTAAAGCAGTAGTCAAAAAACTCCCAACATACAAAAGTCCCGCACAAGATGGCTTCACAGGTAAATTTTATGAAACACGCAAAGAAGAACTAACACCTATCCTTCTCAAACTATTCCCAAAAATTCAAGAGGAAGGAAGATATCCAAACTCATTTTATAAGGCTGGAATTATCCTAATTCCAAAACCAGAGAAAGACATGACAAAGAAAGAATATTACAGGCCAATATCCCTGACGAACATAGATGCTAAAATTCTCAATAAAATATTTGCAAACCAGACCCAGCAATACATTAAAAAGATCATACACCATGATCAAGTGGCATTTATTCTAGGGATGCAAGTTAGTACAATAGCTGCAAATCAATACACATGATATATCACATAAACAAAATGAAGATAAAAATCACATGAGTATACCAGTAGATGCCGAAAAGGTATTTTATAAAATCCAGCACACATTTATGATAAAAACTCTTGGCAAAGTGAGAAAAGAGGGAACATACCTCAACATGATAAAGGCCATATATGACCAACCCACAGCCAATATCATACTCAATGGGCAAAACTTAAAAGCATTTCCCTTAATATCAGGAACAAGGCAAGGGTGTCTGCTTTCACTCCCATTATTCAACACATTACTAGAAGTTCTAGTCACAGCTATCAGACAACAAGAACAGCAACAAAATAAAAGGCATCCAAATTAGAAGTAAAACTGTCATTGTTTGCAGATGACATGATACTGTATACAGAGTCCTAAAGATTCCACCAAAAAACTACTAGAACTGATAAATGAATTCAGGAAAATAGCAGAATACCAAATATATATCCAGAATTCAGTTGAATTTTTATACCAGTAATGAACTGTTAGAAAGAGCAATTAAGAAAACAATTCCATTTCTAAATGCATTAAAAATACCTTGAATAACCTGAAGCAAAGATGTAAAATTATATGACACTGAAGAAAAAGAATTTTAAATATACAAATAAGTGGAAGTATATACCATGTTCATAAATAGGAATAATTAACATCATTAAAATGTTCACACTGCCTGGCCAGAGTGGCTCAGCATTGACCATTCCCAGTCAGGGCGCATGCCCAGGTTGCTGGCGAGTTCCTTGTAGGAAGCATGCAGGAGGCAGCCAATTGATGTTCCTCTCTCATCCATGTTTCTACCTCTCTGTCCCTCTTCCTTCTTTTCTCTCTAAAATCAATAAAAACATATTTATATATATATATATATCCATACTACCCAAAGCAGTCTATAGATTCAATGTCTATTAAAATACCAATGGTTTATTTCACAGAACTAGAACTATTTAAAAAAATTATATGGAACCACAAAAGGCCCTGAATAAACACTTCTCCAAAAAAGACACATATAGATGGCAAATAGACATATGAAAATATGCTCAATATCACTAATCATCAGAGAAATTCAAATTAAACCCTTAAAGCAATATCACCTCACAGCTGTCAACTGAGGTGGCTATCAACAATAAATTAATAAACATGTGTTGGTGAGGATGCAGAGAAAAGGGAATCTTCCTGCACTGTTGGTAGGAATGCAGACTGGTACAGCTACTATGGAAAGCAGTATGGAGTTTCCTCAAAATATTAAAAATGGTACTGCCTTATGACCCAGTGATTCCATTTCTGGGAATATATAATATCTGAAAACCCAGAAGCAGTGATATGAGAGAATATACGCATCCCTATGTTCACTGAAACATTATTTGTAATAGCCAGGATTTGGAAACAGCCCAAGTGCCCATCAGTAGATGAGTAGATAAAAAAGCTGTGGTACATTTATGCCATGGAATACTACTCAGCTGTAAAATATATATATATAAAAAGGGAATCTTACCTTTTGTAACAGCGTGAATGAACCTGGAGAATATTATGCTAAGTGAAATAAGCCAGTAAGAGAAAGACAAATACCATATTTCACTTATGTGTGGAATATAATGAACAAAATAAACTAAGAAACAAAATAGAAATAGACTCATAAACACATAAAACAGACTGATACCTATTAGAGGGGAAGAGGTTAGGGGGGCTAAGTGAAAAGGGTGAAAGAATTAAACAAACTAAAATTCAAAAACACATAGACACAATAGTATTGTGATGACCAGAGGGAAAGTCTTGTGGAGGAGGTAGAAAAGAGTAAAGGGGGATAAATGGTGATGGAAGGAGACTTGACTTTGGATGGTGAACACACAATACAATATACAGTTGATATATTATATAATTATACACATGAAACCTTTATAATTTTATTAACCAATGTCAACCCAATAAATTAAATAAAAATTAAATCCCCTGTGGGGAAAAGTGAAAATAAAAAATAAAGTTATATATATATATATATATATATATATATATATATATATGTGTGTGTGTGTGTGTGTGTGTATATATATACACACACACACACACTAATAAAATAGAAAGATGCAAATTGACCATATCTTCATGACACCTACCAGCCAATAAGGAGTGGCTATGCAAATTAACCCAGCAAAGATGGTGGGTTAATTTGCATACACAAGCATCAAGAGGCCAGGGGTGGGACACTTGCATTGTCACCACGGTGATGACACAGGCATTCTGCACCACCCCAGCTACTCCAGGCCTCTGGACAGCATGAGAAGGCAGAAAGGTGGCTCCAGGCCAGAGAGAAGGCAGTGCCGGCAGCCAGGGGAAGGAAGGCATGAATCTTCATACATCAGGCCTCTAATATATATATGCGCTCAGTGGCCAGATTATTATGATCTCTGAACGCATAATCTGGCCACTCAGTGTATATCCTATATAATAAAAGACTAATATGCAAATTGTCCTCTCAACCAGGAGTTTGGCCAGCAGGCAGGCCGGCCAACTGCCCCTGTCCCCTCCCCCTGGCCAGGCTTGACTTTGAATGGCTTAATATGTAAGTCACTCCCACCTGTAGGTTAGCTTGCTGCTGGGGTCTGGCAATTGGGACTAAACTAGACTGACAGGACATGCTTTGGAATCCTCCCCTGGTCCCTCCCCAGCTGGCCAATCTCCCACATCCCTCGCTGGCTCTGATTGTGCACTGATAGGGTCCTTCGGCCTGCGGGATCAAGTTGAAACCAGCTCTCCAATATCCCCTGAGGGGTTCCAGAGTATCTCTCACAAAAATAACATGTTGCATTAGAGGCCATCCCAATTCTATTTCCCATCCTCACGCACATCCACCTCTGCTTCTCCCTTTCCTCCTTCTTTCCTGCCAAGGCATCATGCTGTACCATTCCAGGGCACTTACAGACACCTAGTTTAGAGCTGAAGTAATGTGACTTGAGCATCACCCAGTTTGGCTTCTACATGTTTCCCATCAGTAGCATCCTTGGAAATTAGGAATCCCATTTGTCAGTGCAATAAATTTTACTCCCTCATTGAGCAATGTTTGAGGGAGGGTTAAATATTTTTTAAATTAGGGACTTGGGACCATTGCATTAGCTGGTTTCAAATATATTTGCAGTTTGTCAAAAAGCTAATTTAGGCTGGGGGAAACAATATTATGGTAAGGGAAAAGCTCTGTCTTTTGTTTTATCATGATTGTTTTACATGTAAATTTGAGTACTGAGTTTTAAAACTCAGATTTATTATATATTAAGTCAAATTATCTATCTATGCCAGGTTTGGGTCAAACTGAACTGAGATTGATTTTTTCCCAATAAAATTAGTTGAATCATGCTTATTAAGATAGAGGGACCAAATTAATTCTGTAATGTCACTACCATCCTGTGCAATACCCATACTTGCCTACATCTCTGTCCACAGCCATGAGCTACATCATTCCTCACTGCTTCACTTTACCCCACTGCCTCTCAACATTCTAATGTCCCTTCTCCTATAGTGGTGTGTGCTGGAACCAACTTGTACCAGTTTATCAGAGAAGATTGTTAAATTTTCAGAAATTATGTGAGCCAATTGTTAAACATAAACTAGTGTTAAAATTAAATTATATAAACGTACAATTAAATAAATTACATGAAAAACAATTCATGTAAGAAATACTCAAAATCCATCATTTCTTAACTATTTTACTACATTTGAGCATCTTTGTTCTTGGAGTTATTAGGTCTATAGCCATGGTTCCCAACTTTTTTTTTTTTTTGCCATGCATTTCTAAAGCATTTCTAAAATCCTGATGGCCCCCCTCTGACATATAGTTCTTATTATTTTAAAAAAATGAACCCTACTCATGTTGGAGGAAGCCTAAAAGGCCATTAACTTAGTCTAAACAAACTTCCAAAGAACATGGCACCCATGAAAGAGAAAAAGAAAGAACGAAAGGACATTTGAAATACTGAGAAAGAAATCGCTAAAAAAAAATTGTCAAAAAATAAAATAATAATAATAGTAATACGAAGTGATGTGAAAAAATATCAAATAAAGTTTCAAAACATATAATAGAAAACTGAAATGCATAAATATATCACAATATATATTTATATACTGCATATGAGGCCCCTAGAACCATAAGAAATGCAACAAAAAAAAAATCATTGCTAATAACTCATTCTTGAATTGCCTTCCTTAAAAATCAAATTTCACCCCTGTGAGGTATGTGCCCATGTTGGGAACCACTGGTGTATAGTATCTGTATAGTGGAAATACTGTACACAGTACATCATGTATTACTATGGTCTCTTCTCAACCCCACCTTCCTGACATGAAATAGTCATGTTGCTCTTTGAAATCAAGTCATAATAAGAGTATTTATAGCAGAGAAATCAGGAAATGCTATACTACATATCAGCCGTTGGTGTGTTTTTTTTTAATTGTTTAGACCAGAGGTCTTCAGTCTCTAGCCAGGAGCTTATTTTTGTATGACCCTTGAGGTAAAATGGTTTTTATATTTTAGGATTGTGAAAAAAATTCAGAGCCTCACTTTGGAAGAGACATTAATACTGTGTTATGTCAGTGTGGAAGGCAGCCCATGGTGTTTCTAATTTGCTGTGTTCTGCCTTCCAGCCAGGACATGTGCCTCCAACCAGGCTCTTCCTGCCTTCTTCTACCTCCTCACTGAGATGATAAGTCTGGCATTGGGACTCATCTGACAACTAAATTTGATGGAGCACAAGGCAAATGAATCCAATTATCTCACCACCAGACTCAAATTAGCTCCAAAGACCCAACAAAGGTAAAAATAGGTTTTGATTAGTAGAAGCATTAAATAAGGCACCACCCTAAATATATATATGTGTGTATATATATATATATATATATATATATATATATATATATATAAACCCTATCATCAGATCACAATGTTAAGCGGATATTTGGCAATTATTCAGGTAATTGGATCAATGTAAGTGGCCAGATTATCCTTTCTCTCCTCTATCCCTAAAAGAAAAAACTATTTGGAAGCTTAATGATTTACTTTGCCAAAATTATCTGGGTAATTACAAATGTGTCCTTTTTTTCTTTTTAAGATGACAACTCATCTCTGGATCATTCTGAAATCCATAAATGCTTGAGAGTTTTTTAAGGAACTGCCTTCACTTAAAGACCAACCAAATAAGTATCAACTGAATTCTTTAAATATTTACCATAAAGGCAACAATTAAACCTCAAAGCTGAAACTCAGCAGAAGTAAAACACTTTAGTTTCCTTATTCCTTATCTCTGCTGTGTACCCAGGTTTCTGACCATACCCAAGCATCAGAGTTCCACCATCCCAGTCTAATTCAGGCTCACCTCTTCCTCCTAATGGATTACCCTGTCTGCAGCCCTACCCATTTCCTGCATTGCAGCCAGAATTATCTTTCTGAAAGTTAGATTTCACTTCTTTCTTTAAAAATCTTCAGTTGGACACCATTGCCCAGAGAATAAATCCCAAATCTAAGCCAGGTTCCAGAAGCCTCCTAAGCAGCTAGCTCCAGTTTCTCTTTCCAGAGTTACATCCTTAATGAGCAGGAACTTCTAATACATCACTGGTTCCCAATGTTGATGTACATTAAAGTCACCTGGGAGCTTCTAAAAATCCTGATGCCAAGGTCACAGCAACATCAATCCAGTCAGTTCTTTGGGCGAAGCATCTCTATATATAAAAGCCTAAGCCACCATTATGATGGAACGACCGGAATGACCAGTCACTATGACTTGCACTGACCATTAGGGGGCAGATGCTCAATGCAGAAGTTGCCCCCAGCCTGCAGGCCCTGATCACCAATGGGGCTTGCCAGCCAACCTCCAGGTTTCTCCCCCTGGCCTACAGACTTCGATCTCCCTATTGGGGCCCTGCCCCTGGGCTGGGGTGGGGTACTGGGGATGGGTGGTGGTGGACACGACCCCTTTACCAGGGGGACTGACAGCTGGCTTTCTCCTTGGGGCTGGCAGCCACACTCCCAGGTCTCTCCTCATGTTCCTCCCCCAGCAGCCAGGCCCTGATGGCCTGCCGCCCACCTGCCATGATATCAGTTGGCCCATCCCCCTGGCCAGCAGGTCCCAATCACCCACTGGGGCCAGGCCCTAGGCTGGGATGGGGAACCAAGGGTGGGTGGTGGCAGACTCGGACTGTGAGGGAAGGAGGAGGCGAGAGATGGAGAGGTGGGGAACCTGATTGGCCCTGATCACCAGACAGGCCTAGGGATCCAATCTGTGCGTGAATTTCATGCACTGGGCCTCTAGTCAAATATATAATGGTATTTTGGTTACTCAGATTGTGTGAAGGACTAGAAACTGTTCTTAGAACTTTTTTTTTCAAACCTATTATTATAAACTAGAAGTTCAGTGCACAAAATTCATGCACAGGGGCAAAGGGGCGGGGGTTGTCCCTCAGCCCAGCCTGCACCCTCTCCAATCTAGGACCCCTCGAGGGATCTCTGAATGCCTGTTTAAGCCTGATACAACCGTGATTGGGCCTAACCAGTCAGCCGAACATCCCTCTCACAATCCAGGACTGCTGGCTTTCAACTGTTCACCTGCCTGCCTTCCTGATTGCCCCAAACTGCTTCTGCCTGCTAGCCTGATCACACACTAACCACTCCCATGCCAGCCTGATTAATGTCTAACTGCTCCCCTGCCAGCACATTTGCCCCCAACTTCCCACCTCTGCCAACCTGGTCACCCCTAACTGCCCTCCCCTGCAGGGCTGATCACCTTCAACTACCCTCCCTTGCAGGCCTGGTCCCTTTCAACTGCCCTCCCTTGCAGGCCTAGTCCCTCCCAATTACCCTCCCCTACTGGCCGTCTTGTGTCCACATAGGGGCAGGATCTTTGACCACATGGGGGCAACTATATTGTGTGTTGAAGTGATGGTTAATCTCATATTACTCTTTTATTAGATAGGAAAGATGGAGGCCAGCTGGTTTGTCCCAGATCAGGGTGGGGGTTCCCTTGGGGCATGAGGCGACCTGAGCGAGGGGCCTGTGGTAGTTTGCAGGCCGGCCATGCCTCCCAGTGACCCAAGCAGAGGCCCGGTATCTGGGATATATTTACTTTCTACAATTGAAACTTTGTAGCCTGGAGCACAGCCAAGCCTCCTACTTGCTCAGTGGTGGCAACCGTTTCTGTTTGGATTTGTTTACCTTCTATAATTAAAACTTTGTAGCTTTGAGTGAAGGCTTAGGCCAACAAGGGCAGGTGGAAAGTTTAGCTTCCTTCGTCGCTGGGGAAATGCCTCCCTCCTGTTCTCTGTGGCTGTAGCCATCTTGGTTGGGTTTATTTGCATACTTGCTCTGATTGGTGGGTGGGTGTAGCTTTGTGGGCATGGTTTGTGGAATGGAGTGATAGTTAATTTACATATTACTCCTTTATTAGGTAGGATACATGGTACAATAATTTGTTTTAGTATATCTCCTGTATTCAACTTTAAGGTCCCGAAAGGCAGGGTCTGTATTTAATGTTTCTGTTATATTGATAACTAGAGGCCCAGTGCACATCCCTCAGCCTCGTCTGTGCCCTCTAGCAATCTAGGACCTCTCGGGGGATGTTGGACTGCCAAGGGATGTAGTAGTGCTTGAAGCAGCAGGTGGCTGGGCATCACGCTGCTCCCAGTCATCCTGGCCCCTTTGCACCTGCCACCGCCACCACTCGGCACTACTGCAGAGGCAGAAGAGGCTTGCGCAGCTGCAGCTGCACTAGCCAGCCATGAGCCCAGCATCCGGCGCCCATCACTGAGCAGCACTCCTACTGTGGGAATCCACTAACCACCAGGGGGCAGCTCCCGCTTAGAGCGTCTTCCCTGGGTGGTCAGTGGACGTCATGGCAAGCGATTGAGCAGCCTTAGCATATCATTAGCATATTACGCTTTGATTGGTTAAACAGACTGCCAGATGACTGGACACTTAGCATATTCCTATATAATAAGAGCCTAATATGTTAAGTGTCATTCATTCAACCAAAGCGTAATATGCTAATGATATGCTAAGGCTGCTCAACTGCTCGCTATGACATGCACTGATCACCAGGGGCAAACAGTTGACTGGTCAACCAGTCACTATAATATGCACTGACCACCAGGGGGCAGACGCTCCCACCTGTAGGTTAGCTTGCTGCTGGGGTTCAGCAGATTGGGACAGAGCGAAACAGGCCAGACAAGCTCTGGAGCCCTCCCTCGGTTCCTCAGGGCTGGCCAACCTCCCAAGTCCCTCCCTGGCCCCAATTGTGCACTGATAGGGTCCCTCCACCTGGCCTGCACCCTCTTGCAATCCAGGACCCCTCGGGGAATGTCTGAGAGTTGGCCCGGTCTCGCTCAATGCAGGAGCTGCCCCCTGGTGGTCAGTGTCCTCCCACAGCTGGAGCACCATTCAGCCAGAAGCCAGGCTCACAGCTTCGAGCCTCTCCTGCCTCCAGCAGGCATAATCTCCAGTGAACAGCCTGCCGTCCCAACACCCAGGTGGTGGGAGTGTAGCCGGGGTGACCAGGGATCAGCCGCTGCTGGCCCCTGGAACTCTCCCTTTTGACTCTGTGGCTGCACTGCACCCCTTACCTATTGCCCTCTGGGTCTCCAGATGCAGGCTCAGGAAGAACCCACAGAGGCGCTACATGCCTGGGCCGACTGCCACCTTGAGAGTGAGAGCCAGTGGAGTCCAGCCCAGTGACCAACACCTATGTGTGTCCACGGGCAAGCCCTTCCTAACTTCCACCTATCACCCAGCCCCATCTCCCCAAAAGGCTGGTGTCCTGGCACTGAATGCCTGCTCCTGGATCCCTGCAGAGCACTGGTTGGCGCTGGTGGGAGGAGGGGCACCAGCAGATGCTGGCCTGACCTGCTGGGTTCAGGCAGCCCCACACTTGGGCTGGCAGTTGCATGGAAAAATCACCCCCTTTAGCCTGCAGTACAATCTACTGCGACCAAATGCAGCGTGGACCGTTTGCATGTGACCTGGACAACCTTGATACCTACGCTGGCCCTCTGGAATTCCCCCTCAGATATCAAGACCATGTTTCACCCCTTAGCTATTGCCGTATTCTTTCGGATGTGGAACTAACATATTATGTGCCTTATCCGGACCATAATCGGCCTCTTCCTCCTCCCTTCCTCAGCTGCCATTTCCAGGCCAAACCCAGCCCGAGGATGCCTGCAGCTCAGCCAGAACTTGCCAAGAGGCCTATACCCCATTAGCCTGCAGGTACAATCTGCAGGGAACTGAAGAAGCTCGGACACTCAGAGTAATAGGAATGAGCCTGATATCACAGTCAGGCTCCTGGAACTCTGCCTTGGGCATCGGGCATCGAGATCAAGACTCATCCCCTGCAGATTGCCCCAGAGCTACAGAGGAAGGCAGCAATATAACAGTGGCCACAAGGTGGCAACTGGCAATCGGGGTAAAAGTCAGAAAGGTGGATCTGAAGGGTAGAGGCGTGGACAAGAGAGCACACCTCTCCTCTCTTCGTCCCCTCCCTTCCCCCCCAAGATCCCCAACTTTGTATTGTTCACCTCGAAAGTCTCTTATCCAGCTCCAAGTGATGGAAATCGTTCAGCATGGCCCAAGGCGTCCATAGGGGACCTCCCAGCTGGTAAGGCGCAGCCCTGACCACAGAAGGGACATTGGAAATATATTTTCTTAGGAAGTTGCAGGGAGGAGGACAGATTCCTCACAGGACTAGCGATTTATAGGAGGTGCCCTAGGACATGGAAGCTCCCCAGGCATGCAGGCATGGGCTCCTGATTTCCTCTCAATGTGCACAAATCTGTGCACTGGGCCACTAGTATATAGATATTTAGGTAGTACTTGTTACCTAATAGGCATCCAGTAAATGTTTGTCAAGTAAAATAACAAATGAACAAATAAATAAATGAAGTATATCAAACAAGACATTGAACTAGTGTGAGGTTTAAGAGGCCTTAAAAATAAGGAATCATTTTTCTTATTTATGAAACAAGGTCATTCTTTTTTCTTTCTTTTTTTTTTTTAAACAAAGGGAATCACTTTAAAGGACAAAGCACCCCATTTTTCTACTGAGCTGATCACCATAGACCTTAAAAGTGATCATGGTAGAAAGAGAAGAGCGTTGCTTAGAAACCAAGAGACCCAAAGTTCAGTCCTTTTTTGCCATTACCAAAAACAATTTCCATAATTGTTTCTATGAAATGATTGATATGTTTCAGGTGCTTTACTTTATTTTCTTATTTAATACTCAGCAACACTCCTACAATGGAGGTATCATTAGTAACCTAATTTCATAGAAATGAAAATTAAGGTTTACACAGGATAAATACATTGCTCAAGTCCCGACACCAGCTGAGCCAGATTCGAGCCCAGTGAGTTCGTCCTTGGCACAGAGGTTGCCTGCCCCCCGATCCTGGCTACAGGCTGAATCACTTTGAGGAGATTTACCAGGGCCCACCCCCAGAGTCCGACGAACTAGGCTGGTGAGCCCTGGTTATCAGTACTTCTTGAACACTTCCCAGCCCTTGCAATGTGCATCCAGGGTTGACGGCTCCCACGTCAGGCTCTTTCTATTCTAAGCTGATGTGTCCGCCAAAAGCCACTTCTCCAGCTTCGGTGTCTTCCATACTAAGGTGGCTGGACCCAATTACCCTGGTGATAATTTGAGCTTGAATCTTGAGGAATGTATCCCTGCTCCATCTCCACCCCCCAACACGTGAAGAGGGTCACTGGTGAATACACCTACTTGCTCTTTCAGTCCCAGGCAAAGGGACAGAGAGCACAGACGAGCCACTGACTGGTAAACCATGGACTGACCTGGTTTCCTCCGCCTGCCTTAGTGACAGGTGTGAAAATATAGAAAACCCAGCCTGTCCTTTTAGGAAGGGAATCCCAATGAGCAGGATAAGAGACAGCTGACCAGGTAGAAACTACTGGTGGTTCCAGTAGTCACATACCGGAAGGTAAATGCCTGGGCCAAGACCTGGTAGTTCCCAAGGAGGAAAGGATTGCCCCTGGGAGGGCCTGTCTTCTCCTGCTATGCTCCAAGGTCAATGGGGATCAAAGTGGCTTTAGGATGGTGCTGAAGGCACTACTCAGACAAGTCTCTAGCTCCTCTCTAAGACCAAAAGTTCAAACCACCCAAGAGAAGTCTTTTGGACTAAAAATGATCAGGGGCCAGCCTGTAACTCTTAAGGCCATTTCACTCTGGTCTAGGCACAAATGTGAGATATACCATGCCTTTATTTTTATTATATTTGGCAATTCATTTAAAGAAACTAAAACCTCTCTTGTGTCTCTGCCATGTGCTCCATAGCATTCCAAACTTTTCACAAAGCACCAACCCCACTGCTGAAAGCCAGGTTTCGGGGTCCATTTCTCCAGTGAGACTGTAAGCCGCAGGTAGGCATGGCAGGCCTGTCTTGTTCACTGCAGTGTCCTCAGCTCCTAATGTCTGTCTGCTCTTAAGAGCTACAGACATATTCATTGAGTGAACAAATGATTAAATGCAAAGGTTATCTGACAAGTGAACACAGCAACACTTGCTGTCTACTTCATGGAGAAGTTGTAAGACATGAGCTGCTCTGCGTATGGCAAGACTCTCCTGGTTGCCGAAACCGGTTTGGCTCAGTGGATGGAGCGTCGGCCTGCAGACTGAAAGGTCCCAGGTTCAATTCCGGTCAAGGGCATGTACGTTGGTTGCGGGCACATCCCCAGTAGGGGGTGTGCAAGAAGCAGCTGATCGATGATTCTCTCATCGATGTTTCTAACTCTCTAACCCTTTCTCTTCCTCTCTGTAAAAAATCAAAAAAAAAAAAAAAAAAAAAAAAAAAGATTCCCCTGGCCTAGGTTGTACATAGCTTCTTTGAATTAAATAAAGATACTTGCTTTCCTGACAGTTTCTTGTTTTCCTATGAAGCCCATATAATTCTTACACTTAATAATTTTTCATTACAAAGCCAAACTATGACTTCAGTGTTTGCAGTTGTTTAAAAATGTATTAATAGCCGAGACCGGTTTGGCTTAGTGGATAGAGCGTCGGCCTGTGGACTGAAAGGTCCCAGTTTTGATTCTGGTCAAGGGCATGTACCTTGGTTGCGGGCACATCCCCAGGGAGGGTGTGCAGGAGGCAGCTGATTGATGATTCTCTCTCATCAATGTTTCTGGCTTTCTATCCCTCTCTCTTCCTCTCTGTAAAAAAATCAATAAAATATATATATTTTAAAAAATAAATAAATAAATAAAAATGTATTAATATAAAAGCCATCAGAGGCAGCAGCCCTGTGCTGACCTGAGCAGGGCTGGCTGGAGTTGCAGTCATTGCTCCTAGAAGTATCATAACAGCAATAATGGTCAAAGCTCTGTTTTCAGCAGGAAATGTAGAAAACACCCTGCCCTTTCACCTTCAGGTTACCTCACAGAAAACAAAAGCAACATTATCAGTGGCTTCATCCACAGAGGAAGCAGAGCCTCTCTGAACGCTCAGATGCTGGTGGTATTAAAGCCTCATGTCCTACGATTACATCAAACCATTTAAAGTGTTTGTTTCAAAAAGCTCTTTCAGCAATACTCACAATAGTCACAAAAATCAATGTTATTATCCCCTTGTTGCAGATAAGGAAAATTGGTATGGCTTCTATATGACTTCCTCTATAACCACAGAAGTATGTGAAAACCTAGGGATATTGCTTGGCAATCCACAGTGCTGGTCCCACTGCCAACCTGCCTGACCTCTGGAGACAGACAGTACAGACCCTAAAAGTGCCAAAATTCCTGCAGCACATTTTTGTGTAGGTCTGTAATTGCATTTTTAAATATTTTGCTCCCCATCTGAAGGTGCTCAAGGATGTAATACAAATCAAGAGGGGCTTAGCAATGGGGACAATGTGGAAAATTAAGGATCACACCAATAGTAAATTAAAAAATGGCGACCCATAATTTTGTACTTTGCATTGCATTTAAGCACCTTCATAAACTACAAAATACTCACTTTTGTTCTGGAAGTATAACTCTCCTGTCCAGGACACAGATCTTGCTGTTCTCAAGAGCAGGGTCAATGACTAAGCACTCAGGGAGCCCTATTTTTGTACCAAGCACTTTACATTCTAAGCACTACACATGCATCATATTGTTTAGTTCTCACAACAACCCCAAGAGATAGACAGTATCATTGTCTGTATTTTTGTAGATGAAGAAACTGAGACCCAGTTTTACAGAACCCTCCCTCACCCAAAGGTTACATAGCTGGGAAAAGATGGAGAAAGATGGAGGCAAGATTTAAACCTGGGTCTCCTTGACTCCAAAGCTCACAGTCTTAATCATATATATATATATATATATATATATATATATATATATATATATATATATATATATATTGTAAATGATACTAGAAATACAGGTCAAATCCAATTATAGAGGATCTCAAGAGAGCGTCCAAACTTTTAGTGAGTCCTGAAACTTTATTATATTAAACTAGAGGCCCAGTGCATGAAATTTGTGCATGGGGGTGGGGGGTCCCCTCAGCCCAACCTGCACTCTCTACAATCTGGGAGCCCTCAGGGGAGGTCCTATTGGCCTCCCTCTGCAGGAGGCAACTGGGTTGATCAGGGGAAGGCGCCACCCCCATCACCCCACAGATGCTGCCACTGCTGGCCACTGCAGCCACCAAGGTATTTTAATCAACACAGACTCCAGTCCCTTCACCATGAAAAAATGACAACTTTCTTTAGGTATTTTCACGATGTCTCTTTCATAGGATATGACCTTTCTCTCTCTCTCTCTCTCTCTCTCTCTCTCTCTCTCTCTCTCTCTCTTTCTTTTCTTTCTTTCTTCCTTTCTCTCTTTCTTTCTTTCTTTCCTTAGGAAAGAAAATACCTGAGGATATTTTTCCATTGATTTTTAGAAAGCAAGGAAGAGAGAGGGAAAGACAGAGAGAAACATCAATGTGAGAGGGAGCCTTCGATTGGTTGCCTCCTGCATGAGCCCTGACCTGGGGCCCAGCCATGGAAGAGCCTGCAACCTACGTACATGCCCTTGACCAGAATCGAACTTAGACCCTGCGGTCGGCAGGCTGAGGTTCTATCCCCTGAGCCAAACTGGTAGGGCAGGATATGACATTTCTTGGGCCCTCAGCAGTGGGCCTTTGTTTTTTCCTCCAGGAGAGAGGTAGAAAAACCCTATATCACCTTCTTGGATTCTTATTACCAAGTTACCAAGAACACTGAGAGTGTCGTACAGGGAGCTTAGCCAATGAGCAGTCAGAAAAGGTGTTTCCTCTGCTTCTCACATGCAGAAGTGGACTGCTGGTACACATGGCTGGCAGGCCCTGTTTTCTGCAGGCCTCCTCGCTGCCATGGCAGCTGGCAGGCCCTGTTCTCTCTGGGCCTGCGCCATCCATGGCTTCCTCACCAAGCACGCAGTCCCCTCCCACCCACCTGCATGTGCAGCCTCCTACAGAGTGGTAGTGATGTTTAGCATCCTGGCTAATTTGCATATTAGTTCTTTATATTAGATACTAGAGGCCCAGTGCATTAAATTCCTGCATAGGTAGGGTCCCTAGGCCTGGCCAGAGATCAAGGCCAATCTCCAGAGCCTTCCTCTGTGCCACCACCTGGTGGTCAGTGCACATCATAGTGAGTGATTGAACTCCCAGTCTCCTGGTCAAACTCCTGAGGGGAAAATTTGCATATTAGGCTTTTATATACATATATATAGATTGCCTTCACCAACTGTTAGAGGACTCACTCACTGATCCTCCTTCACATTCTCCAAATTCTTGAACTTATCAATACTTCACAGTTTAACTTTTGATTTTATATTTATCTTTTATTGTTCACCATTTTTTTCATGCCTGCTAAACTTTATCTCCTCAACAAGATTTTTAATTCCCAAGACTACAAAGTAATCTTCAGACTTTGTTCTCTTTCCAATCTATTGTGTGGTTACCATGTGCACAAGCTGGGTGTCTACTGAGCATGTAGAAGGTCCCCAATATAAATTATTTATTGACTTGTTTAAATAATATACACTTGGGGTCAGCAAACTTTTTCTGTAAAGAACAAGATAGTAAACATTTTAGGTTTTGCAGGTCATCTGGTTTCTGTTGTAGCTACACAACTCTTCTGTTGTAGGTGAAAGCAACCATAGACCATACATAATAAGTGTGACTGCGCCCTAATAAACTTCATTTACAAATCAGGAGAGGTCCTGATTTGGCCTATGGTCTGTAGTTTGCCAATACAATAGAGCCTACTTATGATATTAAATAGATTTGGGAACTAAATTGGGAAATGTCAAATCTTAGCATTATGACAGCAGATTTTGTATCTCCCTTCAGGCCTCTTGCCCATGGAGTCCTACCTCCTGACCAAGCCAAGTCACACCCTAGATGAAGTTTAGTTCAGCACAGTATTTTACAGTTCATTTTCCTCTGGGGCTTCATATATCAGTTTAAATTCTTTTTATTGATGAGGGGAGAGAGAGAGAGAGAGAGAGAGAGAGAGAGAGAGAGAGAGAGAGAGAGAGAGAGAGAGAGAGAGATTTGTTTTTCCCACTTATTTTTGCATTAATGTGTTGATTCTTGTTTGTGGATTGAGGTGTGCGGAACTGGCTGGTTCGTAGCAGGAGCATTGGATTGAACCTGCAACCTTGGCATATGGGGATGACGCTCTAACCAACTGAGCTACTGGGCCAGGTCCTCATAAATCAGATTAAAAAGATAAAAATCAATCACAAAGTAAAGAGTTGTCATGGTAAGTTGTAACAATAATAGCAATTAGAAAATTATTCAAAGTATTCCACCCAGGAGTCTCTAACACTTTTTCCAGACTGCTTTTCTAAGATTGCCACTTAAATGATCGTAGATGATTTGGAATATGCATTTCACCTGAGTTAAAAATCTGCAGAGAGCTGATCATCCCTAGCAGGAGGCCACCTAAAGGGTGGCAAGGACAGACATTTGTCCTCCCAAAGTGAGTGCTCAGCTCTGACAATGAGAGAAATCAACAAATGAAAGAAAAGGACAAAAAATCATTTCTCTTAATCAAACTATTTAACCCTCAGTTTTGATATATAAAATGTCCTTAAGGGACTGCTACCTTGACCTCAGTTTAATGCACATTAAAGAGATTGTTCATTATTCTTTCTGGGTTGATCTACATATTTATCAAGAGAGCTACATTTGACATGAATAGAGATGGTTCAACAGATGGTCACGCAATTTGAAATTGGGAAGCACCCTTCTAATCCAATCCCTTCATTCTACAGAGAAGTGAGGTGACTTGCATAGAAAAGTGGACTCTTTGCTCAAATCAATAATCATAAAGCCATCCCTATATGACCTTAATGCTCCTACTACGAACCAGCCAGTTACGCACACCTCTCGCTGATATGAGAGGCAACAGATTCCCTGTTCTAAGGGGCAATCTACTAACAACCCCAAACCTCTGCTTGGCCCCAGGACAAAAACTCTTCTATATGAAATCAGCCATATTAAATAACAACTTCTTCATCTATCTGACCTAGAGCTGCTCGTGTTTTTAGAGACATGGCAGACACTGACTACACAACTTCCACTGTCCCTTCCACAGTGCACTCACAAACTAGGAAGATTTGTCTTCTGCTGTCTCAACTCACCTTCCCCCATCTTGCTCTCCCTCTTAGTAACCAGGTGCTGGTATTAGTTTCCACAGACAAGTATTTGCATTTTAAGTTTACTGTGACATTGAAGGCACTTCCTCAAGTCTTAGCACGTGTGGGGCATTGGGAAGCAACTAAAAAGATGTTGTTATTATAGAGATCCTAGGCCCACCTGACCCCTGCCAATAACGGTAAAATAAATATATGTTATGGGACTGGCAGAGAAAGGTAAAGGCAGATAAAAGAATATGTGCATGGATGATATCCCTCCTTCAAAGATCTGCTCATCCCAGGCCCTCTCCTGGTCAGATTAACAGAGGTTTCGTCCAGGCCTAGACTGCTGGACCTAGATTGAAAAATTCTGACTATTTACATAGTCTTTAGGGAAGGCTCACTCAATAGGCCTCTTCCTCCCCCGCATCTGCCCCTTCTCACTTCGCTCCAAGTCTCTCTGATGATTATTACAAATCTTAACCCCTTTGCAGTCTTAAAGAAACACAGAGCTCTATATCCTATATAATTTCTCCCTCTGATTGTGAAGTTTCTGATGATTATGTGTTAGCTCACATCTTTTAGCTTATAAAAATATTGATAATGAATTGCCTTGAGAATGAATGTGCTCCTTGTTATTTTTACAGAACTTTAAGATGATTTGAACTTGGGCTAAGTAATGGCATACGAAGGGTCCCTCCTGGACTTCCATTAGAAATAATGATATTCTTTAAAAAATAGTATTTTAAATTTTTTATTTATTTGTTTGTTTGTTTGTTTTTGCAGAACATTTAACAGATTGCAAATTATTTTTCAGGTACATTTTCTCACTTGATCTCATTTACCCTGTGAAATCGGCAGGGCAGATATTATGATCCCCAAGGGGCAGGTGAGGTCATCCGTTGAAAGTCACACAGATAAAAGAAGCTAACTTGTTTCGCTTTCCAGGGGGTGACCTTTCCACTGAGCTCTGCTGCTTAAAAAAGAAATGAACCCTGCACTGAAAACAACTGATAACACACAGATCAAGCTGTTTTCCTCCGCTGAGAGGAAGAGCGTATGAATTCTTCACTTCTGTCCGTCTCTAGTGTAAATTTCCTAGCAAAAAGGGCAATTCACACAGGCAGCACAGGTCATTTTAGAATCACAAACTCTTAGGGGGCTCACAGGAAGCTCCTCTCCCCCCTGCACTCCAACACATTCCACTCTGGGACAAGTGCAAAACACAGTAATGAAAAGAGTACTAATCAAGTAGACAGTGTATTTATCTTTTGGATTGTTATGCCATAAAATCAGTTTATATTTTTATACAGATATTCATATGTGGCTATAAACCCAAACATTTTTCAGTTACACTCATGTTTACAAACAATTTAAACATCCTTGTTCTTATAATTATCTTGATTGATTAGTGAATATTATCTTAGTCATTGCAGTGGTATAAAAATTCCAGACCCAGACATTATTTATATTTTTTATCTTACTACAAACTTGTTTTAAATTTTGGTTTACAACTTTATAATACCAAGTGTTAGCAGCAATTTTATCTCATAATCACAATCATAAAATAATCATAGAAGCCAAAGTTACCAATATTTGTTCAAAGTATCATGAGAAAGTTTCTGGAAACAAAGTGGAAGTATGCCAGCACTGTGGAAGTCAATGGAAGCTGAAGTGTTAAGGATTAAGAGAGAATTTGCTTATTTTAAATGGTCTTTTACTGATAAGGGCCTACAATTTAGTATATTTTAATAAGTGATGATGACTTGATTTTACAAACAGATTATTTAAGCAGAAAGTAGACAGAAATCTGTCTTCATCTGAGAAATTTAGAACTTTTAGAATTTCGGGTAGAGGCGGTTAAAAAGAGAACAAAGCTATGCATTTTTTTTTCTGAGTGTGATTTTTTAATCTTCAAGGCTTTTTCTTTACAATATGGGAAGTTGTGTGTGTGTGTGTGTGTGTGTGTGTGTGTGTGTGTGTGTGTTTTAATAAATCTTTATTGATTTCAGAGAGGAAGGGAGAGGGAAAAAGATAGAAACATCATTGATAAGAGAGAATCATTGATTGGCTGCCTCCCCTACTGGGGATCAAGCCCACTACCCAGGCATGTGCTCTTGACCAGAATTGAACCTGGGACCCTTCAGTCCACAGGCTGATTATCTAGCCACTGAGGCAAATCAACTAGGGCTACAATATGGAATTTTTTTTTTTTAACTTCCCATTCTTTCCTATCTTTCTTAGAATGTGAACTCAAAAGATCAAGACTTGCTATTGTCTGTTGTTGTATTGCTGTTGTTATTCTTCACCTGAGGACACTTTTTAAATTTACGAGAGAGAGAGAGAGAGAGAGAGAGAGAGAGAGAGAGAGAGAGAGAGAGAGAGAGAGAGAGAATTAATGTGGGAGAGTCATATCAATTAGTTGCTTCCTGCAAGAGCCCTGACTGTGCAGGGGATTGAACCTGCAACCCAGGTATGAACCCTTAATGGGGAATGAATTTCTGACCCTTCCTAGCATGGGAGAGGACACTCTAACCATCTAGCCATACCAGCCAGGGTGCTATTGTATGTTCCTTTATCCCAACTTGAATTTTTATAAATCATGAGATTTTTTTTTTAAATGCTGACATTTAATGAGTAAAAAATTCAACGAATTCATGGTTTCAATTCAGTAGGATAAGCATTTACTAAATCTCCATTCAGCACAAGGCATTGGACCAACTGCTAGGGAGACAGTGAGGGAGTATTGATGCTCCCTGAAATGATTAGAAGGTAGGCCTTGCCCAAAGGCCCCAAGCCTCAGCAATTCAACCCTTTACAAAAGAAATGTTAAAAGCTTATTGAAATTTTTTAACAAAATGTACTTTCTGTGATGCATATACCAGAGTGACAAATGTTCACCTTTCTCCCACGGTTTAAAGAGCAAATTCCTCATCACAGACTTTCCAATGCCCATTGACTTCATCAGAAAAGACTTTTAAGTACTGAGAAGCTGTCAAGCTCATGGCAATGGATACATGTTTTCTAAACTTATAATTCTAACTTGAAGGCTCAAAAATTACCATTGACAATAATTGCCTCTTGTTTTCCTGGAAGTAGCAAGTACATGGTTATTTTTGAAAAACGTCTGTCAATTACCTGTCTGAATAACCATAGTTTGTCCATCGTTCTTTCAAGACAAAAACATGTTCAATGAAAGTAAAAGTAAAAACACTAGTTCAGCCTACAATTCAAGCATGGAAGTGTTTTCCTGGAAATAAATGTGGCACTTTGGTATTCAGCACACATGCTTTATGCATACTTCCTATTTTATCACACTGAATTTTAAAAAATGTACGGAAGGGTTGAACTTTAATAGATTTAATAATGTTTATATATTATTAACTATATTCCCTGTGCTGTACATTACATCTCCATGACTTAGTTTTTATTGTTGACACTATTACAGATGTCCACCCAGCCCCCACTCCACCCCAGGCCTTCATGGCATTGTTGTCTGTGTCCAGGGATTATGCATATAAATTCTTTAGCTAATCTCTCCCAGTCCTCCCTCCCCTCTCCCCCCTCCCCGCTAAGATTATTTTTACTGCTTTATCAAGACCTCTTTCAAGTGACACTGGCTTTCACAGTTTGGTGCCTCTGCTTTGGTTCAGGATGAGACAGACACCTGCACTTTTACCCACCATTTTTGCACCGTTGGTGCAAATGTCAATACAGAGAAAGAGTCAAATAAGCCTTAGCATTGTCATCAAAACTATTTTGACTTGGCAGACCCCTTGAAAGGGTCTCACGAACCTCCAGGAGGCTCTGGACCACACTAAAAACTGGGTGTCTGAGCAGACAGAAATCACAATTCTTTCCGTTTATTTAATGCTTGAGGCTTATTTATTATTGTAGATTTGATCACTGAGCGTCAAACGAAAGACTTGCCAAGGTGTTGAACCCATCCAAGAGATACATTCCATCGCGAGCAGCTCAAAAGGCTCCCTTAAGGAAGAAAACAGTTCTTGGGGGTTTGGGAGGAAGAGATGTCAGGACGCCGGCCCAGCTTGCAGTTGCCAGTGGCAACGATCGTCAGCGGCGGGAGCTCGGCCATCGATTAGTCGCGCCTCACGGCTGGAGGAAGCCCTCCCGGAACGCGCGGCCGCCGAGGGGCAGCGGGAGCTCGCCGGTTCCGCGCTCCATTAGAGTGGCTGCCGCGGGTTCGGGCTACGGTCGGGCTGGGAGGGAAGATGGCGGCGGTGGCGGCGCGCGGCCCCGTGGGCAAGGGGCGCGACATCAGCCTGGCGGCCCTGCAGCGCCACGACCCCTACATCAACCGCATCGTGGACGTGGCCAGCCAGGTGGCTCTGTACACCTTCGGCCATCGGGCCAACGAGTGGGTGCGTGCGCACGCGGCGGTCCGTGCGGCCGGCGGGCGGGGCGGGGCGGGGCGGGGCGGGGACGGGGTCGAATCCCCCACGGGGAGGGCCGCGGCGCCCCGAGGATCGAGGCGGACGGCGGTGGCTCGCGGGCACCAGGCTGAAGTTGGGGGGGGTTGTACCCATGGCCCCGGGGCTTGGGGGAGAGGGAGGCCGATCGGGGAAACCATCGGGAACCGGGCAAGACTTAAATACCTGCGACCCCCGAGCTGGGAGACCCGACGGATGGGGACGGAGCGGAGAACCCGGGGAGCGGGACCCGGCGCCCTGCGGCCAAAGACTGGACTCGGCGGCGGAGGCGGAGCGGCAGCGGTAGAAGGTGGCCGTAGAGGAGGCGGGAGAGATGGTGCGGTTCTAGAACTTCATTCCCTGCGGGGACCAGAGACCAAACCTTGACAGCTGGGCGAAATGTGAAACCCCGCACTCAGGGAATGCACCGAGGAAAGAGCGAACATCGGGGAATAAAGGACTAAAGGCGAGGCTGGCTGTGTACTCCACAGCCCATCAAGACCAACAGTGGATAATGTTTGAGTCCACGTGGGAGCCGAAGGACTCTTGTCAAGCAAGAACACCAACAAAGAGCAGTAGAATGAACTTTAGTTTTCTCACCATGAGAATCGGGTAGGAGCATAAGACACCTGAGCCCTCCAGCAGGTTACCAGAGGATTTTGAATGTAGAGAGACGGATTTTTTTTTTCTCTTTCCCTCCTAGTGATCTTTGTCCAAATAATATTAATTTGTCAATTATATCACTCTCCATCCATTCCTTCCAAATAAGCTACAAAACAATAGGAAGCATTGAGCCTGGAAGAATGGATTTCAGATTTGTAAAAAAATGTATTCTCCAAGAAGGTATCAAAAATGTAAGCAAGAAAACATCCATATTGAACAAATTCATATATTTTTAAACATACTCATCTGAAAGTCACTGACAAAAATAAAAAGATAAAAAGTTAAGTCTTAAAATGAGAGAAGAGCAGTTTTGCCCTGAATTCTTAACTAAGGAATGTTTCTGAAATGGGCTTAGGGCTGCTTTCCAAGTAGCCAAGACAATAACAACAATAATAATAATATAAAAACAAAGCATGAGAGCTCGTTAATATTCATTGTTTTACAATAGGAAATGTATAATTTATTCTAAAGGTTCTGCCACCTGGGTCTTTATATAAAGGACATTGAGCAACATAATGGACAGTTTCAAAAATGGCAACTTAAAAAAATGCCAGAGGCATAATGTCAATTCTGTCAACTTAAAAAACATGTTCTACTCATGGCTATTATACTGCCCTACAGGAAAATGCCAGAGGCATAATGTTATAATTCTGTCAAGATAATTCTACAGTACAGATAAGGATCAGAGATGCATAGTTCAGTAAACTGACTTGACACCAGGATTAGAGTCTGGAAAATCCTGAAACAGAGATCATTCCTCTTGAATAACAATTGTTTCCTAGAGGCTTTTCAGACAGATACCTATTAAAAAGAGTTACAGATATTTACTAGATACCCAGTGAGACCCTTACACTAAAGCCTCATGAAAAGGTAGAAGAGTCATAATGTGTTATTTACAAGATTATGTTTATCCTGCTTCCTGGACTTGTTCCTTCAGACAAGGCACAATTCATTCTGTAAAAGATCATTCTTTCAAAGTACTAATCTTCAAGGCTGTGTTAGCCAGAAAATAAGAGACCCATTTAGCTGCAGAGCAGTTGCTAGGAGTAAAATTGTCACCATTGTATCCATATGCCATCACTCAGGCCTTTTGGATGGGAGCCTTTTGAATACAAACCTAGTGAACATGTAAAGAACATTCTTGAGAATGGAGGAGAAAGCATATGTAAGAAGGAATGAGGTGTGTAAAGGAAGGGAATTCTTACTACACTGAGTCAGAGCAGAAAGAAGTAGGAAGAAGGAACAGAAATGAGCTGCTTAGAATTAAAGATATCACTGAAATAGAAATTTTAGAACTAAACCTACTTCCTACCATTAGGAAAAACTACTTCCATACTTGTGTGTGGAAAAATATAATCTTGGTGTTATTTCTCTTGGCCATGAGAGCAGTAATTCTTGAGTTGATTTGACAGTGTCTGGAGAAAATTTTGGTTGTCTTACTGAGAGAGGTGTTACTGTCATCAAGAGGGTAGATGCCAGCGATGTTGCTAAATATCCTACACAAGTGCTGAGCTTGAGAAACTACCTTAGTGACTAGTGTCCTATTTTTTCTAGCTAGTAAGGGTTTCTGAGTTCTGTGTTATCACAATTTCTGGATATGAGGCCCAAGCATTTGATATTTGTTGATATTTTAGGTGTCTTGGATGCCACCTACTTGACTGAGAAAGACAGGTTTAGAGGGTAAATAGAGACCTACTTTTTCATTATTTTAACATAAAATAATCAGTAAGACAGACTGCATTGAGTTTTTTCAGAGGAGTCAAATAGTGTGGTAAGTCCCAATAGTTTGTAAACTAACACTATTTTTTCCATTGTTTTATTTCAAACTTTGAACTGCTTAAGTTTTAGCATTTGTTGAATTATTTTTATATTAAATAATATTAAATCATTAAATTGTACTTGTTGCTAAGTAATTTACTCTTGATAGCTATTTGCTCTTAAAAATCAGTTTGTTATAACTTGGACCATAGTGGATTTTGTTTTCATGACTCCTAATACAGTTTTGTGGACAGAGATTGTTATTGAATTAAGGCAGTGGTTCTCATATAGCATCAGAATCACCTGAAAGGCTTAATAAAAGAGACTGCTGGGTATCAGCCCCAGAGTTTCTGATTCTGTAAGTCTGGGGAAGGACCCAAGCATTTGCGTTTCTAACAAATTTTCAAGCGATGCTGCTGCTGCAGATGTGGGGACCCACTGAACTGTGAGACTAAATTTTGCGACCCACTGAACTACAGTGACCAAGAAGATTGCTGAAATTACTTGAGCTTGTGAGAGGACCATGCTTCCAATTTTTTTCTGAGTGCCTTTTAGAAATTATAATTTTAACATTATACCTTTATTCTTAAAGAGTGTGGTTTTCACCAAAATTACAGAATACTTGCACTTTGAATGATTTTGGTAATGGATATTAATAAAATACTAAGGTTAAATAGAATATTGAAATTAAGCCATGTAAATAGCAAATGTACATTTAAATTTTTGAATTATAACAGTCTGATTACTAGTTAATCAAACAAATGGGTACTTAAATACTTTTTATAATGTAATGTACTAATGAGCCTTTTTATCAGGAGATGGGATCCTGCCTTTGTTGAAATGGAAAAGAGCCTTTCTGAATGACCTAAAATGATATCATGTTAACTTTACCACTTCTCCAAGTTTTTCTTAGGCAAACTTCTTGAGTACTAGTTTGGTAATGTTTCTAACATAATTTCAGAAAATCGAAACTTAACTCTGGCCTGACCAGCAAGGCTCAGTGTCAACCTATGAACCAGGAAGTCACAGTTCAATTCTGGTCAGGGCACATGACTGGGTTGCAGGCTTGATCCTTAGTGAGGGGCATGTAGGAGGCAGCCAATCAGTGATTCTCATCATTGATGTTCTATCTCTGTCCCTCTCCCTTCCTCCCTGAAATCAATAAAAACATATTTAAAACAAACAAACAAACAAAAAACAAAACCTTGGTTCTAGTCCACACCCAGTAGGTGATTGAAAACAATGGCATTGTTGTTGTCTTCTATGTAGTAGTCAAAGTAGAATTATTGGCAGATCATCTGTTCTCCTAGGTGACAGGATAGAGCAAGAGAAAATGAACCCAGAAAACAAAGAGGAGGGTAATGAGGTGCACTCATCAGTGATTTCTGCAGCTTGCCATAGAACCTGGTCACAGGGCAGAGGAAAGGCAACACACATAACTTCTTTCTGATGAGATCCATGGAGCACTGTTATTGTTTCAGCCATTCCTGCTTTTAGTAAAGGAAGATAATGATGGTTTATTTTGCAAAAGAAAAATTACTGCTTCCTGCTGCTTAATCAGCAAAGCTACAGCCAGGCAGAGATCCTGCTTTTCTCCTTTCCTGAAGAATAACCCCTCTTAAATTAGATGTTGCTTAGATTTGGTCCCACTTGAAACTGGGCATAATTCCTGTGTACAATTCTGTAAGAAGTTTATGTTCTTTAACCTCTGTGAATGTTTATTAATGAAGAGAATTACATATTTTGCTATTTGTTTTGTTTTTATGTTCTAGGAGAAGACTGATGTGGAAGGAACCTTATTTGTTTACACAAGGTAAGAGTACTTTTAGAAAGAACTGACAGTCATTCTTTGGTTGTAGTTTTATTTTTAAGACAAGTAAAAGAAGTGGCCATAGTTTGAAGTTTTTAGTTAACACAAGGGAATACTGAATAATGTAATGTCACATGGGTTAGTGTGACTATTTCAGAATATAATTTTAGAACATAATTTAAGTTTTCAGTATAGATGAACTTAAATCTATGTATTTTCTAAAAGTAGTATTAAATATTTATTCTTTAGTTTAAACAAATGGTACAAAGTTCTTGAATATAATGCATTAGCAAAGAGCTAGAGATACACTATTAAGAATATTAGATTATTTAATCAATATTTAGAAAGGGCCAGATGTTTATCTTTTAAATTTTTATTTTTTAATTACAGTTTATATTCATTGTTGTTTTGTATTAGTTTCAGATGTTCAGCATAGTGGTTAGATAATCATACTTTACCCAATATTTCTTGTACTCAACAGGCGCCAGACATTGTTGTTACAATATTGACTTGACTATATTCCCTATGCTGTTCTTTATACGATGCTGTTCTTTATACGATGCTGTTCTTTATGACTATTTTGTAACTACCAATTTATACTTATTAATCCCTTCACCTTTTTCACCAGTCCTCCAACCTTCTGGCAACCATCTGTCAGTTCTCTGTATCTCTGAGTCTGTTCCTGTTTTTTTTGTTCATTTATAGTGTTCTTTAGATTCCACATATAAGTGAAATCTTATGGTATTTGTCTAAATATTCCACACCCAATAGGGTTTTATTGCTGTCTCCCCTACTACCCTTGACTGTTTAAAGAAGCATGATCCAAAACTAAAGATGTCTGAGTCCTCCATTATTTAATTAATAGAATACGTTTCAGGATAGATTTAATACACTATTTTGTGAATAAATTTAATAAGTTCATGTTATTAATAATTTATATCAAATATTGAAAGTGAAAGGGAGGGATGTAAAGAGAGAGCGAGAAACATTGACGTGAGAGAGACACATCCTTTGCCTTTCTCACTTGTCCAGCTGGGGTGGGGATCAAACATGCAACCAAGGTATGACTTCTTGACCAAGAATTGAGCCTGCAACTCTAGTGCTCCAGCTGACACACCAACCACTGAGCAACATCAGTCAGGGCTGTATTAACCCTTTTAGGGCTAACAGTTTCATTGGGGACACAGAAAATATACACACACAAGTATATATTTTTCACACATGCACTCACATTTAAAGATAAACCACAATGTAGACAGATTACCCTAAGTGCCAGGTGATAGGTTATAGGCAATGAATGGGCACTTTGTAGAGTGGTGAGTCCTGAGTCAGCCTCAGGAATACAGATAGATCTTAACATGCTTAAGGGAGAGGGAAGGGCAGTCTCAACAGCAACAATGGCATAAGCAGAGACATGAAACCTATTATAGTGATAAAGGGACAGTAAGGGAAATAACTCTGGTGCAGAGTTTACATTGGCTTATATTAGTGAGAAATTAACAGTAAGAGTAAAGCAATTTTGCTGCCTTGGAATGTCAGACTAAGGATTTTGAAATTTATTTTCTTAGCAGTATGGAGCCACTGAAGGTTTATGAACAAGGGAATAATAGAATTATAACCAAATGTGTGAGGAAAGTCATTGTAGGCATCATGAGGTTGTGTTGACTCTAGAATAAATTGAAGCAGGATATTGAGTAGATATGTGCAGTGGAGATGAGATGATGAGAGTGGACAAGAGGGATGGAAGTTGAAATGGAAAGGATTTATTGAAATAATGCATGTATAGAGGGAATGGTAACATTTAAAAAATAATAGTAAGATTTTGGAATGGAAGACTGAGAGAATGACAATTATTGATGGAATGGAAAAGTAGATAAAGAATCTGGTTTGAAGAAAATTTCTTTGGAAATAATGATTTTGAAATGATAGCAGGGCATTCAGATAGAGATGTCCAGTCACTCGAGTGGGATCAGGGCTGGAATGCAGAGTTTAGAGACATCTGCATTAATTTGGTCACTGAAACCATGAGAGAAAGTAGGTTCTTTGAAGGAGAAAGAGGAAACTGAGGAAAACTAATGGTTGGTTTTAGAGCCTGCAGGATACAGAGAAGAGTCAGCCATAAAGGTAAAAGCAGAGCGAACAATACAAAGAGGCCAGTTGTGGGCATAGCCAGGAACAGTGTGAGTCTGTGTGTAGGTGGAAGCAGAAGTGGGAGTGGGAAGAAAGGCCTGGATGGGCAAGGCCATCAGAACAGGTAAGGAGGTTAGTTTATTCAGTTTCAGAAAAGCGGTGGGAGTGCTCAAGAGTCGTTGGCTATAGTAGTTTATACTGTGTTCCAAACATTCCAAAAGCATGGGAGCACACCACCAAGTGAGCTTGTTCAGGAAAGACTACTCTTAAGAATTCTGAAGAATGAAAAGAAAAGCAAGTGATTGAACTTTACTGTGTGCCAAGCACACAATATGCATTCTCATTCATTTCTGAAAATAAGTATTATTATTTTAAGAAGATATATTAATATGTGTTAATGGTTTATTTTGTGGGGTGGACTTTTAGTAGGGTTATTTTTTTTTTAGTGTACCCAAACCAAATGTAAGGTTGTGTTTTCAAATACTTCTTAATTTGAGTTCTTAGAGGATCTGTCACTTTAAAAAAAATACATTAAATTGGGAAACAAATCCTTATCTAATAAAAGAGTAATATGCAAATTGACTGTCATACCAATACACAAGATGGCCACCACAAGATGGCTGGCAGGGGAGGGCAGTTGTGGGCAGTTGGGGGTGACCAGGCCAGCAAGGGAAAGCAGTTAGAGGGGACCCAGGCCTGCAGTGTAGAGCAGTTTGGTGTGGAAACAGACCTGCAGTGGAGGACATTTGGGGGTGGGGGGGGAAACAGGCCTGGGACCAGGCCTGCAGTGGAGGGTATTTGGGGGGGACCAGGCCTGCAGGGGAGGGCAGTTAGGGGTGATCAGGCCAGCAAGGAAGGCAATTAGGGGTGACAAGGCCAGCAGAGGAGGACAGTTGGGGGGGATGACCCAGGTTGCAGGGGAGAGCATCCCTCAAGGGGTCCCCAATTGGAGAGGGTGCAGGCTGGGCTGAGGGACCTCCCCGCCTTCCCCATCCCCACCCCCCAGTGCACTGGGCCTCTAGTATCTTTATATCTTAATCTCTTCTTCAAATATTATTCCTCCTTAATAGGAGTTCCTTTCCCCTACCATCTTCCCCAAGATCCCCCCCAGCCCCAGTGCCAGTTTCTATGATGTTGAGGTCTTTCCTCTGCAGAGAATGGCAGAAAGCTTATAAAAATCAAAAGGGAGTTTTGGGTACAGGTAATGGAGCTGCCAGTGATATTTTTTGCTCTGTATCCAGACTGAGAGGTTAATGAAATACTTGAAGAGTCAGTATGTTTATGTGTAAAAATACCTAATCTTATTTTAAAAAATTTTTGTCTTCTTTTTCTCTCATGTTTTCTTTCTTCCTTCCTTCCTTCCTTCCTTCCTTCCTTCCTTCCTTCCTTCCTTCCTTCCTTCCTTCCTTCCTTCCTTCCTTCCTTCCTCTCTCTCTCTTTCTCTCTCTCTCTCTCTCTCTCTCTCTCTCTCTCTCTCTCTCTCTCTTTTTTTTTTTTTTTTTTTTTTTTTTTTAAATAGAGTTCATAGAGAACCCACTGGTGATTTCTGAACTTAACACTTCTAAAAGACTCTGTCAGAGATCTTTGGAAGTCAATTTTCATTCTTCCTCAGAATTTAAGTTGAAATGATTATCATGATTATGTCTGGTTTTGATTATATGCCTAACACCACTTTACCTCTCTGTAAAATTAATTAGACAAGGATTGGCTTCCATCAATTTTTAAAATTGGAGGGCTCAAAAGGAAATGCTGTATTTTACTTTTTTTATCATTATCAAATCAGATGTCAAGCTTATATCAAACTAAGATATAAATACCTTGTTACTCATAACACTTCTGTGGGTTTGTTAACGCCGGTACTCTAGTTTAAAGTAAATAAATGAATTCTGCTTTCACTTTCAGTTTGTAAGCATATGGGGTTTCATTTGTCACAGAAGCTGCGTAGTTGAATTGCTATATGGCTGTCACCCAAGGTTAGATAAATGCAAGTGTAGTTATTAGAGTTTATACTCTGTATAACTTGGGTTCATTCTGCCTAACAGAGAGTAGGCACTGAAGGTTTATTAAATAAAAATAAAAAGTCACTATCTGCCACATTTTTATAGAGAAAAACTTTATAGTAATTTATCTATAAAGCTATTTGCTTTAAAGAGAACAATAGATCGCTTTGTACATTAAATTCTATAAACTTTTAATTATACTGTATTTCCTTGCCAGTTTATTGACCAGAGTTGCATCATTTCTTTAAAAAGTTTCACTGCTTTTAATTTCAGGCCAACACTAAGATTTTCTGTGAAAATTTTCTTTATGTAATTGTGATATACATTCTTTATTAACTATCATGTAATTACCATCTCCTCCTTAAAGGAATTTATAATCTAGATAGGGAAACAAAATATATGTAGTTAAACTAGAGGCCCAGTGCACAAAATTCATGCATGGCAGGGCAGTGTCCCTCTGCCCAGCCTGCACCCTCTCCAATCTGGGACATCCTTCTCACAATCCAGGACTCCTGGCTCCCAACTGCTCACTGTCGTGCTTGCCTGATTGCCCCTAACCACTTCTGCCTGCCAGTCTGATCACCCTCTAATCACTCCCCTGCCAGCCTGATCGATGCCTAACTGCTCCCCTGCCGGCCTGATTGTTCTTAACTGCCCTCTCCTGTTGGCCTGGTCACCCCTAACTGCCCTCTGCTTGCCCGGTCACCCCTAACTGCCTTCTCCTGCAGGCCTGACCCCCCCAAATTCCTTTCCCTTGCTGGTCTGATCATCCACAACTGCCCTCTCCTGTGGTGGACATCTTTGACCACATGGGAGTGGCCATCTTGTGTATTGGAGTGATGGTCAATTTGCATATTATCTCTTTATTAAATAGGATAAGTAGAATTTTATTTTACCAAAGGATTGGTAATGAGAGTCATGCTGCATGTGTTATGTAAATTAATACCTTAGTGCTATTAGCTACTAGTAAAGAATCATTGCTGTACAATCTTTTTGCACAAAGCTATATAGACTTACAAAAAAGTCAAAGGCGCATTTGGAATGTAGTTATACTAAAAATACCTATACTATACTGAACAACTTGTTTTTTGATGTTCTCCCCAACTCTTGTGATTCTTAGGTCTGCTTCTCCAAAACATGGGTTCACCATTATGAATAGGCTGAGCATGGAAAATAGGACAGAACCCATTACTAAAGACTTGGATTTCCAGCTCCAGGACCCTTTCCTTCTCTACAGAAATGCCAGATGTGAGTTTTTCTTAATGAATGGGTGGTTTTATTTCGGCAGTTTTTCCAAGTTTTTAAAATTGTATAGTGTATGTACAGTGTCAGTGATTCTAGGAGTCAGGATTGGTTAGCTTGAGAAATGCATGCCCACTTTTTTCCTTGGGAAAGTTTACAGGAAAACATTGTGAATATAATGATGTAAGTATTCAAACCCTGTCTTCTGCAATGAGACCACTTTGCAGTGTGAACCCATCGGGGTTTCTAAACCTTATCAGTGCTGGTGAAAAGTTTTGGGTCAGGAGACTACAGAGGGGCACCTAGGTGGTGCTGGAGGCCATAAAATGAATGATTCAGCTGGTGGCACTTTTTCGCGGCGTGTGAGCCTTCTGATATTATGTTTGGGGGAGAGGACTAATATTCTAAAATTGCCATCTTTTGAATATATAGCAAAGTCTAAAGAATTTTAGTCATTAAGAATTTCATAAGACTTTATAATGTTGAAGTCTTAGGTAACTATGTGGTCCTCTACCAGATTTGAAATGAGGTAGAAATTGCCTAGCCAATATTCTGCTTATTTTACTCGTGCATTTTATCTGACCACTTGTGTTGGACTATTGGACAGCCCAGAGAAAAATTGATGGAAAATATATAAACTGCAAGAGCATCTATGTGTGTTTGTGCATGCCCATGCTCTGTGCTTGTAGATACCTTTCAGAAAGACCTTGCAGTTAAATGTTTTTCATTCATTTTCCACCCTGCTTTTTGAGCTCAAGATATAAGAATTTGCCACTATATACTATTCAGTGTAATCTTAATAAGGAATGTAATACAAGTGATATTTGATGTTATAACTCCAATGAATTGTTTTGAAATAAATATAACATCCTTTTAATGCTATATTTACCGGTACTTATAATTATATGCATATAATTAAGTTATGATAAGTGGTCATCCTATTATTTAGAGAATATGAGTAAATTTTCATGAGAAAAAAATGAAAGCTATTAATGACTTACTAATGATAGGTCCTGTGAGTGAAATATTTAGTAAAATAGATAAATATTTTATTTTCTATTCCTATTTCTTTGCTAGAAGATATAGTTTCAACAGTTGTAGCTTGTAGTTTGAGTTATTTGTATAGTAACATTAGATTTTATTTTATTTTTTGAGATTATTAGGTTCTATGTTAAATAATATATAATTTAAATACTAATAATATAGCCATATAAATAAATATAAAATAAATTAATATTAATGACTTACAGTAATCATTTTTGGTAGCTCTTACTTTGTATAAATGCTTAGTCTAGTTAGTACAGATACTATTTTAAGTTCTTATTATAATATTATGCATCACATATTATGTACAAAAATATAAGAAATATAAACTCTTTATTATGGTTAATTTTAAAATTGACTTTCCTAAGTCCCAGAGGATTTATCTGATAGGTAATACTATTTGAATCTAATAAACATATATTAAGCCTCACCTTGTTCCAGGCCAATGCTAATATGGTAGTCTAACTGCATGTGGCTGTTGAATACTTGAAATGTGGCTTAGTCTGAATAGAGCTGTGCTATGAGTGTAAAATACACATTGATTTTCAAAGACAATACAAAGAAATGTAAAAAAAAATTCTCAATTTTATATTGATTTAACTGTTGAAATGATAATACTTTAAATATGTTGAGGTAAATAAAATGTTATTGAAATTAATTTCACCTGCTTTTTAGTTTTTTTATTTTAAAATTTAAAATTACATATATGGTTCACATTGTGGTTCACCTTACATTTCTATTGAATGGCAATGACCTCATCATTTTCATTTCTTTACTATATTTTATAATCACAACTTTGTAGGATAGACATTTTCACTGCCATTTTGCAAATGAGCAAACTGAAGTTCAGTGAGGTGACAGACCTGACAGGTATTCACAGATTCTACTTTCTCTTAACTTTTTCTTAGAAATACTAATATTTATGTTTTATAAAAATGAAAAACTGAGGTTAAAGGAGTTAAGTAATTTATTATGGCCCATGACTATTTGGAAATGGAAACTGCATTGAACCGAGAAAGCCTAACTTCAAAAGCCCAGGCCCGCCCAGCCATGGGTCAGTGCTTGAGTATTGACCCATGTACCAGGAGGTTGCTGGTTTTATTCCCAGTCAGGGCACATTGATCCTCAGTAGGGAGTGTGTGATCCTCAGTAGGGAGTGTGTGAAGCAGCCAATCAATGTTTCTCTTTCATTGATGTTTTTATATCTTTCCCTTCTCTATCTCCCGTCTCAAAAAATCAATAAAAACATATTAAAAAAAAAAAAAGCTCAGGCCCAAACAGTGAAAGTACTAACACATGAATGATGTATTGAGCAAGGTTTACTTCTCACAAAAATACTTAATCTTTTTATTATAAGCTCCAGTGTTTGAAAAAACAAGTTTCTTTTGTAAAAAGTTGAGTATATGTTGTATTCCAGTTATTAGAGAGGAGACTATCAAATAAAAACTAATATAACAAAAAGCTGAATTTGACCATTTCTTTCATATTATTCCCTTTAGTAACCTTTTACTATTTCATATCTAAGTAAGATTTTGGTATATGGAGATATATTTTAAAAATGTATTTTCCCAAATATATAATAATATTTAAGATAATTTACAGACAATAATGACAGGTAGATTTCAGAGCTAGGCCAACAGCTTGAATTATTATTGTCTATGCTAAGAAATTCTTTTGAGCTGCTTGCTTTTATTGAAGACATAAGACTGGAGATCAAAGCAAATTATAAAAGGCAAAATCAAGATATTTAGGATCAAATGAATTTTAGAAAATTCCTCAGTTTTAAAGTGAATTTACTTTGCTTTGGTAGTTTTGTATTAAAAAAGAAATACAATTTAAATTCTTTATTGATATTTGTAGGATCTGGGAAAATTTGCTAAATAATGGGAAATGGTACACTGAATGGAAATGAGAGTTACAAGCAGTTGTTATCTTTCAGATAATCCATGGTCTAGAACACATGTGTCAAACACAAGGCCCGCGGGCCAAATCCGTCCCGCCAGGCCTTGCAATGTGGCCCGCACTGCGCTGTCATCACTGCACTCCGCTGCGTTTCCATCACAATGACAGTTTATGACTGCTCAGTAAACCATTCGGCCCGCGATTTAGGCTGGATTTTAGATTTTGGCCCCTTCTCTGATTGAGTTCGACACCCCTAGTCTAGAAGTTCCCTTTTAAAGTGATTGGTGGGCCAAAACCGGTTTGGCTCAGTGGTAGAGCATCGGTCTGTGGACTGAAAGGTCCCAGGTTCAATTCCGGTCAAGGACATGTACATTGGTTGCGGGCACATCCCCAGTAGGGGGTATGCAAGAGGCAGCTGGTTGATGTTTCTCTCTCATCGACATTTCTATCTCTCTATCTCTCTCCCTTCTTCCTCTCTGTAAAATATCAATAAAATATATTTAAATAAATAAATAAATAAAGTGTTTGGTGGTATTTTAGTTACAGGCAGTAGATTAAACACATTCCTGAAACTATAGAAATGACAATAAAGGGGGGGGGGCAAGATAAACCCACAAGAGTGTTGGATGTATTTCATGTAAAAGATTGAGTAGACGAGAGAAGAAAGCATGCTATAATATGATAGCTATGTTATTCATAATTATTAACTTTGTCTCCTTACAGGAGATTATATCTCTGTTTTGTTCATGTCAGACTTGATTATATACTTTGGTTTCCCCTCAACCCCTCCACCCACACTGACCCCTCCAGAAGGATATTATGTGGTCACCTGTTGAACTCAAATAAGAATGAATTGCTTTGACCAATAAAATGTGGGTAAGAGTTATATATGTCACTTATGAGCACATACTTTAACAACTAGCTCATGATTCATCATGTCTCTTTTCCTTCTGCTATGATAACTAACAGTATTCTAGGCAGAGGCTGCTCTGTCAGCCTGCGTCCTGAAATGAAAATAACATGGTACAGAGGTAAAAGCAACCCATGATCAACATGTAATGTGTATGAGAAATAAACCTTTGTCGTTGTAAGCCTTTGAGATTGTGGAGTTATTTGTTACTGCAGCATAACTTGGGCTACTGTGACTGATGCACAAGCCATCAAAGAAAAAAGGGATCCAAACACAGAATGGAGGTAAAGGAATCTTGAGAACCATGATAAAGAGGAATCCCATAATGACTCCAATGCAATTAAACTAAAGATCATTCAGGCCAAATTAAAGTAAAAGGATAGAAGTCTTCAGGATGAGTGTCCAAGGAAAATTTTATAACTGGTAGCATGAATCTGTTGAAACATTTATAGTTCCTTTTAAGTTTGATGATATAGGAACATTGAAAAGTGTGGGGGTGGGAGGAACAGTAACAAAATGAAACAATTCTTAATTCCTGGGAAAACAAAATATTGTATAAGAAAGGAAATGTAATAGTCTACCATATGGTTCTACAGATCATAATACTTAATTAAATTATAAACACTGAATGTGAAATTATATTATACTGGAAGGGTGTGTGTTTGTGAGAGTGTGTGTATATTATCAGAGAACTAAATCCTCAATAGATTTTAAAAATCAAGAAGTAGTGTATGCATGCTATATAGTAAAAGATTTAAATGTCAGGAGAAAAGTTGGACAAGAAATAAATGAAGAGCAAAAACAACTTATGGGTAGAATTAAGATTGTTTTGAAGGAACAGTAATGGCTAGGGAAGAGTTCTCTGTCAAATCTTATAATGTTTGATTTTAACTTATGTACATGTATTATTTTGATAAAGATAAAAATTAAAAATATAATTGGATATCATTGCATTCATAAAAGCAATTTTTTAATTGGTGGTTAGGTTTTTAAGTCAACTCACAAGAGTCTTTCTAGCCCAGTGTATACTTACCTAAAAGTAGCACACTAACATTATAATGATGTACCTATGAAATACACTGGTAGCACTAGTGTGTGTGTATAGCATTATTTCTGTAGGAAAATTTATTCAAGAATAAAACTTGGATAGATCCCCAATAGTATAACATCCTTAGCAGCAGGGCAGAGGACTTGTATTGCCCATTTATAGTAACAGATCATTTATAAAGCTAGATGTTCCTATAAATTATATGATCATAGTAATGTAAACTTCGAAGCCTTTACAGTCTATTGCTAAGCCTTAGTTCTATTTGGTTGTGCATTTCTGTATTGCTCTCCTTTTTATTCCCACCTCCATTCTGGTTCAGGCTTTCATTACGTATTACTTGAGGCATTTCATAACTCCTCATAACCAAAAGACAATAAGCTTCTGGCACCAGCCAAGATAGAGTAAGTTCAATATAACATTATCTATCCCACTGGTTATAACTAAAAGTTATAAAAAATCCTAATTTGAGGATTCTGAAAATAAGCAATAACAGGCATATTGGGAGGGAAGTAAAAACCCAAAGAACAACCAGTATGGTGTTGAGTTTCCTGATTTTATTCTTTATCTCCTGGCTTTGACTCAAGAGTGGGCCAAGTCACAGAATTGTGAACAAAAACAAGAGAAGCCCTACATTCTCTTCTGGGGACTAGAGAAATTGACTCCCATGAGTTACAAAGTGTGAAGAGAATTGCCCCCTCTTCCCCCCCCCCCCCCCCCTCTCCTAGCCCTACTCTGAAGCCAGTTGCAGCTGAACTACCACTGTGTCGGTAATGGTGGAGGTACAAGCAAATGAGAGTCCCAGGAAACAACCTGTCACTGCCAGAGGATTCAAACAAGGGCCCTTGTGATCTGGAGTTTGGGGGAAATCCAGTTATATATTTTCATCTTTGTTTTGTTTCACCTTGTGAGCAGCCCAAGCTATGCAGACTGTCTGACAGTGTGAGAAGTTAAAACTCTAAAAAAAACCTTTGATTTTCTGGCTATAGGTCCCTGATTGCTAGAGAGTTAGGGAGACTAGAGGAGAGAGCTGGTAAGATCCCCTAATTCTGTACATAAACTGACACTTGTGAGCTTCATATACATGAAGTATAGCCAAAGAAACATAGAAAAGACTTTGAGAACTAACCTACAGTATAAACCACCATCCAAGTTCCAGACACAAACAGCTCTGAAAATGAATCTGACATGGGAACCTTTGCACACAAAAGGCAAGACAGAACTTGTCTAAACATAACCAAATTGATTGTATTCTCAAATAAAAAATCAGCATTCTCTGGAAAGTTTTAAGAGGACTCAAAATCTCACAATATTATCAAAATGTCCAAGAGACAATACAAAATTACTAATGAAAAGAACCAGAAAAATATGATCAAATCTTAAGGGGAAAAAGTCAACAGATGGCCACCCTAAGATGATCTAGATGTAATTATAAGACCATAGCTTTAAGACAACTTGTATTTTTATACTCCATGAGGTAAAACTGAATACTTTTATTTTATTTTATTTTAGCAAGAAAAGAAACAATGTGAGAAAAAACATTGATTTCCCAATTGGGGATCAAACCCACAACCTGGATATGACTCCATCATCTTTTGGTGTATAGGACAATGCTCCAACCAACTGAGCCATACTATCAGGGGTAACTGAATATTTTTGGAATGTATGGAAAGGTAGAAATTTTCAAAAAAAAAAAAACAAAAAAAAAAAACAGGTATAAGAAAGAATCAAATGGAAATTGGGGAACTAAAATACTACAGTATTCAATGGGTGGCCTGACTCATAGAATAGAGATGATGGAGAAAAGTCAGTGAACTCAAAGATCAGTAGAAATTATCCATCAAGAATACAGAGGGAAAAGATTAAGAAACAAATATTAAAACCCAGATAGCAAAGATATGAAGAAACCAAAGTGCCCATCAATAGATAAACAGATAAAAAGTTATGGTACACATATATACAATGGAATATTACTCAGCCATAAAAAGGAATGAAATCTTAACCATTTGTAATAGCATGGGTACACCTGGAGAGTATTATACTAAGTGAAATAAGTTTGACAGGGAAAAACAATTACCATATGGTTTCGCATATAGGTGGAATCTGAAGAACAAAATAAACTAGAAACAGACTCATAGGTTGCCAGAAGAGGGGGGAACTGGAGGAGGAGGGCTGGGTGAAAAGGAGAAGGAATTAAGAGGTAGTTACAGAAGAGTTATGGGTATCTAAAGTACAACATAGGAAATACATTCAATATTTTAATAACTATGCATGATGAATACTTGAAATATAAGGGTGACCATTTATAAAGTATATAATTGCCTAATCACTATGCTGTACTCCTGAAACTAAATACAAAATAATGAATGTAAACTTGATAATGAAAAACTCTCAACAAAATACAAAAACCTCTGGGCTTCAGAAACAGGGCAATATCAGGTCTGAATTTGTGACATTGAAGTCCCAAAAAAGGAGAAAAAGACTGGTTTAGAAAAAATATTTGAAGAAATATGGCTTATAACTTTCAAAATTTGATGAGATAAACATAGATTTAAAAACTCAATGAACTATAAAGAGGATAAACACAAAGAAAGCCATGCCCATAAACATCATAATCAAACTGCTAAAAAAAAAAAAATAGATTTTTTTAAAATCTTGAAAGCAACCAGAGGAAAACAATACATTACATATAGGGCAGTGGTTGGCAAACTGCGGTTCATGAGCCACAAGCGGCTTGTAAGCTACTGTTTGCTGCTCTGTTGACTAATGAGTTTGCTGATGACTGCCTTAGGAAAAAACACTTAAAAAAAACATTTTAATAATGTATTAATGTTGTTAACCTGAAGTCAAAACTTCTGGGTAAGGGTAATGCCTTACAGCAGTGGTCGGCAAACTCATTAGTCAACAGAGCAGGAAGCCGTGTGTGGCTTGCGAGCTGCAATTTGCCGACAACCACTGATACAGGGGAACAATATTTTGAATGACTAGATTTCAGAAAGCATGAAGTCTGGGAGACACTGTAGCAACATTTTAAAGTGCTGAAATATAAAAGAACTGTCAAGTTAGAACTCTTATCTCCAGTGAAACTATCCCTCAAGAATGAAGGTGAAATAAAGATATTGTTAGATAAAAGAATGTTGAAATAATTTTTTTACCAGCAGACCTGCTCTAAAATAAATGCTAAAAGTTCTTCAGAATTCAAAGGGAAAATGGGAGCTGCAGAATGAATAGCAACAGAAATAGTAAAAATATGGGTAAATAGATTAGCTTTACTTTTTTAAGTTTTTTAAAATACATATGACTGTTGAAAACAAAAGTAATTAATGTTAGGAGGGGGTTAATGTATGTAGATGTAATACATGTGACAATTATAACAGAAATGGGAGCACAAAGGGACCTATCCTATATAATAAAGAGCTAATATGCTAATTAGACCAACTGCAGAACGACCTTCTGGACGACCTTTTGGATGCTGGGGCTGTGAGGGTCATTCAAGGCAGCTGAGGCTGCGAGGGCCGAGCCCCTTGCGTGAATTTTGTGCAAAGGGCCTCTAGTATAGTTATAAAGCCTTTATATTTTATTTGAAGTGATAAAATAACTAGTAGACTGAAAAGTTAAATGTATGTATTATGATTCCTAGAGCAACCACTAAAATAACCCCCCAAAAAACAGAGATATAACCAAAAGATAAATTAAAATAGAATATTAAAATTTTTTCCAGTAATCCAAAAGCAGGCGAAAAGGGTGTAAAAGCAAAAAACCAGAGGAGACGTAAAACAAAAAATAAAATAGTATATATAAACCCAACCATTTCAGTAGTTACATTAAATGTAAATGGTTTAAATATACTGATTAAAAGAAGGGTTTGTCAGATTAGACAAAAAATTGTGACCTAACTATGCTGTTACTGTATTTATTTTGAACTGAGCAGAAATATTATCTTGGATGCCATTTATTCCTAAGATTCCTTCTCTCTCAATCTCTTTTAATATCTGATATTGTTTTGTATTAATTTCAGGTGTACAGTATAGCAGTTAGACAATAATATACAAAGTATTCCCCTGATATTTCTAGTACCCACTTGCTATCTTACATAGTTATTACAATATTATTGACTGTATTTCCTATTCTATATATTATATCTCCATGACTATTTTGTAACTATCAGTTTGTAATTCTGTCACCTTTTTCACCCAGTCCTCCAATCTGTCTCCATTCTGTCAACCATCAGTCTGATAAAAAACCCATTTTATTTTATTTTGTTGTTTTAATCCTCACCCATGGATTCCCCCCCCCCCATTGGTTTTTAGAGAGAGTCAAAGGGAGAGTGGACAATTTTTAGAGAGAGTGAAAGTGAGCGGGAGGTGGGGGGGAGAAACATCTATGTAAGAGAGATGCATTGACTGGTTGCCACCTGCATGTGCCCTGACCTGGGCTGGGAATGAACCTACAACCGAGATAAATGCCCTTGACCTGGAATGGAAACAGAGACCCTTCAATCTATGGGATTGAGCCAAAACAGGCAGTGCAAGAAACCCACTTTAAATGATATAGATAAGTGTAGAATAGAAATATGGAGAAGGATAGACCATGCAAATACTAATTAAAAGAAAGCTGGAGTGGCTATATTAGCTTTAATCAAAGTAGACATTAGAACAACATCAACAAAATTACCAGGGATAAAGAGGGATGTTACATACTGATAAAAGGATCAGTTCTCCCAAAATATCTTACAATCATTAATATATCTATTATACCTAACAACAGAGCTTCAAAATATTTTAAGCAAAATATGTTAGAATTGAAAGGAGAAATGGAAAAGACCTGCAATTATATTTGGAAACTTAAGTGCTTGATTTCTATAATTGATGAGCAAATGGACAGCAAGCAGGAAGAATATATAAAAGACCTGAACAACATTACAACAAACTTGACATAATCGACAATAGTTTTGATCCCTCCAAAACTATTGCTGTACAACACGAGAGGCCTGGTGCGCACGATTCACGCGCGGGTAGGGTCCCTAGCCCTGGCCAGTGGTCAGGGCCAATCAAGCTCCCCGTCTCTCCCTCCCCTCGCCACGCATGCTGCCACCACATCATCCCCCCAGCCTTCCCCCTTCCCTCCCTCAGTGTCCCACCGCCTCTGCTAGGTGCCCACACCTCAGAGCGAATGATCCAACTCCTGGTCTCCCGGTTGAACTTCTAAGGGGACACTTTGCATATTAGCCTTTAAATATATAGATTCCATCAAACAACAGTAGAATGCACATTCTTCTCAAGTGAACATTCCCCAAGATAAATTTTTTGAAGGGTCATAAAGCAAACCTTAATTTAAAAAAAAAAAAAAATTTTTTTTTTTTTTAATTAAAACCATAGAAAGTGTGTTCTCTGATCACAAAGGAATTGAACTAGAAATCAGTAACAGAAGGATCTGGAACATCCCCAAATATTTGGAAATTAAACAATACTTTTTAAATAACCCTTCCAGACAAAGCCATGGTGGTGGAGGCTGAGGCAGAGGCAGTTAGGGGCAATCAGGCCAGCAGGGGAGGGCAGTTGATGAAATCAGTTCGGCAGGGGTTTGGGGCAATCAGGTCAGTAGGGGAGGGCAATTGGGAGGAGATCAGGCCAGCAGGGGAGGGCAATTAGGGGTGATCAGGCAGGCAGAGGATGTTAGGGGTGATCAGGCCAGCAGGGGAGAGCAGTTGGGGGCATCAGGCAGGCAGGCAGAAGCAATTAGGGGTGATCAGGCAGGCAGGCAGGTGAGCAGTTAGTAGCCAGTGGTCCCATTTGCAAGAGGGATGTCTGACTGCTGGCAGTTGGATATCTCCCAAGGGGTCCCTGATTGGAGAGGGATTAGGCTGGGCTGAGTGAATGCCCCCCCCATGCATGAATTTCATGCACTAGGCCACTAGAAATGTATTGGATATAAAAGTTCTAGTTGCTTCATATCCTTGTCAACACTTGATATGTTTTTCCATTTAATTTGAGCTATTCTTGGAGTTCTAATGTGATATCTCATTGTAGTTTTAATTTGCATTTTGTCCTAACTGTATTGAGCACTTTTTAATATGTTTATTGGATATTGAGTGGATATGTGCATTAAAATCAGAATGTGAATACCGCATAACTTACTGGAATGGCTAAAATTAACAAGATTGAGATTTCCAAGTGTTAATGAGGATGTGGAGCAATTGAAACTCTCAAACATTGTTGCTGGGAGAGTAATACAGAACAAACTTAAACATAATTATCAACACATTCCACTCAGAAGTATTTACTTAAGAGAGATGAAAACATATAGCATGCTATAATTTTATTTATAATAGTAAAATAACTGAGACAAAAGAAACAAATTCCATCAATAAATAGAGAAATTTGGTATACCCATATAATGGAATACTACTCAGCAATAAAAAGGAATGAACTACTAATCTATTCAGCAACACAGATGAATCTATTCTGAGCAAAAGAAGGCATCACAAAAGAGTCAACCCTGTGTGAACCCATTTATATGAAGTCTAAAGAATAGGCAAAACTAGTCTATGGTGATAGGAATCAGGAAATGATTGTTTCTGCTAGGGTGGGGGTGGAAGTGGTACTGGAGCGGGGATGGGGTGGGGGGGGAGTCTCTTAGCCCAGACTGCACCCTCTCACAGTACAAGACCCCTTGCTCCCACCACTGCTGCTTCACTTGCTAGGTGTGAGGTGGAATTCTGGCTGAGTGGAGGTCAGTGCTCATCATAGCGACCGATTGTTCCACTGTTTGGTTGATTTGCATATTACACTTTTATTCTATAGGATTTGGGTGGTGATTGATTACATGAGAGTATATTATTACCAGAACTCATGAAACAGAATACTTTGTCTTAATTTTTTAAAAAGAAATAGTTGAACCTTATAAAAGAAGACTTTAAAGAAATGAATACCTAAGTATAACGTGTTATCTTTCTTTTTTTACTCTGACATTTATTAACCACTGTTTCATCTAACCTCTATCTCTTCTTCTTAGTTTATTAGTTTGTTACACAAACTCTTCTCAAGTTTGTATCTTGGCTTTCTCAACCTGGAAATACAGCCATCCTTATTATAAAATACATCTTCAGGACTTTATATCACATGACACCAAAGGCTTCCATGTAATAACTTCAACTGAAAGTCTTAAGAAATTTCAGGTGATGGAAATAGTTTAATTTAGTTCCAGATTGTTAGAAAGGCTTTGCACCCTTTCCTCTGGCTTGGGACATCTGCTCTCTCCATATGGTCAGAGGAAAAAGATTTCCTTTTGCTGAAAATCTGAAAACCATTTAATCTTTCTCCTGAGTAGAAGGAATTAACTCTCTGCTTCCCTCTCAAGGGTCAATCTTTTTAAAGTGAATTTTCTAGCAGAGATAATCCTTAGTGTCTATTCTGCAATTCTTTCCTTAGAACAAAATATATGGTAAACATCTAATTAGATTTTAAAATAGAATTACAGGTCTTTTCTTGATGGCTATTATAGAACACACTAGAGGCCTGGTGCATGAAATGTGTGCATGGGGGAAGGGGTGACCCTCAGCCCAGCCTGCACCCTTTCCAATCTGGGACCCCTTGAGGGATGTCCGACTGTCCATTTAGGTCCAATTCCAGTGGGCCTAAATGGGCAATTGAACATCCCTCTCACAATCCAGGACTGCTGGCTCTCAACTGCTCACTTGCCTCTGCATAATTGCCCCTAATTGCTTCCGCCTGCCAGCCAATTCACCCTCTAATACTCCCCTGCCAGCCTGATCAATGCCTAACTGCTCCCCAGCCGACCTTATTGCCCTTAACTGTCCTCCCCTATTGGCCTGGTCTCCCCCAACTGTCCTCCCTGCTGGCCTGATCGTCCACAACTGCCTCCCCTGCAGGCCTAGTCCCCCTCTCCACCAACTGTCCTCTCCTGCAGGTCTGGTAACCCCCAACTGTCCTTTTCTGCTGGTCTGGTGCTCCCTCCCCCCACTGCCCTCACCTGCAGTCCTGGTACCTCCTTCAGCTGTCCTCCCCTGCAGGTGTGTCCCCCCAATTGCCCTCCCCTGCAGGCCTGGGTCACCCCTAACTGTCCTCCACTGCAGGCCTGGTCCCCCAATTGCCCTCCCCTGCTGACCTGATCTCCCCCAGCTGCCCTTCTCTGTTGGCCCAGTAACCACTAACTGCCCTTCCTATTTGCCTGATTGCCCACAACTGCCCTCCTCTGCAGGCCTGGTCCCCCCCAACTGCCCTCTTCTGCTGGCCTGGTCACCCCTAACTGCCCACAACTGCCTTCCCTTGCAGGCCTGGTCCCTCCCAAATGCCTTCCCCTGCTGGCCATCTTGTGGTGGCCATCTCGTGTCCACATGGGAGCAGGATCTTTGACCACATGGGAGCAGCCATCTTGTGTCTTAGAGTTATAGCCAATTTGCATATTACTCTTTTATTAGATAGTATTATAAGGTGTAACTTTATTCCAAAGCACCAATTGAAATGTTCCATATATACTATGATAAATAATAGCAGTAAAAGCATCAAAACTGCAATCACAGATAGGTCATAATTTGAGAGAAATATTGCTCTCTAAGAATGCATTTTGTGAAATGTTTTCTCTGCCATTATATCACCATTAATTAGTTGAGAAAGCAGTGGCATGAGTAATGAATTATGGGCCATGTGTGGACAGAGATTACATTTTATATCTTATTTATATTCTGTGGTACCACATAAACACAGAAAGCAAACAGATCTGGATAAGAAATAGATACATCCAAGGTACTTAAAGCAATTCCCAAATCATTTATATTATTCTAGAAGTGCTATATGTGTACACTAGAGGCGCAGTGCACGGAAGGGGGGGTGTCCCTCAGCCTGGCCTGCACCCTCTTGCAATCTGGGACCCCTCGAGCAGGGTCCCTAGGCCTGGCTGGCGATCAGGGCCTCTTGAAGCTTTCCTTCCCCAGCTGCCGTGCCCCTCCCACCTCCCTGCCACTGCCACTGCTTGCACCTGTTGACCCCACACACACTCCCACCACTGGTGTGGATTGGGCCTCCTTCTTTGGGGCAATCGATCACGGAGCCCCCACATCAGTCACCCCGCAGAGGGTGGCCTGGGCCTCCCTCTGTGGGGCTATTGTGGGGTGATGCCCCCCCCCCCCTCCCCCCGGCCAATCATATCGCACCCGCCTTGGCTGGCCTGGGGCCAGTGCGTGTCATAGCATAGTCATCTGGAAGGTCATCCAGACGGTCATTCTGCTGTCTGCTGTTCGGTCGTTAGGTCCATTTGCATATGATGCTTTTATTATTATAGATATGTCTGATGTTTTGTCCAACTTTGAAGGTATTCTGCTTGGGGTGATTGAGAAAGAGCCACAAAGTTGCCCAGTTTTTCCAAAATTGTTCCCTATTCTCACTTGGCAGCAGAGATGGAAGATCCTACCTCCCAGTGAATGCAAAGCAGTAAGGGAAGCTGAGCTGTGTGCTTCGCCCTTTTCATGGCTGAAGATGCTTTCCAAGCCTCTCCTAGGCTTCAGGCCACGTGAGGAATAAAAGGTCTTCCAACTCTACAAATTCTAAGACCTCGAGACCTTGTTTTCTTAACCTTGGAATCAGTTCCGGCAATTATTACAAAAGCAATATGAAAGTTTAAAAGTGAACGATGTGTGAATTTATTACTGAGAAAATGAAAGCCACATTATCTGCTTACAAATAATTGAGAGTTTGTTTTCCTATTTTACAATATTTACTGGTATATTGATAGCCTTAAATAGTAGTTAATTTTCTTTGAGCCACAAATCCCATTAAGAATCAAATGAATTTCCTTCATTCCTGCCTGCCTCCCTCAAATGTTTTCCGTACCAGGCATTGTTCCAGGGCTCTATGCTTTGTATTTCCCTACTTCCACAAACATCTGTTCGCATATACACACACCATTCTGCATACAATTTTAGGTATTTTATTGAACTCCTGAAGCCTCTAAAGCAGTGGTTCTCAACCTTTCTAATGCTGCAACCCTTTAACACAGTTCCTCGTGTTGTGGTGACCCCCAACCATAAAATTATTTTAGTTGCTACTTCATAACTGTAATTTTGCTACTGTTATGAATCATAAGGTAAATATCTGTGTTTTCCGATGGTCTCTTAGGTGACCCTGCTAGCGGTTCTCAACCTGTGGGTCGCATTCTATCATTTAAAGATGGTTCTGAAAAGCCTCGTGTATAGCAAAATGTCACTTTTGAATCCCTATGGTACCTTTGGGTTTTATGTCTTTGTTTTACCGTGTGTTGAGTTGTGATACTTGGTAACTCCTTAAAACATACACAATACGGGTAAACAATACTTATCTAATTTACACAGTCTCTACACTTCCATAACTTATGATTAGGGGCTCACTGTATATAGGACCTTCACATGAATTTAATGGGAAAATGTGTATGCATCTCGGAACTTATTTAACTTAACAATCTGGTATGTTTAGATGAGGAAGAACCCATGTGGCAAAGCCATATATAGTGATGTACAGATACTATGTAAGAGTAACATACAGAGAGTAATATTGTGGCTTGAAGTATATTTCATATTTTGTTTTTGAGAACCCAGTTTGGCATGGTAGAAGTCTAAATTTTGGCAGAGAAAAGCTGGATTCCAAAACATCTAACGTGATTAATAGTGAAGGACCTTTTAGTTTCTCTACCCTAACACGGTGCTTTGCATATAGTAAGTGCTCAATTTTGGCTACATTGAGTGTTCATGTCTGTTCTTTTAGAGTCTATTTTTTATATTACTGACTTTTGTCCAAAAATCACTTAGAAAACAGTTTTAAGTAATCAAATTGAAACTTTTGGGTTAATTTACTTTTTAACCCACAGAAGGAAAAATTATATTTTTTTCATGTTTCTTAGGGTGGTTTTTTTTTAGTTTTTTTTTTAAGAAAGAAAATAATTTTAGTTAAGAATTGGTATTAGAATTATTCTACATACAATCTTAGAGCTCTTATTTAATAGTAGAACCCAAACGTGATTTAACTATTTAAAACATAAAGGACTTTAGGAAAGTGGTATCTACTATATTCATAATTATAGATTAAGGTCAAAATGAAAAGAAGACAGAAACTCTGACTCACTTTTCTTCAATCAAGAAGTAGTGTTAGTCTCCTTTTGCTAGAACACTACTATGTAAAATCTTAGAAAAATTTTAGTGATCATTTATGTTTTATAGTTAGGATATTTTGGGGCAAAGCTTTTCTTATACTTATTAAACCCTTGATTAAATAATCTGATACAAATATGAGGAAGACTGCTTTTCATTAGAACAAATTTTGACCTATAGAAATATTCTGTTTTATGTTTACCTTAAACATATCTTTCTCACAAACAGTAGTTTATATGTGATTAGACTCAATTTGCTTCATTGAGATTTACATAAAATAATACATTTTCAGTGCATTCTTAGAATAACATTGCATATAAATCGTATATTTATAAGATAATGTAGGTACTTGTAAATGTAACCTTTAGATTACTATTGTGAGACAATTTTTTTCTGGTAGATTAAAGTTACACTATTAGTTACACTCTGAAACAATTCATGTAATTTGGCAGATTGATTGCATTCTTTGAACTCTTAGGTGCCATTGCCTGACAGTATCAGGAAGACTAGTATATGATAAAACTGTTGTATAATAAATACACATAAAATGAGTACATTAATGCCTACACAGTGCTGGATCAATAGAAATATACCATCTAAGGATTTTATACCCTAAAGACAAATTCCCATCACTACTACTTATGCCTAAAATTATTAAATGTTTAAAGGAAAATAAACTCTGAATGAAGTTAGTAGAACAGAATGGGCGATGTGAAGAGAGTCCACCCCTGCTGTGACCCCAGTAGGAGGTGTAATGTCCATACAGAGGATCCAGGCACATCTTGTCTGTGATGTTCTATTAAGCCAGAATAGTGAGAACTATTAATATGAGCAATTATAAGTGGTGTTGATGATATAAGATCTTTAAGTCTTAGATTTCAGCTCATCTTAGCAAACATTTGTTGAATGTGTGCTCATGCTAGTCGTCATGCTGGGTGTATTAACCAAATCCTACCTTCCCAGAGCTCATAGTCTAGCAGAGGGAACGGTTGCATAGTACTTAATAAGTATTTTGTTTGTTTGTTTGTTTGTTTTAATCAAAAGATGTACAAGTAACTGGGGGCAAAGAAAAAGTATCCTGAATGATTATGAGAAAGACTGAGTCCTTAAGGCTGAGTAAGAGCTCAGGGAAAGGTGAAGACACTTTAGGAACCCATGTTGTTTGTTATCTGTGGCCCAGGAGATTTTGAAATTAATCACCAAGATTATGAACAAAATGGAAATATAAATTTAAATGGCCAACAAAATAGAATGAGTCGTTCTTATTTAAATTTATTATTTCCTGTGGCTTTCTCTGCTTTCTCATTTTTTTAAAATGTTTATTTAGAATGTTAAATTTCTTAGATTAAAGGAACTTTCCCTGAAATAAATAAAATCAGGAAGTTAGTGTTAATGAGGAAGATTCCGTCTGACCTTTTGTGCACCTGAGGGTAGGTAGTAGCAGACCTCAAGATTCCCACTGTGGGAAGATAATGACCTCTGTAGAGATTCGGAAGGCCTAATGACATAATGCATTTGTTATAAATGAAAATTTTAAAAAAGATAAATCCATATTTTTTCTTGAAGATAATAAATTCTCATTTACCATTTGAGAGACATATTAATTTAATCCAAATAAGTATGTTTTAATTGAGAGGCTATTTTTTGTTATTGTTTTTATGACATTAACTTTCTAATGAAGGTAATTTATTTAGAAAGGAAAGTTGTTTTACTTCACAGTATTTTGTTTACGTTTTCTACTGTTTCACCCAAAATTTTCATGACCATTAGTCACCCATAAAAGAAGTTTCATCTACTGTAAACCTTCCAATATTCTGAGATCATGGGATCGCTGATTTGTGAGGTGTAGTAAAACTATGTCATATGAAAAGAACCAGACCAAGGGCCAAAGATAACAGTGTTATGTGGACTCTCAGAGGCCAGCTAAAATTTTGTTTTATAAGATTGTGCCAGTGTTTGGTCAGTAAAGCTAAGGAAGAGGTGAATGAAAGAACATTATTTTAAAGGCATTAAAGAACCTGCCGAAAGAAAACATTTTAGTGAAGAGCATTCCAAATGGGGTAGAAGTAAAGAGCAGCCAAACACAACCTATGTTTTTCATCTGTGCGTGCAGAACCCAGGCAACGTGATTGTTGTTCGAGCATTTTCTGCCGTAAAAATACAGCCAGTACTAGAAATCTCAATTCCCTTTTGTTTCTTTCCTCTCTCTCTCCTCCACTCAACATTCCTCCCTTTCTCCCTTCCTTCCATCTTTTTTCCTTTTGAAAATCCACATAAACTTACATAACCAAGCCTACAAATCAATCAAACATAAACATTGTTTTAATACTTTTTCATTTCATTTGTAAGAATGGAGAGTGGCATTTTTTAGAGAAAGGAATTTGAACCAAGAAAAATGACTTTGGCTAAGTCAGTTAGCCTTGTTAGACCAAATATTACTCATTAGCGAAATGGGTGATTGAAGTCCACACTTCTTAGCTTACTTCCAACTCTAAAGTTTCATAGTTCTAACTTTTCAATTTGTTAACTATCTTGTGATCTTTCCCAAGAGTAATAGCTGAGTGTGTGGGCTAACTACCAGATGCCAGTAACAAGTCAACAATGTAGTCAAACTTAAAAAACCTGGTCAATGGTATAGTGAATAAGAAATATTGTTTACACCAAATACATGGTTAAATGTTCTTGGTCCTTACATTGGGATTATCAGTCCACTCATTTGAGAAAGACTTCATGAAAGGAATGGGGTTTGAAGGAATTTTTAAATTTTTGATTTTTCATTAAATGCACAGAAGAGATCTGTATAATTTACACTGTCACTGTTTCATGACTTTCCTAGTAAAAAGAGAATTTAAATTATTTCTTGCTACATACTGACCAAGAAAAATATATTTTCCTATCATTTTGAGAGAAATTTGCAATTTAGAGAGAGAAGAGCATTAACACATCAGATATTCTTATTCTGCCTGTTTAAACTTTACCTATGTAATTATTTATTATCTACTTACTACTACCTATATGGAAATATGCCTTATTTTAAACTTGCACAAATATTAGCACGAATCCTTGTTAAAAGGTTGTAAGCTACCATTTGTGATTTGGAATTAAAAGATATTTGGGTAAAATATAAAACAAATGATAAATGTCTTTTAAAAAAACAGATTGTATAGAAATATTTACTAGGACATAAACTAAATGAAGTAAATTCCCAAAGAATGTCCAGAATGAACAATGCACATACTAATAAGCAAAAGGGGTTCTAAATGGATGTGCATTTAAGGATATTTGATATTGTCTCTAATGACCTCTTAAGTAGCCTCTTTAATTTGATCAGATTTAGATTTTTCTGCTGAAGAAATTAAAAAGGAAGAAAATATCATTATGAAATAATCAGCTTACTCTCTCTCATCAAACATGAAATCTAATATGGAAATTTTGCTTTCCTTAATCTTTCTTGCTTAATTGAAAGGCAAGTAGAAGATTGGTGTTTTAGCAGACAAGTAGAGGCAATGTTGCATTGCCTGTTGCCCCAAACACTGGTTTTCTTTTTTTCCAACTGAGAATTTCCAAATCATGACATAAACCAGGGCAGTGCAATTTTAGGCACACTTTCACAACCGTTCTGTTAAAGATCCTATATTAAATATGAAGAGGACTGCCAAAAAGACGAGTCCTTAGCGTGGGGGACTCACACATTCTAGGCATCATTAAAGTATTTTAGAGTAAATTTCAACATGTTCTTTATTCTTTACTCCATTTTTGGGTTTCTTACCTCCAGGAGGGGTGTAAAAACAGTTGAGTTGAGCTTCATGCACCAAAGTGCCCTTAAACTTCACCTCTGTTTCAGCAGACGGATGACTGGGAAGCGGCTGGTATGCAGGCAGAGCAGGCTGGACAAAGGCTCGAAGCATGGTGAATATCCAGATGCGAACTAATAGGTCAAATTTTAAAATAGGCAAATATCCTGCTTGTGAGCTTTTCTCCTTGTAATTTTTTAAAGCCTAGAAATCATTCTCACAGTCACATCTGAGCTGCACAAGTTAATGCGGCCGTGTCATATCACTGCTAATTTAGGCTGACAGGAATGACTTTAAGTTTTAGAATCCTAAAAGCCACATCTCTTTTGTGCTTCTTCTCAACCTTGTCTTTTTCTTTCCTTCCTGCTGTGCTCACTGTCTGCGTAAGGTGGCCTCTCCCCCAGTGGCTTTACAGGAAAACTGGGATTGAAATGTGAGGTCAATGGTTTCTGTCAGCCTGGCAGCTCATCGCCTCCCGAGGCATGATGATCTCTGGTTTGTATTTGTCACCACGAGCTGCTCTGATACACGCTCTTGTGTAGGAGAGTGATAGGTTTGTCCAGGGGTCGGTGGACCTCGGGCCCAAGAAACAGAAAACTTGAGTTGGAATGTGCACTCTAATGTAATTCACGCTGCCCCTTTCCCAGTGGAATGCAGCTCAAGTGGCACAACTATTTTAGGGAGAAAAAAATTAGGCGCAGTTCTACATTTTATCTCGGTGCTACCTTTCCGTTGCCAGGACTGTTGGTAAATCTGTTCCCACCCCTTGGCTTTTTAAATTTTGTGGTCAAACTAAATATTAACTAGAATGAAAAGAGCTATTTCAAATGGTCCATTTTAATCTTAAAGTCAAGTTGCTTTATAGATAAATGGTTATAATCTCCACAATGTCTTGTATAATCACTTTCAAACCCAGTCTCCCTTTATTCTTTGACATCTGAAAGATGTTTCTGTAGCATTTTCCTTCCCTAATTTTGCATTTCAGTTACTTCACGGTAATGGTGTTGTCAAATTGTGTTTCCGTTTGTATCAACCGTTTACTTGGCATCCTACCCTCATGAAAATCTAGTTCCTTATGTCAAATGCCACAATGTGTAACATTAAAAAAATGTTACCCAAAATATTTCTACTAATATGTCCTACTGATGAGACCAAATGGCTGTTTTTGCTCTGCCGTAGGGCCTTGTGTGCTATTTGTTTCCCATGCTACCCCTTTTCTCCTTGAGAGTTTTGGAAGACTCTGTCTCCAAGGAAAAAAATGGGTAACCAAAAAATAGACCGGGTTCCTAGTTTTGTAACTAAAATTAAGACCACCAAAACACTTAAATCTATTAAATAGTCAAACGCCATGTACTTATTTACAAGAACATGAAACTAGGTGGGTTAGTATGTAGGAATCTGTCCAGTGTTTCCCAAAGTGTGGTACGCATACCCCCGGGGGTAATGGAAGAGTTTGCTGGGGGTACGCATTACACCGGAGTTTGGTGGGGATATGCACTGCACCGTGCTTAGCTGCGCCGAATTCTATGTTCTCATGAGTATGAGGGGTACTCAGTGTTACAAAAATTATAGAAGGGGTACACATATGTCAAAAGTTTGGGAAATACTGGTAGGCAATCAGGGTAAAACAATGTTGATGGACTGGAAGCATCCTTGAATAAAAGTTTCAAGATATACATTTAATGATCTTAAGATGAAAGAATTCCTTTTGACCTAAAGGCTGTTCCAGCCCATTAGATTCAGAACTCCAATGTCCTTTTTCAAAAGCTTGTCATTGTATTAAAGGCAAGATATGATACGTATTTCTAAGCAGATAAAATGGCCCTGTTCAAGGAAAAGCTGGTTTCTTCCACTTTTACCCCTTCATACATGTAGGTAGGTAAGATAAAGATTCCGGGTACACTAATCATACAAAAAGGGAAAAGCCCGTTGCCACCTTTTGGCAAGTTAGTAATTCAGATTTATAAGGTTCCTTTTAATATGCCTGCTTCAAATTATACTAAAAAGACATTTCCTATTCCTACTGATATCTAAATCAGTATTGACAAGAAGCAGATATCTACACTAAGGCATTGGTCTGGTGAGTGGGGGGAAATTTCGTAGTTACGAGTAAAACATCACAGCCTGGCTGGAGTGACTCAGTGGTTGAGTGTCAGCCTATGAACCAGGAGATCACAGTTGGATTCCCAGTCAGGGCACATGCCCGGGTTGCAGGCTCGATCCCCACTGTGGGGTGTGCAGAATGCAGCCAATCAATGTTTCTTTCTAATCATTGATATTTCTCTCTCACTTTTTCTCTCTGAAATCAGCAACAATAATAATAAAACATCACATGTTTTAATGACCAAATAATATTCATATAATTAAATATTTTGAAAGTGTAAATTATAAATGTTTTCCCTTTTAAAAATATGGTTTTCCTTGCCTTATAACATTACTACTATTTTCAAAGATTTAAAAATGTACATGAGTGATACCATCAGGTCCTCAATTAGGTATTTATACATTGCTTGGAACTATTTAGCTTTGGCTATAAAAATGATATAGATAGACGCATACTAAGATATATAATTTATTGGAAAATTGTTATATTGATCAATACCAATTATTCATTCATTACTAAATGATAGTCACAGTTGTTTTTAAGCTATCAACATTTTCTGTACAGACATTTTCTGTACAGACATTTTGAAGTCAGAGATTTATTATGGAATCTAATTTTTCTCACTCTATCCTAGTAACTTACATCTTAAAAAGCCAATTCTTAATGTTTACCTGGGAGAAGGAGAACGAAGAGGGGTTCCTAGGCCTAATTTGTGCATCAGGTGTCTGAATATTTGAAAATAAAGATGAAATATGTGTGTGAAATGTGCAAATGGAATATGGAAACATGTTTCAAAGCCAGGAGTTTAGAATTCCAATTTCATTTTCAATCTCTAGTCATGTGTTAAGAAACATTTACCAAATGCTTATTATTTTCCAGTGCTATATTTTTAAGGACAACAGACTTATATTGGGAGGGGGGGGAGTGCCTGTGTGTATATGTGTGTGTGCACGTGCATACATGCATGTGTGCATAAGACCACTATAGATTTCTCTGTGGGCTTAAAAATTCTAATGGAGGAATGAAGACACATATGTAATACCTTAATCAACAAAGAAAAATAATAAATTAAAAAAATTCTAGTGCTAGGTTTTCAAGCTCTAATTGCAATTATTGGTTTCATTTATTCAATAGTTGTGTGTTTCTTTCAAGATGGAGAGGGACTTTCCATTTTGTAGTTTTGAAGATGCTCATAATTTGTTTGATGTATTTTTGCAGTGTCCATTTATGGAATTTGGTTTTATGATAAGGAAGAATGCCAAAGAATTGCAGAACTTATGAGAAAGTAAGTGCTGAAAGACTGCGTAGTATTTTTCAGTCAGAAAAATGTGTAACTACATTTTGTGTAACTATATCATAATCTTAGCAGAATATATCTCTTACAGCAATTCTTTTCAAGATGTTAGGAAAAACATTTACTATTACTTTAAAAGTGAAAAAGAGACATAAATACAACATTTTCACTAGGTAACGTTTGTCATGTGGAATGGCTTCACCTCATTGTTTTCTGCATGTGTGAAATACCTGTAATATGAATTACTCCAGATGGCAATTTTCCTTAATATCTTTCTTATTTGTCATTTAGCAGCTTTTTCTTTGAAAGTTATCAGTATACCTAGTAGTAGAAAGAATGTTCAGAGACATTCTGAAAGGCTGCTCCAGATTCTCTCAGATCTTTAATTTTCTTCCTGCCTCAATGCTTTCCTTTTTAAGTGCATACCCATAGTTGTAGAGGGTCAGGGTTTCCCCACCCTCCAACACCGGGAGTACTTAGGATGGTCTCTCTCTCTCTCTCTCATCTTGTTTTCTTCTAATCTCATGCTACCTTGGGATTTCTCCCATCTTTGAGCAGTTCTTGAGCCCAGGGCTTGTGCTGTGAGGCAGTGACTTCCCTGCTGTTTATGGGAATGGTTTAGACAAGCAGTTGCCAACCAGTGGTCCACGGACCACTGGTGGTCCTTGAGGTCTGAAAGTTTGGCGACCGCCTGCTTAGAGAAAATGACATATTTCCTACTTGTGCTGTATCTCAGGTTGTGACTGGACTCAGCTGAACACATAGTGTAGCTGCTGCCCACATGAGTTGACAAAGCAGCTCTATATGCAAAAGAACCATTTCCAATTTTAAATTTTGGGCAATGAAATTGCTAAAAAGTGATTCTCAAAAATGAAACTTTGGGACTATCCTATTTAATAATAGAGTAATATGCAAATTAACCATCACTCCACGACAAAAATGGTGCCCCCCCCCCATAGCCACAAGATGGCAGCGCCCAGTCTCCTCAGCCCCTCTGGCTACTGGAATGTCTGGCCTGTCCCCAAAGCAGTGAGGCTGGATCTGCCTCAGGAGGGGGTGGATCCAGCCTCCGCACTCCACCATTGTTGCAGTGTCTGGGCCTGTCAGACCCCATCGGGGTTGGGTGGGACCAAGCAGTGAGGCTTGATCCGCCCCCATACACCGCAGACAGAGCCTGGACAGCAGGGCATGGAGACTTCCTTAGTGAGGTGGCAGCAGGGAAGCCCCAAGTCCAGCAAACAGAGCTCAGACAGCAGGGCATGGAGGCTTCCTTAGCGCAGTGGCAGCAGGAAAGCCCCAGGCCAGCAAACAGAACCCAGACAGCAGGGCTTGGGGCCTTCCTTAGCATGGCAGTGGCGGGGAAGTCCCCAGACATGGCAGACAGAGTCCAGACAGCAGGGCTTGGGGGCTTCCTTAACAAGGTGGCGGTGGGAACACCCTCAGGCCCTCAAACAGAGCCAGGACAACAGGGCATGGGGGCTTCCTTAGTGTGTAGGTGTGGGCAAAGCCCCCAGGCCTGGCAGACAGAGCACACTGCAGGGCATTGGGGCTTCCTTCGCATGGTGTGTGGCGCATGGCGGAGGCAGGCAGAGAGCGGAGAGCAGGGCATGGCTGCAGCGAAACCTCCAGGCCCGCAGAGAGCAGAGAACCACGGGGAGTGGGCCTAAGCCATCAGTAGAACATCCCCTGAGAGCTCCTGGATTGTAGGTTGGGCTGAGGGACCCCTGAGGGACCCCTGTGCACAAATTTCATGCACCAGGCCTCTAGTTTTTATATAAATATAATTGATTTCTGAAAATCTAGCTTGTGGTGATAGCTAATTATAGATAACTAGCTCAGGTTTCAGATTGTGATTGTGTTCAAACTAGTATTTATCCTGTAACAACTAGTTCTTAGAACATTCATGTTATTGTCCGCTGTGCAATGGATAATAATAGCAGGATTTCATATAGATTAAAAATTACCCTGCAGCTCAGCCAAAGGCCATGTTAAAATTGCCAGCAATCTGCACTAATAACTTAACAGCTGGGGCAGGAAATTGATTGTTAACTAGCAATTCTAACTGAGGAAGGGCTGGAATCCATACACATAGCAGCTGATGTGTATGGATTACAGTCCTTCCTCAGCTAGAATTAAACATCTCAATTCATTCTCAGACCTTTTTGACCAACTTCATGGCAATTATAAAAGAATTTGAGCTGTGAGTCAAAGCACAAAAAGGAACAAGTGTTTTTATCAATGCCACCTAGCACATATAAAGCATATGGTCTCCCTTCTGTATTGTTTTCAGTAAAACAGAAGACATGGCTTATTGCTGTTTTTTATATCCCCCTCTCCTAGAAGGGAATCTTCACTGTTTCCAAACTTCCAGAGAACCATATGATTTGAGTACCTGGGATTAACCTCGCTTTGACTTTAAGGCACTTTGGAGGATGGGGGAAATCTGACTTGCCATACAGTTTGCTCAGTTTTTGAGAACTCTAAAATCAGGATTCCTCAGCAATTAATGAATCTTTCAAATGCTCTAAATGAGGAGTTGGCAAAGATAATATTTTTTTTCAAGGTCACACTTTCTCTGTCACAGCTACCCAACTCTGCAGGCAATCTGAGGCAGCAGTCTAAGAACAGGGGCTGTTTGTAACGCCACAAAACCAGCAGTGGGCAGGATTTGGTCTGCAGATTGGAGTTTGCCCACCTCTACTCTAGATTCATATATCTAGTCAGTGAACTCAGGACCTGCCTCAAATCTCATTTTCCTTCTTTAAATTCTTAAGCAGTCTTATTTTTAATACTAGAGCCCAGTGCACAAAATTCGTACATGGGGTGGGGAAGGTGGGGGAGGAGGGGCGTCCCTCAGCCTGGCCTGTGCCTTCTTGCAGTTGGGGAGCCCTTGGGTAATGTCCAACTGATGGCTTAGGCCCGCTCTCCTTAGTGCTGCCGTAGAGGCAGGAGAGGCTCCTACCACCACCACTGCGTTCACCAGCCATGAACCCAGCTTCTGGCTGAGCGGCGCTCCTCCTGTGGGAGCGCACTGACCACCGGAGCCAGCTCCTGCATTGAGTGTCTGCCTCTGGTGTCAGTGCACGTCATAGTGACTGGTCGTTATACCATTTGGTTCATTTGCATATTAGTCTTATACTAATGGGATGATTATAACAGGATAAAAGCAACTGGGTGAGAATTGGATGGTTTCAAAAATCATATGTGTTGAATTGTTTTTCCTTGTGTGGCTCTTCCCCTCTACTTTTCTAGCCTAACTCAGTATGAACAATTGAAAGCCCATCAAGAAGCTGGAGCAGGAATATCCCCAATGATCCTCAATTCAGGAGAGGGGAAGGAAGTAGATATCTTACAAATGCTCATCAAGGCCAAAGATGAATATACAAAGGTGAGTTTTTGTTTGTCCTTGTGATACATAGGTAATTCCCACAGTGGGAACACATTCATTAAGAAAGCCTTAACTGCTGTTCCTTCAACCAAACAAAATTATATGAAAACGAAAATATTGCTTTTAAGAGACTATGACTATTTGCTTTTAGATAGGTTAAAAGGTAGCCTGAGAAATCAGTAACCTTCTTATGTACAAATAGTACACAGTCATAAGGTTTACCAGAAGACCCCCATAAAAATAGCAACAAACTAAAAAAAAAAAAAAAAGCAGCAAACTGCCTTAGCTGGTTTTGCTCAGTGATTAGAGCATTGACCTGGGAATTGAAGGGTTAAGGGTTTGGTTCTGGTCAAGGGTAGGTACCTTGGTTGTAGGCTCAATCCCTAGTCTTGGTTGGCTTGTGTGGGAGGCAACCAATCAATGTGTCTCTCTCACATTGGTGTTTCTCTCTGTCTGTCTGTCTCTTCCCCTCCCTTCCACTATCTCTAAAAATCAATAGATAAAATATTCTCATGTGAAATTAACAACAAAAATAGCAATAAAATAATATAAATTCTTTGGAATAAAATAACAAGAAACGAGCAAAACTCATATAAACAAAACATTTAAACACTCCTGAAAGGCATAAAAATAGACTTGAACAAATGGAAATATATGTCCTGATCTTAGACAAGGAGATAAAACTTCAGATTTTCACTTCTCCATAAATTAATCTATAAATTTAAAATGATTCCTAAACAAATATAAACTGATTTCTTTTCTTTTTTTTTTCCCTCTTCTGAGGTCAGACAAGTTGATTATAGGGTTTTGTGGGAAAATATACAAGGAAGAATAACTGGGAAAAACCCTGGCAAAGAAAAACCATACTGGGTGGGAGAGATGCGGGGAGCTAGCTCTACCTGATATTTAGACATTAAAGCCTGAACACTTAAAACAGAGTGGTATTGGTGTTGCTGCATAAACAATCAGGTAGACCAAAGGAACAGATGAGAAAGTCCAAAATGAGACCCAGTGTATATGAAATTTAGGATACGATAAAGATGAAAATTCCAAATCAGTTATTTTAATAGATTTTTAAATAAATGATGTTGGCTAACTGGTAGCCATTTGGAAAAATGCAAAATTGATCTCTTCCTTATGCCATATGCAGGATAAATTCCAAATATATTAGGAATTTAAATGTAAAAATAAAACTATACAAGTACCAGGAGAAAACTTGTATGGATTTCTTTGTAGTCTGGGAAAGGGGAACTTTTCCTAACCATGACTCAAAACCCAAAAGCAGTTAATTAAATTACATGAAACTTTAAAAAAAAAAAAGTGTTTCTTGGTTTAAAAAAAACCACAAAGTGAAAAGGCACTGACTAAGAAGAAATGTTTACAGCTAGATAATAGAAAGAGGGTTAATTTTCCTATTTTATAAAGCACTTTTATAAAAATCGAGAAGTAAAATATTAACACTCTCTAGGAACATGGACAAAGAATAAAATTTAAAAAGAAAAGAAAAGCTAGAATTTGAAAATTAGATGAAATACATGTACATAATTAAATATATTATGACATAATTACTTAGAAAAAAATTAGAGTGACTTCAGAACCCCATATTTGAACTAAATACCCCTAGTGGATTATATTTTAAGGACAAAAAGAACTACAAAGAAATTACAAACTTTATTCAGTGGTTTTGTTAGCATTGTAATTGCGAGATAACAAATAAGTACAGTTGACCCTTTAACAATGTGTGGGTTAGGGGTACTGATTCCACATGTGTCAAGCACAAGGCCCACGGGCCAAATCCGTCCCGCCAGGCCTTGCAATGTGGCCCGCACTGCGCTGTCATCACTGCACTCCGCTGCATTTCCATCACAATGACAGTTTATGACTGTTCAGTAAACCATTTGGCCCTCGATTTAGGCTGGATTTTAGATTTTGGCCCCCTTCTCTGATTGAGTTCGACACCCCTACCACACACAGTTGAAAATCCACGTATAACTTTTTACTCCCCCAAGCACTTAACTAATAACCTAATATTGACCAGATGACATACCAATAACATGAAAAATAGATTAATACGTATTTTGTATGTTATATGTAATATATACTGTATTCTTACAATGAAAGGATAGAGAAAAGATGTTATTATGAACAAATCACAGGGAAGAGAAAATACATGTACTGTATTTATTTTTTTGAAATGTGTTTTTATTGATTTTTAGAAAGAGGGGAAGAGAGATAGAAACATTGACAAGAGAGAGAAAAACATTGATTGACTGCCTCCCGCATACCCCCTACTTGGGATCTAGCCTGCAACCCAGGCATGTGCCCTGACCAGGAATCAAACCTGTGACCTCTTGGTGCATGGGTCAGTGCTCAACCAGTGAGCCACATTGTCTGGGCACATGTACTGTATTGAAAAAAATTGCAATAAGTGATCCACACAATTCAAATCCATGTTGTTCAAGGGTCAACTTTATGTCAGAATAAAACCTTCAGTGTAAGAGAAAAAACAAATGAATGTATAATGTTACATTTTAAATGCAAATGTCTGAATTAGTTGACATTTTATTCCTTAAATATGTAGTTATTAACTTTTTCCCCTGAAAAGACCTAGAAATAAGTGAAACCCAGGAGCAATAAATACCTCTAGCCCCCAGATTAGTGTTTCTAAATACTATTTCCTCATGAAAGGTTTCCAGGCTCTTTAAAGAAACTCCTAATTCCAAGATATGAAAGTCAAACAAATAGGATCATGTGGAAGGGCATGGTAGTCAGCTTGAAGGGACCACCAACCAAAGTAACGAATTCTAACATCAACAAGAATGACTGCAGCCCTACCTGGTTTGACTCAGTGGATAGAGCATTGGCCTGCGGACTGAAGGGTCCTGGGTTTTTGTTGTTGTTGTTGTTGTTTTTTAAATATATTTTATTGATTTTTTACAGAGAGGAAGGGAGAGAGATAGAGAGATAGAAATGTCAATGAGAGAGAAACATCCATCAGCTGCCTCCTGCACACCCCCAACTGGGGATGTGCCCGCAACCAATGTACATGCCCTTGACCGGAATCGAACCTGGGACCTCTCAGTCCGCAGACCGATGCTCTACCACTGAGCCAAACCTGTTTCGGCAGGGTCCTGGGTTTGATTCTGGTCAAGGGCACATGCCTGGGTTATGGGCTCAATCCCCAGTGGGCAGCCGATCAATGATTCTCATCATTGATGTTTCTATCTCTCTATCCCTCTCCCTTCCTCTCTGAAATCAATAAAAATATTTTAACAAAAAAGAATGCAGTGGATTGAAACCCACTGAATTTATAAAATCTGAGTTCATAGAGATAAGAGAGAGCAAGCAACCAAAAATATAAAACAAAACAAAAATATAATTATTGGCTATCCTTGGAGATACTAGGACACCAGCTCCTTCCTCTGAAAATTGGTAGTTAATGAAAAAATAAGCATTTATTCTACCTGGCCAGTGTGGACTATATTTCAGAATAACCAAATAGTTTTTGTTGATGAGGGGAAGTCCTTCTCTATTCAAGGATTCCAAGAATTCCCCTTCCTAATGTAGATAGAATGATAGAACTTAAAAACTCTCTAGTAAAATAATTGATTCAGGCAATGATTACCAGTAATATTAGTAATATGAGAAGAATTGATGAAAGGGTTTAGGGTGCCACCACCTGAACATAATTAAAAATTGAATAACCAGACATTATGTGCCTCCTACTGTGATATAATGCGAAAGATATAGCACCACTTTGAAATATTCTTGCCAAAACAGTTGATTCTGAATCTAAGACTTGAGCTCTAACATTCTAGCTTACAGAAAATGAAAGGGAGGAAGGAGGAAGGAGCAGATAGGAAACAAATGACACGACAAGGAAACAATCAGAAAAGTCCTGAATGAAGTGGGACATACTAAAGGACAACTGACTTGAGTGTCTTTCACATGCCTTTGACTGGATTGTTGACTCAATCTTTATTGTTAGACTGTGAGCTCCTAGTCTTCTTCCAAGTTCCTGGCACATGATAAATGCCAAATAATTGTTTGTTGAGTGAAGGAATGGATATGAATATGAATATGAATAAATCAGAGTTTCATTATTCTATCAGAGGGCTTGGAAAGAGATGCTTTAATTCCAGCTTTAGTCAGTAATAACTATTTCTATATTGTTTATTTTATTTAATTCTTAAAATCTTTAAAAGGTAGCCTAATGAATTGGCAACTAGTCAGATAATGAGTTATACTTTATTAATTGTACTATGTTAGACACACTATAGATTAATCTTTAAAATATATATATATTATTGATTTTTTTTTTTTTTTTTTTTTTTTTTTTTTTTTTTTTTTTTTTTACAGAGAGGAAAGGAGAGGGATAGAGAATCAGAAACATTGACGAGAGAGAAACATCGATCAGCTGCCTCCTGCATACCTCCCATGGGGATGTGTCCGCAGGCCGGCGCTCTATCCACTGAGCCAAACCGGTCAGGGCTATAGATTAATTTTAAAAAGTGAAATTTTACCCCCAAGGAACTTCAGTTCTACCCTGTTTCCCCGAAAATAAGACAGTGTCTTATATTAATTTTTGCTCCTAAAGATGCGCTAGGTCTTATTTTCAGGGGATGTCTTATTTTTCCATGAAGAAGAATATGGTACACATTTATTGTTAAATGAAAATAAAGGAAATTTATTACCTGTATACGGTACGGTAGTACGGTAGTTGTCAACACAAACCAGACAAACTGTGAATCCTACAGTATCAAGAATTTACTCATTTATTCAATGACAATCATGTCATCATCTTCTGGAACATTATCACAACAATCCAATTCCTGAATTTCCTGGTGAATTTCTTGTGACTCCATTTCTTTCAGAATCAGTGGACCAAATCTCTCATGTTTAGCCAGGGGGGGTGGGGCGCGCTTATTTTCAGGGGGATGTCTTATATTTCACTCAGAAGGAAACCTGTAAGTAGGTCTTATTTTCGGAGATGTCTTATTTTCGGGGAAACACGGTATGTGGCCAGTAAATAATAAATGTAAATATTGAACAAATACTTTTTCTCCCTCTCTTCTCTCAAACACACACACACACACACACACACACACACACACACACACTGTACCATTTGTTGTAAGACACCACTGCACTCGGACCAGCCCACACTGTACCATTTGTATTTTATAATTAAAGACCCAGGGCACAAAATTCATGCACAGGTAGGGTCCCTAAGCCTGGCCAGTGATCAGGGCTGATCTGTGGGGTGACTGGTGGGACCACAGCCAGCACCCGCCTTAGCCAGCCTGGCACTGCCCACTTGCCGGCCCCACCACCCACCGTTGCCACCAGTCGCCTCTCTCTGCAGGGCAACCTGCGGGGTGATTACGGCCCCCACTGGCACCCACCTTAGCTGTCCTGAGGCCTGCAGGATGGGGGCAGCTCCTGTGTTGAGCATCTGCCTCCTGGTGGTCAGTGTGTGTCATTCCGCCATCCAATTTGCATATTAGGCTTTTATTATATAGAATGTTTTGGCACCTTAAAATCTTTTGGTTGGGGGACAGATTGTGCCTCCCTGAGCTTGCCAATTCTTAGAGGGAGCAAAGGACACAACCAGAAACATGCCTTCGATGTGCAAACTAATGATCCTGAGCCATTCTCCACTCTCTGATCTGTGTATACCGTGAAGCAATATTCTTCTGCCTTCCTCCTATCAGGGTCGGGTCAGGCAGCTAGAGACCCCCCCTATTGTTGACATCCTGCTGAAATGATTCAAAGGAGATAGTCCTAGGGGGCAGAAGCTCCAGTAAAAGGCTTTAGTCTTGGTTTCCCCTTGCTCCTGTGTGCTCCCTCCAGACCACCAAGAGGCTTCTCCATGTGGCCCTGTGTAGAGGGCTGTGCCTCCTGTTTCTAGGACCTGTGAGTAGAATAAAGTTAGTTTCCTGAGCCTCTTCAGTGCTGCCTCCTATAGCAACACCTGACTGCCTCATAACAGGGAATTCACATGCACTCATGGCTTTGGAGACTTCTCTCTATACTATACCTACAACTCGGAATGGTTTTTACTTGCCCTTCAGACTCTATATGTCTTTCAAGGCCCAGTTAAAATGCCACTTTTTACGTGGAGTTTTCCCAGATCACGTCATTCAAACTAATTATTCTTTCCATTGAACTCACCATCAATTAGTATTTAGAACTTATTTTGTTCTTTCTCAATTTTTACAGTTAAGTCAACTTCTCCCACAACAGTGTTAACTTGTTGAGGTCAAAACAATGTTCTGTTCATCATTATGCTCCCATAGATGGATTCTTACAGTGTTGACAGAAAGTGCAGATATTCAATCAAATATGTTACAGACATAATGTCAATTGCTTCAACTGTGAGGTAAACAACACAAGAAATTATTCTTTCAGCTAGTACGGCCAGATGATGTAATGTAACCTGAATGATCATGGTACTGCTCTGGCCTAAATCCTTCTTGTTTTCTCGTGTGAACTTGCACACTCTTTTAAAAAATATATGTATTTTTATTGATTTCAGAGAAGGAGGGAGAGATAGAAACATCAATGATGAGATATGGAATTGAGCCCACAACCCAGGCAAGTGCCCTGGCTGGGAATCTAACCACTGAGCCACACCAGCCGAGCTCAGATAATTCTAACCCAATACCTTCTACTGTCACTGCACCTTACAAATATTTGAAACTCCTACCAAACAGAATAACAATCTTGCTTCCTAAAAGTGCCTTCATGCCTTTTCCCATGCTGTCCCCTCTCGTTTACCTATAAAATATCATCAGTCTTTCAAGGCCCATTTCACATGTTCCTTGCCCATCATGTTACTTCTGATCCACCCACCAGATGTTTGTGCTCCCCCATTAACATCCATTGCATCTTTTGTTTACTTTGCATTTGTGTTTCCTCCTCTCTCACACACCAGCAGACAGTTTAGAAAATGGTGAACATGAGCCAAATGGTTCTGAAATAGAGGAAATGGGGATATGGAAAGAGGACAATAGAGAAAGAAAACAAAAATTTTCCTCAGAATTCTTGTTATGAGGAAGAGAATTTTTCATTATTGGAAGCATTAAAGAAGAAACTGAATGATTACATATTGAGGATAGTATAAATTTTTTTTACTTCTCTGTATAAGTGTTAAACTAAATAAATTACTTCTGAGATTTTTTTCCAACTCAAAAATTTTTTAATTCACAAAAATTCCAAAAAATTTGAGGAGGAAACATTTTATGCTGTGGGCATATGATATTGATAAATGAAGTTTAGTGGTACCAGATACAACTTTTTCTGTAAAGTTAGTAAAAACAATTTGAAACACTTATTTGGGTTAATATTTTATGCTTTCTCCCTAAGAAATAACCTTCTAAGAGTTTTCTGTAAAGTAGCAATGATATTAATTTGAGTGGCATCTCCTTTACCTCCTTCCTCCTTGTCGAGATGCAGATAAACCATAAGATAACAAAGCTCAGGAAGAAAAGGAACCAGGCTGGAAGTGATTTGTAGGCTACATAGTTAGGTCCTTACTACTCAGAAGTGGACTATTCTGCATTTTGTGGTTTTAGCCAAGAATTAATAGTTCTAGATATTGCTGAGATCTATTTATGAAATTAAAGAAATTATTAAGTCTCTTTTGGTGTTCAATGAAAAAATTCAGAAACAAAAAGGAAAATAACCCTGGCTGGTTAGCTCAGTTTGTTAGTACATCATCCCAACATGTCAAGGTGGTGAGTTCAGACCCTAGTCAGGGCACATATGAGAATCAATCAATGAATGCATAAAAAGAGTGGAACAACAAATTGATCTCTCTCTCTCTCTTTCTCTCTCATCTCTCTCAAATATATATATATATATATATATATATATATATATATATATATATATATATATATATGTCTAAGCAACCAGCCGTCCAGTAACTATGATGCACACTGACCACCAGGGGGCAGAGGCCTGCCACATGCTTGGAAACAAGAAACAGACTGATGAATCTCAGAAAGAAGGGGATAGAGGGGAGGGCGGAAAGAGATTAACTAAAGATCTTATATGCACACTAGAGGCCCAGTGCAGATTCATGCGCTGGTGGGGTCCCTCGGCCTGGCCTGTGGGGATCAGGCTGAAGCCTGCTCTCCGACACCCCCCAGGGGTCCCAGATTGCGAGAGGGCGCAGGCCAGGGCAAGGGACCCCATTAGTGCACGCACAGGCTCTAGTAAATAAATAAAAATTTTAAAAGAAAAGAAAAATTAAAAAGGAAGACCACCCGCAACCCTGTAAACCCAAATACACTTAGGTTGCAATTTCTTTCAGACTCTTCTCTTGGCATAGATAATATGTTTGTGTGTTTGTATGTGATAAATTAGAACTATGTGACATAGTTTTTGTTCTCTGTAAAGAATCCATTATACATTTTTTACTAAGGAACTTATTTTTTTTCTAAGTATTTTGAAGTTATTTGGGTTAAAGAGGAATATAAAATTAAACAACTGAAAAATGAGCTATAAACTATTGAGGTGGGTGCTGTTTAATTCTGAGAAATTTGATAGGGAGCTATTTTCATATACAAGCAAAGATTCATAAATAGGCAGACAATTGCAGTAACATAGAAAACAGCTCCTGGAAATTTTACCTAGAAAAGTCAACCTGGGGTTATGCAAGCAAAAGACAGAGAAGCCTGTTGGCCCACGTGATATGTGCATAGTGAAGGTGGGAAATATCTGTTTTTTCCTTAGTATAAAATTCAAGGTCCCTGATCATAGAGAGAATGAAGAAGTACAGAAGGGTCATTTGGTGGAAGTAAGCTAAACATCCACTTTTCTTTTAAACGCAAGCAGAAGTTAAAGTCTTTCCATGCTTAAATGTTGTAAGTGACTGTATAATCTTGTGCTGCTTAGCCATATCTTGAAAAGCCAGTCCTGTTGGTCCATGCCACTAATCATAATTCACTTCAGAAGAATTAGAAATAATGTTTTATGATTCATAACGTATTTCACATCCCATTTAATACTAATGCCAAATCCCAATTATTTACAGAATTCTTGAAAGAAAATAATTAGTCTTTCGTACAGTTACCTTTATAAACCTAAGTGAACATGGTGGTAGTTGACCCCACACCTGTCTATCCTTGAATTATAAAATACAATCCAATAACTGTGAGACACATTGGGAACCTTGGGTTTTTGAGGGACAGGATTGTATTTGTCACACATTCCATTGTGAAATATTTCCTGACCTGGGGCCTTGACTGTACAATTGAAACCAACAATGCTATAGAGAGTCTGTAGTAGAGAAGTGAGTGTTTTTATACTCAATTTTATTTGTAACAAGTCAGATGCTGATGTCGCTGCTGTGCTCTTTCTGTTATAAATTCTACTGTGTTGAGAATTGCATGGTTGGTTAGATTGGTGCATGAGAATGATTTGGTGTTTGAAATGATGAGACGTGTCTCATCTCTTTCTCTGTGAAATTCTAATTTGTAGTGAGCGGCTGAGAATACTCAGATTTGAATTATTCTGTTTATCCAAAAAGCCACTTATTAAATAAAGATGATGTTAATAATATTTAAATCAGTGGTTTGAGTCAGCTTTGCTTTTTGGTTTGTAGACAAAAAGGGTTAGTTACTTTGGTGTTGGAACTCTCCAACTTGAAATCAATTGCTATTGCATCCAGACATGGTATTTAAGGAATAGTTTTTATCGTTATTTATCATTAAAAAGCACTAGACTTTATGTTTTTAAACTATTACTTCTTAAGTATCGGGTCTAGTAATAATAAATGTCGTTTTTAAACATTCGTTTAAAATCTTGCTTGGCATTGACTTGTATTGACATAACCTTCAAACACGTGGTATCTACAGAATGTGTGAAGTGCAATTAACAAGTTTTGCTTGAAAAAGTTTGTGTTTGCTTTGGTTTTTGTTGCAAAACTAGGGCTAAGAAGATGGCGGATGAAGAGCATATTCGGCACTGCATGCTTTACGAGTTCCAATTAGGAAGAAAAGCAAGTGAGGCTGCAAAAAACATCTGTAGTGCTCTTGGTCAAGATGCAGTTAGCACCAGAAAATGCCAGCGTTGGTTTGAGAAATTTCGCGAGGGAAATTTTTCGTTAGATGACAAGAGTGGTCGAGGCCGTGTGTCCAATTTTGATCAAGAAGCTCTTCAAGCTCTTTTGGTGCAAAATCCTCAAATTACCCAACAAGAGCTTGTGACAACTTTAAATTGTTCACAAAAAAACAATTTCCAATCAATTGCGTGCACTTGGCAAAGTCCAAAAGTTTGGAAAATGGGTTCCTCATGAGTTGACCGACAACAACCGTAATCAAAGAGTCACAATTTGCAGTTCGCTCCTCTCTCGTCAAAACCGTTTGCCGTTTTTAGAGCAAATTGTTACCGGAGATGAAAAATGGGTGCTGTATGTTAATTTAAAAAGGCGGCCTCAATGGTTGGACAAAAATGAGGCTCCGCAGCCCACGCCAAAACCTGACTTGCATGCGAAAAAAGTGATGTTGTGTGTTTGGTGGAATTTTAAAGGAATTCTTCATTATGAACTTTTACCATCTACCCAAACCATTACAAGTGCAGTGTATAGTGCCCAATTGGAAAGGTTAGGCCAACCTTTAAGAGAAAAAGAACCCGCGCTGATTAATCGGAAGGGCATAATTCTTCACCATGATAACGCACGACCGCATACTGCAAGAATCACTGCTGAAAAACTGCACCAGTTGGAATGGGAAGTTCTCCCTCAACCTGCATATTCTCCTGATATTGCCCCTTCCGATTACCATTTGTTTTGTTCTTTGCAAAACTTTCTTCTTGGAAAAAAATTTAATAATGAAGAATGCCTCAAAAATGCATTGACCGAATTTTTTGCATCAAAATCACAAGAATTTTACAACAGAGGGATTAAAATGCTTCCTGAGCATTGGGCACAAGTAGTAGAAAACAACGGCAACTATATTGTTGATTAAATTTTGTTGTATTGTTTAAATAAATTCGATTTTAAAAAGTATTAGAAAACGACATTAATTATTACTAGACCTAATATATAGATAGCCTTTAAAGTATCCAGGTATCTAAGATCTTCTAGGTCTTGCAGGCTGATACTGTTGGTAATATTTTAGAGCACTGAATGTGTAAGTAAAAAATAAATAAATAAACTTAAATTTTATTTATACTCAAATATGAAAAAGATTAAGAGATTTTTTTGTGTGTACATAAAACTCTACCCAAAAAAATAGCTACCAATTAAATAAAATAAAGAATAAGAAGGAAGGTATGTTCTTTTTTAAAAAAATAAAGCTTCTTTTATACCAAAAATAAGGTTCTTTTTTCTATTTCAGTGTAAAACCTGTTCTGAGCCAAAACAGATAACCAGTTCATCTGCCATTTATGACAACCCCAATCTCATCAAACCCATTCCAGTGAAGCCCAGTGAAAACCAGCAGCAGCGAGTACCTCCACCCAGCCAGGTACTCAGTTCTCCGTTTTTTATTCATGGTGTCTGTATAAGGTTCGTAACAAACTTTTATCCAGAGTGTAGTCAAAGCAGGAGTGCCTGGTCCTGTTTGAGGATCTTTTAGGGTAAATAAAAAATTAAAAAAAAAAAGAGAGAGATTTCAAGTTAAAGATTCTTTTATTATTAATAATTCACTCTTTCTCAAAAGGTGTTAACATTTTTACTTTTGGCATTTACCATAATCTCTTGTGGATTTGAACTCCCTACAACACATGTGTCAAACACAAGGCCCGCGGGCCAAATCCGTCCCGCCAGGCCTTGCAATGTGGCCCGCACCGCGCTGTCATCACTGCACTTCGCTGCGTTTCCATCACAATGACAGTTTATGACTGTTCAGTAAACCATTCGGCCCGCAATTTAGGCTGGATTTTAGATTTTGGCCCCTTCTCTGATTGAGTTCGACACCCCTACCCTACAGGATAATGTGTTTTTTATTTTTTATTTTATTTTTTTAAAATATATTTTATTCATTTTTTACAGAGAGGAAGGGAGAGAGAGAGAGAGCTAGAAACATCGATGAGAAAGAAACATCAACCAGCTGCCTCATGCACACCCCCCACTGGGGATGTGCCTGCAACCAAGGTACATGCTCTTGACCGGAATCGAACCCTGGACCTTTCAGTCCGCAGACCGACGCTCTACCACTGACCCAAACAGGTTTCAGCGATAATGTGTTTTTTAAAAAACAACAACAAACTAATAACATCACTAGAGTTAACAGGAATATTACCCAAGAGGCCCATGTTCTGCGGAGGTTGATGGTTGGTTTCCCAAAGCAGCCAGAACAACAAAATTCAGTTTAACATTTCTGAACACTTCCTTTGTACCAGGTTTAATGCTAGGCCACTGTTAATACAGAATGGGATTCCTGTCCTAAGAAATGGTATAAAAGTCCGTTTTAGACCTGATGATTTGCCATTGTATTTGCATCTAATTATGATAGCAGTTTTTGAAAGAATCCTATATAATAAAAACCTAATATGCAGATTGACCAATCGCTGGAACAACTCAACTGGTTATTACAGCGTGCACTGTCCACCAAGGGGGCATACGATCTATGCAGGATGTGCCCCCAGCCCGTAGGCCCCAGGGTGGGGTACCCCTGATCACCCTGCCAGCTGCCCCACAGATTGGCCCTGATCACTGACCATACAGGAATTTTGTGCACTGGGCCTCTAGTATATACATATATTAATATATATTTCAGAATAGTAAAGCATTAACAAAATTGCTAATCTACAAGTCCTGTTATTTTTTTTTTAAGATTTTTTAAAATTGATTTTTAGGGAGTGAGAAAAGAAAGGGGGAGAGAGAGAAATATCATTAGCTACCTCCTGCATACACCCCCCATCAGGGATTGAGCTCATAAGCCATCATGTGCCCTGACTGAGAATCAAACAGGCAGCCTTTTGGGCATGGGATGATACCCAAGCTACTGAGCCACATGGGCCAGGGTACAGTCCCATTTTTTATTGTAAATATAATGTGGCTGTTTCCATTTCTAGGAGTTATGCCTCATTAACGGTTTTGGGTGTTTTGTTTTTTCAAGGAATTGGTTTAAATTAATTTTAAAAATAAAATGGAACCAAAAGACACAAAGATAAGCTAATGAAAGTCTCATATTGAATTTTTTTTAAAAAATAAGTTTTTTCTAATTATCTTTTGCTTTCTTTTATTGTTTGCTTTTCATGGAAATTTGTTATTTTAATAGAGAAGTGAGAATATGTTGATTTAAGAATGAAGCTCCTTTTTTCTTAGCCTAATAATACAGAAAGCAACAGAAAGAGGCAGAGATGATATATAGCAGGAAGGAAGCAACTTTGTAACTGGCAGGGCCAAGGTAGATTTTATGATTTGATGGTTTTTTAAAGCTACTAATATATAGTTGTCAACAATAATAGTTTGTACCAATTTAATGTGAACGGGAATCCTCAATTTGGGGTTCAATGAAGAAGGAAACTTTATTCAATGTAAAATAGCTCAATTGTGGTACAGCGTGGCTGTGAGGCAGCCCTGGGCCAGGCAGCACTGGGCACAGAGCTGGACAACTCTGCTCTACTCTGTGCCCATTTGCTCTTTCTGTGCTGGTCTACTCTGCTCCTGTAAGACATCTTCAAGAATTCAGGTCAGCCGGGAAACAGTCTTGAGTCTCCCACAGAAAGAGAAGAATGTGCTCCTAGAGCCAGAGGGGAGCTGGCTTATGTAGACAGAAGTCTCCGTCCCTGGTCCCTAATTGCTCTTTCCTTTACATGAGGACTCCAAATCCTTGAAATTTGATTGGTCCAAAAGCACCAATAGTGCCACTCTGGTTGGTCAGAACTACATAGCTCTGATTGGATGGGGAAAGCCTCCATCCCATTGGTTAAAATAGGATTCCAGGAGCTCCTTTATAAGGGCTGGTTCAGATGGCAGAAACAGAGTGCAGGCTTCCCCATAAAGTGCAGTTTGTGTTAGAGGTCCCTGTGCAGAAATGGCTTGTAGGCTCCTTCTAAAAAAATTTTGAGCCCTGTTAGCTACATAGGAGTTATCTTTCTTCTCAGAGTTCACAGAGTTGAAAGGATCAAGTTAGACTAACTGACATGTTTCCTCTCACCCTAAATTTTTATAATTGTGTGAAAAGCTATCAGAAATTCTGAAATCTTCATATTCCTGTGTATTCTCAGTATCTTATACTTTGCAGGGTTAGATCTTCCTATTGAAGAGATTATTTACTTTCTGGTGTATATAATTCTGTACCATAGTGGTTCCCAATATGTGAACCCCAGGCTCACATTCCTATTTCATCATTCAACAGATATTAAAATATAACAGCTATCTTAGAAGTAGTAGGAAAGAATGCTGTGAAAATTATTGGCTTAAGGTTTCAATTTTGTGACGTTTACTATAATTAAGTTTTTTATACTCTCTAATTAATCCTTTATAAATAAAAGAAACCATTGATTAGGTGAATTGTGATTCATAGCCCCATATAACCAAATTGTATGTAGATCCATTTTCAGACATTTTTATTTTTTCAGGCCTTAGACCCTGAACCCCAACACTTGTCCTTGACAGCACTTTTTGGGAAGCAGGACAAAGCTACATGTCAGGAAACTGTGGGGCCTCCACAGACACTCCACCAGCAGCAGCAAGAGAAACTTCCAATTCGGCAGGGGGTTATCCGTTCCCTGTCCTATGAGGAACCCAAAGGACACTCACCCCCCATGGAGAAGCAGCTATGTCCAGCCATTCAGAAACTCCTGGTCAGGAGTGCAGACCTTCACCCACTGTCAGAGCTGCCTGAAAACCAGCCCTACAAAAATGGCAGCGAGCCTCCTGCTGGGGAGGATTTTACTGGACCTGCCCACCTGGGGTCTCCCCAGAGCTTTGGGACGTCCCATCGAGTCCACGGTGCTTCCAGAACTCAAACCCTGCTAGAGAAGCTCCAGAGCACCCCGGCGGCCGTGAACAAGTACGACCCTGGTGCACCAGCACCTGCTGGCCCAGCAGCCCTGAACTTCACAGCCCTCTCCGCGGCCACCCCTGCCGCTCCCGTAAAGGCGGTGGCTCAGCCGCCACTGGTACATTTCAATGGCTCCCTTCCACCCCAGGCACTAGGACATCAGGCTCATGAAAAAGATCAGTCCTCGTGCCCAAGACAAATGCTCGCCCTTACTGGCAGTCAGACTAGTGGTTCTGGAGTGATCTCCCCTCAAGAGTTACTGCAAAAGCTTCAGCTTGTGCAGCAGGAGCAGCAGCTGCACACATCTAACCGCCCAGCCTTGGCAGCGAAGTTTCCTCTGCTAACTCAGAGCTCTGGAGCAGGGAAGCCCTGGGAACCCTGGGTTGACAAGACATCCAGCACGGAAAAGCAGATTCCCCTTTTCCAGGTAAGTATCCCCTGGGTCGGGGTCATTACTGTGAAGCGGTGAAATGCAGAGTCCTCTTCTGTGCTGTAGGGACATGTCTGTCCTGAACAGTGTTGCAAAGCCAATTCTATGCATCGTATGTCACCTTAACTTCCTGCTGGAAAGAGAGTCTGATTTGCTTAGCAATCTAGGAGCTTCCCTCCTTTCAGATACTTTATTTGTAGAGTTAAATCTTCACAGTTTGTCAGGCGTGAAGACATGGATGTGGGAAAGAACATAGACATGGAAAGGGATCCTAATCTTCATTCTGGGATATGAAATGTCTGACCTCTTTTATTTTAGTCTAAGTAATTGTTGCTTATTCATTTAATTAGTAAATATCTCTGAGCACTGCTCCCTCCCAGGCACTGTGCTTCACACGGGTGCAGAGTGGTGAGAAGCACAGATGCTGCCTCTGCAGAGCCCACAGGCCTGGGGCCGGAGTCAATGGGAGAAACGTGCCATCACTCTGCAAAGGCCGGCCTGTTCTAGTTTACACCCTCTGCATAGCTTAATGAAGATGGAGAGAGGGATAAATATGTCATGTACACCTTCCCCCCCCACACACACACATTTCCAGAGAGGGGAAAATATTGTAGTTTTTAGAAGTTGTTTATCCTTTAAGGAAGATGATCTCTATGTTCATCAGTAGCTTAGAACAGAGAAAACCACAAGCTGTTCCATTGCCCATGGGTAACATCTGGAGATTGGGCTATTTTCTCATTTGGATTGGTACAAATTCATTGAAAATGCAATAGGTTTAAAAATTAGGAAGTTCTCCTTATTACATATCTCATCATTGGTTGTTTGTCATGTCTTGGCAAGTAGACAACAAAACCTTCCACTCTTTCGAAACCAGGATCATAAGCATGGAGCGTAAGTGTGTCTGTGTGGCGCTGAGTCAGAGAGCTTGTGTTTACTTTTTATAAAATCTCAAAGCTGAGGACCTATTTCTATGGAAACAGTATTTGTCACTCATCCTCATTATAATATAATCCTGTCCCGTTTTCTCTTTGATGGTTTAGTTTGGACACTAGGAAAATTGGGGTTGATAGTTAGACATAAACGTCTGCACACAGTTCTCTTGGCTTTGCAGTGCTCACAGGCATGGAGCCGAGAGGAAAGCGCACACTGTCAGCTTCGCGGTGCTGACATCCTCCTTCGGAGCCTCCGCCTCAGCCCCTCTCAGAACAGCAGTGGGATAGGAAACAGCCTGCCTTCCTCAGGGCTGACTTCTGCCCAAAAAAATACCAAGGGAGTGATTAAAAAATCACAGCAGCTTCCTGATCACTGGCCTTTACACCTCTCCTCATGTTCTTACGGAGTTTTAGGCTGATGATAACATTTTCTCACCTGAGTTAGAAACAGGGAGGGCTGTAGGCATCAGTGAAACAGGGATCTAAGTGTCACTGGCATAACTGCAAAAGCTGTTGGAAGACTTGGTGTTATGTTTGTTACCCAAGGGAGGTAGATAGACTTGCCCAGACAGACAAGTCACTGGCAGTGCTGGCATGGCCAGCCCCAGGACCTGCTCCTGCCTCTGGAGCACGGAGAAGCAGGAAGTGTGTGCTCTCTGCAGGCAGGCACATCCCATGGGGATGGACCCGGGAATCATGCCTCCCTCCTGGTGAGAAATGGGTGAGGAGGACCACTCGCAGCGGTTCCTCCATAGAAAAATGGAGTGGAAATGTGTGTGCCTCCAACAACTCATGCATGCTGTTGGAACTGTAGGCCAGAGCAGTAGACAGCTAGCCTGAGGAAAAGGCCAGCAGTCCTAAATGCATGTTGCCAAGTGATGACAATAAAGCAGAAAATAAAGTGTTGCTCAGAGGCCAAGCACTCCCTGCAGAGGGAACAACAGTCAGCAGAGCGGCCTGAGCGGAGCTGCTGGGGAAGGACGAGGGCAATATGCGGGGAACTGGACCGGAATCAGCTCTCCTTGAGCTTTTCCTGTCTAGTGAAATTTTGAACAATTTGGATTTAAGTTCACCGATATCCACTCTTGCAAGCGAGTGGCCTCTTTGTCTCTGTACCCATTGTATCAGTGAGTTGCTGCTTACACCTGCCCTCTTTGTATGTATTTGGTACGAGCAGGTCATCTCGCCTCAGTGCATCTCTGCCACAGTTGCTTCTTCTCTGCTCATGAGCCCCATGGTGTTCACACAACCTACCTGTAGCCCATCAAAGGAGAGGGACAGCCGGCTCTTGTCCCTGGGAAGCCAGGAACCAGCTGCCGCCTCCACCAGCCTCTTCCTGCCTCTGAAGCACCCAGAGCCCTCCGTGCTCAGCCCACTGACCAAGCTGCAGCTCCAGGAAGCACTGCTGTTCCTCATCCAGGTAGGAAGGCCACGTCTCTCTTCTTACCTTTGCCAGTCCTGCTTGCCTGACAGTTGCCACTCTGAGATAAGGCCTCCGTTAGCGAGTGCCTAAGTAGTACTGCCCAGGAATAAGAGAGCGATGTAAGAATTCTCCCTCATCCACTTGGCTGGGTGAGATTCAGAATACTAACTGCAGATTTAGGTGACTTGACACCTTAAGGATTTTGTAATTTGGAGGAGGACTGACTAAGTCCTCCAGTCTGTCACCTGTCAGAAAAGAAGGACTAGATGCTGCTGCGGGTACCCAAACTGAGAGCTCACCTCTGGGAGTAGAAGTGATGCTGCCTGCACAAGTACGGTGCTTAGCGGAGAGTTCAAGCAGACTGTTGAACAAGGAGCCAGCAGGTAGAGGAGCAAGTAATGGCTGTGATATTAGGGCTATTTTACAGATAATTTCGAAGCCTGCTAATTAGGACAGGATAGAGTGATGGGACTTCTTTGGCAGCCATGAGTTTGTCTTTATGAGATAATAACAGCTGACACCCAGAGCTGTGTCAGTCACTGTTACAATGTTTACTTTCATTAAGTCATCGAGTCCTTATACAGCAACACTATCATTTTTCCATTTTAGAGACAAGGAAACTGAGGTCACACAGCTAGTAAATAGCAGAGCTGAGCTCCAACCCCAGGCTGGCTCCAGAGCGCTGCTTCCCGCTGCCCGCAGTGGGGGCTGCAGCAGTAATGCGGCCTCTGGGCTGTCTGCCCAGCAAAGCACAGCCACAGATAAGTGGCAGGCCTTGAACAGGGGATGCTTTTCCCAGACGTCACACACTTCAGCTAACATCTTTAGGTACTTTTCGTTAGACAGTCTTTAAGAAAACTTTTGTGATATTTGGCTTAAGCTTCAGAGATGGCTTTTAGAGAGCAGGCTAGCACTTTTGCAGCTGTCTCATCTTAAGAAGAAAATGGTCTCTATTAGTAAAAACATTTTTTTAAGGTGACGTATTTTAGAGAGAATGGAAGGAATTGGGCTAGAAAGTGGAAGACTATCTGTTCAAGAGAGGTAACAAATGATCATACTGTACTTTACTAGGTCACAAATATCAGGATGCCAATGGTTTCCTCCTTTTAAAGCCATTTATGATAAGTTCATGTGGACTTAGATAGACCATCTGAGAACAATAAATTGAAAATATTTAAATTTTAAAGTTTCATATTTCTTTTGGCTCATTCCATTTAATCACGTTGTTCCAAAGATCTCTGTGCAGGGGCCAAGACTGAAGCCTAGAGCAGTCCCTGTACAGTGTTAGGCGTTACTTCCTCCACTCTCTGCGTTCATCATACTTTTCCCACGTTTTAGACATACTTTCCTTGTGAGCTGTTTGAAGTCACTAAGCAGTTTGTTTTTAGTGTTTGCCTATTGGTAGGACACAGTAGGGACTTTGCAGTCAGTTGCTAAGAAAAATAGGGATATGTAGCTCTCCTTGCGTGAGAATAATGCTAACTCTGTGTGTGGGTGCCAAGAGGGAATGTGCAATGTGGGTGACTTGCTAAAGCTTTAAAGGATTTGGGTGGAAAGCAAAAGTCTCCATAATTAAAAACAAAACCACTGATTAGACCCATGGTTCTCCACCAGCCCTTAGCCAGGCAGAAGAGCCCAGTGACTGCCGGTCTAACTGCTGTCCACTTGCCAAGGCCAGAAACTTTCCATAGCCAACGGAGAATTACACCGGCTTTGCTATACCAATGATGCACATTGCAAGTAAAATCTTAACTCATTCCAAAAACAAAGTATCTGCTAGCAATCTCCTAACCAAATGTTGAGAACCACTGACCTGGATCAAGTCCTTCCTATCCAGCCAACAAACCCAGGCTCCTCATGAGTGAGCCTTGTTCATACACACATAGCTGGGCAGCCTGGCTGTGATGTGTGTAACATACTGACCATGGAAAAACCACAGCGGACTCATCTAACCTGGCTTCAGCCCCACTTACCATGCAATGTGCAGTTTACAGCTGCCAGCTGGTAGACAGACAAGGAGATGAGCATCTTGGGCTCAACAGGCCAGCTTCGAGACGGGGGAGCCTTTTGTTCCTGCCCACCAATCACAGTCCTTTGGGTCTTTTGGTTTTGTTTTCCAGAATGACGACAACTTCTTAAACATAATCTACGAAGCTTATCTCTTCAACATGACACAAGCAGCCATGAAAAAGACTATGTGAAAGCAAAACATTTAAAAACTGATTCTCAAGGTCCTCCAGCTCAAGGTTTTTTCCTGTTAAGTGTTGTTACCTTAAATGTTCCTGCCTTTTTTAAAAAGTATGTGTAATATGAAGTAAAATGTTTCCAACTTTTTTCCAGTCAAGCTTTAAAAAAAAAAATTTAAAAAATACATGCTTCAGTACACCTGGCAACTAAGGATTCAGTGGGTAGAAAAAGTGCTTAGCTCATATCACACAGTAAATGCCAAGCTTAATTTTTTTTCTTACTTTGGGCCATTTCTAGAAGAATTAGCCTCTCCATAGAGTGGGCTGTTCTGGAAACGTGGTTTCTTTTTTTAATAGTTCTGGTTATACTGTGAACAGAGAGAATGTATAATGTTCCTATTGCTGAGCTCCGCGTGCTGCAGTGTACCCACCACAAGGTGGCAGTGTCACCCCACAGACTGACCTGCACAGCTCTTACCCAGCCTTTGGATTTAATGCTGGTTTGCTTGAACCAAACAAAATAAACCTTTCTTCTTTAAAAGTCCAGTTGGCATGTTTTTCCCGGGCCTTTGAAGGGAAATTATTTCTAAAGATATTATAGATATTTTCTAGAGGGCAGTTGTTCTCTAGGAGTCCACAAATAGCCCAAGTTTCTAGCAACACCTCATTTATCCCAGCTCATGCTATTTCTTTTGGACCCAACCAGCAGAGTATGCCCACCTATGTTTCAAGATGAACATTTTACCATTTTTAGAAAATCATGCTGCGAAGAAGGTCACAGAGGATTTTAAAGCTTTTTCTTAACCTCTGAGGATGGATAGTGGATGGTTCAGAGCATAATGATAAGAATTCTCCAAGCTATGTAGCAGACTAATCTCTATGTTCAGAGTTTAGCTCAATCTTGGGTAGAGTCAGAAGAACCCTTGCCAGGGAAGGCCTGGGAACAACTCCCTGCTGAGTAATCGTAATAAATAAAACTTTGCAGTTCTATCGCCCTTTTTATTCTGGATCCTAAAAAGATCTCTGGATGACTGCACAGAAGGCAGGTTCTATTCTCATTTTATAGGTCATAAAAGAAGGCATGGGGCCGAAACCGGTTTGGCTCAATGGATAGAGCGTCAGCTTGGGGACTGAAGGGGTCCGGGTTCGATTCCAGTCAAGGGCATGTACCTTGGTTGCGGGCATATCCCCAGTAGGGGGTGTGCAAGAGGCAGCTGATCGATGATTCTCTCTCATCGATGTTTCTAACTCTCTATCTCTCTTCCTTCCTCTCTGTACAAAATCAATAAAATATATTATAAAAAAAAAAAAAGAGGCATGGGGAAGGTAGGTGCTGAGACCGGGGCTCTGGCTTTAGACCTTTATTTAGGCCATCAAGCAAAGGGTTTATCACAAGACCACCTCCCCACTTCCGCAGGAGGGTACTTCCGAGGAAAAGAGGTGGGTGGAAAGACTCTTTAAAAAAAAATGTTTTTATTGACTTCAGAGAGAGGAAGGGAGAGAAAGAGAGGGATAAAAACATCAATGATGAGAATAATCGATTGCATCAGCTGCCTCCTGTATGCCCCCTATTGGAGATCTAGCCCACAACCCGGGCATGTGTCCTTACTAGGAATCAAACCATGAGCTCCTGGTCAACACTCAACTACTGAGCTACACTGACCAGCAAGGCAGTGACTCTTACTGAAACCTGTTAGGTGCCATGCTCAAGGTGGAGGAGTCTACTGTCATGCTATATTTGGGAAGGGATGGTTTCTTTTGTCTCTTTGATTTATCCTACAACCACTAACATAGTGGAAAACCCATGTGATATTCTAACAAAAGACTTTGGATTGGTAACTGCTTATATAATCCTATATAATATCCTATATAATAAAGAGGTAATATGCAAATTGACCATCATGCCCTCACAAGATGGTTGTCTACGACCAGGTTGGCAGGGGGGTTAGTGAGGGACGAACAAGCAGGCTGTGTGGGGCAACCAGGCTGGTGGGGGAGAGGGGGCAGTAAGGGGTGACCAGGCCAGCAGGGGGGCAGTTGGAAGCGACCAGGCTGGCAGAGAGGGGGTATTTGGGGGTGACCTGGCCAGCGGGGGGGAGAGAGGGGCAGTTAGGAGCAATCAGGCCAGCACTCAGAGGCAGTGAGGGGTGATCAGGTCAGTGGGGGCAGTGGCAGTTAGGGGCAACCAGGTAGGCAGGCAGGTAAGCGATTAGGAACCAGTGGTCCAGGATTGTGAGAGGAATGTCCAACTGCCAGTTTAGGCCTGATCCCCAGGATTGGTCCTAAACTGGCAGTCAGACATCCCCTGAGGGGTACTGGATTTGAGGGGGTTCAGGCTGGGTTGAGGGGGATCTTCCCCCCATGCACAAATTTCTAGCACCAGGCCTCTAGTATCTTAATATTCTTCTAGGGCAAGAAGAGAAACAAAATCAATGACTGCTCACTTCAGCAATACATACAGTAAATGTGGAACAAAGTCAGTGATATACTCAACTGCTGGCCAATCTTTTTTAAAAAAACATCTCTTTTATTTTTATTACATGTTAAGAGTTGTTAAGGAGAAATTAATTCCATTTTAAATATTTCTAGTATATTTGTGGTAGGAAATGGCTAATTACATGAAATATGTTTTTACCTCAGCATTAAAGAAAATTTAAAAAATATCAATTGCAGCAGTTAATGAGAAAGATGTGTGTGGTGTGAAAGCCATGAACCCCAGCCCAGCACAGTCCAACCGCACTGCAGGCCTCACTCAGGCCTTTGTAGGTCAATACCACAGCCATACGTTTTGAAAATAAGAAATTCTCCATCCTTTACTGAAGTGATACACTTTAAAAGTGATAGGCCCAATTCATTTGGACCAAAGACTAAGCCACCTCTTAAAGGACATTTGGTGGGGAGAAACCAAGGTGGCGGCATAGGTAAACACCTAACTGCAGCCTCACACAACCATTTAAAAAAAAAAATACAACTAAAATACAAAATGGACTTACCCAGAACTACAGGAAAGTCAACTGACTAGAAATTATACAATGAGAAGGAAAGAGAAAACCGGAAGGAAAAATCAGAGGAGCTGTAAAAGCCCAAGGTACAGAGACACTGTGTGCACAGGGAGAGGACGGAGCCAGAGAGGACGGGGAGGCTGAGTGCCTGGCAGGCGTTCCCTAGCGGGAAGGAGATAAAAACTCCGGACTGTGCTGAACCCAGTTCCGACAGCACTGAACCCCAGTTCTAGGCGAGACCCTGGGGACCCAGACACGTAAGGAGGGAGTCTGGCCGGAAACTCAGGGGAGGGGCGAAAGGAAGTCCCAGAGGCGTGCACATTGCACGCAGAGACTGTGCCACTGGATTGCCCTAGCGGGAAGGAGACAAAAGCTCCAGACTGCTCTGAATCCCATTTCCAACCCCACTTCCAACTGAACTGAACCCCAGTTCCGGGCTCATTGGGGGAGAGCCTAGACTGTCTGGTAGCGGGCGAAACTCGAGGGCACCTTTCTCTCGGAGGTGCTTGCAGCGAGTACCAAAGGACACTGAGGAACACTGAGACTCAGGAACCTCATAGGGCGGGGCTGATGGAAGCCAAGGCTGTAGGCTCCACCCTGAAACTCCCCGCCCTATCCAAGCTGAACACAGAGACTTTTAAGGCTACCAACTCAGGGAAGCTGCGAAAATGCCGAGACAAGGAAACAGATCACAAACAAAAGAAATGGAGGACAAAAAGCAACTGGATATAGAGTTCAAAACCACTCTTATAAGGTTTTTCAAGAATTTCCTAGAAAAGGCCAATAAAATAAACGAGACCTATGAGGATATGAAAAGGGATCAACTAGAAATAATAAGGGATCAACTAGAAATAAAGAATATATTGTCTGAAATAAAAAATATTATACAGAGTCCTAAAAACAGAATGGAAGATCGCAAGAATCAAGTCAAAGATTTGGAACATAAAGAGCCAGAAGACACTCCTCTGCAGAAGCAAGAAGACAAGAGAATCCTGAAAGTTGAAGATATTGTAAGAAACCTCTGGGACAACTTCAAAAGAACCAACATCAGAATTATGGGGGGCCCAGAAGAAGAGAGAGAGCAAGATACTGAAAACATACTGGAAGAAATAGTGACAGAAAACTTCCCCCATCTGGTGAAAGAATTAGACTTACAAGTCCAGGAAGTGCACAGAACCCCAAACAAAAGGAATCCAAAGAGGACCACACCAAGGCACATCAGAATTAAAATCCCAAGAGCAAAAGACAGAGAATATTAAAAGCAGCAAGAGCAAAGCAGGTAGTTACCTATAAAGGAGCACCCATATGATTGTCAGCTGATTTCTCAACAGAAACCATGCAGGCCAGACGAGAATGGCAAGAAATATTCAAGGTGGTGAATAACAAGAACCTACAGCCAAAAATACTCTACCTAACAAAGCTATTACTCAGAATCAAAGGCCAGATAAAGAGCTTCACTAATAAAAAAAAAAGCTAAAGGAGTTCATCACCGCCAAACCAGAATTATATGAATTGCTGAAAGGGGTTTTTTAGGAAGAGAAAGAAAATAAAGATAAAAATTATGAACAACAAATAAGTAACTATCAACAAGTGAATCTAAAAACCAAGGAAATTAAAAAATCTGATGAACAATATTAACTGGTGAATATAATAGAATCAGAGGTATGGTAGGGGAGTGAACTGATGATTCCCAGGAAAAAGGGGAGTGGGGAATGTGGGAAGAGACTAAACATAAACTGTGCACCTATGGATGAGGACAGTGGGGGGTGGGGAAAGGGTAGAGGGGGGGGGGAACCTGATGAAGGGGAGCAATGGAGGGGGGGAAAATGAGGAACATTTGTAATAATATGAACAATAAAAATTTATTTTTTTAAAAATGTCTTAAAAAAAGACATTTGATGATGGGTGCTTATTCTTTATATGGTGATGCAGATAAGAGCTTCTTTGTACAGGAGCTTTCTATAGAGAGTGCAGGAAATGGATTAAGGTTAACTAAGGCACCCCAAATTAGACTTCATATATAAAGTAACTTTTCTTTTCCCAAAATCTGAGACCATTGTGGACCCTGCCCTGAGGTGTCACTGGCTCTAGGCAGCGGTTTTAAGCTCATTGAATGTCAGGTGGAGCCCTGTTGCTAAGGGCAGCAGGGGATTTCAGCCTTGTGAAGTCACAGAAGTCCTGCTGGTGTGGGGGCAGGACACACAGCTTTTGTCAGACAAACTTGCCTTCAGTTCCTGGGTAGGTGAACTTTGGGGACTGTTTTGTCATTTGTAGAATGAAAGCCATGCTCACTCATAGGGTCCTTAGGAGGATTGAGTAGGAGCCCCATCTGTAACATGTCTGCTCCTGCCGTGCCCTCTGAGTACGAGTCCCTGCCTGTCCCTCTGCCTTATCTGTTGTGCCAGTCCTCTGACGCTGGGGTGAGGCCGGGGTTGCCCTGCATTTGCCAGCTACTGTGGCCTGTGCTTAGTCTGATATTGATATGTATCTATGGTCACTGTGCTATATCCTCTCCTCCCTTCACTTCTTTGTCACTAAGATGAAAACAGTTACACTTATCCCTTCCTTCCAAAAGAAGTGCATGAGCTCTTTAAGACAAAGATGCCAGTTTAACCCGAGATAGTATTATTGTTACTGCCCTACATTTATGGGTAAAGTGCCATTTTCATTGCAAAGCCAATGTTGTTTGGTAGAATTTATGGTCCCTGAATGGTCTGAAAATACACATATTGCTCAGTCTTCCCACTTAGGATGCTGGGCACGGTGTAATTGGAGAGTGAGAAAATACTTTTGTAGCATCTTTAAGAAGTTCCTGGTATGCAGACCCACCATTGCTGGTACCACAAATGGCTTCTTCCCCCTTGTACAAAAGATAGGCCAGGGAAGCAAATTCCCAGGCTGAGGCTCTCCAAGGAAGGCACACGTTATTTATATCTGGTAACTTTACTCTTCCCTCAAACACTGTTAGCCCAACACTTTTCTAGACAGATAGGACTCTGCTTCCTTGCTCTTGAATGAGCAGGGTGCAAATCTGAGAAGAAAGTGCCTTTCCTCCTAAAGAAATTTCAACTGTTGAATAACATTAGCCCTCTTTAGTTCCTTGGGTGTTAAAGAGAAAACCCTCAGTTAACACATGTGAAGGCTTAGCTAAAGATAGGAGGTGTCAATCAAAGACCAGGCCTTTGACACGAGGCTTCACCTCACATGCCAGTGCTGACACAGGGAAGGAGAACTGAACTGCAGAGAGAGTTCCTTGTCAGGCAGGGCTGGGTGGGGTAGGGTGGAGGGTGCAGTGTTAGGAGTGATGTCTCCAGACTCTATGGTGCCTCCTAGCCAGAGAGAAGCCTTTTTTTCATAGTGCCTCCTCCTTGTTCAAAGAAAGCAGCTTGCCTCACAGGCTTTGGCATGCCAAGCCATCTTTAAGGTTGCATCTATCGCCGGGACCGGTTTGGCTCAGTGGATACAGCGTCGGCCCGCGGACTGAAAGGTCCCGGGTTCGATTCCGGGCAAGGGCATGTCCTTGGTTGCGGGCACATCCCCGGTAGGGGGTGTGCAAGAGGCAGCTGATCGATGATTCTCTCTCATCGATGTTTCTAGCTCTCTATCTCTCTCTTCCTCTCTGTGAAAAATCAATAAAATATATATATATATATATATATATATATATATATATATATATATATAAAAAGGTTGCATCTACCATTTGCAGCCAGCAGGTATGGCATCACTTCATCACGTAAAATTGCTTGCCTGCACAGACAGGTGGGTCTCACTAATGTTTTGCTGAATACTTGACTTTTAGGTTTCAATTTCTCTCCATCTCCCCCCACCCCCTTTATAAATAGGAGCATGAGGGAGGCACTTACAAATACTTGGTAAATTTAACTCAACCTTGAGTATCCAAATAGATTTCTACTAAATTGAATTGTGAGTAATGCCTTCCAACAGCTCAGAGCCCTGAGAAAACTACACAAATAAAAACTGTGTGTGCAGATTATGGTCTTAAAACACCAGGGGGAGGTTGAAAGCAAAGCACCGGCAGTAGCTTTTCCAGGGGCTGGACAGTGCAGACAGACACAGTGGCTCCGAGCCAGCTAGCACCGCACAAGCTATGCAGCCAGGTTTCTTGGACAATTAACTAAGGGCACAGCAGGAAAGAAGCAAAGGATGTTCCAAACAGGCAAGAGAAACTATGGGAGATCCACAGTTGTAAGTCAAAAATCAGAATTCCCCTACAAGTCTGAGGATGAAGATGAAAGGCACTAAATATCAAAGTGAAAGTTGTAGAACATGCCACAGAAGTTGGCCGGCCTTGAAACAGACACTTAGGAAAGGTGGAAGTGGCCGCCCTTCGTGATGCTGAGCCACAAGAAGGCCATTGCCTAGGAGACCAGATATTTGCAGGGGTCCCATGATGGAGGTTGCAAGTCCCATTTAGCTGGGTCTTCACACGACTATGGAAGACATCACCCAGGGAAAGGAGGCCCCAGCTCCTCTGAGAAATGTTTTTCCATTTCCTACTGCCTGGCTGACATGTAACACCAATTATGTCTTCTCTCAGCACAGCTAGAGTCTAAATATCCACTTAGGAGCTCCAAAAACCAAGAAGGCAGTCCCAACCTTGAAGTTGCTATGAGCTCCTTATCCCACATATACTTAGAGCCAAAGAGATCTGGATTCTAATCCTACCACCTTCTGTCTCTTTCCTCAACAAAGTGAGTATCAGGGTGAAAATTATTAAATTATTAGAACTGGGCACTTTGGATCAGAATGACCATCTGTTTTGTGCAGTGGCATTGTCTTTCGGACAGTCGTCTATGGAACATGCATAGGAGGAGCTTATTCTTCACTCCCATCAGCCTCAAGGGATGTGTGGCTCAGCTTCTCTGTATTGCCATTTATGGCTCTGTCATAAATCTGTCCAGAATTCTGTTTTATGCCTCTGTACTTTTGCCCATAGCACTTTCCAGGGTTATGCGTTTCTGAAGTTTTATTCCCTCTGTGTACATAGTAGTTGACCAAGCGTGCCCAGGGACTAAGAAGCTGTGGGTTGACAGAAAATCCATGAATAACAGACCCTTACAGGATGAAGGACCCTGTCCTGCAGTGAAATGCCAGCCTGTGACTTGTCAGAAGTGTCTCTTACCCCAGCTGGTGTGGCTCAGAGGTTGAACCAGGAGGTCATGGTTCAGTTCCTGGTCAGGGCACGTGCCCAAGTTGGGGGCATGCAGGAGGCAGCCAATCAATTATTTTCTCTCATTGATATTTCTAGCATTCCCTCTCTCTTCTTCTCTGAAATCAATAAAATATTTTTTTTAAAGAAGCATCTGTCTTCCCTAAACCAAACTCAGTAATGACAGCTAAGAGCTGTTGCTAGTGTTGAGTTCCTGAAAAATTTTCAGCCTCCTCAAAGCATTTTCTTCTCTCTTAGTCTTCTTTCACGGGAGATGTCAGAGCAATGTGCTTCATTTGGTTTCATATATTCAGAAAGCCTATCTATCTTTCCCATCCATTGGGAATGAGTTGCTTTTCCCCAAACTTGTTCCCACATGCCATTTTAGGGGGCCACTTCATACATTCATTTCTGCATGTATTCACTCAGCAAGCATGTAACAACTTCTCTGTGAAGACACAGAGATGAATCAGACCTGGTCCCTGTTCCAACGATCTCACAGTCTAGGTTGGAGGGAGACTAGTTATAAAACATGGTAAGGGCAATAATTGATATGCTTGGGATATAATGGCTCAGCTAAGGCAAACAGGAGATTGAGAGAAGGCTTCTAGAGGGAGGGTGCATAATCGGGGTCTTAAAAGATAGGTGAGAGTTGACAAAGAGAGGGGTAGGCAGGTGTTCAAGGTAAATAAAAGATGGCAGGGTATATGAAGCAAGAAACAACAAAGGAGTGTGTGTGTGTGTGTGTGTGTGTGTAGTTGGGAAGGGCGTGAGGAGGTAAAATTCAAGCCATGTAGAGCTGCTGGAACTTTATTGAAGAGATAGTAGACAATGGGGGACTCATTGACGATTTGAGCACAGAACCCATGGTCAGATCTTCAGCCAGCTTGTGTGTGGGGGGTGGTATATGGGAGGCCATGGGGAAGGATGATGGCCTGACCTCAGGCCATGGTAGTTGAAATTTAAAATAGAGAGAAGAGACAGATTGAAGAAATATTTAGGAAGTTTAATTTCTAAGACCTAGTTGATCATGATCTTGAATAGTAAAGAAGTCAATGATGACCCTGACTTCTAGGTTGGTTGGCTGGGTCAGAGATAATGAGAGGAACTGAGGAAATGCTGGCTGGAGTTAATACTGATAACAGAGAGCACCTAATAACTTCTTTATATGCACCAGGCACTGTTCATGACACTTAGTATATTATTTCATTTATTTCTTACTAAAACCCTGCAAAGTGTCCCATATTTTATGATCAAGGAACCTGGAATTAAGTTCATTTCTTCTTAATTGTACTTTTTTACTCAGTCTATGCAGATTCTGGTGGTCCATTGGCAGAGCTGTTCTTTCCCATCAGCGTAGCTCAATGCTGGGATGGGCAGGATGAGGCATAATGGCCATTTGCAGATATCCTGGGCTTTGGGCAGGGGGGCCTACACATGCCTTTCCCAAACCCAGATCCTCCTTGGAGCCGCTGACAGCAGTACAGGGCTGGTCATAGGATTGAGGGCATCTGGGTCCCATGGGCCCCGATAGACAACCTACCAGGGTTTGACCCCAACATGCTATTGCATCCCTGGGTGTCCACAGCTCTCACAAAGTCTCTCCTGAAAGCTTCTTGACCTCCTTAGGCTGAAGGTGCTATGCCTCTGCCAGTGTTTCCCAGGCAGACCCCTCAGCGAGCCCCAGGAGCCTCTCACCCACTCCAGCTGCCACTCCCTTGGCCTTCTGAGAGCAGCAGCAGCCACTTCCCTATAAACCTACAGACATTCCCCTGACTTATGGATGGACCTGGGGTGAGTATGGGAAGGACTAGGAGCCAGGGACTGCTCTCCCCTCCACCCCACTACCCAAGCCTAGCTGCCATCAGGGTGCCCTCCTCTCTGTGAAGCCAGCGGGGCACTCAGGCAGCCTTCTGCGGAGAGCAGGGTAAGGCCCAGGAGACCTGGGCTCTAGTTCACAGTTTGCTATTAACCTGCTACCTGAGTTCTTCTCTCCTCTGTGGACGTCAGCTTCTGTCTTTATAAAATAAGACTTGACAACGAAGAATCCTGCTCCACATGAGCTTTTGCAGTTCCAGATCCAGCCACCCTGTGAACCAGGCCCCGCTGAGGCCGTTCCATGCATGAGGGCCTGCTACCACTATTGGTCTGGGACTGCCCTGAGTTGGGGGAGGTTGGGCACCTGCCTTTTTCCATCAGACCCACTCCACTAGGGAAGAGTGGAGGATGCAGCCCACAGCGCGGTCTCAGCTGGGCCTGCAGCTGCGGAGGGATTTTGCAATGGGCAAAGGTCCTTTCAGTTCTCACAACCTAGGATTCTGGTGGTTCAAGCCCTCTTTCTTCTTTAGTGTCACCCAATTGTCATCCATAGGATGGCCCATCTAGATTAGGTTACTTGTGAGAATGAACTATTAATAAGGACAGCAGACAGTGGGCATAAACCTGGAGCATTCTGGGCAAATGGGGACCAATGGTATGTGTCACCATGCATATCTGCCAACATTCAGCCCTGAGGAACCGCTGGTTCCGCCATTCAGCTAGCATGCCTTAGAAGTCAGACTGCAGACAAACAGCTACCCCTAAAGTCGGAAGGCCGAGCTCTACCATTAATTTGCTGTATGTGACTACAGCCAGGTCAGGTAAACGCTCGGAGCCACAGCTTCCTCTATCAAATGAAGGGTTTTAACAAAATGTGATTTCTTCCAGCCTCAACACCCAGCCCTCTTTCTCCTTCTGGGCCCTTCCCTTTTGATTAAGATGTAAGTTCAGGGGCGGTCATTGCCAAAGGTGGCCTATGCACGTGAGTATAAACTGACCCCCACATTCTCTGCCTCCACTACCACCTGCAGACGGCTCCTCCATGGCCAGGACAGGGATGCTTTGAAGGATGGTGGAACGGCCTTGCAGCCCCATTTTGGCTCTGCCATTGGCTCCTGAGGCCCTGCAAGTTACAGACCATTTCTAAGCCTCAGAGAACCCAGTGCTGGGCCTCCCTCAGCTGGTAGAGTGGGCCAGGCCTGCTTCTCTCTGTGCCCTTTTGTGTGCAGCTTGAGACCCCCCGGGACCTTGGCCAGAGGCACTGTTATAAAAAGTGAGCATGAGGAAAGATTCTGGGGATGACAATCCAGCCCTTTCATTTCCTGATGAAGACATAGGCCCAGAGGGCAGTTCTGCCCTGCCCAAGTTCATGGCCCTGGCTCTGCACTGCGGCCTCTCCTCTGGGTGCAGTGGGCCCTGCCCCCAGCACAGCACGGCTCTCCCCAGGGCATGGAGTCTTTAGTCAGCCTTTAGAAGTCTGTGTGTATTTATAAAGCTGCTGTGTTTCTTCCAGCATTTGAAGCCTTTTACAGGCATTAATTAAGGAAGGTACACAGCAAGCCCAAGAGGGAGAGAAGGAAAGAAGAGTTTGAAGGATTCTTTAATGGACCAGTTTCCCCTGCTGGGGGCCTCTCCTATTTTTTTTTCTGTGACTTCTCAGTCTCCAGAACACATCCACTCACACATGCGCACACATGTATACATGTGCATGCATGCATACACACGTGTCCACATGTGTGTGTGTGCACACACACGCACCAACCCATTTCCAGTGGCCTGCTACATCCCTCAACAAAGTTCTGCCAGCCCCATTGATGACTGCATCTCTGAGGCATCCCTGAGCCTTGTTCCCAGTAGTTTAATCCCAACCAGCAGCCCAGTGGATGTCCACCTCATACAGCCTCACACTGTGCTCCCCTCTCCCAAAATCCCATTCCTGAATGTCCCACCCTCTTCAGCTCAAGTCATATTCCACGCTGTGGAGAAATAATCCTTCCTTTTTTTCTCCCATGAAGTTGGTAGAGGCCCACAGGGGAAGGCCAGGACTGAGAAGGCAAGTACCTCAGTGCCTGTGCTAGACCACTGCGTCAGGTTCCGGGAGCTGCCGTAACGAAGCACTGTGCACCAGGGACTTAGACAACAGAAATGGATTGTCCCAAGGTTGTGAAGGCTGGGAGTCTGAGATCAAGGTGTCAGCAGGGCTGGTTCCTTCTGACACGGAGGAAGAGTCTGTTCTGTGACCCTTGATTGTCTTTGGTGGTTTGTTGCCAATCTTCAGTTCCTTGATGTGTAGAAGCATCACTCCGAGATCTCCATCTTCACATGGTGCTCTCCCTCTGTCTGTGTCTGTCTAAATTCCCCCTTTCACAAAAACGCCAGTTGTATTGGATCAGAGTCCTCCCTAATCCCAAAGGACCTCACCTTAACTAATTACATCTGCCACAACACTCTAATTCCAAATAAAGTCACATTCTGAGGTATTGGGATTAGGACTTCAACATTTGAATTTTTGGGGGACACAATTCAACCCAAACCGCTATGTTACTGAAATTCCACAAATCAAGGTTCCTCCTCGGCTAATTGGTGTCTGTCATTGGTGGCCTGAGTGACTCCCATGAGACATGTTCCTGCTCAGATACCAAGACCCATTGACCAGTGGCTGGGGTTTTTCTAGCCAAAAAACCCAAACATAGCTGTGTATGAGATCCTTCCAAACTGGCCGTGGTGTACATGGATGGGCTGCTAAATGCACAGCTCGGGTTTAGTCTGTCTTAATCGCTAGTGAAGACACTGGGCATGAGAACCTTCAACTTCGAGTGCCAGAGTCAGAACTGTTGTTCATTATATTCCACAAATGAGTGAGATTGTGTGATATATGTCTTTCTCTGGCTGGTTTTTAGATTCCACATCTAAGTGAAATCATATGGCATTTGTCTTTCTCTGACTGAGTTATTTCACTGAGCACAATATCCTCTAGATCCATCCACGCTGCCACAAATGGCAATGTTTGCACTCTGTGATTGGGTCCCAGGGAAGGTCTCGCTGAGGAGGAAACAATTGAGGAGAAACCTGAAGGAGCTTCGGGGGCCATATGGGAATCCAGGGAAAGAGCAGTCAGCAGAGGACCCCGCTGTCACCCCTCTCCTTGATGATGCTTTTCTGCCTCTCACCCATGGGTTACACCTGTGGCATCACTTTCTGTGCCCAAATATTCCTGAAACGTGTGAAGAGGACATCCACTAACTGGACATGGATCCTGCTACCCACATTCCAGGCACTCCAGACCATGCTGGCTGGTCACAAACAACCATCCACCATCCCCTTCCTCCTCTCCATCAGATCTCAAGTTTTGGGGTATCCTTTGTGTGGCCACATTCTTTTGGGGAGATGAGGCCCAGCAGCAGACAAGAAGGGAATCATGATTCGTTTAATCTGGTCACGGCAGTCCCCATTCTTTGCCCATGACTTCTTCAGGCATGGGGATAGGATCAAATCTGGCTGTTGGAAAAAAAAAAAAAGAAAAAAAAAAAGAAAAGAAAAAAAAAAAAGGAAGTTTGCTGCATGATCTCTGCAGTGAATGTTCCCCACAGGTCGGAGAGGCACGGGTAAATCGGACCTTCTTCTCCTTCTAGATATTGTCATGTCTGAGTGGAATGTCTGGAAAACAGTAGCCATTTGTGGCCATGAGGCGCGCTGACCTGAGGACCATCCACATACTGAGGATGAAAGAAGAGAGATGGTCTTCGGTGATATTGATGAGCTGCTGCATTAACCAACCCTGAAACCATCTAGACTTCTTATGTGAGGCATTATTTAAGTCAGTTGCCTAGGGGTTATCTTTTACCTTCAGCCACAAGCACTAATTGATATTCACTCCATTCCCACCCCTTCGGCGTGTTAGGACACTTTTCGGATAGTTCCCTGAAGAGAGGGGCTACTCAGAGTCAGCTCTGTACTCTCAGGACCACCGGGCATTCCAGATGTGCTCAGACTCACTGCCACTACTTTACTGTCACAGGCACAAAGCAAGTTGTGTGGAACAAAAGGAAAGACCCAGGGCGAGTTAGCTACTCCAGCTCTGGGTCCCCACACTCACCTCTTGGGGTTTTCTGTGGTGGCCTCCTCTGCAGCCCATGAGCTTCCCCAGGGCAAGAAATTACCACCATCCCCGAGGCTCTGAGTCCTCAGGGCTCTGCATAATGCCAGGTGCAGAGGACGTGGTCAACAGAGGTTTGCTGAGTGTGGACAAGTGATGAAGAGTAATTGAGAAGAGAAGAGGAGAAGGGGAGAGGGCACTAGCAGAAGTGAACGGCATTAGGGAAGGGGAGAAAATGAGGAGGGAGGTTCCTAAGATGGTTTGCAGAGAAAGTGTGGCTTCCTCAGGGAACCCAGCAGAAGCTGTAAAGCAGAAGGATGGAGCCCAGGGGCCTCAGAGGTCAGTGGTCACTCAGACATACAAGGAACCTGAGCAAACCATTATCAAGTCTATCTGTTCCCTCCTCCCTCTCCTCACCCCACACCCCACCTGTTCTCTCTCTCTCAAGTGAATACATGGCTTGGGCTTGGAGGGATAAACCTCTGGTTGAGTGTAGGTCCAGCCGTGATTCCTAAACCTGGTTTGGGGATTCATCCGAACCAATAACTTTGGTTTTCTAACTCCACCTCTCACTCTGCTGCTCCAGAATAGCTGCTGACGCAAGTAGAGGGAAGGCTGCACAGATGTCGCCGCCCCCACCTCCAGGGCTGCGACTGCAGACAGTCCTGCCTCCGGGTGACTGGTCCATGGTGTGGGGGTGCTGGCAGTGATGGGAAGCACGATGGCCGCAGCATTCCTGAGTGTGCCGTGTGCCAGCAGCGTGAGGAATGTAATGGGCATCGTCTCAGCTCCTGGCACCTGCGGGAGCTGCCCTCCATTCTACTGAAGAGGAAACTGGGAGTCCAAAACAGAAAGCGACTCCAACTCTCATTTGCCACGTGACCTGGGACTTAGTGTCTCCTTCCCCGGTCCTCTGAGTGGATTGGACTGTGCATTGGAACCAAGAACTGTCCCTTGGAGGATGGCCAGCCAAGGGAAGGAGCATCCACTGATGAGTGCCAGGGACCACTCCCGAAGTGCTGGTCTAATTTCTTCACCGGAGGAAACTGACAGAGCTTTGCATTACTCCTGTATTTCCCTCAGTGGGGAGGAGAGGAGAGCTCTCTGAGGTCTGGGGGGTTCATTTGAGTTGCACACCCCCAGCGGGGTTGATAGGTAAGGCAGTGTTCTCCTCACAGGTTGCTTTGAGAACACTCTGGCCAGCAGACCTGGCTCCGGCCAGAGCTCCTCAACTGTTCTCCCTGGATAATGCTGACCCTGGGAGTCAGCCACAGCCCTTTCTGGCCTTCCTGGAATGCTGTCCCTGGGCAGCACTGAGCTGCGACGTCTGAGCAAGCTTCCAGCTGGACCAGGCTTCCTCACACAACCTGGCTCCCCGAGGATGCAGTCTGCTCCCTGCCGGGCCCAGCGCCTCTGGCTCCTAATTGCTTTCGCCTCCACTCCTCCAGCCCTCGGTGGCCTGCGGGGTTTAGCACCAGTGCTACTTGCTGAACATTGCTACGTTTCAGCACTGGCTTCCAACACTTCATTCTAGCTGGCATGGGCCCCAGTATTTTTAACGACAGGGCCGCGTTTTGAGAACCACATTGCCAGGATACGGCTGAATGATTCTAAATTTAAGTTGTTATTTTTCAGACATACGCAATGGTGTGTCCTGTGGGACTATTTCCTCTCCAATCATGGCTGCCTGGCCAGGTGCTCCTTCCGACATTCCTGGGTGGAAAATAGGCAAGCGGGCTGCAGGCTGCCCCCACCTCTTCAGGGTTCTGACCTTTAGTGGCTGCAGAGGAACAAGTTCAAGGTGAAGTAGCCAAGGGCTTCCTCCTTCCCTGACCTCCTAGGGCACCCAGAGGTCTCTCCCTGAAGTGCCACTCAGACCCCCTGCTTCTCTGCTCTCCTCCTCAGGGTCTCAGGGCTCAGTCACAGCCTCCAGACCGTCAGAAGGAGGTGGGACAGTGGGAGGGCAGTCTCTGTAGTGATGTGGTCATCACGGAGAGAGCCACCTCTAGAGGACAGTGTGGGTGTTCCCAGGGGCAGCTGTCACAGTTTACACATTTCTACTGGAGACAGAGCTCTGGAAACTTCCTGTTGGCCTGACAGGATGAGAATTGCCAAGACCCCTTTGTGAAGGCCGCCATCCTCAGCCCCAGTCCTTTACAAGCCTTTACACTTTCTGCCAGCAGGGACCACTCTGGCGGACAATTAATATTTTAATGTGTGGAATTTCCACTCACCGGCACTTATACATACATGTGTTTGAAATGGGACCTGGCAGGGTGTGTGTGCATGCGTGTGTGCTTACTTCCTCACCCCAACCACTGTGCTCCCCAAGGAGGGCGCCTCACTCCTTCCCACAGGACTTAAATGGCTTGCATTTGTATAGAACATCATGTCCTCACTTCACCATCTTGTATGGTTCTGTCCAGTAAGAACCGTATACATTATTGCACACAGATGACAAAATGAAGAGATGAAAGGCCCCAGTGGTGCAGGGGATTAGTATCAGGTGAGGGTGCGAAGCCAGGTCTTCTGAGCCCTACATGGTGCAGCTCAAACCACAAAGGCCAGGAAACGGTTCCCAGAAACCATGGCCCTACAGCCAGGTCATCTGGGGAAGAGAGCCATGCCTTTGCCAGCTCCCCTTAAAGTGCCCTAGGAGTAAAGGTTTGCCATCAATCCCTTGGCGTTGGAAGAGAATGTATATGCAAATAATATTAGAGAATGTTTTGGGTGCCACATCCTGATTCTGTTTTCACCCAGAATCTCATTTACTGTTAGAGGGAGTGAGGCTTACCTGCTGCCCACATAACACTGGTCTCTTGCTTGTCCTTTTTCTTTTTCTTTTTCTTTTTTTTTTATTGCCTAAAGTTTTACATATGTCTCCTTTTTCTCACTTGACCTCCCTCCCCTCTCCCTCAACCATTCCCACCCTGGGCAAGCCCCTGCTGCCTCAGTGTCTGTGTCCATTGGTTATGCTAATATGTATGCATACAAGTCCTTTGATTGCTCTCTAAACACCCCCTCTCCTGCCCCTTGTCTCTGGATCTATTTTTATTCATCAGTTCATGTTGATCATTATATCCCACATATGAGTGAGATCATGTGATATTTATTTTTCTCTGACTGGCTTATTTCACTTAGCATAATGCTCTCCAGTTCCATCCATGCTGCTGCAAATGGTAAAAGTTCCTTCTTTTTATAGAGGCAAAGTATTCCATGGTATAGATGTGCCACAGTTTTTTAATCCACTCATCTACTGATGGGCACTTAGACTGTTTCCAAATCTTAGCTATTGTAAATTGTGCTGCTATGAACATAGGGGTAAATATATCCTTTCTGATTGGTGTTTCTGGTTTCTTGGGATATAGTCCTAGAAGCGGGATTACTGGGTCAAATGGGAGTTCCATTTTTAATTTTTTTAGGAACTCCATACTGTCTTCCACAGTGGCTGCACCAGTCTGCATTCCCACTGGCAGTGCAAGAGGGTTCCTTTTTCTCCACATCCTCACCAGCACTTTTTGTTTGTTGATTTGTTGATGATAGCCATTCTGACAGGTGTGAGATGGTATCTCGTTGTTTTGATTTGCATCACTCAATGTGACTTTGAGCATGTTTTCATGTGTCTCTCAGCCTTCTGTATGTCCTCTTTAGAAAAGTGTCTATTTGGGTCCTTTGCCCATTTTTTATTGGATCGTTTACCTTCCTTTTATTAAGTTGTATGAATTCTCTGTAAATTTTGGAGATTAAACCCTTATGGGAAATATCATTGGCAAATATGTTCTCCCATGCAGGAGGCTGTCTTGTTTTGTTGATAGTTTATTTTGCTGTGCAGAAGCTTTTTGTTTTGATGTAGTCCCATTTGTTTACTTTCTCCTTAGTTTCCATTGCCCTAGGAGTTGTGTCTGTAAAAATATTGCTAGGACATATGTCTGCTATTTTACTGCCTATGGAGTATGTAGAATTTTTATGGTTTCCCATCTTACATTTAAGTCCTTTAGCCATTTTGAGTTTGTTTTTGTCTATGCTGTAAGTTGGTAATCTAGTTTCATTTTTTTGCATGTATCTGTCCAAATTTCCCAACACCATTTATTGAAGAAACTGTCTTAACTCCATTGTATGCTCTTGCCTCCTTTGTCAAATATTAATTGAGCATAATGACTTGGGTCAATTTCTGGGTTCTCTGTTCTGTTCCATTGGTCTATATGTCTGTTCTTATGTCAGTACCAGGCAGATTTGAGAACTGTGGCTTGGTAATATAGCTTGTTATCTGGTAATGTGATTCCTCCAACTTTGTTCTTCTTTCTCAGGATTGCTGTGGCTATTCAGGGTCCTTTTTTATTCCAGATAAATTTTTGTAGAGTTTGTATTAGGTCTTTGAAGTATGGTGTTGGTATTTTAATGTTTGCATTGAATCTGTAGCTGGCTTTAGGTATTATGGACATTTCAATGATGTTGATTGTACCAATCCATGAACATGGTATGTTCTTCCTAGTTTTCTGAGCACAAGTCTTTTACATCCTTAGTTAAGTTTATTCCTAGATATTTTAATTTTTTTTTTGTTACAATGGTAAATATGATTTTTTTTTCTCATTTCTCTTTCTGTGAGTTTGTTATCTTAATATCTAAAAACCCTGGGTCCGTCACATCCACGCTGACTGGAGGCTCGACCTAACGCCCAGGCTGCATGCACTGCAGGCTCTGGTGGGTGGGGACTTCTGGCAGCAGAGACAGGGACAGGCAAGGCAGGGCTGGCACTCACACTCACAACCGCACACACACACAGACACACACACACACACAGCTCCCACCAGTTTCTCCCTTTCCTTCCTCCCACCCAGCTTGCTCCAGGAGCTACTCTCAGAATGAGGAAACAAAACAGACTAGGCCTGAAGAGGCCTGGATGGAAGGAAGAGCAGGTAGAGGGTGGAGTATCCTCCACTGGCTCCGCCCCCTCCCAGCCAGGAAAGAAGAGGGAGACAAGGAGGCAGGGAGGCCTGGAGGACTGCTGAGAAAAAGAGAGACAGAGACTGGGTGAGATCAGGCCAGCAGAAAAGAGCAGTTAGGGGCAAGATCAGGCCAGCAGGGGAGTGCAGTTAGGGGCAATCAGGCAGGCAGTTAGAAACCAGCAATCCCAGATTGCAAGAGGGATATCTGACTGCCGGTTTAGGCTCAATCCCACAGGAGTACCTGATTGGATAGGGTGCAGGCTGGGCTGAGGGACCCCGTCCCCCTCCCCCCCCACACACACACACATACCTGCCTATGGTCTTTTTATACACTAGTTGGTGTATAAAAAGGCCATAGATTTGTGGGTGTTAATTTTATATCCTGCTACATTGTTTTATTTTTCCTTGATAACTGCCAGCTCCAGGCAGGACATCATGCTTAGACCAGGTGGGATGTCCTTTCTACATTTTCCAGCCAACCTTGCAGCTCATGGGACAACATGGTCTACTCTGGCCATTGGGTCAGAAACATAGGTTTGCTGGCAGAGGTGTTGAGTGAGTGAAGGTTGTACCTTCACTCTAAAAAGAACAGAAGCTTTGGGCATGGCCCTTCTCCTTTCCCTACCTTGAATTCGAATGTGAAGTTTAGCTTTTATTTGTTTTTAATTTTTTTCAAGAAAAAATATTTTAAACATAATGTTACGTGCAATAAACATTAATATTTCAAGAAAAAAATATTTTTTAAATATTATTACCAAAACTGTGCTAACATAGTATATTATCACGTAACTGTAGAAAATATTTTTTTCTTCTGGTTCTATTTTTCTTCATCAGTTTATATTATTCATTATATTCCACAAATGTGATATTTATTTTTCTCTGACTGGCTTATTTTGCTTAGCATAATGCTCTCCAGGTCCATCCATGCTATTGCAAATGGTAGGAGTTCCTTCCTTTTTTCAGCAGCATAGTATTTCATTGTGTAGATGTACCACAGTTTTTTAATCCATTCATCTGCTGATGGGCACTTAGGCTGTTTCCAAATCTTAGCTATGAACGTAGGGATGCATATATCCTTTCTGATTGGTGTTTCTGTTTTCTTGGGATATATTCCTTAGAAGTGGGATTACTGGGTCAAATGGGAGTTCCATTTTTAATTTTTTGAGGAAACATTAAAAAATGTCTGGCTTCCACAGTGGCTGTACCAGTCTGCATTCCCACCAGCCCTGCATAAGGGTTTCTTTTTCTCCACGTTGGATGAGAGGTTTAGAATGGCAGCAGCCATCCTCTGACAATGAGGTGACAGCATGCCAAAGAGAGAAGGGAAGAAAGAGTGGGCACCTGGACCTCTGGGGCTTCGCTGAGCCATGAACCAAGACCAGCAACTGCTGACTCCAGGCCCTGTCTCTGTGTTAACAGGTCATTATCATGTTAGAAGGGTTTCCTGTTACTTGCAGCCGAATGCCTGCCTGACACAGAGGTGGCATTGCCCTATTTCACAGATAAGAAAACGAGATGCCTTGGACAACTAAGTAAGGAAGAAATCATACTAGAGTTCAAATCCAGAAACCTGTACATCACAGCTGAGCTCTCTTATTGCCTATAAAGAGTTTGTTAAGCAAATTACTAGTATACTTGAGATTTCAAAGAGGACACTTACAGGCTTGTCTTCGTATTAAATCAAGTGCAGTAGCCCCTGTTCTCTGAGCTGCTGGTATCCCCTCTCTGGCCCTAGTCACGTGGATAGCCCCTCCTGAGGGGGACTCTCCAGGGCTGAGACAGAGGCCATCTGCAGTGGGGCAAGAGGTCAAGGGCAGCCCGGTCCAAGTTAGCCCCTCCAGCTTACAATGCAGAAACAGGCCCAGAGATGAAGCGCTTGGCCCAAAGTCACCTCCAGTTAAAGGCAGAGCTGAAACCCAGTGCCAGGCCTCCTTCCCAGGTGGGCTCTCCAGCCTCCCCAGAAGTCTCTGGAGCTCCCTCGCGGTGCCACAGCTCCCGGCCCACCTGGGTGAGACTTGGACCGGATCAGAGAAGAGAGCCTCTGTGTTCCTCATCCAGGTCCCCGGTGAAGCTGCTGTCCCCGTAGATGCTGGTCAGCCTCTGGCATAGCCCCTGTCAAATTGCCACAATGTCCCCATTTCCCTGTGTGTATGTGGGGGTCCTAGGGTCAGGAGCACATGAGCCTGGCTCACTTACTGGTCAAGTGCGGGGATGACTGGATTGTGGCTGGTGCCTGTCAGCAGGCACTTCCTCTGGCCTTCTCTCTCAAAGCCACTTCCCTGGGATGTGGATTTCCTCTTGAGGCTTCTCCACATCCTCCTGGGCTGTGAGCCAGAGAGCAATGCAGGCAGCTGTGCAAATTCACCAACTCCTTTACCTTCCTTGCCTCCCCCAGCTCCCAGACCCCTCAGAGCCTCCTCTCCCCTTTCTTCCTGCCTCATCTCTACCTCCCTTTACACACACACACACACACACACACACACACACACACACACACACTTCCTCTAACGAGTTACCCTCCAGGTATTTATAGACCCAGCAGGTCCCACAGGGCCCTCTCCCTGCAGCCAGCTGGCTGCCTGGTTGCCTCTAATTTCTGCCTGGGCCTTTGATGTGCCTCAGATTCTCCTGGCAGAAGGGACAAGCCAGGGGCCTGATGTCCCTCCGGCAACCACGATAGCAAATCTAGGCTGACACTCAGCAGATGCCTGAGTTATCACCTGTATCCAAGCTGTGTTTCTTTGTGGTCGGCAGGGAGGGTGTATGCGTGGGTTGGAGGCGGTGTGTGTGAGTTAGACCAGAGCATTTCGCTCAGTGGCCTCATTTCTCCTTTCCTCTCCCTCGTTAAGAGGAAAACCTGCCCAAACCATGATTAAAGACATTCGGAATCTAAACCTTTCCTCTCCCTTTCAAACTCTAGAATCGAGCCAGGACTGGGATTGTGTAGCAATGGAAGTTTTTAAAATGGAGGCCACCTCCGGAAGACATAGCAGGGGTCCACACTCCCCTTCTTTCCCCACTTTTTAAAATATTTTAAAAATTACCATTTAACCTAAGTATACAGCTCATTTCTGAGTGTAAAGTACATTCACATTGCTGTGCAACCAATCCCCACAACCCTTTCATCTTCCCAAACCGAAACTGTTCCCATTAAACACTAACTCCAGCCCCTGGCCACCACCATTCTACTTTCTGTTTCTATAAATTTGACTGTTCTAGGCAACTCATATATGCAGAATCATGCAGTATTTGTCCTTTTGTAACTGGCTTCTTTCATAATGCCCCCAAGGTTATCCACATTTCAGCATGTGTCAGAATTTCATCTTTTTAAGTCTTTTTAATAGACCCATTCTGTTGATCCATTCAATTGCTCCTCTATGAACAGTTGCATGGCTTCCAGCTTTCAGTTATTGCACAGGCTGTTATGAACCTGACCTGTGTGCGAATATTGTGGATGCCCTTTGGGATGTCCTTTTTGTCATCTGAAGAGGAATGAGCTCCGAAGACACATTTGCAAAATGGAGGGGAAAGGAATGCCTTTGCATGGCTTTGTGGTGGTTTCCAGATTGAGTGCAGAGACTGGGAGACTTGTCTAAAGGCCCCGGGAGGTGTGGGAACAGGTAGGACTTGGCCTGAGCCCCCACCATCACCTCCAACAAGAGTAACCCCACCTTCACCCAGTCGTCCATTCTACTTGTGCTGGGCCCTGCTTTAGGAGAGAACCAATCAGGCCATAGCCCCTGCTTTCACAGAAGTTATGCTCTAGTGGAGGAAACAGGACATGAGCATAGGACATAAGGAAATACTGTATGTGGTGTGTTTGATGGCAACCACTAAAGAAAAGAACGATGCTGGGAAGAAGGATGTGAAATGTGGAGGCCAGGTAAATTTTCAGATCCCACAATCAGGCAAGGCTTCAACATTGAAACAGCAATGCATAAAAATGTGCCCTGGCTGAGTGGCTCTATTAGTTGGGGCATCGTCCAGTACACCAAAAGGTTGTGGGTTTGATTCCTGGTCAGGGCACTTACCTAGGTTGTGGGTTTGATCTTGAGTCAGAGAGTATACAGGAGGCAACTGATCAATGTTTCTCTCTCATATCAATGTTTCTTTCTCCCTCCTTCCTCTCTCTAAAAAAATCAATAAAAGCCAATCCTCGAGAAACCAAGATGGTGGCATAGGTAAATGCCTAATTGCAGCCTCGCACAACAATTTCAAAAAGTACAACTAAAATACAAAATGGACATTATCCAGAACTACAGGAAAGTTGACTGACTGGAAATTCTAGAAGGAAAGAGAAAACCAGAAGGAAAATCAGAGGAGCTATAAAACCCTGAGGTACGGAGACACGGTGTGTGTGTGGGGAGAGGACAGAGTCGGAGAGGAGGGACAACTGAGTGCCTGGCTGGTGTTCCCTAGCGGGAAGGAGATAAAAGCTCCAGACTGTGCTGAACCCCAGTTCCAACTGCAGGCTCATACAGAGGGAATCTAGACTGTAAGGTGGAAACTCAGGGGACCGGCAAAATGTGAATGTGAGCAGAGGATGGACTGTTGACTCTGCTGCTAGATTGCCCTAGCAGGAAGGAGACAAAAGCTCCAGACTGTGCTAAGCCCCAGTTCTGGGCCAGACCCTGGGGACCCAGACTCATACAGAGGGAATCTGGCCTGTAAGGCGGAAACTCGGGGGAGCGGAGTGGCAAAAGATAGAGCCCCGAAGGCATGCCTGTTAATGTGTGCAGAGGACAGACTGTTGACTGTGCTGCTAGATTGCTCTAGTGGGAAGAAGACAAAAGCTCCGGACTGTGCTAGCCCCAGTTCTGACTGCACTGAACCCCAGTTCTAGGCCAGACCCCGGGAGCCAGGCTCATACGGAGGGAATCTGGGCTGTAAGGTGGAAGCTCAGGGGAGCGGTGAAAGGCAGAGCTCTGGAGGCATGCACATGAATGCACGCAGAGGACTGACTGTTGACTGTGCCACTGGATTGCCCCAGCAGAAAGGAGACAGAAGCTCCGGACTGCTCTGAACCCCAGTTCTGGGCTCATTGGGGGAGAGACTAGACTGTCTGGTAGCAGGTGAAACTCGAGGGCACCTTTCTCTCAGAGATGCTTGCAGCGAGAACCAAAGGACACTGAGGAACACTGAGACTCAGGAACCTCATAGGGAGGGGCTGAGGGGAAGCCAAGGCTGTAGGCTCCACCCTGAAACTCCACCATCCAAGCTGAGCACAGAGGCTTTTGCAATTTTCCATGTCTATTTGAATAAAGCTGTCTCTCAGAATAGACACAGCTGATCCTCACAGCCAATTGGCCTGGAGGTAAGTTCCTCCCAGTGATACCAACAACAATCAAGACTTAACTACAATAAGGCTGTACACACAGTCCACAAAGGGGTACACCAAGAGTGTCCACCTCAGGTAACTGGGAGGCTGACCCACAGAACCATATAGGACACCTTAGCACACAAAGCCACCCTACTAACTCAACTCAGGGAAACAGCGAAAATGCCGAGACAAGGAAACATCACAAATGAAAGAAATACAGGACAACAAGCAACTGGATATAGAGTTCAAAACCACTCTTATAAGGTTTTTCAAGAATCTCCTAGAAAAGGTCGATAAAATAAGTGAGACCTTTGAGGATATGAAAAGAGATCAACTAGAAATAAAGAATACGTTGTCTGAAATAAAAAATATTATACAGAGTCCTAAAAACAGAATGGAAGATCGCAAGAATCAATTCAAAGATTTGGAACACAAAGAGCCAGAGGACACTCCTCTGCAGAATCAAGAAGGCAAGAGAATCCAAAAAGTTGAAGATAATGTAAGAAACCTCTGGGACAACTTCAAGCGAACCAACATCAGAATTATGGGGGGCCCAGAAGAAGAAAGAGAGCAAGATACCGAAAACATATTGGAAGAAATAGTGACAGAAAACTTCCCCCACCTGGGGAAAGAAATAGACTTACAAGTCCAGGAAGCGCACAGAACCCCAAACAAAAGGAATCCAAAGAGGACCACACCAAGGCACATCATAATTAAAATCCCCAGAGCAAAAGACAAAGAGAGAATCTTACAAGCAGCAAGAGCAAAGCAGGTAGTTACCTATAAAGGAGCACCCATACGATTGTCAGCTGATTTCTCAACAGAAATCATGCAGGCCAGACGAGAATGGCAAGAAATATTCAAGGTGATGAATAACAAGAACCTATAGCCAAAATTACTCTACGCAGCAAAGCTATCACTCGGAATTGAATGCCAGATAAAGAACTTCACAAATAATAAAAAGCTAAAGGAGTTCATCACCGCCAAACCAGAATTATATGAATTGCTGAAAGGGATTCTTTAGGAAGAGGAAGAAAATAAAGATAAAAATTATGAACAACAAATAAGTAACTATCAACAAGTGAATCTAAAAACCAAGGGAATTAAAAAATCTGATGAACAATATTAACTGGTGAATATAATAGAATCAGAGGTATGGAAGGGGAGTGGACTGACTATTATCAGGGAAAAGGGGAGTGGGGGATGTGGGAAGAGACTGAACATAAACTGCACCTATGGATGAGGACAATGAGAGGTGGGGAAAGGGAAGAGGGAGGGGTGGGAACCTCGGGAGGGGAGCAATGGAGGGGGAAAAAATGAGGAACATTTGTAATAATATGAACAATAAATATTTAATAAAAATAAAAATAAATAAATAAAACTTAAAAAAAAACTATCCTCAACTGTGGATTAAAAAATAAATAAAATATATGTGTAACTCACATACTATAAAATGCATCACGTTAAAGTCTACAGTTAAGTGATTTTCAGTATATTCACATAGCTGTGCACCATTGCTATCTAATTTCAGAGCATTTTCATTGAAAAAGATGACTTTTTGGGTGAAGATCTCATGATGTCTTCCACCTGCTCTCGAATTAGCTCTCTGCCCCCTCAGCCTGGGAGGTGACCCTGAGTGTTCTATCCATGGGCTTCTCCTCACAGGCTCTGTGGCTTTCACTGAGAGAAGAGGAGGAGGAGGAGGGACACAATCTTCCTGCCCACTCAGGGTGGGGTCGCCACCGGCTGGCGGCATTCCTGTGGGACAGCTCTCTAAACAGCTCCCTCTCTCCAGGCTCCTGTGACTTTCCCGTCCCCTGTTCTCTCAGGCCCAAGGTGACTCCTGCTGTTTCCAGCCAGGATACTGCACTGTCCCTGTGGTTTCCCGAGATGCCCTGCCCCTACCTCTGTAAGTAGCCCCTTTATTAAACTTTTCTCAAGTCACCCAATTCAGGTGTACCATCTCTTCCTGCCAGGGACCCTAATTGACAGACACCTGGTGGAGATGAGGGAGCCAGCCGCTCAGGGACAGCAGGGCAGGCAGAGCCACAGGAAACTCCAGCTCAGAGGCCCTGAGGAGGGAGCAGGCCTAGGGTGCTCAAGGAGCAGCAAGGAGCAGCTGTGGTGGGGGTCCTTGGCAAGGGCAGGAGCAGGAGACAGGCAGGGAGGAGCCAGGCCCTGATCGTGTTGAGCTTTGTGGACTGTGGTGAAAAATGGCTTTTACTCTAAGTAAGGTGGGCAGCCACTGTGGGCTTCCAAGCAGAGGAGGGACATGGTCTGACTTACATTTTAGTCTGCACTGTTTTAAGAATATACTGAAGGCCCTAGCTGGTTTTTTAATGGTTAGAGCATTGGCTTGTAGACTGAAGGGTCTCAACTTTGATTCTGGTCAAAGGCATACTTCAGTTACAGGCTCAATTCCTAGTCCAGGTCAGGGTTTTTGTGGGAGGTAACCAATCGATGTGTCTCTCTCACATGGATATTTCTCTCTGTGTCTCTCCCGCTCCTTTCTACTCTCTCTAAACATCAATGAAAAAATATCCTTCAGTGAGGATTAACAACAACAACAAAAGAAAGACTGAAGAGAGGCAGGAGCAGAAGTAGGACATTAAAGAAAAGTTTCTTTTTGAGAGATTAAAACTAGCCGCAGAGTAATATTGGAAGCAAGATTGTTATTCTGTTTGGTAAGAGTTTCAAATATTTGTAGAGGGCAGTGGGAGTAGAAGATATTGGGTTAGAACTGTGGTCGGAAAACTGAGACTCGCAAGCCACATTCGGCTCTTTGATGCCTTGAGTGTGGCTCTCCCACAAAATACCACGGCCTGGGCGAGTCTATTTTGAATAAGTGGCATTAAAAGAAGTTTAAGTTTACAAAATTTGGTTCTCAAAAGAAATTTCAATCATTGTACTGTTGATGTTTGGCTCTGTTAACTAATGAGTTTGTTGACCACTGCTCTAGTAGCAGTTGACACTGTCCTGACTAGAGATTTAGAGGCATAGCAGATTTACCTAATAAATAGTCACAAATACAAACAGGTAGCCAAAATGAGGAGGCAAAGAAATACCCCCCCAAATGAAAGAATAAGAGAAATCTCCTGAGAAGAGATAAATAAAATGGAGATAAGAAATTTATCTGATACAGAGTTCAGAATAATAATAGTAAAGATGCTCAACAGCATGAGAAAAAATATAGTTAACTATGAAAACAAATAAAAAAACAACAACATAGCACAAATAAAGAACACATTGGATTTTATGAAGCTGAGGATTGAATCAGTAAATTAGAAGATAGGATTAAAAAAATTACTCAATCAGAAAACCAAGCAGGGGGAAAAAAACCAAAAAACAACACAATTAAAAAAGAGAAAGACAGCTTTAGGGAGCTGTGGGACAATGTGAAATGTAACAATATTCAAATACTAGGTGTGCCAAAAGAGACAGAAAGAAAGGAATGGAGAACATGTTTGAAGAAATAATGGCAGAAAACTTCCCTAACCTGATAAAGGAAAAAGCAACACAATTCCAGGAGGAACAGAGAACCTCAAGTAAGAAGACCCCAAACAGGCCCATGCCCAGAAAAATCATAATTAAAATGCCAGAAATTAAAGACAAAGAGAGAATCTTAAAGGCAGCAAGAGAAAAGCAAACTGTTACCTAAAAAGGAGCTCCAATAAAGCTGACACCTGATTTCTCATCAGAAACTCTACAGGCCAGAAGGGAATGGCATGAAGTTCTCAAGGTAATGGAAAGCAAGGATCTGAAACCAAGATTACTATATGTAGCAAGGCTATCATTCAAAATAGTCAGTCAAATAAAGAGCTTCCCAGAAAAAAAAGGGCTAAAGGAATTCATCACCAAGCCAGCCTTACAGAAATGCTAAAGGGACTTCTGTAATGAGAAGGAGAAATAGAGAGAGAAACATAAGATATAGAATTAAAATGGAAATAATTAAGTACCTATCAGCAATAACCTTAAATATAAATGGATTAAATGCTCCAATCAAAAGATATAGGGTAGCTGAATGGATAAAAAAATGTGAACCAACTATATGCTGTCTACCTAAGAATAAAAGACACACACAGGATGAGAGGAAAGGGATGGAAAAGTATTTCCATGCAAATGGAAAAAAAAAAGCTGGAGTAGCAATACTCATATCTGACAAAATAGACCTCAAAATAAAGGTCATTACAAGAGACAACAAAGGACAGTACATAACACTAAAGGTAACACTAAAGGGATCAATTCAACAAGAGGATATAACCCAGGTAAACATATATGCATCCTATATAATACACACACACACACACACACACACACACACACACACACACACACACTAGAAATTTTCATGCACAGAGGGGGGTTGGGAGACGGCTCAGCCCAGCCTGCACCCTCTCCAATCCAGGACCCCTTGGGGGATGTCTAACTGCCGGTTTAGGCCTGATTGTGGGGATCAGGTTTAAACTGGCAGTCAGACATTCCTCTTACAATCTGGGACCACAGGGTCCTAAATTGCCTGCCTGCCTGATTGCCCCTAACTCCTCTGCCTGACCAATTGCCCCTAACCCCTCTGCCTGCCAGCCTGATTCCCCCCTACCTTGCCCCTCTGCTGGCCTGATTGCCCCTATCTTGCCCCCCTGCCAACCTGATCAACCCTAACTTGCCCCCCTGCTGGTCTGATTGCCCCTAACTGCCTCTGCCTCAGCCCCCAGTCTGGCCTCCCTCTGTGGGAGGTGACCTGGTGGATCAGGGGAAGGCACTGCCCCCATTACCCTGTTGCTGCTGCCATGGCTGGCCTGAGCCTCAGCCCTTCACAGCCACCCACAGTTCTCTCAACCTCTGCCCTTGCAGCTGCTGTGGCTTTGTTTGGGAGGACGTCCAGAAGATGTCCACACTAATTAGCCTATTACCATTTTATTAGTATAGACTAGAGGCAGGTGCATGGGGGGCGGTTATGTGTCCCTCAGCCCAGCCTGCACCTTCTCCAAACTGAGACCCCTCAGGGGATGTCTGACTGCCCACCAGGATCGGGCTTAAACGGGCAGTCGGACATCCCTCTCACAATCCAGGACTGCTGGCTCCCAACTGCTCGCCTGCCTGCCTACTTGATTGGCCCTAACCACTTCTGCCTGCCAGCCTGATTATCCTCTAACCATTCTCCTGCCAGCCCAATCACCCCCAACTGCCCTCCCCTGCAGGCCATTTTGTGGTGGCCATCTTGTGTCCACATGGGGTGGCCATCTTGTATGTTGGAGTGATGATCAATTTGTATATTGCCTCTTTATTATATAGGATTTGGGGACCATTACAACCATGCAGAACTTAATGAAAACACATGGCCCTGGCTAGTTTGGTTTAATGGAGAGAGCATCTTTATGTGTCAACTTGAGTGTAGATATGCGGTCAACATTATTCTGGGCATGTCGGTGAGTGTGATTCTGGGTGAGATCACCATTTAAATCCATGGACATGAGTAAAGCAGACTGTACTCCCTGATGTGTGTGGGCCTCGTCCAGCCAGGTGAGGCCTGAACAGAACAAAGGCTGGCCCTTCCCGTGAGTGAGAGAGAACTCCTCCTGCCTGACAGCGTTAGAGCTGGGACATCGGATTCTCCTGCCTTTGGACTAGAATGGGGACATCCCAGCTCCTCCTGGGTCTCACGCCTGCCTCCTTTGGACCGAAACCACACCATCAACTGTCCCAGGTTGCAAGCCTTTGGACTGAACTGGAACTATAGCACATGCTCTCCTGAGTCTCCAGCTTTCTGGCTAAGATATTGAGGCTTATCAGCCTTCAAAATTGTGTGACCCAATTCCTTGTAATAAAATCTCTTTGTCTGTACATATACATCCTATTGGTTCTGTTTCTCTGTGGAAACTTGACTAACACAAGGAGAGGCAGCCACCTGAAGAGCAGCAGTGATGCTGGGTGGAGGGATGCCACCAGCCAGAGGTAATCCTGCTTTCTGTCCCGGCTCTTTCCAGGGCTCGCTGTTGGCTATGTTCAGTGGAAGCCAGAGGGCACAGGACCCAGCAGAGGCAGTCTGGACTGGTGAAACTCCAAGGCATGGAGAAGGGGCAGAGGGCATAGCTGAGCTCTGGAGGGCAAACTGAAGACATCCAGAATGAGCAGCAGGAAGGAGTTGCCATAATCCAGGCCAACCTGAGGCTTGGCCAGGTTGTGGCAATGGCTAGGGGAGGCATGGTTAGGTTCTGGATGTATTTGTAAGTCAGAGCCAGCAGGCTGGAGCAGGCCTGAGAAAGAGGAGTCACAACTGACTCCAAGGTTTGGGCCCTGAGCAAATAGCTTTCTTCGACTTCTACAGAAATTTTTTTTTTTTTAATTCAATTGCTAAATAAAAGTTTATTGAATTTCTTCTGTGATGTTTCATAGTCTGTCAACAAAATACGCCTACATTGCCCCATGTGATCTTCACTATCCCTTGAAGCAGGTGGGAGTATTGGATGACCAAAGGGAAAACTAGACCCAGGCACAGGGCCTCAAACACATGCTTATGAGAGCTCATACATATTTGTTTGTGAATGAAGAAAATGACATGGAGTACTGAGAAATACTGGCTTATACTCTGTTGCAGAATTAAGCCTGGTGCTCTGGTTAGTTCCTTTGGTCTGCTCTGCAGTTGCTCAGGCAGGGAGAGCTCAGAGATGAGTGCCCTACAGCCTAGCTCCTGAGGAGCCAATGGACCCAGTGGATGGGCAGCAAGAACAGAGCAAAGGCTGTGCAGGGTGGTGGGGGAGGGAGGAGGGAATAGGAGGAGGGAGCAGGCCAAGGGAAAAGAGAGAGTAGAAGAGGGGAGCAGAGGAAGGAGGCAGGCAGGGAGGGACCAGAGGAAGGAGAAAGGCAGGAGGAGGTCCATGCTATTAGAAATCCAAGCAGCCATGTGGAGTGCAATGGAGTCTTCAGCCAGCAAGTCCCCAGCCCACAGCCCGGGCCTGCCTGTCGCCTGCCTGCCCTGTGAGTAAACCATCCTCGCTGACTCCACCTCACCTGACACTGCCTTAAAGAAGGGCCTTGCCGCTGGGCCCTGCCCCAAACACACATTCCTCAACTAAATAATTGCTTTTATGTTAAGCCACTAAATGCAGCTTAGTCTGCAGTAACAGACACTGATACTCTCACCATTCCACAAAAGATATACACACTATAACATGCCTGTGGTTTTCTACTTTTGTTCCTTGTACCATCTGTTCCTTATAACTATCCCTTCAATAGTCTTCATTTGGTGAACTCCTATTCATTTCTTAAAGCCCAATTCAAATGTCCCTTTTACTGTGAAGTTTTCCCTGAAATGTCCCTTCCCCTTTTTCCCACTAAGGGGAAAAAATAATTGTCCCCTCCCCTATGCTGCCAAATACTTCCCTCTGCTTCACAGTGCTTAGCTTGCTTTAGCTGAGAGTTTTTATTGATTTCAGAGAGGAAGGAAGGGGGAGGGAGAGAGAAACATCAATGATGAGAGAGAATCATTGATCACCTGCCTCCTGCATGGCCCCTACTGGGGGGAGGGCCTGAAACCCGGTCACATGCCCTGACTGAGAATCAAACTGTGGCCTCCTGGTTCATAAGTTGAAGCTCAACCACTGAGCCACACTGGCCGGGCTAGTGGAGAGTGTCTTTGAGACCAGCCTTCCTGGATGGGCTTTGAGTATTTATCTAAAGCACCATGCTCAATCCTCATTCCAACTCTAGGCATCACCTCCCCGGAGCCTGGTGAGAGGCTGGCGCACCAAGAAGAGGCCCCGGGAAAGGGGGTCAGGCTGGGTTACATTTAGAGGATTTAAGATGAAGCACTGACCAAGAGAAAGTTGGAATACTCTTCCTCTCAGAGCCCTTAAAAATAAAGCCACAACACAAGTTAATTGCTAATGGCAGGAATGACCCGCCATCCTGGGCTACAGCTAAGGGATGAGCCACTGAAGCTCTGAGTTGCAAAGATCTCTCTTAAGGATTGAAAACTCCCTTCGCTCTGGGCTCTGCTCCCACACTTCATTTTATTCTTGCTAAGAAATCCTTCTCTGAAAATTTTCAGCTCTAAAGTCCTCTGTGCACCCTCCCCCCCACCCCAGGTCCCCACCCCACCACCGCCACCACCACCCCTACCGCAGGCCCTAGTGTTTCACATACAGGAGTAAGAGGGGCTACGGTCTTAACATGCTACAATTAGTAGAGCCAATACTGCAAACATAACATATAGAGCATAAAATACATGTATTTTAGAGTTACTTAAAGGGCTTTTTTCTCTGAATAGTGAGTGGTTAGGGCACACTTATAGGGTGCCATACCTTGATAGGTCTTGTTCAAGAAAAAAAAAAAACCACAGGACCAAAATGGAGTCACTTGTGCTAAAGCCATGCCACTGAACCTAGACTTAGCAGCCGACCAAGTACAGTTTCCACCTTCTCCAGGAACGTAATCCTAGTCAGGAACTCTCTGGTCTGTGCCAATGAGGTAGTTGTCACTACGTGAGCCCTCTCCATCCCCCACAGGAAGCTGAGGCAACCTGCCTGAGGAGATCCCGCCTCCCCCTGAAACCTTGCCAGAAAAATCCTTTCTTCTCTTTCATTAATAACTTCCTTGTCCCATCCAGTTTCTGCCTATAAAAACCTTCCATTCTGCACAACTCCCAGAGGTGGAATGCTACCCAATTCATAAATCATTTAATAAAACCATTAGATCCTCAAATCTGCTTGATTGAATTTTTGTTCTTTAGCAGTCTTTGAAAAGATGTAATATTACTTTCCTCACCAAATTGACATCAGCATTTTTCTTTACAAGTACTTTGAGGGTTCCCACGCAGATCTAAGAGCTGGGGGAACCCAGGCCACCGCTGTGCTTATGAAATGAGTACAACGAGCGAGCATGTAGGCCCTACATTGTAGGGCTTTCTTAGCAGCTCCCGTGCTCAGCACATTAGGGAAGTCAGGGGCTTCGATGAGCAGGCGCTGCTACGGGGCACAGGGGCCGGGTTCTGTAGGGTTGGGGGCTTGCATTATTTGGAGGCAGTCATCTATAAATGAAAAAGAACACAAATTACAAATTCAAAAATAGATATAAATGAGAATATTTGTTTAGAATGAAAAAAATCACTCCAAAATACAAATTTTAAGAAGATAAATACCACAAAAATCACAAAACCTAGAAAATTAAATATTCTTATTGCCCCACACAGCTCTACAGTACTTTTTCTAAATTTTGTGTGACTTGTAATTCTGAAAAATATTTTTTTAAAAAAAACTATCTGAAATGGAGGGAATCGTAGCAAGAATTCAAACACACTTAAAAAATGCTGCCACGTGTACTGGGCCACCTAATTGTGTGACGGGATGCCTCCAGTGCTACAACATGGGCTTCCCCGTGAGTCTGTAGTTCTGTCACCGGCACACTTGCTCCTTCAGACATCTCTCTGTGTTGGTGGCAACTGTGTGTGCCACTCCGCTGGAACCAGCAGATTTTGCTGGCCTCCGATAGACTAAGAAGCACTCTGTCACCCGGGATGTTTTATGTGACATCACATATAGTGCTCATATGGCACTGTTACCAATTTGGACTCACAAACACAAGAATTTTGATCAAATTTGTTTGTGTAATTCCCACTGGGAGAGAAGACAATGTTTGGCATGTTTATAACTCCCACATTCACTATAAGCTACTTTCTTTACAGGAGAGAGCTGTTTTGGCCAGCTTTGAGAGACCAAGTCCTCTGCTGGCAATTTTACATATTTTCATTCCCCTTCTTCTTCTTCTTCTTCTTCTTCTTCTTCTTCTTCTTCTCCTCCTCCTCCTCCTTCTCCTTTAATTTATAGATTTGAGAGAGAGAGGAGGGAGAATGTGAGAGAAGGAAACATTGATGTGTTGCTCCACTTATTTATGCATTCGTTGGTTGATTCTTGAATGTGCCCTGACCAGGGATCAAACCAGCAACCTTGGTGTATCCGACGACACTCCAACCAACTTAGCTACATAGCCAGGGTCTGGCAACGTTACTTGTTTTATCTTTGGAAGGCTCTTCCAGAAGCTTCTGGCTCAGTGTATTTTAAACCTTATTTTTCTTCCTCTCCCACATACTTCCAGCAGGGGGCACTGTAAAACATTCACACTTGATGAGCTCATGCTGTGTCCCCTGTCCCCACGCAGGGCCAGACAGCACTGGGTGGTAACAGTGTTCCTATTCAGCATGACTGGAGGTAACTTGTCTATACAAGGAAGTAACTGTGAGCTACATAAATATCCCACTAAATCCAAATTAAATGCTTCCCCACTCATCTTCCCCTTAGCTGGATCCCCAAAATTCACACAGCCACAAAACACCAACCACTGAGGGGACATCAAACAGAGAAGCACTGGAATGGAAAGAGACAGAGTCTTAACCAGCTGTGGTCAATCTTCCTTTTGCCTAGACCAGTGTTTTTCAACCTTTTTTGGGCAAAGGCACACTTGTTTCATGAAAAAAATCACGAGGCACACCACCATTAGAAAATGTTAAAAAATTTAACTCTGTGCCTATATTGACTATATATAAAGCAATTCTCTTGAATAGGAATCAAATAAACACAAAGAAAGTATTTTATAATTACTTTATTATGAAATATTAAGTAAACAAAATAGTGAAAAATTATAAAATTCTTGTCTTGTCTGCACCTACGGCACACCAGGCAACATCTCGCGGCACACTAGTGTGCCGCGGAACAGCGGTTGAAAAACGCTGGCCTAGACTATGAGCATGTTGCTGCGCAGGAAGGTACCCTGACGCTTCATCAGCTTCTTGGCAAATGTGCCCCCAGACTGGAACCAGGAGCAGGTGCGTGCGATGGGGAGGAAGGGGGGGGGGGTGGAACATGGGATGTTGGCCTTGAGTCTGAACCAGCCAAAGGCAGCAGGCCTGGAGCCAAGCCTGGTCTCACAGCCCTGAAAACAGGGAGGGTGACACCGACCTGCCAGGACGGCTCTGCAGTTTAAAGGGAGGCTGTACAGCTCTCGGTAAATCAGAGCTCTGGGCAAACGCCAGCTGTGGCCCTGAGCCGGGGTCACAGTGCGCTCCTGCCCTGGGGTCCAGAAGGGCTGCCTCTTTACAGCAGGAGCATGCGCTCCCACCCCGATGGAATGGGCGAGCCTTGTCTTCTGAAATCAGAGTAATCCTGCCCAGGTCACTCCTGCCAACTCCTCCCTGCCCGCCCCCTGCTGTCAGCCCAGGGATTAGAGGAGAGGCCAGGGGATTAAGGGGTTCCTCTGTCACAGCCTCCCCTGCCACAGTCAGCCCCTCTCCTGGAAGCCTGCGTGTCTGGCAAGGCAAGGCTCCCCTGTCCTGTTCTCTGCAGGACAGAGAGAAGCCCCTTCTCCCACTAGGCATTGCAGACAAGACCAGACTGAACGCTGGGAACCCCGGGTTTACCAGGACCCAGAAAGCAGAAGGCTTGGGGCGTCCCAAGGATCTGGCCAACAGGCAGACGGAGTCATGGTCTGAGGCTGCTCTTTCCCCTCCACCCTGACCCCAGCAGGAGCACAGGCCCGGACCCTCCCACTCCCAAACCCGCCCCACCTGCAGCAGGATGCCCGGCTGCCTGTGGCCCTCGCTGCGGAAGACTGCAGTCATCCTGTGTCTGCTGCTGTCCAGCACCTCTCTGTCCTCCACGTCGGGGCAGGCCATGATTCCTCTGGAAACGTAAGCATCCAATTCAGCCCCTCCCCCACAAAACCCTTTTCCCCTTTCCCTCCTTTCCTTCCCCCTGGCAGACCTCAATCCTCTGCACCTCCCATCTCCCTGGGGACCACTCCCCCTTTCTGTCTATGAGGACCTTTTCTTCACCTTCCTCTCTTCCATTTGGGAGTCCTGCCTGGCCTTCCCCAGCCACCTGCTTGTTATAAGCTGACCTGCTCACCAGGCTCACACTCCCGGGGTGACAAGCAGCGAAGGGAGCACCAAGGAGTGCTCCTTCCAGGAAAATCGCTGCCATTAGGGGCCTGGGAGTGGGAGTTGTGCTGATTTACAGATTATTGCGGCTCCCCAAGGGTTAGCTAGGAACTTACAATAGTTTTAACATTCTGAAAGGGCAAAAACAGTTCTAAATCAACCAATGGCTTGTGCAACCAGGAACCAGGTCAAATTGGACTTTGGTGGTCTCGGTCTTCCCTTCCTATGCCTTTCTGCCTCCCTCCAGGCCCCAACATTACACGCTGTCATGAAGACTTGGTATCAGTCGTTTACACTTTGCTATACATTTAAATTACTATGCAACCCCTCTGAGCATGTATATTTTTAGTCCTTAGCTCTGGTGTACCTATCAAATAAATTTTGAGCAAAGTGCTCTCTACCCTGCCCCTGTCCACTCCCTTGGCACCAGGTCTCCACCCAGGGCCCTGACCCTCTCCTCTCCTGACCCTCTCTCTCCTATGAAGCGACACCATCCCTCCACTCAGCCCTCAGCCTCCAGTGCGGCCCTGGCTTCTCCTGCCCTCCCCAATCTGTTCTCACCCAAGTCATCGAAGGCCCTCGTTGCCCAATGCAGCAGACATTCCTGGGCTTCTCTCTTTGGACTGTTCGGACACTGGCTTCCCCCTTTTCCTTGAGTCTCCATGCCTCAGCTTTCATATTGCTGTGCACACCTGGGCCTCCTTGGGCCTCTGTTACCTCTGTCTTTCTCGATGCTCCTGCCCCTGGGATTGTTGTTGGTGTTCCCCAGGCTCATCACCCACTCAGATCTTTCCATGCTACACACTCTCTCCTTGAGGGAGCCCACCTACGCTCAGAAGTTCAACCGCCATTCATGTCCTAATGACTCTTAGCCCTGACTCCCTGTTAGGCTCTACAGCAGCGGTTGACCATCAGAAAACACAGATATTAACACTACGATTTATAACAGTAGCAAAATTACAGTTATGAAGTAGCAACAAAAATAATTCTATGTTTGGGGGTCACCACAACATGAGAAGCTGTATTAAAGGATCCCAGCATTAGAAAGGGTGAGCACCACTGCTCTAATGGAAGGGCTTACAACAGTGAAGACTGTGATGTGGCTCCAGGACAATGCCCGGTACACAGGACATGAGTAGATGTTGGTTGAGTGGCTGAATAAATGCTGATCCTGAAATGATCATGTGAGCCATCTGGACAGGCTCAGACTCAGCCTGTGCCTACCCCCGGGACCCCTCCAGGCTGTCCAGATGGTGAGATCTCCACATCTTTCTGGGGACGGACAAAAGGTCAGGGTTTCTCCAGAGGCTGCCTGCATCTAGGTCAGGTGTGGCCTCTCGGCCCGCCCTGCCTGGCCCACCCTGCCCAGAAAAGCTGGGAGCCTTTCCCTCTGCCCTGCGCTTCACGCTCCCTCTGAAGCTTCAGCAGGATGCAGCAGCCGGCAGTGACCTTGATCAGAGGACACGAGGAGAGCGACTCACTGAGAACTGCAGCTGTGCCCAGGCAGTTCCTGTCTATCCTCAGGGTCCACCCTGCCCTGTTCCGGCATGTCTTCCCCTCCTCTGTTCCCCGCTCCCGGCCCACAAACCACAGCCCTTGGGGGCCTGAGGTCAGGCTTGGTTCTGCCTCATTTGCCCCTGCCCCTCCTGCCTCAGCGAGAGATCCAGCCAAGAGCATTCAGCCCGCTCAGTGCTGCTGCTGGGCCCCTGTGGGTCCTCAGAGTCCCCTGCCTTGCCATATGTGTCCTTGTGGGTTTGTGTCAGTGGGTATGTTTCTGTGTACGTTGTGTTAGTATGCGAGTCTGTGTATCGTGTGTGTCTATGTATTTGTGCATGTATGCATCAGTGGTGTCTAATCATGTAGACACTTGTTTTGTCTATGCCTGTGTGTGTGCATACACATCTATGTGTGTGTGTGTGTGTGTGTGTGTGTACACACATGTACCTTCATGGCCCGGCAGAGTGAAGCTGTGGGCAGACACCTTTGGCAGGAACCTGTATGACATGGTGACCAAATACTCAGGCTCCCTCTTGCTGCAGAAGGTGAGTAACACCTCCCAGAGCTCCCAGGGCCTATGGGCGGTCAGCCGGGGAGCCCTGCCAGGGAGCAGAGGCCCAGACCTCTGCATGCTCGTGCTGTGAGGGCTCTTAGCGATCATCTGCTCCAATCCCCCCATCTTCAGACACAAAACTGAGACCCGAGTCACAGAACAAGTCAGTGAGATGGTCAGGAGCATAGTGTCAGCTCAGATCCCTGGGAAGCGGAGTTCAATATGGAACTAGACAGACAAGAGGGATTCACTGAGGGAGGAGCTGTGAGGAACAGAGGGGTGAGAGGCAGAAGCAGCAGGCTGGGAGGCAGGCCTGGCTCCTGTGAAAGAGGCGGGCAGGAGGAGGAGGGGTGAGTCCTGCAGGCGCTTGGGCAGCAGAAGCATGAGTGGCCTGTGGCCCCTGTGCACAGCGAGCTCCGCACCTCTGGAGCTCAGGGCTCCCATGTCTGGGGGCTGCTGAGCCTCAGGAGCCCAGGCAGAGGTCTGGGCTGTGCCTGCTCCCAGGCAGGACGCAGGGCCAGATGGAGAGGACGAGCACCAGCAAGCCCCACTCCCCTGGTTGGTTGCTTTGTGTGCAGATTGACACCTAGCCTGTCCTCTAATGAGATTATAAACAACTTCATTTCCCTCTGATATTTATAACTCCCAGAGCAGTTTTAATAATAGCTTGCTGTTCTCTATTATCACCATTTGCTGAGAGCTTTATGTTCAGGGTCTAACTTTCACCACAACCTCATGAGGTGACTACGACATTTGCCATTTTCTAAATGACGCTAAAAGCAACTCTCAGGCTTTTATGCCTGCATGTGACCATCAGCTGCTCCCTCTTGTCTGCCCTTCCCATAGCCCACAGGAGGGAGCAGGCGGAGCCAGGGTGCCCGCCCCTGTTCAGGGACCCCCACCAGCCACTATCCCACTTCCCACTCACTGCCCTACCACACTCCTACTCTGCAAAGCACCATTTCATTCCATGTTCTCATCTGTGCCCTCTAACTCGGTGAGAAACATGTAGAGTCCTTATGTGACAGGGGTAAAACCATTCTCTAAGTCTATGCATTCTAGAACATTCTCTAACCCATGCTAATGTCACATCTTACAGACGAGGAAACTGAGCAACTGCCTTCTGATCACGTGGTCAATAGGTTGCTGACCTGAGCCTCTAGACATTGGTGACACACACACTCAGGGAAAGATGGTCTCCCTTGGGCCCAAAGAGTGAATTCGAATCCAGCTCTCTGAACAGTTTGTCAGGCGGCATTAATACCCACCACTGCTGAGCTTGGTCTGGACAGGATGCACATTGGGAAACAGGGGATGGGGGAGGGACTGAACTGATGCTCAGGGCAGCCGCAGTCCAGGCGAGCCGCCCCAGGGAGGGGGCAGGCACGGCACACAGAAGTCTCAGTGACCTGGCTGTGTGACTTTGGTTAAGTTCATTGACCCCTCTGAGGCCCAGACTACTTCCTCTTGAGGACATTGACTGAATGTGTCCAGAGCCCCTGGAACGAGAGAACATGTGACAAGAGGCAACCATTGTTGGTGGTGGGGAGATTACTGGAGGAGGAGAGGGAGGGCCAGTCCTGCCTCCAGCTGAGAGAGCAAGGCCTCGAGGTGTGAATGCGCTGGCCAAGAGGATGGAGGTACCGAACTCCTGGTGCTGACGGCAGGTGCCATCTCTCCCACACTCCCCTCGACAGAAATACAAGGATGCGGAGCCCAATCTGAGGATCCAGGAGGTGGATGGCTTGGAGCTGGTGAAGAAGTTCTCAGAGGACATGGAGGCCATGCTGCATAGGAAAGTGGAGGCTGTCAAGGTGCTCAGACCCTGTGATCTGGGGGACGTGGACTCTGCCCAGCCTGTCACACCAAAATATCCTCAAAATAATGCCATGCCCCTGCACTTCTCTCCCGTATCATCCTTTTACTACCTCACGAGCATTGGCCTAGCATCCCCAGGAGCCAAAAAGTCCTTGTAAAGGAAAAAACTATGGAAAGCAAGGGGAGAGAAAGGGCTGGGATTGGAGCCCTCTTTGCCTTAGAGAACAGTGTCCAGTGCAATAGGAAACCTGCAGTGTTGGGGGGACTCTGCATCATGATGTTATATTCAGTGACTTGCAGAGCAGGAACAAAATGAGGGCTGAGGAGCCACTGGATGATTGGAGGGGTGGGTGGATGGATGGATGGATGGATGGATGGATGGATGGGTGGGTGGATGGGTGGGTGGGTGGATGGATGGGTGGATGAATGGATGGGTGGGTGGATGGATGGATGGATGGATGGATGGATGGATGGGTGGATGGGTGGGTGGGTGGATGGGTGGGTGGATGGAGGATGGATGGATGGGTGGATGGAGGATGGATGGATGGATGGATGGATGGGTGGATGGATGGATGAGTGATATTGAGTGGAGGATGGATGGGAGTATAGAGGGATAGAGTGCATACAAAGTAAAGTTCCCTACCTCCTCTTTCTCCTTTTCTCCTTCTCCTACACTGCTCCCTAGTCTTTCCACTCCTGCCATACAGACCCACCCTTCATGGATCCCAAGTGCTCTGAGGGCTACCCAGACAGCACAGGTGCTTTTAGTGAAGCCTCTGCTCAGGTGATTCCATCATGGCATATCCAGCATGAGCCACATCCTCCATCCAGAGGACCATCTGGAAGGCATCCTGTGTAAAACCATTGGGGCCTTCCTTCCTTCCCACATTATAAGTTGCAGCCTTTTTCCTCCAGGCCTAGAGGCAGGGGATCTTAGCATTAGGAACCACTGAGAAGACACTTGGGACCTGGAGATCCCATCCTGGTGGAAGCAGGGGGACACTGGCCCCACACAAGCAGCACAGCAGGGTCATCCACTCCCTGCAGTGCTGGAATGCAGGAGCCCTCCACTGTGGGCCCTGGTCCCCCGGTTCTAGAACCCAGCAGTCCTGGCTCACCCCCAGAGGCCAGGCCCTGGGCTCCCTGGGGCTTCAGATGCACTTGTGTCCTTCTCCCAACCTCAGCCTCAGAAAATCAAACAGACCAGTGCTTGCTCTGCAAACCTCTCCAAGCACTAGTCTCTGCTCCCTGATGGAGGCCCCATGGGGGGGCATGGCATAGCCACGACCCTTCTGTGGGAGTGACCAGGATGGGGACACTTGTTGCAAAGCAACATTCCAGTAATCTTGGCTCTGTGGAATTTCTTCATGGCACATTAGGGATTGGGATTAGGGAAGTTGGAGACTCTTCTACCCCATGTACAGTTATATGGAGCCCAGAGAGGCTTAGTGGCTGGCCCTGACAAAGCCAGAATAAGAACTCAGCTCTTCTCCTCTTCCCTCCTCCCCCTTCCCCCCGGTTTATTGAGGTTCCCTTGACAAAAACAAAAACCCTGTGTGTATTTATATTCAGCAGCTAAAAGGTGGAAAAACCCAAATGTTCCTCAACTGATAAATGGATAAACAAAATATGAGATATCCATACAATGAAATGCTATTCAGCCATGAAAAGGAATGACTTTCTGCTATGTGTTAAAACACAGACAGACCTTAAAAACATCTCTGTGAAAGACTCCAGCTGTAAAAGGTCACCTACTGTGTGATTCCATTTGTGTGAAATATCTGGTACAGGAAAATCCATCGATGGAAAGCAGATTAGTGGTTGCTAGGAACCCACTGCCTGGTTGTCACAGGGTTCCCATTTGGGGGTGATGAGAACTAGAACTAGACAGTGGTGGTTGCACAGTATTGGAAATGTACCTAATGCCACTGAATTGCACACTTTAATATGGCTAAAATGTATATACATATATACACACACATTTAAACAAACTATTTTAGAGCAGTTTTACGTTCATAGAAAATTTGTAAAGAAAGTACAGAGAATTCTTATATAACCTCTACCCTCACAAACATAGACTCCCCAACTATCAGCAGCCCCCACCAGAGTGGTTACAATAGATGAACCTATATGACCCATCATAATCACCCAAAGTCCATGGTTTACATTAAGGTTTACTCCTGGTGTTGTACATTGACACATGCACAATGACAGGTATCTACCACTATAGACCGTATAGAATAGTCACACAGCACTAAAAAACCCTCTATTTTACACCTATTTTTTTTACACCTATTCATCCCTTCCCTTATACCCCTCACCAACCCCTGATGACCACTGATCTTTTTACTGTCTCCATTTTTGCCTCTTCCAGAACGTCATGTGGTCTGACTCATACAGTAGGTAGCCTTTTCAGACTGGCTTCTTTCACATGGAAAAGTGCACGTATCTTTTGGCTAATGTGTTGCTGTGAACATTTACACACAAGTTGTTGTTTGAGTCCCTGTTTTCAGTTCTCTTTGGGTATATTCTTCGGAGTGGAATTGAGGACACACTGGTCTCCTTTGGCCATTCATTCTCCCCTCTGTGTTCCCATCCCTCAGAATCTGGTAGAGGCGGCTGAGGAGGCTGACCTGGACCATGAATTCAATGAATCGCTGGTGGTGAGTCCTCCTGCTCCTGCTGCTGCTGAGAGGGTATTACTGGCTAATCTCCTGCCCCAGAGATGGGCAGTGGCTCCTGAGTGCAGGATAAGGAGGAGTAGAGGGAGACAGGCATCCAGCACTACATTTCTTGTCTAAAGTTTTACATGTCTCCTTTCCCCCCAATTGACACCCCTTACTCCCAGCCATTCCCACCCCAGGCAAGCCCCTACTGCCCAAGTGTCTGTGTCCATTGGTTATGCTAATATGCATGCATACAAGTCCTTTGGTTGAGCTCTAACCCGACCCAGCCCCTAACATTTGTCTCTGGATCTATTCTTATTCATCAGTTTATGTTGATTATTATATCCCACATATGAGTGAGATCATCTGATATTTATCTTCCTCTGATTGGCTTATTTCACTTAGCATAATGCTCTCCAGTTCCAACCGTGCTGTTGTGAATGATAAAAGTTCCTTCTTTTTTATAGTGGCATAGTATTCCATTGTGTAGATGTACCACAGTTTTTTAATCCACTCATCTGCTGATGGGCACTTAGGTTGTTTCCAAATCTTAGCTATTGTAAATTGTGCTGCTATGAACATACGGGTGCATATATCCTTTCTGATTGATGTTTCTGCTTTCTTGGGATGTAGAAGTGGGAATATTGGGTCAACTGGGAGTTCCATTTTTAACTATTCGAAGAAACTCCATACTGTCTTCCACAGTGGCTGCATTCCCACCAGCAGTGCAAGGGGGTTCCTTTTTCTCCGCATCCTTGCCAGCACTTGTCATTTGTTGATTTGTTGATGATAGCCATTCTGACAGGTGTGGGATGGTATCTCATTGCTGTTTTGATTTGCATCTCTCCAATGATTAGTGACTGAGCTTGTTTTCATATGTCTCTGGGCCTTCTGTATGTCCTCTTTCAAAAAGTGTCTTTTTGGGGTAAGGTGACCAGACGTCTCGCTTTTGGCGGGACAGTTCCAATTTTTAACAATTTGTCCCACGTCCCGTTTTAAAAAAGTCCTGATTTTTGGAAAGAATGAACGACAAACTAGGGAACAGCGGGAGAATGGGAAGGGAATATACAGTTTTCGGCGGCCATGTGGCTATTTAGCCAGGATATGAGTATTATATTATTTTTGTAAATTTTATTATGTTAAACTTTAATAATAACAAATAATTGTTGAGAACTAATTATCAAGAACTGCTTATCAAAGTTCGCATTGTTCATCAGTTAGAATTGTGGAATACGCGCTGTCCTTACCAGGAACTAATGCTGAAACTGAACATGTTTTTTCTACAGTAAATAAAGTGTGGACATCAGAAAAATCACAATTAAGTTGTTGAGACTCTTTGAAGGCCTTTTTATGTGTGAAATATAATATAACAAATTTCATGATCTTTTAAACAATGACAGCAATCTACTAAAAAAAATTTTCACTCAAAATAGAAATATGCCAAAGAATAAAATAATATTATGCATAATTTTTTTCATTTATTATATTTGTAAATTGTACTTATGTTGAAATTTAAAAAATATATTACAATACTATTTTTGCGTTTTATGAAAATTTTTGTTGCTCATATAGACCAAATTTTTTATCAAGGAACATCCCCTGCCCTGCCCCCCTGCTTTAACAATGTTAAAATCTGGTCGCCTTAATTTAGGTCCTTTGCCCATTTTTTGATTGGATCATTTATCTTCCTTTTGTTAAGTTGTATGAGTTCTCTGTAAATTTTGGAGATGAAACCCTTATCAGAATATCATTGGCAAATATGGTCTCCCATGCAGTGGGCTTTCTTTTTGTTTTGTTGATGGTTTCTTTTGCTGTGCAGAGGCTTTTTATTTTGATGTAGTCCCATTTGTTTATTTTCTCCTTAGTCTCCATTGCCCTAGGAGCTGTCTGTAAAGATATTGCTACAACATATGTCTGCTATTTTACTGCCTATGGAGTCTTGTAGGATTTTTATGGTTAAATCCTTTAGCCATTTTGAGTTTATTTTTGTGTGTGGTGCAAATTGGTGATCTAATTTCATTTTTTTGCAAGTATCTGTCCAAATTTCCTAGCATCATTTATCAAAGAGCCTGTCTTGACTCCATTGTATGTTCTTGCCTCCTTTGTCAAATATTAATTGAGCATAATGGCTTGGGTCAATTTCTGGGTTCTCTGTTCTGTTCCATTGTTCTATATGTCTGTTCTTGTGCCAGTACCAAGCAGATCTGAGAACTATGGCTTGGTAATATAGCTTGATATCTGGTAATGTGATCCCTCCAACTTTGTTCTTCTTAGGATTGCTGTGGCTCTTTGGGGTCTTTTTTATTCTAGATGAATTTTTAGAGAGTTTGTTCTAGATCTTTGAAATATACTGTTGGTATTTTAATGAAGATTGCATTGAATCTGTAGATTGCTTTGGGTAGTATGGACATTTTAATGATATTGATTCTACTAATCTATGAACATGGTATGTTCTTTCATCTGTTTATGTCTTCCTCTATCTCTTTTTGCAATGTCGTGTAGTTTTCTGAGTACAGGTCTTTAGTTAAGTTTATTCCTAGGTATCTTAGTTTTTTGCTGCAATGGTAAATGGGATATTTTGTTAGTTTGTTTTATTTCTGTGAATTCATTATTGGTGTATAAAAAGGCCATAGATTTCTGGTTATTAATTTTGTATCCTGCTACATTGCCAAATTCATTTATTAGGTCTAGTAGGTTTTTTTGATAGAGTCTTTAGGATTTTCTATGTATAGTATCATGTCATCTGTGAATAAGAACGGTTTTACTTCCTTTATTCCAATTTGGATGCCTTTTATTTCTTCTTCTTCTCTCATTGCTATGGCTAGCACTTCTTTACTATATGGAACAGAAGTGGTGAAAGTGGGCATCCCTGTCTTGTTCCTGTTCTTAGGGGAAATTGTTTTAGTTTTTGACATTGAATCTGATGTTGGCTGTGTGTTTGTCATTTAAGGCTTTTATTGTGTTGGGACATGATCTCTCTATTCCCACTTTACTGAGAGTTTTTATCAAGAAAGGCTGTTGGATTTTGTCAAATGCTTTTTCTGCAATGATTGATATGATTATGTGATTTTTGTCTCTCAGTTTGTTTATGTGATGTAACACATTTATTGATTTGCATATATTGTACCATCCTTGCATCCCCAGAATAAATCCCACTTGTTATTGGTGTATGATCTTTCTAATGTAACGCTGAATCTGATTTGCTAGAATTTTGTTGAGGATTTTAGCGTCTATGTTCATGAAGGATATTGGCCTGTAGTTCTCTTATTTTGTGGTGTCTTTATCTGGTTTTGGGATTAGGGTAATGTTGGCTTCATAGAAAAAGCTTAGAAGTGTGCCTTCCCTTTGAATTTTTTGGAATAGTCTGAGGAGGTTAGATTTTAGTTCTTCTTTGAATGCTTAATAGAACTCCCCTGTAAAGATATCCAGATCAGGGCTTTTGTTTGCTGTAAGATTTTTGATTGCTGCTTCAATTTCTTTAGTAGTTATCAGCCTATTCAGTTTTTATATTCTTCTTAATTGAGATTCTAGACAGTAGGAAGAAAGTCTGTTTATGGCTGCAAGGTGGTAATCCAAGTGGATCCGGCACTGTGTGTAAGAACACAGAGCAGACTGCTGGCTCTCTGGGGGTTACAGGGACACAGGTTGCAGGCTGTTAAAGAGAGAACCCCCACCTCTCAGGGCCCTGCACTGAAGAAGCTGGTGGTGCTGACAAGGCTGCCTTTATTTTCCCTGGAATCTGTCTGCTTGTCTCTGTCACCATCTCTGGTTGTGTCCACACATGATAAAGTGGAGACCTGAGCAATAATCCAGAAAAATCTATGTCAGACCCTACTTGAATCAATCACCTGCTCCAATTATTTGGATACACATTTGCCCCAAATCTGAATCTTGTGGATCACTGCCTGCATCCTCTGGGAGGAGCTTGTGTGGACGCGGTCAGTCCACCTCAGGTTTCTCACATCTGAGTCCCCTGATTGCACCATTTCTCTTTCTCTCACACTCTGTGGGTCTTTGTCCACTGGTCCCTGTCTGGCCCATTCTCCTTCACTCTAGTTTGACTACTACAACTCGGTTCTGATCAACGAGAGGGATGCGAGTGGAAAGTATGTGGATCTGGGGGCTGAGTTTGTCCTGGAGTCCAACACACACTTCAGCAACCTGAGGGTGAACACGTCCCTCAGCAGTGTGCAGCTGCCCACCAACGTGTACAACAAAGGTAGTCCTCGCCCCATGGCCTGGCATGGTTGTTGGGGTGGTGCTGGTGGAAGTTAATGATTTGGCCCTTTTCCTGAGAACCCCTTCTCCAACCTCCCTGACTCAGGGTGGGGAATCATTTCACAGGAGCCCAGGGCTGGAGAAAGCTCAGGGCTCCTGGCTTATAGGGTTTGTGGGTCTCCGAGTGAGATGCAGAGGGAAGTGTGAACAGCATCACTTCTGGCTGTGTGTGTGTGTGTGTGTGTTCCCAGGTGAAGAGTTAGACACTATTGCTCCTGATTGAGTGTCCCTGCAGTTCCTTCTACAATCTCACCCTTTAGACCCAGATATTTTAAATGGAGTCTACATGTCTGAAGCCTTGAACGCTGTTTTTGTGGAGAACTTCCGGAGAGACCCGACACTGACCTGGCAATATTTTGGCAGCTCAACTGGATTCTTTAGGATATATCCAGGTGAGGACATGGGAGATATCACCAACATCCTCTTAGCTTCTTCTCTGACAATAAGGCCACAAGGGTATTATGGATGAACACTGACATTCAGACCTCTGGAGAACGGGGGTGGTCCTGACATCCAAATGTACCTCCAACCCACATTTTGACACTCTTCACACCATAATATGCCCATTTTCAACAAATAGCTTTTGGATTAACTAACTAACTAACTAAATAAATAAATAAATAAATACCATGGTAACCAGCCAGTGAATGCCCGCATTAAACTCTTGTCCTATGAAAAGCACCGTGCAAGATGCAAGAGAAGATAAAACAATTCTTGATCTTAGATGTTCACATCTTAATTGGAGAAATGGGGCTTACTCACTTAACATGTTCAACCACAGTGTAGAGATGTCGTGGGTCACTATGCAATCAGTGGCCAACCTAACAGACAATGGGGAAAGCTCCCTTGTCTACCAATAAAACTAGAAAACAAAATCTACCATAGAATTTGCAAGAGTTCTGTTTTTTTTTAACTTCCTGTTTATAAAAAAAATTTACCTCCACATTTTACTCCAACCTACTTTTATATTCTAGCACACTGTTCAAAGTCTTAACTTTGCTGTTTTCCCAAGACAGACCCTTCAAATGCTCGAAGACAACTCACAGGTCACTCAAGTCTTCTCCAGGATAGAATTCCTGTAAATATTCTTGCTACATCAGGGCTTCCCTATAAGTCAATTTGTGTGCAAACAACACAATCCAATGGCTTCTTTATGAGCCATTGGTCTTAGTAGAGAGGGTATTTCTCACACTCTCACCCACTTTTACAGGTGCGTATCAGCCTTCAGGTAGACAATATGGGGTTGGCTATAATGCTTGATCACAGTACACTATCCCCATGGGTCCGTGCAAGCCCACTGTTATCTATTTTAAATTTTATTTATAACATAATAATGCTTGTATATATATCACTAACATAAAAATTAAATTACTAACAATTTATATTTACACATGTGCTCCTCCATTCTACCCTCTCTCCCTTCCACTTACCCTCCCCCCAATTGCCTGGTGGCCTCCAACTTCCTTTCTCTTCAGGCCTGGTCAACCATAACTGCCCTCCCCTGCAGGCCTCGTCCCCCACAACTGCTTTCTCCTGTAGGCCTAGGTGCCCATCAACTGCCCTTCCCTGCAGGCCCAGTCGTTTCCAACTTCCCTCCTCTACCAGTCTAGTCACCCCTAACTGCCCTCCCCTGTAGGCTTGATCATCCCCAACTACCCTCCATTGCAGGCCAGATTCCTCTCAACTGCCCTCCCCTACTGGTCTGATCACCCACAACTGCTCTCCCCACTTGCTGGCCATCTTTTGGTGGCCATCCTGTGCCCACATGGGGGCAGCCATCTTGTGTGTTGGAGTGATAATCAATTTGCATATTACTCTTTTATTAGATATAATAAAGGCCTGCTGCATGGGTTGGGGACAGCTGGTTTGCCCTGAAGGGTGTCCTGGATCAGGGTGGGGGTTCCCTTGGGGTGTGTGGTGGTCTTATCAAGGGGCCTGTGGTAGTTTGCAGGCCAGCCACAGCCCCCAGCGACCCAAGTGGAGGCCCTGGTATCTGAGATTTATTTATCTTCTATAATTGAAACTTTGTAGACTTGATCAGAGGCCTGGTCTGGCCAGGGTGTGCAGGAAGCTTGGCTTCTCTGTTGCTGGGGAAACCCAAGGCTCCTGCTTGCTCCATGCCTGCAGCCATCTTGGTTGGGTTAATTTACATACTCTCTCCTGATTGGCTAGTGGGCATGGCTTATGGGTGTAGTGAAGGTAGTGTCAACTTGAATATTACTCTTTTATTAGATAGGATTTCTAATCAAATTGCTTTGTAGACAGAGAACGTGGTATATGTGGTACTGATTATATGAAATTGAGGTTTTGTTTAATAGCCTAGTATGACATCAAGTTTTATAAATATTACATATGTGTTTGAGAAGAATATGTGCAGTCTAATTGTCGGATGAAAAACTCTGCATATGTCATTAGCTCAAACTTGTTAATTGCATTACTTACATTTTCTGTATCTTTGCTAGTTTTATGTCTTGTTAGCCTTTACTACACTTTGTTTTTAGGTCTATTTTGTCTGATATTATAAGAAATACCAATATGCCCTTCATTACCCTGACATATATTTTTTTCATAATTTCTTCCAATCTTGTTTTAGTCATATCTCTTGAAAATAGTCTATAGCTTCTAAACCTTTATCCAAACTGGCAACCTCTTTTACTACTTGGCAAGTTCAGCACATTTTCATTTATTGTTTTGATGTATTTAAACATGCTTATCTTATTTTTTAAATTACTTTATTTTTAAAATTTCTATTTGTCCCTTCATTTTTTTGTTTCCCATTCTCCTTTTATAACTTTTTAAAATGAGTAACTTTTTAAAATCTCCTGTTATTTCTCTTTTTATTTCTATCAATTTTGGGTTTACTCCTCTGTTTTTATTCTTTTAATAATTACCCCTTACCAGTCATATTTAATAAGGATTAAAATTAAATAATAATTTTACCTTTTCTCCAGTCAAAAAAAATTGAGAACTTCTCCACTTACATATCCTTCTCCCACTTTGATTTATATTCTCCTGACATCTAATATATTCCTTTTTATCCCAGGTTAGATACTATTATGCTATTTGATGCAAATATCACTTGTTTGGTAAGAGCTACTTGTTTACCTTTTTTTGCCCACCACTCCTTCACGCACCTCAAACTGTCTTTCCAAGATCTTGTTCCTCCTTCTTCAGATGAATCTTCCACAAGTTCCCTTATTGTGTGCTTCGTGGTAAGCTGCTTCATCTTGTGTTCATCTACACATGCTTTATTTTCTTCTCATTCTTTTTATTTTATTTTAAATTCATTCTTTTTTATTTTTGCAAGTTTCACAAATCATTTCCTGTTGTCATCCTATTTCAACAGAAAAGACCACATCCTATTTCTTTTTTTATTGGAGGCCTGGTGCACGAAATTCTTGCACGAAGTGGGGTGGGGGTGGGGGGTGGTGTCCCTCAATCTGGCCTGCACCCTTTCCAATCTGGGACTCCTCAGGGGATGTCTGACTGCCAGACATCCCTCTCACAATCCAGGACCACTGGCTTCTAACTGCTTGCTTACCAGTCTATCTGAATGCCCCCAACCACTCCTCTGCCAGTGGAGTCATGGCACACCCAGGTCTCACTGCTGTGCATGCGAGCATCTTGTGGCAGCCATCTTCTGATGACATCGTGGTGGACATCTTGTGACGAAGTCACATGAGGGCATCATGTGACACCACCTAGGCTTTTATTATGTAAGATAAGTTACTGACTAACCCCCCCTTTGATGAATCACCCTGAGAAATAGCTCCCAGTAAAGAACAACAGCTCTGGGGAACTTAATTCCCAAGTGGAATTCCAAAAGCAACACTGCAGTCTTCTATGCTCATGCTTGAGTGATAGTGCTGCTGGAGATGCACTTCTGAGTTAACAATTATTCTCTGTCAACACCTTCCAACTTTTTCCCTGCTGCCTTCTGACTTCCACTGATGTTGAGAAACTCTGTTGTTGGCTTAACTGCTGTTCCTTTGAAAGTAAATGTTCTGTTTTTTTGGCTGCTTTCAAGGTCTTTATTTATTTACTTGCCTTTGGAGTTCTGCAGTTTCACTACAATGTGTCTAGAAAGGGATATCTTTTCATTTATCCCGCTAGGGATATACTGTGCCTCCTGGATGTCTGGACTCACATTTTTATGTGTCCTGGAATATTTGCATCATTGTCTTTGTACCATGGTGTGTCACTGTGCTTTCCCTTTTCTCTTTCTATTGTATGTCTCTGGTCAGACATATTTAGGGTGTCCCTCCAAAAACGTATATACACACTTTGAATAATTATAAAGGCAGTGATAAAAAAAAATACATTTCATTTTCAAAATTGAGCTATCAGCTGTTAAAGTGTATACATTTTTTGAGACACCCTGTATTAGACATTCTCATTCTGGTTTCCACAGGATTCTGGAAAAATCCTTCAAATGCCTGAATTTTCTCTTTACCTGTGAATGATCCATTATGAGCTTTTTTTTTCAACTTAAACATTTTTTTCACTTACAAAAGTTCCATACTTTTAAGGCTATTTCTTTGTCCCTAATCATTTTCTTGTTGTATATTCTTCCTTGTCATTTCTCCAACATAGCTATCCTGTAATTTGTATTTGGCGGTTCCAACACCGTAACCCTTGGGAGGATACACCTGGTGGTTCTTGCTTCTGCTGCCTCTCACTCCTGGGGCCCTGTTTCTGGTGTCTGGTAATCTTTGATCCTGGGGCCGTGCCACTTGTAATCTGTGGGAATCCTACAGGCCTGATTTGGGAAAGCTTCCCTTCAAGAGGATCACTTCTGCTTCTGCTTGGAATTGAGGGCACCCTCACCCAGGACCACCAAACCCTGGTGCACAGCCAAGAACACCTGTTACTATTAGAAGGTCAAATCCCCCACAACCATGCTGCTCTAGGAATATGGCCTTCATTTCCCCACTGCTCACTGCTGCCGCAGGTCCACGTCAGAACCATGCTACCCAGGCTCCCACAACACCAGCTCACCCGTGGTTCTGTCCTGCTCCCCTCCAGGCTGTGGCTCCTGCCTGTTCTGGCCCCTGCCCTCACCTTTGGAGCTCCGCTCCCATTTGTTTGGTTTGGGGAGTAAGATCCCTGGAAATCTCTCCTCCTTTGGACAGACCAGCAATGCCTCAGAGTGTGTATCTCATCTGAAGTCCAATTGCTGTGGATCAGGAGTCCCTTAGAGCTTCTAGGCAGTCACGGTATGGCCATGATATTTTTCTAGCCCAAACACAACATAATACAATTGCACTGCTTATTTTTAATTTCCGTATTGTGAGCCCACTCTTCCCAATCTCTACAGTGTTTTCAAATAGAGATTCCATTGTGGAGCATGTCAATGTTATCTTTGCTTTGTGTGCATTCATCCAAGTTTTTGATTCAATGAATAGGACAAAATGCATCACAGCACCCTGCTGGTGGGTCAAGGCAAGATCTCCCATACTCATTCATTTGTTCTTTATTCCATCCATACAACAAACATTTATTGAGCATCAAGCCTGCGAGGTGCTATGTAAAAACACTGTCAGGTACAGGCAGTCCTGGGCCACGCCACCACAACAAAGTCAGTTTCTCAATGAATAGAGTCCTAATCTTTTTGCTGGTCGAGGGCCTTGCCTTCAATTTGAAAACAAAACAAACAAAACCCGCAGCATCTTTCAAGTACCATAAAGCCCAGAGCAATAAAATGGGGTGTGCCTGTACTTGAATTCCCTGACCTCAAGGAGCTTATAGTCTTGCAGCCAATCCTTTCTCCCAACCAGCTAACGGAAGGACCTTGGCACTAACTGGCAACCTGACTAGAGGCAGAGGGGCTAGAAGTCAGACCACCTGGATCTCCCTCACTCTGTCCATGCTTTGATGGATGGTAATGAATGTTAAAAGTCATTTCCTCTTCCACAAATTGATGTGAGGTTTAGCTCATAACTGAGTTTCACACACAACATATAGGAGTCCTACTGTGAAATTCACCTCAACTCTGGGTCTGGGCAGTGTGGGTGACGAGTGTCCCTCCATCGAGCTGGCCTCCTTCCTTGCCTGTTGCCTCAGTTTGCAGGGTGCTCTAGTGGCCCCTCACCCTGTTGTCCAGGTCCATGGCTGGCCCTTCCCTGGGAGTCATGGCATTCTTGGATGTCAGCACTCAGTTGGGGCTCTGGAGCAGCCTCACTGAGCCAGTGAATGGACCAGCCTTTGTTTCCCCAGGCATCAAGTGGACACCTGATGAGAACGGAGTCATCACCTTCGACTGCCGGAACCGTCCATGGTGAGAGCTCTCAGGGGAAAGGGGTCAGTGCTGGCCCCCACTTCTAACCTGTGGGTTTTACCTAGTTCTCCTCCAGGCCCTGCCTCCAGGCCCAGGGTCTCAGGTGGGTAGAACCTTAACCTGACACAAGAGTAGGAAGAAGCCTCCCTTCTCACCACGGCTGCCCTTGCTGCAGACCTGATCACATTTGTCTTTCCTGCCCCCAGCTCCTTCCAGGACAGTGAGCTGCTCCAAATCACCCCTCTTCCAGGCTCTCCTTCCCCCAACTCCCCTCCCTTGGCAGATTTATAACAGAATCTGAGGGTGAAATCCAGTTCATCCTGCTGTTCATCCCTCCGGGACCCTGGCCGGTCCAAAACAAAAGGACAAGGTTACCACAAGAACTTGACATTTCTCCCCCCTGACAGGCCCACTAGATGGGCACGGGCCCAGCTGTTGCCCCCAAAATGGCTTCAGAACTATGCTAAGTGGTCATGGAACATGATACAACCTAATCTCAGTGGGGCAACTACCTGAACTTTGGATAAACTTGAGCCAGAACCCAAACAGAAATAATGACACTAGTTTGGGTGGTTACTCTGGCTTTGATTTCCCCATCGCTGACCTGTCCTTTTCTTTCTGCTAAAGGTACATACAAGCTGCTACTTCTCCTAAGGATGTTGTGATTGTCGTGGACACAAGTGGCAGTATGAAGGGGCTGCGGATGGCCATCGCCAAGCACACCATCTCCACCATCCTGGACACACTGGGAGAGAATGACTTTGTTAATGTCATTGCAGTGAGTGCCCTTCCTTCATAGAATAGCTCTCCCTTGTTCTAGAGAAACTTTCTTCGGCTTGCATTGCAGTGACCTATGGCTACCACCACACCATGCCTTAGAGTGATCTCTCTGAAGCTGGGCCTAACCCAGGTCCAAGGACAGACTGCAAGAGGCCTGCAGAGTTTCTGGAATTATGTGTATGTCCATTCTTCTGAGTCCATAGATGAGTCTGGGATAGAACAAAGATGAGAAGCTCTGACCCTGAGTAGACACCTAACTTACCCCACCATGTGCTCATAACTGGCGCCCATCGCTGAGCAGCCTCTTCCTTCTGCTACAGGAAGAGTGATCCCTGGGCGCCTGCTCTCCAACAATCCCAGTTCTCCCAGTCCCTTCACCCCAAATCCAGATATATTGGGAGGAAGGAGAAAGTACGTGGGGCGCCTAGACAGAGGCCAATAAACCCTGGTCCTGCTTTCTGAGCAGCTCTTCCCCAGGCTGTCCCTGCTTGCCCAGGAAGGCTATGGTGGGAGACGCAGCAGGAAGAAAGGGGACATGCGTCAGGAGAATGCTCTCAAAGGCAATGGAAGAGTGGGCCAGCGCAGCCCTGTGCAGAGGCAGAGCTGACGGCCAACAGGGTACCATTTTGAAGGCTACCTGATCTAAACCTTCCCTCCACTTCCCTGTCACATTGCTGAAAATGCTTATCTTTAGTGGGATTTACTTCTCTGGTAAAGAAGCATCAAAGCAAAATGGTCTCACTGCAAACAGGTCATCCTGGGGTTATGTGAATGGTCCCCTCTTCCCTGAGCTGCTCTCAAGGCCCACATCACTTACCCACCTGCATCTCCTGGGCCCCATGCTCCTCCTCCTCACCTCTCCATCCCTGCCCCTGACCTGCAGCAGAGACAGGACAGCCAGGGGAGCAGTTCCCACCACTTTACAAGAGTCGGGTGTGCTTCTGCTCCTCTTGTAGAGCCTGCTGTCAGCTAAAGGACCCTCTTTCTCAATTCAGGAAAGAGACAAAAAGAGCAGTTTCTCATCCCTGGACCCAGGCACTTAGTCAGGTCTTGGCGGCAGAGACCAGAGGGATTCTCTCAGTGACCAGCAGTTCCCTGGGTGCCCCAGCAGGTGGGCAGGACTCAGCCACCAAGAAAATGAATCCAGACCAGAATTTGAGAGAGTGAAGGCCCTGCTGTTCTCTGTACTCCCACCTCTTTACTCAGGAAAACTGCTAAAAGCATATGGTACCCCAAGATAATGTGCACAGGTGCCCAGGTGACCCCAGCCTGGACCACTCTGTGAGTGTCTGTTCTCTCCTCCCTCCTCTCTCTGCAACTGCAGTACAATGACTACATCCATTACATCGAGCCTTGTTTCAAAGGGATCCTTGTTCAGGCGGATCGAGACAACCGCGAGGTGAGTGTCCACGCCAGGCAAGGGCCCGGTGCCTCTTAGCCTCTGTTCTGCCTAGAAGGGTGGGAGTCATTTGTGCAGCTTCCTGGTGGCCCTTTTACGCATTCCCATGGCATTTGGAAAGGGCCAATGCAGATATGCAGTCACCACACAAATACACCCAGGAAATTGCCCCCATGAACCTGCTGCCTGACTATCTCAGCAGTGAGCAGAGAGAGACCTCCCATCTGAGGAAATCTCACTTCTTCAGGACTGGTTCCTTATTCTGTGGATTATCCAGGACTTGGTTTTCCCCTTTGCCTCCCCCTTGGCCTTTCTACTATGTCAGATTTCATGAGGAGCTTCCCAAAAGGAGGAGAAATTCAAACCCATTGTGTTGAGTCATTTTTGAAGGCCTAGGAGGAAAGGATGTGGCAACTTGCTTAAAGGGAGTCTAAGTGTCACAGCCCCTTCCCTCTGTGGCTGGGGAATTTGGGTTTGGCTTCCTCTTGAACCCCAGCCTTGAGTTGGAGCCCCTGGCAGCCTCCATGGTTTCTCCCATGAAATGCTCACAATTGAGGAAAGAGCTGGGATGCTGAGGACCCGGGAACCTTGGCATTTGACCTGGCCTGGCCTCCTTGCTGGGGTTGAACTCACACTGGCATCTCCTTCCAGTAGTGGGGGAAGATCTGCACCCAACCACTCACAATCTCTCTGTTTATCTTGGGGGCATTGGAGAAACATCTGCTGTGGGGGTCAGCTAGACCCGGAGAAATCGACAAATAACTAAACAGCCTCTGAAATTAAGACCAAAGATGAAGGTTCCCTGGCCCACTCCATCCATTGACACTCCTCTGGTTTCTCATCCACTACAGCATTTCAAACAGCTGGTGAGTGAGCTGGTGGTTAAAGGTGTGGGGGTCGTGGACCAAGCCCTGAGGGAAGCCTTCCAAATCCTGAAGCAGGTACTCCACCTGGGGAAGCCGAGGGAGCGTGGCGGGGTGGGAGACAGGCTGAGGTGGGGGGAAGGCAGTTCCTGCTGCAGTTATGGAGCCCCCTCCCCCGCACAGTTCCAAGAGGCCAGGCAAGGAAGCCTCTGCAACCAGGCCATCATGCTGCTCACCGACGGGGCTGTGGAGGACTACGAGCCAGTGTTTGAGAAGTACAACCAGCTGGACCGCAAGGTTACTCCCTGGTGGTGGTCAAGGGGTGAAGGGGGGGGGGGGTGGTGCCAAGGGGCATGGTCTTCTACTGCCATGATGGGATGGCCCAGAAAAGCCAGGCCTGACCTGAGTTCAAACAGTCTACCCATTAGCCCACCAGTAAATTCAAATGTTCCAAAGCTATGGTGACTCTAGGCACAGAGGACTCATGAGAGACCATGGTGGTGAGATATGGAAAATGTCCTGGCAAGTCCTGGTGCTGCCTGGGCCCTGGGCCCTTTCTGACCCAAAGGAGTGGGACTGGAAAAGTCAGCAAAGTGCTTGACATACATCGAAGACTCACATGCATCATGTTAGCATCACTCACGGCCAGGAGTTAGGCTGCTGAGTCCATCTGTGTCTTGTGGATTAGGTTCGAGTTTTCACTTACCTGATTGGAAGAGAAGTCACTTTTGCTGACCGCATGAAGTGGATCGCGTGCAACAACAAAGGTAGGTGACAAGCGGGCAGAGCAGCTGGCAGACTGTACCCGAGTGCAGGTGTAACAGCATTGCCCCATCACCAGGGTGCTGAGTGGTGGCTCCTGCATGGGGCCTTGTGTGGAGATGACAGTATCTGCCCCTCCTTCTCACTTGGAGAAAGCAAGACAAAATGAAAATTGCTGCATGAAGCCTTGAGTAAATGCTTGATTACTCCTGCAGGGACTCTAAGTCATAAAGCCACCTGAAGTGAAACTTAGAGGTCATCTCTTCAGTGTTTGCAAGAGAGAAAGCTGTCTCTCATAGAAACCACCATATAGACAGTGAGGCAGAGACTGTCGTTATAATGTAAGTTCTCTCTTGGGTCCAGCCTCCATTCTTCTTGCTGTAAATTAAGCCCATTTACACTGATTCTACCACCAAACAAAAAGCAGGTGGTCATCATTTTATTTAGCAAAGTGTTTTGTGTGCAAACAGTCCTCATCTATCTCTGGCCAGAACCTAAGACCTGGGCCTCAGGTTTGGACCTGGGTTTGGTTCAACCACAATTTATTGAGTGTCTACCTGGCAAACTTTCCGAATTGTGGTCAGTTTGGACTCAGTCTTGCTCTTGCAACTGTCCAGCTAGGGAGACAAAGCAATGAATCATCAATGATAATGTCATTTTGATTGCCCTGTGCGGATGGAAGAGCAGAGACTATTCTGGGAGCTGGGGGACAACGGCAGAGGCACTTCCCCCAAGTGGAGGTGACAGGAAGGCTGACACATAAAGAACTGGTAGGAGTTGGCTAGACCTAGAGAGCAGGGAAGGGGGCCCAGACAGAGAGAATAACATGTCGAAGGATGAGACAGGCATGTTGGGATCTGAGAGCTGCTCCACTTTACCTGGGTGTGGAGTGAATGTTTTGTGGGCGGTGATGAGCAATGAGACCAGAGAGATAAATGCATGCTAAATCATTCATGGCCTTGTAAGCCATTTGCTCTTTTAATATCCCTGTGGCTACAATAGAGGCTATGGCTCCCTCTCCATAACTGAGGAACAGTAGTCAGAGAAGGGAGGAGGCAGGGTTGTGACAGCTGTCATAGCCTGGGGTCCCTGAAAGCAGGCCCTGGGACAGAGCTGCATGCAGGGTGTGGTGAGGAGAGGCAGGGCTGTAAGAAGTGAGGAGGGCAGCCCTGCAAGCCAGAGAAGCAGATCCTGCTGAGGCCCTGTTGCTTCTGTGGCAGCTCTGGAGCTGGGAGGCAGGGGGCTTCCAGTTCCCCAAGTGGAGACAGGGCTGGGCCCAAGAGTTCCATCATCAGCACTGGCCCCACCACCACCTGGAAGAGGTACAGCCTTGGGGAAAGCAATTCCCTGTGGCACAGAGCAGCTCCCAGTGAGGGGCCAGTCAGCAGCTGGGGAGGGTGAGGGCCCTGCAGAAGGGTTCCAGGTAGAGCAGCCATCCTCCCACACCACACGGCCCCTCCTCTCCTCCAGGCTACTACACGCAGATCTCTACCCTGGCAGACGCCCAGGAGAACGTGATGGAGTACCTGCACGTGCTCAGCCGCCCCATGGTCATCAACCACGACCACGACATCATCTGGACCGAAGCTTACATGGACAGCAAGGTGGGCCCTGACCCCACCCCACAGTGAGGGACCCCAGGCATGAGAGGTGACTTCTTGGATGAGGAATGGGGGTGGGGGGTGGGGGGCAGATTACATCCTTGGGAAACATGAGGGAGTGAGCGCTTCACCCACTTGCAGACCATCACCTGTTTGCTGCCCCAGAGGCCCAGGAACCCAGCGAGTAGGCCTGCCTGGGGCTCCCCTTCATGGACAGAGCTCTTCTGCTCCAAACTTATTTCTCCCTCCTTTCTTTTGTCCTCACTCCTTCACTGTCCTCTCTCCCTCCTGTTACAGGAAAGAGAAACCGACCAGTAATTCAGGACCCTATAGGTTTATCGAGTGTCCCCTTCCCAGCCTTGCATTCACAAAGAGGCTGCCTGCGGGCAGCAATGACTTACATGAAGGAAGAGATGTCCAAGATCGATGTCAGATGAGATGTTGGAGGAATAGGGACCTTCTGGCACCTCTTAAATCACACCACAGACAGCTACTTCAGTGCCGATGCACCCGGCTAGGATTAAGAGGGACCTGAAAATAGTTGCTTAAATAAAAGTGCCTTTCTCCCTCATGTAAAGTAAAAGATGTCTGGAGGTGGCTGGCCCAGAGCCTACGAGGAGCGCCCTGGTCACCAGGGACCCAGACCCCTTCCTGCTGCTCCCCCCTTAGTCTTCCCTACGGACTCTCATTCCAAGTGGACAGTGCAACTCCCATCACAGAAACCGCTCACTTTTAGGAAATTTTACTTCCAAACACTAAACTGAAGCATCAGAGGAAGAAGGGGTAGAGGGCTTGATGGTTCAAAGTTCTTCATCCTCCATGGACCTCCCTGGCTAGGCAGTCTCCTTTAGCTGGGCCTGAGGAAGATCAGACTTACCAGACACACCTGCACACACCACCCTCAGGGCCTGTCTTTGAGGTAAAGTGGGGCACACGCATGAAGCCCCTTCTTGAAGGAACTGGATGAGCCAGCACAGTAAGATGAGGAGGCAGACAGGAGGGCCATCTCGGAGGCTGGAAATGACGTGGTTCTGGTGTCCCGAGTGAAGAAGAGGCTGTGGTTCATCCTGTTGGGGGAAGGGAGGCTACTAAAACCACACCATGGCCTGCTCTCACGCTGTGGCTCCTCACGGTTCTTGTGTTTGCCTGTGGCTCCGTGTCAATGTCCCTCCCCCTCTTAACTGGCCTGAGCTGTAATTTGTGCCAACCTTGGGTTTTGGAAGAGTTCATGTTATGCCAAACCTCGTTGCCTCTGGGCATGCCCAGGACGGGCCTATTCCATGGACCCACGCTCATCCAAGACAAAGGAGCCAGGGAGCCTGCTTGGGAGCCGGGCCGTGAGCTCTCTGGAATTCTGAGACTCCCCCTGGCTACATTGTGTGACCTCTGCCTGGTCCTCCTCCCCAGCCCACCGCTCTGCCCCAGCGTTTCTGCCAGCTCTCTTTGCAGAGAAGGGAACCTCATCTGGGACTGCTTCCTCCCGTTGGAAGGTGACTCGGCAGTTGACGCTGGTGATGGTGGGTCCTCATACTGTGGACTCTGAGCCCTCTGTTTTCTGTTCTTTCCTCCCTGGCAGCTCTTCGCCTCGCAGGCACAGAGCCTGGTGCTCCTCACCACAGTGGCCATGCCAGTCTTCAGCAGAAAGAATGAAACGGTGAGTGGCCACTGCCTGAAAAGTGGCAGCATCTTTAGACCAACGGTTCTGAGCGTGGTGGCACCAGAGCCCCGTGGGAGAGCTGTGGATGCAGATTCCAGGGCCGCCAAGCTACATCAGAACCTCTTGGTCGGGAGGAGCAGGCTTTGGTCTTACTTCCTAAGACTCCTTGGCGATTCTGCCCAGCCAACCTAGGGCTGTCCCACTGCTCTGCCTGAGGGATGTAGGACTAATGGGGTCACCTGCCAGAAAACTACACTTACCCTACCAGTTTGAGCAAACTGTAACTTGTTGGCAAAGGCCTCCGGTGAGGACATTTCTAGAACCTTCCATCCTCCACCTGGTCAGGAAACGTGACCTTACAGGCACTGTGTGTTTCATTCCACTCGTACATTAGGATCCCTGAGATCCAGACCCTTCAGCTTCTGCTATGAAGGTGAACATTTCATTCAACTTTATTTAAATATTACAACTTAAATATTAATGTTGGACATTAATCCTCTGAGCGGCTGAGATTACTCCTGGGACCTCTCTGCTTGGTTCTTGATTTTATTCCAGGGACCTCAGCCTAAAATCTAACTGCGGAGGAAGGACTGCGTAAGCCCAAGTGGCTTCCTCTCCCAGTCCGGCCCTGGGTTCGGGGAAGCCAGATCTCCCCCTGACCCCAGTGTGTTTCCTTCCAGCGGTCCCATGGCATTCTGCTGGGGGTGGCGGGCTCCGACGTGGCCCTGAGAGAGCTGATGAAGCTGGCGCCCCGCTACAAGGTGAGCCTGGGTCAGGGCCCTGAGTGGGGGTTGCAGGCTCCCCAGGAGCTGCCCCACCAGGCTCTGGAGCCTCTCTGATGGCAGGACAGCCAAACCTAGAGCTGGGACAGGGCCCTGACTCTGGCTCCCAGAGAAGTGCAGGCATTGAGCTTGGGAACAGTGGCTTAGCCTCCTGGGGCCCTGTGTTACCACCAGATCGAACTTGCTCTGTGGCCTTTAGCAAGTGCTTTCCCTTGCTGGTGCCTCAGTTTCTCAATCTGCACCTCCATGCTATCCAGTCCTGTTTGGGGGACAAATGAGATTATCATCAAAGTACCTAGAGCAGGGGTGGGGAACCTCTTTTCTGCCAAGGGCCATTTGGATCTTTATAACGTCATTCCCAGCCTGTACAAAATTATCAACTTAAAAATTAGCCTGTTCTATTTGGTCAAAAATTTAATTAACTCACCCCTAATGCCATGGCAGGGCCAGACCAAATGATTTCATGGTCCAGACATTTCCCACCCATGATCTAGAGTAGGGGTGTCGAACTCAATCAGAGAAGAGGCCAAAATCTAAAATCCAGCCTAAATTGCGGGCCGAATGGTTTACTGAACAGTCATAAACTGTCATTGTGATGGAAACGCAGCGGAGTGCAGTGATGACAGCGCGGTGCGGCCACATTGCAAGGCCTGGTGGGACGGATTTGGCCCGCGGGCCTTGTGTTTGACACATGTGATCTAGAGCATATGGTGAAAAAGAAGCCAGGTAATGATATACATTATTATAGATGCTAAAAACCATAGAATTGGGGGGCGAAGGGGGGGGAATTTAAAATCAATGGCTGGAAGCATAGCACTGGCTCAGTTATATTCCCATCTGAAAACATCACTGCTGTGTGCTGCCATCTTTAGCATCCTGTGGCCCCAAACCCCTCCTCAGTTGCAGTTCCCCAACGCCAATAACAGCTCTGATGTCTCTCAACCCTGTCTTTGTAGCTCGGAGTACATGGATATGCCTTTTTGAACACTAACAACGGCTATATCCTCTCACATCCTGACCTCCGACCCCTGGTAGGTACAGATCTTATCTGTCTTAGGATCTTAGCCCTGTGGGATTTGGGGTGCCTCATAAAACAGTTAAAACAATGAACACATGCTGGGCTCCACCCAGGAACCCAGTGAGTACTATGTGAAAAAAAATTAAACCATGGTCCTGTTTTGAACTGTTCATAATCCAGCAGAAGAGACAGGCAAAGATACTTAATCAATCAATGAAGAGTCCAGTGAGCATGTGATAAAGTGTGCACAGCTATGCTATGCTCCCGTCACTGCCCCAAAGGCTCCATGAGCCCTCTTGGAGTCCGACAGTGGCATCAATAGATCCTAAGGGGTATGAAAGTTGAGTTAACAAAAATGTCAGAGGAGCTGACTTGTGAGCGTGAGGGGCAGGAGAGACGAGGTTCCCAGAGTTTGTGTTCCTGAGTGCTCCTGCCTGTTTCCTAGCTCCCTCCCATCCTGATACAAAGACTGGGGGTATTTTCATCTGCATCAACTGACCAACAGGTGGCCAAGAGAGGAACCTCCATAATTTCATGTCAAAGTTCTGCCTTCAGGGCCAGGGGCTCACTACTGCTCTACTTTTGTCATGCCTCTTGGCCACTGTCTATGGCAATAATGGCCACATCTCTCAGTGTGATTGTTGAGGGCACTGAGGGGAGAGTGTTACAGTTCTAGAGAAATCTTAACCCTTTCTCCTCTGCCAGTCTTACACTGAAGTGGGTGATAGCTAAGGATAGTAACTAGCAGAACACCTTCCTGAGAACTTACCCAGATGCCATTTGGAGAGATCAGTCTAAGCCAAATTCCATTCCATTTTATTCAGATAGTTACTGAACCAAAGTGGCAATAAGAAAACTGATTGAGTTACTTAAGGCAAACTATAGGGGTTCAGAGTAGAAAGAGATCAGGGCACACTGAAACCCCCTCTGTCTTCCCAATACAGACTCTGAAGGACAAGCATATGAATCAATAATGGGCCACTAAGCTCTACCAGTGGATTCTGTAGGGGCCGCCCCAGTGCCAACAAATAACTCACTAGGAAAATAATAAATGTGTTAGTCCTAGAGCTAATATGTAGAATGAAGGGATTGGTCAGAAATCCATCTATTATCACCTATGTAATCTAGATAAATATAATACTTTAAATAATAACTTTATATTGTACACCTACTGTGTGCCTAACCTTATAATGCTCTGAGAAGGCTATAAATAGATATTTATAGTCTAACTAGAGATCCAGTGCATGAAATTTGTGCACAGTATAGAGGGGAGGGGGTTCCCCACAGCCTAACCTGCACCTCTCACAATCCAGGATCTTTTGGGGGATATCTGACTGCTGGTTTAGGCTCGATCCCACAGGGATTCCTATAGACCTGGCCTAAACTGGCACTCAGACATCCTCCTTGCAATTTACAACTACTGGTTCATAACTGCTCACCTGCCTGCCTGATTGTTCCTAGCCACTCTGCTTGCCTGCCTGATTGGCCCTAACCCCTCACCTGCCTGCCTAATCACCCCTAACTGCCTCTGTCTGCCTGCCTTATTACCCATAACCACTCACCTGCCTGCCTGATCACCTCTAACCACTTGCCTGCCTTTCTCATCACCCCTAACTGCCTTTGTCTGCCTGCGTGATGAGCCCTAACCACTCGCCTGCCTGCCTGATTACCTGGTCTCTGGTCGTTCTGGTCATTCCACCGTTTTGATTGCTGGGCTTTTATTATATAGGATTAAAAGAATAGACTATACATAAACAGACTTATCCAAATGAAATAATTAGCGAACAACACCATGTAGAATATTATTGCATAACAAAAGATATGGGAAAACCAACTTCATGAGATCCCTAAGGAAGGCACTATTGATTTTTGATAGGTATTAAAGAAAACAATAGATAGGTTTTTAAAAAGAAAAATAATAAAGGATATGCTTAGTAATAAATTGAAAGAGGGTCAAGAGCCCAATATATGACTAATTAACAAAGTGAAATTCTGGTCCTAATCTACGGAGCTAAAGATGCTCTTTCAGGTATTATGAGGAATCAGGAAGTGGCAATAAATAAAGAATGTTGCAGCTTACTCAAAAGAAGCAGATCCAGTGTTGAAGGTGGCAGGACAGTGCTGTTTGTCATGTGTGTAGACATCCATAGGGCCAAGAATGGAGCATTACATATGCAGGGACAAGGAGGAAAAGAGGAGAATAAAAGGAAGATGCTGTTGTGGCAGTTTTACTACAGATCTCCTGCACAGGCAAGAAATAAAGATGAGGCTTTCTTGGGGGAAAAAACTGGCAGAGGCAGCATGTACAGTGATAGGGAACCTCTATATTTAAGCATCTGCAGGGGGAGGGGTGGGGGTGTCTCATTCTGCGAAAAATAAACCCTCTTGCCCTGGTCAGGTGGCTAAGTTAGTTGGAGTATCATTCCCTACACCAAAAAAGTTGTGGGTTCAATTTCCAGTCAAAGTATATACCTACAATAGGTTGTGGGTTTGATCCCTGGTCGTGGTGTGTATGGGAGGCAGTCAATTGATTTGATGTCCTCTCTCTCCTCTTTTTCTCTTCCCCTCTCTGCTCCTCCCTCTTTCTCACAAATCAATAAACATATCCTCAGGTGAGGATAAATATATCAATATGTATATGTAAACCTCTGATTAATTCTTAACTTATCCTAATGAGAAACTTTCCCCTTTCTTTTTATTTTTAATTTAAATCATTAAAAAAATTAATTACAGTGACATACAATATTACATTAGTTTCAGGTGTACACCCCAGTAATTAGACATTTTATAACTTAGAAGTGATCATCCGATAAATCTTTATACCCCCTGCATGATTCTGTAAAAACCAATTCTTACTTTTTAATCCCTTCAACTTTTCAGCATTCTCTCAAAACCCCACCCGACTGGCAACTGTTAAAATGTTCTCTGTATCTATGAGTCTGTTTCTTTCTGCTTCATTTATTTTGGGGCTTTTTTTAGATTAATTTATTGCCATTTTATTGTTCATATTTTTTTATCTTTTTTTCTTCCTTCTGAAAGAAGACCCTTTAACATTTCATGTAATACTGCTTTGGTGGTGATGAACTCCTTTAGCTCTTTCTTGCCTGGGAAGTTCTTTATATGTCCTTCATTTCTAAGTGATAGCTTTGTTGGCTAGAATAATCTTGGCTGAAGGTCATTGCTTTTCATCACTTTGAATATTTCTTGCCAATCCCTTCTGGCCTACACAGTTTCTATTGAGAAGTCAGCTGACAGTCTTATGGGAGCTCCCTTATAGGTAACTAAGTAACTACTTTTGCTGCTTTTAAGATTCGCTCTTTGTCTTTAACCTTTTGCATTTTAATATGATGTGTCTTGGTGTGGGCTTCTTTGGGATCATCTTGTTTGGTACTCTTTGAACTTTTTGAACTTGTATGTTTATTTCCTTCATCAAGTTAGTGAAGTTTTCTATTATTATTTTTTTCAAATAGGCTTCCAATTTCTTGCTCTCTCTCATCTCCTTCCAGCACCTCCATGATGCAAATGTTGGTATACTTGAAGTTATTCCAAAGATTCCTTACACTGTCTTCACTTTAAAAAAAATTCTTAGGGAGGTGAGGGCGTGTGCTGGGGGTATAAATGGCTGAGGAGAGGTCAAGGGGTGGGGGGAGAGGAAACTTATGTAATACTTTAAGCAATAAAAAATTTTAAAATAAATAAATATATGACTTAAGAAAGAAAGAAAGAAAGAAAGAAAGAAAGAAAGAAAGAAAGAAAGAAAGAAAGAAAGAAAGAAATTCAGGTCATAAAATGTGGAAAGAAAAAAATTCTTCTTTTTGCTGTTCTGATTGGGTGTTTTATGCTTCCTTATATTCCAAATAACTGATTTGATTGTCAGCTCTATCCCCTCTACTGTTGGTTCCCTGTAAATTATTCTTCATTTCAAATAGTGTTTTCATTTCTGGCTGGTTCTTTTTTATGGTTTCCATATTCTTTTTAAGGTTTCTTTTTTTTTTTTCTTTTTTTTTTTTTTTTTTTTATTCTGTTGAAGTTTTCTCTAAGTTCAACTACTCTTACCCTAAGTTCATTGAGCATTCTTATAATAGTGTTTTGAACTCTGCATCTAATAAATTGCTTATCTCCATTTTGTTTAGTTCTTTTTCTGTTGTTTTATACTGTTATTTCATTTGTGACATGTTTCTTGTCTCCTCGTTTTGACTGCTTCCCTATGTCTGTTTCTATGTATTAGGTAGAACTGCTACATTTCCTGGGCTGGTAGAGTGGCCTTATGTAGTAGGTGTTCTGTAGGGTCTAGTGGCACAACTTTCCCAATCACCAAAGCTGGGCACCCCAATATCTCGTATGGGCTATGTGTACCCTCCTGTTGTAATTGAGCCTTGATTGCTATTGGAATGCCAATGGGAAGGATTTACCCTCAGCCTAATTGGCTGCAAGAACTGGCTAAGATCACTGTCCATGGAGAATCAGCTGTGCAGAGACCCACCCCACAAAGTAGGATTTACTTCATCAGGGTTCTGGTGCCCACTGAGTCCATCTCTCAAATGCGCCATTGTGTAAGTGGCTGGATGGTGCTTCAACATGGTCTATAGCTGACCAATGGGTACTATAGCTGACTCTGAGGTCTCCCAGGAAGTGCAAGCCAACTCCTCCTGCCTGTGTTCTGCCTGGGGCAACCCAGCATGAGCTAAAAAGTAATCTGCAGATGGTTTCTACTTTTTCTGGGCTTGGAAGTATCTAAGAGAGGCCAAGCTTTGAACCAAGGCTGGCTCCTGCTAGTGCCAGTCCTGAGGCCACTTAGCAAGAGGTACAGGGCACACTAAGGCCAGAGGCTGCTTGTTTGAGAGATTTTAGGAAAGTCTAAAGCAGACCATTTGTATGGAAAAGCCACTGGAAGCAACTTGAATAGGCCTGCAAGTTTGGTGGTGCAGGGTTTCAGAGAATCACCAGAGCAGGATGATCAGTAATAACCATGTTGGTGGAGACTCAGATATGGTACCCACTTGCTGGCTCTATGAGGGGACTGCTCATCAAACAGTACAGTGGCCTCTGTCAGCAATTCTGTCTTAGAGAAAGCTGCCCCAATGCTCTTACCTTGATGCCAAACTATTCAGTTCCTCCCTGGTGTCTTTTGAGCTGTTATCCCAGCTAAGGAGCTCAGATGGAATAAGTCAGAGTACTACACCTTTATGAGGAATGCCTGGAACTCCAGCAGCCCTCCATCTCACTCAGCCTCAATTCCAGCTTGTTTTTATAGTCAGCAGTTATGAGGACTTCTCTTCCCACCACTGGAACCCTAGGTTTGGGTACCTAGTGTGGGGCTGGGACCCCTTGCTCCTCAGGGCAGGATCTCCTGATTTTTATCTGTCACATGTGGGTGTGGGACCAGCCAATTCTATGTCTCTGCCCCTCCTACCAGTCTCAATGTGGCTTGTCCTTTAATTACCTAAGTTGTAGGACTAATTGATGAAATTACCTAGTTGTAGGACTTCCATTTAGGTAGTTCTGAATGATGATTGTTCTGTAGTTTAGTGGTAATTTTGATGTGGTTGTGGGAGGATGGGAGTACTGCAAGTACTTATGCTGCCATCTTGACCTTTATTTGACCTATGACAACTAAACTAAACCTGGTACACATCTAATAGCAGATAACTTCTTGGAGGGAGAGAGGAAGGGAGGGAGGAAGGGAGGGAGGGAGGAAGTAATGGCCATAAAATAATAACAACATTCAAAGGGTGTTGATTAATGGCTCTGTGTAAAGCTGTAAAGAGGCCTTTATGGGGCACTTCAGAATATGTCTGTCCTTGGCTCTGACCACTCAAAAATTTTATCAACAAAAGAAAACACAGAAAGATTCCACAAATTCTGGACAGTGTTGCTAACACATTAAGTGAGAAATTAGCACTCAGAAAGAATTTTCCTAAAACCATGGGCTGAAACTAACAAAAAGAAATATATTAGGGATGCCTGGAAATTTCTGCAAATACTCAGTTCTCAGTGTAAGATTGTAAAGATGTAATTTAACAGTGTGTCTCGAGAGGAAGGCCCGGGGGATTTAATAGAGTGAAAACTCTATTTGTGCTGTCAGGGTCTCATGGGTGTCCTGAAAGTCCATCAGAATCAGAGGCATCAATCAGAGCAGTGTAATATTTGGACCACACACCACACTGGTCTGACCCCATCTGAAATACTGACTTTTGTCCTGGGCACTCCATTCCTGGACACTCTACACTGACATAGTAGAGCATGGTTAGAGAGCATTGAGGCATTTGCAAATTAGAAAGTGTGGCCTGGAGAAGTGAAGTCTTAGGATGACAAGCACCTTCAGAAATATCAAGTGTTATCAAAGGGAAGGCAGTCTATGTAGCTCCAGGGAAAGAACTAAGACCAGTGGGTAACAGTTACAGGAAGGCAGATTTCAGCTCTGTGTGAGAGCTGTTCACAACTATGACAAGCTGACTCAAAACGAGGGAGCTTCTCCCATGAGAAATATTCACCCAGAGGCCATGAGACCGTCTATCACAAACATTGACAGGGAAGCTCTGCATTGGGTTAAAAGTTGGCCCAGATAATCGTAAGAAATCACTGAGGTTCTTGGATCTCATAAATATAACCATAAGGCTTTGTTGAAGAGATGAAACTTGAGCAGGTCCTTAGGTTAACCTCATATTTTGTTTTGTTTTGTTTTGTTTTGTTTTCTGACCTGCTCATTCTAGTACAGAGAGGGGAAGAAACTAAAACCCAAACCTAACTACAACAGCGTGGATCTCTCTGAAGTGGAATGGGAGGACAGAGCTGAAATTGTGAGTGGGGAAAGTGGGAAAAGGAGGAGTTGGTTTAGCTCTCTGGCCAATATGTGAGCCAGCTACATGGCCGGAATCTCTGAGGCTGCTCTATACTTCTTGGTGGAGCCTTTTCAAGCCCAAACCAGAAATCATTTCTATAATGGGCAATTCTTTAAATAACTATAAAAATATCTTTCTGAATCACAAGGATTACTGAGGCTGCATGAGTTCATGTCTACAAGCTATGAAGTTGGAGGAGTTGGAGGAGTTGGAGTGGTGCTTTAGTTTGGCTTTGGTGTCAGTAGCTCCCCCTAGAGGAAATTATGTCTCAGTAACATGACACTATGTTCCCGCATATATAAGTCCACTTTGGAACATTAACTTAGTGAATTTCCAGGATTATAAGATAAATGGTATCTAGAAGTTAGTCTCTAGTTCCTCTCAGTAGTCTACTCAGAGGAAAAGGGGAAGAACCAAACGAGTTCCTAAGATCACCTCCAATCTGGTCAGTAAAGCTCCACACTGCAAAATAAGTCAAGGAACTAATTCTGCTCTTTCCTCTTAAAGCTGAGAACAGCCATGATCAATGGGGAAACAGGTTCTCTCTCTATGGATGTGAAGGTTCCGCTGGATAAAAGGGTAAGGTGCCAGGGAGAAAGAGCCAGGCTCTGGTCCCAACAGGCAGCATTGCCATTAATTGAGATTTGGGATGGTGACAAGGAACTTGGAGTTAGATAAATTAGAGCTTAAGACTTGAGAGCGTGCTGTACCTAGAAGGCTTGATTAGCAAGCACAGCCAAGGGTGCATTGGCCCCAGGGAAGCATCTGGCCAAGGAACTGTCACTCACATCAAGGCTGGGCTCTTAGGAGACTCCTGAGCAAGGCCATTGGTAGCCCAAGTTTTTACAGCTCTTCCTCCTTTTTTATGCTGCCTGCTGCTTGGCCCTTTTGCTGTTTATGATGAAACGGAGAAAAGTGACAATTAAAATTTTGCAAATTACTAGCAGCTCCTGTAAAACATGTTGTATGGGAAGAGGTTAAAAATGATTGCTATTCCCTATAGCTGATTTTTATCCACTGTAACCACAGATGCTCAAGATCGATACCCTCACTGACACTATTACTGTCTTCACAGATCCATACATCACTTATAAAAGATCATTTCACCTTCTCACTTAAAAGGTTCCAATGCATTTTCAGTGAATTTTCATTGTCCCTTGACATATTTACAAATGTCACCTCCTCCCTCACAACCACTCCCACCTCCTCCTCCTGTTGCCCATCTGTCTCAGCTAAAAGAACACAGGCATTTGTCTGCAACAATTAGACCCACGTTCTTGTACAAACACAGACCTCCATGGAAGCCAAATAAAGCACTGGGAAGGAAAAGCAATTTGTTGTATTTCTTTGAGATGCACAGACTAACTCTCCCTGGGACCAATATCTGACTTCCCTGGCAGCTGCTTTTTTCATAGGTTCTGGGCAGGGAAGGGCCTCCTTTAGGCAGACTGGGCAGCACCAATGACCTGAGACCATCAATTGCAGCAGCTGCTTCTCCTGCTTCAAAAAAACAGAGGTTTATTCAGTGAGCTCCCACCTTGATCCCAACCAGACTCCCACTCACAAGCACAAGGGCACAAGGATGCTCTCACTGGTCCAACCATGCCAGAGTATTAAGTAGGACTTATTTTTATGCTACAATGAAAGCGTTAAATGCCCATGGTACTCAGCAACTTTAGACAGATTTGAGTGTGACTATACTATGTGGTACATAGACCCGCTTATGAAGTGGGTGTGGTTTGTCTACTGTCCTTTCTTTCTCATGCTGCCTTCCCATTTCTCAAAGCCACCAAGGGAGAGTCCTAACCAGATCCAGGCAGCCTGAGCTTCTTCGAAACCCCAGGCCCTCCCTTTGAAATGTGTCCATTGCTGCTAATAAATCATCCAAGTGACATTTGCAATTTAACAAATTCTTCTTGACATAAAGAAGTAGGGTGATGATGATCATAGTCACAACCATGATGGAGATTTCATAACATGTACGCATTCATGCCTTACTGCTATTATCATTAACAATAAAATAACAGTAATAATGGCAGCTAACATTTATTAGAAACCGTACTAAGCACTTAATGTGTTCACCCAATACTCACAACCTTATGAAGTAGGTACTATCCTATCCCCATGTTACACTTGAGGAGATTCAGAGATTAAAGATTCTAGACCTCACACTCTTGAGCACCACTTTATAAGGCCTTGTTATACGACTGGCCCTGAATTCTCAACTCATTCACTCACCTTAAAGATTTCTCAAGACTCTCTTTAGAATAGCATTGCTATTCTACCTTTACAATTCATTATCTTCTCCTCTCCCTCTACCCTATCATAGCAGAACTCTCCTCTTTAAATTTTCCTTTCTCTACTCTCATGCCAGAAGCCATTGCACCTGCACTGTGTGAGGAGAGGGGGGGGCATTTTGCTGGTGTAAAGGCCACCATGGTGGAGTCCAGCCTTTCACTGCTCTGGTTTATAATGATGCCCCGCTTCCCAGTGGTGCTCCACTTGGTTCAACTGCTCTGTGTCTCCTGCATGTCCTCCTAGAAGGTGATAACTTGTTTTGCCATTTTCTCCAGGGGATTTTGCATGCATCCCTATTTCCTACAGATTATTCTAGACCTTTCTAGATCTCCCCTAAACTTCAGACAGGTGACCATGGAGACATGACCAAGGACAATAGTAGCAAACCCAGCATGGTGTAGAGCAGAATCCACAAACTCAAAAACCTAGGGGGCCAGATAGGTAATGTTCAGAAATGGGAGTGAGAGAAGCAATAAGCCTCAATCCTGAGGGTGCTGGGAACTATGGAAAGCTGGAGAGTACACATCACACACACACACACACACACACACACACACACACACACACACCAGCAGCAGCTGGCACCAGCATTAGAGCAGCTTCACCGCATGTTCCTCTGCCTTCTAATCCCTATGCACTGGATGAGGACTGGCCCTGAATTCCTACAGGATCCTAAGGAGACAGGATTAAAGGGCCCTGTGGTCTCTCTCTCTCTCTCTCTCTCTCTCTCTCTCTCTCTCTCTCTCTCTCTCTCACACACACACACACACTCACACACACACACTTTTATTTCCCATGAAAGAGAGGCAATCTATTGGAAGGAGAGATTGTTATGACATCTCTTTACTTTCATCCTCCAAACCTCTCCAGCTTTCTTTCTCTATTAATAGGATTCATGAATACCCCATCCCCTCTTTCTCCTTTCCTTTAGCTTTAGACTTAAAAGAAAACCTCAAAGTTCTGATTTCGGTCATGAGGGAGTAGCTTGTATTTAGACTAACCTTCCAGCAGATGACAACTATAAATATGGAAAATATATTCTTGTTTCAAAAAAATGTAAGGCACATGAAAGTGACTAAAAGCAGGCAGAAACTAAGGCTGAAGAGGATTTTAGCTGCCGTCTATGGTAGTGGGAACAATTTGGAGTCCAAGTCACACTAAGGTGAAGAAGCTTCGTAAACACCACAGGATTTCCTTTATGAGCACAGAAGAGCTACACTTCAGGAGTGAAGACCATGTCTCAAGACTCAGGGATTCACCCTAAACCTAAAGACAAAGTTGAAACATACCTAACCCAGCTGAGGAAGCTTTGAGTGTGGCTGTTTGCCCAGGCCAAGAAGGTAAGCCAACAGCTCAGAGCAAGCTACAAGTACCTGATACTTACCTTTAGTGTGTAAAATGGTTCTGCTTCATGTTTGCCCAGAAAATCTCTTGCAAACTTCTCTTTTGCCAACCCAAGCTTGGAATCATATAGAGAAGTGAATTTGGAAATGTAGTTCCAGTTTAGTTATTTTGACACAGCATGAAATGACCACAAGAACCAAATACAGTTTTTAGAACCAAATAGTACAGTATCTGAAATGGAATATTTACTGGATGGGAATTCTGCTCAACATGGTAGAGTAGATAAATGCTGTGCTCACCTCCTCCTATGACCACTTCAGAGTTGCAAATACTTGCAGAACCATCATTGAGCACTATCTGAAGACTAGCTGAACAGAAGTCCTACAACCAAAAATGTTGAGACCTGTAGGAGAGGTGGAGACACAGAAGAGGCTGTTCCCACATTCATGTGTGGTGGGACAGAATTAGGAAGGATATCTCAGTTCAGAGGTCTCCCATGAGGATCTATGGGCCCCATCTCCACAATGGGCTCCCCAGCCCAGGATTCCAGTACTGGGAATAGAAGTCACCATGATTCCTGGCTATGAAAAACAGTGGAGATTGCAACTGGGTGAGGCAAGGGCTGCTGGAGTCAGGCACTACAGGTCTTCAAGGGCCCATGCTTGGACGCAGGGCAGCAGCTCAAAAAACACCAGGGACAAAAGGGGAAGAACTGAATTGTCTGCCTTCAGGGCTAGCACTAAAAGTCAGCTGGTAGGTGCTATTGTTCTTTTGCTGAGCCTTCCCTTGACATAACCTGCAGGAGCAAGGATGCATCAAGCCTGAGTCTCTATCAACCTGTTTAATACTGTACTTTCATGCTGGTGATTCTGAGATCCTGTACTACCCAACTTGCAGGCCCACTCAAGCCTCTTTGAGCAGCTTTTCCATACTAACAGCCTGTCTCAGCTCATGCTGTGGATTTTCCTAAAAATCTCTCAAAGCTCCACAAACTTCAAACAAACAGCATTTGGCCTTGGCATGCCCCATACTTGTTGCTAAACAGTCACAAGCCTGGCACTAGTGACAGCCAGACTTCATTTGCAGTTTAGCCTCTTCCAGGCACCTCTAAGCCCAGCAATAATTTACAGATCACTTTGTAACTCATACCAACTGGCCCCGGGATGGGCATAGGTAACAGCTGACCTTGGCCTGTACCAGATCTCTTCCCAAGAGGCCCAGAAACTGTTGGCATGCTTCAGAACACAGCAGAGCACACACACACACCCCTCGACAACTTCACAAATGACATACCAAAGGGTGAACTCAGCAGGCACCAGAACCCCAATAAAGTGAATCCCATTTGGTGGGGTCAGCCAAACACAATAGCCATTCTTCACAGCCAATTAGCCTGAGAGTCAATCTCTCCCACTGATGTGCCAATAGCAATCAAGGTTCAACTACAACAATTGCCCTCCCATGCTGTGATCAGGCAATCAGGCAGGTGAGTGAGGAGGGGACACACAACCTACCCATGGGACAGGTCTGGGGCACCCAGCTCAGATGATCAGGAGACTGCACCACAGTGACCCACAGAACACCTTCGACATTAATTACTCTATCAAGACCAGGAGACATAGCAAATCTTCTTAATACATAGAAATAAACATGAGTCACTCAAAATTAGAAGACAAAGAAACATGTCCCAACTGAAAGAACAGAACAAACCTCCAGGAAAAGAACTAAAACAATAGGAGACAAGCAGTTTACCAAATGCAGAGCTCAAAACACTGGTTATAAGGATGTTCAAATCTTAGGGGAAGAGTAAATGAATTTGGTGAGACCTTGAACAAAGAGATGGGAAACATAAAAAAGAACAAGTCAGAAATGAAGTGTACAATAATTAAAATGAAGAATACTCTAGAGGGAATCAACAATAAATTAGATGAAGCAGAGGATTAAATCAACGATTTTGAAGACAATGTAATGGAAAACACCTAATCAAAACAAAAAAAAAAAAAAATAATAACCCACAAAATAAGGATAGTTTAAGGTGCCTCAGGGGTAAAATCAAGCAAACCAACATTCACATCAGAGTGGTACCAGAAGGAGAAGAGTGAGAGCAAAGGATTGAAAATCTATTTGAAGAAATAATGATGGGAACTTTCCTAACCTGTCAAAGAAAATAGACATACAAGTCCAGGAAGTGCAGAGTCCCAAATAAAATGGGACCCAAATAAGAAGGGAGCTCCCATAGGTTTGTCAGCTAATTTCTCAACAGAAACTTTGCAGACCAGAAAGGATTGACACAAAATATTCAAAGTGATGAAAAACAAGAACCTACAACCAAGATCACTCTACCCAGCAAGGCTATCATTAGAATAGAAAGACAGCTAAAGAGCTTCCTAGAAAAAAAAAGAAAAGAAAGAAAGAAAGAAAGAAAGAAAGAAAAGAAAAAAAAGAAAGAAAAAAGAAAAAAAGCTAAACCAGTTATATAAGAAATGTTAAAGGGACTTCATTAAAAAGAAAAGATCAAATACATGCAGTCCTCAGGTTACATTGGACTTGATATATGTCATTTTATGGTTAGGTTGCCATCTCCCATTTATTTATTAAAAAAAAAAAAAAAAAAAAAGTTCCATCATTTCGACGTATGTTCACATGTGCTTAATGATTTTTATTATTTATTTACCACAAGTAAAGGTCAGAAATTGTTATTTCTTTTAAATTTTTTTAGTGTTTCACTTCATTACTTCTCTGTATGTGCTCCATGTGAGTGATGTAGGTACTTATGTAGATGGATTCCAACCTAGGGTGAAAATCGTGTTACATTGAACCATAGGAATGGATCTCTGATGTAACCCAAGAACCTACTATATATGAATAATCCTATATAATAAAAGCCTAGATGGCATCATGTCCTTGTGCAATTTCATCACAACATGGCCACCTTCATGTCATCACAAGATGGCCACCACAAGATGGCTGGCAGTGGAGCCATCAGACCATCAGGCCAGCATGGGAGGGCAGTTGGGGGTGATCAGGATGGCAGAGGAAGGCAATTGGGGCCATCAGGCCTGCAGGGGAGGGCAGTTGGGGGCAAGATCAGGCCAGCAAGGGAGGGCAGTTGGGGACAATCAAGCCAGCAGGGGAGCAGTTAGGCATCAATCAGGCCGGCAGGGGAGTGGTTAGGAGATGATCAGGCTGGCAGGCAGAAGCAGTTAGAGGCAATCAGGCAGGTGAGTGATTAGGATCCAGCAGTCCCAGATTGTGAGATCAGGCCTAAACTGGCAGTCAGGCATCCCTCAAGGAATTGGAGAGGGTGCAGGTCAGGTTGAAGGACACTCCTCGCCCCCATGCCTGTATTTTGTGCACTGGGCCTCTAGTATATGAATAATAAAGTGGCAATAATTACATATCTAATAATTATTTTAAATAAAAATGGATGAAATGCTCCAATCAAAAGACATAGGATGGTTGAATGTATAATAAACAAGAACCATTCATAATGCTGTCTATAAGAGACTCACTTCAGATTGAAAGACACACAGACTAAAAGTGAAGGGTTGGAAAAGATATTTTATGCAAATGAAAATGAAACAAAAGCTGTGTTAGCAATACTTATATCAGACAAAGTAGACTTTAAAACAAAGGCTGTAATAAGAGACAAAGAAGAACCCAGCAATTCCACTTCTAGGTATTTATCTGAAGAAGTCCAAAACACTAATTTGAAAAGACATATGCATCCCTATGCTCATTGCAGAATTATTTACAATAGCCAATATATGGAAGTAGCTTAAGTATTCATCAAGTGGGTACATATAGACAATGAAATATTATTCATCCATAAAAAATAATGAAATAACATTTGTGACAACATGAACAGACCTAGAGGGTAACTATGCAAATGAAATAAATCAGACAGAGAAAGACAAACATCGTATGATTTCGCTAACATGTGGAATCTTAATAAATAAATAAATAAATAAATGAGAAAACAAACAAAACATAAATAAACTCATAGATACAGAAAACAAATTGATGGTTGCCAGGTGGGAAGGACATAGGGAGGAAGAGAGAGAAATATCAATGTGAGAGAGACACATCAATTGGTTGCTTCTCCTACCCGTCCCTACTGGGGCCAGGGATCAAACCTGTAACCCTGGTATGTGCCTTAACAGGGAATGGAGCCTATGACTCTTTGGAGCTCCAGCCAATGCTCTAACCACAACAGAGCTCCCTTCCAATATCTTGCTCAAATTTTCAAGATGCAAGAAAAGCCAGAAAGCAGTGAGGGAAATAAGAACAGCTCCTAAGCCAACTGGAACATGTGGCTTTCCCAAAGACATAAACTTCAGTCGGTGAACTTCAGAGCCCAGTGCAAATCCTGCTGCTCCCTGGACCAACTCCCATCTATTAAAGACATACTCCCAACCTCAGAGTGACCATAGGCAAGAGATGCTATTGTTAACCCTGATTCACAAACGAGAATTCTGATGCTTAGAAAAGTGAAGTGATTTACCTCAGAGCACACAGCTTAGATCCAGATCTGTCTCTGGATTCACAGCCTCTGTATACACTTCCTGATGCTCTAATTTATGCAAATGCAAGTTAACCTAAAAGAAGGCAGCTTTGAAAGGAAAAAAGAGTTGTAAAAAGTGACATGGACTGGGAGAGGTTTAGTGGAGAGAATGGTGGCCACACTCTCCCTCGGCTGTATTCAAGAAAGGGAGGGTTGTGGGTGGATGGGACAGAAGCTTTTAGCACCACATAGATTCCCTCCAACTGTATGGATATTCCATTCTGGTCCCATATGAAGCCTAGAATCAGTCTACACCCACACTGTCCAATACAATAGTCACTCCTACATTGGTGATCTCAATTTAAATTTTCCTTAACCAAAGTTTGAAGGTTCATTTCCTTATTTGCATATATCAAGGTTCAGTACCATTCGCGCTGTGGCCACTTTATGGGACAGCACAGGTCTAGCCCTTGGCCCTTCAGTCAGGTCACCCCAAAGGCTGCTGGGCCTGCGATGATGAGTCTGCCTGTGGTGTCCAGAGACGAGGCATACTGGTGCAGGATAGGGAAGAGGTAAGAAGTGAGAGAAGTGGCACGGAGCTGGTGAAACCCTGAGGGCTTTAGGTAAGGAGGTGGGTGGCATGGTCAGCCACTCTTCTCTAGAGCAAACATATTTATTTTCTCTTTCAGAAGAGAGTCCTTTTCCTGACCAATGACTATTTCTTCACAGACATCAGTGACACACCTTTCAGGTGAGGACACATGGTTTGTTTGCGGAGTGGAAGGATGAGTAGAACATGAATATCAACAGCACGGGGGAGAATATTCAGGCTGGCGGATGCATTTACTCAGAGTAAATGGCAGTTTTGTGACAACAGAAAAAGACCCAGTTCTGCATCCAGGAAACTTAAGAGGTCTAGTCCTGCTTTGCCAGTGTAGCCTGTTGTGCAGAGTCTGGAACCAAACTGCTTGAGTTTAAATCCCAACTTCACTGCTTTCAGGCTGTGTGACCTTTGTCAAGTTTCTTTACTTCTCTGTGCATTAGATTCCTCATCTGTAAATTGAGGGTTGTAATAGTAGCTACTTCTTGGAGGTATTGTGAACATTGACTGGCATAATCTACTTAAAGATCTTAATGCATGAAGTTGTAAGCAATTGTTAAGTGAAAGAGCAAATTTAAAGAACTCCTAGGTTTCCTCCAGCAGTATAAATATTTAACTCCAGGTAATATTCAGATTAGGAAACAAATAGTCATTATCTCTGAATTATCTCATTTCTCAATAAAGCATGGTTCCCAGCCCTGACTGCTCATTAGAATACCTGAGGGGTTTTATAAAATTGCCCATGTCCAGGCCCCATCAAACCAACTTACTCAGAATTTCTAGGATGGAGCCCAGACACTAAAGTCTTTTAAAGCTCCCTCGGTGATTCAGATATTTGGCCAAGGTTCAAAAGCAACATTCTGCCAGGAGAGAGAGGAAGACATCATGGGATTCACCAGTTGGGAAAGGACTCTTCTGTTTGGGGGTTCCTGAGAGGTTCAGGGTGTATCTTGATTAAAATAGGTGCTGAAGAGACTCTTTGGCCTGTAGGATCTCCAGGTCCTTCTCAGGAAGAAAAGCTGATGTAAAAATAGAGGTGCTGCCTCAGTTCTGAGGGGACCAAGGAGCTGGGTGCACCTCTCATCGTGGGTGTGGACAGCTCGTACACTTAGAGCTGGTGAAGGGCAGGACATGGACCGGATGTTGACTTGCATTTGCTGTTGATGAGGACCTGGGTTCTCTGTCTCCCCACAGTCTGGGCGTGGTGCTGTCCCAGGGCCATGGAGAATACATCCTCCTGGGGAACACATCTGTGGAAGAAGGTGGGTCGGTGCCACGTACAGATGGACAGCTTAGAGGGGAAATGGATGCTCCTGGGGAAACTGAGCAGGACCAGCTGGTCTGACAAGCTCCAGGTCCTGGGCTTGCGAACAGACTCTCAGAGCCAGGCTGCGAGGAGGATGGTCTGTGTGTCCGGGCACCGTGGGTGTGCAGCCTCTGCCAGTCAGCCATCAGAACCGACAGAGCCTAAGACATGCCAATTTCACACTGCCAGAGCCCGGGAGGCTTTGCTGGACCAGAGGGGAGCAAGGGGGGAAAGGGGGAGGAGCTCCAGGGATGTGTTTCTCTGAACAAAGCTGAATTTAACCTGTGGGAAGACTGGAGAAGGTGTGAGAAAGGAGGGTGGGAGGAGTGAGGAAGCACATCTGTAGCCGTTTGATTGGGCTGCTGTACAAAGTACCACAAACTGGGTGGCCCTGACAACAGAAAGTATACCCTCACAGTCTGCCAGCCAGGCTGCCTCCAAGGCCCCTTCCAGCTCCTGTGGTCCCCACATCCTTGGCTTGCACTGAAGCTCTTCCATGTGCCCTCCATCACCACATGGCTTCTCCCCTTGTGTCTCTATTTTCCCTTCTTATGAGGACACCAGGCACCCTCGATTAGGGCAGCACTAATGACCTCATCATAACTTGAATACATCTGCCAAAACCCTATTGCCATATCAGATCACCTTCACAGGTGCTGGGGGTTAAGACTTCAATATATCATTTTGAAGGACACAATGCAACCCCTAACAGGAAGCACATGGGAGTGAACCTGAGAAGGATGGCAGGAAATGGTGCGGAGGATGGCAGAGAAGGGCCCACCCTCCCTAAAGCACCTGCTCATGGCTGGCAGCTGCCTGGGTACCTGGAGAGAACAAAACCCATACCCAGGGCTCAGGGTGTCCTTGAGAAATGTGGTCACAACCCTATCCAAAGCCCATATTCTGGCCATTCCCCTTTCCCATCTTTGAATGTACCTTGTCTCTCCGCTCTGCCACGGCCACTGTCCCCTCTCTCCTGGGTAGCCATAGCAGCCTCCCGCGGGTCTCCTGCCTCTTCCTTTCTTTGAACTTCTTTCTGCCAGAGGGAACTTTCCAGAACTGCCAGATTGGATTGTGTCACTGGCCTTCTGCTTTTTCTCATTTCCCTACACACTAGGCTTCCCACCGCTGCACTCTCCCCCGAAATGCTCTCCTCTCCAGCCCCACCTTCTTATTCCAGCTAACTCAGACCCACTCCCCAGACCCAGGGTACACCTCACTTTCCCAGGAGCCCCCCGGACCCCTGTCCACACCCAAGCTGGGCTCTGTGCCCCGCAATGTGCTCCCAGGTTCCCTGAATTCGCTCTTTCACAGCCATGTCCTGACGCTGGAGCATTCCTTCCTTTTTTCACAGGCCCCAAAACAGACTCCCCTGGCCGGTATGGTGTCTTCCTCCTCCCTATGCTCTTCTTCCTCTCCCAGATAGCCCATCTCTTCGCTGCAGGGACTGGGTGCTCTCCGTCACCCACCTCAGTGGGTGAGACCAGCCAGTAACCCAAGGGCTTAAAATCATGGACTCAGCTGGGTTCCTGGACTTCCTGTGGGGACATGATGCACCTTTGGCTGTTTGTCTGTGTCTGTGTCAGCCCAGAACCTCTTTTAGGGAAGCAGGCATGCCCCCTCCGCATTTCCATCATTCTTGCCATCAATTTGATGAATCTCAATTTGAGCATCTATTTATTTTTGAGCACTGAGAGTACTCAGGGGGTGCTTTTTCATTCATTCATTCATTCATTCATTCAATAAATGTATGGAGCCCCTGGTCAATGTAGCTGCTGGGCTGGGCTGGGCATGAGGCCACAGAGATTACACAAAACAGACATGGCCCATCTCTGGGATCACCTTTTGACTGGACATTTAGCTCAGTCAGGTACAATGAAGATAAAATCACTGGTTTCAAAGTATTAGCTCCTTCAGGAAAGACCTAATAGTTAGGATGTGGACATGAGGCAATGGGAGAAAGAACATTTCAGGGGGTGGGGAGCAACTCGAACAAAGGCATGGTCTTTGTAACCTCTGAGCTGAGAAAAGGAAGAGTAAGCCCAGCCCTTCCCTAAAGAAGCTTCCCAGCTGTTGTTTCTAAACAGTCCTGGTCACATACTCACCTAGGGTGAGCGTCCTATTGAGTGTGAGCTCTGGTTTCAGGCCTGCACGACCTGCTGCACCCAGACCTGACCCTGGCCAGCGACTGGTAAGTGGGGAAGTCACTGCACATGAGGAGGAGAAGGCGGGAGGAAGGAAGGAAACGGAGCAGGATTTTTCGAGGTAACTTTGACTCCTCTGGATTCCAGGATCTACTGCATCACGGATATCGACCCCGACCACCGGAAGCTCAGCCAGCTGGAGGCCATGGTCCGCTTTCTGACAGGGGAGGACCCAGACCTGGAGTGTGCGTGTTGCCCGCTCATGAGGGCTTCCCTCTGGGACCCTGCAGCTCAGGGAGGGCTGGGGCTAGGAAAGGAGGGCTGGGGCTAGGGGAGGGCTGCCAGGTAGCTCTATCCGGGAAACTCACTGGTAGCCTAGGTACAGTGGTCGGCAAACTCATTAGTTAGTCAACAGAGCCAAATAACAACAGTACAACTATTGCAATTTCTTTTGAGAGCCAAATTTCTTAAATTTAAACTTCTTCCAACACTGTTTCTTCCAAATAGACTCACCCAGGCCATGGTATTTTGTGGAAAAGCCACACTCAAGGGGCCAAAGAGCCGCATGTGGCTCTCGAGCCGCAGTTTGCCATCCTCAGGCCTAGGGGGACAGGGAGGCTTCCCAAGACAAAGCAGAGATAGCCTGGTGACTAAGTGCTCCTGGTATGGGGCACATGAGCACATCCCCACGTCAGGGACTGGGATCTCTGCAAACCTCCTTCACCTGAGCGCTATATGGCTCCCAAGGACACTCCCACAGTGTAAAGGCATCTGCCTAACCATCAGATCTGTCCCACCACCACCTGGCAGTAGGCCTGGGCCAGCAGCTGACACTCATCTCTGACCAGCCGCTCACAGCCCGTGTCTGTGAATGTTTTCTAACACCTGGTTCTCAGACTAACCTCAAGTTCCTCTCGACTAACTCAACTGTGAAATTACACCCTCAACATGGTACTCCTTCTTTCTCTTTGGAAGAAGGAGCAGGTCATTTTGTCACAGGTCATCAGCAAGAGAAGACTCCACTTTCTACGCTGTCCCAACATTCATTCCATGAATGATCCATGCTCAGTATGTCCTCCGTGCCAGGCCTGGAGCAAGCATCGAAGCTAGAGATGCCCCAGCCAGGCTAGGCCCTTGCTCTCAGGGAGCTCATACACTTGTGGGGAAACCACACGATGAAGAAGCAAGCCTACGTGTGGAGATGGAGGTTGTAACAGATTGTGCTGTATAGAAAAAGATGGAGCCTGCTGTAAACAAATTGTCAGGAAAGGCCACCTCTGACAGCCAGTGTCACTTACCACTCAAGTGGCTCATGGGTACAGGATGATGGTGGTGATGAAAATGTTGTGGAATTAGAGAGATGTGATGACTGCACATCATTGAGAATGTACAAAATGCCAATGAATTGCATACTTTAAATTGGAGTTTATGTTCCATGAATTTCACCGCAATAAAAGTAAATACCTTAAAGGGAGTGGGGGGGGGGGGGCGGGGAAGAGCCACCCATGAAAAGAACATCCTGGCCAAGGGTGGAGGCTCTCAGGCAAATCCAAATTCACAGAACTGCCTCGGCCAGCGAGTGTGAGGGCGATGGCCAAAGAGCAGAGTGATGGGAGTTCAGATGGAGGGCGGGCTGCCCAGCAACAAAGTCTGATGTCGTTGAGGGATTCTCTAATTGCACAGAACATTAGGACTGGAAAGAGCCTTAGAGATCGTTTGGTTCCACTCACATGTTGTCTGGGGTTGAGGAAATGAAGGCTGGGGGAGGTGCAGTGACTTCCTCAAATTCATGTAGGTGTTCCGGACATAGGTTTATGAGGCACATCTTGTTCCTTGAAGGTCAGGGTTTTCAAAAGGGCAGATGAGCTTATAATCATGGGGGAAGTAAGTAGATTGGTCTTCTTTGATTTTTCGTCCAGGTGACGAGGAGCTGGTGCGGGAAGTACTGTTTGATGCCGTGGTGACAGCCCCCATGGAAGCCTACTGGACAGCGCTGGCTCTCAATGCCTCTGAGTACGTACAGACTGGGGCTGAGGGCTCCCGAAGGGGAAGAGGTCCTGGCCCCTGCGTTCCCTCAGCTGAATCAGGGTCCCTCCCACTAGGGAGCTTAGGAGATCATCCAAGTCCTTTGGCCTAAGATGGAATGGTGATGAGAGTGGGAAGACAGGGAGAGTGAGAGCAACATCCACACAGTCCCAGGTTATGCGGTGGCTTTACAAAGCTTCTGCATGCCACACACCCCTCGGGAGAAACACCCCTAGCAGATCCCCATCACAGGACCAAAGCCCCCAGCCCACACTGGAGAAGCCCCATTCTAAGAACCCCTGACACAGGGTTGGGCTCTCACTGTGAGAACCCTCTACCACAGTGCCCTGAGGAAGCAGGTCAGCAGATCAGTGCCTCGTCTCCAGAAGCTGAGCTCAAGACACCAAGAAGTGCAAATTTCTCCTTCGTGGGTCCCAGCACCTTAGATTTCCTCACTGTCTCTGCTGACTTTTATCTGGTGCTATTGTGCTTAGCAGATAGATAGAAAAAAGAGATGAACAGTTTGAATGTGTGTGTGTGGAGGGGGGGTATGTGTGTGTGCATTTGCATGTACATGCGTGTTCACGTGCATGAATGTTGGGAGAGGGTAAGATAAGAGGTTAAAAATAAAGTGGGGCCCTGGCAGGGTGGCTCAGTTAGTTGGAACAATAACCTGTAAACCAAAAGGTTGCAGGTTTGATTCCCTGTCAGGGCACCTACCTAGGTTGTGGGGTTAGATCCCCTGGTCCAGGGGATAAGAGAGGCAGCTGTTCAATGTAACTCTCATACACACATGTTTCTCTCTTTCTGTTTCTCTCTCTCTCTCTCCTTCCTTCCTCTCTCTCTAAAAAGCAATGAAAACCTATCCTTGGGTGGGCCATACCTCGTTCTGAATAGAATTGAAAATGTCCAATCTCTAGAGTCTAGGGGTGTCGAACTCAATCAGAGAAGGGGCCAAAATCTAAAATCCAGCCTAAATCGCGGGCCGAATGGTTTACTGAACAGTCATAAACTGTCATTGTGATGGAAACGCAGCGGAGTGCAGTGATGACAGCGCGGTGCGGGCCACATTGCAAGGCCTGGCGGGACGGATTTGGCCCGCGGGCCTTGTGTTTGACACATGTGCTCTAGACACTTGATAAGTTAATTAATATTAGCCTAATGTAAACATTAACAGAATTTTATAGGAAAAATCACCTACTTAGAAAAGCAAGATGCATTTTTATATACCAATAACAAACAATTGAAAAGATAAATTAAGAAACAATCTCACTTATAGTTGCATCAAAAAGAATAAAATACTAGGAATAAATTTAACCGAAGAGGTAAAAGGCCTGCACGCAGGATGCTATATAGTGCTCATGGATTGGAAGAACTAATATATTTAAACTTTCCATATTACCCAAAGCAATCTACAGATTCCATGCAATTCCTATTAAAATACCAATGATATTTTTCACAAAATTAGAACAAATAATACTAAAGTTTATTATGGATCCACAAAAAACCCTGAATAGATTCAGCAATATTGAGAAAGAAGAACAAAGTGAAGATAGCATGCTGCCCAATATCAAACTATACTATAAGATTATAGTAATCAAAACATCATGGTACTGGCATAAAAACAGACTTAGAGATTAATGGAATAGAATAGACACCCTAGAAATAAATCCACACATATATGGTTAATTAGTCTATGATAAAGAAGCAAGAATATACAACGGTATAAAGACAGTCTCTTCAATAGATGATGTTGAGAAAACTGGACAGATACATGCCAAAAAAATGAAACTAGACCACTTTCTTATACTATATTTAAAAAATAAGTTCAAAGTGGATTAAAGACTTAAATGTAAGACTTGAAACCATAAAACTTCTAGAAGAAAACATAGGCAATACTCTGACATCACTCTTAGTAATATTTTTTTAAATATGTCTCCTAAGTCAAAGACAACAAAAGCAAACATAAATGGATGGGACTTCCATGAAACTAAAAGGCTTTTGCAGTACAAAGGAAAACATTAAAAAAAAAAAAAAAAAAAAAAAAAAAAAAGACAACCCACTGAATGAGAGAAGATATTTTCAAATGAAATACCTAATAAGGAGTTGATATCCAAAATGTATAATGAACTCATACAGCTCAACATAAAAAAATAAAGACCCAAACAATCCAATTAAAACATAGGCAAAGGACATGAATTTCTCCAAAGAGGACATACAGATGGCCAACAGTACATGAAAAGATGCTCAACATCATTAATTATCAGAGAAATGCAAATCAAAACTATAATGAATACTACTGCACACCTGTCAGAATGGCTGTTATCAATAAATCAACAAACAACAAGCATTATCAAGGATATGGATAAAAGGGAACCCTAGTGCACTATTGGCAAGATTGCAAACTGGTGCTGCAATCAATATGGAACTTTCTCCAAAAATTAAAAATAGAACTATCATATGGCCTAGCAATTCCACTTCTGGATATTTATCCAAAGAAATTGAAAACACTAATTCTAAAAGACGTACACATCCATATGTTTGTTGCAGCATTATTTTTTTTAACAATCTGAATGATATTTTATTTTGCATGATTATACAGTGTGAGTGATTAAAACAATCCAAGATAGTTTTATAAGTTTTGTTCTTCAAAATGGTGTTAGTGTTGTAGGGCCAAAAAATTACATTTAATTTAACAAAATCAAGAACGATATATTTGACTTGGAGAGTGGGACCCCACAGATTACACAGTGCTCCAAGCAAGCCATTCCTGCATCTCTCCCAGCAAAGGGGATCAAGAGCTAAAAATACCCAGAACACTCAAATGGCACCTAACACAGTTTTATGTAAAGGTCAAGCTTGTAAATTATTCATCCATGATGCTCAAAAGTGAGAGAACTGAATAGAAAGCTAAAATCTGGAGAATACTCATTTCCTCCTCTTTGTGGAATACAGTTTTTCTTCAAGTAGGTCCAGGACAACCCCTTCACACTCCTTTACTTCCTGGGGCAGGGATGTTTTACAATATTAGGTCTGATTGCATCAATGTCTCGAGACAAGTGCTCCATCATGCTTTCAACAGTTGGTGGCGGTGCATAAAAATCCTCCCCTGTTGTGCTGCTGTCTGTGGGCAGAGATCCGATAGGGAAGCACCTGCTTCCCCAGGTTCTCCAAGTTCCTCATGATCGCCCCCCTGTCCATCAGGGCTTCTATCATCCACTTCAGTGCAGCAGCAGTCTTGGGCCGCCATTGCAACAATTATTATAATAGACAAGATATGGAAGCAATCTAGCTGTCCATCTATAGACTAATGGGTAAAAAAGATGTGGTACTCTACAATAGAATATTACTCAGTAATAAAAAAAAGAATAAAAATTTGCCATTTGAGACAACATGGATGGACCTAGAAGGTATTATGCCAAGTGAAATAAGTCAGACAAAGAAAGACAAATATCATATGGTTTCACTTATATGTAGGCCCTAAAAAATAAAATAAATGAACAAACAAAATGAAAATAAACTAATAGATACAGAGAACAAACTGATGGTTGGCATGTAGGAGAGCAAATAGAGGGATGAAAAAGAAGTAAAAGGGATTAAGTACAAATTGCCAGGTAAGAAAATAGTCATGGGGGTATAAAGTACAGGATAGGAAATATAGCCAGTAATATTGTAATAACTAAACATGGTGCCAGATAAATACTAGACTTATCATGGCTACTAGACTTATATAATTCATGTGGTATATGAATGCCTAATCACTATGCTGTATATCTGAAGCTAACATAGTATGCCAAATATAATTGAAAAATAAATTTAAAATAAATAATTGAGTGAGGAAAATGAGAAATATTTCTACATACTCTTATGGAATGAGCTTAGCAATGGAGAAAAGCCTGTATAATACCTTCACTGTTTACCTAAAACAAGGAAATGCAAATATATTTTCATCTTATTTAATAATAGAAAAACATGTAAATTGACCATACCTCTGCTATGCCCACAGCCAATCAGAGTGAATATGCAAATTAACTCAACAAAGATGGCAGATAATTTACATACATACCTATGTTCTGGGAACCTCCTTGTCACCCAGATCACTCTCAGCAGGACCATCAGGCAGAGCCTTTAGGCTTGGGAAGGGTCTGAGCCAGTGATCAGAGGGGCAGGGCGGGGGGGGGGGGGGGGGGGGGGGGGGGGGGAGGGAGTCTCAAGCCTAAAGCCTGGGGTGAAGGCTTTAGGCTTGAGAAGGGGCTGAGCCAACGATTGGAGGGAAGGGGGGAAAAATAAGTGGAAATTCTCAGGTGAGGATAAAAAGAAAAATAAAGAAATGTCATATCCTATGAAAGACACATCTTGAAAATGCTTAAAGAAAGTTATCATTTTTTCTTCGTGAGGGGACTGGAGTCCGGGTTGATGAAAATACCTTGGCAGCTGTGGTGACTGGCAGTGGCTGCAGCAGCGGGGTGATGGGGCTGGCACCTTTCCCTGATCAGCCCCTCATATTACATATATTGTGGAAAAAGCAGCAAAGGATTCTGTCACAACATGAAAAAGGAGATTTATTAAGTGATTTGGGACCTATATTGTATATATAAAATAAGAGTCTATTAAGTTATATATGTTATATATAACTATTATCATTACATACAATAGAACTTATATCCTCAAATATATTTCTTTACACTTGATCTTAGTTAAAAGGCTGAGAAGCAATCAAATATATTTCTTTTAAAAATTCCTGTAATACCCACATATAAGTGAATTCTTTCAATGAACTTGAAAACATAGAGCTGTAAACACCAAATAAATAAAATCTTAAACTTTTATTTCAATCACAATATTGTAGAAACAATATTGACACTGTTAGTCACAAACTATATTAATTGATAAAGCAATATATGTTAATGTAATTAGGATCCAATATTTTCAGCAAAAGAGGAAAGACATACACCTTTTTTAAACCAAAGAAATTTATATGTTCGTGTTGACTAATGCAACCCCAATAAAATTTAATAAAATAAATTAAAAGAAGTTAAGTTTAGATGTGATGCTAAATATGAATTGAAAATATCAGTGGGTTCATGATGTATTTTCTCTGAAAGAAACAAAAAGAGTGTCCTAGCTCTGTCCACTGAAAGGACCAACCTCAGTGAACTATTTAGATCTATATTGTGAACTTTAATGTCCACATTTAAAAGTCCCCTTTAAAATGAGTGAGTGGACCTTGGAGCAATGTCAGAACAGGAGCGAAATGTACAGAATTATCCAGGAGCACCTCCTCCTACCAGGAAGCAAGAAGTTACTACTAGAGGATAATGAGGCTGTGCCAGCTGGACCCTGCACCATCCTGAAGAGGCTCTCACTGGCCAAAGCAAGGACAATTCAAGCAGCAAAAGTCATAATAACTGCAATGGATGAAAACACAATAAATATATTTAAATTCCTGTGCTCATAATTATACTGGGGTAAAAAGGCCTTATTGGTCATCATTGGAAGATGTAAGGAAACCAACTCATTATTCTAAAAACTGGTAAATAAGTAAGGACTCAATTCTTTATCCTGCCTTTCCTGTACAAATTATACCTCAGAATAATCAAATACTGAGGAGGAATATCCCTATTTTGCAACCTCTAGTCAATCAGATGGTGTCTATCTTGATGAAGAATATACCACCTGTCAAAAATTAAACCAGAATTCAACCAGGCCCAAGGTCTTATTGCTAGCTTATAAGAAATACAATACAAGGATAAAAAAACAATCCCATTTACCACTGCACCAAATATATATATATATATATATATATATATATATATATATATATATATACACACACATACCTAGGAATAAACTTAATTAAGGAGGTAAAAGACCTATATGCAAAAACTATAGGACACTGAAAAAACATATAGAGGAAGACATAAACAGATAGAAGAACATACCATGTTCATGGATTGGTAGAATCAACATCATCAAAATGCCCATACTACCCAAAGCAATCTACAGATTCAATGCAATTCCCATTAAAACACCAATGGCATATTTCACAGACCTACAATGAACTTTCCAAAAATTCACCTGGAATAAAAAAAGACCCCGAATAGCTGCAGCAATCCTGAGAAAGAAGAACAAAGTAGGTGGGATCTCAATACCAGATATCAAGCTGTATTACAAAGCCACTGTTCTCAAAACAGCCTGGTACTGGCACAAGAACAGACATGTAGATCAATGGAATAGAATAGAGAACCCAGAAATTGACCCAAACCACTATGCCCAATTAATATTTGACAAAGGAGGCATGAACATAAAATGGAGTCAAGACAGTCTCTTCAACAGATGGTATTGGGAAAATTGGACAGATACAGGCACAAAAAAAAATGAAATTAGACCACCAACTCACACCATACACAAATATAAACTCAAAATGGATAAAAGACTTTAACATAAGACAGGAAACCATAAAAACACTAGAGGAATCCACAGGCAGCCAAATCTCAAGACATATGCTGAAGGAACTTCTTCACTGATACTGCTCCTAGGGCAATGGAAACTAAAGAGAAAATAAACAAATGGGACTACATAAAAATAAAAAACTTTTGCACAGCAAAAGAAATCATCAACAAAACAAGAAAGCCCACTGCATGGGAGAACATATTTGCCAATGTCATCATCAATAAGGGTTTAATCTCCAACATTTACAGAGAACTCACACAACTTAACAAAAGGAAGATAGACAATTCAATCAAAAAATGGGCAAAGGACCTAAATAGACACTTTCTGAAGGAGGATAGAAGGAAAGCCAAGAGACATATGAAAACATGCTCAAAGTCACTATAATAATTATCTGAGAGATGCAGATCAAAACAATGAGGTACCATCTCACATCTGTCAGAATGGCTATCATCAACAAATCAATAAACAACAAGTGCTGGCAAGGATGCAGAGAAAAAGGAACCCTTGTGCACTGCTGGTGGGAATGCAGACTGGTCCAGCCACTGTGGAGAACAGTATGGAGTTTCCTCAAAACACTAAAAATGGAACTCCCATTTGATCCAGTGATCCCACTTCTAGGAACATATCCCAAGAATCAGAAACACCAATCAGAAAGGATATATGCACCCCTATAGCAGCACAATTTACAATAGCTAAGATTTGGAAACAGCCAATGTGTCCATCAGCAGATGAGTGGATTAAAACACTGTGGTACATCTACACAATGGAATACTATGCTGCAGTAAAAAATAAGTTCTTACCATTTGCAATAGCATGGATGGAACTGGAGAGCATTATGCTAAGTGAAATAAGCCAGTCAGAGAAAGCTAAATACCACATGATCTCACTCATTTGTGAAATATAATGAATGACATAAACTGATGAACAGGGACAGATCCAGAGACAGAGAAGCATCGATCAGACTGCCAAACCTCAGAGGATGATAAAGGAGAATGGGGAAAGGAGAAGAGATCAACCAAAGGACTTGTGTGCATGAGTATAAGCCTAACCAATGGACATAAACACCAGGGGGTGAGGGCATGAGTGTGGGGGAGGGGTTAATGGAGGGATGAGGACACATATGTAATACCTTAATCAATAAAGAAACTTAAAATAATAAATAAATAAACAAACAATAAAGATTTATAAAAAGGAAAAGAAATACAAGGAACAAGAAAATATGCTAAATAACACCACAGATCACAATCAGCCAAATCCAGAATGCAAAGAACTCTACAGGACAAATGGCCTAGTCCAGCAAATTAATTGCAAGGTAAAGAAAGGAGAGAGGAAGAGAGGAGAGGAAAAGTTTAAAGAAACTAAAAAGGACTGCACATAGGTATGGGGGTTTCTCAAATCAGTATTTGATTATTCTGAGGTATAATTTGTACAGGAAAGGCAGGATAAAGAATTGAGTCCTTACTTATTCACCATGAAAATGTTCTAAAATTGATTGTGATGAGGGTTCCACAAATCCGAATGCTAAAAAAAAATCAATTTTATACTTTAAATGGATGAATTATATGGTGTATGAAATACAGTTTAATAAATAACTAAATATCTATATTGAGAGAAAGAAAAGATAGGGAGAGAGAGGGAGGGAGAGAGAGGAGACATAACAACCATGGACCCTAGTCAGATTCTAATTTAAACAATTTTTTTTAATGCATAAGGCTATTGTATTATTTAATGGCATTAAAGAATTGTGAGGAGGTCTTAGGTGTGATAATGGCATTGAGGATTTTTTTTATTTCTTATATTTTAACTATGGGCCCAGTACACAAAATTTATCCCCTCAGCCCAGCCTGCACCCTCTCCAATCCAGGACCCCTTGGGAGATGTTGTTTGCCAGTTTAAGCCCAATCCTGGGGATCAGGCCTAAACTGGCAGTCGGACATCCCTCTCACAATCCAGGATCTCTGGCTCCTAACTGCTCACATGTCTGCCTGACTGGCTGCCCCCTATTGCCCCCCCTCCTACCGGCCTGGTCACCCCCAACTACCTCCCCTGCCAGCCTGGTCACCCCATGCAGCCTGCTGTTCAGTTATTTGGTCGTCCCTCACTAACCCCCCTGCTGAACTCATCACTCCACACAGCCTGCTGTTCTGTGGTCTGTCTGGTTGTTTTGGTTGTGACGGCCCCTGGCTTTTTATATATTAAGATGATAGAAATTATTGGCCAATGAAACTATTTCTTGGATTTACTTCAAAATAATCTAGTTGAGGGGCTTGGGAGGCTGTATAAGAAACAAGATTGACATGGGTTGGTAATCGTTGAAGCCGAGTTATGGTGCAGAAGTCTCATCAGACTCTTCTCTACTTTTGAATAGATAAATGCATTGAGAAGCTTTTTAAATATATACAGGTGCTTAGGCCTCACCCCCAGATCTCCTGGTCTCTACAATACTGGAGTGGAGAGGCCCCATGTGCACCCCAGACCTTTTCCTCAGTGCTTTTCCCATGTAGACCAAGTGTTTTAATCCAGCACTGAGTACTATCAGGTGACAGTGTATGGTACAGAATTCCATTAGGGAAACTCCAACAACCACACAGCTGAGCTTTTATTTAAAAAAAAAAAATATTCCCCTTGTCAATGCTTTAGTTATTGTCTACCTTATACAATCACCAAAAACACTAATCCAAGCACAGAGAGAAATTGGGTAATAGTCTGCAATAAATTGGACGAGGAGCAAAAACAATAAAGTTAAAAGTTATTAAATAAAGCCACATATGACATGCCCACAGCTAATAGCATTTTTAAAGGTAAAAAGGGTTAAAAGTTACCGTAAAAGCTTTTCTTTTAAGATCAGACACAAGACAAAGATACCCACTCTCCCCACTTTTATTCAGCATAGTAGTGGCTGTCCTACCAAACAATTAGGCAAGAAAAATAAAAGAAAAGGCATTGTAATTGGAAAAGAGGAAGTAAAACTTATCCTATTTGCAGATGACATGATACTATATTTAGAAAGCCCTAAAGACTCCACACACAAAAACTGATAGAATTAATAAAATTCAGTAAAGTTTCAGGATATAATATCAACATGCAAAACTCAAATTTTTGGTACACTAACAACAAACTATGAGAAAGAGAAGTTCAGAAAACAATTCCTGCCTGGTTGTAGTGTCTCAGTGAATTGAGCATCGCTATCTGCACCAAAAGGTTCCCAGTTTGATTCCCTGACAGGGCACAGGGTTGCAGGCTCGATCCCCAGTAGGGGCCATGCAAGAGGCAGCCAATCAATGATTCTCTTTCATCATTGATGTTCTATCTCTCTCTCCCTCTCCCTTCCTCTCTGAAATCAATAAAAATATATTTTAAAGAAATAAAACAATTCTATTCACAACTGCATCAAAAAAAAAAAAATACTTAGGAAAAAAATTAACCAGGGAGGTGAAAGACCTGTACACTGAAAACTATAAAATATTGAAGAAAGAAATTAAAGACACAAATAAATGGAAAGGTATTCCATGCCCACATATCAGAAGAATTTATATTGTTAAAATGTCCATACTAGTCAGAGCAATTTAAAGATTTCATGCAATATCTATCAAAATTCCAAGGGCATTTTTCACAGAAATGCATAGAATAAACAATCCTAAAATTTATATGAAACAACAAAAGACCTCAAATAGCCAAAGCAATCTTTTAACCAGGGAATTCTGTTAACCAGGGAATTCCCTTTTTAATTACACAACATATAACAGGAGCGTACTCTTTCACTAAGACGTGTCAGTACATCATGCCCAGAGAACGTAATTTCATATTATTATTTTTTTAATTTATACTTAATTAAAATAAATGAAAAGACTATGAAATATATATATTTTTCATTTATTTATATATAAAGCACAAAGGAAAATACAAAAATACAAACAAATAGAAAAGAATACCAACAAAAAAATGAAAACATCGAATTAAAAAATTATAAATTTTGGTGCCCGGCTAGCTCAGTCGGTAGAACATGAGACTCTTAAAAAATTATAAATTTTACAAACAATTATAAAGATTACAAAAAATATATATATTTCAGGGCGCAACATATATTTCAAGGACGTATTCATATGTCCTACCTGTACCCGATATTGTTTACGTTTGACGTATTTATATCGATATGTCTCGCTCGGTTAACAGGAGAAAGAACAAAGCCAGAGGCATCCCACTTTCTGATTTCAAATTATATTACAAAGCTATAGTAATCAAAACAGTATGATATTGGCATATAAACAAACATACAAATCAATGGAACAGAATAGAGAGCCCAGAAATGAGCCCATGAATATACGGTCAATTAATTCATGACAAAGGAGCCAAGAATATATAATGGAGAAAGGATGGTCTGTCTTTCAACAAATGGTGTTTGGAAAACTAGACAACCACAGGCAAAAAAATGAAATCTGTTCACTATTTTACATCAATCACAAAAATCAGCTCACACTGTATTAAACAGCCTTGGCCAGTGTGGCTTAGATGGCTGAGTGTCAACCCGTGCACGGACAGGTTGCAAGTACAGGAGACAGCAAATTGATGTTTCTCTCTCCCTCTCCTTTCCCCTCTCTCTCTCTCTCTCTCTCTCTCTCTCTCTCTCACCAATAAAAGCACATTGTTTTAAAAATGCATTAAATATTTTGAACATAATATTTGAAACTGCAAAGCTCCTAGAGGAAAGGATAAGGGGTGAATCCCTGGACATCAAGCTGGCGATGGTTTCAGGAGTTTGACACCAACAGCAAAGGAAACAAAAGCAAAATATTGTAAATAAGTGGAACTACATGCAACTAAAAAGCTCTGCACAGCGAAGGAAACAAGCACAAAATGAATGGGAAAATATATTTGCAAATCACATATCTAATAAGTTATTAATATGCAAAATAAAGAATTCACACAATAGCAAAAAAAAAAGTGTCTCTTTTTAAAAGGGCAGAAGATCTGAACAGACATCTTTCCAAAGGTGTACAAAAGACCAGTGGGAACTGAAGGATGCTCAACATCACTATTCATCAGAGAAAAGTCAACCAAAACCACAGAGATATCACCTGATAGAATGTCACCAAAAAGACAAGAGTGTTGGCATTGTTGATGGCGTAGACCCTGAGAAAAGAAACCTACAAGAAGGGTTCATGGTCGTTAACTGGGCTCAAATTTAAAAACAAAAAAACACACAAAACAAACAAACAAACAAACAAAAAAACCACACGAGACTAGCAGCTAAGTGAAATATGCCAAACACATGCAATCTTTAGGGGAGAAAGTGGGGAAGGAACTAAAACAGCAGAAAGGCGGTTGCTGAGCAGGGGAATCAGGGAGAGGCTTGTAAAAGTACAGATGTTCAGTTCTCAGGTGAACAAGGTCTGAGGATCTGGTGTGACATATGGTGACTACAGTGGGACACTGTGTTGTGTAACTGAAATTTGCTAGGAGGGTAGAACTGAACTCTCACACACAGAGAACAGATAAACATGTGAGGTGATGGATGTGTTAGCTAACTGGGTGGAAGGGTCCTTTCACAATGCAGACTTACAGCAAACCCAGACAAAGTATGCTTAAAATACCTTGCAATTTTATGTCAATTATGCCTCAATACGCTGAAATTAAATAAAGAAAGAGGTGATGACTGCCCCCTGGTGCATCATCATAACGATGTGGCTTTGAGACCATGAAAAAAATTAGTTCCACTCCAGCTGGCTAAAGGATTTTTTTTTTCTTTTCTCAAATCTGTTGGCAAGGTCATGAAGTCCAGCAGGATTGCTTAGGTTCGGTAGACAAGTCTGCTCCTCCTCCTTGTACATTTCGTAATAAGGTGACTATGTGAAAAGGGCTTTGAAACTGTGAGGGGCTATGCATGCGCTGGTCACAAGAAGTTCTATCCCTTTGGCTCCAGGACAGAAACCCCTCTTTCTGAGCTCCCTCTGGCTTCTAGCCAACTCCCCCAAAAGCTGAGTGGACTAAGCAGGAGCCAGATCTGAAGAAGCAGAGAAGCAGAGGACAAGGGAACCCCATTATTAAAGGGGATGCAGGTCCTCGCTGGTGTCGCTCAGTGGTTAGAGTGTCAGCCGCACATGGAAGGGCCAGGCATTCCATTCCCAGTCAAGATACTAAACCTGTGTTGAAGCTTCAATCCTGCCAAGGTTGGGGTGCCAATCAATGTGTCTCTCTCACATTGATGTTTATCTATCTATCTATCTATCTATCTATCTATAATATCTATCTTATCTCTCCTCCCCGCCCCAGCCCTTCCACTATTTCTAAAAATCAATAGAAAAAATATCCTCAGGTGAGGATTTAAAAACTTTTTAAATTAATTAAAGGGGCTTCCAACCAGGGGAGCCCCACCCCCAGCCAGGAGGGCCAGGAGCTGCTACCTTGCCCTATCCAGTGGCCTGTCAGAGACATAGAAATAACTCGGACGGACTGGACTGATAAAACTGTGGGTTCACCCTGAGGCCCCGTCCCTTGCTCCCTGAGTCCTCCTCCCGGACCTGCCACTGTGCTGCGCGTGGTGCCACCTGCTCTGTCTGCCTCACAGGGAGTCCGAGCGCGTGGCGGACATGGCCTTCCTGGGCACCCGGGCCGGCCTCCTCAGAAGCAGCTTGTTCGTGGGCTCTGAGAAGGTCTCCAGCAAGTGAGTGCGCCGGCAGGAGTGGGATCCCTGTGGGGTGCTCCTGGGCATGTGTGCTGGCCGGGCACGTGTGAACCCCTCAAGTGCAAGAGGGTGGAAGGTTGGGGCTGACAGATGCGGGGGCAGAGAAGTAACCTTCCACCCAGGCTCGGACTCAGCCTGGAGGTGTCCCAGGAGAGGACGGAGGGCAGCCCAGCGGGGCAAGAGAGCCCCGGAAACTGTGAAGTGGGAGGGCTAGTCAGAGGTTCACTGAAGGATCCCTGGGGCAGGTCTCTGTGACAAGCTAAATCTTCCTCTGTGTCCCCTTCTCTTTTGACACTTTCCACATCCCCTAAGCCAGCAAGTCTCAACTGGAGGCGATTTACACCCACCCCGCCCCCGCCCCCGGGGCCATTGGGTAATGTCTGGAGATGTTTGGGTTGCAGCAACTGGAGGGAGTTGTTACTGGCATCTAGTGGTGGGTGCTGCTAACCCTCCTGCAGTGCGCAGGACAGCCCCTGGCAACTGTCAGTCATGCTGAGGCTGGGAAACCCTGCTCCAAGCAAAGCCCAGCTTTGCTGCCTAGGGACCAGCCAGCCCACTGTCCTCCCTGCTGAGAGCTGCAGCAAAGGGGAGTGGGAGCCCAGAGGGCGGTCTGGAAGGGAGGGAGCTGACCAGAGCCACCTGAGCTCTGCAAACCACCAGGCTCAAGTAGGTGGGGGAGGCGGGTCAGGCATCTGGAGGAGAAGAATCTGACCCCGTTCTCACCTCCCACCCACTGGCTGTTCCTCTCGCTAATCCCAAGCGTGCTCAGCTATGGCGTGCCATCTTGAGCTTCCCCCTGTCAGGTCCACGCTTGCTAGAAAGCTGAGGCTTCCTAGGAAACAAATGAAGTTGCTTCTACCCTTTCCCATGGCCGGTCAGAGACACAGCAGACAGCTCAGATGCACTGGACTGATAGGTAAACTGCGGGTTCACTCTGAGGCCTCAAACAGTGTGGGAAACTTTCCTCCCAAGCTTACTACCCACTCATACTTCCTCACCCCTTAAACTTCACTGGAATTGAAAATCACAGAGATCTTTGTCTGGCCAAGGTTGGACAAGCGAACCCTGCCCAACAGTGTGAAGGGAGAAAGCATCTTCCCCTTTCTCTCTCTACGTCTCCCGGGAGCGCGCAGAGGGGGACCTTCCTGGCGATGAGCCAGCCACTGTGACCGGCCTCACATGCACTGCACAGCTCCAGGGCTCCCCGCACCCCACCCGTGATGTGACTGGCAGCTAGGGATTGGCAACGAGGCAGGTCTGCTTCGGGAACACGAAAGCCAGGCAGCCAGGGTCCAGCTCAGCTCTCCACCTCACGGGCTGGCCAAGGTGACGCTTTCATTCCCCGCAGCTTCTCCCTGCCTCCCACTCTGCTTCTGGACAGGTGCTCCCTTCTGCTGGCTGGTGTGTGCTCAGGGAATGCTAAGCCATAATTAGCAAGATAAAGCTGCTCAAAAAGAGAAACCTCATAATGCATTCTAAAACCTAGAGGCCAGGGCTTCTGCAGTAACCACTTGGGGGGAATTTACGCTCCTGTATTAGCTCAGCGATGAGGTGACTATACAGTTTCCATTCAGAAACGCTAATTAGCCAGACAAAAAGAAATTAGACTATATCCAAAAGAAACAAACCCTGCAGGCAAAGCAGTTAAAATAAAAAATGGAAAGCAACAGCATTTGACTCTGGAAGAGGCAAGCATGGCTGGGGCATCGTCTAGGGCGCCACCAATTAGAAGCTCAGATATTCTACCTGCAAGTCCACTGACACAGAGGGGAGTTGCTCTCTTGGCCCAGCCAAGCCAACTGTGTATGAAAGAAAAGGGGATAAACATGTCCCCAGATATGAAGGGAGAAACCAAATCTCTCTCCTGGCAGGGAGTTCCTGACGCCTGAAGACAAGGCCAGCGTGTTCACCATGGACCACTTCCCCCTGTGGTACCGCCAGGCCGCTGAGCAGCCTGCTGGCAGCTTTGTCTTTAATCTCCGTGCCCCCGAGGGGCCAGGTAATCCACTCCCCATGCTCCCGGGCCAGGGGGGACCAGGGCGCCCCTCTCCCTCCTGTGATATAAAGCAACAGGTCCAGACCGCCGGGTTCCTTTCTATTTTCCTCCTGGTACACAGTAGCGACTTGAGAGGGCTGGCTGGGGCCTTACCACACCGCTGATCCCTGCGCTGTGCATAGGGCAGGTCACTGCACTCCCTGACCAGCTGACAAAGCTGGCGGTTAAAACTCTAGCATGGAGCAGAGGAAAGAGACTGAACAAAAATCTAGAAGAGATGAATTTTAGCCCAAATTTCAAATAGACGGCTATTGGATGAGTTTCTCTTTAAGATTCTTCTGTTTCTAAACATCTGAATACCTTTGAAACTTTCTTAAACCTCCCAGGTGAGAGTAGCACTTCACTCCCTCCTGGGTGCCCATACTTGCTGAGGCCACTGCTCCTCACGGCTCTTCCCAAACAGGAAAAGCAGCCTAGGCTCCACTCCCTGGGGTCTCCAGTGGCAGCAACCCAAGCTCCTGGCCTACTCCTCAGAAACACCCCACAATAAAGGGACACCTCCCCTGGCGGGCCACTGGGGGCTTGAGGAGACGGAGTCAGGGCAGCCAAGCTTGGGCCCCATGGACCAAGCCAGCCAGCAACCCCCACTCGTCCAAGGACCAGGATCTCAGAGCTGCAGGCACCCAGCTCCACCCAGCCCCCTTCTGAAAAATGCTCCAAAAGGAAAAATTAAGTGACTTTGACAGAGCACCAAGGAAAGAGTAAAATGTTTACAACAGAAAGGGACCTTGGAAGGCACACAGCCTCGCACTCTTGGTTTCCATGTGAGGACACTGTGGCCTCAGAGGCGGGAGGACTGGTCCGGGACTTCACCAGGTCACCTCTGGGGCAGCCTGAGCCCAGCCGCAGAGCAAGGGGGCCTAGAAAGAGTCACACCCAGGCCAGAGGGAGCCCGTGAGGAGGAGTACAGAAGGAGGAAGAGGGCGGAGGAAGGAGACATCAGAAAGGAAGGGGCGGGCTGGGAGTCCATTGGAATGAAGAGTTGCATTTCCCCTTCAAGATGTCCCTCACCAAACCCTCCAGCCGCCCCTTCCATCAAAACCATCCTCCAGCTTTCTGGTGGAGAAATGCCCCGAGCTGACTGCTGAGGAGGCCCCGGTGCCCTCGGCTTTCTCTGGGCTGTGCCCTCTGATGGCACCTTCACCTTGTGCGTAAGATCACCCTCCATCCTGTGCCTGCCTGTTCCTCCCACCTGACCATCACCACCGTGCTCTACGGACCGCTTCTCCACACAGACCACTCCTATCTACAGTGAGTGCTGTCAGCTCCCCCCCCTCCCCCAACACACTCACCCCTCCTCTCACAGGGAGAAGCTGAGGTGCAGAAGGTTCTGTGTCTTGCATTTTCACACAGAGAGGGAGCCACAGAGCCATGCCAAAACCAAGGTCTCCCCCTAATTCAGGGCCTCGCACTGAGTGGAAGGCAGGAAGGGGAGAGCGTAGGGAATGCTGTCACTCCTGGCGAAAGCTCGGAGGGAGGTGCTCGGAGCCGAGGTGAAGTCCCCTCTCACACCGTCCACTCTGAGCCGGAGCAGCCGCTCTTCCTCTCAGGCACCAGCCACAGCGGCACCGAGGGCCCCCACAGAGGGGCTCGCACGCACCCGAGGAGGTAGTCTGGCCCCTGCCCCCAGCCCAGGATGCTGCTGCCTCCTGCCAGCACCAGCATTGTCACTGGGACGTGCCTGCTGGTTGCTGGGGGAGCTTTTTGTGGCGGTGAGGTAGGAGGTGGTGGGTGGGAGCTGAGCCGAAAGAAGAGAGGGAAGCTGGCAACCCAAAAAGAGGGAAGGCTGAGTTGGGAGGCAGGAACTCACTCCTTTTTCACACCCTCGCTCATGCATATGCTTAGAGACACATAGACACCTCTGCACACTCCCATTCTCCCCAAAGACAATAACAACAAATTTATTTTAAGGGGAAGGAGGGGGAGGGTCTCAAGGAGGCAGAGGAGGCAGCTGCGGGGAGTGGGGGCTTCCCTCTGCCTCTCTGGGCTGACTCAGTTGCCCTTGGTCTGGGCCTAGAGGCTGAGCTCTGCCCACAGCTCTGGCTTCTGTCAGCGCCCGAGAACCCTCCAGCACAGAGCAGCCTCGGGTGCCCAAAACTCGGTGGTTGCAGTTCCTGGTCAAGGTCACTCTGACTCGTGTGTCCAATGACCCTTCCACAGCCCCCTTCTTCCCAGGCCCGCCCGGCCTGGCCCCGCTGCTCAGTCACCCGAGGTGCTAGGTGTCCCAGGAGCTGAAATTCCTGATGTTCCCCAAAGACTGTGTTATTAGGGCCCCACACCTTCAGGTGGGGGTCCCCCACAAGCCTCTGGGGCACACACACAGTAGAAGTGTGTCTGGGAAAGCAGCCTGTGGGCCTGGGGAACCCCAGGGGATCGGCCACAGCAGTACCTTCCGGACATTGCTAGAAGCAGACTTCTCTGTGTGGCCCCTTGTGGCTTTATCAGGGCAAATTCCTACAAACACGGACAGCCTCCCATATTGTAAGTTCCTAGAATCGGAGTAATGTTACATTTCTGTGGGTTGTTTGATCACAGCAAGGTGGGATGGGTAATCAGCAAAACAGCAGGTGAGACAACCTGTGTTCATTTATGTTCCATTTCACCGGACACCGTAATAACCATCACCACACAGCAAGGGCCTCAGGCCCATTTGCTCCAACATTTCACATGATGATTCTCTAGTGCGAGAGCACATGGTAACATTTCCCCTTTCTTGGGCTGTTTAATAATGGAGCTTGACCCATAGATAAGGGCGCTTTTGAAAGCTAATCCAGGTCCATGGACGGGTGAAAATTAAGAAGCCCAAGGTCATGGCCTAGCGGCACCAGCTCAGAGCCAGGACGCTCTGGTTTGTTTTTTGTTTTGTTTTGTTTTTATTATTATTATTTTATTTTATTTTTGTTTTTGAATAGTTTTTTTTAAGTTCTTTATTGATTAAGGTATCACATATTTGTCCTCAACCCCACATTCCAATCCCTCACCCACTCCCACTCATGCCCTCACCCCCTTATTGTCCTTGACCACTGGTTAGGCTCATATGTATGCACATAAGTCCTTTGGTTGATCTCTCCCTTTTATCCCCACCCTCCATTAGCTGCCCCCTGCATTCTGCACCTCTGGCAGCCAGGTTCATAAAGAGGTGAGAGAGCAACTCAGGGAAAGCCCCCGCCCTTCAGGAGCTGGCAGAGGCCCAGCAGAGCAGTGACCAGCTGCTCAGCCGGGGAAAGGCACGGCTGATGAGGGTGTGTGGTGTGTGGGCCGCCACTGCCAGGATGTGTGAAGTCCTCAGTCAGCTCCAGCCAGCCTTCTGAGCCCAATGCAGCCCTGGTGTCTGGCTTCCTGACCTTCTGCTGAAGGTCACTCTGACTCGTGTGACTGATGAAGGACAATCCAGGGTCTGCAACCACCGAGTTCTGGAATGCAGCCTTCCTTCTGCTGGAAAGTCATTCGATGCGACACAGCTCTTCTGGGTGGAACTCGTGTCAGGAAAACCGTTGCCACAGGCTCCCTGAGTTCAAATGAGACTACTCCTGAGACGGATCCAATTCCGGTGTCTTAGGGACACTGACAGGCTCAGGTCTGCACAGAAGGGGGCAGTGCCTGGGCCTCAGGAGGCGCTCTGTCCCGGCCAGTGGTTGGTGGTAACAGCCTTCACAGCAACAGCTTGCTCAAATAGCCCCTCAGTTTTCCAAGAATGACCTCACCTGATATTTATACTTTCTTCTTGGTCCCCCCCACCCCACCCCGCAACCCCGGCCTTCCCCAGCTGCTGAGAAGGTGACTTGCCATTTTTGTTTCCCCAGAAGGTCCGGGGCAGCCTGTGGTAGTCACAGCGAGCACAGCTGTAGCCGTGACAGTGGACAAGAAGACAGCCGTTGCTGCAGGTAGGAGCCGCCCTTTGTGCAGGGCTGGGAAGGCGTGAGTGGATGTTAGGAATAAGGCTCATGGTCATAGCAGGAGGACCCCCCTCCTGTGGGCTGCAGGGTCGCAGTCCCCGGCTATAGTTTCCCGGTGACATGTGGAGCTGAGGGTAGTGGAGTCCTCCTGAGCCATTTCATTTATTAAATAGAACCACTTTGAATCCTAAAGAACTTATAAAGTGAGTAAAACGGAGCCCAGAGAGGTTACGATGAGATCTGCTGAAGGTCACACAGGACAGAGACTGCAACCCAGACCTGCTTCTACCCACCCCCACCCCCCGGCCTGCTGCTTCCCTCTTCTACCACCTCAGGCCTAGTGTCCCACTGGAGAGAAAATGGCTTACAAATATGATCTCTCCACAGGGCTCAGCAGGCAGGGATTCAAAATAAAATAATAATAATAATAATAATAATAATAATAATAGTAAATAAAACCTTATTATCCTATATTTTTTATAAAATCCTGAAGTGAGAGCTCGATATGTGTGCAGCATGTGCCGAGCCCCTGGGGATCTGCTTCCCACGCGCACTCTCATTCAGCCCTGAGGGAAACCAGTGAAACCAAGACTTTGGGCTCCATTTTACAAATAAGGAAACTGAGACATAGAAAAGTTATTTGCCCAAAGTCTCACAGCTAGTGCATAATGACGCCAGGATTGGAACTCAGATCACCTCTCTTTAAGGCCCAGGTTCACTATCCTGTGTTGCAGTTTGCCTCAAATGTGATGAATGACTCTTCCAAGCGCCCTTGACCTCGCAGTTTCTTAGTGTCTAAAAGCCCCGGCACCTGTCTCGTTATCTGACAACCGCCATGTCCTGGGATACACACCCTTTATCCTGGGCTCAGCTTCCACCTCTCAACTTCAGCTGAGTTCGGAAAAGTTGCACTGTCACTGTCCACCTGAGCATCAGCCATCATGCCTCCCTGAATCTGGCACCTGTCCTGCTTCCGGGGACCCCTTAGCCACGAGGAAGCACTCAGCAGCTGAGTGGCGTGAGGCAGGCAGGGCCTGTGCCCTTTCTCCCCTCAGGCTGAGTTCAAGGCAAAGAGGATGGAGGAGTAGGCTGGAGTCAGGCAGAGATGGTCCACCCCTGTCTTCCTGGCTAAGGAGGGCACAGGTCAGGCTCCTGGCTGTTTTCCACCTGGGAGAGGGGGTGGGAGTGACTTGGCCTGATGTTGTCCAGCATCCACGTTAGGAGCACTTGCATATGGACCAGCTTTATGATGCGCCAGCCCAGTGTTTGAAAGGCACCAGGCTGTCTCAGGCGCCTCTTTTTTCTTAGTCCAAAGCTAATTCGAAATCCAGTTCTAGGACAAATTTTTACCCCAAACGTGTCTCCCTAAAGGCTGTTCTGTGGTCCCAGCTGAGTCTGTGCCTGCCCTGCTCCCTCCCTATCCTGAGCCGTCAGCCCCTGCACACCTGGAAGTCTGGGAAAGAGAAGGGGCACAGGGTCAGGCTGCTGGCTGGGCTCCCCTGCACTCTCCAATTACTTGAAATCATTTTTAACACAGAGCTGATTTGGAGCTGCGAGGGGTTGTCATAGAAACGGTGTCCTGGTGCCTCTGGCTTAACACTCTGCAGGCAGTCTCTCTGCCGCTCTGGGTGCAGAGATGTGACAGGAAAAGGAGGAGGCTCCGGAGACCTTCAATTATTTGGGGCTTTTCTCTTTTAATCTCCTCTCTCTGGCATATGGCTCAGCCTCCCTGACGCTGGGCCGGCGGGGGCCTCTAGCACCAGGCAGGGTAAGCAGCCTGTTTGCTGACCTGGCAGTCTCATCCCTTGGAAACGGTGGCAGTGTGTGGTGTGAGCTCCAGGAGGAGGAGCATGCATGGTTCTGTGCCCTGGGAGAAGGGCACTCAGACCAGCCCAAGAGGCCAGCCAGAGGTTCGTACAGAGGGCAGATGAACCAGGAGGGATTCCTTTCATCTCTAAGCAGGGGATTTAGCAACAGTTTTTGCAAAATTTCTATAAACCTTTACTTTTTAGTCAGGATCTATTTTCAATTCTCCAAGCCCGAGTTAGGGAATATTGGCAAACACAATGCCGGTGGGCACCGTACTCTGCAAGTGTGTTTATCTACCACACGTTCTGTGATACACATGTGCCCCCAACAGAGCTGGTGGTGGGCTTGCTGCCCGGAGCTGCACGAGGCTCCTCTCCTTAGGGTTCTGCCCACCAGGGAGTGGGCACAACCAAAGACCTTGCGCGCACTCAGGACAGGACGTGGATAATGCGTCTACTCCTGGCCCAGAGTGCGCCACTCAGTGAGGGGCCCTGTCCTCACTCCTGCTGGGCGCTGCTACAGCTGTTATGGCTCCAGGAAGGAGGGAAATGCCCCTGGAAGGAGGGAAATATCACCACTTGGAAAGGGGAACAGCCGTTCTCTGCCAGGAGTCCTGCTGAGCTTCCAAAATGGGTCCCTGGTGGTTCGCTTCTCCCTGGGTTTTGCTCCAGGCTCAGTGGAGTAGCATCCAAAGGACGGCTGGGGAGGAGAAAACTCCATCCTGGTCTCTGAAGACTACAAACCATGTAGTCCAGGCCCGTTCAGCCAGAGGCCAGTCAAGGCCTAGAGGAGGGTCACTTGGGCTTGGGATGGATGAGCAGCCCCAGAGGCCTCTCTCTCTCCCTCATCTCCTCTTCTGCCCGCCCCCTCCCCCATCCCAGCCTCCCAGTCCATAATCCTGACTCCCTGCCTGCTGAGCCCTGTGGAGAGGTCCTGTTTGTAAGCCCAGAATATCATCTGCCTGCCCCTGAAGTCAGTCTTGAAGGTGCAAGATGGTGTTAGGTGAAACGGGGTTCCTTCTTCGTGTCAGCAAACCTCACCAACTCACTGAAGCTGATAAAACCCAGTGGGCAGAGAAGTCCTCTAACTGCTCTTAGGGAGCTCCTCACCTTCCATTACACAGTGGGGTCCTGTGGGCAGATGTGCTAGTTTGCCTTCCTGCCACACGGGCCGGCCCATCTGCCTGGGACTGTCAGGGTGGGTTCACTCAAACCAGGGAAGGGAGCAGTGATGGGTCTCTCCATCAGCCACGCTGCTGCCCAGTGGAACCAGCCTGAGGCTCACGCACCTCCTGACAGGCCACCAACAGGCCCAGCTGCTGAGCTCAGCCCTCACTCCTCCCGGTGGCACCCCGAGGCGAGGCCATGAAGGCTCCCCCCTGCCTTACAGAGCTCTGGACATCAGGGTGACATCTGGCAGCACTTTGTGCAGTTGCCCGGGGGTGGGGGGCCGGAAGCCATCTCCCAGCACTCACATCCCCTCCCCACCCAAAGAAACCAGGGAGTACATAGGAAAATACAGTCTTTATTGGTCTTCTGAAACAACCAACCAGAAATATAATTTTGCCTTTAAAAATCTCTGTCTCAAAGTGAAGATACCACCATTGACAATGTCCACCCTTCCACCTACATCTGGTTTCAGCTGGCAAACCAAAAGAAGGAAGACTGTGCCCCACACAAGGGAGGGCACTTAGAAGCCTTGCTGGGGCACCCTCGGCAACCCCTTTCCTGGAGAATGGCCCTTTCAAAGGCAAGTTTGCCTCTCCTCCAAGCCCTCGCCCCTACTATGCTCTTCTATGAGATACAGGGGGTGAGAGGTGCAAGTTGATCTGGGCCTGCTCTGTGCTTCCCTGTCCTTCCTCAGACCCTGGGCCTCATGTTCTAGCAACCTCTACCTGGGCCGCCTTGAGCGACCCTCAAACCCTGCACAGCCCCCTTCTCACTGCCATTCCCACAACTCTGCCAGCAGGTATCTCCGTCCATGTGGTGTAGATTCAAGCAAGGAACAAACAGGACCCTGCCCTTGTTCTGGTTTGGAGCCCGTCCAGGTGCAAAGGAGAACTCTTGGGAGCCAGCCTGAGCGGACCAAACCGTGGGAGAGGAAGCCCATCACGGGAGCCCTGAGCAGAGTGCCGCAGTCTCTCTGTGTGAGCTTCACGGGGGCACCTGCTTTCCCAAGATGTGGCCAGTCCCCACCCGAGGTCAGGCCCAGAGGTGCGGAAGGAGGGGAGAGGTGCGGAGCAATGGCTCTCGGGCTGCGGGCTGCAGGAGGGGGATCGGTGGGTGTCCCCACGGGGCTGGCAGTGATGATGCACTTTGGCCCCCTGGGCTCTCAGGAGGCTGCCATCCACAGGCTCTGCAGCCTCAAGGCCTCTGGGCTGGTTCCCTGGAAAACCCAGCAGGACAGGTGAGAGGGTTACCATGGTGACAGGCAGGCTCATCCACTTGGCCCACTTTAGAGGATCTCAAAGGCATCCTGTGCTGTCAGTTTGGGTTTCCCTCGTGTTGACTTGAGAAGATGGCGATGAGCAAGCAGAAGTTTCGGTGCTGAGGGCTGGACACCCAAGGGGAAGCATGCTCCGCTCCCCGAGTTCTCCTGACCTCTGCCTCCATGTGACTGTGTGTGCACGTGTGTGGGATTTTTGTCAGTTGATGTGATTTCGCTGGTGATGCTATGAGTTAGTGTCAGAGTAAATTAGTGAATCCAGGAGCAAGGTGGTCGGCGTGGTCTCTAGCAGATATAGGGGCATGACGGCTGCAGCCGCGGGAGTGTGTTACAGTCACAGCGACCCTCGCTGTGTTTCTAGGCGCTAGATCCCGGTGACAGGGCTGGTGGGCTTGCACGTGAGTACCAGCTTTTGAAAGCTGGACCCAACTTTCACACTGAAGGGTGGTTAAGAATATCTTCCTGGCTTAAAAGAGAGTCTCAGAAATGAATCCCTTGCCCTCATATAACTTCGTCCCCAGCCCCTAGACGCAGGTGAGAGAGGTTGAGCAGGAGGTCTGAGAGTCACCTAGCGGTGGACCACACTCGGGCAGGAAGGGCAAGGGAGTATTCAGCCCAGAGGCTCCACTTGCACACATAGTCTTCCTTCTCTGTGACCAGAGGCTCAGGGGGACCCAAAGAGCTGGGGGCCCAGGAAGGAGCATCCACTGGAGCCTCAGCATGATGGCAGCTTCCCCGGAGACTGGAGGTCCCGCTGTGGCTGGTTTGCTGGAGGGCTGGGCTGGGGGGGGGGGGCGCGGCGGGGAGCGGTGGGAGAGGAGCCCGGGACTGTGGCAGAAAGAAGGGCCAGCTCTTCTGGAAGCAGCCTCCATGCACTCTCCTTGCCCTTCCTACCTGGGCCAGGTGTGGCCAGGTTCTCAGGCCACCGAGGAGATCTGCTTCTGGTCTTCATGCTCCCCCTCCGGGTCCCCCATGAGCGGTTGGCGCTTCTTGAGCTCCCGGTGGTACTTGGCCATGAGGGAGGCATAGATGCAGCCGTAGGCAGCAGCCACCACCATCATGATGCAGACGATGCCGCAGACGACCCCGGCGATGATCACGGTGCCGATGGCCCGGCGCACGCTCACGGGCCGGTACCTCTGCTTCTGGGGGCAGGCTGTACTGGACTCCGGCTCAGGCTCGGCCCCCGGTTTGGGCTTCGCAGGCTCTGGGCTGGCCTTGGTGCAGGGTGGTCCGGGACTGTCCAGCCCGGCTGAGCTGTTCTCGCCCTCCAGCTGGGAGCAGTAGTTGAACATCTCCATGGGGACCACGCGCATGTCCTTCCCTCTCAGCTCCTTGGGGAGGGTGCAGGCAAGTTGGTCCAGGCGCCCCCCTGCATTGGGCGAGACAAAAGGAGGAGATGACCAGGCATCCAGAAGCTGGACTCCCTCTCCCCATCCCCAGGTTCCAGAAATGGAAGGCCCAGTTCTAGTGTCTAGGAGCAATGTGGTCAGTCCTGGGATCATGTGGATAGGAGAGGGAGGGGAGAGGAAACTAGCATCCATTGAGCCAAGTACCATGGTGGGTGAGGCACATGTATCACATCATTTGATCCATGTAAAATGGGTATTGTCATTATTCCCATTTTGTAGAGAAGCACACAACCATTTCAGTCATGCTTACTTGCTCTGGAGCCAACCTGACCCATCAGGCAAGACAATGCTAAAGGGTGGGAGTGCTCAGGAAAGAGCTGTCAGTGCCAAGAGAGGGCCAAGAGCCCTGCCAGATTGCAGTCCCACTTCTCTCCCTGCATCTGCCTGCCTCCCACCTGCTGTGTGCCCAGGGCACTGTGCTCAATCCTATCCCTCTGGGCCTCTTTCCTCACAAAAAGGACAAAAGCCAACAGTCACTGCCAAAGCCACCACTCTTCCATGCAGGACCTTTTGGTTGCCTACGAGTACCTCCTTGGAGTACAGAGAAAAAGGGGTTGGGAGAGAATGTTTCTCTTCTCCCCTTTAGAGCAATCTAATGGCCCATCAGCACCCCAACCTCAGCATCTCTGAGTGCAGAGGCATCTTGGGAGAAAATCCTGAAGACCTTTGAGAGCAAAGGAGAGGGACCAGTGCTAATGGGGCGAGTGGGGGGAAGGAGGGGGCAGTGATTGGTGCACAGGTTTATCATGACAATGGTGAAGCCACTCCACCATGGGAGATGGAGAAGCAGGACACAGAGAGGGAGGGAGGGAGGAAAGAAGGGAGGGGGAGAGAGAGAGAGAGAGAGAGAGAGAGAGAGAGAGAGAGAGAGCCAGCAGCTAAGGAGAATGAGCTGCCCAGACATGCCCTGGAAGCCAGAGTCAGTTCCAGTGAAATCTAGATGCAGGCAATAGAGCCTGTGCAAGGACTTGGCTGCTGCCACCCCTCACTGCCAGCTCCCTCTCTCAGCCCAGCTGCTGTGTACAATAGGCATCAATCTTCCCCCAGGATGCTGATGAAAACAGACCAGGATTTCTTTTTAAAGGAGTGCAATGCTGACAACAACTCTACTATTGAAAATTTCTGAAAATATACATTCCCATTCCTTACCCATTTATGCTGAAAGTTTAGTTCCTGATGGCTGTGTGAAAGGGCAAGAATGTTCCCTAGGGACAGCATATGGGTCTGGGTCTGAAGACACTTGGCCTCTAGCCCCCACCCCATCCCTGATGCTGACTGCTGGGTGGCCTTAGCAAGTCTTCCATCCAGGGCAGCCTTTCCACAGACAGGAGCTGGGTGCTGACAGGGGCAACCTTATCTTCCTGCTCCAAAGACCTGAGAGTGTCATCTTGTACAACTTATTGTATTTAATTGCTTATGAGACTTACCTTTCTTGGCTAAAAAATAAGGCCATCTCAATTAGATCTGAGGATTACAATAGATAATATACATGAAATAATGCTTGTAAAGTAGGTACTATGCAAGTATTATTTCTCCATTCGCAAAAATGGGAAAATTATCAAAGTGACTAACAAGATCTGGCACTTTACAGTATGTAAAATCTTTTTAATAATTAGCATATGAGAATGTCTTGCAAATAATTGGGATTTTGGCTACATATGAAGTGAAAGGAGTGAGACTTTGATGAAAAATGTTAGCATTCCTTTCACCATGATTTTTCATATTGATTCATTCAGCAAATATTCATTGAGCTCCTACTTCGTGCTGGGCACCAAATTGTATCTTACTAAGTCCATTTAACATAATGACTACTACTAGCCAATGAACAAATGCATATGTTTTATTGAGGACTTACTTTATGTTGAGCACTTTTTCAGACACTTCACATGTATTACCTATTTAATCCTCACAACGATTCTATGAAATAGATATGTTAGTCATCCTCCATTTTACAGATGCGTGCACTGACACAAAAATTAATCAACTTCCTCAAGATCATACAGCTTGTAAGTGGCAGAGCCACAAAGCAAACCCAGATCTGGCACCTTTAGCCACTGGGCTTAATTCTTTGCCCTCCTTTCCCATTTCATTTCATCATTTCATAGGTCATTATAGAACTTAATCAGTTAATGAAAGAGGGAAGGGAAAGAAAGTAAAACCATTTGGCTTCTTATTAAAGCTTTGATGACAAAAGTTCTTGGAAGAGGGAGTTGAGATCATCAGCAAAACAAAAATTTGGTTTTATCTGTGGTTTTACATTACATTCCACCATCCAAATACAATGGATATTTAAGAGATTGCTGTATTCAGAGAAGAAAAAATGGTTTTCCTTTCTCCTTCTACTATACTATGGAATCCCAGAGCCATATCTAGTGGGATGCAGAGAAAAAGTATACTGTGTCTTTAAGTTCCCTCATGAAACCTATGAAAGGAAGATCAAGTTACCATGAGTCAATCTGAAAGAAAAAGAGAAGAGAAAGGGAGGGAGGCACAGAGAAGAAGGGGGTCAGTGGGGGAGGAGAGAGAGCAGCACCCCAGCTCCCCGCCTGCTGGTCATTTGGAGATTCAGAGTGGCTGGTGAAGAGGCAGGGCCAGCCCTTCTCCCCTGACCTCAGCCCAGCCTCCAGGAAATGTGTTGGATTAGGAGTGACCCTCCCAATTCCTCACACCCAGGCAGGGCTGGCTGTGCTCACCTCGGTAAGAGAACCACTCCATCCAGTGCTTGAAATCACGCAAGTTACAGTCACACTCCCAGGGGTTGTCCCCCACCTGCAATAGCTGCAGACTCGCGAGGGGTTCAAACGTCAGCCTGTCCAGGTTCTGCAGGCGGTTGGAGCGAAGCGACAGGGAGCGCAGAGCAGGGAGTCCGTCGAAAAGGCCCGGGGGCAGCTGGGCCAGGCCGTTGATGGACAGGTCCAGGTGGCGGAGCAGGGGTGAGTGCTGCAGCAGGTCCCTGTCCAGGGTCCTGATGCTGTTGTTGCGCAGCTGCAGCTCAGTCAGATTGGTCAGGTCCTCGAAAATGGAGCGGGGCAGCTGGTCCAGGAAGTTGTTGGAGAGGTCCAGCCGCTGCAGGCTGGACAGATTGGCGAATGCCCAGCTTGGTAGGGCACTCAGCTTATTGTTCAAGAGCAAGAGAGTTCGGGTGGCAGCAGGCAAGTCTGGGGGCACCGTGGTGAGGCCTAGGCCACTGCAATCCACCTCCAGGCGGCCAGAGTCACACTTACAGAGGAAAGGGCAGACGGGGAGGGCCTCCACAGCAGACAGGGCGATCCAGCAGGTGATCCCTGGTGGGGAAGCAGGGAGGTGGGCAGACAGGGAGAAAGGAAGTGGCAGGTGAGAGCTCCTTCTGCCTCTACTCCTGCCTTACTAGTTCATACCACAATGGCCCAAGCCACAGCCAATGCACAAACACTCATTGGCCACATAAAAAGATAATTTTAAAGTCCCAAGTACTTCCATGTGAATGGACACTGCACGGTGTCAGCAGGGCTCCTTGCCCGCAGCACATCTGGCAAAAGAACCCCTCCCATGACCCTGCAGTATGACCAGTATGACCCTGCAGAACGATAGGCCTCAGTCCAGGAACAAGCAAGGCTGGTCCACAAAGATGTCTCAGCTCATGTGGCCTCCCACAGCTGATCTCCTGGGAGCTGAGCCCACTGACACTACAAATGTTGACAAAATGAAGAACATAAGGATGCTTGAGAAACCTGCCCCCAGGGCCCTGTCCCAGAGTCACTGCCAGGAGAACCTTCTCTTTCCAAAAGAAAATGGCCACACTGCTGCTTCCTTCTCCCTCCTCACCGCACCCCCAACCTGCACCTGCGCTAGGCTAAGACATACCACACAGAAGGAAGGGCACAAAGGGGTGTTCCAAGTGTGCCCCCCAAACCTCCCGGTGTGTCAAATTTGCATGAGTCCACATCTAAGACAGGGCCCTTAACTTAGCATGAGGACCAGCAAGGAGTCCAGCACACCCAGGTCCACTTCACACTGAAGAATAAGTGTGCCCAAGCCACTGCAAACCATGGGCTTAGGACAAGCTCCTATTCATTCTCAGAGGCACCCATGCCCAGAGCCTGAACTCCTGTCCCTGAGGGTTGCAGGGCAGCATTTCTGCAGAAAGAATCCATTAACATAATTCCCTTCATGGCCCCATGTTTTGCCCAGGACCCTCTGAGTAGCAAGCACAGGGCCTGGTCTGTGGAAGGGCTGGGGGGCCTCAGAGAACGATCACAACAGGGCAGGTCATTCCATTGTCCAGCAACCCTTTCTGAGAGTGACTGAAAAAAACCTTAATTGCCCCCTAAATAGTCAAAGAAGCCTGCTCACTATAAAAGGGAAAAGGGATGAGCTCAAACTAGCTCATCCAAACTAAGGCAGCCCCAAGAAGCCAGAGGAAAGGCCCAGCTGGAGAAGCGATGGAGATGCCCAGACCCAGGTCCTGGCCCGGTTGGCCCCACCCGGGGAAGCAGCAGGGATGGTCTTGAGTCTGTGTCTGGTAGGTGTCTGGTCGTCTGGATTGCCAAAGGGCAGATGTGGCAGGAACAGGATGGGGCAGTATCCCTCCCCTGCTGGGGATCAGTGACAGCTGAGAGACACACTGCAAGGCTGACACCTGAGCCTCTTTGTTCTCGAGGGGAAGTGAGCACAGGCACGGCCATAGAGGCCAACTGGAGACCCTTCCTGGCCACACGGGGGCCCCTGCTGCCACCTCTCACCTTGTCACCCCTCTGAGCCCAGCTGCTGCCAGGTCAGCCTCCCCCACACGGCCCCACCATGCCCTTTAAAAATTGCCTTCTTCAGGCTTCACTTTCCCAGCCCATTCAGCTTCCCTCTCAAAACATTCCACATCCTCAGCAGCCATCTTTTCCCACCCCCAAGAAACTCAGAGTGGCATGAATGTCCTGGCGATGAGAAAATGGGATCCTGTATTGCGAGGTGTTGGAGTGATTCCAGAATGAGGCTGAAAGGGGAGCTGATCGCCGGGATCAGCCACGCATGTAGTGAATAATTCAGGCTGCTGTGTGAGGCGGCTGCATGACAGGGCTGGCCGTGCGAGGGAGAAGCCTGGCAGTGTGTGTCCTCAGGGCCTTCTCTTACCTCTCACCATGGGCAACCCAGTCCTCGCCAACCTTTCCCATTACCGCACCCGAAGAGAATTCTCAGGGCTTCTGGCACCCTGACAACTTTGTAAGTTCCCTTATGGGAAATAGAGGGCCTTTTCCTCATACACAGGGCTGGTCCCTCATACCTTTTCCAGCACCACATCCCAAGAGCCCACTAATCCCCCATTTCAGAGGTGGGAAGACTGAGGCATAAGAGGGTCTCCATGCTCACCCAGCGGGAGAGACAAGAGACAAGAGGGAGGCTCACATTAGAGCATCGGGGCCCCAGGAGCTGGAACCTCTGGGTGTGGGGTGGACTTCCTGGTTCCGGAGGAGACTGACGTGGGGAAACAGGACTCCAGCTCCTGCTCCAACCACTGAGGCTCTCAGCGGCGACTCTTTCTCAGCCCTCACAGATGCCAAAGGCACGGCAGGTTGCACAAGGTGGTTCCTGGGTTCCCAGAGCCAAGCCGTGGGCCTCCCGGAAAGAGACTGACCTCCGGGCGGTCACTGCAGGCCATGCTGACCCTGCACCCGGCCCCACCCCCTCCATACTCACAGGAGACCTGCCTCCACGGCAGGGCCAGCCTGGTCCTCTGCTCGGGGCCGCCGCCGGGGGCCAGCATGGTGAGGCAGCAGCTCTCGCAGCCCTGCACCGCCCGGACGGAGGAGCCCTCGTAGGCACTCCCTGTCAGTCCTGGGGGAGAGGAAGAGGACTCCCTGAGCAGAGCAGGCACTTGAGGCACAGGCCCATCCGGCCCAGGGGTTAGGGAGAGGGCCCGGTGTCTCTTTACACTGCTAGTCATTCCCTCTCCTGTTCCAGCTCTGATCCCTGGGTGGGGGGAGGAGAGGCCTGCGAGGCAGAGAAACCACAAATCGCCAGCCTCCCGGGGTGGTCGGGGTGATGCGGGGGCTCAGGCATGCCAGGGGCCCCCAGTCTGAGGTGCAGTGCTGAGCTCTGGGCTGTGGGACTGGAAATCGTTCTCCCCAGCGTCCCCTCCCCAGCCCCTTCTTATGTGTTGGTCTCTAAAATGTTTTCAGAGCCCAAGGGCCTCCTCTGTCTGGGCCTTTCGGGGGCACGCTGTGGAAACAAAGGGACATCTCTGCCGGGTGCAGAGTGAGGCCACGGGCACCACTGGTCACAGTCCCACTGCCACACTTACCATGGCCCCGAGGAGGCAGAGAGCAGGCCCTCCACAGCCCGCCGCTGCGTCCGGTGTGCGGCCCAGGTCCCCCTCCTGCTGCTGGGGGGCCTGCTTCCCCTCCACTGTCGCCTGGGAGGTGAGTCGCAGTGTGTGTCTTTCTCGCCGGCTATAATAAGACTCAGCGGCTCAGGGGTTCATGCTGGGGCGGCAGCTGCTCCAGCAGGAGGCAGGGACATGGAGACGGGCACGGAGACAGGGACAGGGAGGAGACAGTGAGATTGCGAACCAGAAGGAGCAGGAAGCAGGCTTCCCTTCCAGAGAGGACGGAAGAGGGTACTCACCCTTTCTAGGGTCTCAAGGACCTGCCCTGCCCCAACGCAGGGACTCATAAAGCAGACACAGGCCCTCCTCTTGTCCCCACTTCCTTTCGGGCATGGCCAAGGGCCCTGAGACAGAGCCCGGGGCCTCCACTCCCCTAGCCCCATGAGGGGTGGGCATGGGACTGTGGTGGTGGCCACAACAGAGAGGGCAAAGGAGGTGGGGAAAGGGACAGAGGAGACTGCCAACAGCCCAGCCTCCTGCTGCTCCCAAAGCACAGCCCTGCCAGCCTATTGCCCCGGTGCTCCTGGGTGCTCCTGGAGTCCCATCTGTCTTGGTTGCCAAGTTCATCCCTGGGTGATAGCTGGTTGCCATCTTTCCTCCCTCCCCCTCCCACAGGCCTGGTTAATTCCGGGAGCCGGAGAAGCCAGGCAGAGCTCAGCAGACAGCTGAGGAGGTGGAGAGCTGCTGAGACGCTGGCATGCTCCGCTCTGAAACCTTGCGAAGCAGAGTTTCCTTCAGGCATCTAAGGTCCTGCTGCAGCTCTGGTGTCTCCTAAAGACTGTCCGCAGCCCTGGGTTACAGCTGCCTCCTGGAGAGCGGCAGAGCCCACTTAGAACCCAGCGGCCCCCGCGGGGCCTTCAGCCCTGCTCAGCGGGGGAGGCCGCTCTCTCTTGGCTTTGTCTCTCCTCTGCCCCTCTGCCACATGAGGTGGACTCTGTGTGAAGGCCCCGCAGGGGCTGGCAGAGTGTGTCTCAACAACTGGACAGCCCCACGGCCCTGGGCTGGGGCGTGGGATAGATGCTCAGGGCAGGGCTGGTGTTGTCCTTGGCAGGATCCTGGTTCAAATGCCCAGGTCAGACAGGGCTCTGTCCAAACCCTCCCTGAATTACCTTAAACAAACAGCAAAACTCTCAGGGCCTCACTTAGCTCTAAAAGTGATGACAGCAGTACTCAATGGGCGGAATTTTCGTGAGGATCAACCTAACTATAATAAAGGAGGAGAGTTAACATTTACTCTATTAAACACAAAAATTACCTTAGAAGATAATTCAGGTGAAAGCTGAGTCCCTGACAGATGAGGAAAAAACCCAGTAGCCTGCAACAGGCCTATGAGACATCTCCTTCCTGTCCCACAACCTCACACGTGGCCCCACCAACCTCACACGTGGCCCCGCTTCTCTGCTCTGAGCAGGTGCTGCATTCCTGAGCCTGTGCCAGGCTGTGGACATCATGTAGTGCTCACTGCAGGGCATGATCACACACACACACACACACACACACACACAGGTTCACACACCCCCGCCACAGACAGTAGTGGCCACCCTCTCTGCCTCTCAGGCCCTGACCCTCAGAACAATCTTACTCCAGCAAGATCCCTCACAGCAAAAGCTCACAGCACCCACACACATCAGGCAGGTCAATGGCCACCCAAGGTAAGAAGACAATGGCCAACTTGCCCAAGGTCACACGTTAGGTCAGGAATAGAGTTGCAGCTTTGTCTCTCCTCTGCCCCTCTGCCACATCAGGAGCCTGGCTGCTCCTCCACTGCCTGATGACTCACCTGGCATGGCCTCTGCGGGGAGACACTTAAGTGTGCACAGAGGGGGGCACACAGGCTCCCAGACACATGCTTGGAGCTCCCAACACAGCACTTGGTACAAACACACACCCACAGAAAGCCGTGTAGTTAGGCACGTGCGTGCGCGCACACACACACACACACACACACGTGCCTGCCCTGTCTGCACTCCTCCTCACATGCAGCATGGGGCAGCGGAGTGAGAGCCCCCAGCAGACAGGTGCACAGGGACCTCTCCGGCCTAGAAGTGAGGGCTAAAGCAAGCCCCACGCCACAACGTATTCTCTGCGCAGACCAACGCAGGGATGGGGCCCAATCCACCTTCCGCTCCCACTCTCTCCAGCTTCCTGCAGGGCAGCAGATGGTGGAGAACCCCCACCCCAAGCCGAGGCCCTATTCCACCGGAGCCTCCTCTTCTTCCCTCTTTTTTTTTGTTTTTTTGTTTTGTTATTGTTATTTGTTATGTTTTTTTATGTTAATCCTCACCCAAGGATATTTTTCCCATTGACTTTTAGAGAGTGGAAGGGAGGGGAAGACACAGAGAAAAACATCAATCTGAGAGACACATTGATTGGTTGCCTCCCACGAGGGGCTGGAGATTAAGCCTGAAGCCAAGATATGTGCCCTTGACTGGAACTGAACACACGCCCCTTCAGTCCATGGCTGACTCTCTCACCACTGAGTCAAACCAGCTAGGGCTCCTCTTTCAAGTAGACTCCCTTTCCCGTAGACTCCTCATCTACCCGGTCTGTGTCCTCTCAGAAAGGAGCGCCCAAGCACCACTCGGGGGAGGTAGTAGTCTCAAGCGCAGGTCCTGCTGCCCCACCCCCAGAATGGTGTCCCTATACAAAGCAGGGCAGGCAGGTCTCCACAATGCAGACCCGCAGGCAGAGTGCTGCAAGGCTGCAGGACACTGTTGCCCCTCGCCTCTCTAGAGAAATGTGACGGGACTATGCCCTGGGGCACCAGAGAAGTGGCCCTTCAGGAAATATGGGCTTGAGCCCAGCACTTTCTAGCTCCTTGGCCCTCTGCCCATCTGCTCACCTCCATCCAAAGGACTCCTCTCTGCCCCCAAAGTCTCCCTGCCTCATTGGGAAGGGGGCGGCCTACATAGGAAGCTCGAGGAGCAGCAGCTGCAGCAAGCACGGCCAGCTGCTGAGTAAATGAATGCCATCAGGAGGGCAGCCCCACCCAGGGTGGGGAGTGAAGGTGGGAAGAGTCAGGGGTCCTGCCAGAAAGATCTCCTACCTCCAAGTCCACAGCCTTGTAGCTCTGGATCCTCACAGGACTTTCTGTCCCAGTCCCAGGGGCCCTCCTACATGGGCTTTTCTGGGAGAACTCGGATTGGATGATAGGGCTCAGGAGCTAAAAGCAGTCAAATGGGGAACTCCCTGAGAACACGGGGCTGTGTGCTCCAACCCTTTGCTGCTCAAAGTGTGGTCCGTGGCCCGGCAGCTTGGGCTGACCTAGGAACTTCTTAGAAATGCAGAGTCTCGGGCCCCACACAGGCCTGAATCAGCATAGTAATGTCTTGGCTGATGTGGCTCAGTGGTAGAGTGTTGATCCATGCATCAAAGAGTAGAGGGTTCAATTCTCAGTCAAGGGCACTTACCTGGGTTGCAGGTTTGATCCCCTGCCCTGGTTGGGGCTGGGGGAGGGGGAGTAGCAACCAGTCAATGTGTCTCACATCAATATTTCTCTCTCTCTCTCTCTCTCTCCCCTGCTAACACCACTCCCTTCCATTCTTTCTAAAAGTCAATGGGGGAAATACCCTTGGGTGAAGATCTTTTAAAAATCGGAACCAGCATTTTCACAAGATCCAGACAATTTGTATGCATATCTAAATTTGAGGAGGCTGGGCTCAGTCACATCTCTCCCAGCCAATCCCGCACCCCCAGGTCCAGGAGATCATGCTGGCCAGCCTCTGGAAGCCAGTCCCAGGCAGGGCGTGGCGGTGACCTGGGCAGAGAGGTGAGGGTATTCACATTAGCATCTCCTTCCGGAAGCCTCTGGATGGGGAGAAGCTATCACCGTAGCCGCAAACGCCTGTGTTCTTAGTCCTCATAACAACTCCTGAAGTTAGTAGTACTATTAACACGATTTCATAGATGGGGAAACTGAGGCACATGAAGTTAGGTAACTTCCTTCAGGCTAGGTAAGGGAAGAATACAGCTTTGGGCCCGAGTGGTCTGGGGCAAAGCTCCTAACTCCGCTGCCTTTGCAGGTCCAGGTCTGTCCTGCCCCGGGTCTGCCTGCACACCGAGGTCCTGGTGGAAGGAAAGGGCAGGAGGGGCAGATGCAGTCTTCCTTCCGCATGTGCAGAATCTCACAGTTAACGCGTCTCTTCATTTGCTCTCCCTGGAGCTGAGGAGATGTGTGCTCTGACCCCTCCTGCTGATGGAGATGTGAGCTCTGTGCCCTGCTGGACTGAGATGCCACCAGTGTCCCCAGTCTGTCCAGAAATATCGCAGATGCAGCAGGGATGCTCCAGGGGCCAAAATCTGGCCAAGGGAGTGGAGGGAGCTTTCTAGAAACCTTTCTGGCAGAGGGTTAAGTGCTGAGGTGAGGAGGATAAGCTGGGAGCTCAGCGAAGCCAGGGCTGGGAAGGGAGCGATGGAACAGGAGGCAGCAGCGAGAGCAGAAGGTTCCTTGTGCTCCTGCCGAGCTGAGTGGGTGTGGTGACCCCTGGAGAGGAGGGTGGGATCTGCTACCCCAGGGCTCACCTCACCTCAGCCCCCATGGCGAGGAGCAGCCTGCCTGCTCACATTCCCGGCTGGGGTTAGGGTGGCTGGGAGCCTGGCCTCTCCGTGCCTCCGCCCCAGCCATCCCTCCCACAGGTGAGGTTAACCCTCCAAGTGGAGTGGGCTCAGACTCCAGCTGGAAACCACTGAGAAACCCCCCACAGGCCTGGCATCCATGCCCTTCCTCTGATGCTTCTGCCTGTCCATCCCCCCCAAGTCACGTGTCCAAATGCAGCCAGCAAACGCCCATTGTGCCTGGACCTGGAGTTCGGCCCCTGAGACAGCATGCTGGCCCTGCTGTGCACACCTGGCCTGGTCTCTCCCCTTGGTCAAGGCACCTAGATCAGGTTAAGGGTGCCCCTGACTCACTAAACCCAGAAGCAAAAGGGGCCTTTGCTGCCTCCTCTGCCCCTCCTTTGTTCCTCACAGAGGTGAAGGCCCCCGGCTAGTGAGAGGCAGGCCGGGGCTGGAGCCACTTCAGTGCCCCCATCCCCTCAAGGAGGGCAGAGAGACCTGGGGGTGGGGTGCCCAGGCTGAGCCCGTGTGGCAGAGACCATGCAGAGCTGGGCCCTCCTGCCGCCTCCAGCCTGGCGGTCAGGGCCTCTCAGGAAACAATCTCAATCTTCCCTGCCGGTCATCCCCAAACACGCTGCCAGCAGCATGGAAGCGGGCTTAAATCTCTGTATTTCTACTTGGAACAGACAAAGCCTTCTGGCTCATTTCCAGATGCACTTCCCATTCTCACCCCTGGCTTCCCGCACCTGCTTTTCTCATGGAGCGTTCCCAATCCAGACAGACCCTCAGGAAGCGGAAAAGCCCCTCGTCACTCCTCATGAGGGAGCTACGTGTCACTGAGGCCTGGATCGGGGCTCAGGGCCGGGCTGGCAGGGCCAGAGGAGGCCTGATCTGGGAGGGAGGCCCTGAGAGGGGAGAGACTGCCTCTGCTTAGACTTCTTCTCCTCTCCCCACCCGAGGTCCCCAGATACCCCAACATTTCATAAATCCCTGCCCCCTCAGCATGCTGCCCACCCAGCCCAAAGCAGCCCCCTGCCCAGGCTTTGGTACCTAGGAAATGGGACAGAGTTTGCCTATCCGAGCCCCAGACACAGCTTCCAGCCAAATCCCAAAGAAACCAGATCGGTTTCTTTAAAAACCTTCCTCCTTCTCCCACCGCCCCCGGCTGGCTTTCCTGGTCTCCCTCTCTGGCAGCGCCAGGGACTGTGCCAATGGGAGGTGGGGTGGGAAGCGCAGGAAGCTGCTGTGGGTTTCCCTTCAGGCTGGACTTCCCCCGCCCATCTCCACGTGCTGGCTGCCCTCCCCGCCCCCCACCGGTATAGTTATTATCTAAGCAGCAGAGTGTCGATCTGAGTCACAGCGAGGTGATGCCCAACATGCCATGATAGCCAGGAGCCAGCCTCCCCACCGTCACCCCTGAAACACAGACTGCACAGCTCCGGGAAGACCAAGCAGCTGGCCCGGAACTGAGGGGGAGGTCGCGACTCCTGGTCAGGCCCCCTCTCTCTGCAGCCTCAAAACTGGCTAAGCTAAGCCCACAGCCCCCACTGAGCCTCAGGACGGCTAGGAGCCCGGCCTGGGGCTTGCCAAGGAAGAGCTAAGGCTCTCTCCCCCTCCACTCCCAGCCACGCCTCCCCAGGGCTTCCCCACAGCATTGGGGACCCACGTCCAGCCAGGAAAGGGCTCCTCCAAGGACAGCTGCCTAAGGCCACGGCCCCTCCCTGAGAGCATCCTGAGCAGAGATTGGGACCACTTGGTCAATTCCTGTGCCCCAGACAGCACAGGGCTCCAGCCTGCCACCCCCATGCCCAGCCACCATGCCCTGTCCCAGCCATGTCGCCAGCACCTCCTTCCCCACAGAACCCAACTTCCTCAGGCTGTCTGCTGAGCCAGGCATGCAGACGGCACAGGGCTCTTGGCTGTCTGTCCCCTCGCCGCAGGACTGGTTTCTATGCCACACAGGCCTGCCATCTGGCACTGGCACTGCCCTCCTCACCCCTGCTTTTCCCCTCCCCAGTAGAATCCTAGCTCATGTCCTCAACACTGTGAGGTCAGAGTGCCCTGTGTCCTGTCTCTGTGGCCTGCCCAGATGCCCCAGCCTGAGCACTCCCCCAGCCCCGGCCCAGCAACTGCCCCAAGCGGGAGGCGGCAGCTGCTCTCCATGTGTGCAGGGCAGAGACAGGACCCAAGTCCCCATGCCCCAGCCACCCTGTGCCCGGGAATCCTTTATTTCTTCCCAGGAGCGCACAGCACTCACCTTTCTCCACCCTGACCTCAGGCGCCTTGAATCAAGTAGCTGTGAGCCGTTCCACAAACCCTCCTGGGATTCCTGGAGGAAGCCAGACACACAGCCAAGTGGAGCGCAGTGGGCACCGAGCCTGCAGTCCGCCGCCGCGAGCGGGGACCTGGCACGCAGCTCACAGCCCGGGGAGAAGGAATGCCGCCGCCGCCGCCGCCGCCGCCGCCGAGGGGACGGGGCTGCCGGGTCAATAACAAACTGCGAGAGGAAGAGGGAGGGACCGAGGCAGACAGACAGAGAGGGAAAGCGAGGGGAGAGGAGGAGGGAGCAGGCGCGAGCGCGGAGCTGAAGCAATGGAGTGACAGCTGGGGGCACATCTGTGATGACAGCGACAGGAGCACACACAGGCGGAGGCGCGCGCACGGGCGCACACACACCGCGGGCGCTCGCGGCGGCGGGGAGGGCAGCGCTCACCCTTGAAACGCTCATATTTCAGTGGAAAAAAAGGCCTGTGGATTCATCGCTCCCAACTCCAGGGAGGAGAAAGCTGTTTTCCCGTGTACCTCCCTCCATCTTCCTTCCCTGCGCTGTCCTGGCTCTCCCCACCCCTGGCCGCGCACCTTCTCAGCCTCCCTCCCCCCCCTTTCCCCTTGCCCCTGTGGGAACAGGATGTGGCCAGGACCCAGCGGCAGGTAGGCCCCCTGGGAAGCTAGGTCTGTCTCAGGTCAGACAGGTGGGGCGGCATCTTCCATCCTGCCTGTGCAGAAGGGAAAGCAGAACCCTTCTCTAGGTCCAACTAGGGGCATTTATTTCAGGCAGGGTAATTGGGGACTCAGGGAGGGGGCAACTGCCTGCTGTCCTCAGAAGGAGCCAGGAGCCTCCCAGCCAGGGTCACATGGGGGCTGGGATCACTGAGCCTCAGTCCCACAGAGCCAGGCTGCTCGGTGGAGCAGTGTCAGATGTGCTGGTGTGGGCAGGCAGGAGTCTGTGTGCCCTGGGTGAGGGGAGACTGGTGCTCAGAGCTCAGCGGCCTCTTTACTCACCAGTCAGGACGATGACATCGGATATGCCAAGAGACGGCCAGTGTCCCATCCAAAGGCAAAGGAAACTAAGCCAGGGAGGAGCCTGGCCTGAGAACCGTCCCCTAAATCACCCTTCCTTGCAGTCCTTAAAACTGGCCTGACAAGCAGATGGCAAACAGTGTGGCATGTCGGCAATGTCAGGGGTCTGCTAGTGTGCCACTTCCATTTTGCATGCTTTCCTGGGGGATTCGCCAGCAGAACTGAGGGTGAGGTTGAGAAATGCGCCTTCACTTGGGACACTCCTTTCTGTCTGCTCTTCTGGGCAACACGGCAGTGGGGGGCCGGGCTGCTGTCGCAGGAGGAGAGAGCATCTTTTACCTCCTTTTACCTACCCGGATGTCAGGTGCCTTCAAGCTGCACACTTCCATCTACCTACCCCTAAACACACTTCCCACTTTGCAGCCTCAGAAAGCGTGTCCTTCCCTGAGGCTGGAATGAGCTCCTGAAAAACCCAATGAGCATGACTCCTCTGTGAGGTGACCCTGCTTAGTCCACAGACTTGACCTTCTCCTCTGGGCTATGGCCTTTCTTTGGGCCACCCTGTGGTGATCACAGAAAATGTCTGGCAGCTTTCTGCAGTGGGCTTGCCCACTTCCCCATGCTGGGCTCAGGTCTAGAAGAGAGCCTCTGCCCTGCCCAGCCCAGAGCTGATGGGGGATGGGAGGGAAAGCTCAAGCCCGACCCAGAGGATGGGCAGAGTCAAATGCTGCTGCCCAATAACTAAGTGCTCAGGAATTTCCAACCTTTTTCACGGCACACATTAGCCACTCAAACAAACTAATTACTAAACTTATAAGGCACACCAGAAAATATGGTTTTTGTCCATCTGACAAAAAATAGGTATAATTTTTATTCATTCATACTGGACAGCTACTGTTGTGTTGGCTGCCATTGTTTTTTATTTGACAATCCAAGAGGAAATAGGTCAGTGCCCCTGACTAACTAGTCAGGTCCTGCATGTTTTAACAATTCTTGTGGCACACCAGTGTGCCTCTTGTGCCTCTTGTGGCACATTGGTTAAAAATCACTGAACTCCGTTAATTAATTGACAGCCCTGGGCCTCAGTTTCCTGCCTATGGAATGGGAGCAGAGTGACTGAGATGTCTGGTTTCTCTTCTGGCAATAGCACTCTATCACCCAAGATTTCACAGAGCAGCTGCAGACTTCCCAGCCTGTATCAGGAGAGGGTGCTCCTCCTCACCCCAATGTCTGTAGGCTTGGTAATCTAGGCAGAGAAGAAGGGAGGACAAAATAGATGTGAGAGCGAGTGGGTAAAAGCTGAGCGTCTGACTCCTTGGGAGTCGGGCCCTGGACAGGGATCATTTGGGGGGGAGGGGGGTGCATGAGTGTGTGTGCACAGCTGTTTTGTTTTGCCTTCTGTGATGACAAAGCAGACTGAGGTGACAGCAGGATAAAGAGCAAAAAGGTTCATCTTGATAAGCCTTCTGCCGCCTGTGGCCTTATTGAGGCTCTTTGTTAGGTTGTCTGCCAGCCAAGGAAATCTTAAAGAAACACTGTTTTGGAAGAGAGCAGGAGATTATGGAGAAGCAGACGAGAGAAAGGAGGGAGAAGGGCAGGCTGGGCTAAGGCGAGGCGAAAGGAGTCTGATTTCTCCTCTATCAGGGGCTCAAGGTCAGGGTCTAAAACAAAGGCCCACATTCAGAGACATGAGTACTCTCTCTTTCTCTCTTTCTCTCTTTCTCTCTCTCTCTCTCTCTCTCTCTCTCTCTCTCTCTCTCTCAATCTTTATTGTTGAAAGTATTACAGATGTCCTTCTTCTTTCTCCCATTGTCCCCTCCACCGGTTTCTGCTCCGCCCCAGTTCTTCACCACCCTATTGTCTGTTTCCATAGGTAATGCATAGATGCATGTAAGATCTTTGGTTAATCACTTCCAACACCCCACTCACCCCTTCTCTCTGAAATTCATTTGTCTTTGTCATGTTTGTATGCCTCTGATTCTATTTTATTCATGCATTTATCCTGTTGATTATATTTCTTATTAATTTATTTTTAGATTCAATTGATGATGTGTATTTACTGCCATTTTATTGTTCATATTTTTTATCTTTTTTCTCCTTCTACTTCCTCTTCTTACAGAATACCCTTCAACATTTCATGTAATACTGGTTTGGTGGTGATCTACTCCTTTAGGTTTTTCTTATCTATAAAGCTGACTCTCAATTCTAAATGACAATTCTAAATTCTTAATTGTAGGTCCTTACTATTCATCACTGAATATTTCTTGCCACTTCCTTCTGGCCTGCATTGTTTCTATTGAGAAATCAGCTGACAGTCAGTATACCTTGTAGGTAACTATCAATAACTGCTTTTCTCTTGCTGCTTTTAAGATTCTTTTTGCCTTTAGCCCTTGGCATTTTAATTATGATGTCTTGGTGTAGGCCTCCTTGAGTTCCTCTTGTTTGGGACACTCTGTGCTTCCTGGACTTATAAGTCCATTTCTTTCACCAGGTAGGGGAAGTGTTCTGTCATTGTTTCTTCAAATAAGTTTTCAATATCTTACTCTCTTCTCCTCTGGCACTCCCCATAATGTGAATGTTGGTGCACTTAAATTATCCTAGAGGCTTCTTACACTATCTTCATATTTTTGAATTCTTATTTCTTTTTGCTTTTCTGATTGGGTGTTTTTTGCTTTCTCATATTCCAAATTATTGATTTGATTCTCAGAATCCTCTATTCTGCTGTTGAATTCCTGTAAATTATTTTTTTAGTTAGTGTATGCTTAATTTCTGAATGGTCCTTTCTCATATCTTTGATATTCTCACTATGATACTTAAAAGTCTCACTAAGTCCCTTGAAGCTCTTATGAGTCCTTTGAAGCTCTAAGTCCCTTAATGCTCTCAGTTAGATCCTTGAATAACCTTAAAACCATGTTTTTGAACTCTGTAGCTAATAGTTCACTTGCTTCCATTTCTTTCGTTGGTGACATGTTTCTTTTTTCTCCTAATTTTGGCTGCTTCCCTGTGTTTGTTTCTTTGTATTAGGTAGAGCTGTTATGTCTCCTGGAATTGGTAAAGTGGCCTTTTGTAGTAAGTGTCCTGTAGGGCCTAGTGGCTCAGTCTCCCCATTAACCTGAGCTGGGCATTCTAGGTGCACCCCTGTGTGGTCTGTGTGCACAGTCTTGTAGTTGAGCCTTGATTGCTATTGGCATCACTGGGAGGAATTGATCTCCAGGCCAATTGGCTGTGAGGACCAGCTGCAAATACAATCAAAGAGCAGCTTTACAGGACATCCCTATGGAACAGCACTTTCTTCAGTGGGGCTTTGGTCCTCACTGAGTCTGCACCTTGAGTGTGTCGCTTGTGGATATGTAGAGTTGTAATCTGGTATGGTCTGAAGCTGTCCACCAGGTGCACTGGCTCTGGGGCCTCCCAAGAGGTGCAAAGTCAGCCACTGCCTGGGGCTAGCTGGCAGGAGCTACAGAGAGATCTAAAGATGGCTGCTAATTGTATTGGGCTAAGAAGTGCCCAGGTGAGGCCCAGCTGTACAGAAAGGCAAGCTGGTGGTAGTGCCAGGTCATGGGCCTTTTATTGGTAGGTTTGGGGCATGCTGATACCAGCTGCTGCTTGTTTGAGAGATTTTAGAAAAGTCTGAAGCATGAATCAGGACAAGCCATTCATATGACAAAGCCATTGCAAACAGCTTGTGTGGGGCTGCAAATTGGATGGGGCATGGTCTCAGGGAATCACTATGGTGAAACAAACAATGTGGGTCACACTGATGGAAACTCAAATATGGCTGCCATTCAGTTCTGTGATGTTAGAGGTCCCAGCACAGGAAGAATAACTCCTGTAAGTACCCCTGTCAGGAAGAAAGCCACCCCTGAGTTCCTGCCACATACCACACAGTCCAGTTCCTCCATATAACCCTGGATTCCCCCAAAGCCACCAGGCACTGGAGTTCAGGGGAAGTGAGCCCTTTAAGAGGAACACCTGGGTCTCCAGCAGCCTCCACATCACTCAGCCACAATCCCTGATGGTTTTTACAGCCCGAAGTTATGAGGACTTTTCTTGACAGTTCTGGAACCCTGGGTTTGGGGTCTTAGACTACCTGCTTCTCATGGTAGGTCTTGGAGATATCCCTCCTAATTAAAAATACACCACACGTGGGTGTCAGACCAGCCCATTACACAAATTCTATAGGTCTCAATGTGCTTTCCTCTTTACTTCTTTAGCTGTAAGACTTCTACTGAACCAGATTTCAGGTGATTCTGAATGGTAGTTGTTCTGTATTTTAGTTGTAATTTTGATGTGGTTGTGGAAGGCAGCATGTACCTGCATTTAACTACACCACCATATCGGTTCTCTCAAGGGTGGTTAATAATTCATGAGGGTTGGGGGGAAGCCACCCTAACAGGCTAAGTGACTCTCATTCCCTGTGCCCCTTTTCTTGGGTTTCTCTCTTCACCATGAGTTAGTTCTGAGCCTGCCTGTGAACAATGTCATGAGGCATTACCTCCTGCACACAGTAGGCTTATTAGGAGGTGCTGGGTGGAGGGCAGCCAGCCTAGTGCTCCCCCAGCTGAAGGTCCACTGAGGCTCTGACAATAGCCAACCACCCAAGGTAGCAATCAAATGAACCAGAAGAAGAACCCAAGCTGCCCTGGTGAGTCTCCAAGGGGAGAAGGCTGGGCTTTCTCAGTGTCTGGGGTGGAAAAGCAGGATTTGTTCAGGTTGTAAGGCTGGTGTTGAACAGAAGATTTGAAATTTCTAAAGCCAAGGGCACAGGTGTTGGGCATGGCAGGACACATTCTATTTGTTGTTAAGGAAGTGCCCATGCTCATCCTCACAACAAATCAGAGCACAGCTCAATCTCTAGGACCTTAAGCCCAGCATCTGTGAGAAGGCAGGGCTCTGTATGGCAAAAGGAAGTTCAACAAGGTCTTAAACCCCAGAGGCAAGGAACTAAGAGATCTCATAGAATTTGCTTCCCATTCAAGTGGCTGACACATAGAATTCACAAGTATTTCTTTATTGCACCCCATTATGTGCTAGGTACTATTTATTCTAGGTGCTAGAGATCAGAACTCAACCCCCTTGCCTGCTACTAGACATTCTAATGGTGTGAGACTGACAATAAATGAGAATATAAATAAACCATGTTGCTTAGAAAATAAAGAGTAGCCCTGGCTGGGTGGCTCAGTTGATTGGAGAGTCGTGCCATACACCAAAAGGTTACAGGTTCCACTCCTGGTTGAGGCACATACCTAGGTTTTGGGTTTGATTCCCCACCGGAGCATGGGGGGTGGGGTGGAGCAACTGATTGATGTTTCTCTCACACATCGGTGTTTCTCTTTCTATCTCCCTCTCTACTCCTCCTCTCAAATCAATAAACATATCCTTGGGTGAGGATTTAAAAAAAGAAATAAAGAAAAAGAGTGATGAGGTAGAGAATGAGTGGCAAAGGAAAGGACTGCTCTATCCTGGGAGGTCAGGGAAGGTCTCTAAGACATGATGTTTGGGCTGCGATGTGATGACAAGAAGGAACCAGCCATGTAAAGTTTTAGGGGAAGAACATTCCAAGAAGACAGAACAGCTGATACAATGCCCGGCGTAGGAATGAGCTTAGCATGTTTAAGGGAGAAGGAATCCCCATTGAAATCAGACACATCAGCAAGGCCAGCTTCTTAAGAGTCTTGAAGGCAATATCAAAGGAGTTTAGATATTGTTTAAAGAGCAGTGGGAAGAAAGGTATTGGAAGGTTTTAAGCAAGGGAGTGACATGATTTGCTCTTCAGAAAGAGCACTCTCGTGACTTGTGAAGAACAGATCATGAAGAAAGGGAACCCTTTAGGGGTTAATTACATTAATTCAAGTGAGAGAGATGATGGTTTGACCCAGACTGGTAGCAGGGGAGGGGGATAGAAATGGACAGACAGACTAATGAAGTTTTGGAATAAGGTCTACAGAACTCAGATGGGATGGGGAAACATGAGAACAATCAGGTGGAGAATGTGCCCTCCAAATGGGGAAATCTCAAGGAGGAAACCCCAGACATGCAAAGTTTAAAATGTGACTCCAGGGGAGATGTCAGTAGGTTGTTGGAATGTACTAAATTCTGCAAAGGATTCCCAGATACACAGGACCCAAAGCCTACCTTGGAGGAGCTTTTGGTCCAGTTGTGAGATGGAACCTAGTGGGAGAGAATCTGCCCTGTGCCCCACTCCTACCTTTTCTACCCAAGAGCCTCAAAACCCTGTTTCATTAGGGGAAAATGAACCCAACTCTCTGAGACTCCCTCTGTTAAAATCATGGAATTTCTTTCAGCTCAGAAATGTCATGATTCTATGAGACCTGGCACTGACCAGTGGGTAGAGAGGCAGTCTCATTCTAGGAATAGTCTGAGAGCTCTTTGACTACAAGGGCCAAAGGCCAGGGTAAATAAGCTTTCCTAAATTCTAAAGATCCTATTATTCTACGTATTAGTGACTCCCCTCGGAGAATTTTTAGAGGAGATTCCTCTTTTTTCACTCAGCCTTTTTCTTCAGGTGAAAGGAAAATCTATCTAAAATTAATATCAAGAGTGGTCTTAAAAGGAAGAAGAAGGGGGAGTGATTGAGGTCCACCTGCAGCCTCAGAGGAGGGAGAGATGTGAGAGGGAGGAGGGGCATGGCCAACAGGGCTGCTGATCACACCTGCTGTGTCTGTCCCTCTCATGAACCAAAGAGTGGGTCTACCATCCCCTTCACTCCTATGCCTTTCAACCACCTGGGCCTTGAAGCAACTAAGAAACCCCCATTGAATTCAAATGTTCCCACACCGAAGGATCTGCTCAAGCCAGAGCTCCAGCCTCCGAATTGCTGTGGGACTTGCAGGGCGGGCGGGGAGGGGCTCACAGGGGCTTGGGGTCTTCATCTGTAAACGCAGAGCCTAGACTCGCACTGTCCAATATGATGGCCACCAGCTATGTAGCTATTTCAATTTAAATTAAATTAAAATTTTAAGACTTGCGTCCTCAATCACAGTAGCCACATTTCAAGGGCTCAAAAGCCACATGTGACGAGTGGCTGCTGTGTGGACCAATGGAGATCTAGAACAGCTTCGTCATCTCCAAAAGTGCACGCAGTCAGTGATGGTTTACAACAGTGGTCCCCACAATGTGGTGCCTGGGCAACAGCAATAGCCCTGGGAGCACTTTAGAAATGCAAATTCTCAGGCCCCACCCAGAATGAGAAACTCTGGGGCTGAGATTTTAACAAACCTTCCAGGTGATTCTGATGCTAAAGCCAGGAAATCGAGGCTCCAGTGCAACCCAGGGCTGGAATCTGGCCCCTTGACCCTTCCCTTGTCTCTCCCTTTCCCCTGCCCCCCCCCATCACATTTCTCTAGGATTGTTTCATATTGGTGGGGGGGGGGGGGGGCGGGGAAGGATACAATTCTGTACCTCTGCGCTATCTTGGGAGTCCAGTTCCCTTCAGAAGAGCTCCTCAAATCTCAGGCAGTCAGAATGGATGTGACAGAAAATCGCTCCAATGGATGTCACTGGGGTGACTGCAGAATGTCTCATGGAAACAGCCTCATGGCTAGGAACCCAGGTGTGTCCCCATCTTACAGATGAGGGAACCGAAGCCTCTCCCTCTTCCTGACCACCGGGACGGAGCCAGGCCTAGGGAATATCGAGGCTAAGAGCCTCAGAGACAGGGGCCAGATGACTGGCGGAGCGTGTAATCTCTGTAAGCCTCTGTCTCCTCCCCTGTGAAGTCGGAGTAATAATAGAACGGGGCTGCCGTGCAGATGAAACAAGCTCACGGACGTAAGCATCCCTGGCACTCAACACATTTTCAGTATTATTATACCAGGCAGTAGGAAGTCGGCCTAGTTTTTAAATTCTTTTTCAATATAAGCTGCTTTTCTTCTATTCTTTGGCCCCAAATTTCTCTCAGGATGGGAGCACCAGCTTGTGTTCCCTACACCTATTTGGGAACCAAAGAGGCCTGGTGGCCCTTGTAAGTGGCATCATCAAAAGAGTAGTTTTTGCAGAATAGACGGTACCAAGCCTTCTGGGTCCAAGAGAGGCTGTTAGGTCAGGCTGGAGACCAGGAGGCTCCTGAGCTACCCAACCCACAGAGGCCAGAGTGCCACCACTTTGAGTCACGTGACCCGAGCAAATGGCTCTGTCCCTCAGCCTCTACCTTTTCATCTGTGGAAAAGGGGGCATGGTCTGCCCAGTGCACCTGCCCTGGGTCCCCGAGATCCGAGGATGAATGCCATCCTCACTGTTCTCTAGAGCCCAGGCCTCATCTTTCTCTCTGGCCATTTTCTGGCACCGTTCTCTGTGGAGAGACAGAAGCCACCAGTCTCTTCCTTTCTCCCTCCCCCACACCCAGCAACCTCAGTCCACATGCTGCCGCCTGACTCAGTTCTCCCCACCCCTTCGCTGCCCTGGTGCTCCCTCTCCCCTCAGTTCCTGCTGATGCGCCCCCTCTCTCTAACTGTATCCATTTTGCCTCTCACTGTCTCTTCCCTCCTACCACCCCCTACCCCCAAACAGCGGTGGGCATCCAAATGAGGCTGGACTTCCTGCAGCGCATGTTCTGGGCAGCCACGCAGCAGGTGGGTGTGATGGAGGTCAGTTCCGGGTCAGAAGGCTCCCCAACATTTCCACGGTGATGAAGGGCTGGCACCGTCAGACCCACTCCCCAGAGCCTCTCAGCCCTCCTGCTCAGCCTCTGTCAGCCCTGCTGGATCTCTCCTCTGCCTGCGGCCTCAGTCTCTGGTCCCAGCCTTCCCCACCAGTGCTCTCTCTCAGCTTCCATCTGGGGCAAAGGGCAGGACACTGATCCGCTGAACTGTCTGTCACTAGTGTCTGCTGCCCAGATCCCCCCACAACAGAGTAAGGAAACTGCCCTCCTGGGTGGGGTAGGAGTGGGAGGTTCGGGAAGGGGGGTACGTGTGTGGGGGTGGAGGGCCGCCACGCCCTGCGCTCCCTCCCCCAAGATCCAGCCCAATCTGTGGCTCACCCCAGGAGCTGTGCCTTACCACAGACCCACCCACCCGAGCCTTCCGTTCCTCCCAGAGCCCTCAGACCTGGCTCCCCTGGGCTGCGCAGGGTTCCTCACTTCCCTCCACAAGCTCCTCCAGCCCCGAATCTGCCCCTGGCACTGAGCCTGCTCTGAGTCCCCACTTTGAGTAAGTGTAGGAGACCAGAGAGTAAAGATGGAAGGGGGGGAGGGGGAAGGAGCACCAGCCTGGGATTAGCACCGCATCCAGCAGAAGGCAGCCACCCATGAGGCTCCAGCAACAGACCCCCTTCTCCTCAGCCTCAGCGGCAGGGCCCTGGCTCCCTCCTGGAAGGCTGACCCAGCCAGCAGGGATCCTGCTTCAGTGCCCTGCCCACTACCCCACACCGCCACACACACACACACACAATCCAATACATGCACACATACACACACCACACATATACCTGGGCACACACCACACATGGATACCGTAGACCCACATGTGCATGTACCACCAGTATACCATAGACACACATCTGCCAGTCCCCACACAACACAGATGTACAGTACAACGCACACAGCATTCCCACACTTACACGCCAAATAGCTACCGCACAAACACAAGGGCACACCCGACTGACAATTTCTCTTCCTTCCAGTGCAGAGCGGGGGATGGGCCGTGCCCACAGAGCTGCCAGGATAGCGTAAGTCCTTCCCAGTGTGAAGAGGGGAGTGGGAGCCATGGGCCCCTGAACCCACGTCCTCCGGATGAGCCAGCTCCCTCCCGCCCAGTGCCCTTTCTTCCCGCCGTGCTGGGCTGGGGAGGCACCTTCTCCCTCGCCATGGCCGCCTCCTTCCCCAAGGCCGGGCCAGTGGAGGACCCAGGGCCCGGGCAGGGCCAGAGCTCGGCTCCCTCTGGTCTCTCCTCAGGACCTGGACTGCTTCGTCGTGGACAACAACGGGTTCATCCTGATCTCAGAGCGACCCCAGGAGGTGAGATGCTGGGAGGTGGGGTAGGAATAAGCCGAGTCCAGCAGCCATGTCGTAGGAGGAAGGGCTAAGGGCGCAGGAAGCAGTCTTGCCTCAGAGCCCATGAGAGTGAAAGGTCTGCGGAAAATGGGATCCTGAAGTCAACACAGCAAGATTATGAACTTCAGGCTCTTTTCAGCTCAGATGATCATAGAAAAATATTACTTCTTGATTTTGTAACTATTCAGGCCTTCTCCCCATTCTTGGTGGGAAATTGCCCACATAATGAGGAGAGGCTCCGCCCAGCCACCTCTTGAGCCGCGTGTTCTGTGCACGGCTGTCATTGAGGGCCTGGCCTCAGAGGGTCCTCCCATTTGCTCACCCCTCTGTCACATTCCCCTCCCGCCTTGTCCACTCAGGCTGCTGTAACAATTACAGGCGGCGGGGGGGGGGGGGGGGGGGGGGGGGCGGGGGGGCGGGGGGGGGCTTATAAACAACGGGAAATCATTGCTCAAGGTCCTTGAGGCAGAAATCTGAGGTCAGGAGCCAGAGTGGTTGGATGAGGGCCCTTGTCCGAGTTGTGAACTTCTCATCGCATCCTCATGTGGCAGAGGGACAAGGGAGCTCTCAGCTCTCCTCTGGAGGGCATTGAAACCGTTTCTGAGGCTCTGCCCTCATGGCTACTCGCCTCCCAAAGGCTCCGCCTTCGGCCATCGCCTTGGAGGTTAGGTGTCCACGTGTGAATCTGGGGGACACATTCAGATCGTAGGCTCTCCCTTTTACCTTCCTGGGCCCAGGGGACCAGATCTTTTCATTCTGTGCTGTCTTCCTGCCCGGACCTCCCTCGCAGAAAGTTCTGTTCTAGCCCTGCGCCTAGGTTTGCTAGCAGGGAAACAGGAATGGGGTGACCCTTCTCCTGTCGCAGCCCAGCTCACACATATAATCTCCCCCCAACCGGTGACGGCTCCTCGGACCCCGCTTGTGCTCACAAAGGCAAAAGAGAAGGTGCAATCATAACTTTGTTTTGCCAAGTCGAAACTGGCTCCCAATATTAATTATGTAGCCAGGAATCAAACTAAAAGGAAGCTTCACTGAATAGCTAATCAAGCTGAATAGCTTCACATGAAATATTTCCTTGAAACAAGCCAGAAGCATCGAAATGGCCTCCAAGCTGAACCTCAGTGGAAGGGAAATAGCATTTGGTCCAGAGTGAGCTTTGCCCCTAACTAGCTCTGTGATTGGGTTAAGCGGCTTCCATTAGCCATGCCTCAGCTTCCTCCTCTCTAAAAGGAGGGGGCTGCACCACAGGATGTCTGAGCCCCAGACTCTCCGTGCCTGGGGGATCGGCAGAGCTGGGGAAGCAGGCGGGGGTGCCGGGGCCGTGGCCGTGGCTGTGCTCTGGCCTCAGAGTCCACAGAAGTTGTGAGAACTTGGCAGGAACCAGGGCATAGGAAGCGGGTGTGGGAAAGAGGGCAGCTGAGGAGGGGCACCAGGGCGTCACGGAACCCAACTCCTTGAGGAGAGACTGAATGGCCGGCTTCTGCGGAGCCTGTCTCAACAGCAGGCGTGAAGAAGAAGATGGTTTTGTCCGTTTTCCTCTTTAGCAGGAATTGAGGGCCGGCTGACATCATGGCGTCTCTTGCAAGATGCGAACTGCCAACCATTCATTGTGCTGCCTTTCCTCCCGTCCCTTTCATGCCCCCTCTTGGACCTGCCACTCTTCCCTGGACAGAGCCCAGCTCATTTAGTATTTCCCAATTGCTCTGGGGGGAACGGGTGATGACAGAAATGAAACCAGTGGCTGGGAAGAGGCTTTGGGCCTCGCTAGTGCTCCCCATCACTCATGCGCTGCCCTGCGCCCTGGGGAACAGGTCTGCGGGCTCCCATGGTGCCCGAGTTCCAGGGAGAGTGCGGAAGGCGGGACACGTGGGGAGGGGACAGCCACAGCCACGCCTGAGAGGCCGAGCTCGGAGCAGCTGAAAGCCACGGCTCCTGGGGCGGAGCACGGGGTTAGGCCTTTCAGCCCAGAGCTCACTCTGCTCAGGCCGCTGTAGCAGGGGCACAGCTGCAGGCAGAATGCAAGGGATGAGCGTGGCTTTGTTCCAGCAAAGCGTAATTATAGACACTGAAATCTGAATTTCGCATAATCTTCACGTCTCATGAAAAATTATTAATCTTTTGATTTTTTTTCCCCCAACCATTTGAAAATAGAAACACATTCTCAGCTCAAGAGCCAGATTTGGCCCGTGGGCCATCATCTGTGACCCCGGCCTGAGAGGCAGCAGGACAAGCTGCAGGGAGTGGGCCCGGGGCAGGCACTCCCAAGGGGCCGTTGGTGTAACACACGGCGGTCCTGCTGCACACTCGCTCACAGGTCTTCTCAAATCATGACACCAGAGGGCACAACGTTGGATAATATGTGGTAGCAAACAGCTACTTAGACTCTTCTGTTTTACAAAGGATGTGCTTACCTAGTTTATTTACCCGTCTTCTCATCTATCGTGTTATTGTATAACATTGTGTGTAGCTTTATAAGTCCTTTGTACAAAGAAGCAGGGCACAGGGGATCTTCATTAATAGGGTGTGACCCCTAGGACCTCCTCAGAGCCCCAGCTCCCGCTGTGCCCGGTCACCCTGGCTTCCCACAGCGCATGCTCTCCTCACCCCCCTCTCGCCCCAGCGCTGGGAGCCCCAGGAGAGGGGAGGGAGGCTCTGGCGATGTTACTGGTTTCATTTTATACCAGAGGAGGACTGAGGCTCCACAAGGTTTGGGGAGGGATGTCCAGCTGGGGAGCAGGGTCCTGGAGGAAATGCAGGATCGTTGGGCAAAGGGAGTGAGCCCGGGAGAGCGGCTTTCTCCGGAGAGCGGCGGGCTGCAGGCCAGGTCCGCTGAGCAGTCCTGCTGCCCGGCCCTGCCCTCCCTCCCTCTGTCCATGCTCAGGGCTGAGTTTATTCACTGCGTCAGACTGGTCTGAGTCCCACAGAGTTAGGACCAACGCCCTAGGACCCTGAGCTCCGGGCCCCGGGATCCAGGCTCCGGGGTAGGTCCGAGGCCCGTGTCCAGGCTCTGGAAGCAGCAGCATCACGACAGGGCTCCTCTCTCCTCACTCTGCACCTCTCCGCTCGGGGCCTGAGCAGTGTGAGGCGTTAAGAGGGCTCGAGGAGATAGCACCCACGCCAGAGACAACAGTGATACACGCAGCACCAGGCAGATATCCAGGCCCGGCCATCTATCCACCCATTTTTGGTTTTGTGGGATTTTTAATTCATGCATTCAGTAACTCTGTAGCAGTTACCTATTGCTGCATAACAAATTATCCCAAAATGTAATGACTAAAAACCACAAGACTTGCCATCTCCATTTCTGGGGTAAGGCAGCTGGGTATGGCTCAGTGGGGTGAGTCTGGCTCAGGGTCTCTCATGGGGCTGGATTAAGGGATCAGCCAGGGCTGCTTCGTTCAAGTCATTTCAAGCCTCAAGTAGAGGAGGCTGGGCTTCCAAACTCCCATGGTCGCTGGCCAGATCAGTTGCCAGGTGGGCTTCTCCAGGGGGCAGCTGTCAACTCGGCAGTTGGCTTCATCAGAGCAAGAGAGTCGTGACGAGCAGAGAGAGGAGAGCAAGACAGAGGTCAGAATCTTGGGAACCTAATCTCAGACGTGACATCTGGTCACGTGGACCATATTCCATTCACCAGGAGCAAGTTACTAGATCCAGCCTACCCTCAAGGGGATGGGCTTCCACAGGGCATGGCTCGAAGAGGCCCGAACCGTTGTGGCCATTTCAGGACCATTCCACCACGCATTCCTGCCCACCCACCCAGACCGGCCCCTCCCTGAGCACACCCAGGTGCCACGAAGGGCCACAAGCCTGGGCCCTCCCAACGCAACCCCTCCCCCTGCCCCTTTTATCCCGAGGCTTCACGGTGTACTGGGAGGACCAGAGGCAGCATCTGGCTGCAGCCACTGCCCCTTTGAGGTCCATTCCGAAGCTCCCAGTGTGCGGGTGCTACTGACAGGCAAACGGTAGGACCCAGAGCCCAGATCCAGGGTGACAGGCCCACTGGAGACGTTACACAGAGCTGTTGTCACTCCCGCGCCCTTGCTCTCTGCTCTCTCTCCAGGCCCCAAATACAATAGGTGGCTGGGACCCGCCCTTTGTGGGTCTTTATTGTCAAACGGAGTCCTGAGCTGGAAGAGAGTCTCAGTGGGGTAGAAACACATGCTCCCAGGCCCCACCCCGGGCCAAGGGGATGGCTCTGGGGATGGCCACCGGCCACCTTCTGTGCCGTTGCAAGCCCACCGGTGATTCCTGCGTGTGCTGAAGCCGGAGACCCGCCGCCTCGGCCTCTGTGCCAGCTGCTGTGGATCGGGGTGTGCTCCTGGGCGGGGCTATGTGCCGAAAGGTCCAGGCCACTTCCCGCCCCTGCCAGCGTCCGGCAGGGCTCTGGGAGAGAAGCCTGTCGCTGTCCCAGGTGCAGGAGTCTTCCCAAAGTCCTCCCAGCCCTTCCTCATGGGCCTCTCGCCCAGCAAGCATCGGTGTGGGAGCCCCAGGCCCCCCTGAGCCTGCGGAGGGCAGGGCGCTCGGCTCTGTCCTGGCCCCGGCTTTGCTCCAGCCGGAGGGTTACACACTTGGCCCCACTGCGCCTCTGTCCCAGCTCAGGACTCTGTCTTACAATAAAGACCCACGAAGGACGGACGAAGGACGGATCCCAGCCACCTATTTGGGGTCTAGAGAGAGAGCAGAGAGCGGGAGTGACAACAGCTCTGTGTAACGTTTCCAGGGACCTGTCACCTGGATCTGGGCTCTGGGTCCTGCTGTTTGCCTGTCAGTAGCACCCGTACTCCCGGGAACTTCGGAATGGACCTCAAAGGGGCAGCGGAGCTGCAGTCAGACACCCCATTGTGGGTCTCTCCCTAAGGCTAAGTCTCCCAGAAGCCATAGCACCTCCTCCCTCCCTGGCCGCAGCCCACAGAGCCGGTGCCTGCAAGGCCCTGAGACCAGGGCACCCCCTTCTGCCCGCACAGGGCCTCTGACACACTGTCCTGGGCCTCCCTGTTTTCCTTGCTCCCTTCCTCCTTCCCTACCTCCCCAAGCCCTCTGTCCTCCCTGCCTCGTGGCAGGGCAGGCTTGAAGTCCGGTTCTGCGGGCGCAGTGGGTGCAGTGGGTGCAGGGGGTGCAGTGACTGTGGAGGTGTGGGGGGTGCAGGGGGTTCAGTGGGTGCAGGAGGAGCAGTGGGTTCAGGGGGTACAGGGGGTGCAGTTGGTGCAGGGGGTGCAGTAGGTGCAGGGAGTGCAGTGGATGCAGCGGGTGCAGTGGGTGCAGGAGGTGCAGGAGGTGCAGGAGGTGCAGGGGGTGCGGGGGTGCAGGAGGTGCAGGAGGTGCAGGGGGTGCAGGGGGTGCAGGAGGTGCAGGAGGTGCAGGGGGTGCAGGGGGTGCAGGAGGTGCAGGGGGTGCAGTGGGTGCAGGGGGTGCAGGAGGTGCAGGGGGTGCAGGAGGTGCAGGGGGTGCAGGGGGTGCAGGAGGTGCAGGAGGTGCAGGGGGTGCAGGAGAAACCTTGTCTATGATATCAATCTGGGCAAAGTGGCTGCGGCGAGAACACGGGTTTAGGTTAAGTCGCTTTTCATGGATTCGGGATGGTGACAGATCCACAGGAAACACTGATTAATTAGAAAAGAGGGGAGGGCGGGAGGAGGGGGAATCAAGGGCAGCGCCAGTGTTCTCAGACCTGGTGTAGCTGAGCGATAAGGATGCCCATGGGAGACAGCAGTGCCCTCGGGCCCGTGACCCTGACCCACAGAAGCACGTTTTGCATCTGACCTACCACACACACACACACACACACACACACACATACACACACATACACACACCAGCGCACATACACACACACCAGCGCGCGCGCACACACACCAGCACACACACATACATACACACCAGCACACACACACACATCAGCACACACGCGCGCACACACACACCAGCACGCACGCGCACGCTATTTAACCTGCTGTGGGTGATCCCCACTGATTTGTTCAAAGAAATTCTTCACCTTAAAAAATGTGATTGCAACCCCCAGATTGATATCATAGACAATTAATAGATTACAACTTAGAGTTTTAAAAGCACTGAGATGAGACTACGGTGGGAGGCGGGGGTGCGAATTAAAGGGAGGGGTGGAATGGACCCTGCGGTGACTGTGTTGAAGGGCATCTGCAGGAAAACCCACAGGCAGCAAAGTCTGGGCCAGGGTGGGAGGTTTAAAAGTCCTCCTCTCTCTTTCTCTCTCTCTCTCTCTCCCTCCCTCCCAGGTGGGAAGATTTCTGGGGGAGGTGGACGGTGCTCTCCTGACCCAGCTGCTCAGCACGGGGGCGTTCAGCCGGTAAGTGGGACGTGCTTCTCCCCATCTGACAGGAAAGGCAGGGTCTGATGCTAAATGGTCCAGACAGACCTGGTGATCCTGACCTCAAAACCCATCGGGAGAGCCCCCAAGTGTTCCAGAAGCAACCGTCCTGAAGCCCGGGACTTGAGAAGAGGCGGCGAGTGGCATGAGGACACGTGGGCCCCGAGAAGGAAAACCAAATGTACTGTTGGTTTTCCTTAACACCCAGTGCAGAAATGTGACTTGGGGCGTTTCTCCCTTCGGATCTGCCTTCCTAACTCCGGAACTGTCCGGCATCAGGGAGAACGAACCTGCAGGGACTCCCTGGGCAGGGCAGGGCGGGAGGGTCCGGGCCCGCCACCTCCTGTCTCTGGCTTTCAGAGTGACCATGTATGACTACCAGGCCATGTGCAAGCCCCCGAGTCACCACCACAGCGCCGCCCGGCCCCTGGCCAGTGTGAGTGTCACCCCGTCCTCCTTCCGCCAGCGGGCAAGCCCTCCACCCGAACCGAGGTTACCTGGTCCCTGGTCTCCCCCAGCCTCAGGCATCTAGCCCCGGGGCCCCCTGACTCTGACCAAAGAGTCCTCGCCCACTCCTGCCCCCTCCTGCAGGCCTCTGGCGACAGTGTGGCCACACAGGCCCAGGGGCCCTGGGAGCGGCACCAAGGGGCTCTGCGGAGAGGCCCTGCCGACCTTCCTGAGGGGCCTGTCTAACCCAGGCTGCCGGCCCTGCATCGGAGGCTCTTGGATAACCAGCTCCCCAGGCTTCCGCAGCCGGGAAGGGGTGGGTGATGGCAGCAGGAGGGCGAGTCCCGGGTGTGGCCTCTAATGGATCCCTGTCCCCCAGCCCAGCGTTGACTGTCTCCCTTCTCCCCAGCCTATCTCAGCCCTCCTGACTGCGGCCAGATGGCTGGTGAATGAGCTCCTGCTGTGAGTGGGGGTGGGGGTGAGGAGGGGGGCAGGTGGGGGACTTCATGCAGGTATATGTTCTGAGGGAGCCCAGAGGAGGAGGGACGGTCCCGGGAGGAGCTGTCCTGTGTGCATGGGGCCTCCTTCCTGCTGCTGCCAGTGTCCTCTCTGCTCAGTGGGGGACCCTCGGGCAGGGACGAGGATGCCCAGGAGGACTGGGCTGGGCCCGGGAGCGCCAGTGCCCCGGCTGCTCAGTCAGGTCCCGTGCGTGTCTGACAGGTTCCTGCTGGAGTGGAGCGCCTGGGGCTCCCAGAGAGCCGGCCGCGGGGCTGAGGGTGAGCACCTGTGACTGCATGGCCTTGTGTTTGCTGCCAGTGCCGTTTCAGCCAGCTAACTGGAGACCTCCCCTCGGGGGGTGGGGGACAGAGGGGAAGGGAATCTGGGCAGCTCACTGTTCATATCTCATCCTGCTCGGCCTTCTCTCGTCACCTTCCCCTCCGGGCTCCCCACCTCTGTATGCCATCACACCGTCTCCGGACACCCCTGCTCCATGTGACATCACTCCTCCCGTGTGACATCACCACCTGTGACATCCCGACCTTGTGTGGCATCATGCCCATCCTGTGCTGGGCCTCATGTCCTGGGCAGCCAAAGCTGTCTTCCATCACTGTGAGTAGCATCCGCTGCGGAGCCAGGTGGGGGGAGCAGGGGGCAGCCTGGAGCTGCAAAGGGGTGCATTCATCCCGGGCACCCAACTCGGGGCTCCCCCAGTCTAAAGCCCCATGCCTCAGGGGTGGGGTGCAGCCCAGACCTCATCCCACACAAGCACAGTCCTATCTGGGGAGATGGGACCCCAGCCGTCCCCTTGGGGAGGACGTTTGCAGTTCCAAGAGGGAAGGGGAGAAGGGGAGGCAGGCCAGTGGCTGTGGCCACCAGGTCCCCCTGCGGCACGGACAGTGCAGCTTCCAGCTCAGGGCTGAGGGTGGCAGGCGAGGCCTCATCTGACCACTGGGACACTCTGGGGATAATGCGTCTCCAGCAGGTCCCCAAGGTCAAAGCCATGTCCTGTCAGCCAGTGGGGATTCTGACCACATTCCCAGGAGAGCGAGGCTATTGGTCTTTACCTGCAAAGGGACCGGGCCACTTCCCCCCTGGGCGGCCCGGCCTCCTGGACCATGCAACACTGTCCCCCCTTAGCGGGTTTGCTCCAGCCCTGCTTGCTGTAGAGCCTTTCCCTGGAGTTCTGCAACTTCTCCCCCTGGGGGCTGCACCCCTTCTTTTGCCCCCTGATGGAGAAACCACTCGCACTGCTGTCCCTGCCGGGCCTGCTTCACTCCCCCTCTGCCTGCTCTCACCACTGCCTGCCCGTGTGACCTCCGGCCCTCCGCTCACGTGGCCACCCCTGCCATGTTTCCAGACTCCTTTTGGAAATCACACCAGCAGCCTGCATCCCAGGACTGCCCGGAGACAGCTCAGTCCGGGGCGTTTGTGACAGGAGCCAGGACCCATGTGTCACCACCCATCCAGACAGGTCCCTCCTCCCGGCGCTCGGGAACAGGCGGGCGGAGCGCCCCTCTGTCCTCTGCCAGCATCTGCGCCCACAGAGCTGAGCGTGAGCTCCCTCGTCCTGCTGGTCCAGAACGTCCCGTCTCAGGCTGCTGTCCTGGCTCCTTCCCCCGCCCAGCAGGCCTGGCCCTGCCGGTCAGCTGTGTCCTCTGGGCTCAGAGTCTTAGGGCCTGGGCAGAGGGCGGCTGTGTGACCTTGGGGAAGCCACTCGCCTATTGTTGTTGGCATGTTGCTCTTGTTATCCTTGCGGTGACCTGCCACACGAAGTGCCTCAGCTGACAGGGTGGACAGGCCAGCCTGAACCAGCCCCCCACCCCACCCCCCAGTGAGGCCCGGGGAACTGGAAGGAGAGGAGCCAGGCCCTGAGCCTCTGCAGCTATAGCCAGAGCACCCCCTCTCGAATCCCAGCAGCGTGGCTCCGCCCTTGGAGGTCAGCGTGGCCCTGCTGACCCTCAGCAGGGCTATACGGGGACATTTCTGGGTCTGGGGGTTAAGGAGACCTGTCACTCCCTGATAACCTTGGTGTGACCCTCCATGGGTCATGTCTACACGTGGGGGCATACCGCCTGTCCTGCCTGTTCACAGAGAGCTCTGAGAACAAAAGGAAAGAGGTGGAAAGCGCCATGCAGGAGGAGGAGTGCTGTAGCACTGACATGGCGTTGCTGTTTTGAACAAAAGCAACGTCAGCCCGGGAGCTGGCCTTGTTTGCTGTTTGCTCACCTCGGAGCAAGCATGGCCATCCAGAGCAGGCGGCCAGGAACCTACTCTCCTGTGTGCCGAGTCCTTTCTGAATGGCTCAAGTGCACACAGACATGCACCGAGGGCCCCTGCCCAGCCCCCCCTCCAGCCGCTCCGCCGCCCCCAGCCCCCCAGCTCCCCTGGTCCTCACTGCTCGGCTTCACCAGCAGCAGAGACAAGGGCAGACCGGGCTGCAGAGCGCCTTAGCTGGGCTGAGGAGATGTCACCCGTGCATAGTGAAGTGGAAGGGTGATGGGGTGAAGGGCTGAAGTCTCCCCGAGCCACTCAGGCTCTCTGACTACCTCTGCTTTCCTCTCAGACCCTGCACACCAACACCAAAGGAGCCTCTGAGAAGGCACTTGCCCCTCCCCAGCCCCAGCTTACAGCGGGGTGCAGGCTTCCACAGGCAGGGAGCGGCTTTTGCAAGGTCATGAGGCTCGTGTGTCAATCACACACAACTGAACCGTGGCACCCTGAGGCCCAGTCCGCTGCCCTGTCCGCTGTGATCCACTCCACTGCTTTGATTCTGTTGCTTTGCCCTCCCCCCTTTCTCCTGCCCTACCCCTCCTTTATGGGTTCTGAGAGCTTTCCGGCAAAGGAGCCGCCTGCAAATGGACTGGGGCCTGAGGGGTGGGAGCTGACATCCCTCCAGGCATGACCCTTCCAATCCATGACGCTCTTTCTCCCATCACACCTGTCTCCCCTCAGCCCACAAGCACAGGAGGCAGGACATGCTGCAGCCCTGCGACGCGGAGTACCCTGTGTTTGTGCACCAGAGGGCCATCCAGGAGGTCAACGGGATCATCGACTGTGGGGCCTGCCAGAAGTAAGACCTGAGGCAGCTCTTCCTGGCCCAGCCTCGGGCAGGGCTTGGTCACGCACCTGGGGGGGAGGGGGGGCGGGCGGTGTCTGTAAATGGGGAGGAAATGCCTGTTTCTAAGTGAAAGGGCATGCTCCAGGGTCTTTGTTTCCCAGGCCCCTTAGGAAGGAAACAGGCTGAGGCAGAGGGTGTGAGGGAGGAGGCCAGTTGAGGGCTAAGGAACGGTGGTCCCAAGGCCAGATCCTTGTCAGCAAGTCACCTCCATGCCAGGCCCCAAAGCCATCCCAGATAGAAAAGAAATGATCCCACGATTCACTGTGTATCTCACTCACACCTGCATGGAAGCTCAGTGTCAGGGCCACACAAGCTGAACTCCATCGAGAGATCTTGGAAGGTAAGGGCAGCTTTGAGGAAAGGACAAGCCAGCTCCCCCTTAGAAATCTGTCTGTGCAGAGAAAGGGGGAAGCATAAGGATGTTCTTAGGAGTGTGTGGGCCCAGCCTAGACTCAGCCTTCCCCACGGAGAGTCCATTAGATCCAACTTGCTCTGCCAGCCCAGCCCAGGGAGGCCTGAACGAAAGTTCCCTCCTGCTGACCCCACCCCTGACCTCAGGGGCCATGTTCCCTGGAACTGCTCTCCTGGCCCAGGAGGCAATGGCCTCCTCCAGGATGTCCCCTTGGTCAGCCTTGCCATTCACCAAGGGCTCCCCAGGATATCCTTGAGAGACCCCAGACTTCGAGCAAATTCTTCCATGCGCAACGCCTCAGACTTTGGAGTCAGACAGTCAGGTTTCCCTCTCTTACCCTTGTGTATTGCCAGGTTTACACATTTTAACTTTACCACAGCAGTTCTCTTGTGACTATTGTTATTTGTGCACTTAGCTCAAAGGCTTGTTGTAAGGATGAAGTAAATGGTATGGTGCAAAGCCAAGACTTTAGGGTAGTCAGACTTGAGTTTAAAAGGTGGCTGGCTCTGCTACTTCCTAGCTGTGTATCCTTAGGCAAGTTACTTAGCCAATTCTAGCCTCAATGTTCTCATCTACAAAAGGGAAATAATAACCTCATGTCGTGTGGTGAAGGTTATGTACGAGTGTGTGTGCATGTGTGTGTGTGTGTGTGTGTGTGTGTGTACAAAACAACCCATCCTGGAGGAAGTGGTCAGTAAGGGGCAGCTGTTATGTAATACATCAGGCCTTGTGCATAGCAGGCATTCAATAACTCTTTACTCCCTCCCTCCTCACAGTATGCAGGGGCACTGTGCCACCTCGTGGCCAAGACTGAGCATTACACTTTGCCCATATGGCAGGCCCCCACCACATTAAAGCAAGGAGAGCCACACGTCCCTATTTGCTGGGTGCAGACCTGATTTATACCTGTTGTCCTGCATACATTAATAACTTTAACTCTCAAATATGTTCCAGTTAGGACTTCCTCGCCTTCTCCAATCTGCTAAGAAAGGAGCATTTGCAAAGGCTTATGGGTAAAATAAGCCAATAGGATTGAGTCAATTACTATAGCTGCTCTAATCTGACCTGCCTCATTGTTCCATTTCTTCCCCTGCCACTCTAACTCTACACTAGAAGTTTGGGGGTTCCCCTGTAGAAGCCCTATACCAAGCCTTTCATGGATTCCATGGCCCCACCTCTCTCTTTGCTGCAGGATATTTGTGATGCAACAGATTCCCAATAGTAACCTTCTCCTCCTGGTGACAGACCCCACCTGTGACTGTAGCATCTTCCCACCAGTCCTTCAGGAGGCTACAGAAGTCAAATATATCCTTCTGATCTGCCAGGATGTACGGGGTGATGGAGGAGTGGCGGTGCAGGAGAGATGGTGGGGCTTAGATTTTGAGGCTGAGGCCACTCTCCCACACAGAGCACTGTTACTTGTCCTCCACCCCTTCCCCAGGCCCCTGGGTACTGCCTCCTGACTCTGGAAGCCGCTTGTAAGGCAGTTGGTCCTACCAGGGGCAGGCTCTTCCAGAACTGATTCTCCAGAATCAGCTCTTGTCCTGAGGTGTTTGCCTTGACAGTGACTCCTGCACATAATGCCTCTATCAAGTGTGACCGGATGCGCTCCCAGAAGCTCCGCCGGCGACCGGATTCCTGTCATGCCTTCCACCCAGAGGTGGGGCTGGAGGGGGTTGAGAGGTGGGGCTTGGACTTTATCCCAAATCCTCAGCACTGTGGCTATGCCTGCACACTGAAGACATGAGTGCATCTGGACACAGGATGCAACTGCACGTGGAAACCTTCAGACGCGTGCAGCAAATACTAAGTCAACCAGGATCCGAGGGGCCTTCTACAAACAGAGCCACACAGCTCCCAGGGTTTGGGCCCTCAGTGAATCGAATACAGCATCCCCATATTGACCTCATTGCTGCTGCACTTAGCTGCAAATGATCTAAGCAAACAGGAAATAATTATATGCAAAATACATGTATTGAGCACCCGCCCTGTGGCAGGCCCTGAGCTGGGTGCTTATGCTCGGTATTGTCTTTGCTGGAAATGGCTGCCACAAATAACCCACATCAAAGATGCTCCCAGAGGCAATGGCTTTCCTGAAGTCACTCTAAGAGGATGACCCTGCAGCCACTCCAAGAGGGGGCAAGCAGAGAATTCTTGAGCCCAGTTCTGGGGCTGAGTGTATAGCCTCTACTTCCCCCTAAAAGGTAGGGGGTTTGAGAAAGGAGACAGTGTCTCCTCCACTTTTGGAAGCCTCCCTCTTTCCCCAGAGACCCCTGCCCTACTTCCCACCTCCTCTGGCTGGTACCCCGCATGAATGCTGCCCTTTCACCTCTGCTCTGTGTTGCAGGAGAATGCCCAGGACTGTGGCGGCACCTCGGAAACCTGTGCCTCGCTCCCCCTGCTCCTGCTGCCTCTGTGTGCCTGGCTGCTGCCAACCCAGCTGCTGCGGTGACACCCACCCAGTCTGATCTGTTTTGACAAGATAGTCCTTCCAGAGACATTTTAAGGAGTCAGCAACTGATGGGGAGCCCAGCTCACTACAGCTGGGTTATCACCCAGGTCAATGCTTTTCTCAGTGACCCTGCCTCCTGATTGCTGGGTGGAACCAGAAACCATTTTCCCAAGACCTTCCAGGATGCCTGCAACTACGCAGCCCACCTCGAAGGGCATTCTCCCATCCTTCCTACCTCCTCTTCAGGAGCCTAGCATGATCTCAACTTGGACCAAGACAAAAGGATTTCATTCCATCTATTCTCCAGAAGCCCAGACCTAGCCAAAAATGGGGTCAGCTGTTCTAATGAACCTGGCTGGTCTTCCGTAGAAACAAGGACTTAAAGATACTGAGAAAGAGCGGCAGAGTTAGACCAACCGTAGCAACAGCACAAATGAGACAAGGGCAAGAACAATCCCCCACAGAAAACTGCCTCAAAGTGAGATGCATGGTGGGAGCACCTCAATTTCCTTCTGATGCTCAAAAAAATTCTGAAAGAAAGGGGGGTGGGGAGAAGAAAGGGAAGCGAATAGTAATGGAAAAGACCCCAAATCCTTTTATACCAACACTAGAGGCCCAGTGCATGGGAGGGGGGTGTCCGCTCAGACCAGACTGCACCCTCTCCAATTTGGGACCCTCAGGGGATGTTTGACTGCTGGTTTAGGCCTGATCACGGGGATCAGGCCTAAACCAGCAGTCAGACATCACTCTCAAAATCTGGGACCACTGGGTCCTAACTGCTGACCTGCCTGCCTGCCTGATTGCCCCTAACCGCCTCTGCTTGCTGGCCTGGTCACACCCCAACTGCCTCTGCTGGCCTCGCCAACCCATGAAGCCTTCTATTCAATCATTTGGTCGTCCCTCACTAAACCCACCGGCCTTGTCATCCCACGCAGCCTGCTGTTTGGTTATCTATCTGGCTGTTTTGGTCATGACGGCCCTGGCTTTTTATATATTAGCAAAGCTGCATGTGATGTCTGCAACTATTGTTATTTTAAAAACGTCTAAAAACATCTTTGCAGTCCCGTCAGTGTGCCTCAGTGATTGTCAACCTATGAACCAGGAGGTCTTGATTCTGTTCCATCAGGGCACACACCAGAGTTGCGGGCTTGATCCCCAGTAGGGGGCATGTAGGAAGCAGCCAATCAATGATTCTCTCATTATTGATGTTTCTATCTCTCTCTCTCTCCCTTCCCCTCTGAAATCAATGAAAACATATATATTTGAAAAATCTTTGCAAAGCCTGAAGGAACTTTTGCATCTAAGAAAAGCGTGAGAGGACCAGCGGCCAGGTTAGAAGATAATGGGGTTCAGCAGAGACGGCAGGAGTGGCTGTCATGGAACAAGGTCCCAGGAAAGAGCAGCCCTCACAGTGGCAGGGGAGGGTCTCCAGAGGGCTGGCTCCCCACTCCCCAGGAGGTCCAGGCCCACTGATCTACAAAGAGACTGCCTGGCTCTGTTCCTGGGGTTAGAACTTCGAGGAACATTTCAATTTGCCAGGCAGAGCCCACTGGTAAGGGAGCTCTATTGGGAATTCACTCTCCATATACACATTCCTCCAGTGTCTTGAGCTCTGGAATTCCTGAGACCCACCCCTCTCAGACCTGGCTCCTAAGAGACAGCAATCTCCATTGGAGAACAACATTAAAACCGACTGTGCAGGAATCCTGAGTGGCCTCAGATCTTTCCGCTTAACCAACCTCCAATGAGGAGGTCTAGCCACACCCCACAGTCATAGGCAAGGGCAGCGCCCAGGCCTTAGGGACCCTTCTCCGCCCTCCACGCTTCAAAGTACAAGTTTCCCACCAGTAATTGGCCCCCTTCTCTCTAAAGGAGGCCAACTCAATAAAACACATTCATTATATTTGTAAAATGCCTTATGCTATCAATTATACAATGTTATTTTCATTACCACTTAAATCTCACAACACTCCTGTGAGGTGGACATTAAAAGCCTATTTACAGCTGAAGAAATCGAACCTCAGAGAAGATAAGGGATTCACTTGGCCAGTTTAAGTGGCAGAATAACGGTAGGAATAGCTGAGGTCCATATGTACCAGATAAAAGCAGTTATTAACCCATTCAACTCTTGTACCATCTCTCTGAAGTAGGTACTAGTATTAGCCCCACATCACAGACCAGGAGACTGAAACACAGAGTTGAAAACTCCAAATTATTAGAAGAATATTATGAGGTTTGAATGCATATTCGTAATAATGTGCCTAGCTACTACAATATTACCTTGTTTCCCGGAGGGACAGGGAAATTAGTGTGATGCCAGGGAGAGGAGGTAAAAGTCACAGATGCCTGCCTGGTGCTGGTGGTGAGAAGCAGTAGGGAGCCCTTTCTCCAGCCCAGTGGCTGTCACGGCTCAGAGCGCCCAAATTAGCATGTAGCTACGACCTCACTGTGACCAGCATGGCAGCATAAGCACTTCCTAGCCACCGGCCATAGCCACCCACGTGCCTTCCTCCAGCATTAGTCCTGGCCTCCAACAGCATCTGACCTCAAGTACTGCCTCCCAGACACGGACTGCCCGTCTCTCTCTAGGACAATCAGTGTTGTCTTTTAAAAGGCTTATCCTCCCCACCCAACCAGAGCAAACATTTTTAGGCAAACCTAGCAACCATGTTAGCGATATAATTTTAAAACCAAGCTTAGGAAGTGCTGTGGCAGATCCTGGCCTCATTCTGTCCACTTACACCACATGGCGTGCCTGGCCTGCAGTGGACTGTAAGATCTAAAAATCTCTTTCAAAACCAATGAACAAAAGACCATTTCTGATTAACCAGTTTGCTCCTTACCTGGGAGAACAGAACATTCTCTTGAGTCTGCCTTCCTTCAGAGGTCAGAACTATTGTTCCTCTTTCTACTGTTAACAAAATCACTAAAGGACAGCAGGTGGCATCCTGGCTCAAGCTAAAGAGCCATCACCTTTATTTTCAAAGGGACAAAGTTCAAACCAAAGTTATTTAATAAATGACAAGAGTCTGGAGTACAAAATCTTTTTTATTTTTAAAGATTTAATTTTTTTTGTGTGTGTTAATCCTTATCTGAGGGTATTTTTCCATTGATTTTTAGGGAGAGTGGAAGAGAGAGGGAAAGAGAGAGAGAAATATCGCTGTGAGAGAAACACATCAATTGGTTGCCTCATGCACATGCCCTGACCAGGGAGAAGCCTGCAACCAAGGTACATGCCCTTGACAGGAATCCACCATGGCCATTTGGTCCACAGGCTGAGCCTAACCGGTTAGGACTGGGGTACAGAATCAGGAAAGCCTTTCCCTATAAATGTTGCACATCTTTGGTGACCCAGAATTCAAGGCTGCTGTCAGGACCTCCTTCCTCAGTAGAGATATATTAACTTATAAATTCACCTAATAATTTTGTGTATTTTAATATAAGTGCTTTCATGTAAAAAGCTCCTATAGCCACTTACTGCTGCTAAGTGAAGTTTTGGTTCAAGAGAGCAAAGGAGTGGGCATATCTTAAAGTCAGAAAAGTAAATATAAAGTCAGAAAAGTAAATACGGGAAAGTCAAAGACCACAGAAGGGAGAAATTGGAGCCAGAGTTTGGCAGAAACCCCAGCCAATCACCAAGGGAAATTAAGAGAAATGTCGATCTGTGAGAGCATTTCACAGAAAGATGCAAAGGATGTTAGAAACTCCATCCTAACACATGAGAAAACAGGGCTGAGAAATGATTTCTCGCCTGTCACCTGGCAAATGGCAGAGGTGCGCTCTGAACCTACAGCTGTTTTAGGTCAGTGTAGTTGGAGGGATGGTCGGTGAGCAGTAATGAGAAGCTTGTGTTCATGCAGCTGGATCCCCTGCTTCCTTGGGTCCCTGAGCCCCCTCCATTCCATCACAAGCAGGAGTTACAAGAGCCAGACTGATTTTGTTTCACCAAATCAAATAGTTGAAGGCAGAAAATGTTTGCACATAAGGACACAGGGAGTGGCAGTGCATAGTTCATGCCCATTGAGAATACAGAATGTGCTGTAACTGAAGCAAAATACTGGAGATATTATTTCTGGGGCAATTTTAAAGCAACACTGCCAAGAGGTTTCTCTAGACCAGTGTTTCCCAAACTTCTCTCATGAGAATCACCTGGTGGAGTTGTTAAAATACAGATTCCTGAATCCCAACTAAGAAGTGCTAAACTAGAATTTTTAGGAACATATAGGTAAAATTGTATACTTAACTTAGTGCTAGAGCATATAGTATACAATTTTACCTATGTTCCCAAAAATTCTAGTTTAGCACTTCTTAGTTGGGATTCAGGAATCTGTATTTTAACAACTCCACCAGGTGATTCTCATCATGAGAGTTTAGGAAACACTGCTCTAGACTACCCAGAGCCCTAGCAATCTATAGTCAAAACTCAAACTTGCCCTTATCTATTTCCTTCAAAATAACCAGAGCTCGCCTGAGGAGTATATTGACAGCTTGGAAAAGCCTAGGAAAAAATGACGCGAATTATTTGTAGGCTTCACCTTATTTTTCAAGAACAGAATGCAATCCAATGTTCTCTATGCAGATAATATGGAAAATCTTTAACTTTTATATATACTTTAAAATGAAAACTCAAGAGTGGATATATTATCCCAATACTGGAAATTCTCCTGCAAAACTAAATTTATCTAAGATAAAAGTTATAAATCTTTAGTTACATAAAAGGGTTAACAATCCTCAAAACTTTTAAGTCAATATACATGTCTAATCTGAATTTTCTTCTTAAAGAATACCGGCAAAGTCAGCCTTAGCTTTTCTGATTTAGTTTTTGCACCAATGAAATGTGAACTGACCAGCAGTTCAGAGGGTTGTAGTTGGGTTATGTGAGATAGCAAGAGTCTTTTGCATAACATATTCATTATATATTAGTTGCATAAACTTTAATAATTAAGGAGTTAGCCCTCTCCTCCATTCTAAACCTGGTCAGAGGTCAGAGGTCAATTCCCGGTCAGGACACGTCCATGCAAGAGGCAGCCAATCAATGATTCTCTCATCACTGATGTTTCTCTCTCTCTCTCTCTCTCCCCCCCCCCTTCTTCCCTCCCTCCCTCCCTCCCTCCCCATTCCTCTCTCTGAAATAAAAAACCTATTTTAAAAAATAAGCTTAGTGAGAAAGGTTGGGAAGTGAGCTGGGCATGAGCATTTTGGTTTGTGATTCAGATTAGAAAGTTTCTGATAATTCCTTAAGCTTCAGTGTAGAAATTAACACTTCAAGTCAGAAATGCCAAAAGCTCTGGAGTGGTAAGCTGAGACAGTGGGGGGAGGTGGGGAGAGACACACACAACACAAAAGTTCATTTTCCACTTGGTTCCTTTTATTAGAAGTTGAGTATACAGCAAATAGGGAAATCCCATGGTGAATGAACCATTACACAGATGCCTTTCTGAAACCCCAAACTTCTATGATCCCCAAAACATGTGCTTTGTGGCTTCAGCAATTTTTAAAGGGTAAGGAAAAAATACTGAAAAAGGCCACTATTTAATGGTGATAGTATGAAGTTGTAGAGGTCCTAATCAGCCTGGGGCCAAAAAAGAAAATTAAAAATCTGCACAGAGCAAGCAAGCCTCGGACTGCTGAGAGTAAGGCATTCAGGCGCCAACCTGGTGAGAGTTCTCAGCGAGCACTGTAAGACCAAGTGCAGTGAGGCTGTTGGTAGTCAGTTGCACAGACACACACTTATAAATGGGTACGCACACACCCACACACACCCACAGGAGAGATTTTTACTGGATTATACATCGTTGATGTTAAATTTCAGGTTTGCTAAGGGTTTGTGCTATGTTGAACCAGATTGGGCTCCTCTTTGGGGTGTGGAGTGATTGGGCCCAGAGACAGCTACCTCTGTTGGTGTTGTGTCAAGTCTGGGTCTTACACCCCGCACTTCAAAGAGCATGACCGAAGAGCAAGTCTGGCTTCTGATATGTGCTGTTGCTTCCATGGAGCTAAGTGAGTTTCCTCCACATGGCACTGCCCTGCTAGACTGTCCCCTCAGAGGGAGTAATACTGCTCTTTATTCTGTCAGGCACTGAACTGGTTCATGCACTGAGTGTTTTTGCTGGGTCCACCTAGCACCCAAGGTAGTGGTTATCCAGAACCAAAATACTCTAAGTTCCTCCCAAGTGCTACACTGGATTCTTTCTTCCTGGATGCCAGCTTTTTCTGGAGATTGGAAGGGAGAGAAAGAACCAAGAAAACCCCATACGGAATAAATAGGAGACCCTTCCCACATTTTCAAACACCAGTGGAGGATGCCAGCCCCATGCTTAGGGCCTCAGTGTTTATTCTAACGCACACAGTCCCAGGATGTAACGATCACCTGCAGCTTGGATGACAGTAAGTAACCTAAGATTCTAGTGCTATCTGTGTGGTTTGCCTATGAGCCGTGTGAGGATCAGATGAACCAGATCCTTCCCCTAACACTCTCCCTGATGCCATAACAGGGTAACCTTGACGACATAATCTTTTTTTTTTTTTTTTTTTTTTTTTTTTTTTTTTTTTTACTACTTCTAGCAACTCTTCAAAGTTAACAGTTTTCAAGATTCTCCCAAACTCCTTGGCAATAACATACAATTTCCTTTTAAAACGTCCCACCAGACTATCCCTTAAAATTGGGATTCAGATACTGCTGCTGCTCCTTGGTGGGTATTAGGCCCTGCTTTCCAAGAGTTTTAGTGGCTTTTTTTGTTCACGGAGAACAGATTTGACTGCCACACCAAGGTTCACCAAGGCAGTGTGCTAGGTGACACCCGTCTTTCCTCACCCAAAGGAAGCAGTCTCCCAACCGTGGTGAAGGAGCTCGAGAGGGACCTGGACAAGGCAGACTCTTTGGGTTGGCTCCATGCCAAGAATGATGATGCTGGGAAAAGGTCAATTTTTATTTCCAAGAGGAGGAAGGGTAGTTAGGGCAGCGATTTTAATAGAGGGACATTTCCAGGATACTCCAAAAGCTCCACAATAAGGATATGGAAAACTGTCACATCCCTGCAATCAGATGAAAATCATCCCAAAAAGAACAGGATGCCAGGAAGCACCCAGACCAGCACTGTGCTAACATTTCCAGAGCTTAGTCTCCTCTACCCTCCTGCAAGCATAACTGACATTCTGCAGCAGGTGGCTCTGCTCCTTAGGGGATCATTGGCATAAAAAAGAAGTGGGTCTCTCCAAGGTCACCTGAACTAGAGCTTTTAACTAACATCCTGTCAGCCATTCACTTGCTGCTTCCTTAGAAAACACATACCAACCTCCCTCTCCCTCAGGATCCCCCAGGCTCTCAGGCATGAGAGTGGCGATGTGACCACTGGGCAGGGGCTGTGCTCTCTGCCCCTCCGGGGCCCGGGGTATGACAGCCTGCAGAAGGCAGCGTGGTGCACCAAGGCATTGTACTTTCTGGGCCATCGCCTGTTCCTCCCATGGTCACTTTGTGCAAAATTGAAACAGTGTGTGGTTCTTGCATGTTTCATTCTATATAAAAATTCTCCCTCCCTCTCCTACCCCTATGTTTTAAACATTTATATAAATTCTTATTTAAACAGTAAGTTAGAAATCTTATTTACATTAACTTGTTTGTTCTCCCAAAAGAGCATCTAAAATCACATTCCCACCCCTTGATAGGATATAAATGTTCACCTAAATTGGTTTGAATTATTGTTTTAAGGAGAGAGAAAGGGAGAGAAGAATGAACTACCAGCTAAACTGTTTCCCCATCAAATAAATATGATATGGATCAGAAGCCAGTTTGCCAAGGGTCTTGCAGAGCCCTCAATCAGTACAGCCCAAGAATACCCCGGGGTTTGGGCCATTTCTCCTTTTCCCCAAATTGATGCACTCCATCCTTTGAGGTATGATTTATTTTTGTTTTTCTCTTCTCAGTCATGTGCCACATGGAGCCTCTGGTGTGTCACCAAGCGCACGAGGCTGTCGAAGTTTTGGGGCTCCTCTGGTACTGGCATCAATGGCCAGGAAGGGAAAAGCCTGCAGGTGCAGCAGGCCCTGGTCAGGGCCACAGCCCTGGTTACTGCAGGTGTCACAGTGCATCCTCTTCACTGCAGCCTCCGCCGATCATGAAGCGGAACTCCTGGAGGTTTGAGACCCCATGGAAGTGAACAAAAGCGCCAGCAACCACAAAGATGTGGAAGAGCTGATGAGAGTGAAACTGGAAGCAAACAAAAAAAGGGAGGGGGGGTGCATTATTAAAAGTCTGCTAATAAGTCTTAAGATCACTTATGCTGAGCAGAGGGCAAGGAATGGATGCAACAGAGCTCAAATTCGAGATCTTGGGATAAACATTAGGCATATCATATTCTGCTAAAAAAAGGCCAGCCTCCCCACAGAAATCAAGGTGCTGCCACTAAGTTTTGGACATGAAATTAGTGAACTCAGGGGCAAATTATGGAGAAAGACAGAGCACAAAGGTCCCAAGAACCCCCTAATACTTAGCAGTAAGCATTTTCCTCGTTGCTAATGAATATTTTTATCATGGAATAATGCACTTGAGCTCTGGTCATATTCAAATGTTAGAAAAACGTTCTCTGTTGGAAAAACTAAGGGATTTCCAGGATTGGGTACAAGGTCAAAATATATGGTGCCTAATGTTTTCCAGCTCGAAGATTCTGGAATTACAAGAACAACATACTATATCAAAAGACTAGGAAAACAGGGCTTTTTTTTTTTTTTTTTTTTAAGTATATTTTATTGATTTTTTACAGAGAGGAAAGGTGTGAGATAGAGAGATAGAAACATCGATGAGAGAGAAACATCAACCAGCTGCCTCCTGCACACCCCTTACCGGGGATGTGCCCACAACCAAGGTACATGCCCTTGACCAGAATCGAACCTGGGACCTTTCAGTCCCCAAGCTGACGCTCTATCCACTGAGCCAAATCGGTTTCGGCAAAACAGGACTTTTTATCCTCTTCTCAAGTCAGAAGCTGGTCTACAAACATGTAATATTATTTCTGATTTAACCTGTTCTTTTGAATGCTCAAAACGGATTATCAAGTGCTCAGTGCACCAAAAATTACTTCAAAATTACACTGTTCTCTCATTATAGTCTCAAAACTAAAAGTACAGCAGAAAAAGAAAAAGTACAGCAGCAAAAACAAGGAAAAGACACTGATTTTAGTGTATATTATATATTTTTTAAGTTACATCTATAGAGATGTTTCAAAAGATTGCCTAAATTATCATTATCTTCATTTTACAGATAGCTAAACTAAACTTTAAACAGACTAGATGATCAAGTTATCTATAACAATTGACAGGTTAAGAAAAAGAATTCCAAAGGTCAGACTTCATATCAAACAACACTCCACTTCTGTACTGTTGAAAACATTTCAGGCCATCTTCCGTTTTAAAATTTTCTAACTATTGGTCTCATATTTTATTTGCCTCTCCTCTTTCCTCCATTAACTGCAATCTGGTTATCTCTATCTCCTGTTCCAACTAAATACACACACACACACACACACACACACACACACACACAGTCAATCTCTCATTACAAATCACTAAATTTGGTGTTCAAAATGACCTAAGCAAAAATCTGGTCCATCACCCTTTTTTCATAAATGAGAAAGCTGAGACAAAGAAAAACTGAATGACTTGCCAGTGCAGTGCAGTATATAGCAGCTCACACTCTGTTTTTAGACTAGCCTGATTCCAATTCTACCCCTACCACTGAATAGCCAGGCACACTGGACAAGTTACCAATCTCCTAAACCTCGTTTCCTAATCTTCAAAATGAAAACATTAGTAACAGTTGTTATACCTTTTAGGACTAATATGTTAAATGAGGTAATCCATGTGAAGTGCTCACTCAGACATGTGCCAGGCACCCAGTAAGTATTCAATAAATACAGCTATTATTGTACTTATCATCCAGAGAAACATACGGATGAGGGGGAGTTAGGCTTAAAATACAGATCTGTCAGTTTTTTTGTCTAAAACTTTTTCATTTATTTCACTTCCCAGTGATCCACTAGGAGATCAGTATGTATACACACTGGCACCTCTGATCACACTTACCCAGATGTCACACTTGCCAGGAAAGAAGCGTTCAGGAATGCGGGCAGCATACAGGGCAGCCCCGGTGATATAGAGACTGGCCATCAGCATCAACCAGCCGATCTGCCCTATGGTGGCAGCCTTCAGGAACCCCTCCGAGATGATGTAGTGCAAGGCAGGAATGATTCCACTCAAGCCAAGGCCCAAAAACACTCCTAGAAATCACAAGAAAAAGGCAAAAATGCAAAAGAGAAATAGGAATAATTTAAAAAATATTATAAATTGAAAACTTCAGAGTAGAATGCAACATTAGCTTCTTGTTTGAACAGAAAAAGAAGATACTTCAAACTCAGATACTGCCACACGAGACAGCACAGCTATGTTCTAAAATACAGATCTATTGCAAGGAGCCTCCTGTGAAAGAGGCTTAGCTTAAGGACTCAGCAGTCCTCAAAGCACATTGCAAAGTGTTTTAGAAATAGACAGCTCTAGAAGTTGGCTTAAAACTCCCTAAATTCTGCCTCTTTATAGACACAGGTTGCAATATAAAGCAATTTTACATATTTCATCTTCCCTTTAAAGCAACAGATATTCCTGAGATGGAAAGGGGAGGAGATGAGAGATTAGAGGTGGAGGTGAGGGGGGAGAGAGAGAGAGAGAGAGAGAGAGAGAGAGAGAGAGAGAGAGAGAGAGAGAGAGAGAGAGAGAGAGAGAGAGAGATGCTTCTGAAAGTTCTCAGGCCCATCAGGTACAGAAGTCTACAGAAGCATTAGAACACTCCACCAAGCTCCAATGACTTCAAAATCATCCACAGCAGTGTTTTTCAAACTTCTGGGTATGACCAATTGAGTCTGGATCAGAATTTCTAAAAGAACTAGGCTAAAATAACAAATATCAGACTGTGTCACAAGTGGAAAGTTAAGCGCTAATCCATCAAAGTTTTGTAATTGCTGTTTCTGTCAATGTGTGTGTACATGTGCGTGTGTGTGTGTGTGCGTGTGCGTGTGTGTTCAGGGTTGTAGGAAAAAATGTTATGATCAAAAAAGTTTGAAGGCAACTGTTGTAAAACCACTTTGAAATCAGTGAAATCAACCAAGCACTACACGAATATTCCCTACAAAAGTAGTAATTGCTTTACATTTTTGACACAAAGACTTAAGAATGATCCTTAGAAAACAATTATTTGGTAAGCTTTCTCAAAAGAAAGGGGCATACTACTTGCTTCAGACATTACTATATGAGCTGCTGGTATGCAACAACAGCACAATGCCTATTCACAATTAAATGGACATTAATAGAGAAAAGGAAAATGACAATGCTCATTTCAGAAAAGAAATAAATCAAGTAGGCCTAAATAAAAACTACTTCTTACCTCCACTCCTCAATAAATAAACAAATAAATAAATAAATAAATAAATAAATAAAATCAACATGACCTTCTTCTTTCACTTATTCTGTGCCTCTACATGCTAAGCAAAGGCTGCCAATGGTCTTGCCTGTCATTGTCTCAGTCAAAGCTCAGGAATTTGGTGCCTGTGATGTGCATAATAAGCAGGATGGCCAGCTTTACTCAGCAAAGACATTCTTATCTTTTGTGCTCAAACAAGCTTAACACCATAGTCAAGTACTACTGAAAGCCAACCCTGACCACTGCTCATTTGTTCACATAAACACTTAAAGAAAAAATAGGGTAGAGTGTTATAACAAAGTTAATTTTAACTCCTAACCTTCTAGGTCACATGTGTCAAACACAAGGCCCGAGGGCCAAATCCGTCCCGCCAGGCCTTGCAATGTGGCCCGCACCGCGCTGTCATCACTGCACTCCACTGCGTTTCCATCACAATGACAGTTTATGACTGTTCAGTAAACCATTCGGCCCGCGATTTAGGCTGGATTTTAGATTTTGGCTCCTTCTCTGATTGAGTTCGACACCCTTATTCTAGGTAATTGCAGATAAACCATGACTTAATTGTTAATACCAAACAGTTGTTTTCTTTCGAAAAAAATTTTAAGGGTTGAAAGGAAAAATACTTTTTTTTTTTTTTAATCCTCACCTGAGCATATTTTTCCACTGATTTTTAGAGAGAGTGGAAGAGAAAGGGAAAGACACAGAGAAATATCCATGTGAGAGAAACACATTGATTGGTTGCCTCTTGCATGCTCCCCAACCAGGAAGAGCCTGCAACTAAGGTACATGCTTTGACCAGAATCAAACCTGGGACCATTTGGTTACACAGGCCAATTCTCTATCCACTAAGCCAAGCTTCTTGTTCATTCTCAGTGGGTACTGGGTTTGATACTAAGAAAAGAAAATTCAAGACACAGCCTTGGCTATAAGGAGTCTCCAGTCCAGTGGGAGATAAAAACCTGCCTCTGTTAACCTGTAACTTCCTAGGTTGAGGACGGCTCAACAAAGGGTACTCAAAGACTTTTGGCTTTCCATATGATCTCCAGCTCAACAGACATTACCCTAAAAATAAGAAGCCTCTTTATACCTATATCAGAAGAGATGCATGATGCCTACAGTAATAGAACACAATCAGTAAGCAGATTACACATTTTAAAATAAAAATAACAAAAATTATAACTACAAACACTTCATGCTGAGATTAAGAGGAATCATTTATTTTACAAAAGTTACAGAGCCCTTATCAACAGTGTATGGCCATAAACTCAAGTAAACTACACTGCCCCAAGTACATCAGCTCACATAGCTAACCACTGTTCCTCAGTTCTAATAAAGACTACATTAAAAGCCCCTCAAACAGGAACTATGATGTATGCATTACAAGTACATAGCACAATGCTTAGACAATGGTAAGCCTTCAGTAAATGGCTGTTTAATGTAAAACCTCCACATGCTCTTACCTGCTCGTACTCCTCGATACTGGGGGGTGGCAAACATGTCCCACTGGGACACTATAATGGCTGCGATGCCCAGCACACAGATGATAATCAAGTAGATGAAGCAAGGTTGTGGGTTACAGTAGAAAGAATAATAAAGCCAAGGAACAAAACTTCCCATAATCAGAAGAGCAATACCAGAGTAGTCCAGTCTAGGATATGAAAAGAAATGCATTTAATGTTAAAAATCACTGCTCAATGATGTTCACATTAATCCCCCATGACAGTTAAGAGGCATACTGAAGTGCTTGCTTTAATATTTTTTGAAAGTTTCTATGAGGTGGTATTAAGAATTCTGCCAGCCCTGCTAGATGTTTTTCACTAATCCACTGACTCTAAATCATTGATCAAAATGTGGACTTCACAGATACTTACTTAGAGAAGAGTCGGGAGACCCCTTCTGAGTGGCAGTAGACCGTGTGGAAGAGCCATGAAAAAGAAAGGCAGAGAATGGCCCCCAAGAAGAATAACCCAAAGACCACCTTTTCTTGGAGAGGGGCCACAAAGAAGATGTTTGGGCGAAACATATAAAAGATCCCCAGGCACAGGAAGAATACACAACCTAGGAAAAGCATGCAGAGGAGAGAGAAAAGATTATTATTTTGAAGACACAAAGTTATATGCTAATTATGTTTTCAAATCTTCACAATAACAATGATATCTGGATTGAAAGTTCCATAAGAAAATTTTTCTAAATAACTGAAGCCTATCCAAAATTTTGGCTACTTCACACATTGTTGGCATTATATACTTCTCAGCTTCATAAAATGAGTATACAAAATATTATCACCTATTTGTCTAAGAGCATAATCAAAAAATAAACCACACCATGCTGTTATTCTTTATAAGACTGCATCAGTCTACTTCTACCTCTAGTTTATTATGAAATTCCATTTACGCCATTTTGGACACATTATGCTACTATCCAGCTTTCAAAGGTCCACTTTACATTTGCTTTGCAATAAATTCCAATACCTCCAAACCATATCAAGAAATACAGCTTTCCTCTACCAATAGTTGTCTAGAAATACTATGCTTCTCTAGTCCTCACCAACTGGTCCAATAGATTCAAGAATTAAGGACAGTAAATGCCAATTCAGGCTATTTCATAACCAATTTTTGAATTGTTCTTCACAGTATGATGTTATGCTCTTACTGCTTAGGGAAGGGCCACTTAACAAAAGGAAGGCACAGATATTAAGAATTCAAATATTTGCTAAGTCATTCTCTTTGAGCTATTTAATAAAACATTTACCCTGGAGTTAGACATCAGCAATGAACTTGATTTCACACTCTGTTCTATTCTCACTATTATTAACAAGGTAGGAACATGGAGACACAGTGGAAATAAAATGTGATAAAAAAAAAAAAAAAATCCAAGTCAAAGGCCACAAACTATCCTATATAATAAAAGGCTAATATGCAAATCAACCAAACAGCAGAATGACCGGTCGCTATGACATGCACTGACCACCAGGGGGCAGACACTCAACACAGAAGCTGCCCCCTGGTAGTCACTGCACTCCCACAAGGGGAGTACAACTCAGCTAGAACCTAGGCTTACAGCTGGCGAGTGCAGCAACAGTGGCAGGAGCCTCTCCCACTTCCACAGCAAGCAAGCAGTAAGTAGCGAGGGGTCCCAGTCTATGAGAGCCCTGGACTGCAAGAAGAATGTCTAAGTGCGACATCATTTGGGCCTAAGCTGGCAAGCGGACATCCCCAGAAGGGGCTCCAAACTACGAAAGGGCACAGGCCGGGCTGAGGAGAGCCACTCCCTAGTGCATGAATGTCATGCACTGGGCCTCTAGTTTAGTATGTAATTGTTCCCCCCATATCTAGTTCTCTTTCCATAGTTCAGTTACCATGGTGAACAGTGATCTGAAACTATTAAATAAAAAATTCCAGAAAGAACCCATGTTTTGAATTGCACACCACTCTTAGTGTGATGAAATCTCAAGCTATCCCGCCCCAGGTCATGAATCATCCCTTTGTCCAGAATGTATGGGTATACATTTCCCAGCCTTTAGTTCCTTAGTAGCAGTCTCAGTTATCAGATTTGTTATAAGGGGTCAGGATGTCAGCACAGATACCACATTCACATCATTTTCATTACAATGATTGTTATATTTTATTGTTATTGTTGTTAATCTCTTACTGTGCCTAATTTTACATAAATTAAACTTTATCAGATAAGCATGTGTAGAAAAAAAATAATATATATAGAGTTTGGTCCGATCTGCAGTTTCAGGCATCCACTGGAGTTTTGGAATGTATCCCCCTTGGATAACAAGACTGCTGTATTCACAAGGTTATGAAATTATCACTATTATTACCCCAAAAAGAAGCCCTATACCTTTTAAAGAGTCATAGATCATTCCCGAATCCCCATCCCAGACAGCCCTAACAAACTTTCTGATTTTGAATTTTCCCATTCTAGACATTTCATGAATCACATAATAAGTGGCCTTTTATGTCTGGCTTCTTCCACACTTAGCATGTTTTCAAGGCTCACTCATGTTGTAGTATATATCAATATCAAGTAATATTTCATTGTATGGATATTCCACATTTTATTTATCCATTCATCTGTTGATAAGATTTTGGGTTGTTTCCACTTTTCAGCTATTATGAATAATGTTGCTAAAAATATTCATGTCCTCATTGTTTTAACATGTTTTCAATTCTCTTGTATATGCCTAAGGAGAATTTGCCGGTAACTCTGTTTAGCTATCTATATTCCATAGAGGCTGCACCCTTCTTATATTCCCACCAGCAATGTATATGAGTTCTAATTTTTCTATATCCTTGCCAAGACTTGTTATTTCCCATTTTTATTACAGATGTTCTAGTAAGTATGGTATTGTATTTTTCAAAGTATTTGATTTGCATTCCCCAAAATGATGTTTAGCCTCTTTTCATGTGTTTGTAGGCCATTTTTAGAACTTGTTGAAGAAATTACTACTCAGATGCTTTACTCATTTCTTAAACTGGGTTGACTTCCTATTGATTAGTTGTAAGAGTTCTTTACTAGAGCAATCATCAGATATTTATTTTGCAAATATTTTCTCCTATTCTGTGGGTTACCTTTTCCCTTTCTTGATAATGTCCTTTGTCATACAAGTTTTAATTTTTATGAAGTCCAATTTATCCATTTTTTTCTTTGGTTGCACATGCTTTGGAAATCAATTCTAAGAAATTGTCACCTAACCCCCAAAGTTATAAATATTTGCATCTATGTTTTCTCTTAATTTTATAGTTTTAGTTCTTATAATTAAGTCTTTAATCCATTTTGAGTTATATATGGTGTGAAGTAGGGGTCCAGCTTTATCCTTTTACATGTAGTTACATAGTTATCCCCAATACCATTCTATTCCTTCTTTAATATACAATCATGATGGAGAAAAAATATCATACATCACACTCTACTTTAAGACAAACTGAAATGTAATTGTGAATATTCTAAGTAATGACTTTGAAAAATCAGGTTACTTCTATTCAATAACTACCTTCCTCTCAGTGTTCATTAAAATATTGTACCACACTTTTTATAGTACCTCTCTCTTGGCCTGTTCAATTGGGGGACCAATGGGAAAAAAGGAGCCATATGTAATATTTTATATATATAACTTAACTGTAATAAAATCATAGTGCAAACCACCGAGAAAATCACTGAGAAACTGCATTAGAAATCCAGAAAACAAAATGGTAAATCATAAACACATTTTTAAGTTCCATACTTTCCATTAAGTAAGTGAACAAAGAATAAGATCACCAATTCATTACACCATTGATATTACATACCTAAGAGATGTGTCCAGATGTTGCCTGTCTCTGTGTGTATTCTGAAAATGCTCTTAAAACAGGCCCGGAAAGAAGGCATAGGGGGCCGGTGTCCATGTAAAAGGTAATCATTATCCTTGAGCCAGTCTGGTAGGACATCATGAGGAATTACTCGCCATCGACCTTCCCAAACCTTGAAGAAAAATATTATCAAATATTTTGGGGATTTTCATTGTAACTTTAGCAACACTGGTCCCAAATAACAATTTCTTACATTTTCTTATTTAAAAAAATAACTTATAAACACATTCAAATAAACAATGTCCTATATTCTGAGTTTCTAAAAAACAGATTGATGAAAAAGATATTTTTTAAAAGGGGCAGGCAGGCTTTTCTTAAGAAAGGGGAAGAGCAGTCCTAACCGGTTGGCTTAGTGGATAGGCCTTTGGACTGAAGGGCCCCAGGTTCGATTCCAGTCAAGGGCATGTACCTTGGTTGTGGGCACATCCCCAGTGAGAGGTAGGGGGGGTGCAGGAGGCAGCTGATCAATGTTTCTCTCTCATCGATATTTCTAACTCTCTATCCCTCTCCCTTCCTCCCTGTTAAAAAATAAATAAATAAATAAATAAATAAATAAATAATTTTTTTTTAAAAGAAAAAGGGAAGAGTAAATGCATTTATAGAATATGTACTAAAGAGTTATTTCAAACTTTGTTTCAATATGGCTAAAAGTAGGATGAAGGGTCCAAAGTTCTACCCATACAGATTCCCCCTTCATTCTCCACAACAGACTTTACCTCTAAGAAACCCCTGTGATATTAAATATGACCATTTTTATACTTGACTAGAGGCCTGGTGCCCAAAATACATGCACTCAGGAGGAGGGGGTCCCTCAGCCTGGCCTGTGCCCTCTCGCAGTCTGGGAGCCTTTGGGGGATGTCCTACTGATGGCCTAAGCCATCAGTTGGACATCCTTAGTGTTGCCATGGAGGTAGGAGACAGCTGTTGAGTCCAGTTTCTGGCTGATCGGCAATCCCCTGTGGGAGCACACTGACCACCAAAGGCAGCTCCTGTGTTGAGCGGAATCAGGCCAAAGCCAACTCGCCAACATCCCTCAAGGGGTCCCAGATCACGAGGGGGCACAGGCCAGGCCAAGGGACCCACTGGTGCATGATCAGGCCATGGAGGGACACAGGAGTTTGTCCAGCCAGCGAGGGAACACAGAAGGGCTTCTGGGTGTGTCCAGCACATCTCATTCAGTCCTGACACAGGAGAAGTGTCCAGCACATCTCATTCAGACCCCAGAAGCAAGCTAACCTAACGGTCAGAGCATATGCCTCCTTGTGGTCAGTGCACATCATAGGGAGTGGTTGAGTGGCCTTAGCATATCATTAGCATATTACGCTTTGATTGGTTGAATAGACACCCGGACAACTGACAGCATATTAGGCTTTTATTATATAGGATATTCTGTTAGTGAAAAAAGAACTATGTAGAATCATTTTGCTCCCATTTGCTTTTTCTTTCTCCCTTTATCTTCTTTTCCTATCATAGCAAATATGATGAAATAGAAAAGAGCATAGGAGTCAGAAAATCTTGGATGTCTGTCACTAACTAGTTGAACGAGCTTTAATCACAAAATCACCAAGCCTGTTTCCTCATTTATAAAATGAGGATTCTAGTGCTTTGATTATTTCATATGAGGATCAATCAAATAACCCAAAGCATTTCATAAATGAGTTAGCAAACCTCAACATCCATCCCAAAGGCGGAATTAACCCTACCATTTCAGAGGCTATCACCTGAGAATTAGTAACTAACCACCCTCCTCATGCTGAAGAGATGACACAGAAGTCTGGTCTTAATTGCCTTTTAAGTCCCTTTGCCCCCTTTCTCCCTTTTCCTGTTTGTCCCTCCCCATCAACTTTAAAGAAAAAAGGATTAGGAGATTAGTATACACTCTTTAAATAGTTTCTCAACTCTGCATTCTGCTTCTTTTAATGTCTCTCAGCCCAGAGAGCCAACACCACAAGGATCACTTAATCCTAAATGAACCTGCTTCTGCTAGCCAGAAAGATGTAAGAAAAAATGCCAGGCACATAATCTACCTATAGGCTTCAGCTTCAAGCAATGATTCCACCCACTGTCCTCAGGATTCTTGAGACAAACATGGCTGACTATAGACACTTGGTTCTCTCTCTACTATGCAGAAATATGTCCATTCCTTTCACTCCACAACATTTTCCTGTTCTCGACTCTCCTCAATGTCTCCTGACATTTATAAAAAAAAATAAATAAATAAAATAAAAAAACGGATCCTCTGTGTAACTCCAAAGGAAGTGGAGACTAAATTTAATAGAAATGGCCATCCTAGCTGGTTTTGCTCAGTGTAGAGCGTTGGCCTATGGACTGAAGTATCCTGAGTTCAATTCCGATCAAGGGCACATGCCTGGGTTGCAGGCTCGATTCCCAGTGGGGGGTGTGCATGAGGCAGCCGATTGATGATTCTCTCTCACCATTAATGTTTCTATTTCTCTCTCCCTTTCCCTTCCTCTCTGAAACCAAAAAATATATTTTTTTTAAAAAAAAAGAATAGAAATGGCCCTGTGGTTACTGGTGTTAATCTGACTATTCAATACAACAAAATAAAATTACACCAAAAGACTAATCTAATATTACCATGACTTGTAAAAGTACCTGTAGCTTTCATGGGATTTATATTAAGAGAAAGTGAGAGACACACACCAAGATAATGAATTCCTTTCATCTAATTTGAACTTGGTAAAACAGCTATTACTGAGATTAATTTTACAAGATGCTGTTACCGCTTTATTTCGGGAGAATTTTATTTTCTAAGAGGGAGAGAAAAATGAGCATCAAATCCTTACATTCTCAAGTCAGTTCACAATTCGGAAACAACTCTATTGTGACCACATAAAAATTGCTATTGTGTTGCCACACAGACAAAATAATCAAATTCTCCTTTCCTTTTTATAGTCAGAAAGAATATGTTGAGTCTCATACTAGTTATATGTGCATAAAATGTCAGAATGATTCTCTTTCCTCTCCCCCCCAACCTGGCCATTATTTCTATACAAACATTCTAGTTGTCTAAAAACTGAGCCAGTGAGCTGTGCTTTCAAATTATACTGCAATTAATGTTATATTCAACATTAATTACTCCCAGACTGAGAGAGCGGGCAGGCCAGGCTGAGGGATCCCCTCCAGTGCATGAATTTTTATGCCCTGAGCCTCTAGTTCCTATATAAAGAGTAGTTGATTACCCTAGAAAGAGTCTCATACTTGCCATCACAATCAACAGCATAAATAGATTCAAGGGACTTGGAGATGGCACTTTAGTATCTCCAGGCATTAACCACCCCCAATTTTGCTTCATTCTCTCTTGTCTAAACTATCAATAACCTATATTAGGAAAAACTTTTTTTTACCAGTTAGATGTTCTAATTTTCTCAAATCTTTATCATGGCTGCTGCAGGCAAATATATTATGCCTTGAACAGGATTAAAGTCATGAAATTGCTTTTGTCTCCATTTTGCCAGAAATTATTCCCAAAACAAACCAAAAGGTAAGGCACTCCCACCCCTTAAAGGTTTCTGTGTGGGAATGGCAGATCATATAACACGAAAATCACAAGAAATTGCCATCTTACCTTGCAAACAAACTCTTCCATTCTTTCCATAGCATGATGGGCTTGTAAGAGAGGGGACATGCCCATAAACCCCTCCTCTTCCTGAGAAGCTTCATCATTACACCCATGTTCCTCAGAGCTCTGCAAGGCAATCATAGAAATAGTCAGGGACAGAGATCAGGAACCAATGAAACAATATATTTTCCTTGAAGAATTATAATGAAATTCTCTTAAGGTCAAAATAAAGCCTCAAACAACTAACAATACAGAAAGTCAGTTTATTATAGAATTATTAGTATTAAAAATGAAAAATAGTTACTCAAGTTTTCTCTGACAAACTATAACAACAGCATTCCTGTTTGTTTGAGTAGCAGTTGTTGCTCCCACCCACCTCAAATATGGCAATATATGGAGTCATTTTTACTTGTCATAAGTGGGGGGAATGTCAGTAGCATCTAGTAGGAAGGGCCAGGATGCTGTTAAACATCCTACAATGCAAAGGACAGCTCCCGACAGCAAAGAACTATCTGCCAAAATGTCAATAGTATTTGAGAAACTGATCTAAAGAAATGATATGAGGGTCTATACACTTCAAATTATATATGTGACAGTCCAATATTATGTGTTTATGTCAGAAAAAAATATTTTATCAGATACTTCACTATGGAAAATGCTAATAATAAGTGAGCTATTTACTAAATAAGTGGTTTCTAGTGCCAGGGCCTAAGCATCCAACCAAAATGTTTTAACACATTAAGCGCCATACTTTCCGTCCGACTGGTCAGTCTCTGGTGCCGCCAGCATATTGGTGAAATCGGATAATGCAGGTAAACAGAAAGGAAGACAAAACAGGCTTGGCACTTAATGTGTTAAAAGTATTCATTGAGCAGCTACTATTTTACAGATGAGGAACCTGAGGTTAACTGACTCCTAAGTCACACACAAAATACCAAAGAGTTCAATTCAGGTCCATATAGTTTCAAAGTTCATACTTTATTCCTTCCACTCGCAGTTTTAATTATGATAGTGCCTGACTTTGCAGGTAACAGACATTTGGCCAAAGGCTACAGCACATACAGGCAGACCTTGCTTTACATGATAGTGCAGGACAATAAAAATGATTGCAAGTCAAAATCATGTAAAACAATTTTACTAGCCAATGGGAAAATGACTAGTCCATAACCTTAAAAAATCTTTGTCAAAACACTAAAAGCTGTCAGTTTATTTCAAATGCTATTTTTTAAAACAGAAATATTGAAAATTTATTTATTTGTTTAAAACTTGCCAAGAAATAAATGAAACAGTGCCTTCTTGTGGTGTAACTTACAACACAAAGTGAGCATCTTTTCTATGCCTTGGCAAAATTGTCATACTCCATTTTAAGTTGCGATTGGCTTTCAGCATTTTATTCTTTGCACTTTTTGTGTCCTAAAATATCTTTAAGAGTTCCTTTAATTTGACTTTTTTGCCTGTATCATCTCTCTGGACATCCTCATCTTTTTGGTTGCAAACACTTGTCTCATTTATGTTGACAAGTTTGTTTTCACTAAGTTCCTCTTGCTACCTATTTAAAATCTCTTAAGCAGTGGCAGTGTCAACACTGCCACAGTCAGCTATTTCTTCTATAATCCATTTATGTTTGACTTTTACTTTCAGCATTATCTTTTTTTTTTTTTTTTTTTTTTTTTACTTTTATCTTTGTTAACCAATTCCCACTTTTGGTTTTCCATTTTTGTAAAAAGCCATATATGTTTATCACAGGGAAGCAGCACAACTATACACTTGCCTATCTTCTGCATTATGAGTTAACAGATGTACAATAATCAGTCACTGACAGACTTCAAAGAAGTGACATGAAGGGCAGTTGTGGGAAGTTAAAGGTGACCAGGCCAGCAAAGGTGGGCAGTTGGGAGTGACCAGGCCAGCAAAAAAGGGCAGTTGGGGGAGACCCAGGCCTGCAGGGGAGAACAGTTGAAGGTGGTGGGGGGGATCAGGCCTGCAGGAGAGGGCAGTTGGGGGAGACCAGGCTTGCAGGGGAGGGCAGTTGGGGGGAACCAGGCCTGCAGGGGAGAGCAGTTGGGGGGGACCAAGCCTGCAGGGAAGGCAGTTGGGAGCCAGCAGTCCTGGATTGTGAGAGGATATCTGACTGCTGGGATTGAGCCTAAACGCGTGGTTAGACATCTCTCAAGGGGTCCCAGATTGGAGAGGGTGCAGGCTGAGCTGAGGGACACACACATGCACGAATTTCATGCACCGGGCCTCTAGTATATTATATATTTTGGTGTGCCAGAGAATTTTAGTGATTAGTTTATGTGTGCCATGAGATGAAAAATGTTTGAAAATCACTGTAACACAAATATTTATTAAAAGGATTTTTTAAAAGACGAGTAAAATACAGTCTGTTTTCCATGGGCTTACAATCTAATAAGGGGCTGAATGAGTCACATAAATGACTACATAGAAATACAGTATAGCTAGTTTAAAGGTAGAAAATGTGGGACTCAGGAAAGGTTGAATGAGGTACAGAATTTTGATAAGATAAAATGAACACAATAGTCAAGAGGGAAAAGTAAAAGTAAAAGTACCATTTTGAGGAATAGAAACCTGTTCAGTTCAACTGAAACTTAGCGTGCATTCAGGGATAAATTATATTGAAATACTAATTGAGGTCAGTAAACAAAGTGCCACAGAAATCCATAATCATAATGCCATCTACAGTTAGAAGATTAAAGTCATAGAAACTGTAAAATACCCAGGGCTGGGGATAGTAAGTATTTAATTAAAATGTGTCTGCCTTTATAGATGTCATTGAGACCTTCTTCATTCACATAACTTTTTTAAAATATATATTTTTTATTGATTTTTTTACAGAGAGGGAGAGGGATAGAGAGCTAGAAACATCGATGAGAGAGAAACATCGATGAGATCAACGAGCTGCCTCCTGCAGAACCCCCACTGAGGATGTGCCTGCAACCAAGGTACATGCCCTTGACCTGAATCGAACCTGGGACCTTTCAGTCCACAGGCCAACGCTCTATACACTGAGCCAAACCGGTTTTGGCTACATTCACATAACTTAATAATAAAGAAGAATCTAAAGCACTTACATCAACATGACTTTATCAATTGTTCCAGAAAAATCTTGCCCAGCAAAATAAGGATAAAAACTAGTGCATAACTTCATTATTTGCTTTAGGAACTTCTCAAAAATTCATTTAACTAAACAGGCTGCTCCACCAGCCCCTTAATACAATAAATTGCTCAGCTAAGCAAACCTGCTCGCTTATCGAACAAATATTTGCTCATCAAGATTTGCTTAACGAATCCAAAATTATCCTATCACAAGCTTTGCCCAGTGCCAATATGTTCTCTGAGTTGAAAGACCTGCCTTGTCTCTGTCTATTGGGGCTTTTTATGTATGTGTATTTGTGGTGTGTGTGTTTTTGTTTGTTGTTTTGCTCAATTCCTTCACCTTTTCAAAGACAACAGTATGGTGGCTATCAGAAGTACAGGGAGGTGGGGGGAGGTAGAAGAGAGTAAAGTGGGTGATGGAAGATTTGACTTAGGGTGGTGAACACACAATGCAATATACAATGATGTATTATAGAACTGTACACCTGAAACGTATATAATTTTATTAACCAATGTCACCACCAATAAATTCAATAAGAAAAAAAGAAAAAGAAAGAAAGAAAGAAAGAAAGAAAGAAAGAAAGACCTGCCTTAAGCCACTAGAACCGAGACACCAAAAGCCTATAAATTTCCATTCAGGACCTCTTCTTTCTAAAACACTATTGGAACTCTTTAGAGCAATGCTCCCTTCTCACTGCAGTAAGTATAAACTTGGCTTAGTTTGAGCACCAGATTATTTTTGGAAAATTGACAGGTTAATCCAGTCTTAAATTTAGAGTTCTGAACTGTGTTGTAAAGGCATTAGCAAGCTGATATATTAGCAAATACAAACTCAAGTGTTAGTGGAAATTAAGATGCCTACAAAAAACAATAACTGAGGCCCTAGCCGGTTGCTCAATGGTTAGAGCATCAGCCCTCAGACTGAAGGGTCGAGTGTTCAATTATGGTCAAGGGCACATTCCTTGATTGCAGGCTCGATCCATGACCCTAGATGGAGTGCATGTGAGAGGAAACCAATCAATGTGTCTCGCTATCATCGATGTTTCTCTCCATCTCTCCCTCTCCCTTCCACTTTCACAAAAAAATAAAAATAAATCAATGGAAAAGATAACCTCTGGTGAGGATTAATTTTTTCTTTAAAGTCCAGAACAGGCAAATCCAGAAAAGACATAAAGTAGATTGGAAGTGGTCTAGGGTTAGGGGGTGAGAATAGGGAGTGACAGCTAATGAGTAAGATGTTTCTTTTGGGGATGAAAAAATGTTCTAAAATTAGACTGTAGTGATGGTTGCACAATTGTGTAAATATGCTAAAACCATGAATTGTACACTTTCAGTTGGTGAATTTTATATGTGATTTATCTCAATTTAAGAGTCAACTATGAGTAAATGTGACATTTTCCTTTAATAAATAACTTTATTTCCCAAATATTCTTTAGAGGACATGTAGGGAGATTTGTCTTTTTGTAAAGCAAAGATGTGCAGCAACAATTCCAGAAAAAAAAAAACAAGAACCATTGAATCTAACCTCTGGGCTCAACATAAAACACCAGGGCAGAGCTTGGAGTTGAGAAAACGGAAGTCAACCTGCAGGCAGCTGTCACAAAGGCAGCTTTGTTCAGCAGAAAGAGCAATCAGAAGACAGCACAGCTCTTTTAGCCATGTGACCTTGAGCAAATTACTCTAAGTTTTCTAAATCTTACTTACATCAACTTTCAAAAGAGATATCTGTCCTATTTCAGAGTGTAGTTTTAAGAAGTAAATGAAATAACATGTATGGAAGTGCTATATACAAATTTAAGGCATTATTAGAATTATTTAGGTCTGACAGGTGTAGCTCAGTGGTTGAGAATTATCCATAAACCAAGCTTCCCAGTCAGGGCAGAATCCCAAGTAAGGGGGTATGCAGGAGACAGCTGATCAATGTTTTTCTCTCATAAATATTTCTATCTCTTTCTATCCTTTTCCCTTCCTCTCTCTCTAAAATCAATAAAGACACATTTTTTTAAAGAATTATTTAAAAGGATACACTCTACTTGCTAACAGTTCAGATAGTTCCACTTCAAAACTGGAAATTGTAAGAAATGAATCCTTTCTCTAAAAAATACAACAACAAAAAGTCAGTATATGGAACTCTTCAACTCACTTGAACACAAGAAGTTAATATTGTGTCTTTAATTTCAGTCTCAAAATTACAGTTTTTTGTAACTCTACCACCTTCTTTTCTAGTTCCCATGATTATTCTACACTAATAACCCTGAAATTTGTAACAAGGAACAGTACTACATATAGATTAAATATAGGATAATGAATGGAGAGAAAGGGCCAGAGCAAAAGAGATTTCATTACTTAAATGATCTAATAAGTTTTCTACTAAAACCATCTCCAAGTACATAGCATAGGCACTTGTACTGGTCTCTCCATAAACCACCTTTGGTTTTTTAGCAAAGAACTTCTTCCAAAGAGAAATAATACACAAAGAAGGATTTTCATCAGGAACAAAGACACAATTTCCTCATCGGTAAACAGGGATAAGTAAACAAGAGGGTTTCATAGAGCCTTTTCAGCTCTAACATTCTACAATCTATGGATCAAATCCTCTCGATTCCTCACAAAAAATCTGTTAAAGCAGATGAGATGGAAAGAAAGAAATGGTTCTTTTATTCTGGCTTTTGAGTTAGCTCTAACATTAAAGGAAAACCAAATACAGGTTTTCAGGGCAATATGAGCTCATTCCTATAAGGTTGAAAAAAATCACATTCCTTGATTATTTGTAAATGAAATAAAAAAAATATATACTTAGAGGATATTATCAAGTAAAGATGGAAAAGAAAAATACACAGTATAACAAGAAATAGATAATCAATTAATGTGATTCACACAAAAAAGACTGGGTGTAAAAATTCTGAACAAAACATTTTACTATCTCAGGTAGTAATTAATATTATAAACAGAACTTTTTGCCATTTTTAATTCCAGTTAAATTGTTTAGCCTGAAATTCCTTGATGCGCAAAATTCTTTAGATTAATGTCAGTTTTAAAAATAGTGAAAATCATAGTGATTTAGTTATTGCTTACTCAATATCTCTTCCAAGACAACTAATAAAAATCTCAAATCTCACATTACAAAAAAGAACTCATGATTTGCACCTTTAAACCTACTCCTCACTCTTGCCTTACAAATCTTAGTTTTAGTTCAATTAAAACATCCAGCAATCATCTTTAATTCCTCTTTTCCTCACTCTCCATATCTAATCCATCAGGATGTCCTGCTAGCTTGACCTCCAAATTACTCGGAATCCATCCATTTCTCTCCATTTCTGCTGCTACTACCACTCTGTTTCAAGCCAACATCATCTCTCACCTAGAACATTTTAACAGGCTTCTTTATTCCTTCCATTCTGTCTTCTCACAATCCTCCACATTCAGTGATCTTTTTAAAATCACCAATGTCTCCTAGTGTTTAAACACACCAAAGGATGCCTACTTTCCAGTGAATTTTACTAAGATACAATCTAATCCAGACAGCATGGCTCAGTGCTTGAGCATAGACCTATGAACCAGGTCACAGTTCAATTCCGGTCCCAGTTCATGTTCAGGTTGTGGGCTTCATCCTTGGTGTGGGGCGTGCAGGAGGCAGCTGATCAATGATTTTCTCTCATCATTGATGTATGTATCTATCTCTCTCTCCTTTTCTCCCTTCCTCTCTGAAATCAATAAAAAATATATATTTTTTTAGCCGAAACCGGTTTGGCTCAGTGGTAGAGCGTCGGTCTGCGGACTAAAGGGTCCCAGGTTCGATTCCGGTCAGGGGCATGTACATTGATTGTGGGCACATCCCCAGTAGGGGGTGTGCAAGAGGCAGCTGGTCGGTGTTTCTCTCTCATCGACATTTCTAGCTCTCTATCTCTCTCCCTTCCTCTCTGTAAAAAATCAATAAAATATTTTTTTAAAATATATATATATATATATATATATATATTTTTTTTTTTTTTTAAAGATACAATCTAAACTCCTTCTGTATACATATATGATCTGGTCCCTGCCTGATCCATTGACTTCATCTCATTTCACTCTTCCCTCACATTATACTCTAACTAGAGGCCCAACGCACAAAATCTGTGCACAGGGGTGGGGAGAAGGAAGTGTCCCTCAGCCCAGCCTGCACCCTCTCCAATCTGGGACCCCTTGAGGGATGTCCGACTGCCCGTTTAGGCCCACTGGGATCGGGCCTAAACGGGCAGTCGGACATCCCTCTCACAATTCAGGACTGCTGGCTCCCAACTGCTCACCTGCCTGCCTTCCTGATCACCCCCTAACCACTCCCATGACAGCCTGATTGATGTCTAACTGCTCCCCTGTCAGCCTGTTTGCCCCCAACTTCCCTCCTCTGCCGGCCTGGTCACCCCTAACTGCCCTCCCCTGCAGGTTTGATTGCCTCCAACTATCCTTCCTTGCAGGCCTGGTCCCTCCCAACTGCCCTCCCCTGTTGGCCATCTTGTGGTGGCCATCTTGTGTCCACATAGGGGTAGGATCTTTGATTACATTGGGGCAACCATATTGTGTTGGAGTGATGGTCAATCTGCATATTACTCTTTTATTAGATAGAGGCCTGGTGCACAGGTGGGGGCCAGCTGGTTTGCCCTGAAGGGTGTACCGGATAAGGGTAGGGGTTCCCTTGGGGCATGGGGCAGCCTGAGCGAGGAGCCTGTGGTGGTTTGCAAGCCAGCCATGCCCCATGGTGACCCAAGCGGAGACCCTGGTATCTGGAATTTATTTACCTTCTACAATTGAAACTTTGTAGCCTGGAGCGGAACCAAGCCTCCTGCTCCTTCCGTGGCCAGCAGTCATTTCTGTTTGGATTTGTTTACCTTCTAAAATTGAAACTTTGTAGCCTTGAATGGAGACTTAAGCCAACAAGAACAGGCGAAAAGCTTGGCTTCCTCCATTGCCTGGGAAACGGAAGCCTCCCTTCTGCTCTTTGTGGCTGTAGCCATCTTGGTTGGGTTTATTTGCATACTCGCTCTGATTGGCTGGTGGGCATGGCTGATGGGTGTGGTTTGTTGGTGTAGCAGAGTGGTGGTTAATTTGCATATTACTCTTTTATTAGGTAGGATTGCACTGGCTTCTTTCAGTCCTTTCAAAAAAAAATGGGGGGGAGGGGAGGGAGGTTGAAAGGAAGAGGAAAGAAGAAAAAGAAAAGCTAGTTCCTACCTTCAGATCTCTGTACTAGCCTATTTCCTCTGCCTGGAAACAGTCTTCCCCCAAGTCTTTGCATGGCTGGTTCCTTATCATTCAAATCTTACCTCAAACATGCTCTTCCTTAGAGAGGCTTTCCTTGACCACTATACCTAAAAATTCAGGAGAGGAGAAGTAGATAGGCAGAGTAAAGGATTTTTAATGAGGGCAGTGAAATGACAGGATTTTTAGGGGATAGGCAGAGTACAGGATTTTTAGGGCAGTGAAACTGCTCTGTATAATAAGATAATGATGAATACATGTAATTATACGTACATTTGTCTAAACCCATAGAGTGTGCAACCATCAAGAGTGAAATGTAATGTAGACTACAGACCTTGGATGTTTTGAGGGCAATGATTATGTGGGAAATCTCTGTATCTTCCACTCAATTTTTCTGTGAACCTAAAACTGCTCTAAAAAAATTAAGTCTTCTTGGCCAAAAGCTCTCCCTACAATGCTCCTCAACCTACTCTTTTTGGTAAACTTAGCCTTTCTCCTCATTAGTCCCTGGCCATCCTGAGCATTTAGATGAAGAGACGTAAGAACCTTACTAAAGAGATATTCTGAATAATTGTTAACTGGCTTAAAGAAATTAATAAATTAGTAACTGATTCATTTCATATCATGCACTTGGGAAATAAAGACTTCAAAGACCACGACTTACAACCAGATTTTGTCCATTGGAAAAGACATAAATTAAAGACTCTCTCCAACCTCATAAGAAGGGACTTTATCAGGTGCCTAACCAAGTCATATGCCTATCAAAGACTCCTCAAGAATGAGAAGCCACTGACATCGTAGATAGCTATCTCAGGATGTCAATAAGGCCTAAATACCTACAAATTAATGTTGAACTTAAAACACCATTTATTTGATTGTCTTTACATGTCTGCTAGTAATGTTAGTCATATAATAATTATATCTGGGTTTTTTTTGCTTTTCTCAAACCTTGTATATATACCTTAACTGTCAATATCTGCTGAAGGTGTGTAAGATAACTGTTGTATTAATACCCTTTCTATGGTTTTTCTTTTGAAATTTAGAAAAAAATATTAATGCAGAAGAAAGGAAAGGTATGTGTAGGATTTTGTAGTTGTTTGTTGTTTTTTTTTTAATGTGTTTTTATTGATTTTTAGAGAGTGGGAAAGAAAGAAACATCGATATGAGAGTGAGACATCAATTGGCTGCCTCCTGCATGCCCCTGTCCCATACTAGGGATGGAACCAGAAATCCAGTCATATGCCCTGACCAAGTTTTGAACAGGTGGCCTCTTGGTGCATGGGATAATGCTCAACTAACTGAGCCACACTGGACAGGCAGGGTGTGTGGGATTGTAAAAGTTAAAAGGTAGTAGTTTGTTCTAATAAATTGGTTATTTCTGAATGAGTAAAAAAGAGAAAACCAAGAAGAACAGGGAAGATGTAGAAGGTTAATGGAAAAGAAATACTAAAAAGGGAATTTTATGCATAAACACTAGAACCCAATTATGGGAACATGCTTACCCCTATACCTCAAGGACTACTAAGTATATCTACACTAATGAAAGAGAAACATGCTAATTGACTATTTACAGTCACACCCACCAGCCAATTAGGAGTGGGTATACAAATTAACCCAATAAAGATGGTGGGTTAATTTGCATATGCAGGTGCCAAGCAGCTAGGGGCGGGGCGGGACACTTGCATTCCACACCACCCCAGCTGGTTGGGCCTATGGGCAGCATGGGAAGGCAGCTCTGGGCTGGAGGAGAAAGGCAGCTCTGGCTGGAGCAAAGGCTGTGCTGGCAGCCAGGGGAAGGAAGGCTCATTACACAAATCTTCATGCATTGGGCCTCTAGTTAATTCATATAGAATCTAAAGTCACTATAATATTTTAAGGCCCTCTATAACTGCTGCTGGGGCACAGGATATTTACTTATGAAACTCTTACTGTCCTCCTGATAATTGTAATTTATACCATTATGTTCTTACAGCCTTGGTCCCAAATTAAACATTAAGGTTACAGTTCCCAATTGCCAACTAACAGGAATCAGATTAAAAATGAAGGGCACTTGAGTGCTTCCAATAGAAAATAGATGGACCACAGTAAATGGGAACCCATATCATGGTCAGACTATAAAAATTAAAGAGGTGTATGGTGTGCCCTCAAACTATAAGTAAATGTTATATTAGATGCAAAATACAAAAAAGTGAAACAGACAACAAAACTTGGATCATGATAGCTTATAGATTAGAAGTGATCCAGAGTGTGTTTAATGAGGGCCCAGAAGTCCTAACTACCTCCCATTTTCTGGCTTTTCCCTTAAAAAAAAAAAAAAAAATTATTGATTTCAGAGAGGAAGAGATAAGGAGAGAGAAATAGATATACCAATGATGAGAGAGAATCACCATTTGGCTGCTGTCTGCATGCCCCCTACTAGGGATTAAGCCTGCAATCTGGACATGTGCCCTTGACCAGAAGGGAACCTGGGATCCTTCAGTCCACAGGCTGACGCTATATCCCCTGAGCCAAACCAGCTAGGGCACCTGCTTTTCCCTTTTGAGAAAAATTTGGCCTTAGCTTCCATCAAAGATTATAGTCTTGCCCAATTCCCAATGGTCCACTGTTCAGCAACACAAACACTGACATTAAGACTTCCTAGGAATGATGAGCCTTTCTAGCATCATAGGAATATATTATCCAATTAAAAGGTTGGTCATCAGTGCATCTTTTGAATTGATTTATGACCAAAAGGGACAAGTATGGACGAAAAGGGAGCAATATATTAAACTGGACAAGTACAGGAGGCATGCATGGCAGGCCTTACAAACTCAGAGACCTGAAGTAACCACACAGGGTGGTCTGAAATTAAAACTTCCTAACTAAAAGCATGTCATGTCCGATAATCATGTCCTAAGTAGGTTACTACAAGGGTCAAATTTTACCTTAATTGAGCCTGTTTGTCTTTTTTGCACCTAAGATACCTTTGGAATGTTGGAGTAATTCCCTATTATCCCAGACCCCTCAGGGTACAGTCTCCCACCAGAGCATAAGGTTATGCTCATTGTTACCTTAGGGCCCACATACCATCTCTATGTGCTATAAATGTTAATTATTAAATATCCTATCCCACCAACTTAAAAAAAGTATTTGTCTCTTCATTTTAGTCCCTAGCCAATCACAGGAATTACTCCACCAAACCCCCCCTTTCTCCGGCCTCCTTAATCTACCACCAATGGATTTCATGTAACCCTCCTTAGGCCTCTTCCTTTGACTGTAATGTATAAAGCAAACTACAAAACTGCTATTCTCCAGAGCATTTTCTCAATCCACTGAGACTTTGCTTCCCAGCAATTGTCATGATTTTGATTCAAATAAATTTATTAAAATTATCAAAATAATTATACACACACACACACACACACACACACACACACACACCCCAAAGGCTAATATGCAAAGTACCCCCTTGAGAGTTCAACTTGGAGATCCCTAGTTCAGTCAATTGCTATGACATGCACTGACCACCAGGGGGCGGCACAGAATGAAGGAAGACACTGGCAGGCAGCTGGCAGCCAGAAGCCCCGATCGATCGGCTCTGATGGCCAGCCAGGCCTAGGGACCCTATCCATGCACAAATTTCATTCACCGGGCCTCTAGTAATAACAATAAAATAATAGAATAATTAATTCTTAATACAAAATTTAAAAAATTTAAGGAATATCACTAACTACCCCATTACCTTAGCATATTTTTCCCTCATAGCTTATCGCTCACTGTCTGTAATTATCTTAGTAGTTTGTGTTTCAGGGTTTTATTGCCTGTGTCTTTTCCACTTCTGCACTTGCACTATACAGGCTACCTTATTAATCACCATATTACAAACACTAGAAAGGCACCTGGCCCAGAGTAGACAAATAGGGTCACTGTGCTCAACCTTGCAGGCTGTGCACAGCACAACTTAAGATGAATCTTTACGTGGATTATGATTTGATGAAATCTCTTAGAGTTTTACAAAATGACAGCACTGGAAAATCTGAAAAAAATACAATGCAACAATACTTCTATTATTAAAAAGTATAACAGTTATAGATATGCTGCTGTGGCAATATGCTGCTACTGACGTAGGCATTACTGACATATTCATATTCAGGTAGATCATCCTTTATTGGGGGTGCTATCTGTATATTGGAAGATGTTTAGCAGCATCCCTAGCCTCTACCCACTAGATGCCAGCAACACAACTCCTCTAGTTATAACCACCAAGAATGTCTCCAGACACTTGTGGATGGGACACACACACATACGCTAACCTGACTAGCACAGGGAAGGCCTGAATGGCAGTTAACACAAAGGCTGGTCTGAAATTAAAAATTTAACTAAGAGAAGTTTATAGTAAGTAGTCATATCCTAGGCCAGCATTTTCCCTGACAAAAATCAACTTCAATCTTTACTGAGTCTATCATCATTTTGCATCTAAGATAACATACTTATTACCGTATTTTTCGGACCATAAGACGCACTTTCCCCCCCCCCAGAAGTGGGGGGGAAAAGTCCCTGCGTCTTATGGTCCAAATATAGCCTACACATATACTTTTAAAAAAAAGTTTTTTTACTTGCCCGGCTCTGTGTGGTCTCTGTGTGCTTGCCCGGCTCTAAAATGGTTCTAAATGCTGCTGTTTACTTTACAGGGTTGATTACATGTGTTTATGACTGTGATGTTGGGTTTTAATGCACATAAAATATTTTAGGACACTATTTGTTTCAGAATCTTTTTTTCTTCATTTCCCTTCTCTAAAAACTGGTGCGTCTTATGGTCCGGAGCGTCTTATGGTCCGAAAAATACGGTAAATATCTGGGTAACTTGTAACTTCCCCTTTTCTGGACCCCTTGGGGCACAACCAAATGTGCCTGGTGGCAGAACAGAGACCATAAATTCCTTCATTGTTACTGTTATCATGTTAATTGTTGGCTGTTAACTATCCTGCACCTGCCTAAAAGAAGTATGTGTCCATCTTTTTACTTTTTATCCAATCCCAGAGGTCTCCCCCACCCCCACTTTGCTTTCTCCCACCTCCCTAATCTATCACCAAAGGATTTCATGTAAAAAAATGTGACACTCATTCCCCAAATAGTAATAATAATAGAATTTCCATCCCATTGTATTTAGATCTGGCCACATGACTGTTTTGCCCAATGGAAGGTAAACAGATATAATATACATATGAGCAAAAACTTTAAGTGCAATCTGCCATGAGAACATATCCCAAGAAGCCTCCCTCAGTCTGAGTCCCAGAAGGAAAAGACACATGGAGCTGACATGCAAGAGACTGGCAACCTAGAGCAATTACACTTGACCTGCAGCCTTCATGGAACATGTGTTATAATGCTAGAAAAGCCTAAGTAATTTAGGCCATAGGGACAGTCGTACATCCCTCTCACAATCCAGGACTGCTGGATTCCAACCACTCGCCTGCCTGCCTGCCTGCCTGCCTGCCTGAATGCCCCTAACCACACTTCTGCCAGCCTGACTGACTCTTAACTGCTCCCCTGCCGGCCTGATTGCCCCTAACTGCCCTCCCCATGCAGACATGGTCACCCTAACTGCCCTCCCCTGTCAGCCTGGTCACCCCTAACTGTCCTCTCCTGCAGGCCTGGTAGCCCCCAATTGCCCTGCCCTGTTCACCCAGTCACCCCTAACTTCCCTCCCTTGCCAGCCTGGTCACTCCTAACTGCCCTCCCCTACAGACCCAATTGCCCCTAATTGCCCTCCCCTGCAGGCCCCACACAGCCTGCTTGTTCAGTCATTTGGTCGTTCCTCACTAACCCCCCTGCTGGCCTGGATGTAGGCAGCCATCTTGTGAGGGTATGACGGTCAATTTGCATATGACCTCCTAAACCATATCTCAGACATGTACTGTATATAAGAAAGGTAAGTTAAAAAGTCCTAGTCTGGCCGAAACTGGTTTGGCTCAATGGATAGAGCGTCGGCTTGGGGACTGAAGGGTCCCGGGTTCGATTCCAGTCAAGAGCATGTACCTTGGTTGCGGGCATATCCCCAGGAGGGGGTGTGCAAGAGGCAGCTGATCGATGACTCTCTCATCGATGTTTCTAACTATCTCTCTCCCTTCCTATCTGTACAAAATCAATAAAATATATTTAAAAAAAAAAAAAAAAAAAAAAAAAAAGCCCTAGTCTGTTTGGTTCAGTGGACAGAGCATTGGTTCCAGTCAAGGCACATGCTTTGGTTGCAGGCTACTTCCCAGCCCGGGTTCTGGTCAGGGCTTATACACAAGGCAACTAACGAATGTGTTTCTCTCACATTGATGTTTCTCTCTGTCTTTCCCTTTCTCTTCCTCTTTCCCTAAAAAAAAATCAATGAAAAAATATCCTCGAGTGAGGATTAACAAAAAGAAAGAAGAAAGGTTAAAACAGGGAATCATTTGGAGTCTGGAATGGATTAATTGAATTTACATTATTTCTAATGGGGGAAAAATGATTGCGTTTTTAAACAAATCACTTCTCAAACAGCCTTCCAAAAAAATTAAGTTCAAGAACCAATCCATGGAAATTAAGAACCAAGCCTCCACTGGATTCATATCATACCTCCAAGTCATTCTTGTCAATTCCTTCTCCCTTAACTATCACATCCAATCACATTGCAAATTCTATCAATTCTACTTCCAAGCACAGCTCTAATATATCCACTTCTTGCCAACTGAATTATCACCACCAAACCCAGACTAAGCTACTTTCACAAATTTCTGTAGCAGCTTTCTAGCACATCTATAATTTTCTCTCCCCCCACCAAAAAAAATGTACCAATATAATGTCTTTCCATGAAAGTCAATATTACATTTTTTAGAACATAAATAAGATTTTATCACTCCCCTGCTTAAAATCTTCCAATGGCCTCCAACACACTTTTTCCAATCACAGCTTACAAGAGTCCTTATCTACATATTTTTTTTTACTTCATCTTACTATCCTCCCCCATCCACTCACCACACTTTTTAAATAGGCCAAGTTCTTATCAGACTGAGAACCTGTACACACTACTCCTGTTACTTGAAATGCCCTACACACACGCCCTGCTTCTTTCCTCTTCTCTATTTTCGATCAGCCTTTACTAAGCATTCAATTACACAGTCACTTCTAGAAGCTGGCAGAAGTAATACTTTCTTTAAGTATTACTTTCTTTATCACATCAGTTTTTTTAAATTGGATATAAGTATATTTCAGAACAGTTCAATGTGTATCTTTGAAAAACTTGGAAACATTATTTCTTAATATCAAGAAATTGATAAAAATGTAGAATCTTATTTTTAACTGGAAAGGAACACATACATCATCTACTAACCTATGATATGTGAAAAAAAAATTTCCAAGAAATTAAATAACCCGCCTATTCTATAAGGCTAAATGATAGGCTTTCCAATTCTGTTAAATAACCCGATCAACCCTCTTATATATCTGTTTATTCACTGGCACTTTCTTTAATATAACCGCACTCATAGAAAAATCTTAAAATTCATATGAAATGAAAAAGGACCACAAATAGTCATAAAAACCTGAGAAAGAATAACAAAGCTAGAGGCATTACAAGTCCTTACTTCAAAACATTATACAAAGCTTCTGTAACAGTATGATACCGACATAAAGACATACAGACATAGCCAGTTTGGCTCAATGGATTGTGGATTGAAGGATCCTGGGTTTGATTCTGTTCAAAGGCACATGCTTAGGTTGTGGGTTGGATCCCCAGTAAGGGGTGTGCAGGAGGCAGCCAATCAATGATTCTCTCTCATCATTGATGCTTCCATCTCGCTTTCTCCCTCTTCCTTACTCTCTGAAATCAATAAAAATACATTTTTTGGAGAAACCAAGATGGTGGCATAGGAAAACACCTAAACTGCTGCCTCGTACAACAATTTCAAAACTACAACTAAAAGACAAAATGGACATCATCTAGAACCACAAGAAGGCTGGCTGAGTGGAAATGCCAACACTAGAAGGAAAGAGAAAAGCACACTGAGACTCAGAGGAGCTGTAGGAAGAAGAAGTACTGAGATGTGCATGGAGAGGACTGGCAACTGAGTGCGCGGCTGGCTTTCTCAAGTGGGAGGGAGACAAAAGCTCCCGACTCCACTGAACTCCAGTTCCGAGCGAGACTCTGGGGTCCCAGACTCATTTGGGGAGAAACTGGACTGTCTGGCAGAGGGTGGAACTTGAGGGCAGCTTTCTCTCAGAGGTGCTTGCAGCAAATACCATGGGACACTGAGACACAGGGGCCTATTAGGGTAGGGCTGACGGGAAACCAATGCTTTCTGCTCCACCCTGAGACTCCCCCCATCCAAGCTGAGCACCCTCTGATATATATATAGCTAAACAATTTCATCAAATAACAGTTTGTTTAAATGTATATTCCTATATATGTGCAGCTCAATATTTATTCTATTTTTCTGTTTCATTTTTAAACACTGCCTTTATTACCAAAGTTAATTTCATAAATTCTTAATGGGGACAACCTACAATTTGAGAAACACTATACTAGAGCCAGAATATTGAATGCATGCTACATATTTCCAAGGTACCAAAGCACATAGCAATGACTTTCTAATGCTGTTTACAGATATTTCTACCTTTGTTCTTTCTAGGAATAGTTGCTTGAATAATTTAAAAACTGTTCTTTTCTCTGGAAAGTGAAAGATCTGCCTTCTCTTTTCAGAACTCTACTGATTTCCAAGATATGCACTAGAGATAAAGCATATCTGTAGAAGTATTTCTAGCATGCAAACAAAATTTCTCCAAAAATATAAAGAATGGCATCACTAAAGCACTACACAATCCATTTCCTTTCCCAAACAAGATAAATTAGATTATGATTTAAAGGTTAACAGAAAAGGCCCCGCTCATAACAATGAAATCAAGTAATATCTACCTGATTTAGTAAGAGACTTTAAATGATTCTAAACAAAAACTTACAAATGTGCTCAAGGTTCCTTTTCAAAACCCCATCCTCTCTCCAGCCATACTCTAGTAAATTTATCTTACCATCTTAACATATCAACTTACTTTTTTATGATGGGTAGAAAGAACAGATGCCTCTATAACAGGCTCCAAATCTCCTTGGTGATTGTCATTATCACCTCTCCTTGTACCATCAAGTTGGGGTCCTTTTCTGAGCCGTATTTCTGGCTCTGGAGTCCTGATGTACTCCAATCCGTTTTTCGCTGTCTGGCTCATGGGATACACAAGGCTTTCTTACAAAGAGACCTTTCTTTCTGTCCTTCTTGTGAGGGTGAACTCTCAGGATAGTGTGTTGCCTAAAGAGAGGAAGATTTTAAATTTAACATATTTTAAACACATTAAACGAGTGCTGGGAGAAGAGACAGGTTATATTATTATATGCTCAAACAATGAAATACTCAGCAATCACTAATAATGATAAAACAATAATGTATTTTTTAAAAATCTGTATTTGATGACAGGAAAGAATGCCCAAATCCACTTTTACTTAATTTTTTTAACATATTTTTAATTGATTTCAGAGAGGGAGGGAGAGGGAGAGAGATAGAAACATCACTGAAGAGAATCACTGATCAGTTGCCTCCTGCATGCCCTACAAAGGAGATCAAGCACACAATCCCAGCATATGCCCTGACTGGGAATCAAACTATGACTCCCTAGTTCATAGGTTGACACTCAACCACTGATCCAAACCGGCTGGGCCAAAAACTACTTTTATGTGAAAAAAGCAGCTATAGTCAGTCTGGCTCAGTGGATAAGAATGTGGGCCTGCAGACTGAAGGGTCCCGGGTTCAGTTCTGGTCAATGGCACATACCTCAGTTGGAGGCTCAATCCCCGGCCTGGTCAGGGTGTATATATGGGGCAATCAATCGATGTGTCTCTCTCTCTCACAATGATGTTTCTCTGTCTTTCCCCTCCCTTCCACTCTAAAAACAAATGGAAAAATATCCTTGAGTGAGAATTAACAATAAAAAAATAAAAATAAAAAAATAAAAAGCCCTAGCCAGATTAGCTCAGTGGATAGAGCGCCAGCCTGTGGACTCAAGGGTTCTGGGTTTGATTCTGATCAAGGGCATGTACCTTGGTTGCAGGCACATCCCCAGTAGGTGGTATACAAGAGGCAGCTGGTCGATGTTTCTAGCTCTCTATCCCTCTCCCTTCCTCTCTGTAAAAAATCAATAAAATATATTTTTAAAAAATAAAAATAAATAAAGAATAATTTTTTTTTAAAAAAAGCCAAACCCTAGATGACACAGCATCCACTTATTTCAGGACTATTGCCTACAACCAATCGAGAAGTAGAAAATAGGTCGTCCTCATAGACTATGCACCTATCCTAGAACAGCCTGCACTTCACCTTTCCCCAACTACCCTTATTTACAGCCAATGTAAATTCTTTACAAACCACTTAGATCTTTCTTTCCCAAACCTTGTATAAAAGAGTCCTGTCAGATCCATGACATTGAACATGTTCATCTTCTCCACCTACTGCTACAGCTAGTGGTTAGACTGAATGTCCCAAGACCTGGTCCATTTTCTGGCTAGCATATGACTCAATAAACACTTTCTTTTAGGACAAATTTCCACATTGAAGATCTGTTTCACAACTGTATGAATGTTTATAACAACTTTAATAATAGCCAAAAACTGGAAGCCCAAACATCAGACAAATGAATAAAATGGTAGTATAACATTACCATGACGAATACTACTCCGCAAAAAAGAGAAACAAATTGCTGGTATACATAACACAGATGCCCCAGCCAGTGAGGCTCAGTGGATAGAGCGTTGGTCTGCTGACTGAAAGTTCCCGAGTTCAATTCCGATCAAGGGCACATATGTTGTTGCAGGCTCCTCCCTGACCCTGGCCCTGGTCAAGGCTCATGTAGGAGGCAACCAATTAATAGGTTTCTCTCACATAGATGTGTCTCTCAGTCTTTCCCTCTCTCTTCTACTCTCCCTAAACATCAATAAAAAATATCCTGCTGTGAGGATTAACAAAATAAAACAAAAAAACATAGCAACACAGATGAATCTCAAAAACATTACACTGAATCAAATAAGCAATATGCTAAAGAACATATACTGTATAATTCCATTTATATGAAATTCTAAGAGGCAAAATTAAACTACTATGCAGATCTGTCATTTCCTTGGGTCATATATGGGAGAATGATGTGAGTGGATTGACTGCAAAGTGGAATGAGGGAGGTAATAGAAATTCTGTATTTTGATTGGGGTGATGACTACCTAAGTATATAAATGATCAAAATTCATCTAACTGAACACTAAAATAAATATATTTTGTTATGTATAAATTATACTTCAGTAAAATTAATTTTAAGTACTAAGTAAATGATGCCACCCAACTGGCATGGCTCAGTGGTTGAGCATCAACCTATGAACTAGGAGGTCATGATTCGATTCCCGTTCAGGGCACATGCCCAGGTTTTGGGCTCAGTTCCCACTCTGGGACATGCAGGAGGCAGCCAATCAATAGTTCTCTCCCATCGTTAATGTTTCTTCCTCTCTCTTCCTGTCTGAAATCAATAAAAATATCATTAAAAAAAAATAAGTAAATAAAATAAAATAAAATAAATTACGCCGAAGTATATTTAATCCAAGATTCCTGAAAATTTTGGAAAAATACAAATCCATGAGCTAAACAACCGTATTATTTTTACTTTGACCAAATAATAGTAGCCTCCTAAAAAGAGACTTCCTTCAATGAATTTTCCCTCATTTTTATTCTCTCAAAGTAAAATAAACAAACTAATTCATAACCATTCTGGTTTCTCCAACCAAAACTCCTTCTTGAGACCAACTTCAGAGCATAATATTATTTATTACTACAAAAAAAAAAAAATTTAGAGGCTAATTTTAGCTGCTACCATGTGCCAGATAGGTAAGCTTTTATAGTTTTCTCCTTCAACTTTAAAACCCTGCCTGTTACATAGATAGCATTATCTTTACTTACAAATAAGAAAACTAAGGGTGAGCTGTCTAGATAATTTCCCCATGGTTACACAAATTAGAAAGTAGAGAAAAATAAGAACTGCCCGGCTTGGGCCCTCTCTAATTACACAACACTACCTCCCACAAAAGTTAAGTGGTTCCTTTTTCCTAGTCATGTTATCTCTTTCAAGGGAGGTAAACTGCTACTTAACACTTACTGAAGCCAACTTTGAACCAGGCCAAGTATAGTTGGCCTTTTAAACCATCTCATTTAATTCTCCAACAATCCTCATGAAAAGGGGTCTCATTTTTCAGATAAAGAAACTAAGACTAGAGATCAAGTCTCATCAAAGACAAACTTAAGTAAAAGATCCTGAAGTCAAATCTGTATCTCTAATTCCAAAGACCATACTTAGAGAGCTTCATTGAAGACACAATAGGGCATTATAGCCACTGGTTATAGTAAGTGCTTAAAAAAAACACTTTTAAAAAGTCTTGGTCCTGGCCAGATAGCTCTGTTGTCCAGATGCATCATGGTTGTGAATTCAATCCCCACCCAGTCACAGCATATATAAGAATCAACCAATGAATGCATAAATAAGTGGAACAACAAACCTTTCTCTTCCTCTCTCTCTCTCTCTCTCTCTCTCTCTCTCTCTCTCTCTCTCTCTCTCATTCAAAAGTCAAAATAAAATTTTTGAAATAAAATAAAAATATTTATCCAACTCTTATAGCCATACTACAAATGGTGATTTCCATTTCCCAGATCTATAGTAACCCTGAATATAGTTTCTGAAATGAAAAATAGTACATAAAAATGCATATGTACATTATAGGAACGACAGTCCTGAGTGTTATAGTCAGAGAAATCTTGAGAAGTCCATGATATATAAATTGTTATACACTGAACCAAAATATGTAAAATATGCAAATAGGTGCTCTCCCTTTCTGGAGCACACTCTAGCCTTCCCATTCCCTCTCTTCTTCCCCATATTGGAAAAGACAATGGTCTAGACCAGTGGTCGGCAAACTGCAGCTCTGTTGGCTAATGAGTTTGCCGAACACTGCATAAGGCATTACCTTACACAGAAGTTTTGAGTTCAGGTTAAAGACATTAGTACATTATTAAAATGTTTTTAAGTGTTTTTCCCTAAGGCAGTGGTGGGCAAACTCATTAGTCAACAGAGCTGCAGACCACGGCTCACGAGCTGCATGTGGCTCACAAGCCACAGTTTGCCAACCACTGACCTAGACCATCCTCCTTTTCTCCTAAGCTCCAAGGGCAATTTTTTTTTTTTGCATCTAACTTATTGTATTTCCTGAACCCATTTCTTCTACAGCCCCTTTCTTCTACTTCTTTGACTTTTTAAATAAACTTTTGCTTATATTTGGGAAAAAGTAATTAAATTTAATAAGTAATCCTATCTAATAAAGAGGGAATATGCCAATTGATAGTCACAACTCTCAAAAATGGTGGCGCCCACAGCAACAAGATGGCGGCACCTAGTCCCCTTAGCCCCGCCGGATGGCAGGTCCATGGCATGATCGGGCAAGCCCCCAGGTGGGCCCAGCCAATCCACGCATCTGCCTCTAGAGTCCCCCACGCCCCTCAGTCGCCCAGGGCTGGCCTGAGGCACAGGCAAGCCTTGGATGGCAGCTGCCTAGCTGCCCAGGGCAGCCTGAGGCACAGGCAAGCCTCAGATGGCAGCTGCCCAGCCAATGCCCAAGGCACAGGCAAGCCTTGGATGGCAGCTACCCAGCTGCCCAGCTGCCCAACACCACCTGAGTAGCAGCCGGAGAGATGTGATGGGGGCATTACCTTCCCCTGATTGCCGGGTCACAGACTGAGAGGGGGCAGACTAGGCTGAGGGACCCTCCTCCCGTGCATGAATTTTCATGCACCAGGCTTCTCTAGTCTGTAATATAATACCAAAAAACACACTATTGTTCCAACTATTTCATAAATAAAATCTGTCCAGGTAAAATATCTGACCTGTAGAGTGAACCTCTGAGGCAAAATCAAAACCCTACTTTGGTAAAGAATCCATCTCATAAGTAAGTAACAACCATTCAGGGTCCTATCTCATCCTGTATAACATCCTCTAGAACAGCAGTCACCAAAGGGTGGTCCAAGGACCATTGGTGGTCATGAGGTCTGAAAGGTTGTCAACTGCTGTTCTAGTGATGGAGAAAATGAGACATTTTGGGGGGTAGCAAACTGAATCTAGCTACTGCCCCTTTAATTACCTGGTCCTGCAAGATCTGTTTATGCTCCAACCGGTTTGGCTCAGTGGATAGAGCACTGGCCTGCAGACTGAAGGGTCCCAGGTTCGATTCCAGTCAAGGGCATGTACCTTGGTTGCGGGTATATCCCCAGTGGGGGGGGTGCAAGAGGCAGTTGATCGATGTTTCTCTCTCATAGATGTTTCTAACTCTCTGTCCCTCTCCCTTCATCTCTATAAAAAAATCAATAATATATATATATATATATATATATTTTTTTTTTTTTTTTTTAAAGATCTGTTTACCCAAAATACTACTCCCATTTTAGAGAAGCCATAAATCATCCCCAGATGGAGTTATTAGTGCTGGCACCAGGCCAGGCCTTGAGATATGGGTCCCACTGCCCCCATCCCAGTACATAGGGCTTTTTGCAAAGCCTGCAAAAGGTCCGTAAGTATGGTCCATATTTGGGGAACAAAGAAATTAAGGGTTATAAAGGGAAAGCTTCCTCCATATTGGGGGGGCTCGGGGTTTGGAGAGAAACAGACTCCCCTGGGTCACTGTACTGGTACATGTGAAATGTCTGGAAATAAATGGTTTTTTCCTGTGCCTCCGGTACTCCTGCATATTTTTTCGGTCACCTGGTAAATTCTGTAACACTAGAATACAAGCTTATTTTTGTGTGTCTTTTTTTATAATGTTACAGAAGGAGACTTCAAGGAAATAGTTCCCTTTCTCAATATCGCAATCAGAAATCTAGAAATAAAACTTCCATCTACAATCTTTCTCAATATTGCTCTTTTACGAAAGCACAAGGCCTTCTTTTGACTGCCAATATGACAGAAATAGAAAAAAAAAAGAAAGAAAGAAAAAGAAAAACCTAGAATATGTATCTACAGGCCTCACAGAAACTCTTCTCAGATTAAAAATGCAGTAAGAAACCCTTTCAAGTGAGAAGAAAAATAGTCTTCATTCTTTTTTCTAATACATACTTTTATTATGTATTTTAAAGAGAGAAGAGAGAGAAACATCAATGTGAGAGCAAAACATCAATCAGCTGCTCCCTGCGTGCCTCCTACCAGGGATGGAAGCCAACTACCCGGGCTGTGCCCTGACCGAGAATTGACTCAGCACTCTTTCAGTGTTCGGGATGATGCCAAACTAATTGAGCCACACTGGCCAGGGCAAAGTTTTCACTCTTAAACTAAATGATTTATAGCAATTTAAGACAGTTAAGGCTCAAGCTTACATACATAATTCTCCTAAATTCACAATTATAAGTCTTGCCTGGCTGGCATGGCTCAATGGTTGAGCTCTGACCTATGAACCAGGAGGTCACAGTTTCAATTCCTGGTCAGGACACATGCCCAGCGGGCTCCATCCACAGCAGGGGCATGCAGGAGGCAGCAGATCAATGATTCTCATCATTGATGTTTCTATCTCTCTCTCCCTCTCCCTTTCTCTCTGAAATCAATAAAAATATATTTTTTAAAAGTTTCAAACATCCGGACATATATATGACAATAGCAACTGAACAACTAAATACAATTATTCTGAAGTTTCAACTATCAAAATGTCAATCCAATACATACGTATTTAGTTTTCAACGTCTGTGGATATTAACCAGCAGTGCAAAACAAAAACAAAAAAAAAAAGCAACAAAACAGCAATCTTGTTTTCCTCATAAAAATATACCCTCAAACTGTTTGCAAGCCAGATTCAATTTAAAAAGTGACTGAGAGAAATGACATTTGGGTGAGGTCTGCAAAATACAATCAAACCTCTTGCTCCAACATCTCCCATTTCAAACAATTCAGTTCTAGGCCAACTTGTTTACAGGCAAAAATGTCTGGGTTGTGAAACCAAACTTTGGTTTTCAAACTGACAACCCTTTCAAGCTGATACCTCAGCATGACAAAAAGGGTCTCTCAGGCAACAAACAAGAAAATGCTTTTGTTGCCCTAAATCAACAATTAGCACGATTTTAAAACATAAAAGAAGCCATCAATATATCAGGATCAGCTAAACTGTGATATAATGTGTAAACAGTTATAATCTTTAGTGCTAATGTTGCTAAGGGAGTGAAAAAAATAATGATCACAGACTACTGAAGAGGTAGAAAAACTGTTGTTGATTTAGATAAATGAAAAGCAGTTAGCCAGTGACAGCCATTTCCCAGGCAGTGATATATGAGCAAACAAAGATGCGGCTTACTGGCCAAAAAGACACCTGTGGACCAAGTGTTCAAAGTGATTCATTTAAAGCTAGTAGTGGGTGGTTGGATAAATTTAAGAGAAGAAACATTTATTCATAGATTAAACAGTACATTAGACATGACCTGTATAAAAGAAAGGTTAAAACGGAATAATTTGGGGATCTGAAACAGATTAATTCAACTTACATTACTTGTAATGGGAAAAAATGATTGTTTTTTAACAAATCGCTACTTGAACAGCCTTCTGTAATGAATTAAGTTCAAGAACCAAGGTTCCACTGTACAGGAGTAGGCAAAAGTAGGTTTACAGTTGTTCATATGCAAAAATATATAATACAAGAAAAAACTCTGCGTTTCTCATACTCACAACTGTAAATGTATCTTTGCCCACCTTCTGTATGCTCTATTCTGGGTTCCCTTTCTGGATCAAATAATCAACCAATCACATTACTCTGGCCCAGAAGTCACAAACTTGAACATGTGAAGCAGTCTGATGAAAGGAAAAAAGGCTGTCCTAGCCAGTTTTGCGGTGGTTAGAGCACTGCCCTGCATAATAAAAGGGTCTCTGGTTCGGTTCCTGGTCAAGGGCATGTTCGGCTTGATCCTGGTCTGGGTTAGTGTGTGTTGGGAGGCAACCAATGGATGTATCTCACACATCGATGTTTCTTTCTCTCTTTCTCTCCCTCCCCACTTCCTCCCACCCTTCCATTCTCTCTTAAAAAAATCAATGGAAGTATATCGTCCGGTGAAGATTTTTTTTTTTTTAAAAAAAGGCTGTTAGTGTACTGAACTGAAACTATTGTACTTAAAAGTTTTACAACAATTTACATGGATAGGCATATAAAAACAAATATTAAATATTAAATATTAACAGATATTAATATTAACTAACAAAAATATTAAATATTAACAGGAATATTAAAAAAAACATTTAAAAGTTCTATTTGCCTGGCCGTATGGCTCAGTGGTTGAGTATCTACCTATTAACCAGGAGATCACAGTTCGATTCCTGGTCAGAGCACATGCCCTGATTGCGGGCTTCATCCCCAGGGTGGGACAGGCAAGAGGTAGCTGATCAATGATTCTCTCTCCTCACTGATGTTTCTATCTATCTCTCCCTCTCCTTTCTGAAATCAATAAAATTATATTTTTAAATTAAGTTAGATCCTTGCTTCACATCATATCCAAAAAAAAATCAGTCAGAATCAAGACTTAAATGTAAAAAAAAAATCTAAAACTTTTAGAAAGAAATATGAAAAAATTAACAAATAAGCCATAGAGACTAGAAGATATTTGCAATTCACTTTGCAGACATAACCAGAATATAAAACTCCTAAAATCCATTTAAAGGACAACCCAATTGGGAGGGGAGAAAGAGGGAATAGCCATTCAAGAAAAACTGAATAGTTACACAACATTTGAAAACATGCTCAATCTCATAATTAATTTTAAAAAATTAGACAATTTGATATCATTTCACAATTATCTGATTTGTAAAAAAAAAAAAAAAAAAAAAAAAAAAAAAAAATCTGACCGTGCCATGAATAAGAATTTGGAAAGAGCAAATTCTCACATTTTAATGAGAAAAAAGAAAAATAGGACAATTTTAGACAGCAATTTGGCAATTTCTCCATCCCAATAATTCCACTTCTAAGTAATTTACCTTAGAGGACTAATTTCAAATTTTGCATGCACACACGCACGCGCGTATGCGCAAACACGCGCGCACGCGCGCACACACACACACACACACACACACACTGCACAAAACATTATCCTTAGTGCCTGCAATACAACCTGATACTTTTCCATTTTATTTGAATTCCGAACCTAATTTCCCAACCTATTAATGGCTCCCAACATGCAGTTTGAAAAACTTGCCCAAGATCTTAAATATGTACATTGAATTAACTATAAACCTGCTTTTGCCCATCCCTGTATTTAAAAGAGGCCACCTACTCCAAGACAAAGGACATGTTACCTTCTTCATCTAGCTCCTGCTGCTGAGGGTTTAGACTGCACATCGCAGGACCTGTCCTTTTCCAACTAATATTTGGTTCAATAAACATTTTATTTCCAAAAAGCTTTCTGCTGTGAAAATTTCACAAAACACATATTCTTATTACCTATAGTACAACCTGATACTTTCCTATCTAGAATTTTAACAGTAGCATTGTTTTTAAAACAGGAAAAACAATAAACAACTTACACACTTATCAACATGAAAATAAATTTAAACTGGTTTTCTAATAATATGATTATACAGCAAATAAACGTGATGCTATAATCAGGTTGAACCACATGAAAACAGCTATTATATTTTTGTGGGTCAAACTATTAATAAAATATCAACTTCCTACAAAACTAAAAAAAATGTTTCATAAAATAAATAAGTTATAGCCGAAACCGGTTTGGCTCAGTGGTAGAGCGTCGGTCTGCGGACTGAAAGGTCCCGGGTTCGATTCCAGTCAAGGGCATGTACCTTGGTTGCGGGCACATCCCCAGTAGGGGGTGTGCAAGAGGCAGCTGATCGATGACTCTCTCATCGATGTTTCTAACTCTCTCTATCCCTCTCCCTTCCTCTCTGTAAAAAATCAATAAAATATATTTTTTTAAAAATAAGTTATAGAATAGGCAGAAAAGTGTCTACATAAAGTTCTAAATATGCAAAACAATATTATGACCTGTTTATAAATATATTCCTTATGAAGTAATTACATAAAAACAGGCAATAGGAATGATCAACACGAACACCATTCAGGATAACTGCTACTTCTGGGAAGTAAAATATAATCCAGGAAGATGCTTCAACTGTACGTTTTCTTTCCATTTTTTCTTTAAAAAATGGGAAGTATGGGAAACATTAAGATTTGATATAGCTGTATGGATATATGGATATTAATTATATTGACTCTGTGTTCTATATATGTTTGAAGTATTTTAAGGAATAAAACACATCTGCATCCTAAATTCAAACCAACCACCATACAAAATTAATTTTTTTTATTTAAAACGTTAATGATTAGTCTTTACCTTTTTTTAACCAGAACCTCTAGTCAATAACAAAAACAGCTTTTATATAATGCCCATTTTAAATATTTCCTTAAAATATGTCAAGAAGATTTACCCCTGGAAAACTGGTTTTGTTCCTCTTTCCAGTTTAGTGCTATGTGTTTTACTATATTTCCATTTTTCCCTTTACTACCAAGAAAATTCAAATCCAAATCCAAATTTTATTCTTAGTCATTGAACTATGCTGCCACTTGGAAACAAAATATGTTTCCTCTTCCTTTTTTTTAAATATACATTTTATTACACTTCTGGATTTTTTAAGTAACTAGAAATTCTTTCTGGAATGAAATAGAATATAAATAAATCCCAAGAAAATAAAAAGTAACCCTTCAGTTCTACAATGCTAAAAAGTTTTCACTGCCAATACTTGTTCCCTGACCAAAGGAATGGGTGTATAGATACAACTATGAATACATGTTCACTAAAGTAAAATTTAAGGACATACGTATAGTAATAAAGTGAATATGCTAATATACTCCAAAAACAAAATACAAAAGAAAAGATCTAGATGGCCAAATTTATTAAGCTAATTATTTTTGTCTCTTCAAGACCATACATACTCTTTGTATGCTTTGTTTTCTAGTGCATGGGTATTGTGGAAAATTCAGTATCCAATGGTATGTAACACTGTTAAATAAGCTATAAAGACAATTATATTTGTCTGTGGTCATCCATTAAAAAACTTACTGTCCTTTCTCTCAGGTACTTTCCCCATGCCTAAAGATATTTCAGCAGTTTCCACAATTTAGCTTCCCTTTTCATACTGTCAGAACTTACAATATATAATTAAGACAAACTATAATATCACTTAGCCAGCATATATCCCCTCTACCACAAGGTATACTCCAAAACAGAAAATTCAAAACCATGGGTTCCATGAAATAAATACCCAATTTAATCTATTCCTTAACTTTCAAACTGAATACCAAAAGTATTTATTAAATAGGGTAGATTGCATAGTAGCCAGTGTGGCTCAGTTGGTTGGAGTATCAATCAGCCCATGCACCAAAAGGGTACGGATTGGATTCCCATTTAGGGCCCATACCAGGTTGCGAGTTCAATCACAGGTCCGTGCAAATATAGGAGGCAACTGATCAATGTTTCTCTTTCACATCCATGTGCCTATCTCTCTCTCTCTCTCTCTCTCTCTCTCTCTCTCTCTCTCTCTCTCTCTTTCTCTCTCTATTTCTCTCTCTCCCCCTCCCCCCCCCTTTCACTCTCTCTTAAAAAAAATCAATGGAAAAATATCCTCTGGTGAGGATTAACAATATACATATAGATTATATATATAGTGAAATTGCTCTGGCCAGGTAGCTCAGTTGGTTAGAGCATTGACATGCCAAGACTGGTTTCAGTTCCCAGTCAGGGCACATTCAAGAATCAATGAATGAGCAGACAAGTGAAATAGTAAATCAATGTTCCTTTTTTTATCTCTCTTTCTCTCTCTCTCGCTCTCTCGCTCTCTCGCTCTCTCGCTCTCTCTCTCTCACTAAGAAAAAATATATATATCAATAAATAAAAATTTTAAAAATAAATAGGGTAGGCTAATTATTCCTAACAAATAGGTCCTACAATATCAATCAATCTTATTTACCTCATTTAGAAATAAAGAATGAGCTGGAGAATATACACCAAGATGACAACTTTGTACTGTAACTTTCCAAGTTTATATTTCACAAAGACTTTGAAAAGGTTATTTCTTAACAAAGTTAAAATACTTTACTCATTAGTAATCCCAAAAGAATATGATCCAATTTAGGTTTTAAAAAGAACATTTACTCATATAAACCTGGGTTGCTATTTGCTATGAAGAAAGCTATATACTCCTTACTCTCTAGAAATATAAAGCCTACTGGGAAGTCACCCAGATTCTTTTAACAAGGGAGAGAAAATCATGCTGCTTTCAAAGCCAGGTAGAGAATCTAAACAAGTGAGCAGCTCTCTTTAATGGAGTACTCAGAACAACTACAGAATGTAAGCGCCATTAAAGTAAGTCTAAATCATATCTCCCAGTAAGATAAATAGAATACATTGCCAATTGGATAAAGTTTTGTTGTTGTTGTTGTTGTTGTTGTTTTTTAATCATGGCATTACCCTCTCTCTTCCTATCTGTGAAAAATCAATAAAATATATTTTTAAAATAATAATAAATAAATAAATAAATAAATAATCATGGCAATGGCATAGAGATGCAAGAACCTCATCCATGCCCACATTTTTGGTAAGTTTACATTGCTATGGCCTTTCTGATGGCAGTCTGGTAATATACATAAAAATGAAAAACATATTTCATTCAAACAGTAATTAGACTCAGAAAGTTACCCTAACGAGTCATTAGCAGCAGCTTCTACCCTCTAGCCTATCCACTCTGCCTCTTTCAAAAGTTTATCTATTGTTTTTCACTCTAATAATTCTTGCCATTATTGTTTAAAAAACAGAGACAGTCATTAGCATGAGACAACTGTACATACAAGGCACATGTACAATTTACAATAAACTTAAACAATTTAAATACCCAGCAAATGTATTGACCTGGAAAGCTACCCATGAAAATTATTTTTTAAAGCACACTACTATGAGCCAAGATGGTATAAGCAGTTGAGTTGCCAAGGGCTGTTTCCCCACACCCGGAAGCAGGATTCCAAGCCACAGCCTGAGAAGGGCGGGTGTCGGTGGTGCGGTTTCCTGAGAACTGCTCACTGTGAGCCAATATGCAGCCAATAGCCCCGCAGAAACAAATATAGGCTTCCCAGTAACCTGCAGTAGTTATAGAACTAAAAAAGTGGACCCTTTCGCCTACACTGAGGAGTTTCTACAATACTACATTTAGCTCACTATAAATCCAATATGGAGATTTTTAATTGCAACCAAATACACTTTGCAAAGAACTGGCAAAGCTGGTGATGTTTATGGCACAGATTGGTCACTGTTGCCCAGAACATCTATAACTTTCCTCAAAAGCTGAAAGATCTGCTCTCCTACAATTACACTGTCTTGAATCTAATCTTTCAATAACATTTTGCAAAGCTTTGATGTCACTGAGAAGAATCTAATCAAACTGTTTGCTAGGGCTCTTCTTTGTACTTCTACATTGCCAGAGAAGCACCTAAGATTTTATATACTCATTTTTGTACTGGTGAAAATACAAGCACAAAATACAAGAAAAAAAGTAAATATAGTATCACAGAATTTCAAGTACACATATCAAGAAGCAGCAATGTAACTGCACTCCAAGATATCTTCTGGAAGCGGTAAGTGAACTCTACAGAAGAAATGATGCCAAAAATGTGACGTTATCACAACTGCATGCTTCTCTAAGGTTACCAAGATATTAATTGTTGCCTGTTACTCTTGCTCATCTTTCTTCCTAAAGAAAGATTCCAGTGCCATATGCCACAGGGAAGAAAGACTCCAAACACAAGAAGAGGGTGAAAGGTTTTTAAAGTGCTTCAGAAACAAAAGGGGGGGGGGGGGGGAAGAGGCGTTTAACTTTTCAGTTTTCCATTTGATTCATAATCTCCAAGATTTTGCAAAAAAAAAAAATGCTAAAGTGGCTATAAGCCTTACAAGACAGTTGAAGTGAAGATGATGCTCATGAACTTTACAACCAGACTGGAGACCTGGTGCACAAAATTCATGCACGGGTAGGGTCCCTAAGTGGCCAGCAATCAGGGCCAATCAGGGCCTTCCTGCTGCTGGCTGGGGCCTTCCTTCCCTGGCTGCTGACTACAGGCAGGAGCCTTCTTTCTGCGCTGCCCCCCTCATGGTCAGCGCATGTCATATCAAGTAATTGAACTCCTGGTCTCCCACTCAAACTCCCGAGGGGACACTTTACATATATTAGCCTTTTAAATAGAGAGAAGATTGGTGGGAAGTCATGAGCTTTTTCAAACTTCCATCCTCTTATGCAAAGATTTCTGCAATGGCACCAAACCAAAGGGAAACAAGATCTGTTTGCTGCACAAACATCTCATCATCTGGCAGTCCCAAAGGTCATTCAATCATTGCTCATGACTATGGCCTCCTATTTTAGTATAGACAAGAATTCTGGGGAAGTCATGGCTGTAGGAATCACTGCTATGAAAAATAACAGCTTAATGGCTTAAAAATTTCTTCAAGACCTAAAACAAACAAAGATAAGAATGTGATGATGTCTGCTAGAATTGATCCAGTTCACCCAAACACTAAATCCTCAGATGTTGCAGAAGAAATTCTGGGGTAAGGCTACAAAGACCATGAAAAAATCAAGAGCATAAGAATATGAACAACTAGCTGCTAGAGATTACATTTCAGGAACATAAGTTCTGGAAGTTGAGGAAAAGGAAGAGGAAGAGATTGCTGAGAACGATAAAGATGGCTGAGGAAGTACTAGTGTCACTGAGGAGGAAGACTGGGTAAATGGGTTTATGTGCAACATTCTTCCGATGAACAAGAAATCTCCAAGAAACTGAACAGCTTCATGGAAGAGCCAGAATGTTCAGTCAAAAAATAATCAGCATTACTTCAGAGAAAAGCAGTTGGCACTACAAGATAAACTTTTGCAGAGAAAAGGAATGAAGTAACTCTCAAGTTTTCCACTCTCCAAGGAGAATGCTAAGTATATGTGATTAATCTGCAAATTAGTGAATCAAGAAAGTTTATTTGCATCAAAAAGATGAGAAGCACAATTATTTTGAAAACCACCTAAAAAGCACACTGCTAAACAATGACTGGTTTGATTCCACTCTTTAAAAAACAACTCTGCAACACAAAAAATAAGCCTAATATAAACTACATTTTATTTAATAGCAATGCAACAATATTGGTTCATCAATTATAACAAACTAGAGGCCTAGTGCACGAAATTCATGCACTTGTGGGGTGGGGAGGAGTCCTTCAGCCTGGCCTGCGCCCTCTCACAATCCTGGAGCCCCACAATCCATCACCCCAAAGCGATAGGCCCCTCCCACCTGGCCATGACTGATGGCCCCACAGAGGGAGGCCCCGCCCACCCACCGCAGCCCACCAGATGGTGGCCTGGGCCTCCGTCTGTGGGACAATCATAGGGCAATAGCAAGGCACCAGCCCCACCCCCCAAACAATCACATCGCACCCACCTTGGCTGGCTGGCCTGGCGCCAGTATGTGTCATAGCATAGTCGTCCGGACGGTCATTCTGCTGTTCGGCTATTCGGCCAATTTACATATTATACTTTTATTATTATAGATATGTCACATTATGCAAAATACTATCAACAACAAAAAATGGGGGATGGACAATGGGAACTTTCTGTACTAGCTGCATAAATTTCTGTAAATATAAAACTGCTCTAAAAAAAATAAAGTATTGCCCTGGTCAGGTAGTTCAGTTGATTAGAGCGTTGTCCTGATATGCCAAGGTCCAATTCCCTATCAGGAATCAATCAATAAATATATAAATACTTAAATAAGGAGAGCGGTAACTGAGGGGGAGAGGGGAGGAACACCTGTAATACTTTCAACAATAAAGATTCATTTTAACAAGTAAGTAAATAAAGTAGAACAAATCAATGTTTCTGTTTCTCTCTCCCTCCTCCCTCTCTAAATAAGTAAAAGAAAAAAATTTTTAAATAACTTTAAAAGAAAAAGTACTAATTTTTTTAAAACCTGCAGATTTGCAAATCAACATATGAAAATGAGGACAAAGCTGAAGAGCTCCATATCAAATTGTTAACCGGTTTTCTACGAGTGAAATGGAAAAAGGAACACAAGGAGGAACTTTTACATAATATATGCCTCTGGACTGTCTAAACTTTCTTCACTGAGCACTTCTCTAAGGAGAGGCTCTGTAACATATTTGGGACTGAATGGATGGATTTGCATGGATTCAAATCCCAGCTCCACCATTAACTAGCTGATAAACTTGGGAACTTAATTTCTCTATGCCTCAGTTTCCTCATCTGTAAATAGGGATAATAGTATGTGTCACCACAGAACTGCTGAAGGTATTACATGACTTACTTCATATAAAGTATTGGAAAACTATCTAGTATACGGTAAGTACTCAAAAATGGTGTTCACCATCATCATCAAGTATGTTATTCAACATCAAGCATCTATTATTCCTAACTTTTTAAATTTTTAACTAGTAAGACAAATCAGGAAAACTTGGTTCATCTAGTATAGAATCTTTGATGCAGAAAATACAAATGTATTCCATTGCAAATTAAAATAAACTAAGATTTTTAAGCAAATTACAAATCAACACTTAATACGAACCCATATATATATATATATATATATATATATATATATATATATATATATATATATTCACTAACAAATTCTATAAAAATAATCACAAAAACAAACCCCTCTGAGTTGTATGATTTTGGATAATTTTTACTTTGTCCTTTACATTTTTCTGAATCACTTTAGTATTCTGCGTGGAATACATTAATAAAAAAAAAAGCAGGAGCCCAGGCCAGTATGGCTTGGAACATCATCCCATACACTAAAAGGCTGTGGGTTCTTTTCCGGGGGCACGGTACACACCTGGGTGCAGGTTCCATCCTCAATCAGGACACATAGAGAAGGCAACTGATCAATGTTTCTCTTTCACATCATGTTTCTCCTCTTTCTCTCCATCCCCCTTCCTCTCCCTAAAATTATTAAAATATGGCCATGTGTTTGGGTCCCCTTCCTAAAGCAGAAAGCTTTCTATAATAAAACACTGCTTTCACTTAAAAATAAATAAAATATTAATAAATTAAAAATAAAATAAAGCAGGAGTCAGTTTTTCTATTAAAGAATAGATAACAAATATTTTAGGCTGTACAGGACATAAGTGTCTCTGTCCCAATTACTCAATTTACCACTACATCACAAAGCAACCACAGACAATATCTAAACAAACACATACAACTATGTGCCAACAAAAAATTTACAGTAACAGGCAGCCGGCAGAACTTGTCTATAAGCTGTAAAGTTTGCTGACCCCTGAAATGAAGAATACAATTTTCATTTTGGAAAACAAAATGTGATTTATACCAAAGTGCATCAGCCATATTGATATTACTGATGGAGGGAAAATCCACTTAATTCATACAAGTCTAGGGTTAGAAAAACACTCTGGAAATCCTCCTCTCATGCCCAGAACCCCAGTAATAAGAGAAACTTTGCCTAAAATCATACACTGGTGGGTGGGCAGTTAAAATAGAGGCTAAATATGCCTTTCATATTTAAATGAAAGTTTTCAAAGTTTTCAAAGTTCATAATAATTCACCACCAAGCAGCTGCTACCACATGTATGGAAGTCCTGCATACTGATGAAATGATTTTAGTTATAGCTCATCACAGTCACCAATGACAGATTTCTGAGAAAGAATGAAAACATCTATGAACAACTAACAGCATCAGAAATAAAATTCCTATGAAATGAAAAATTAAGAAAAAAAATATATGAAATGCTAACAATAAATGTCAGAGCATGGTAAAAGGAGAGGCAGAACAGTGGCCCTTGATATGAGGACACTTCAAGCTTCATAAGTGACATATGATCTCACCCCGAAAAAATATAAAGCTCAGGCCTGAAGGAAATAAATTTTAACATTTCACTGGGAAAAGTTTTGTGATCAAATGATTTTAAATCTGACTACTTTCTTGGAGTTTCTAATGGTTTAGGAAAGACTGTTTTAGAAAAAGATATAATAGGACTAAGGTAAGGGCTGAGAAATTATGTCTAAAATAAAAATATTAAAAATCATTCTAGCCCTGGCTCAGTTGGTTGGAGCACTGTTCCATCAATACACCAAAAGGTGGTGGGTTTAACTTATGGTCTGGGCACGTACACAGGTTTCAGGTTTTCTACTGGAGGCAACCAATCGATGTTCTCTCTCTCCTCTCTCTTTTCTTTCTCTCTCCCTTTCTCTCTCTCTATGAAATTAATTTTTTTTTAATCATTCTACTGCTCTAGCCGGTTTGGTTCAGTGGTCGGAGCGTCAGCCTGCGGACTAAAGAGACCCAGGTTCGATTGCGGTTAAGGGCACTACCTCAGTTGCAGGCTGGATCCCCACTCCCCGGCCACCAGGGGAACCAGCTGATGTCTTTCTCACATCTGAGTTTCTCTCTCGCTGTCTCTCACGCTCTCTTCCACTCTATCTAAAAACCCACAGGGGGGAAAAAAAATATCCTCGGGTGAGGATTGACAAAAAAATAATAATAAAGTCATCTTACTAAAAAAAAAAAAAAAAAAAAAAAAAAAAATCATTCTATTAAAAAAAAAAAAAATGGCAGCAACCTGCAATGAAGACAAATCAACCACTAAAACCCCAGGTGGACATTTGAGTACTTTCTGCCAAAATTCACTACTGGGCTATCACGTTAAGTGTCAAGATTCCAAAAGCAAACGTTTCAATAAGGTCAGAAGCCAGGAGGAGGGTTAAGGTGCCTATCAGTTTTCCATCCGAAGTCTCTCACTGATCCCCTAACACTGACTGACACTCTGTTATCAACAGTTTTAAAGGCAGCCCGCCGAGAGAGGAACAGCCCATTGGGAAAACAGAGCCCAAGTTACTCCGCCGACCGGGTGGCCCGGAACGCCGCCCCGGAGCAGGTGAGGAACATGTTCCCACTCCTTACACCGTCCACGGAGTGCTAAGCAGGACCCATTCGACGCCGGCACCGAGGAAAGTACTAGAAGTGACCAAAGAGACGGACAGGAGAACGCCAAAGGCAAACTCTCCCTGCGGGGAGCAAGGAACGGCAACTGCAGGCGCAGGGAGGAGAGATGGGGGTTCTGGACCCTCTGCCGAGAGGGGCGAGGCGGGCGGAGGCAGAAAGGAGGGCGGACCCAGGCCCCTCACGACACACCGTCCCGGGCGGGCGGAGCAGGTGAAGAGGCCAAGTTCAGGGCTGGGACGAAGGCACGCTCCCCGGCCCACACCCGGACACTCGTCCCCGCAACCGTCACGTCCTCCCGACCCGAGCTCTGCCTCTTCGCCCGGAAAAAGGCGCTCCCGCTCCGGAGACCCTCACCCAGAGCTGGTCGCCGCCTCGCCGCACGTCCCGGCCGCCTCGGGAGCCACAGGTGAGGGAAGGGGGAAAGGGGAGGGCAGACAGGGAAGGAGCCCAACTCGGTGAAGCCGTGCCGCTGCCGCCGCCGCGATACCGAGTCTCAGACCGTCCGCCCGACCCCACGGCCGCACGTCGCCGTGAGTCGCACGCGAGGCGGTGGGACCCAATGAGACCGCATCTTGAGCGCAGCCGCAATGGCGAAAACCGGAAGCTGCTTCTCCGACCGCCTAGGACCGGAGTGCATCCTGGGATTTGTGGTTCAGCCTGGGGCTCGATGAAAGCGGTGCTGCGCGTCCGGGGAACGAGAGGAACCGCTCCGCTGGGGCTCACATAAATTCCCTTGGCTGTTTTCCCTCCCACCGATAAGGAAAGCAGTTTAGGTCAGAAGAAGTGGAGGCCTTCCTAGCTCGTGGACGCTTTTCCCAGTCTCTGTGGATACGGGTTTCACAGCTTGAGCAGAAGCCAAAATGTAGGGGTTTTGACTAGATTAGGGGTGTCGAACTCAATCAGAGAAGGGGCCAAAATCTAAAATCCAGCCCGTGTGTTTCTGCCAGTGGCCAATGTATTGTTAGACGGCGTCTGTGAAAGCTTCGGGAATAAGTCCGAAAGCATTAGCCGAATCTTTCCCAAAACAAAAGCGTTTGCCTGTTATTGCCTTCTAAGGTATTATGATTTATGTCCTACTACTTCTAAAAATCAACGTGAGCCACTCACTCTTAAATACAATTCAGAACGATTTTTTAAATGTTTTTCATGTATAGTAGATCAGGACCTGTTTCAACATTAAATACTGTGCCTGTTTACCCAAGATGAGTCATTTTTTTTTCTACATGTGAGCTTTTAATTGAGCTCTAACTTAGAAAACAAGAGCAGGTTTGGTTACATAGTTATTCTGTGAAAAAGGGAAGTACGGTATAGGAGCTGGCATAGAGAAATGTTTTCTTCACATTCAGTTCTAAGAGGAATTTATCATACTCTGAAGAGGTCATTATCTTAATTGTCAAAACTCTTGTTATTGACTAAATGAAATCCATAGCTTTCAAGAACATCTATGCCCATGGCTTGTGCTTCCATTGGACCACAGCAAGAGAAAACAAAGGATGCCCGAAGAAACTTCACAGAAAAGCTTCCTATCAGTTTAAGACCTTGAGTCTGACATATGCGGAAAAAATAAAAATGGAGAACTCTTCAACCTGGAAATGTAAATTCTAAAAAGTTATTAAACTTACTAAAATCACAAAAAAACATGAGCAATGTGGTATTAACAGATATTTGAGAGCTAAAGGCCACCCAGATGAGTTTGGAAGATAAAATTAGTATAAATAAAATTATAGAACTAAATTTAAAGGAACTAATTCCCTTCAAGTAGTAGTTTATGTTGAAAATATTACTTATGTTTTTTAATTTTCATAATTTGTAAAGACATAACAATAACATCATCTATTTTCCTAGGTAAAAACAAAGTTTTGAGATTGAAATCAAGGAAGACATATACCTCCACAATAATCAGAAACAGAATACGGTGTCTTTGAATAGAAAATCTGACCCAGTATGCAAACTCACATAGGGCAAAAAAGAAAACAAGAACCTGAGGCTTAATAAGAGGTCTATTAAAGATGACAGAACTATATGAAAAAGACAATTAAGAAAGAGGTCATTTGGGGATTTCGAATCTTTTCTGCATAGTTCTCTCAGTCTTGCTTTGACAAAATAATGCACTTTACTCAAAGAGCTTCCTCTGGAACACTCCTTTGTGTGCTACAACATGTGAGAATGAGCCTTAATATTTCCCATCAAGATTTTACCTATCATTCTCTGTCACCTGGACCCCAACCCCTTTTCAGCTAATGAGAATTTTGCCACCATCCCTAACCTGAGGGACAATCCCACGTCTATGGCTTCCTTCACCATATCCCATACCTAGATGCCACCATTACATGTTCCAAAGCAGATTTTTTTTTCAGGCTTCTCTCAGCTACTAATCTTTATAGGCTTTCTTCTGGCTAAAACCAAAGGGAATTCAGTAAAATTTTATTCCTCCAGTGTCATTTGAGGATCCATTTTTATGATGTCACACTTCTCCACAGGAGTGGAGCACCTTGGTGCTACATCTTCTGCAGCACCAAGGGAAAAGTTTCTTTCACCCTGCTCCCCATACAAGCCACCAGTGACCCAACAGTGCTCTGTGGCACAGCTAGACTGATGTAGTCACCTGCACAATTACCAGATGTTGACAAGGCGACCGCATCACTGGGTGAGTAACATTCATAATCCAGTTGCAGATATCCCAGAAGGAGACTTCAGCAGCAGTATGATATGTTGCTGAAATGATGATATTCGGCTGGGTCTAGGGGCAGACTTATCCTCCATTGTGATATGCAAGCCATTAGCCAATGAGAATTGGGAGATGTATCTAAAACAGCAATTGTCAACAGGTATGCCACAAGTATTATTAAAACCTGCAATACCTGACTACTTAGTCAGGGGCAAGTTATTTGGAGCAAAAAGGATAGGTAATTACATCATTGTTATTTTGTAAATCAATCAAAATTATACCTATTTTTTGTTAGATTGGCAAAAAATGGGGGGGGGGGGCGGCTGCAAAATTTTAGTAATTAATTTATATGTGCCAGGAGACGAAAAAGGTTGAAAATTGCTGATCTAAAGCAACAAGCAAATGGAATTGAAGCTTTCAAATTCTTAAAGGTAAAAAAAAAAAAAAAAAAAAAAAAAAAATCCTAGACCTGCCAAAACTGGTTTGGCTCAATGGATAGAGCGTCGGCTTGGGGACTGAAAGGTCCCGGGTTCGATTCCGGTCAAGGGCATGTACCTTGGTTGCGGGCATATCCCAGTAGGGGGTGTGCAAGAGGCAGCTGATCGATGACTCTCTCTCATCGATGTTTCTAACTCTCTATCTCTCCCTTCCTCTCTGTACAAAATCAATAAAATATATTTTAAAAAATTTTTAAAAAAATCCTAGACCCCATTGTGAATTTAACTTGAGATCGTAACTAGTTTTAGTTGCTTCTCCCTTAATGAAAAAAAAAAAAGATTTCATTTATTATTTTTAACAAAATTACTATTTTAAGAAGAAAAAAACCCAAATTATTTGGCTAGTGAAAACCAAAATTACTAATCTTCTTTGTGCTGTGTCTACAACTTTTCCAAAAAAAATTACAAAGGGAAATTAACAGCTTCATAATTACAAAATACTTAAAACTAGCCTAAAGGACAAAATGAAAATGGACCAGAAAAGAGCAAGAACTGTCAAATCAGTCTCTGTGATTGTCTTCTATGTATGTTGTAGTAGAGGAAAACTTCCTTCCACCCTCTTAGAGTCTGAAGCTAGCCTAAGAATTAAGCTGACATAAGACAGATTAATAGGAGAAAAACTTGTAAGTTTATTTAACATTTTTATCTACACGCAGGGGTCTTTAAAAGGAAAATGAAGACCCGAAGAAGCAGTTAGTCTCAACAGCTTATAAGCCTTTTCACAAAATGAATGGAAAATTGTGGGGATGTGACAAAGCAAAAGGACTTGGATTAAGGACAGTAAACTATAGGACAATGACTAGGAAGTATACAGGAGGAACTAATGAGAGCTTGAGGGTACTTTATTCTTTTATTTATAATTTTTAATTTTTATTGACTTTATTTATTTTTTAAACTCTTTATTGTTGAGAGTATTACAGATGTGTCCCTTTTTCTCCCATTGCCCCCCTCCACCCAGTTCCCACTCTGCCTCAGGCCTTCCCCCATGGTCTGTGTCCATAGGAAATGCATATCTATTGATATAAAAGCCTAAGCGACCTGCCAACAGGCTGACCTTTTGACTGGCTGACCAGTAACTATGATGCGCATTGACCACCAGGGGGCAGGCGCTCAATGCAAGAGCTGACGAGCTGCAGTGACTTGGCAGCTGTGGTTCTTGGGTGACCCACTCAGAATCAGAGAGGAGGGAGCCTAATTCTAGGGTGAGTCACCTGAGAACCTCCCTCTTGCAATCTGGGACCCCTCAGGGGATGTTGTAGAGCCAGTTTTGGCCTGATCTCCACAGGCCAAGCCAAGGGACCCCACTCAAATCTGTGCACTAGGCCTCTAATCTATACATATAAAAGTCTAAGCGACCATCCAACCATTCAACTGGTAGTTATGACACACACTGACTACCAGGGGGCAAATGCTCAACACACAGGCATGGAAATATGGAACAGACTGATAAATCTCAGAGGGAAGAAGAGAGTAGGGAGGGCAGGAAGAGATTAACCAAAGACCTTACATGCATACTAAAGGCCCAGTGCACAGATTTGTGCACTGGTGGGGTACCTTGGCCTGGCCTGAGGGGATCAGGCCAAAACCAGTGGTCCAACATCCCCCTAGGGGTCCCAGATTGCAATAGTGTGCAGGCCAGGGGTCTCTAGTATGCATATAAAATCTTTGGTTAATCTCTTCCTGTCCCTCTCCCCACAACCCTCTGAGTTTCCTCAATATGTTCCATGCTTCCATGCCTCTGACTCCATTTTATTCACCAGTTTATTTTGTTCATTAGATTTCTTCTTCATTTTTTATTTTTAAATTCAATTGTTGATAGATATGTATTTGTTACCAATTTATTGTTCATATTTTTTTATTTCTTCTTCTCCTTCTCCTTCATCTTCTTCTTTTTTTTGCATTTCAATCCCTTTATTGAAAAGTATATCAATGCATTTCAATAATTTTATTGAAATGTATATCCTTAGTACTAAAACATAATAGTAGTTGGTTAGGTTACCTCTGCAAACTCAGAATTACATGGATGTAATTAAAATATTGAAATCTATCAGCCTTTTGGGAAAACTGAAAAATTATCTACAAAGCATACTCTTTACAAAAGTATGAGATATACTGTGATTCTTTGGTTTATTTTCCAGTGCATATTTATCCATAACATGATGTCAACATTGGGCACAATCATCTTGGATGGACTCAGGCTACACATTGCACCGACTGGTTTCTAACACTTTTAACACTGTAGATTTCTTATATTCACTGACTTACTAGCAAGTGCTGAACACTATCTCAGCGACCTCATAATTATAAAGTTGAGTATTTACTTAAGACCTTCTGTTGGCATAGTAGGGAAAAATTAGTGAAAGTATATTCCCTTCATTTTAAACAGAATTGTAAATTGAAGCAATGGCAGTTTTATAAAAACTGTCCTTAGTAAAAACTTCTGGAGTGTTCAATCAAGTTTTCAGAGTGATATTAATTTGAGTCACTAGTACAATAAAACGAATTTTCTCAATGTGACTATATTGAAGCAGATTTTGCATAAAAACTTTTTTCCCTGGACACAAACATTACCTGTCTTATAGTAAAAATGTTAAAAGATAATACTCCAATATTAACAGGTTTGTAGTTTTGCTTTATATAAAATGTGAATGTAATTCCCATGTAGCAATCAAGTCCACATCTCTGGATAATCTATTAATTGCATTGTGGGTGTTAAGAAACCATATTTACTGTCTAAAATAGTGACCCTTATAATGTCTTAAAAGTTCATTTGTGAAATATTGGCTTTGATGTAAACCCCATAATTTAAAATTTAAGTTAAGTAGGTTACCATTTTTAATAACTCCTAAATATACTGACCCAATATAAAAAGTTGGATCAATGTTAGAAATGAAGATTCACAGATTACCTTCCCAGACTTTTCTTTAACATTTCACATTATGGACTTGGCTTTGTTTGTATGCCTCAGCTGAATTCAAATTTAAGCATGATTCCACTGTGGCATAATGTTAATTAGGCAGTTTTCCCAAATCTGAGAACATCAATACTAATCCAGTTATGATGTTTTGAGAATTTACAGCTTAAATCCACTATAACAGTATGGAATCCATCCTTCAGAATTGTGGTGAAAGGCTTCAGAGAAGTTTTTGTTGCTGGAATAACCCAATTAAGGAACCATTTCAGGAATTGTTGGAAGGTGGGTTATTCTGTAGTAACTATGCTTCAATTGCCATGCAGTTTGCCCAGAAACAATCCATTTCAACTTCTGAACATTTGGTTTGGAGCACTTGTTTGATGAATATTCAGTTAAACACTTGGATACGAGTTCTTGCCAGAAGGTCAAATCTCTGCCATTTATCTTGGAATGTCTCTGAAGACATTCTACGACTTCTGTTAACTCTACACACTTCTGTGCTTGGATCTCCAGTGCAATGATAGGCAATGCCAACACAGAAGGCCTTGTTTTAGAAAATAGGATCCTGCAGTGGCATGCCTTAAGTTGAGCTTCTAATCTTTCAAAATTAAGGCTAATCCTTCTTTCAAATGGTAAATTCTCTTGAATGAGTGAATTATAGAGTAGCAGAAATTGAAAAGCAGTAGAAGCTTTCACTTTCCAGCACACTTTCTCCAAGACAATCTTCTCCATCCTCATCAGGTCTGAAACTGTGAACCTGTACTGGCTTATTCGTATCAAGTCACTTGCCAATGGGACATTCCTTTCCTCTTCTATTGATTTTACTGCCAGGTAGAAGCAGCTTAGTCCAACACACCCAAGGTGCTTGGATTGTACCTTCATTTTGGACAGGAATGTGTCCAGTAAATTCACAGCTAGAGAAAATGTCTCTGTGTCAAAGCCGAAGAACTGAGTTAGACTAAGGAGATCCTTCACTTCAAAGTCCCTTAGTCTTGCAGTCAGTCATCCTGAGGCCTTTTCATAAGTGGATTCAATGAGTCTCAGGCCACAGACCTTTGGCTGGCATTTCGGCTCCTGTTCCAACAGGCGTTCAGCTGGTTTAGCAGTTTCTGAGTGTCAGTTGTTGTGAGGACCTCTATCATCTTGATCGGGAATGAGGCTCCTTCGCTATAATCTCTCCTCCCCCGGGCCTGCCCGCACCTCCGCCCACAATGTCAGATCTGACAAGTCCTAGAGGCAAGGGGACTCGCGGGCAAGAGGGGACCAGCTGGGGGAGGAGGAGCTGTCCTGGGGTGGAGGTCTCCGCAGCGCTGGCGAGAGGACACTGCCCTTTTCAGGGTCAGCTCGGACCCGAAGGGCCATCTTCCTCTTCTTAAAGAATACCTTTCAACATTTCATGTAACACTGGTTTGGTGGTGAACTCCTTTAACTTTTTCTTATTTGTGAAGCTTTTTATCTGAACCTCAATTATAAGTGAGAGCTTTGCTGGGTAGAGTAATCTTGATTGTAGGTCCTTACTATTCATCACTTTGAATATTTTCTGTCACTCCCTTCTGGCCTGCAAAGTTTCTGTTAAGAAATCAGCTGGCAGTCATATAGGTGTTCCTTTGCAGATAACTAACTGCTTTCCTCTTGCTGCTTTTAAGATTCTTTTTGTCTTTAGCCCTTGGAATTTTAATTATGATGTTTGTTTGTGTGGTCCTCTTTAAATTCCTCTTGTTTGGGACTCCCTGTGCTTCCTGAACTTGTAAGTATATTTCTTTCACCAGGTAGGGGAAGTTTTCTTTATTATTTCTTCAAGTAGGTTTTCAATATTTTGCTCTCTGTCTTCTTCTGTAACTACCATAATATGAATGTTGGTATGCTTGAAGTTGTCCCAGAGGCTCCTTACACTATCTTCAACTTTTTGAATTCATTTTTCTTTTTGCTCTTGCTTCCTCATATTCCAAATCATTTATTTGATTCTCAGACTCCTCTACTCTACTGTTGAATCCCTGTAAATTATCCTTTATTTCAATTAGTATATGCTTAATTTCTGACAGATCCTTTTTTATTTCTCTGATATTCTCACTAAGATCCTTAAAAGTCTCATGAAGACCCTTGAGTAACCTTATAACCATGGTTTTGAACTCTGTATCCAATAGTTTGCTTGCTTCCACGTCTTTCATTTGTGACATGATTCTTTGTCTCCTCATTTTGACTGCTGCCCTGTGTTTGTTTCTATGTATTAAGTAGAGCTATTAGGTCTCCTATAATTGGTAGAGCGGCCTTGTGTAGTAGGTGTTGTAGGGCCTAGTGGTTTAGCCTCCCCAGTCACCTGAGTTTGGCACTTTAGATGTGCCCTTGTGTGGGTTGTGAGTACAGTCTTGAAGTTGAGCCTTGATTGCTGTTATCATTGGGAGTAGTTGATCTCCAGGCCAATTGGCTAGGGGGACCAGTTGGACTACAGTGAGAGAGTTTCTGTGCAGGAAACACCCCTATGGAACAGGACTTGCTTCAGTGAGGCTTTAGTACTCACTGAGTCTTCTCTTTGAGTGTGTTGCTTGTGGATGTGTAGAGTTATAACCTGGTGTGGTCTGAAGCTGTCCACCAGGTGCACCGGCTCTAGAGCCTCCAGGGAGGTTCAAAGTCAGCCACTATCTGGGGCCATCTGGCAGGAGCTACAGAGGGATCTTTAGGTGATTGCTCTCTGCTATTTGTATTGGGCTTGGAGGTGCCTAGGTGAGGCCCAGTTGTGAAGCAAGACAGACTGGTACTAGTGCTGGTTCTTGGGTCTTTTATTGATAGGTTTGGGGCATGTTGTCACCAGCTGCCACTTGTTTGGGAGATTTTAGGAAAGTCTGAAGCCTGAGCCAAGACACGCCATTCATATGGAAAAGCTGCTGCAAACAGTTTGGGTAGGGCTGCAAATTGGATGGGGTGGGAGCTCAGAGAATCACCAGGGAGGAGCAGCAAACAGTGTACTCCAGGCTGATGGAGACTTGGATATGGCTGTCAGTTAGCCCTGCCATTGGGGCAGTCCCAGAACAGGAAAAATGACCCCTGAGAGCACCCCCTTCTGGAATACAGCCACCCCGAGTTCCTGCCCTGTTGCCAGACAATCCAGTTCCTCCCAAAACGTGTCTGGGTCCCCCATTGTCACCTGGTGCAGAGAGTCCAAGTAAGTTTGTGCATGCCAGACCTTTAAATGGGATACATGGGTCTCCAGCAGCCTCTGGGTCCCTCAGCCACAATCCCTACTGGTTTTTATAGCCCATAGTTGTGGGGACTTCTCTTTCCAGCTCTGGAATCCTGGGCTGGGGGTTTGGGGTGGAATGGGCATCCCTTGCTCCTCACAAATAGCCTCTGCAGAGACAATCTCCCTCCCAATTAAAAAATGGCACACATGGGTGTCAGACCAGCCCATTATGCTCCTCTGCCCCTCCTACCAGTCTCGATGTGCTTTCTTCTATACTTCTCTAGTTGTAGGACTGCCATTAAGCCAGCTTCCAGGTGGTTCTGAATAATAGTTTTTTGTATTTTAGTTGTAATTTTGGTGTGGTTGTGGGAGTCGGCCAGTACAGGTGGTTACCTATGCTGCCATTTTTGTTCTCTCTTCTATTTTTATTGATTTTTAGAGAGATAGAGGAAGGAAGAGAAAGGGAAACATCAATTTGTTGTTCCACTTATTTATGCATTCATTGGTTGATTCTTGTATGTGCCCTGACCATGGATTGACTCACTATCTGGCATATCTGGGCAATGCTCTAACTAACTGAGCTACCTGGCTAGAGGCAGGGCCATGACTATTTTTAATAAGTTTCTTTGTACAGGTTCATTTGGCATCAACTTCAGCCTCTTGTGATAATGTTAATAGAAAAACTTCCAAACCTGTAGAGAATTTTTATAAATTTGTTTCAGTCAAGCAGAATATACAAGAGGATCTTGAGAGCAAGATGTCAAGGGACTGAGCAAAGTGCTTCAGATAATGAAATTTTTAGTTTCTTATATGCATTTGGAATTAAGAAAGGAACATAAATAAGATTATGTGAAGGCAGGGGGGAAAAGCTAGATGGGGTACTGTAACAATAATTACAGTATTGTTAATTAGAGATCGTGTGCTCTATTGAAGGTAGTCATCCTTCGAGGGGTCTGAAAAAAGATTACTTAGCATTTCAAAGGTGTGTTAATCTAGATGCACAATTATAGTGGAAAGGGCTTACATAAGGCAAAAATAAACTTTTTAATAAAGAAGTTATATGCCTAGGGTGTGACTACCTACCATGGCCTTCCCAGATAGAAATTTATATTCAGATTACCCGGTGAGTTTATTTCAGTTAAACTTATTATAGGGCCCTTTTCATCCACAATAAGAATGTTCTTCTGAGGTGATGGATGTGTTGAATGACTAGAAATAAATGATAAGGATTTATTCAAGGGTCTTAGGTTTTACAAACCAGAAACACAGTTAAGCAAAAGCCCAGAAGTATTCCAAACAAGAAAGGAAGGTTAAGAGTTCTAAAAAAAAAAAAAAAAAAAAAAAAAAATTATTGATTTTTTCACAGAGATGAAGGGGAAGGATAGAGAGTTAGAAACAACATCCATCAGCTGCCTCCTGCACACTCCCTACTGGGTATGTGCCTGCAACCTCGTACATGCCCTTGACCGGAATCTAACCTGGGACCCTTCAGTCAACAGGCCGGCACTCTATCCACTGAGCCAAACTGGTTAGGGCAAAGGTTAAGAGTTGTTATAGTAAAAAGTTTATTCTTGATAATAACAAATGATTCTTTAGCCTTAGAATTGAAGCAGGAGAGTTATCAGCCAGATGTCAGTAGGTCTGAATGACGGATGTCAGTTGATCTGGAGGATGTCACTGGAAAGGGACCAGGCTTGGAGCAGGCCTGCCTCTGGCTGGCCGGTGGTGTGTGGGTTCTTGATTTCCTGAAGGAAAGATTTCATAACACAAGTCCAGGTGATTTTGAGGGTATGTTTATTAAAGCTGGGGACAATGAAACAGAGGAAGAAGTTAGGGTAGAAGAAGCAATAGGAGAGAACCAAGGCAATGCTCTGCTTTGGCTCTCAAGAAACATTATAGGAAAAAAGTAAGCCATGGTGTGGAAGTCTAACAAGGACTTTAGAGAGAAAAGTAAATATGCCTGCCTGAGGGGGAAGAAAGGCATGGACATGCTCCAGAGATAGGTGGGTCTTTGTCTTAAAGGTTCTTATCTGTTTTATAAAGGAAAGAATTTTAGGGGAGGTTCTCAGGGGAGGTCAATAGAATATTCATCAGCTTTATACTGATGCACCAAAATGAGATTTATTTCCTGACTTCATTCTTCTTTGGGTGTGGCTGACACCTTTGGCACAAATTGGATTTTTTTAAATTTGTCTCCCAGAATAGGGTGATTTATACTTTGGTTAGGAAGAAGTGTAAACCATTTTTTTTTTAAATGTTTTTATTGATTTTTGAGAAAGATTGATTTGTTGTTCCACTTATGTGTTTATTGGTTGATTCTTGTATGTATCTGGATCAGGGATCAAACCCACAGCCTTGGCATATCAGGACAATTCTCTAACTAACTGAACTACCTGGCCAGGGCCTCCATTTACTTTTTTTTTTTTTAATATATATATTTATATATTTTCTTTTAAAATATATATATTTTTATTGATTTCAGAGAGGAAGGAAGAGGGGGAGAGAGAGATAGAAACATCAATAATGAGAGAGAATCATTGATTGGCTGCCTCCTGGGGATCCTTAAGTCCGCATGCTGACGCTCTGTTCACCGAGCCAAACCAACTAGGACTGGGTGGAATTTTTAGGGAGTAAATGAAATGGAAAGAAGAAGAAGTTTAAGAAAGGGTGAACTAGAAGGTCTTGCCATGATCCAGGACAGAAATAAAGTCTGAACCAGTCATGACACTAAGCAGGGACAGGCCTTAGAAAAGCATGGATTGAAAAACTTCCAGTATTTGGAGCCATCTCCCCCACGAAGACCACTTTTTTGGGGTGCTCCCACAGTCCCCTATGCCCTTGTGGCATGAAGGTGGTCAGCTTCCCCAGAGCTCCCAAGAGGCGGAATCACACATGATTCACCACCTGTCCCTGATCCCTGTGCACAGCACAGGGCAGGGCCAGGGGCTCCCAGGTGGATGGATAAGTGAGAACAAGTGCTGCACTCACCTCTTCCTTCCTAGCTCCTGTTAAGGAATCAAAAAAGATGATGCCCAAAACAGCCCTCCCTGCAGTCAAGAAGCTGATGACAGTCTACGGTGGGCCCAGCAAAGCCAAGTAAGGTGCAGGGTGGGGTTGGGGGAAGGATGAGGGTGCAGAGGAAATGCTGTGCCTGTCACCCCCCTGGGTCTGATGGGGATATGTTGCAGGCCACCTGGTGGAGATGGTCAGAAGCGCCCCTCCCGAGACTTGGGTAAGTCTGGCTGCCTCTCTCAGTTGGGTGACGGATGGGGAGAGACTTGGCGTCTTACTACGTCTGGACTCCTGACTTTCTGCTCTCATAGGCTCCAGAGTCAGCCTCTTGGGTGGGGGTCCAGTCCACACTGGCAGAAAGCGATCCAGAACTCAGGCTACCCGGCAACGACCAGCAAACACTCAGGTGAGAGGCACGCAATATGGTGGAGTGGGAGGCTGAGCAGTCTGCTTCCCAGGGGTAGGGCATGTGTGGGTGAAGGATCCCAGGCCGAGGAGAACCTTCAGCTGAGACCTTATCCCCGTCTCCACAGGAGGAAGAGCGGAAAAGCCGAGCAAAGGCCCCTCCCATGAATAAAACTGCTACTCTGGGCAAGACACTCACCCCAAAGGTCCCTCCCGTGAATAAAACTGTTACTCTGGGCAAGACACTCACCCCAAAGGCCCCTCCCGTGAATAAAACTGCTACTCTGGGCAAGACACTCACCCCAAAGGCCCCTCCCGTGAGTAAAACTGTTACTCTGGGCAAGACACTCACCCTGCCTCCACGCAAGGCCCCCAGTCCAGAAGGGGTCTTTTCTTTGGATGAAGCCCCTGCTCAAGGTGTCTCTCCTGAAGATGAAGCCCTTTCCTCAAAGCTAGTTTCTTCTGGGGTCGAGGCCTTGTCCCTAGAAAAGGCCTTGACCTTTGAGCAGATGTTCTCTGAAGAGACCTCTTCTGGGGACAACACTCAGCCCCAGCCCTTTCCGGACTCAGCCCCGTCCAAGTCCAAGACCAAGGGCAAGTCTTCCTTGGTCCACAAGCCAGAGGAACACCCCCTTGATAAGAGGGACAGCTCTGCACTCCAATTAGAGGCTACGTCCGGGCCCTTTGAGAATCTGGTCCAACCCTGGGAAGAGCCCACCACCCTCCAGGAGAAGACTCCTGCGAAGGATGAAACGACCCCCAAAGAGGAGGCACCCCCCGAAAAGGTAGCCCTTGCTCAAAAGCATCCACACCCTACCAAGCTGACTCCAGGCCCTCAAGGAACTCCCACCCTTCCTTCACAGGTCCCACAAAATCCCACGGTCAGCAAAGATGACAAAGAGGAGGTCACAAAGCTACAGGAGGAGGTGGAGTCTTTAAGGAAGGCCCTGGAGCTGATGGGGGAGCAGCTGGAGTAAGTCGGGGAGGATTCAGAGGGTGTGGGAAGGAGAAGGGCAGGACTGACCCACCCCTTTCCCTCATTCTCTTGTCTGCAGAAGTAAGCTAATGGACATCTGGGAGGAACTGAAGAGCGAGAGGGAGAGGCACCAGCTGCTGGAGGTGAGTGCTGTGCGAATCCCTGAATCCCAGCAGGAAGAGAGCTGGTGGCAGGCCCTCCCCTTACACCATCTCCCCACCAGGTTCAGATGAACCTGAGGACCAAGGAATCCCTGACCCCAATCTCCAGCCCCACTCAGCCGCTGTAAGGTGGAGCCTGGAGCGAAGTCTGCCTCCGGGCATTGACGTCTTCGCACACAACTTTGGGATAGCCAAGAAAATAAACTTTACTCCATTTACTCTTATGTTTCCCATCTCTATATATAAAAGCTTAAGTGATTGAATGACTGGTTGCTATGATGCACACTGACCACCAAGGGGAAGATGCATGAATTTGTGCACTGGGCCTCTAGTTTATTCTTAAGTGACCTTGGTTAAGGAAGGTAGGATTTTTCAGTTCACTAGATGGCTGTAACTGCTGGCCTTTTATCTGTCTCAGTTTCCCTAATCCACTTTTTCTGATTTACTAGCCTGTCTCAGGTGGACTCCAGGAAGTCTACTCATGGTCATTGGGTGGTCTGGATACATGGACATTCTTTCTTTCTAATTTTTCTTCCTTCCTTCCTTCCTTCCTTCCTTCCTTCCTTCCTTCCTTCCTTCCTTCCTTCCTTCCTTCCTTCCTTCCTTCCTTCCTTCTTATTTAATTCTTTATTGTTTAAAGTATAACGTATGTCTCCTTTTCCCCCCAGAGACCTCTTCCCTCCCTCCCCCCAGTCATTCCCACCTTTGGTTGATCTCTCACCCACCTCCCCACCTTCTCTCTGAATGTTGTGGGTTTGATGCCAGTTCAGGGCATATACAAGAACAACAACCAATGAATGCATAAATAAGTGGAACAACAATTCTATGTTTCTCTCTCTCCTTTCCTTGGTCTCTAAAATCAGTTGTTGTTTTTTTAAATCGTCAAAATGAATAAGGTTGAGATTAGCCAGGGAAAGAAGAAAACAATGGATGACTGCTTTTATTTTATTTTATTTTTTTAATATATTTTATTGATTTTTTACAGAGAGGAAGGGAGAGAGATAGAGAGCTAGAAAAGCCGATGAGAGAGAAACATCCACCAGCTGCCTCTTGCACACCCCCCATTGGGAATGTGCCTGCAACCAACGTACATGCCCTTGACCGGAATCGAACCTGGGACCTTTCAGTCCACAGGCTCTGAGCCAAACTGGCTTCAGTGGATGACTGCTTTTAATTTCAGCTTTTTAGTGAATTGCTTACTGAGACTGAACAAAATCTTTGCTGGTTACATGAGAGACCCAATTCTTTTTAACTCCAAAATAGGTATGGCACTTGCTTTCTTTCTTTTCTTTCTTTTTTTAAAATATATTTTATTGATTTTTTACAGAGAGGAAAGGAGATGGATAGAGAATTAGAAATATTGATAAGAGAGAATCATCAATCAGCTGCCTCTTGCACACCTCCTGCTGGGTATGGGCCTGCAACCCAGGTACATGCCCTTGACCGGAATCGAACCTGGGACCTTTCAGTCAGCAGGCTGACGCTCTATCCACTGAGCCAAACCGGTTTCGGCTGGCACTTGCTTTCCCAGCTGGAATAGCCAATGGGTGACAATGGTTCTTGCAGATTCTCGAATTCGAGTGGTGAGATGGGCTCCTCACAGATCCAGTACGGTACCATGTTTCCCCAAAAATAAGACCTACTTACAGGTTTCCTTCTGGGTGAAATATAAGGCATCCCCCGAAAATAAGGCCCCTCTAGGCTCTGTCTCAGAATGCTATTGCTAAACATGAGAGATTTGGTCCACTGATTCTGAAAGAAATGGAGTCACAAGAAATTCACCAGGAAATTGAGGAATTGGATTATTATGATGATGTTCCAGAAGATGATGACATGATTGTCATTGAATAAATGAGTAAATTCTAGATACTGTAGAATTCACAGTTTGTCTGGTTTATGTTGACAACTACCGTACTACTGTACCGTATACAGGTAATAAATTTCCTTTATTTTCATTTAACAATAAATATGTACCGTATTCTTCTTCATGGAAAAATAAGACATCCCCTGAAAATAAGACCTAGCGCATCTTTGGGAGCAAAAATTAATATAAGACACTGTCTTATTTTCGGGGAAACAGGGTAGCACACTGAAAGCTGAAGAGCTGGCAGAAGGGAGAGTTCTTCAAGAAGGGCAAATGCCCGGGGAGAAGGGTCTGCCTTGGAAAGCATCATAGTTCTGGTGGCATCCAGGAAATTCTCACTGGCCCTTGCTCACCTTGATTCTTAGGTGAGTAAGCATTTTTGTGGGGTTCATAGTGAAAAATTTCCTCCAGGGCATGAAACAATCCTATAGGGTATAGACAGAAGGTAACCTCACAGGGTCATCTGATCATAAATTCCTGACAAGGCAGGACAGGGTGTGTAGTCATCTCCCACACCTATAAGTGGCTTAGGAAAGGCTTATCTTTGCCTTTAGCAAGCCCTGTCCATTGTTTCTGTGCATCTAGGTTAATATACCTTTGAAATACATCCTTTCAGTCCCCTTCTAAAGCGTGACCACATCTAGAGAACACATAATCTTCTTGGCTATCTTGTAATTGGATCCCTGCCTTGCTTTCTCACTCCTTCATGTAATCGTCCTTATGTTCCCTCCTTAATTTCAAATGCATAGAAAAGCTACAAACTTATTTCTTGGAAGATTTATGTTTGTCTGTGGAGATCTTGTTTCTAGACATAGCCTCTTGTGGCCCAAGTAAATTATTATAAAAATTCTCAACAAGCTAGGATGTACTTAGGTTTGACAAGGGATATTCACTGCATTTGAGTCATATGGAGTTATGCACAAAGGCTGATTTTTCCTAGAACTTTGTTGAGACCCTACAGATCTCACAGAAAAATTATGCCTTTGAGCCGAAGAACAGTCAGTCTCCCATTAATACTAAGATGGCGAAGATAGGGACCTTTGATACTTCTAAATATTTTGTGTGCACAATTAGAAAAAGCTTGCTATAAAATGAATCAACCTATGATATCAGCACAATTCTTTTAAGGTATTAACAACAGCTGTTCTTATTTTAAAGGGGGGAGGTAATTTGAAACTGGACTTGTTAAGGACAGATATAAATTGTAAATGTCTTCAAAACAAAATTTAGATCCAACTAATCTTATACTATAAACTAGTGAGTTTCTTCCAAAACAATTTTAATACAACTATTCATGGCTAGAATGTCTGCATCTACCTATATGTGTCTATCCATATTTTAATGTGCCCTAGCTGGTTTGGCTCAGTGGATAGAGTATCCACCTGTGGACTAAAGGAACCCGGGTTCGGTTCCAGTCAAGGGCACATGCCCGGGTTGTGGGCTCGGTCCCCAGTGCAGGGTGTGCTGGAGGCAGCTGATCAATGATTTTCTCTCAGCATTGATGTTTCTATCCCCTCTCTCCCTTTTCCTTCTTCTCTGAAATCAATAAAAATATATTTAAAAATAAATAAATGTGAAATAACTTTTTATCTTCAGATGGTATTATTAAAATTAATTTAAAATCAGGCCCTTGTAAGAATTTCTAAAACTCAGAAATAGAAACTAGCTGAAGTGCTTTTCAAGTTCACACGATCTAAGATTAATTCTTAGTAAGCAAAAGCTAGTTTAAGTTTGGTGGTTTAAGTAGAACAGACACCTCTTTCAAGTTGTTTATATAAATGTAATATTTATATTTTATCCAGATTTACAAAAATAAGTTTATATTAATAATTGACTTTGATGCCAAAACCGGTTTGGATCAGTGGATAGAGCATTGGCCTGCGGACTGAAGGGTCCCAGGTTTGATTCCTGTCAGGGGTATATATATATTGGTTGCGGGCACATCCACTGTGGGGGATGTGCAGGAGGCAGCTGACTGATGTTTCTCTCTCATTGATATTTCTAGCTCTCTATTCCTCTCCCTTCCTCTCTGTGAAAAATCAATAAAATATATTAAAAATAATTGACTTTGATGTCTGTGAAATATGTCTAGAGGTTATATAATGTCTTCATAAATCTGCTAAGATAAAGAATGCTAATTGTTTACATTTTAGTTTTCATTTAGAAATTGAAAGGTTTTTTTTTTCATTGTTTTCTTAGAAATTGCAGTTTTTATAATTAAAATCTCAATATATGTAAGAATGACTTTAGGATGTTCCAGAAGGGTCACTGGAATACATAAAAAGATTTGTTTTTATGCTAAATTGCAAGGAAGCTTTGTAAAATAGGTGACTGAAAAAATTTTATGTTTTTTGGGTAAACAGTGGTTGTAAATTAAATAAATATCCCATAGGAAACCTAGGATGGTAGTTTGGTTCCTCCAGTCTCCCTTGAAAATCCCATTTTTCAATTGTTTTGATGTTTAATTCATGAGGGACCACATATACCATGATGCTCCTGTGGAACTAAAAAATTCCTATCACCTAGTGAGGTCACAGATCATAGACCTCTTAACATTGTATCACAATGCATTACACAAATACTTATCATTGTGATACAGTTGCCTATAGTATTCAGTATAGTAACATGCTGAACAAGTTTTTGGCTTAGTAACTGTAGGGAAACAGAATTTGTCAGCCCAAAATATGTCTTTTTAGCTTAGAATTCTTTTATGTCAGTAGTTTTTGGTGTTTTTTGTTTGTTTGTTTGTTTGTTTTTAATTCTTTTAGGCCAGTTAGTTTGTTAATCCTCACCTGATGGTATTTTTCCATTGATTTTAGAGTGTGAAAGGGAGGGAGAGAGAGAGAGAAACATTGATACATCAAACAGAGCCACATCAATTGGTTGCCTCTTGCATGCACCCTAACAGGGGTCAGGGATCGAGCCTGCAAACAAGGTATGTGCCCTTGACCAGAATTGAATTCAAGACCCTTCAGTCCTCCAGCCAACACTCTATCCACTGAGCCAAACAGCTAGGACCAGGCCAGTTAATTTTAAGAAACAGCAGACATGTCTGCCTGGTGTGGTTCAGTGGTTGGGTGTCAACCTATGAACCAGGAGGTCTGGGTTTGATTCCTGGTCAGGAAACGGGCTCTGTTACAGGCTCAATCCCCAGCAGAGGACATGCAGGATGTAGCCGATCAGTGATTCTTCTCATTTATGCTTCTCTCTCTCTCTCTCTCTCTCTCTCTCTCTCTCTCTCTCTCTCTCTCTCTCTCTCTCTCTCTCTCTCTCTCTCTCCTCTCTCTCTCCTTTCCTCTCTGAAAGCAATAAAAATAGGTTAAAAAAGAAACTGCATACAAGCTCTAAAAACCAAGTAAAAGTGACCGGGGTTCATAGGTCGATGCTCAACCACTGAGCCAACCAGGTCGGGCCGATGTTGAAACTTCTTAATGTGCTTATCTTTACCATTCTTATCTTGACTCTGTGATATAACCTATTTAAATATTTTGCCTATTGAATAATTTGAGTTTTTTTTCCTTCTTATTATTGAATTATAAGAGTTCTGTGCACAGTAAGTACTTTCCCAAAATAAAAAGCAAACAGAAAAATTGTTATTGATTTTTGAGAGAGAGAAGAAGGGAGAGGGAGAGAGAGAAACATCAAAAGGCTGCCTCCTGCACTACCCCTATTGGGGTTGGAGCCCACACAACCTTAACATGTGCCCTGACGAGGAATCAAACCGGCAATCTTTTGGTGCATGGGACAGTGTCCAACCAACTGAACCATACCAGCCAAGGCAGAAAAGAATTTTAAAGAACTCCAGGGTTATATGATATTTCAAAGTTATAAAGGATTGTTTCCATTTAGTCTCTCACTTGCTACAAGAATAGAAATAGAAACACAAAAGATTTTATTACTTTAAAAATATAGAGTAATAAAGCTTTGTTTTAGGGAGCTACAAATATTGGTAGGGGGAATAGGAATAGGAGTTAAAATCAGCCTGGCTGGTGTGGTTCAATGGATTGAACATCATCCTATGCACCAAGAGGTTGCTGGTTCGATTCTTGGTCAGGGCATTTGGCAGGGTTTCAGGTTCCATCCCCAGTAGGGGTTGTCAAGAAGGTAGCTGATTGATATTTATTTCTCAAAGGTTTTTAAAAATATATTTTTATTGATTTCAGAGAGGAAGAAAGAGGGAGAGAGAGAGAAATATCAAGGATAGAGAAACATTGATCTGCTGCATCCCACATTCCCCCACTGGGGATCAAGTCCACAACCCAAGCATGTGCCCTGACCGGGAATGGAACCATGACCTGGTTCGCAGGTTGACACTCAGCATTGAGCCATGCCAGCCATGCTCATCAATGTTTTATCCCCCTCTCCCTTCCTCTGTCTCTAAAATCAATAAAAACATATATTTTTAAATAAGAAAGTTAAAATCAATAAAGAAACAATTTTATAAGTAATTTCAAAGCACCTTTTAGTTAAGGAAAAATTCAAGACAGCATTTGTTCTGCTTAGTGACTACTCAAGCAATAACTTACACAAAGAAACTGTGAGAAAAAGAAGAGCATTTTTTTAGCTAAACTTCAAAATCCATAATATAATGAGGTTTATTAACTTTGAAATATCTTAATGATGTACAGCTAAATTCAGAATTCACAACCAAGTGCTTAGTCAGGGTAACTTGATAAAAAGTATTTCCTCAAGTTATCCGGGATGGAGTACTGAGCCCTTGGGGTTACGATTCGGTCAAGTGACAATTTGCAGGAATAAGTTCCCAGAACTGGCAGGCATTTAGTGTTGAGGAAACCGAACTGGCCCAATGAATGTGACCAAACAGTCACTGAGGGTGAGACTGGAATCGGCGTTGTTCACATAGCTTTGTTTCTCTGATACCCGCACTCCACCCCCACCCACCTCCTAACAAACTGGTTAAGAAAAGGGGGCTCTGACAAAAAGCCATAATTCCTATAGAAATAGTGCCCAGACTACTGAAAGTCTTACTTCTTCCTCTTGAACTTTCTCTTTGTTAAATAATTTATATGCCTTGGGTGTCATCAATCAAGTTTAACCATGCCCGGGGTACAACTGACAGGTCCCAAACAAACACAGAACAGAAGAGGAAAGGGAAGAAAGAAGAATAAGGAGTGTGAGCCCTTAGCTTGGTTGGTTAGAGCATTGTCTTGATACATGAAGGTTGTGGGTTCAGTCCCCCATCAGGGCACATACAAGAATCAACCAATGAATGGATAAATAAGTGGAACAACAAATTGATGTTTCTCTCTCCCTTCCTTTCTCTCTCTAAAATCAATAAATAAGCGGAGATGTCTATTTTCACGATGGTCTTCAGATGCCTGTGACAGGCACTGCTGAGAAAGCCAATTGGCAGAACAGATGCCAGGAAAAAAAATCAATATATAAAAATAAAAATAACTTTTTAAAGATTAAAGAGTGTGAAAGAGCAGAAAAGAAAGCTCTTGGTGCAAGATAGGTGCTCTCAGCTGCTCCTATAGCTACCTAGGAAAGCAAGCTAAATATACTTTTGAAATACAGAATTGCTTTTTCCAATTTCCAATCAAATGAAGAAAACAGATTTTCAAACTTTTATGTACAAAATCAACCTCTGGAAATCTTGTTAAGAATGTCCGTTCCCAAACATTATCCCCAGAGTTTCCAATTCATTAATTCTCTCGTAGGACCCAGAAATCAGATCTTCACCAGTCAGATTCCAGAGACTCTGATGCTATGGGCTCCTTCACGGACCCACAGCGAGTGCAATTCCGCAGGGCTCTGTGAGCAAAAGGGCCCACCATTGGGTTTAATGCTCTCTTGTCGCAGACTTGAAGTTCTTACTAACTTTGAACAAGAGGCCTCTTGTTTACACGGGGCCCAGCTGGCATGGCTCAGTGGTTGAACATTGATCTATGAACCAGGAAGTCACGGTTTGATTCCTGGTCCGGGTTGTGGGCTGTATCCTCAGTGTGGGCGTGCAGGAGGGAGCCAATCAATGATTCTGTCTCATCCTTTATGTTTCTATCTCTATCTCTCCCTTCTCTGAAAGCAATACAAACAAACAAACAAGCAAAAATACACCGTGTTTTACAATGGTTAGAACTTTGGCAGAAGGGTTGCAGGTTTGATTCCTGGTCAAGGGCATGTACCAGGGTTGCAGAAAGCAACCAATCAATGTGTCTCACCTCTCGCTCGCGCCCGCGCGCGCGCGCGCTCTCTCTCTCTCTCTCTCTCTCTCTCTCTCTCTCTCTCTCTCTCTCTCTCTCTCCCTCTCTCCCTCCCTCCCTCCCTCCCTCCCTCCCTCCTATTCTCTCTAAAAATCAATGGAAAAAAATATCCTCGGGTGAGGATCAGCAAAAAAATAAAATAAAATAAAAAATACAAGGCAGCCAAAACCGGTTTGGCTCAGTGGTAGAGCGTCGGTCTGCGGACTGAAAGGTCCCGGGTTCGATTCCAGTCAGGGGCATGTGCCTTGGTTGCGGGTGCGTCCCCGGTAGGAGGTGTGCAAGAGGCAGCTAGTCAATGTTTCTCTCTCATCGACATTTCTGGCTCTCTATCTCTCTCCCTCCCTCTCTGTAAAAAATCAATAAAATATATTTTTTTAAATGTTTTTTTTTTTTAAAAAGGCAATAGGCATGTTCTCCCTCTTTATAATAAAAAAAAAAAAGTATTTAATTAAATTAAAAACACTGCCATAGGAGTTAGGCCTTATACTTCAATCTTCCACTCTTAAAAAAATTCAAGCAGTGATCCATAGATCTATTGGATTCTAAGTCTGCTAGACAGCCAGCATCTGAATAGAATAACTGCGCAATTCCTCCTTGGCACTCTTGGGTTAGGAGTTCCCAAGCGGCTCTGCTTCCAGAGGCAGAGCCCAGGGAGAGAAGCAGCCATTGCAGAAAGCAGATTCCCAGGGGCAGTCATTGTGAGAATTGGCAGTTATTTGTGCAAGGAAGGGATAAAGAAAAATAGAGGAAAATGGTGAAAAAGGGGAGACCTCGAAAATAATACATGGGGGAAAGAAATCACTCTCAGGTATTTGAGAAGGCAAAATTGACCCAACAAAGGTAAACAGATAACCCTGAAATTCAATTATCTAAAGTAGGGGTGTCGAACTCAATCAGAGAAGGGGCCAAAATCTAAAATCCAGCCTAAATCACGGGCCGAATGGTTTACTGAACAGTCATAAACTGTCATTGTGATGGAAACGCAGCGGAGTGCAGTGATGACAGCGCGGTGCGGGCCACATTGCAAGGCCTGGCGGGACGGATTTGGCCCGCGGGCCTTGTGTTTGACACATGTGATCTAAAGAAAGCTTTGGTCATGTAAAGCTAGGAAAAGTTAAAAACCTTTGCAATAAATTCTAATCTAATCTAATTCGACTAACCCTTTCAGCAGTGGAAGTCGGTATGTGGAAATGGCGACTTAAACAAATTGTTTCTCTAATTGTATGTGGTAGAACTGGATGAGAGAAGCTTTAGGACAGCTAATCAAAAGTTAACATTTCCCTATCATTGTTTATCACTGGGAGAGCATCAGCAATGTGTGTTTCCTGGAATAAAATAAACCATAGAACCATGGTAATGACTCAGTTCCATCCAGGCTAAAAAATAGAATCAATATACATTTTAGTGAAATCTAAAAAGCATATTGGTTTTGCCATTCTAATTCAACCTAATTCATCTCAGAAGTCAAGTCAGATTCCCCAGGCTTAAGAGTCTAGCTGGTCTTAAATAGAATGAGGAGGAAAAGGCTGTCTTAGCAATACCTGGAATGGTTAGCTGGTTATTCAACATTTCTTAGAGTTGTTCATTTTCATTCACTCTTCAGTTTTTAGTGGCTTTAGGAAGATTTAAGTCATCACAATTTTCACCATTATTATAATCAATGCCACAACTGCATAATATTTGTAATAACAATAGTTAATATAGAAAGAATACTATGTGCTGAGCATTTTCTGAATTATATATATACAATAGTACTATGCCATGGGGTTGTGGTGAGGATTACATACATGTATATGACATAGAACTAATGTTATCTCCATTTTACAGGCGACGAAACTGAAGCAGAGGGGTGAAGTTACTTGTTTAAGATCACACAGCTATTAAGCAGCAGAGCCAGGACTAAAACAAAAGGACTGTAATTATTAATTACCCAAGAACGTGACCACTAGACTATGTAGCAAAGCAAACAGAGTCGCTATTAACATTTTCAGGAGAAATAAATATACAAATTTCCCGAAGATGTCCCTTGCTCCTCTAAAAGTGTACATTTACCGGTATGACTCAATCCAGGGTAAAGGACGTCTATTCCAGGTGCTGGTTGCTTGAAATTGTAAAACAACTATCACTATAAAAACATTTTTTTTTAATCTAATGGCTCTATGAAATGTGGACTTCAGAGCAATAATAAAACTGTAAACCTTACACTTGCACTGTCTGTGTCATCAAATCCAAGAACTAGCAATATGTATATATATGAAACTTCTAAAATATATTTTTTATTGATTTCAGAGAGGAAGAAAGAGAGAGAGAGAGAGAGAGAGAGAGAGAGAGAGAGAGAGAGAGAGAGAGAGAAATATACCAATGAAGATAGAGAATCATTGCTCAGCTGCCTCTTGCATCCCCCTCCCTGCAATGGGGATAGAGGCTGCAACCCAGGAATGTACCCTGACTGGAAACGAATCTTGACCTTCTGGTTCATGATTGGCGCTCAACCAGTAAGCTATGCTGGCCCTGCAAGAAGGTTTTATTTTTAGTCACAGAGGTCGAAGAAGTGAGCTGTAAAAGAAATTGGCTCAGGAAACAAGTTATAGAGGCAAAAGAAGGGCCCATGGAGCATAGGAGAAAGAGAGATGAAGAAAAAGACCATACTTAGGGGGGGGAGAGAGAGAGAGGCATAGGCATGCTCCTTAGAGTGAGCCGCCAAGAATAAGCCAGTCAGTGAAAGATAAATACCACATGATCTCACTGATTTGTGGAATATAAAGAACATTATAAACTGATGAACAAAAATAGATACAGAGGCAAAGAAGCATCAAACAGACTGTCAAACTATAGTGGGAAGGCAGGGGAGAGTTAGGGGTGGGTAAGAAATCAATTGAAGAACTTGTATACATGCATATAAGCGTAACGCAAGGCCCAGGGGCCGGGGGTGAGGGCATATGCAGGGGAGAAGGGGGAAGTAGGGGAGGCGGGAGGGAGGGTCAATGGTGAAAAACAGAAGACATACGTACGTACGTACTACCATTTGTAATACTTTAAGCAATAAAATTAAATTTTAAAAAGAAAAAAGAACTGGCTACTTTTTCTCTCTTTTTTTTTATTGTCCAAAGTTTTACATATGTCTTCTTCTCCCCCAATTGACCCCCCACCCCACGCCATTCCCACCCTGGGCAAGCCCCCACCACCCAGTGTCTATGTCCATGTGTCCATTGGTTATGCTAATATGCATACAAGTCCATTTGTCTCTGGATCTATTCTTATTCATCAGTTTATGTTGATCATTATATCCCACATATGAGTGAGATCATGTGATATTTATCTTTCTCTGAAAGGCTTATTTTGCTGAGCATAATGCTCTCCAGCTCCATCCATGCTGTTGCAAATGGTAGAAGTTCCTTTTTTTTTTTTTTTTTTTTTTATAGTGGCATAGTATTCCATTGTGTAGATGTACCACAGTGTTTTAATATACTCTTCTGCTGATGGGTACTTAGGCTGTTTCCAAATCTTAGCTATGGTAAATTGTGCTTCTATGAACATAGGGGTGTATATATCCTTTCTGATTGGTGTTTCTGGTTTCTTGGGATATATTCCCAGAAGCAGGATTACTGGGTCAAATGGAAGTTCCATTTTTAACTTTTTGAGGAAACTCCATACTGTCCTCCACAGTAGCTGCAGCAGTCTGCATTCTGACGAGCAGTGCAGGAGGGTTCCTTTTTCTCCACATCCTCTCCAGCACTTTTGTTGATTTGTTGATGATAGCCATTCTGACAGGTGTGAGATATTATCTCATTGTTGCTTTAATTTGCATCTCTTTGATGATTAGTTACTTTGATCATGTTTTTATAGAACTGGCTACTTTTAAATAACAAACATTACAGGTTTTCATCAACTGCCAAATTATTTCAAGGTGGAAGAGTAAATCACAGTAGTTTCCAGCATATAACATGGTCCTTGGCTTGTATTGGGTGCTCAATAAATGCTGATAGGGAGAAGAAAGGGAGAAAAGGAAGGCAAAAGTATCTTAATTCCTTTTAGTAGTGTCTAAATATGATTTCAAAATATCATTCAACTTTTTTTAATAGCATTCACTCATTCATTCACTTAATATTTGTTGAATACTTACTATGTAATAAAAGCTATGCTAGACATCAAGGGTATGAATTTAAAAGTTACTATAAAATAAATACACACAAAAATGTAAAATATGTGAAAATCCAGTTGTCAGATAATGAGTAAAACTAGCAATTAAAGAAGCACACAAAGGAATATGTTAAGGTTGGAAGCAAAATCAATATAGATGTTGCAAATTTGGTGAGGGAACTGCATATTTGCCTTTACTTTCCAGATTCTTTCTTCTCTAATCACCTCCTCTCTCCACACCCACATCTTAATCATACATTCTCAAATCAAGTTATTCGAGTTCTGCAATAAATTTCTTAGCTTCATAGACCTAATCATATTTAGACACTACTTAGCTTCATAGACCTATTGCTCATCAAAAAAATACTAAGTGTGGCATCTCTAAATAGTTCATGTTTCTTTAAATCTAGCCAATTAAGAAACAAGTTATACTGAAACCGGTTTGGCTCAGTGGATAGAGCATCGGCCTGCGGACTCAAGGGTCACAGGTTCGATTCCGGTTAAGGGCATGTACCTTGGTTGCGGGCACATCCCCAGTAAGGGGGTGTGCAAGAGGCAGCTGATTGATGATTTTCTCTCATCGATATTTCTAACTCTCTATCCCTCTCTCTTCCTCTCTGTAAAAAAATCAATCAAATACATTTAAAAAAAAAAAGAAAGAAAAGAAAAGTTGTGAAACAAGTGCAAATCGGGACAATATTTAATTTATATTGCCACCATGCCGATTGGATATCAAGCCCAGTAGGGAAAGGTGATTGAATTAGCCTAAGAAATTTGGAGATGGGCCCTGGCAAGCTTTCTCAGTGGTTAGAGCATTGGCTCTTGGAGTGAAAGGTCACCAGTTCAATTTCTGATCAAGGGCATGTACTCAATTGCAGGCACAACCCCAGATCATGGTGTGAATAGAAGGCAACCAATGTGTCTCTCTCACATAGATGTTTCTCTCTCTCTCTCTCTCTCTCTCTCTCTCTCTCTCTCTCTCTCTCTCTCTCTCTCTCTCTCTCTCTCTCTCTTCCCCACCTTCCTCCCTTCCACTCTCTCTAAAAAAAAAAAAAAAAAAAAATCAATGGAAAAATATCTTCAGGTGAGAATAAAAATTAATTTTTTTAAAAAATCTGGAGATAGAAAGTCCAAAGAAATGATTATAGAAGATCTTGTTAACAATAGAAGCAAATAGTAGAAGACTACTTAAAACTCTGATACCTTAAAAACAGTTGTTGGATCTCTCTGTTTTAAAACCATTTCTCAAAACACACTGAGACATGCTTTTCAAGCCTAGGTTTGGCCACAGGAGAGCTCCAGCTGGTTCCAGGCTAATTAGATGACATTTTATAAATAGTACGTCTAAGAGTTTATAATGCCCCTCCATTGGGAAGAGACTCTAGAGAATTCGGTCACATATTTATATTGGCTTCTTCTCTTGACCTCAGTTTGGTTAATAACTACAATTATGCTTTTGTCAATTTAACAGCTCTGAGCCTTTGTCAGACATTATCCCTGTTATGTGCCTTCGTACTTCCTTTTAAAAAAATATTTTTATTGATTCTAGAGAGAGGAAAAGAGAGGGAGAGAGAGCTAGAAGCATCAATGAGGAGAAAGAATCATTGATTGGCTGTCTCCTGCACACCCCACACTGGGAATAGAGCCCTCAACTGGGGCATGTACCCTAATGGGGAATTGAATTGTGACCTCCTAGTTCATAGGTCAATGTTCGACCATTGAGCCACATAGGCCTGGCTATAATATTATTGACCATATTCCCTATGCTGTAGTTTACATACCCATGACTATTCTGTAACAACCAATTTGTACTTCTTCATTCCTTCACCTTTTCATGCACCCACTTTCAACCCTCTCCCCTCTGGCAACCAACAAAAAGTTCTCTGTATGTATGAGTCTGTTTCTGTTATACTGTCCACTTTGTTTGTAGATTCAATTGTTGTTAGATATGTATTTATTGCCATTTTACTGTTCACATTTTTTATCTTTTTTTTTCTCCTTCTTAAAGAAGACCCTTTAATATTTCATGTAATACTGCTTTGGTGGTGATGAATTCCTTTAGCTTTTTCTTGCCTGGGAAGCTCTCTATCTGACTTTCAATTCTAAATGATAGCTTTGCAGAGTAGAGTAATCTTGGTTGTAGGTCCTTGCTTTTAATCACTTTGAATATTTTTGCTGCTCCCTTCTAGCCTACAAAGCTTCTGTTGAAAATCAGCTGTCAGTCATATAGGGCTTCTTTGTAGGTAACCAACTGCTTTTCTCTTATAGCTTTTAAGATTCTGTTTGTCTTTAACTTTTTGCATTGTAATTATGATGTGTCTTGGTGTGGGCCTCTTTGAGTTCTTCTTGTTTTGGACTCTCTGCTTCTTTGATTTGTATGTCTGTTTCTTTCACAGGTAAAGGAAGTTTTCTGTCATTTTTTCAAACAGGTTTTAAATTTCTTGCTTCCTCTCATCTCCATACAGTACCCTTATGATGCAAGTGTTGATATGCTTAAAGTTGTCCCAGAGGCTCCTTACATTATCCTTTTTTTATCAGGAGGAAGAGAAGGATTCTTTTTTCTTTTTGCTATTATGATTGAGTAATTTTTTGCTTCCTTATATTCCAAATAGCTGATTTGATTCTTTGTATCCTCTATTCTACTATTGAGTCCTTGTAATTATTCTTCATTTCAATTAGTTTATGCTTAATTTATAACTTTTTAATGATGCTTTATGATACTTTCTATGATGTTGACTTACTCTCTAAGTTCCTTGAAGTTGTCACTAAGTACCTTGCAGTTCTCATTAAAATCCTTGAGGATCATTATAATCATTCTTTTGAACTTTGTATCTGTTTGCTTGCTTCTGTTTTTTTCTGGATATTTCTCTTCTTCTTTAATTTGTGACATTTCTTTGTGTCCACATTTTGGCTGCTTCCCTGTGTTTGTTTCTATGTATTAGATAGAGCTGCTATGACCCCTGGAATTGGTAGGGTGGCCTTGTGTAGTAAATGTCCTATAGGACCCAGTGGCTCAGCCTCCCCAGCCACCTGAGTGGGTATTCTAGGTGCACCCTGTGTGGGATGCATGCACTGTCTTGTTGTAATTGAGCCTTGTTTTCTGTTGGCATCACTGGGAGGGATTGACCTCCAGGCCAATTGGCTGTGTGGACCAGCTGCGACTAAGTGGAAGAACTATTGTGCAGGAGACACTCCTATGGAGCAGGACTTGTTTCAGTGGGGCTTTGGTACTCTCCAAATCTGACCTTTGAGTGTGTTGCTCATGGATATAGTAGGGTTGTAATCTGGCATGGTCTGAAGCTGATCACCAGGAGCACTGGCTCTGGGACCTCCTGGGAAGTTCAAAGACAACTACTGCCTGTGCCCTGTCTGGGGCCACCTGACATGAGCTACTGAGTGATCTGAAGATGGCTGCTACTTGTGTTGGTGTAGAGGTGCCCAGGAGAGGCCAAGCGGTGAATCAAGGCAAGTTGCTGTTAGTGCCTGGCATGGGGCCTCTTATTGATATATATGGGGCCTCTAATTGATATGTATGGGGCACTCTAAGGCCAGCTGCTGCTTGTTTGAAAGATTTTAGAAAAGTCTGAAGCCTAAGCCAGGACAAGCTATTCATGTGGAAGGACCACTGCAAACAACTTGGGTGGGGCTGAAAATTAGGTGGGGCAGATTCTCAAGAAGTCACAAGGACCATGTGAATAGTGTGAGCCAGGTTGATGGAGACTCAGATATGGCACCTGCCCATCATCTCTGTTGCAGGGGAGGTTTCAGCATAGAAACAATTATCTCTGTCAGCACTTTTGTTTGGAAGAAAGCTGCTCCCCAGTTCTTGCCCTGATGCCAGACAATTCAGTTCTTCCCATATGTCCCTGAACCCTTTCAAGCTGCTGCCTCAGCCCTGGAGCTCAGAGGAAGTATGTAAATCATTGTGCCAGCCCTTTAAGAGGTACACCTGGGACTCCAGAAGCCTCTGTCACTCACCCACGATTCCCACTGTTTCTTTCTGCCCAAAGTTGTGGGGACTTCTCTTCCAAGCACTGGAACCCAGGGCTGAAGAGTCTGGTGTGAGGCTGGGACCTCTGGCTCCTCGTGTAGATCTCCACAGCCAAGATATCTCTCCTGATTAAAAAAACAAACAAACAAACAAAAAAACACCATATGTAGGTCTCAGCCCATTCCACACCTTCTCACCTCTTACCAGTCTCAATATGGCTGATTCTTTAATTCTTTAGTTGTAGGACTTCCATTCAGGCAGTTCTAAATGATGGTTGTTCTGTGGTTTAGTTGTAATTTTGATGTGGTTGTGGGAGGATGTAAGTGCCGTATTTACCTCTACTGCCATCTTAACCAGAATGTTTGTTTTCATTTTTTAATTATAGTCATTCTACTATGTGTAAAGTGGTATCTCATTATTGTTTTGACTTACATTTCTCTAATAACTAAGATTTTGAGCATATTTTCAAGTGCTTATTGGACATTTGTACATCTTCTTTGTAGAAATGTCAACTTAAATCCTTTACCCATTTTTTAATTGAACTATTTGTCTTTTTATTGCATAGTTCCAAGATTTCTTTATACGGTTTATATACTAGTCTTTATTAAATACGAAAGGCCTAATGCATAAAGATTTGTGCAAGAATGGTCCTTCCTTCTCCTGGCTGCTGGCACCACCTACACTCTGGCCTGAGCTGTCTTTCCATCTTCCAAGCTGCCTAGAGGCCCAGAGCACTAGGGTGTTGTGGAATGCCTGTGTTGTCACCATGGTGATGATGCAAGTGTCCTGCCCTGCCCCTGGGCACCTGTGTATGCAAATTAACCCACCATCTTTTTTTTATTATTAAATTATTATCTGTGAACATATTTTAACATTGCCCCCCCCCCTCGCATACATACCCTCCCTCCCCAGAGTTTTGTGTCTATTGGTTGTACTTATATGCATGTATACAAGTCCTTCAGTTGATCCCTTCTCTCCCCCAGATCTCCCTACCCTCCCCGCTGTAATTTGTCAGTCTGCTTGTTGCTTTACTGTCTTTATATCTGCCTTTTGGTTCATCAGTTTATAATGTTCTTTAATATCCATAAATGAGTGAGGTCATGTGGTATTTCTCTTTCATTGACTGGCTTATTTCACTCAGCATGATGTTCTCTAATTCTATCCAGGTTGCTGCAAATGATGAGAATTCCTTCTTTTTTATGGCAGCATAGTATTCCATTGTGTACATGTACCATAGTTTTTTGATCCAATCATCTGCTGACGAGCACCTAGGCTGTTTCCAAATTCTAGCTATTGTAGATTGTGCTGCTATGAACATAAGGGTGCATATATCTTTTCTGATTGGTGTTTCTAATTTCTTAACCCACCATCTTTGTTGGGTTAACTTGCATATTCATTCCTGATTGGCTGGAGGGTATCACGAAGGTATGGTCAATTTGCATCTTACTCTTTTATTAGTGTAGATACAGGGTGTCTCAAAAAAAAAAAAAAATGAACACAGCCGAAACAGGTTTGGCTCAGTGGTAGAGCATCGGTCTGCAAACTAAAGGGTCCCGGGTTCAATTCCGGTCAAGGGCATGTACCTTGGTTGCGGGCACATCCCCAGTGGGGGGTGTGCAAGAGGGAGCTGACCGATGAATCTCTCTCATCGATGTTTCCAACTCTGTATCCCTCTCTCTTTCTCTCTGTGGAAAATCAATAAAATATATTTTTTTAAAAATATGAACACACACTTTAACATCTGGTAGCTCAGTTTTAACAATGAAATGTAGCCCGAGGCAGTTTGGCTCAGTGGGTAGAGTGTGGCCTGTGGACCAAAAGGTCCCAGAATCAATTCTGGTCAAGGGCATGTACCTTGGTTGCAGGCTCCTCCCTGGCCCAGGACCTGATCTGGGCTCATGAAAGGGGGGGGAAAAAAATCATTGTGTTTCTCTAAACATCAATGGGAAAATTCCTTGGGTGAGGATTTAAAAAAAAAAAATCTATAATAATAAAAGCATAATATGCTAATTAGACTAAACAGATGAACAATAATTTTAAAAAACATTTTTATTGAGTTTTAGAGAGGGAGGGAGAGGAAGAGAGAAAGAGAAACATAATGAGAGACTGAAACATCGATCATCTGCCTCCTGTACCTTCTCTACAATCCCTTACCAGAGATCCAGCCTGCAACCTGGGCATGTGCCCTGACTGGGAATCGAACTTACAACCTTTTGGTGCACAGGACAATGACCAACGAACTGAGCCATACCTCCCAGGGCTGAAAGAATTTTTAAAACATACAATACCTGACTATTTAGTCAGGAACACTGATCTCTTTTCCCTTAGATTATAAAAATAAAAAATAATGGTAACAGCCCAAACAATAGCTGTCCAGTGTGAATGAACCAAAATTATACCTTTTTTTTTTCAGATCGGCAAAAATTATAATATAGTTTTTGGTGTGCTGCAGAATTTAATTAGTTTGTTTGCCATGAAATGAAAGGTTGAGAATTGCTACAGTAGATGAAAGGATATGTAAATTATGGTATATGCATACATTGTAATATTGTGTCTCATTAAGAGGAATAAATTAGGTCTATGTGGATCAGTGTGCACAGATCTCAAACATAATGGACTAAAAACAAGTTGCAAAACAACATGAAAAACAACAACAAAACGTTAACAGTAAAAAAGTATCAATTCAAAATAGAAAGGAAAACATATCTGCTCATAGCATGAAGACAGAAAGGAAATAGGACCAAGAGTGGTGGGAAAAAGGACTTTTAGCTACATCCATAATGTTTTATTTCTTCAGAGAAGAAAAGATGAGGCACATATGAGTGTAACCCTTAGAAATCTTGGATTGGGAGAATAAAGATGTTGTGATAATTGTGTTTCTTATATTATTATCTGTACTTAAATTTTTATTTTTACTCTTTTTTTAATTGATTTTTTAGAAAGAAAGGAAAGGAGAGAGAGAAACATCTATATAAGAGCAAAACATCAGTAGGTTGCCTCTACACTACCCTGATAAGGGATCAAACCTGCAACCTGGGCATGTCTGGAAATCGAACTGATGACCTTTCCTTTCACGGGACAACACTCAACCAGCTGAGCTACACCAGATGGGCTTTGGAGTCTGAAGAGCAATCTATAATTTTGGCCTAAGTCATCTATGTTATATAAATAGCCCCTGCTAGATATGAATTTTGTTTGTTTGTTAATCCTCACCCAAGGACATTTTTTTCATTGATTTTTTTTAGAGAATGTGAAAGGGAGGGGAAGAGACACAGAGAAACATCGGTGTGAGAGAGATACATGGATTGGTCACCTCCCGCACAGGCCTCAACCTGGACTGGAGTCTGATCCTGCAACCAAGTACATGCCCTTGGCTGGAATCAAACCTGGGACCATTCAGTCCACGGGCCACATTCCATCCACCAAGCCAAACTGACTAGGGCTAAGATACAAGTTTTATTGGTGCTATGCACCTGCTCCAAGGAGGAACACAAACCATCTTTGCTCTCCATTCTTCCATTTCTAGATTCTGACAAAACGGATCCACATTTTCAGATTTTTCTATCTTCACGATTTTAACTCCAGAATAGTGTTCAGGTAGGTTAGAAAGAAACATTCTATTTGAAGTAAAGTCAAAGATCATATCCTAAATTAAGGAGAAATATTTATCTAGCATTTATGTATTTAAAAATATATTTTTATTTATTTTAGAGAGGAAGGGAGAGGGAGAGAGAGAGAAACATTAATGATGAGAGAGAATCATTAATCAGTTGCCTCCTGCACACCTTACAGTGGGGATTGAGCCTGCAACCTAGGCATGTGCCCTGACCGGGAATTAAACCATGACCTCCTGGTTCATAGATCGACACTCAACCATGCCGACTGGGCTTTATCTAGCACTTATATTTTGATATTTATCATATTGACCTTCTCACAGTAAGAATGGATTCTGTTTGAGATGTGTATGTTTGTGGGCAAGGGTGTAGCCAAATACTAAGTAGACCAAAGTAGCTGGAGAAACAGGCTCAGCTGCAGAGGCTGGACCTGAAAAGGGTGACATCCAGGGGTAATGGCGAGTTCAGCTATAGTTAGTGCAGATGTCAGCCCTGAGGTCAAGGGACATGTGATTACAGACAGTTGGAAACAGTAACTGGGTTAGGAGTGTTAGTGATTGAGTGAGATTAAAGGTAAGGCGGTGGCAACAGTATAATAGCTGATGATCTGACCATTTATGTCGGGATCTCAGCTGGTATACAGAGCCAACATTCTGGGAGAGGGATTTGATAATGATTAGACATCCTAGATTAGAAAAGATTTTTGCATTGATGAGGACTTGTTTGACTCCTAACAAGAGAAATTCAATAATTGGGTAGCATTGACTTCAGATGCATGGGATCCAGAGAGGTAAATGATGTAGTCAGAACTGTTCTTCACTTATCATCTATGTTAGTCAGGCTTGCTATAATCATACTATGTGGCCAGTAGCCCCTAAATCTCTATGCTATGTAACAAGTAACCTCAAAATCTCAATGGCCCATAACAATATACATTTATTTCATGCTCATAGGTCCACAGATTGGCTATGATTAAGCTAACACTGTATTGATTTGGGTTGGCTGGACTCAGCTGGAGTTCAGGCTTCAAGTTAACCACAGGTGTGCTTCATCCAAAGCAGAATGATGAACAGTTTTCTAGGGCCTGTTCTTCTCATGACAGAGAGCAGAAGGTCCAAAATGGTTGTTGGAAACTCTTAAGGCCTCAGCTTAGACTGGGCTCACTGGTCATTTCCATCCACAATCTGTTGGTCAAAGCAGGTCACATGGCTAAGTCCAAAGTTAATGGGAAGGGCAGTATATTCCCTTTACTCTAGTGGGAGGCACTGCAAAGTCACATGGCAAAAGGTTAGGTAGACAGTAGATGATAGATAAATAGATCTCTCCATATATCTCTTCAGAAAGACAGTGGGAAGTTGCAAGAAATAATACAATCCAAACACCATCTCTGAACTTGGCTCATCTCTGCTTGGCTTTGCCCTGCTTGCAGGCTCTGTTGCCAAGGGCAAGATTTGGCTGTTAGCTGTCCCTGTTTCACCTCCTTCAGGCTTAGCAGCCCTAATGCACAGAGACCAATTTCCCCAGTAGCTTTAGTTTTAAAAGAAAACGTCTAAGAAGGCTCTGATTTGTCAGGCATGGCTCTATAGCTCTCCCTGAACCTGCCACCACAACCATGGGGGGACAGAATCCTCTGACTGTTCATGCTAGGTCACAGACTCACACTCAACCATCTGAGGATTAAGAGGGAGAAGCACATAAAACTAGTGAGGGGTGGCTAAAGGAACCAACACGGGGCAGGCACAAGCACTACAGTCTCTAATCTCAGCAAGAAACTGGAAGCCTCGTTAGGGAAACCAAGTAAAAAGCCAGCTCTAAAGTATCAACATGAGAGAAGTAGGAAGAGATCAGCAGAGCCCCGGGGAACCAGATGACAGCTGTCAATGATGTAAGAACCACCCAAACCTGTACCGAATGCTTTGACTTATTAATAATCTGAGTCAAACAGGATATGCCTGGGAGCAAGGTCTCAATAGAACCGAGAAAAATGCTTCTAGGAGATGACAGTTTGCAGCTTCTTTTATGCATTTGAAACTATGGTGGAATGTGGAGAAGATCACATGAATGTGGGAGAAAACAAAGTGGAATCCAATTACAGGTTAGTTATGTGTTTGTGTTTTCTTGATTGTGTTTTCTTGAAAGTGGTCACCTTTAGAAAGAAGGGTCTGAGAAGAGGCGTTTTAAAGAGGTATTAACCTGGGTGCACAGAAACAATGAACAAGGCTTACTTAAGGCAAAGATGGCCTTTTACTACTAAAGAACTTACACATATGCCTGGGGCATGACTACACACTAAGACCTGCCCAGGTAGGAATTTAGGATCAGATCATCCTGTGAGGTTACTTTCCCCAGAACCCCTTTCATCATCCACGCAGCAGAGGAACTTAGGTTGAAGTTTTTGTGTACTTATTCCTACACTTGATCGTAGCCCAAAGCCGCTGAAGCGATGTACTTCTAATTCCTATTGTGAATCTGGTATGGGCCTGGTGGAGACCTGGGTCTCTAGGAACATCCCCTTTTAGGATCTAGAAGACTTAATGGGAAGAAACAATGTCTTTTTTTGCTATATTGGTAAACTTAAAATGTTATTTATTTACTTTAAAATGTTTTTAAAACGTGAAAACGTAAGCACACCTGAATCTCAGGGAAAAGCTATGCTGCTCCCACTTCCAGATGAAGACATTGGTGCTGTGGTGGAGAACCACATGTTACAATGAGCTCTGCACTTACAGGACTACGTCATTATAGTGAGCGCAACGTGGCTGACCTTTCACCAGCGGCAGGTGTATTGGCCCTCTGCAGACTCATGAGTCAGAACACTGTTATCATCTGATAACATACCAACAACTTCATACTGAAAAAAAAAAAAAAAATGATAGCCTGGCTGATGTGACTCAGTGGTTGAGCATCAACCTATGAGCCAGGAAGTCATGGCTCAACTCCGTGGTCAGGCACATGCCTGGGTTGCAGGCTTGATCCCCAGTGCTGGTAGGGAGTGTGCAGGAGGCCGCCAGTCAGTGATCCTCTCTCAGCATTGATGTTTCTTTCTCTCCCTCTCCCTTCCTCTCTCTGAAATCAGTAAAAACATATTTTTAGGGGAAAAGTATAATTTAGTTGAAGTCTTTTCAAATGAGGTGTAAATGGTATCATCTCTTACTTGAGGGGAACACACAATACACGACGTATTGTAGAATTGTATACCTAAAACCTATGCAATTCTATTAAACAATGCTACCCCAATTAATTAAATTTAAAAATGATATCTCTTTGCTTTTTTAAAAAATTGTATTGATTTTTTGAGAGAGGGGAAAAGAGAGAGAGAACAGCATCGATGTGCATGCCTCCTATCGAGCCCGCAGCCCAGGCATGTGCCCTGACCTGGAGTTGAACCAGCAACCTCTCAGTGCACAGGACAACACCCAACCATCTGTGCCACTCCGCCCAGGGGGAAAAGGTTTGGTTAGGACACTGGTGAAAAGGTCACAAAGCAGTGAAATGGCATCCACCTGGATGCTAGCGGGGCGTGAAGCTTTGAGTGGAAGGAATGTGTGTGGTGGGGGGTTCGGGGGCCGGGGGGTTGGAGTGTGTGTTATAGTTGCAGCTTTTCTCCTGGCGGCCATTGCAGAAAATTTAATTCTTAAGTTAATGGAACAAAGTCTAAACCTGTAGTGCTTTCTAAAGTATGTGCTCTATTAATGCATGGTGTCGGAACACATCGTTGGGATTTCCTCCATTGACCTTTTTTTTTTTTTTTTTTTTTTTTTTCCTTTTTTAATCCCTATATATCCTACGGTGAAAAGGGGGAGGATAAAAACAGGGGGGATAAACAAGAGGGGCGGGTGCCAGTGTGTGCAGCAAACACATAAAGGCACTGATGAAGCTGAAAGTGAGGGAAGAGACGGTGGTACCGTGGTTCTCCCAAGGTGAAGAATCTTTTGCCTCCAGACCATGTCTCCAAGGAGAACTGCCGAGGGCCGGAGCAGGCCCGCGGGCTCCCTCCTGTCTTGGTGTATTCTCCCCCATTCGGGAGCTGGTTCCCTTCACTCAGACTCCCAGCCCGCAGAAGGAATGTGATATTAGCATTTGTCTCTTCAAGTTCTGCCAGAAAGAGAGTCAAAGAAGTCCAATACCACTTCCAGCCTATGTTTTTGCAGATGTATAAGACTTCAGAATGAGGCTTGTGTGTGTTTTTGTTAACACCAGAAAAATAAGATTTTTTTTTTTCTGGTGAGGGGTTCTTTGGTCTGTGAAAGCAAGAGGTTGTAATGTTCCTGGCAATTTATTGGAGAGTATTTGAGGGTGATAGAAGAAAAAAAAAAGTGTCAAGGGTTCAAATTGTACCCAATTATAATAGTCTACTACTCCCCAACCCTCCCCTAAGCCAGAGCTCCTATTTGCCAGCCAAATAAACTACAGCTAAGTAAAAATTCTTCTAGACAAGCATCAAGCCAGATTAGGAATATTTTAGCCAGATTTCCCAGTCAGTGTCGGTGTTTCCATTTCTCCGTTATCATCTGAATCTGATGGCCGTTATTTTCATGAACCTTAGCCTGGTGCTGATGCCGTGGCGCTGAGTGGGGAGGCTTGAGGTCCAGAGGACAGGCCCCCTCTGGGCTCACCGGAGGGTCCTCTCATTGGTGGGGCTGGTGGGGTGACGGGCCTCAGGGCACTTGGACTCACTCAGACTGTTAATTCCTAAGGAGACCAGAATCAGGAGGGCTGATCAGCACTGGGGCTCGCAGGGATTGGGCCATCGCTGCAGAATGTTACAAAACCAGTGTTTGATGGCGTAAGGCAGCAATATCTCTTCCAGATACCAGACTCCCTCTGCCCTGGTTCTGTTCAGAGGCCAAAACCCAGGACCCTCTTTCAGCCCAGAACTTGAGATACACCACTCACATATTATATTATGACACTGTCTTTGAAAAGAAAGAAGAAAAAAAAAAAGAAAGAAAAAAAAAGAAGCAGCAGCAGCTCAGGACACTGGTGCAAAGGTCAAAAAGCAGAGAAATGTCATTCACCTGAATGCTAGCAAGGGATGTAGCTTTGCATGGAAGGTGTGTGTTGTGTGTGTGTGTGTGTGTGTGTGTGTGTGTGTGTGTGGCGCGGGGGGCAGAGCTCATAGCTGCAGCTTTTCTCCTGGCGGCCATTGCAGAAAACAGAAATGTTTTTATTAGATGTCTCCACCTTGCGTGGAGGAAACCTGAGTAAGATTCCCTTCCTTCCTCTCCTAGCAGGGGTCCTCAAACTTTTTAAAGTGGGGGCCAGATCACGGTCCCTCAGAGAGCTGGAGGGCGGACTATATGAACTACTAATTCCTGTAACACCTCGGCTGCGCTAACTGCCCAAAAAACCTGGCGGGCCGGATCAGGCTCCTCTGCGGGCCACATGTGGCCCGAGGGCCGTAGTTTGAAGACGCTTGTAAGGGTTATTTTTAGTTTGGTTAGTTTATTTTGTTGTTGCAATATGTGTTGTTAGTAATGCATGTGTGTTATATATGCACTTGCATATATATGAATGCCAAGTTTATTTCACACTCTTGGCAGAAAATTTATAGGAAAAAATAAAGATGGGTTTGGTTAAACACCATGAGGCAATAATAAGATGGTTAAGCATTGTACCTTAAAAATGTCCAGTTAAAGGTTTTAGGCTTGTCAAAATTGCCAGTCAGCTCAATGGGTAACATTTAAAAACATTAATGTAACAAAATGTACCACTCTAATAATTTTTATGTGTATAGTTCAGTGGCATTATGTACATTCACACTGCTGTGCAACCGTCTCCACCGTCCATTCCACGACTTTTCATTTTCTGCAAAGGAAACTGTCCCCATTAAACACTCCCACTCCCCACCCCCATTTCTTGGCTGCCACCACTCTACTTTCTGTCTCTTTGAATTAGGTATTCTAGGCACTTCAGAGAAGTGGAATCACATGGTATCTGTCCTGTTCTGATTGGCTTATTCCACTTAGCACCATGTCTTCAAGGTTCACCCATGTTTGTTGTTAGATTTTTTCCAGTCTGTTTTCTATCAATTGAACTGTTTGTTTTTTGTTTCCTTGCTGAGCACTCTGACTTTGAACACAGGGTAACCACCTGAAAGTTTGCCTGGCCACAGGGCTCCCGTCTCACCACCCTAAAATAGACCTGTCTTTGCCACCGTGGATACTTCAGTGTTTCCTCCGGCCTCGTCCATTACATAATTGGTGTGTTGTTGGCTGCTCCCAGCTCTCAGCCTGCATGTCTCTCTCTAGCCCTCCACCCTGCCCCCTTTACCCCCTGCAGCAAAGATTCAGAAAAACCAAAAGAAGCCCTTTCTTCTCCTAGGAACACGAGGTACTCCTGGCCTGGAGGGCCGGCCTGTACTAACCCTCCTCTCCCAGCACAGCAGGCTCTTTCTCAATCTATGCTTTTTGTTTGCTCCTTATAATTATTATTTTTAAATAGTACACTTCCTTGTTCCCCTTCCACAGTCAGCCACTGTCACCTTGTCTCTCTTTCCACAGTCCACCTGTAAACAAGCACCTGGCACCTTTTCCCACAAAGATCTGATCTCATACCTCTGAATTGTACCGTGCCTTTTAGAAAAATACAGAAAGGCAAGAAGGTCATATACAAAGTTCCCACCATCCAGAGCTGATAAGAGCAGTTTAGCCGTAGCTGTTTTGTTTCTTACATGAAAGAAGTAAAATGTTACAGATAAAGTTCAAATATTCTGTGATCTTCACAGCGGATTCTGTTCCCCTCCTGTCCCCGGAGGTAAACACTATCATGAATTTGTTATAGCTTTTCAGACCGCATACATAGTACCAGTATGTGTCTGAGAACAACCCATAGTATTGTTTTGTGTGATTTTTTTAAAACTTACATAATAGCCATGTTTAATATTCATTCCCTCTACTGGCAGGCATTTAGGTTCTTTAATTTTTTTTTTAATTCATTGATTTTTAGAGAGAGAGAAGAAGAGAGAGATAAAAAGGAGGAGGATACACACTGATTTGTTGTCCCACTTATTTATGCATTCATTGTTTGATTCTTGTATGTGCCCTGACCAAGGATCTAACCTGCAGCCTTGACATATCGAGTCTCACGCTCACCAACTGAGCTATCCAGCCAGGGCTAGATTCTTTCAGACCTTTACTCTTTGCTGACAATGCTGCAGGAAATTTCTTGCACATACACCTCTGTGCACATGAAAGAGCATATGTATATGAACGTTTTGTAGAAGTGTGTTTATTGGATCAAAGGACATACATACACAGTTTCAATTTTGATAGACTGTTCTAAAGAAGCGGTGCAGCTCTGACTCGTTTGGCTCAATGGATAGACCGTTGGCCCATGGACTGAAGGGTCCCAGGTTTGATTCCGGTCAAGGGCATGTACCTTAGTTGCAGGCACATTCCTGGTGGGGGTGTGTGCAGGAGGCAGCTGATTGATGGTTCTCTCTCCTCGATATTTCTAACTATCTATCCCTCTGCCTTTCTCTCTGTAAAAATATATTTTAAAAAATAAAAAAGCAATGCAGTTTTTTTTTAATCTTTATTATTGAAAGTATTACTTCCCCCCCCCCATTGACCCCCTTCTAGCCTGCACCCACCACCCACCCCAGGCCTTCACCACACTATTGTCTGTATCCATGGGTTATGCATATATGCATACAAGTTCTTTGATTAATTTCTTGTCACTCACACACTCAACCCCGCCTTCCCTCAAAGATTCCTCAGTCTGTTCCATGCTTCTATGTCTCTGGATCTATTTTGTTCATCAGTTTATTTTGTTCTTTAAATTCCACATATGAGTGAGATCATGTGATACTTGTCTTTCTCTGACTGGCTTATTTCACTTAGCATAATACTCTCCAGGTTCCTCCATACTGTCTTAAAGGGTAAGAGATCTTTTTATTTTATTTTATTTTATTTTATTTTATTTATTTATTTTACTGCTGCATAGTATTTCATGGTGTAAATGTACCACAGTTTTTTATCCACTCATCTACTGATGGGCACTTGGGCTGTTTCCAGATCTTAGCTATTGTAAATTGCCCTGCTCTAAATATAGGGGTGCATGTATTCTTTCTGTGTTTTCAGTTTCTGAGGATATATTCCTAGAAGTGGGATCACTGGGTCAAATGGAAATTCCATATTTAATTTTTTGGGGAGTTTCATACTGTTTTCCACAGTGGCTGCACAAATCTGCATTGCCACCAGCAGTGTACTAGGGTTCCCTTTTCACCACTCCTCACCAGCACTTGTCATTTGTTGATTTGTTGATAGTAGCCATTCTGACAGGTGTGAGGTGATACCTTGCTTTAATTTGCATCTCTCTGATGATCAGTGACTTTGAGCATTTTTTCATGTTTCTCTTGGCCTTCTCTATGTCCACTTTGGAGAAGTATCTATTTAGCTCCTTTGTCCATTTTTTAATTGGATTGTTTGTCTTCCTTTTGTTAAGTTATATGAGTTCCTTATATATTTGGGATATTAACCCTTTATCAGATTTATCATTGCCAAATATGTTTTCCCATACAGTGGGCTCACTTTTCATTTTGTTGATGGTTACTTTTACTGTGCAGAAGCTTGTTATTTTGATGTAGTTCCATTTGTTTATTTTCTCCTTAGTTTCCTTTGCCCTAGTACAGTGGTCGGCAAACCGTGGCTTGCGAGCCACATGCGGCTCTTTGGCCTCTTGAGTGTGGCTCTTCCACAAAATTCCACGTGCGGGCGCGCACATACAGTGCAATTGAAACTTTGTGGCCCATGCGCAGAAGTCGGTTTTCGGCCTGGGCGAGTCTATTTTGAAGAAGTGGTATTAGAACACTCAAGGGGCCAGAGCCACAGGTGGCTTGCGAGCCGCGGTTTGCTGACCACTGCCCTAGGAGATGTGTCTGAAAACATATTGCTACAAAAGATGTCTGAGATTTTTCTGCCTATGTTTTTTTCCTAGGATTTTTATGGTTTCACAACTTATATTTAAATCTCTTCCCCATTTTGAGTTTATTCTTGTGTAAATATGTTGTAAGTTGGTGGTCTAGTTTCTTTCTTTTTCTGCATGTATCTGTCCAATTTTCCCAACATCATTTATTGAAGAGATTGTCTTGACTCTATTGTATGCTTTTGCATCCTTTGTCAAATATTAATTGAGCATAATGGCTTGGGTCTATTTCTGGATCCTCTGTTCTGTTCCGTTAATCTATATGCCTGTTTTTCTGCCAGTACCAGAATGTTTTGATTACAGTGGCTTTGTAGTATAACTTGATATTACAAAGTTATGATCCTTCCAACTTTGTTCTTTTTTAAGATGGCTGTGATTATTCAGGCTCTTTTTGGGTTCCATATAAACTATTAGAGTATTTGTTCTAGATCTGTGAAATATGCTGTTGGTATTTTAATAAGGATTGTATTGAATCTATAGATTGCTTTGAGCAGTATGGACATTTAATGATGTTAATTCTATGAACATGATATATTCTTCCACTTGTTTATATCTTCCTTTATCTCTATTTTCCATATGGTGCAGTTTTTACTTGCACTAGCAATGCATGGAGTACCTACTTCACATTATCTCCCACACAGTTTATCAAAATCATTCATCTTTACTCACCTGAAAAATTATATATCTTCTAGTTTAACTTTCTATTTCTTTTGTTAGAAATGGGGATGCACACCTTTTCGTGTGTTTGAAAGTCATGCTTATTTCTTCTATGATTTTTAAAAATTCCTTGGTTCATTTTTCTTTTGAGTTGATAATCTTATTGACTTTTAAGTGTACTTTGCATGTGATGAAATCAGCATTTCATCATGGGATGTAATGCAGATATTTCCCCACTTATTGCTTATCTTTTTGCTCTTACCTATTTTTGTCACGTGGAAATTTTAAATTTATATACAGTCAACTTTGTCAATCTTTATTAATGCTTTAAAGTGATGATACACTTGTTACTTTCTCTTTTCTCTCTTTCTCTCCTACTTTCCCATTTCCCTGAGATATCAAAATTAATCTGATACCATTCTGACCCAAATCATAGCTCATATTCCTGGGGTTAGGGTCAATAAAACTACAAAGGCTCCAGGTGGCCTTGAATCAACTTTGCCCTGGTGTGTATTTATGGAAGTCCTAAGTCACTACTGACAAGCACTGACACTTCTGGGACTTCTTACCCCTGGGGCACTCCACCACCCAGCTGGTCTGCTCAGCCTCCCTCTGCCCTAGTCCGCCCTCCCCCTCAGAGGCATTGCAGCAGGGTTGGCACAGACGAGTGAGGGCTGTGGTGACCTATCACTTCCTTTTTATTTTTTTCAGCTTTTCAAAGTACGCCCCACAGGAGCCAGGTTTCTCGTTGTCAGAGAAGGAAAAGGGGGAAATGAGAATGAACTTGACGGTGTCAAATTAGAAAATAGGCATCAATGTGAACTCATGATTCCTAATACATAAAGACATAGATAAATATAGATGTATAGGTGTGTGTAAAATTCTGAATTTGCTCTTGTGAATTCTTTGAAGGTTTACACACACATTCTTCCTAACCTGTTCATGACTCACCCTCCTGTGGTTGTAAAAGTAAGGGCATGGTCATTTCCTTTGCCCTCTCCACCACCCTCTTCTGCCACGAATATAAAGGTCTGCACAAAATATTACTATGTGGGCACTGGAAATTAAAAAATAAAACTGAGGGGAGAAAGAAAAAAGGTCCTCACTAGTTGTCACAGACTGATGCTGCATTCCCTCATCTTGCTTGCCTTTCGAGGCCCTTCTCAGCAGTTTGGCATTCTGCACCTCTGCTGGATCTGAGCAGGGCTGCATCCCTACACCCATTTTACCCCTAAGTTCTTTCCTTCCTCCCTCCACCCTCCACCTCTCCCTCCCTCCCTTCCTTTCCATCCCTCTTCACATGAGTCAGCACTGTGCTTGCTCCTGGCAGCCCAGTGGTGAACTGGTGCTGCACCTGACAGACACAGTCGCTGCCTTTGGCAAGCATACAATTTAACATATATAGAGAGTGAATCACTAAATACACCAGGCCCTTCCTTCCAGTGCTGATCCCTCACCAGGACAGGGGTGACTGGCAGGTCCAACTGTAGCCTTAAGGAGGGATCTCCCACTGAGGGAGAGAGAGAGAGAGAGAGAGAGAGAGAGAGAGAGAGAGAGAGAGAGAGAGAGAGAGAGCGATTTAAATACTCTGATGCCCTTGCTTCTAGCATATTAATAAAAATTGAGCCTGGCTCTGTTGGTTGGAGCATTGTCCTATATACGGAAAGGTAATGGATTCGATTCTGCACCAGGGCACATATCCAGGTTGTGGGTTTGACCCCTCTGTCAGGGTACCTAGGGGAGGCAACCAATCAATGTTTCTCTCTCACATCGATGTTTCTCTCTCTCTCCCTTTCTCTCAAATTAATAAAACATATCCTTGGTGAGAATTCTTTAAAAATTGAGATTTTTGTGGTTTCACGTGCATTGGCTCATTGAGCCTCATGAGGGGAGAAGGAAGACATTGTGATCTGCATTTGATGGAAGACAACAATGGGTTGCCTGGGATGACAGAGCATGTAGGTGCTGCGCTGGTGCTAGTGGGAAAGGAACTGTCAGGGCAGGTGGAGAGCTTAAAAGCCATCTGTCCAGGCACCTGTTTGCTGCTTCAATGTCCTCCCCTGCTCTCCTGACCCCGTACTACTTTCCTGGACTGACGCTACTGCATTCCCTTGGCACTGCAAATGCACTCCTCTGCCGCACTTCGCTTTCTTAACTCAAAGGAGACTTGTGGTTCTTTATGTTCATCAGGAGGTTCACAGGGGAACAGATCAGTGGGTCCGCATGGGAAGGTAGACCAGGCCCGGGCAAGGCAAGTGCGAGGAAGAAGACACTTTCCTGCTTTTCCTCTCATGATTTTAAGAGACTAAATGGATTTGCAGACAACTCTACAGCTATAGTGAGGTAATCTTGTGGGGGCTCTGAACAAAACGCCATCTCAGGAACCTCCTGGAATTCTCTCTTCTCTACAGCGAAGGATCTCAGGGACGGAGAGTGAAGTGACTGACAAGTTTGGAGCAAGAAGGGAGAGGAGTGGCAAAATTCTGACACTTTGCAACAAGAGCAGAGCAGGGGCGGCAGAGAGGACCGCAGGGCAGGGGTAGGAGCGGGACCACAGAGGGGAAAGGGACACAGCTTAGGAGCAGGGCGGTGAAGACCTCTGAGGTCGGGAAATCTGGATATGTCATGAGGAGAACTGGCCCGGATGTGTGACTTTCCCCAGGAAACTGCACAGGAAAAAAGAGGAGAGTGCAATTAGACAGCGGCTGGCCCAGGGGAGGGGGAAGCAGGGAGGCCACGCCCACTCAGCGCCTGGCGCTTACAAAAGCTGGGTGCCTTCAGATGCCAGATTCTGCTATTACCCCATGGGGGTCAGGAGTCAGATTGCTTCACAGCTTCGAGAAGGCTGTGTCCCAGTGGGGGAGAAAGGAGAGTGTGCTTCCTAAGGGCTGGCTTCTGCCACCTTTACCCTAGTGACCCCCAGGCTGCTGGGCAGGGTGCCCTTAAACAGGAGGTCCGGGGGAAAGAGAATTTGAGGTGCTGGCAGAGCGGGGTGGAAAGGACTGGACTGTACAGGAGAAAACAGAATGAATTCAGGAGAGGGTGAGCAGTTCAGGCAAAGGGGCGTGAAGAGACCCAGGGTAGGCCTGAGGCACGCTGGCACAGCAGGGGTGGAGGGGTGGGGTGGAGAGGCAATATAGACTTTGGAGCTGCCGGGTAATAAAGAAATGAAGATACGACAGTTCCCAGGGAAGTGGCTAGCCTGATGGGCTGTGACACGGCCGAGTTTGCTGTCGCAGATGGGACAAGAGGACATGGTAGCATGTGTCTCTGTCCCCAGTGCCTTTGCAGAGGGGCCCCAAAGTGGCGGGAGGACAGCAGCCAAAATGGGGAGAAGATGGTCTGGCGGGGGGCCTCCTGAGGAAGGTCTGTAACCGTGATGTGAGGGAGCCTTTCCGCCAGAGGGTTTTAACTGAAAACCCTTGTTTTTGGGAAAACCCAGAGCTCAGATCAAGGAGTGAGAGTGCTCTAGGGACCATCATGGGAAGCTCTGTCTGGCTGCATTTACAGGGAACCTTCCGGATGTTCCCCTGGAACCAGAGCTGGGTCCTCCATGAACCGAGCGCAGCAGGAGCCGCAGGCCTTGTAAGGCCCTGCCCATCACTGTGTGCGCTTCCCCACATTCCCATCCCTGGCCATGCGACCTGCAGGCCCAGGAGTTTCCTCCGCCTCCACCTGGAACTCCACCAGCTGGGGGCCTGGGACATGATGTACAACACAGTGACAGCTGACAACACTGCTGGACCGCCATTGTAACAGAGCAGATCCTAAAAATTCTCATCACGAGGAAAAATCTCTGTTTCTTTTGTAACTCTCTGTGGCAAGCATGTCACAGCAGACGTAAGTCATGTCGTTAAGCTGCACACCCTGAACTCACAGGTGCTGTATGTCAATGATATCTCAGCCACTGAAATACAAATAAATACAGGAAACAGTTCTTTTTTTATATATATAAATATATTTTATTGATTTTGTACAGAGAGGAAGGGAGAAAGAGAGTTAGAAACATCGATGAGAGAGAGTCATCGATCAGCTGCCTCCTGCACACCCCCTACTGGGGATGTGCCCGCAACCAAGGTACATGCCCTTGACCGGAATCAAACCCGGGTCCCTTCAGTCCCCAAGCCGACGCTCTATCCATTGAGCCAAACCGGTTTCGGCAGGAAACAGTTCTTTACATGCAATGCAAACCAAACCAATAAGCCTCAGTATTTTGATCTCCAAACAATTTTCCTGCCCCTGTATTAGTAAAAGATAAGAACAAAAAGTGTTTCTTCATCTGGAAGCAAAATTTAAAAATGTTTTGGCCCTGACAATATCTGACTGTGTGTTACTAGGACCTTGGTCGATTAAGGTCGTAAATCTCCTTTGGCTCAGAGGGAAGGCTGAGTGGCATTGGCAGGACCTGTGACTGTCACATGCACAGGGTGTGTCCCTGGGGTGTTCCTAGCAAACACTGGGCCTTGAATTTCGAAGCATAATCCACTCTGTCGGAGTGTCACCCTACCTCCTTCCTCCCCTAAGAACTGTGACTGCCCAGTCAGCCATCACTTGGACAGAATGTCCCCAACCTATGAATGAGCATTGTTCTGAGCAAGAGATTTGTAAGTCCATTGTTTAGAACTGAAAAGCACTTCCCCAGATAAACAAGGGCATGTGTAACCTTTATTATTCCCAACGGCCTGAAAGAACTGCTTGTGTCCCTGAAATCAAGGGCTGTATAATGGTAACAACAACTCTACTGGGTGGTGAACACTGACCCCTCAGAAAATGCCTCCCAACTTCTAACTTGAGACCTGGGACTCTTTCCTGTCACACACCCTGGGTGGGGCCTTCTCCAGCTCAGCCCTCAGTGTGGCTGCCGTGTGTGGGGTGAGAGTCAGAGAAGAAGGAGCTGGGCGTGGGGTAGCCAGGCACCGTGGAGGGCAGAACTAACCCAGAAATCCTGGCGGATCTGGCTTCCTCCGCATCTCTGAGCTCCCCAGGGATAGGCCTGCTTCCTTACGCTTCTGACCAAGGTTTCTTTGATCTTCTGAAGCTTCCTGAGGTCTTTGTACCCTAAAAACAACGGCAAATGGACTGGAAATTTAAACACTGGATCCCTTTTGAAGAAGAATGGAATTTTTCACTCATTTTTCAGTTAGTGGCCCTCGCAGAAAGACCCAGTTTGGACCTAGGGAAGAATGGTGGATTTCTAGGCGTACCACAGACCTAACAGACCTGGGTCACAGTCCTTGCGTTTGTAGTTGCTTTAATCAAGAGATGATTCCTGAGATTTTACATGTCATAATCTTGCACTTAAAAAAAATGTTTTCTTTGATCTTGCCTTAATACAAGCTCAATGTTTCTATACCAACATCTTAGTATGTTAAAGGTTTGTGTTTTACAAATCGCTTTTATATCCATTATTATCTCACTGGACGTAAAGATAATCTTACCTGTTTTGTTGCTAAGGAATCTGCCTGAGTTGGCTGGTCTATGCACCAGCCATATCTGTGTCCGTGCTGTTGATGGTTTTAGAGGTTGGGTAATTCCCCTCAGGAAGGCAGGACCCAGAGTCCGGGAGCTAAAACGAGTCTCCAGGGAATGTCTGGTGTGTGCCCTGTCTCCAGACTCCACTAAATTATCTGAAACATTGAAATGCCTCTTTGTTCTTAATCTTCCCTGGGGAACGGGATCTGTAACTCTCAGTTACCTGTCCTGGTGACAAATAGCCTCTCTCTGATTAGAAAGACATCTTTATTTCCACCTTGGTTCTTTTTATTACAAAAAAAAAAAAAAGTTTATTTGGCAGAAAAAGTGTTTTTACTACTCCTTTGAGAAAACACAATAAAGGACTTAAAAAACAAGGAGCTAGCTGGTGATTTCAGGGTCAGTTCACAGTAGTCTGCAGCACAACTGAAATAATAACTAACTAAATAGTACCTCAAGGCTGGGATTGTGTACATTTTCCATATTCCTTCCTCATCTTCCCTGGCAGCTAGGCCTCACAGAGCCCCTGAGGGCGGCAGAGCCGGCCTCAGCGCCAGGGTGATAAGCAAAAAAGCTTGGGAGCCTGGTGCTTCATCCAGAGCTGGGCTAGATTCTGGTCTCTGACCCTGGAATTTAAAAGGCATGTCTCTGTGCCCACCGAGAATTCACACTGAGTTCTTAATTCGGTGCCCTGAATTCAGGACTGTGCTGGCAGGAACAGAGACGCTCCCCAGGGGCTTTGCTTACAGGGAACACGAAGCCCCAGTTGGCTTGGGCTGGCTGGTCCTGGGGCAGAGCCAGCCGGCTGTGCAACTGAGCAGTTGCTGGCTTTGCCCTGCTCAGGCCTGCCTGGGAACCAGCAAAGGCTTTTCTTGAGCTGTAGTCCATCGGGTCTGTCCAGTCTTGCATGCAAACCCTGTGGCTTTGTACAATCTGGGTGCAATGCCACTTGGAGAAAAAAAAAATCCTCACCTGAGGATATGCTTTTTATTGACTTTGGAGAGAGAGGAAGGGGGGGGGGGAGGGAGAGAGAGAGAGAGAGAGAGAGAGAGAGAGAGAGAGAGAGAGAGAGAGGCGCACACCCAGGCATGTGCCCTGACTGAGAATCTAACCAGTGACCTCATGGTGCGACACCCAACCAACCGAGCTACACAATGCCACTTCGATGCACTTCGTCTTGTGCGTTTGTCCAAAGTTAGAGAAGACAAAACACAGGCCAAGCTTAGGCCTCAGGTGTGCCTAAAAAACTCCCCCCCTCACCTAATCAGATAATGTGGTGCAGCCGACCACAGTGCAGATTAAAAGCAGGCCCAGGAAGTTGTTTGCACATCTTATTTGGTGGAACTCGGCACTGACTGTACTGATTTTAATCTCCTGGGAAACTAATTCAGGACAGTTTACCATTCCCTCCCCCAGGGTCAGCCTTGAGTGTGTAGACCAAGCGTGTCAAACTCGCGGCCGGTGGGCCGCATGCCTCGTTTAAATATGCGGCCTACTGGCGGCAAGTTTGACGCACTTGGTGTAGACGTCGATAACTTACTCAGAATCCTCACCCTCTGACCTCTACCAGGCTGAGGCCCTGGTCACACTTCCCCTAAGCCCAGCTCTTCCTGAAAACAGCCCTCTCGCCGTCTGGAAGGTTTGCTGAGGTCAGCAGTTCCCAACCCTCTTCTGAGCAGACTCACCAAAAGGCATCTTCTAAAGCACAGATTCCCAGGCCCCAACCCAGACTCATTCGATCAGCATCTGTAGCTCTGGGTCTGGGAGTCTGATTTTTAAAATGTCACCAGGTGATTTTATGTTATTTTATTATTTTTTAAAATATATTTTATTGATTTTTTTACAGAGAGGAAGGGAGAAGGATAAAGAGTTATTGTAGAAACACTGACGAGAGAGAAATATCAATCAGCTGCATCTTGCACACCCCACACTGGGGATGTGTCCGCAACCAGGGTACATGCCCTTGACTGGAATTGAACCTGGGACTCTTGAGTCTGCAAGCGGACGCTCTATCCACTGAGCCGAACCAGTCAGGGCACACCAGGTGATTTTAATTCAGCTGAATCAAGGGCAAGCAACAAACTCCCTCCTTACTGGCCACCAACAGGGTGGGAAAATACCACTCTTGCCATTTGCACACATTAAAATATGGCTTCAGACTCAGCCCTAGCTATAATCCAAGCTCTGCTAAATGTCCACCTCAGCTTGCTTGCCCAAACACATGAACACCTTCATGCTTTGACCTGGACTCGTTTCTCTTTGAGCAGATAGAGACTGAGGAGCCCCAAGAGCTGTTCACTGAATCGCTTTCTTCTAACACCTACACCCGACCCCACTCCTGCTCTGAACCGAGAGCCCAGGCCAGAGCTCTGAGGCAGCAGCAGGAGCCGCTGGTCCGGCTCTTGCACCCTCAGGGGGCACCCGGGGAAGTGGGAGTCATAATACCTGCCTCCACTTCCTACCGTCGTGTCCCGGGCCTCAGCTCCTCTTTTCAGGGCAACATGCAATTTCAACGCTTGACTGGACAATTCTGCCAGAGGACTGGCTGCTTACCAACACAGGGGAAATCATGGAGAGATATTTAACTGCTCCAAAGCCTTTGACACACAAGGGAATTTTAACAACTAAAAATACGAAGGCTGGCATTCCCAGTCTTGCGAGCTCAGGTGACCTCGCCAGAGGGAAGAAATGCCGCTCTGAGCCTGGTGGCTGAAGCCAGGAACTCAGGAACTGTGTGACCCTCTTCCCACCAGCTGAGTCCATTGTTCTCCTTTGTGCTCAGATCCTAAGGTCCCTGGAGGGGAAAGCAATTAGGAGCCTGCTCCTCCACCTCAGACCTCTCCCTAATAATTGAAGGGGAGTATTTTGTCTTTAAAAAAAATACATGTGTTTTTATTTTTTTATTTCAGGGAGGAAGGGAGAGAGAGAGATAGAAACATCAGTCATGAGAGAGAATCATTGATTGGCTGCCTCCTGCATGTCTCCCATTAGAGATCAAGCATGTGCCCTGACCAGGAATCAAGCCATGACCCCCTGGTTCATAGGTCGACGCTGAACCACTGAGCTACACTGGCTGGGCTATTTTGTCTTTTTAAGCACCAGGTTAAGGCTGGAGGAGTCCTTCCTTACCCTTCTTATTGCTCAGGTCCTGACATCTAAAACCTGCCCATAGTTCAGCATGTGGCTCATTCCTTTCCTGCTAGGAGTCCATCTTACCGCCTCCTGCCGCTGCCTTGGTGCTTTCTCAAGGGTCAACATGTCTTGCCTATCCTGCTGTGTTAGTTACATTGCCAAGAACAAATTTAAATGTTCAGAGGAAAAAAACCAAACCAAAACCAAACAATTCTCCTGTGTAAAATGAACTACCATGAGGCAGCTCTTAATTCTAGTGGAGTCACCTAGTTAATTCCCTGGTCCCAGGCGTGGCACTCCCCAAGCTCAGCACTCCACCAGCTCTCCTTCTGTTTCAACATGTATGTCAATATACTCTCTTCATCAGCCAGTGTGGCTCAGTGGTTGAGTGTCAACCTATGAACCAGGAGGTCATGGTTCAATGCCCAGGTTGCAGACTTGATCCCCAGGAATGTACAGAGGCAGCTGATCAATGATTCTCATCATTGATGTTTCTATCTCTCTCTCCCTCTCCCTTCTTATCTGAAATCAATTAAAAAATTATGCACTCTCAACTTGGTGCATAATTTTCTATGTCACTGGCCCTGTATGCTTTGTCCTTTTATCTTTCATTTGGGATCGCCATGTTCCCTCTGCCGTGTATGTGCCTCGATCAAGAGAATTTTCCTAGTCACTCCTTATTAAAAATTCATGGCGGCAAGATGGGGGAGATTATTTACACACCTTGATGCTTAGAAGGAAATGGGCACCTCTTATTTCAGGTGACTAGATCCTGTAATTACCCAGAAACCCACTGAGAAAGAGCTCTGGAATCAGCATCAATTACCAGCTGTGTGAGTCAAATGGCATTACTTAACCTCTGAGTCCTAGTTTTCCCATCTGTAACATGTGGATAATAATGCCTACCGTGCAGAGGTGCTGAGGGAATTATGCAGTATAATATATGCAAAGCAGCTGGTATACAGTAAGCACTTGATAAATGGTAGCTGTAATTATCCTCACCTCTACAAGGATAACCTTCAAGTATGTAAAGTATCCGGCTTCCTGGAAACTGTTCAGAAGCAGAGAATAAACATGGTGAATCATATACCTGTTACACAGCCACTTCTGAAGCCCATGATCCATTGTTATCTTTGAGGTCTCGGTGGCCCAGCTGAGCAGTAGACATTTCACTCATGGTTTTCTCATCTGCACTACCTTCCACACTCAATCTTTAAAAAATAAGTAAAAAAACACTGGCCTAACTCTTCCCAAATTTGACCCAATGAAAAATATAAGACTTTGCTGCTGTCCAGATTCTGTTTCTGTTATCAATCCACAAGGTCCCCACTGCCCCACTTTTGAACTGTGCCGTGAGCCACAGGCATTTGGCTATAATTTGTGAAACAGCGACACCGTGTGGCCAGATAGAGCTATAGCCGAAACCAGACCAGCAGTCAGATCCCGTCAGTCAGAAAATAAAATGAGGAAGGGAACACAGCACCTTCCAGGGGGAGTGGAGTGGAGCTACTTCCTACTTTCCAAATGTTTTCGGCTGGTCCTCAGCCCAAGGTCTGAAGGCCGGATGGCGCGTGTTCTCAGCTGGCCACAGGGCTTATGTAAAGTGTCAACGTTTTCAGCATTGCCCCTCGCAAGCTGTGGAACATTTACAGAAAAGTCTTAGCAATCCTTATCCTACTCAGGTTTTTCTTGGCATGTGCTCAGACCTTGAAAAACTAGGAAAACCATGAAGGAAGCAATTAATACTACTGTCACAGGGAAGATATATTTAAATCATTAACAGGAATAGAGCTCAATATTAAAAACTACTAAATCTGTATGGTGGAATGTCAGTCTGGGTGGTCCCTGGGTCTAGCCTAGTCGTCTGCTTAGTAACTTGAGTCCCTTGACGCTATCAGACAGACAAAAGGTATTTATCTCACCCTGAAGTTATTTAGGGAGCAGGAGGCTTCCTTTCACAGTAATGGGCCCGGGCCTTTACCTCTTGAAAAGCTAAGGACTTGTACCATAATTATGCATTTTCACAAGTCAAGGACTTCTCACCAACATTCCTAGGGGAAAAGTACTTAGGGGGTTTCCATGCACAATAACAAGCTGGATTAAGAGTTCTCCCATTATCCAACCTTCAGCAGAGAAATGGATGAGGCTGGAGTGGCTCCTCGCACTTCCATGAATCCTTCAACCCCTCAACTTCATTGTCTTGGGATGGTGGAGAGAGCCTGGGAGCCAAGGGTCAAGAGATTCTGAGTCACTTCTCATGGCTAGAACTGGAGCTTGTTAACTCCGACGCTGTCGACTGATCTGTCTCCCCTGTGAGGGGCAGAGAAGCTGGTCTGCAGAACACACAGGGAAGCCAGCCGCAGGGCCGTGAGAGGAGGCGCAGAGCAGCCAGAGGACCGGGGTCAGTTCGTGAAGACCATGGGGTCCTCGAGACTCTCCTGAACCTGTATGATAGCTCCCTCCTTTTAAGCTCAACCCGATTTCTGTTACTTGAAACTTGGAGAGAACAAACTACACAGAAACCTGGGCAGTTAATCTCCCTATCCTGCAATTCCCTCATCAGTTCAGTGAGAATCATCATTCATTCAGCAAATATTTAGACTGTTTTCTCTATGCTAGGCCACTGTTTTAGGTTTTGGGAGACATACCTGGGAGCAAAAAAGACTTTAAAAAATCCTTTTCTTTATGAAACTTCTACTAAAAAGGTCTCTGGAATAGACAGACGCATGAGAGAAGACACAAACTTCAAATCAGGTGCCAGCCTCAAAGCTGGTGGACCCAACAGGGCAAGAGCCCAAGGCCCAAATCTTAGAAAACGCACCAGAGAGCCATGTAACACACCAACAGTGCTTCTGGCTTTAAAATAAAATTAGATGACAAGACTGGCCTTTCTGTGTCTTTCACATCTTGGTGCCACTGCTGAAGGCCCTTCTGGAATTCTGCTGGCAGGCCTCACACTTGAGAAGCTCTCCTCACATTGCAGCTTCCTGCCTGCTGGGGCTCTGGGCAGCTTTCAGTCTATTTTAAGTTATCGGGGAGAGCAATGGATAATGCACATAAGTGACAAATTAAAATCACAGATACTTTTAGAATCTAATTTTAGCCACCCTTCTCCCACTCAGTTACTTGTCAAAACTACTTAGGAAGCCCGAATTAACTGATTTGGTTCTGTCTTCTGTTGCTGCCTCTGATAAATTGCAAATGAACCAAGTAAAGACTAAAAGACAGGCAGCAGGAGGGAGAAGACAAAGAATGTGAATAGTCTGCTTAATGAACACCCAAACTCTCACATAATCTGGAAGATTAACTGTGTGAGGACTCAGTCTATCCACCCTCATACCTGGACTGAAACCTTCTTATTTTGGGCAAATTACCCATGGTTCCCACGTAAAATCAGGAATGAGAGCACCCTTTACTTCCTTTAATATATTAGCATGAATACAATGCAGAGATTCTTATACAATAAAGGACAAATCAGGGTACTGAACACTCACAGCCCAGGTGGCCTGCTCAGCTCCTCAGTCTTCCTTCTATAGGTATGAAGCTTGTCATCACTAGCCAACCAGAGGGCAGGGATTTCCAATAAAGATGGACAATCCAGATTCTGCAGCATCTCAGCCAGAAGTGGTGACAGTTATTTTAAATATTTTACATATTCCATGCCTCAAGTACTTCTCCATCTTCCCTCCAAAGTTAATGAAAAACTACTCCTGCATAGGTGTGCACAAGTGCGTGTGCACACACCCACACCACCCTCCATGCTCTCTCTCTCTCTCTCACACACACACACACACACACACGCACACACACACACACAGTCTCCCAAAATACATGTAACCAGTTCCGTGGAGGCTGACAATGCATCAGAGCCTGTTTTTGTCTTGTTTTTTCATTGATTTCAGAGAGGAAGGGAGAGGGAGAGACAGAAACATCATCAATGATGAGAGAGCCTCCTGCACACCTCACACTGGGGATGGATCCCATAACCCAGGCAGGTGCCCTAACCAGGAATCCAACTGTGACCTGCTGGTTTATAGGTCAATGCTCAACCACTGAACCACACCCGTGAGGCAATCAGAGCCTGTTTGAAGACAAATCTGACTATTTCTTTCTACCCTTTCAGGATGGTGTAGCTCTGCCCAAGAAATAGGCTTCTTTCTTGATAAACTATTCATGCCGTAAATCTGTCTTGTGGAGCAATCTCAACCACAGGTGTCTCGCTAGTTCTTGGAACTCCAGGTGATGACAAAGCTTAAGCAAGAAAATAATGGCACCCCAGCTGGTTTGGCTCAGTGGATAGAGCATCGGCCTGTGGACTGAAGGGTCCAGGGTTTAATTCCTGGTCAGAGCACATGCCTGGGTTGTGGGCTCAGCCTCCAATGGGGGTGTCCAGGAGGCAGCCGATCAATGATTCTCTCACCAATGATTCTCTCTACTTTTAGATGGAGATAGTCCGGCATACCTTTTCCCTAATTTTATCTTGAAGACAAGGTGAATACATGCAGACAAATAGTGAAGCAAATATTGGCTTATATTCATCATGGATGTGTAGGCTCCCCCTACCAGTCCCAGGGAGAAGACGGAGGTGGAACATCCCTGGGCAAGTCAGTTCTTCTCTGTGCCAGATGCCCTCCCTCTCAGAAGGCTCCCTGGAATGTCTAGGACCTCTTGGTCCAGGCATTACATCCAATGCAATGACCTTTCAATTAGACTACATGTCAACTATATTACATGTCAGGGACTACGGATCCGGCACAGTGTGGCCCAGTGGGCTGGGAATCAGGACCTGGCTGCCCGTCTCCTTACTGATCTTGGGCTAGCTCTAATGACAATAGGTCCAGTGCAGTCTTTTTTTTTTTTTTTTTTTTTAACTGCCAGGTTTTACTTTTTAAATCTTTATTGTTGTAAGAATTATATATGTCCCCTTTTCTCTCCCATCCACCCCCTCCAGCCCACCCCTGCCGCAAGCCCTCTCCACCCCACTGTCTGCGTCCATGGGTTATGCATACATGCATACAGGTGGTGGAGTCTTTGGACCATCAGCCTGTTATCTCGGGTCCTTGTTAAAGGTGCAGACGCCATCCCAGAGCAACTAAATAAAAATTTCTAGTGTTGGAGACCTAGGACTCTGCATTTTATAGCATCCTAAGGTTTGGGACCTACTCAAGATTTGGAAGTCCTTATCTGAAACCCAGGGGCTAGAGATCTGACTGTCATGTTCCCTTCCTGCTCTAACAGCCATTGGTTCTGGGTAGAAGCTCATTTTTTTAGGTTGGTCCCCATATTCTCCAGCCACATTCCTATGTCATTACCGGTCACACAACAGACAGCTGCCAATTCACCAGGATTTAACAAGCATGTGGCAGTAACTATAACTTCTTCCCAACCTATTTTTTGTTGTTGTTTGTTGTTGTTGTTATTGTTGTTTGTGTGTGTTTTATAATCCTCACCCGAGGATATTTTTCCAGTGATTTTCATAGAGTGGAAGAAAGAGGGAAAGACAGAGAGAAATATTAACGTAATTGCTACACATCCATTGGTTGGCTCCTTGCACGTGCCTCCACCAGGGCCCAGGACAGGGAGGAGCCTGCAATCAAGATACGTGCCTTTGACCAGAATCAAACCCAGGATCCTTCGGTCCACGGGCCAACGCTTTATCCACTGGGCCAAACCAGCTAGGGCTTCCCAAACTATTTTAAAAATCAAACATTTCCTAACCCTGGTGGTCAGCGGATGCAACAATCACATTGGTATTTGAACTCTTGACGTGCTCCCCACATCAGAAAGAAACATTAAAAATGTACTCCATTCTCTTGCCATAAGAAGACCTCAACACAATAAGATGGCCCGGCTCCCTTAACGGACATAGAAGTCACATTTTAGGATTGTGAACGAAGTCACTCAACGAATTTCCTGTAGTTTCCAAGGATGAATTGGATTTCAGCTCTTAAGCACTTGGAGCACCTGGTATAAGGTGACTCTTCCATGCTCTCCACGTGGTGTGGCAAAGAGCGATAAAGCCAGCCAGTGTTTCAAAATCCACATTATCGCTGAAACCAGTTTGGCTCAGTGGATAGAGCATTGGCCTGTGGACTGAAAGGTCCCAGGTTCGATTCCGGTCAAGGGCATGTACCTTGGTTGCGGGCACATCCCCGGGAGGGGGTGTGCAAGAGGCATCTGATAGATGATTAGCTCTCATCGATGTTTCTAACTCTCTGTCCTTCTCTTTTCCTCTCTGTAAAAAACCAATATAATATATTTTTAAAAACACCACATTATCACTGCTGATCTGTGTTTATTTAGTTAAATGCCATCTAATGAAGCTAAGGACATGGATTTGGTCTTTTGTAGGCCAGCTGACTTCCATCACTTTCTTTCAGATACCACTCTTTTTGAAAATGTTGACCACTGGTGCTTGCAAAACTGTGAAAACCAGTTACTGGTAAAATACACCTCACAGTCTTTGATGTCAAGTCAGAAGGTTCCCCTTTAGATACTAAAGATACAAGTAGTAGATATAGCCATGAACACTCTCAGGCAGATACCTTTTAGGTTGTTTTGCAGTATTATCATAACTCAAGTTAAAAATTCACTAATTCCATTATTTTCCAGGAAATGCATTCTTCTAGAATAAACAGGTGTCTCTACGGGTTACTGGCTCACCTGAAGGCTGGTCACCTAGTGCAGCCTGAGTCATTGTCTGTCCTAGTTATTCCTGCCTTTTTTTCTAGGACATAACAGCTCCCTTCCTGGCCCCTGAGCTCTGCCTCTCTCCCTCTCTCTCTCTCTCTCTCTCTCTCTCTCTCTCTCTCTCTCTCGGCCCCAGCCCCTGGAGTCCGAAGCTGGAGTGGACAATACCCAGAGCCCTGCAGAGCACCCCCGCTGCCTGCTTTCCCAGCCACCCAGCGAGCAAACCAGGGTGAGCTTGGTAGGATGTAAATGGAGGGGAAGGAAAAGGGAGTGTAAATGTGAGGTTTAAACTTAAATCTCTGAATCCTTTTGTTCATAACAGTCATATGAATAGCTACAGTTTATTGAGTTTTTAACTTAGTGTTAGTCCTTGGGAACAGCACTTTGATGCATGACCTTATTTAATTCTGATAGCGTTCTCCTATCCTTGTCTCTGATCACTACACTAGAGCTCTGAAAAGTCTCCATTTCCTTACCCTCTTCCATATGTGCAGCGTGTAGCAGGGTTCCAAGGACTAGGTAAGAGGAGACTTGTGAAAGATAATCGTGTGTCCAAATAAGAAAAGGGAAGAAAACGTCAACGAAGGGAATTTAATGTCAGAGAGAAGCTGTACATCTGGGACAGAGATGAAGAGACCATGCCAGGCCAGCCGAGCCTGACCTAGCTATGCATCCTGTCGCTCATGAGCCTCCGCTGACGGAGGGGTGACAGCAGCAGCATCACAAGGTTCCTCTCCCCGGCGGGAGCACAGTGCAATGTTCATTCAGTACGGCTACACACCCGGCTTCCTGCAGCTCGGGCACAAGCATCCGGTCCATGTCCATGTCTTTCCTAACATGTCAGGCCAAACGGCCCCTTCCCTCCTGGTGCAGGGAACGTGTGGCAGGAGCTAGTGAACTGTGGCGGAAGAATTGGAAAGAGGCCCAGGGAGGTGCGGGTCCCTCTGCAGCCCTGGGTCAGAGATGGCGTCGGACTGCCCCTCATTTCTGCAGGTCTGCACACAGCGGAAAAGTAGGAAAACACCGGCCCTCTCACAGAACCCGTCAATATTCTCAGCAAGACCCTGCAGACTTCAGACTCTAAACTGAGCTCCTGCCGCCTTCCACAGGGCCTCGAGGCCCTCAGGCTGGAGATACAGGGCAGTCATGCACCCAACAGAGACTCCAGACTTCCAGACGAAGTCATCTCCTCCTACCCACCACCTCTCCCCTCAAGGCCCTGGTGGATAGACAGCAGATGTTCTCAAGTCCCTACATCCTGAGAGTCCCCCCTGGAGGGAGGGAAAAAGACCTCTGTCCCACCCACTGGGAGCCGAGAACCTGCAAAGTCCAATCCTCAAAGACCTCTAGCATCTCTTAAATAAGCTTTTTCTTTCCATTTTCACCTTTAGTTATCATCCATCCATTCATTTATACAAATATAAAATAGATTTATATAGATTTATATATATAATCTTCTGTGAGGCAGCGGAGAGGCGGCGGGGCGCGGTCCCGACTATTTGCACACGTGCTGGTCGACCACCTCCGTGCACTTCCTGCACTTGACGAAGCAGCACCAGTGGAACTTGCAGTGGCAGCGCTCCACCTGGACGCTCTTGAACTGGTCGTAGCCGCGGCCGCAGCACATGAGCTCGCAGCCGTCCATGCCCTCCGAGGTCTTGTTGCAGAGGCGGCCCTGGGTGCCCAGGGAGCCCGTGGTGTCGTTGCGCAGGCAGTAGTCGGGGCTGGGGTCCACGTACACCAGGTCCTCCGGGGTGGGCTGGTTGAAGCGGCTGTTGACCAGCTCCAGCTTGCCTTTGCGGGTGATGCGCATGGCCGCGGCGCTGTCGTACTTCTCCTTCAGCTGGTCCCCCACCTTGCGGAACTCGGCCAGCTGGAGCCAGCACGTCTTGAGGCTGCAGGATCCGGAGACGCCGTGGCATTTGCAGGCTACGTCTGCCATCTTATACACAGCCTGCGGGGAGGAGAGAGAAGGAAATAAGGAGAGTCCCTGATGGAAGATGTCAAGAGGGTGGTCAGAGTGGCCACAGGCCAAGGACAGAAGAGGGCAGTGGGGGCAAGGGGAGTAGTCCTTCAATGTAAACAAAGACTTCTCCAGGACCCCACATGGCTCAGACGGACAGCAAATAAAGGAGCACTGTGAAGACACATGCCGATGAGCATGCCGCAGTCTGACCCGTGACAAGGGTGGCATGGGGCACTTGCTACTTTATCCATTTTTTATGACTTGAAATTTGTCACAATAAATGTGTCAGGGGGGAAAAGGGGATATTTCTATCTTGATCTCAAGAAAAAGAAATAAAAACCAACAAGCTGTGTCCAGCTTCCATAGGATGTGAAGCACAAGTGAGAAAATAGAATCCAGTCAAATTACAAACCTGGGACAGAAACTGCTGGCAGGCCCTGGCTAGCCAAAGCTGTCCCAGTCCTGCCACAGCTCCTCAGAATTCAATAGTCACTAACCCCACAGAGTCATCAGGAGCCTCACCAGAGACCACATCGTATCTGATACCCCTGGGAGAGGCGGTGACAGTGGAGGGAAGGGGGTGAGGCCGGCCAGCAGGAGAGAAGGTCAGCAGAGGTCCATCTGCAGTGGTGATTCATCTGAAATCAAATCCACCCTGGAAGTCACTGAACCACAACAATGTGGAGTGGATTTGAACTTGGGCTATCCCAGATCAAACTGTAAAAGCACAGGTAGACCAGAACGCTGCTCACAAAGTGCTTTCCGATGAAACCATACTGATGCACTGAGTGAAACCGCCCTGGCAGTGGGCCCGGACTGCAGATGGCAGGATAGAAATGCAAGTCTGCTGCCAAGCATTTTCCTCTGCCACAGCCATTGTCACCAACTCAGTGAGGACTCGTTTTTTGAAGAGTTTTTCCTCAGATTTCTTTTCAAGAGGCCCCAGGTTATGCCTTTATTCAGCACTCTGTAGAGACCATTGCAAGTACAAAAACAACTTACCCATCAGCATATTACTATCGTCCAAACTCTTCCTGGTCTTTTTTTTCTCTGGTATGGAATGATTCCCACTATTTTATAACGGAAAAACTGAGGTTCTAGAAAGCCTCAGTAACCTGCTCAGGGCCACCCAGAAGGGACTCAGAATGCCTAGCACTTCTGCACTCCAGTCCTGGGGCTTAAAAACAGCTTAGGGTGAAGAAGGGAGGCAGGCTTAAGGCGGCGCACTTGGCTGGCAGCTCCAGGCCCAGGCAGACAGGAACCAATACCCCCTTCCAACAGGCACTTCAAAGACAGGGCCTGCAATTACCCTCCTGGCACAAATCCCCGCTCTGAGCTGGGGTCTGACATTCCTCTGGAAATGGCCCTCAGACGGGATGTCAGGCATCTGCGCTGCTGGAAGGAGGAAGCATTAAGGCCTAAAGCCGTGTACCTTGCCGCTAAGTGGCTAAGGAAGCAGGATAAGCATCTGCACTGGGAACAAACACTTAGGGAGATTTGGAGAAAAAGCATCAAAAGCTGGACCTCAGAGAGTAAGGATAGGAATTTTAGTAAAACAAATTCAAGAGAAAGAATGTCACCGATCCTAACTATTTAGACATTCATTCCGTCCTTCTTCTAGAAAGCAAGACATTATAGAGACGTAGTACTTGTATTTTATTAATAAAATATTTTACTATCAATGATATATGTTCCTCTTGTCGGAGAATGGCAGGGCGGGAGAGAATCCCAATTTTTGCCCCCCCAACTGAAAAGCAATAAAATGTTTGTTGTTGTTGTTGTTTTGTTTTGTTTTTTTAATGTTTTTAGTTCTCTATCTTGCCTCTGGCAAAGCCCTCTTTAAATCCTTCTTTACGTCTGGCTGACTGAGCATGGTAAAGACAGGAATGTCACAAAGATTAGGCAGCTTTTATCTGGAAAATGCTTGGAAGCCCTTGAGTAGCAAGGTGGTATCAGCCCACTGCTCTTGCTATCAATATCTAAAATGGAGTTACTAGAGAATCTTAGAGGGCAAGAGACATTTCTTGCAAAAATTCTCAAGATTTGCTCTGTGGTCAAGATGTCAAATCCCAGTTATTCTCTGTTTGTTTGTTTGTTTGTTTGTTTTCATCTGGTTGAAAAGTCCTGGCCGGAATGGCTGGTGAGTGTTGGTCCACTCACCAAAGGGTTACAGGTTCGATTCCTGGTTACAGGCATGTACCTGGGTTGCAGGCTCCCCACATGTGGGAGTCAATCAGTAGATGTGTCTCTCACATCGATGTTTTCTCTCTTTCTTTCCCTCTCTCTCCCTCCTTCCCTCCCTTACACCCTCTCTGAAAAGCAATGGAAAAATATACTCAGGTGAGGATTAACAACAACAACAAAAATCTGGTTGTGAAATACTTGTTCAGGGAATTTTCCATCTCTGCCACCATTTAATCCTTCCTGTGGACCTTCTTTTTTCCTCTTCTTTGGTTAATCCTCACCAAAAAATATTTTTTTCATTGATTTTTAAAATATATATATTTTATTGATTTCAGAGAGGAAGGAAGAGGGAGAGAGAGATAGTGAATCATTGGTGATAGAGAATCATTGATCAACTGCCTCCTGCACACCCCCTACTGGGGATCGAGCCCAAAACCTGGGCAAGTGCCCAGAATCAAACCCAGGAACTTTCAGTCCGCAGGTTGATGCTCTAACCTCTGAGCCAAATCAGCTGGGGTCATTGATTTTTAGAGGGTAGAAGGGAAGGACAGAGAAAAAGAAACATTGATGCGAGAGAGACACATCAATTGGTTGTCTCCTGCATGTGGGGTGCCGGAATCAAACCTGGGGCTCTTCAGTGCTCCGGCCAATCCTCTAACCGCTGAGGCACACTGGCCAGGGCCTCTGGAACTTTTTTATGTAGGTGTGAGGAGGTGGAAGAGGAATAACTTTGGCCTCCGATGATGAGTAATGGCTGAGGCCTATTCTTTGAGAAAAGGGTAAAAATGGACAAGAATTCCCAACTTGGGGGATCCAAGATGGTGGCAGAGTAGGTGGATGTCACATTCACCTCCTTCCAGGACCAAACTGGGATTTACAACTGGAATATAGAGCAAGAAACCTGAATCACCAACTGAAAACAAGCTGAAGAGAAGTCTTATAACAAGGACTACAGCAGAGGCCACAGTGAGACTGGTAGAAAGGGCAGAGATGTGAAAAGGCAGTGGCAAGATTTGAGAGGGAAATCTAGGCGTTGGGGGGTTCCCCTGAGAAGCCCGAGGTCTCAGTCTTAAGCCATGCTCCCCAGCCCAGAGCACTGGACGGGGAAGAGGTGCCTACATCACACTGGCTGTGAAAATCAGCAGGGATTCTGTCTGCCAAGGAGAAGCAGGAGTCTGCTAGAGGCACAGGCACCCTCTTAAAGGGCCAAAGCACCAAATCTCATTGACAGACGTATACCCTGGGCTCCAGCGGCGGGAGGGTGAGCAGACTGGAGTTGTGTGAGGAGAGACTGGGATTTGTGGCTCTGGGGAGGGAGCTGAAGGGTCAGGATTCCTGTGCGGTGTCCCCCTCCCGCACCATAGATGCCATTTTTCTGGGATGGAGCACTCCCCACCATACAACATCAGCCTAGGGCAGTGGTCGGCAAACTCATTAGTCAACAGAGCCAAATATCAACAGTACAACGATTGAATTTCTTTTGAGAGCCACATTTTTTAAGCTTCAACTTCTTCTAATGCCACTTCTTCAAAATAGACTCACCCAGGCCGTGGTATTTTGTGGAAGAGCCACACTCAAGGGGTCAAAGAGCCGCATGTGGCTCGTGAGCCACCGTTTGCCAACCACGGGCCTAGGGAAAAGCAACAGCTCCACCCTTTGGAATCCCTCTCACCCAACCCTAGAGAACTTGTGCCATGCTGAGGAGTCAGCTGCCTGCGCTGGGGTGCAGAGATCAAGCAGACTCAGGGGCATCAATGACTAAGTTCTATGGCTTTGTGGGGGCGGGCATTCCCACTACTTTCCCATAAACCTCACTGGTGCCTCCCCCTCATGGGAGCTCCACCAGCCCCACTTTCTGGATTTGTGGCAGCCCCACCCCCAGACTCCTGGTGGCTCCACTCTGCCAAGATCTGGGTAGAATCCAGGACTGAATGAGTTGTGTAACTCTGGGTCAGGAGGCCACACACCCACCTACTCCCAAGCCTGACTGGCACCTCCCCCTCATGGAGATCAACTAACCCTATCCTTCCAGTGGCCCCGAGGGGCTGATTGGGTTCCTGGCAGAATATGGGACAGACAGAGTTGTATGGCTCTAGGACAGGGGCCATTTTCCCCCTCACATGCATGACCAGTGCAGAAATCTCCATTCACGAAGCCAAACTGTGATATGGTTGGGCCTGATAAATTCTGCTGGCCTCACCCTGACGACTCCAAGACCGCACCACATAGGTGTGCCAGCACCCAGTAGGTGACAGCTAGACTTGGCCTAGCCTGGGACATTCACGGAGTGGACTCAGACCCAGCACTGGCACTGAGTTTGAGCCTATAATATCTGGTGAACAACACTTGCCCCTACTTGGTGACTCATTGAGAACCTACCTCATGGAACGCAAATACCACCAGAGGCTCTTTCAGGACTGAGGCTAACAGGCAGCTGGCAGGAACAGACAGACAGAAGCAGATCTCACGGTGCCTTGGGACTTTGCTGACCTGCCCCCAGCCCAGTGCTCATAAAAGCTGGTATTGGTGGGCAGCTTGGTCCTTCCCATGAACACACAGGCCAAGCAGAGGTAGGGTAGAATCCAGGACTATAGGTTGCTGAATAACTTCAAACAGGTTGCTCAGGACCAGTCACAGGCAGAGACTGATATTGGCTGCACCAGAGTCCCTCCCAAGAGGCCCCAGAACCAACACACCCGGTGGCCAGCTTCACACAACATCAGAGCAGGAACCAATTAGCTTCACAAGTGGCATGTCCAAAGGGAGATCTCAGCAGGTGGCAGACCCTGCTGAGGTGAATTCTGCTCAATGTGGTCAGCACCTGCATAGCAGCTTATACACTGTATTTGGGACTGATCCTTATAGTGAGATAGCCTGAGGGTCTACCCCATGCATGAATAGGCCAATAGCAATCAAAACTCAATTAAAACAGGAGGGTCCACATAACCCGTACAAAGAACGTTCCTAGGACACCCAGTGCAGATGATCAAGGTAACTGTATCTCTGGGTCCCACAAAGGGGTATGAGAAGTGAGAGAACAAGGATCAAGAACCTACTGATCAAGAACTTCCCTAATCTGGTGAAGGAAAATGACACACAAGTCCACCAGGAAGCTCAGAAAGTTCTAAACAAGATGGACCCAAACCAAGACATAACATAATTAAAATGGCAAAGTTAAAGACAAATAGAGAATCTTAAAAGCAGCAAGAGAAAGACAGTTATCTATAAGGGACATCTCATAAGACCTTCAGCTGATTTCTCAACAGAAACATTTCAAGCCAAAAAGTAATGACATGTACTATTAAAAACAAAACAAAACAAAACAAACAGGGCAAAAACTAAAACCATTCCCTCTAAGAACAGGAACAAGACAGGGATGCCCACTCTCGCCACTCCTGTTTGACATAGTACTGGAAGTACTAGCCATTGCAATTAGACAAGAGGAGGAAATAAAAGACATCCAAATTGGAAAAGAAGAAGTAAAGTTATCCTTATTTGCAGATGACATGATATTGTACATAAAAAACCCAAAAGACTCCATTAAAAAACTAATTGACTTAATAAATGAATTTGGCAATGTAGCAGGATACAAAATTAATGCCAAGAAATCCATGGCTTTTCTATACACCAACAGAGAAACTGCAGAAACAGAGACTAAAAAAGAAATTCCATTTACCATCACACCAAAAAAATTAAGATACCTAGGAATAAATTTAACTAAGGAAGTAAAGGACCTATATGCGGAAAACTACACGACACTGAAAAAAGAGATAGAGGAAGATGGAAGGAGATGGAAGAACATACCATGTTCATGGATTGGTAGGATCAACATCATCAAAATGTCCATACTTCCTAAAGCAATCTATAGGTTCAATGCACTCCCCATTAAAATACCAATGACATATTTCACCGACCTAGAAAGAACTCTCCAAAAGTTCATTTGGAACAATAAAAGACCCCGAATAGCCACAGCAATCCTGAGAAAGAAGAGTAAAGTAGGAGGGATCTCAATACCAGACTTCAAACTGTATTACAAAGCCACTGTTCTCAAAACAGCCTGGTACTGGCACAGGAACAGACATATAGATCAATGGAATAGAATAGAGAACCCAGATATCAACCCAAATCACTATGCTCAACTAATATTTGACAAAGGAGGCACGAATATACAATGGAGTCAAGACAGTTTCTTCAATAAATGGTGTTGGGAAAATTGGACAGACACATGCAAAAGAATGAAACTAGATCACCAACTTACACCATTCACAAAAATAAACTCAAAATGGATACAGGGTTTAAACATCAGACGGGAAACCATAAAAATACTAGAAGCATCCACAGGCAGCAAAATCTCAGATGTATGCCAAAAGAACTTCTTCACTGATACTACCCCTAGGGCAATGGAAGCTAAAGAGAAAATAAACAAATGGGACTACATCAAAATAAAAAGCTTTTTTACAGCAAAAGAAACCATCAACAAAACAACAAGAAAGCCCACAGTGTGGGAGAACATATTTGCAAATGATACTACTGATAAAGGTTTAATCTCCAACATCTACAAACAGCTTATACAACTAAATAAAAGGAAGATATCAATAAATAATCCAATTAAAAAATGGGCAATGGACCTAAATAGAACATTTTCAAAAGAAGACAGAAGGAAGGCCAAAAGGAACATGAAAACATGCTCAAAGTCACTAATTATCCGAGAGATGCAAATCAAAACAACAATGCGGTACCATCTCACACCTGTCAGAATGGCCAACATCAACAAATCAACAGACAAGTGTTGGCGAGGTTGCGGAGAAAAAGGAACCTTCGTGCACTGCTGGTGGGAATGCAGACTGGTGCAACCACTGTTGAGAACAGTGTGGAGTTTCCTCAAAAAACTGAAAATGGAACTCCCATTTGACCCAGTAATCCCACTTCTAGGAATATATCCCAAGAAACTAGAAACACCAATCAGAAAGGATATATGCACCCCTATGTTCATAGCAGCACAATCTACAATAGCCAGAATTTGGAAACAGCCTAGGTGCCCGTCAGCAGATGATTGGATCAAAAAACTTTGGTACATCTACACAATGGAATACTATGCTGCCATAAAAAAGAAGGAATTCTCATCATTTGCAGCAACCTGGATGGAATTGGAGAACATCATGCTGAGTGAAATAAGCCAATCAACGAAAGAGAAACACCACATGATTTCACTCATTTATGGATAATAAAGAGCATTATAAACTGATGAACCAAAAGATAGATATAGAGACAGTATATCAACAAGTAGACTGTCAAATTACAGCGGGGAGGAGAGGAAGATCTGGGGGAGATAATAGATCAACCGAAGGACTTTTATACATGCATATAAGTACAACCAATGGACACAAAACTTTGGGGAGGGAGGGGATGTGTGGGAGGGAGGAAGGGAGGGGGGCAAAAAAAAATCAATAAAACATATTTAAAAAAATAATAATAAAAAAAATAAAACAAAACAAACAAACAAACACAAAGTGATGAAAAGCAAGAACCTACAACCAATGCTACTTTATTCATCAAGGCTATCATTTAAAATTGAAGGAGAAATAAAGAACTACCCAGACAAAAAAAGCTAAAGGAGTTTGTTACCACCAAACCAGTATTACAGAATGTGTTAAAGGGTCTTTGTTAAGAACACACACACACACACACACACACACACCCCAAGGAACATAGTTAAAAGAATAAAATGGCAATAAAAATGTACCTATCAATAATCATTTACCCTGGCCAGTATGGCTCAGTGATTGAGCATCAGCCTATGAACCACAAGATCACAGTTTGATTCTAGTCAGGGCACATGCCTGGGTTGTGGGCTCAATCCCCATAGGGGACATGCAGGAAGTAGTTGACTAGTGATTCTCTCTCATCATTGATGTTTCTGTCTCTCTCTCTCCCTTTCCCTTCCTCTCTGAAATCAATAAAGATATATTTACAAAAATAACACTATTCATTTTAAATGTAAATGCTTAAATGTTCCAATCAAAAGACACGGGAACTGAATAAACAAGAAAACAAGACCAGTATAAATGCTGTCTACAAAAGACATACATCAGAACAAAAGACACATGATACATACAGACTAAAAGTAAATAGATGGGAAAAGATATTTTGTGCAAATGGAAAGGAAAAAGAAGCTGGGGTACCAATACTTATATTTGACAAAATAGACTTTAAAATAAAGGCTATACATAGTAAGAGACAAAGAAGGAGACTACATAATGATAAAGGGAACAATCCAACAAGAGGATACAACCCTTGTGAACATTTATGAACCCAACATAGGAGTACCTCAGTGTATAAAGCAAATCACCTGACCCAGTGGTTGAACATTGACCCATGAACCAAGAGGCCACCCATTCAACTCTATGTCAGGCACATTCTCAGGCTGCAGGTCAGTCTCCAGTATGTGACATGCAGGAAGCAGCCGATTGACAATGCTTCTCTCTCACTGATAGACAGTACTGCAGTCATACTAAGGGATTTTTAACATCAAAAAATGAACAAGGAAACAGTGATCTTAAATGACAGACTATATAAGATAAATTTATTTATATCTTCAGTGCATTTCACCCAAAGCAGCAGAATATACATTATTTTCAAGTGTATATGGAACATTTTCTAGTGTAGACACAAAACAAACCTCAATAAATTTAAGAAGATTGAAATAATATCAAGCATCTTCTCTGACCAAAATGGTATAAAACTGAAATCAATCACAAGATAAAACTAGAAAACACACAAAGACATGAAGGCTAAATAACATATAACTAAACAACAAATGGGTTAATAATGAGGTCAAGAAAGAAATCCAAAGATACTTTGAAACAAGTGAAAATCTATGGGACATAGCAAAAGCAGTCCTAAGAGAAAAATTCATAGCATTACAATACATACCTACTACAAGAAATAAGAAAAATCTCAAATGAAGAATCTAACATTACACTTAAAAGAACTTAGAAAAAGAACAATAAACAGGCCAAAGTGAGTAGAAGAAAGGAAATACCAAAGATCAGAGCAGAAACAAACAAAATAGAGTCTAAAAAAGCAATATAAAAGATCAATGAAACCAAAAGCTGGTTCTTTGAAAAGATAAAGAAGATTTACAAACCTTTAACCAGACGCATCACTTTAAAAAGAAAAGAGAGAACCCAAATAAATAATATTAGAAGTGAAAAAGGAGAAATAGCAACTGACTCCACAGAAATACAAGTGATTGTAAGAAAATATTATGAACAACTATATGCCAACAAATTAGACAATCTAGATAAAATGGATAAATTCCTAGAAACATATAATCTTCTAGAAGTACATCAGGAAGAATCAGAAAATCTGAATAGACAGATGACAAGTAATGAAATTGAAGCAGTAATAATAATTAAAAAAAAAAAAAAGACTCACAACAAACAAAAGTCCTGAACTATATGGCGTCATAGGTGAATATTACCAAACATTCAAAGATGAATTAACATCTATACTCCTCAAACTCTTACCAACTCTTACAAAAAATTCGAAAGGAAGGAAGACTCCCAAGCTCATTTTATGAGGCCAGCATCATCTATACTAATAAAAGGTAATATGCAAATTGTCAGGATGCCTTCATAATAACGACCAAACAACAGGCTGCATGGGGCGACAAGGCCAGCAGGGAGGTCAGTGAGGGACGACCAAACAACTGAACAGCAGGCTGCATAGGGTTACCAGGCCGGCAGGGGGCGCAATTGGGGGCAACCAGGCTGGCGAAGGAGGGGGAGGGGGGGCAGAGAGGAGTGACCAGGCTGCAGAGGGGACAGTTAGGGACACCAGGCCGGTAGGCATGGGGACTGTTGGGGGCGACCAGGCCAGCAGGGGGGGGCAGTTGGGAGCAACCAGGTTGGGGGAGGGGGGACAGTTAGGGGCAATCAGGCTGGCAGGCAGAGGCAGTTAGAGGTGATCAGCCTGGCAGGGGGAAGGGGGGGCTGTCAGGAGTGATAAGGCAGGTAGACAGGTGAGCAGTTAGGAGCCAGCAGTCCCAGATTGTGAGATGGATGTCCGACTGCTGGTTTAGGCTTGATCCCCGGGATCAGGCCTAAACCGGCAGTCAGATATCCCCTGAAGGGTCCCATATTGGAGAGGGTGCAGGCTGGCCTGAGGGGACCTCTCCTGTGTACAAATTTTATTAATTAGACCAGAAGGCGGAACGACCAATGGATGGGGGTCGGGTCCACAAGGCAGCCAGGGCTGCGAAGGCCTATGCTTGAACAAATTTTATGCATCAGACCTCTAGTCCTAATTATAAAACCGGATAAAGACACTACAAAGAATGAAAATTATAGGTCAATATCCCTGATGAACATAGATGCTAAAATCTTCAACAAAATATTAGCACACCAAATCCAGCAATACATCAAGTGGGATTTATTCTGGGAATGCAAAGTTGGTATAATATCTGCAAATCAATAAATGTGATACAAAACAAACAAAATAAAAGATAAAAATCACATGATCATATCAATAGATGCAGAAAAAAACATTTAACGAAATTTAGCGCCCTTTTACAATAAAAACTCTCGGAAAGTAAAAACAGAGGAAACATATCTCAACATGATAAAGGCCATATATGACAAACCCCTAGCCAATATCATACTTAATGGGCAAAACTAAAACCATTTCCCCTAAGAACAGGATCAAGACAGGAGTGTCTGCTTTCACCACTCTTATTCAAAACAGTACAGGAAGTCCTAGCCACACTGATCAGATTAAAATAAATAAAAGGCATCCAAATTGGAAAGGAAAAAGTAAAACTGTCATTAGTTGCAGGTGACATGTTAAAGATTCCACCAAAATACTACCAGAACTGAAAAATGAATTCAGTGAAGTGGCAGGATACTAAATAAATATCCAGAAATCAGCTGCATTTTTATGCATCAGTAATGAACTACCAGAAAAGGAAACTAAATGTGTTCTCCCTCCTGGGAGCATGCCCATGCCTTTCCCGACTCCCTCTGCATCCCCCACATGCGTGCCTCTCCTGAACCCTAAGGGACCCCACAGACTTGCCACCAGGAGATCAATGGGCACTGGCAGCTCACTCCGGGCTAACCCCCTGAACCTGTCTCTTTGACTTTACACTGAGATGACAGCAGCCTCAACTTGGCTCACTTCTTTCACTGTGACTTATTGCTCAGTGAGCCAAAGCAACCCCCTCTAGGCTCTTTCCTTTCTTCTATCCTAAGCCTTTCAAAAAATTTCACTGTCCCTAACTTTAATAAATGTTCTATCAAAAAAATTTTTAAAAGAAAAGAAATTAAGAGAACTATCCCATTTACAATTGCATTTAAAAAATCTAGGAATACATTTAACTAAATGATGTAAAAGACCTGTACTCAGAAAATTATGACACTGAATAAAAAAGTTGAAGAAAAAAAAAATAGGTAGAAGCATACTGTGTGTTCATGGATAGGAAGAATTAACACCATTAAAATGTCTATACTATCATCCTATAAAAATATCAAAGGCATATTTCAAATATTTCAAAATTCTATATGGAACCACAAAAGAATACCCACAGCAATTTTAAGAAGGAATGATGCTATCTTATATCAAACTATACTACAAGGTCATAGTAATCACAATAGCATGGTACTGGCATAAAAACAGACATATACATCAATGGAACAGAATAAAAAGCCCAGAAACAACCCCATGCCTTTATACTCAATTAATATTTGACAAAGGAGGCAACAATATACAACGGAGTAAAGATAGTCTATTCAATAAACTGTGTTGGGAAAATTGGACAGATATGTGCAAAAGAAAAAATGAAACTTGACCACCTTCTTACATCATATGTAAGAATAAACTCAAAATGGATTAAAAGACTTAAATATTAGACTAAAAATAATAAGAATCCTAGAAGAAAACATAGGCAGTAAAATTTCTTGTTGCAAGATGGTTTCTGATATATCCCCTTAATCAAGGGAAATGAAAGAAAAAGTAAATGGGACTACATCAAACTAAAACATTTTTGCATAGCAAGGAAACATCAACAAAATGAAAAGACAACCCACTGAATAAAAGGACATATTTGCCAATAACATATCTGATAAAGAGTTAATATCCAAAATTTATAAAGAACTTAAATCATAACACCAAAATAACCCAAATAATCCAATTTAAAAAATGAGCAAAGGACCTCCATACCACTCTGAAGAGGACATACAGATGGCTAATAAACACACAAAAAGATGCTTAATGTCACTAATCAACAGAGAAATGCAAATTAAAACAATAAGATATTACCTCACACCTGTCAGAATGGGTATCCTATATAATAAAGAGGTAATATGCAAATTGACCATCACTCCAACACACAAGATGGCCACCCCCATGTGTTCAAAGATGGCTACCCCCATGGGGATACAAGATGGCTGCCACAAGAAGGCCAGCAGGAACGGGCAGTTTAGGGGTAACCATACTGACAGAGGAGGGAAGTTGGGGGCTATCAGGCCTTCAGGGAAGGGCAGTTGGGGGGACCCAGGCCTGCAGGGGAGAATGATTGTGGGGGGACCCAGGCCTGTAGGGGAGGACAGTTTGGGGGGACCAGGTCTGTAGGGAAGGGCAGTTTGGGGGGGACCAGGCCTGCAGAGGAGGGCATCAGCTGACTGGTAGGCGCCAGAAGCAGGGCTCATGGCTGGCCACCGCCACCCAGAGACTGCAGAGGAGAAGCAATGAGCCTCCCCAGCAGAGGCAGGCACAGCTGGCCGGGATGAGCAGGAGTGGCAGACAGGAGCAGCAGGTGGTGTTGGACTGCCGGTTTAAGCCCCATCCCCACAGGCTAAGCTAAGGGACCCCACTGGTGCACAAATGCATGAACCTGGCCTCTAGTTATTTAATAACATGCTTTTTAGCATTCATGTGTTTGAATGTTTTTGGGTGTTTTTACTGTAGCTGATTTCTAATTTCATTTCATTGTCATCTGAGAAGATGCTTGATCTGTTTCAACCTTCTTGAACTTGTAGTGATGTGTTTTGCGTCTTAACATGTGGTCTATCTTTATGAATGACCCATGTGAACTTGAGAAGAATGTATAGTCTGCAGCTTTGGGGTGAAATGTTCTATAAATATCAATTAAATCCATTTGATCCAGTGTATCCTTTAGTCACTGTTTCCTTGTTAATTTTTTGTCTGGAAGACCTATCCAGTGGAAGTCAGTGGCATATTAAAGTCCCCTACTATGACTGTATTGTTGTCGATCTCTCCCATAAAGTCCTCTAGAAGTTTTTTGTTAAATATTTAGGTGCTCCTGTACTGGGTGTATATACACTTACCAGGGTTATACCCCCTTGTTGGATCGATCCCTTTGTCGTCTCCTGTGATGGCCTTCCTTTTGAAGTCTATATTGTCAGATAAGCGTATTGTTATTCCAGTCTTTTTTTCTTTTCCGTTTGCATGGAAAATTTTTTTCCATCTCTTCACTCTCATCCTGTGTAAGTCTTTTGTTCTGAGGTGGGTCTCTTGTAGATAGCACATAGTTGGGTCACATTTTCATATCCATTCAGCTAGCCTTTGTCTTTTGATTGGGGCATTTAATCCATTAATATTTAGGGTTATTATTAAGAGGTACTTATTTATTGCTATTTTAATTCTGTATGCCTAGGTTTCTCTCTCTACTTCTCCTCCTCATTACAGCAGTCCCCTTAGCATTTCTTGTAATGCAGACTTGGTGGTGATGTACTCCGTTAGCCTTTTTTTTGACTGGGAAGTTCTTTATTTGACTGTCTATTTTGATGGATAGCCTTGCTGCATATAGTAATCTTGGTTTCAGATCCTTGCTTTCCATTACCTTGAGGACTTCATGCCATTCCCTTCTGGCCTGTAGAGTTTCTGATGAGTAATCAGGAGTGAACCTTATGGGAGCTTCTTTGTAAGTAACAGTTTGCTTTTCTCTTGCTGCCTTTAAGATTCTCTCTTGGTCTTTAATTTTTGGCATTTTAATTATGATGTTTCTGGGTGTGGGCCTGTTTGGGTTCTTTTTGCTTGGAGTTCTCTGTATCTCCTGAAATTGTGTGACTTTTTCCATTACCAGGTTAGGGAAATTTTCTGCCATTATTTCTTCAAACACTTTCTCCCTTTCTGCCTCTCCTGGCACTCTGCTTTTCAAATATTGTAATGTTTCACATTGTCCCACAGCTCCCTTAAGCTGTCCTCCTGGTTTTTAATGGTTTTTCCTTTCGGTTTTTTGATTGAGTGATTTTTTTTTTTTCAACCCTGACTTCTAATAATTCACTGATTGGATCCTCAGCTTCCCCTAGGGGAAGTTTGTCTCCTGGTTATTGATGTCTGTTTGTGTTTGTAACTATGTATTAGGTATATTTGCTACACCTCTCGGTCTCTAGTGCAGGACAGTGTGAAACATTGTTTCTGTCTACCTACATCAGGCAAAGACTCAAAGCCTCCAGAGACCACCTCTGTATACAGAGTGATAGGATTTTATCTTGAATTGCCCCCAGGCAATTTTCCACAGGTATGTTGAGTTTTGTTTTGTTTTGTTTTGTTTTTTCCAACCATGTGGGGTAATTCTGCCTAAAGGCTAGTTGTTACTCTCAGTCTCTTATTGGGCCTCAGGAACTCCACACTATGGGGCAAGGGGTTTTCCAATAGAGTGTGTCAGCTGTCTTCCCCCAGGCAAAGGTGCCTGTTGAGCTAATGCCTATGTGAGAAAAATGTCCTCCGCAGTGTGAGAGAATGACTCAGAACCGGAAACCAGGGTGTCTGCTTTCTGAGCTCTAACTGCTGAGTCCCTGGTCCTGGCTTCTGCTCACACAGCTACAGTCTCCTTTGCCAGAGCACAAGGTGAGTGGCTCCTCAGTGAATTTTGTGCATTGGCCCTTTAAGAGGGTGCCTGCATTTCCAGCCACCTCTCCTTGGCAGGCAGCAACCCTGCTTCTTTTCTACAACCAGATGTTATGTCAGTACCCTTCTCAGTTCTGGTGCTCTCTGCTGGGGGGCCCAACTTGGGGATTAGACTCAAGAGTTCTCAGTGGCAACCCCCACAGCTGAGATCTCTCTCTAAGACTTCAGTTGCTGTCTGTGGATGCCTGGCCAACCGTTTTGCACCTTAGCCCCTCCTATCAGTCTCTATGCAGTCTCCACTTTCTATCCTGGGTTGTCAGGGTTTTCTCCAGCAAGTTTTTGTTGATTATTCAGGAAGTTTTCCTGCATTTTAGTTGGAATTCCAGTTTGGTCCTTAGAGCATGTCTGTGTAGCATCCACTTACTCCGTTGCCATTTTTAATCTCTCAACACCCATTCTTGATAAAAACTTTCAGTAAAGTGGAATAGAGAGAGTATATCTCAATATGATAAAGGCCAAATATGACAAACCTACAGCGACATCATACTCAGTGGGCAAAAACTGAAACCATTTCCCCCAAGAACAGGAATAAGACAGGATGTCTGCTTTCACCACTCCTATTCAACATAGTACTGGTAGTCCTTGCCACAGCAATCAGAAAGGAAGATAAAATAAAAGGCATTCAAAAAGGAAAGGAGGAAATAAAACTCTCATTATTTACGGATGAGATGATATTGGACACAGGAACCCTAATGTCTCCACCAAAAAACTATTGGATTCAATAAATGAATTTGGCAATGTAGCAGCATACAAAATCAGCACCCAAAACTCAATGGCTTTTTATGCACCAATAATGAATTCTCAGAAAGAGAAACTAAACAAACAATCCCATTTAACATTGCAACAACAACAATAAAAAAAAAATCAAAATACTTAGGAATAAACTTAACAAAGGAGGTAAAAGACTTGCACTCAAAAACTACAGGACATTGAAAAAAGAGATAGAGGAAGATATAAACAAGTGAAAAAAATATACTATGTTCATGTGTTGGTAGAATTAACATAATTAAAATGTCCATTCCACTTAAGGCAATCTGCAGATTCAATGCAATACCTATTAAAATACCAGATCTAAAAGAAATGCTCCAAAAATTTATGTAGAACCAAAAAAGACCTTGAATAGCTACAGCAATCTTGAGAAAGAAGAACAAAGTGGGAGGAGTCACAATACCAGATTTCAAGTTATGCTATAAAGCTGCCATAATCAAAACAGCCTGGTACTGGCACAAGAGCAGGCATCTAGACCAATGGAACAGAACAGAGAACCCAGAAATAGACCCAAGCTATTATGCTCAATTAATATTTGACAAAGGAGGCAAGAACATACCTTGAAGTTAAGACAGTCTCTTAAATAAGTGGTGTTTGCAAAATTGGACAGATACATGCAAAAAGAAAAAGAAAGGAACTAGACCATCAACTTACACCAGGAATAAACTCAAAATGGATAAGACACTTAAATGTAAATGGTGAAACCATAAGATTCCTAGAAGAAACCATAGGCTGAAAATCTCAGACATCTCTTGTAGCAATATGTTTACGGATACATCTTCTAGGACAAAGGAAACTACGGAGAAAATAAACAAATGGGCCTACATCAAAAAAAGCTCCTGCACAGCAAAGGAATCCATCAACAAAACGAAACAGGAGCCCACGGTGTGGGAGGACATATTTGGCAATGAAACATCTGATCAAGGGTTAATATACAAATATATAAGGAACTCATACAACTTAACAAAAGGAAGACAAACAATCCAATTTAAAAATGAGCAAAGGACCTAAATACAGTAGACACCTCGCCAAAGAGGACATACAGCTGTCCAAGAGACACATGAAAAAATGCTCAAAGTCACTGATCATCAGAGAGATGCAAATTAAAATGACAATGAGGCATCACCTCACACCTGTCAGAATGGCTACCATCAACAAATCAACAAATGACAGGTGCTGGGGAGGATGTGGCGAGATGGGAACCCTAGTACACTGCTGGTGGGAATGCAGACTGGTGTGATCATTATAAAAAACAGCATGGAGCTTTTAATTTTAAAAAATTAAAATATTTAATTTTAAAAAATTAAATATGGAATTGCCATTTGTCCCAGTGATCCCACTTCTAGGAATGTATCCTAAGAAACCTGAAACATCTACCAGAAAGAATGTATGCACCCCTATGTTCATAACAGCACAATTTATAATAGCTAAGATTTGGAAATAGCCTAAGTGCCCATCAACAGATGAGTAGATTAAAAAACTGTGGTACATTTACACAATGGAAAACTATGCAGCAATAAAAAGAAGAATCTCTTACCCTTTGAGATAGCATGGAGGGACTGGGAGAGTATCATGCTAAGTGAAATAAGTCAGTCAGAGAAAGACAAGTATCACATGAGCTCACTCATATGTGGAATCTAAGTAACAAAATAAACTGATGAACAGAGTGGATCCAGTCATGGAACAGAGTGGGGAATCTCAGAGGGAAGGTGAGGGAGGGTGGGAGGTAATAAACCAAACAGCTTGTATACATATATGCATAACACATGGACACAGACAATAGGGTGGTGAAGGCCTGGGTAGGGGGCGGGGGCAGGCTGGAGAGGATCAATGGGCAAAAAAGGGGGGCATATGTAATACTTTCAACAGTAAAGATTAAAAAAAACAAAACAACAACAACCTCATCGTCACTGATTACCAGAGGGAAATGAGTGTGGGGGAAGGTAGAAGAGAGTAAAGAGGGGATGAATGGTGACGGAAGGAGACTTGACTTGGGGTGGTGAACACACAATGCATTATACAATGATGTATTACAGAACTGTACACCTGAAACCTATATCGTTTTATTAACCAATGTCATCCCAATAAATTCAACTAAAAGGGAAAAAAGAATTCCCAACCTGGAGCAGATAGAGGCAGAGGGAGAGATAAAGCGCTATAAAAAAGGTGTAGAAGTGGAGCAAGGGGGACCAAAGACAGGGAGACAGACAGGGGAAGGTGTGTAGTGACTGCAGATGAGGCAGATGGAAGGGAAGGGGCTGCCAAGATAAGGGCCCAGTACAAACAAACAGACAATTAAAGGCAATAAAATGAGGAGCCAGCAGAAGTGGGGTCAAGACTGTGACTGAAATGGGGCCCAGATTAGGATGAATGCCTAGTCACCTCCACATCCATCACAATGCCTAGGGACAGCTAGAGCAGAGACTGGAAACAGTCCTCCATGAATTTGACCCCTTGCTAGGAAGCAATATGGGAACTTCCATGTGCATATTCACATGCGCATCCCTGGTGATCCCTGTCCTCAGAAACCTACAGGCCAAGAAATGAGGTAGAGAATGCTATACCCTAGGAAAAGTACAAATGCTATACTGCAGTTCTGATGCAGAGACTACTATCTGAGATCTTGACAAATGGATAAAATTTGGGCATTTGAGAGATAAAGTGAAGATCTTAACCTTTTTCACCATCTCTCTCCAGTCATGGTTAAACATGCAAGGACTGCCTAACAGCCTGCTGAACAGAAAGGAAGTCCTGGAGACAGAGGCAACCCCACAGATGCCTGCAGAGTGGATGGTCCCCTAAGACAGTTCTGGTCTCTCTGCCCCAGATTATACCATAACAACCACAGTTCCTCTCACACTACCAAGGCTCCATGCCACCCCTCATACGCCCACCCACATGTGACTAAAGAAAATTGGCCTCAGGATATGCAATATATAAGCAAGACACTGTGCAAGTGGCCAGTTCTAATTTCTACGTGACATCACACTATTGGTGATGCTAAGTCTACACAAGTGTGCCATGTGCTACCAAGCCAACATCACAAGATCCCAATTCATGTAAAACACATTCCCAATCTCATTTCTTTGCTATTTACTCCCATGAAACATGACTTATTTTTTAACTGATATATAAACACATTTTTTTAAAAATATATTCATATCCTGTTACCCAATCATCAATTAACCAACATTGAATTTCTGGATTTATTTCTTCTCAAGAAACCTCTTCTCTCTTTATTGTTGTTGCTGTTGTTAAATGTATTTTTACTGATTTCAGAGTGGAAGGGAGAAAGAGATAGAAGCATCAATGATGAGAGAGAATAATTGATCGGCTGCCTCCTGCATACCTCCTACTGAGAATGGAGCCTGCAACCCAGGCACATGCCCTGACCGGGAATCAAACAGATACCTCCTGGTTCATAGGTTGATGCTCAACCACTTAGCCACACCGGCCAGGCCTCTGCTTTCATTTTTCAATTATCTTGTCTCTGCTCTAACTAAAGTTCCTGGCCTGGACTCAGAGCCGGCCAACTTGACACAGACCTGAGTGTGGCCAACACTCCCAGAAAGAAGTCTGTGAGAGGTCTGTGGCCCCCGCCCCTATGTCAGAAGAGGGTTCCCCCACCAGCACTCAGACCTCTCTCCGGGGAGACCTGGGTGCAGTCCACACTCCTCCCACATGGCTATATTGGGAGGCCCCCCGTTTCCTGGGGCAGGGGCCTCCCAGCGCAGCACAGGAGAGAGGAGTCCGGAGCATGTGCCCAAAGGTGGGGTGTTTATGAACAAGGTACAGGCAGAGCAGGCATGCACTTCCAGAACACCATAAAGGCAATCTAATGCTGTTGCCCAGTTAGCCTCTGCACATACAATAAAGCAAGCTCACCTCTAAGCCTCCAGTTTAGTTTCTACTGAAACTGAGGCTCAGGGAACGTCATATCTTACAAGTGATTGGTGAGACTATCTGCTTACGCCTTCAAAGAATGCTTGTCCTAGCCAAAACCGGTTTGGCTCAGTGGTAGAGCATCGGTCTGCGGACTGAAAGGTCCCGGGTTCGATTCCGGTCAAGGGTTGCAGGCACATCCCCGGTAGGGGGTGTGCAAGAGGCAACTGGTCGATGTTTCTCTCTCGTCGACGTTTCTGGCTCTCTATCTCTCTCCCTTCCTCTCTAAAAAAATCAATAAAATATATATTTTTTTAAAAAGAATGCTTGTCCTTCACACTTCTGCTTACATGTAAAACCCTCACCACAAAAGTGTTAGCCATTAGACCTAAGTGAGCTTTTGGAATGGGTTTCTGGATTGTATGATGGCAGCTCTTAAGTCAGCTCTCTTTTACCTAACTCTTTAAGAAATCATAAACCCTAACCCTGGCCCTGGCTAGTGTGACTCAGTTGGTTCAAGTGTGGTCATGTGCACCAAAGGGTGGTGAGTTCAATTCCTGGTTGGAGCACATACCCAGCCCAGCTTTCAGGCTCAATCCCCTATTGGGACGTGTGAAGGGAAGCAGCTGATCAACATTTCTCTCTCACATTTCTCTCTTGCTCTTTCTCTCTCTCTCCTTCCCTTTCTCTCTCAAAAAGAAAAAAATCAACAAAATTAAAAAATCATAAACCCTAGACTAAATCTAACAGCCTAAACTTCCATTCGTCCTACCTGATCAAATTACAAGAGGGCCAGTCAAGACAAGAACTCCATTCCTTATGCCTGAAATTCTGATCATAAGATTGCAACTAAGCCCTATAGGGACAGATGTACTGTGGAGAAATAAGTAAGGTTAAAAGAATGGAAGTGCATGTGCCCGTTGGGCAATGGAGCCTTTTGAAAGGGATTAGTTGAATAATGTGGGCATCTAGGTTGGCAGTGGTACTATCTCCATAAGCAGGCCAACCCCTTCTCCCATGGCCAGGCCACCTCTCAGCGCTCAGCCCAGGGACAGCCCCGTGGGTCTGCGGTGTGGGGGGGGGGGGGAGAGGGGGGACGAGGTCCGGCTCACCCTTCGACCCGCCTCGTTGTTCTGCAGGTTCATAAGCACCCGGCCCTGCTCCTCCGATCCCTTGGCAAAGTTCTTCTCCCGCTCCCGGGCATCCACAAACTCCTTAGCAAACCGGTAGCCGTACTCCACGTTGTCCCCACAGCCGCCCCACAGCCAGTCCCGGGGAAGGTCCTTGGGCCTCGCTGTCCTGCTGCAGCCGCATGTGGACAGCTCGCCCTCTCGGCAGGCCCTGCTGATGGCGTTCACCACCCCCGCGGCGCTCACGGCATAGGTGAAGGCCGTCTCCCGGCTCCCTGCAAGACAAGGCAAGACGGGGCGAAGGAGGTCAACTCTAGCGGAGGCTTCCTGCCCTCTGCCTCCTCCACACCCACGCCGCCACAGCCTCACCGCAACACTCCCAGGAGTGGCCTTCACTTCGCGTGACTCTAATGGTTTGAAACTTCTCTTGATAATGAGCAGAACTTTACCTACTCTGCCCTACCGTATCCCAAACAGAGCAACTCCCCCGCAGCCCTGGGCTTACACTCACATCCGTTTCAGTTTATAAGACCAGTGGATTCCTAGGAGGCAGACCTCAACACAGCAGAGAGTGGTCATTGAGGAATTTAGAAAACCCTTGAGACCAAGAGAATGAGACTAAACAGAAATCATGGGACTAAGAACAGGACTCTATTCTCACAAATATCTCTCCCTTACAGATGGCAATTTTTCACGCTATGAGCCACACATATGTCCTTTTATTGCTACCATTATCTAGCTAGGCAGAGGCAGAGAACAGGAGTAGAAAGTGAACTGGAATTACAGCATCTGTCTGCAGGTCTTCTGCAGGGTCTACACTGCCTCCCAAGCCCCCAGCACCCAGAACCACATCTACGGGACCTCGGCAGGTCTCTCCAAATACCTGCATCATTTCTAGTAGAAAAGCCGAAGTGTGTCCCTCTTTGCTGTAGTGAACCACTTGAAAATTCAGATGATATATGCTCTAATTCAATAAAAATGTTTACAAAAAATTATACTCAGCCACCAGGGAAATGCAAATCAAAATCACAATGAGACACCACTTCGCACGCATGAGTATGGCTATCATCAAAATGTCAGCTAAAAAGTTGGGGGGAATATAGAAAAAACGGGAACCCTCATGTACTGCTGGTGGGAATGTTCAATGGTACAGCTGCTTTGGAAACGGTCTGGCAGCTCCTCAAACACAGAATTACCACATGACCCCGCAATTCCATTCCTAAAATATATCCAAGATAAAGGAAAACATCTGTCCACATAGAAACTTGTACATGAATGTTCACTATAGCATTATTCATTAAAAACAACTCACATTGTCCATTAGCAGGTATACGGGTAAACAAAAGGTGGTCTTATCCATACAGCAGGATACTACTTAGCCATAAAAAGTAATAAAGTACAGTCCTGGTTGGTATGCCTCAGTTGGTTGAGTGTCATCCCATGCACCAGAGGGTTCCAGCTCAATTCCTGGTCAGGCTACATGACCCGGGGATGGGTTCAATCCCCGGTTGGGGTGCATACGGAAGGCAACCCATTGAAGTTTCTCTCTCACATCGATGTTTCTCTCTCTCTTTCTCCCTTTCTCTTTCTCTAAAAATCAACAAAAACATATTTTAAAAACATACTGTATTAAAAAATTAATTAAGTACAAGTAGAACATGGATGAGCCTTGAAATGATTATGCTAAGTGATTACTTAACATTTTGTGTCTATATTGCACCTTATATAAAAGGCTACATACGATCCCATTTATATGAAATGTTCATAAGATGAAAATTCATAAAGACAGAAAGATTAATGGTTACCTAGGGTTTGGGGAGAAGGGGAGAGAAATAAAGAGTAATCTCTAATGGGTATGCGATTTGTTTACAGGGTTATGGAATTAGATAGTAGTGCTTTCTAATTGCACAATCTTGTGAATATACACTGAACTGTATATTATTAATTTATTTTTCAATAAAGAAATAAATAACATTCATATGAACTCAGGATGTAAGGAAGAGAGTGGCTTTTAGTGGGAAACTGAGATTCAATCCTGATCTCAGCTGTTAAACCAGACAGAATTTCTGCTCTCCATGGTCAGAAGTAGACAGACCACAATTCCGTCTTGGCAGGTGGAGAGGGAAGCAGTCTGTAATTAGTAGGTCTACAGTGATCTCCACCTTACCCTACGTTTGGATTATCTAGGCATAACATAGGGAAGTTAGCAACCAGACCACACGGGAAAATTAGTTTTTCTCAATTAACCCGGGGCCAGCTCTGTCAGACTAGGAGTAGCCCAAGAAAACCCAGGGTTGGAGGAAGTCACACCCATGACTCAGCCATCAGGCTTAGCATGTGAATCAGCACTGGACCACTGCCGGAGACCGGGGCCGATCCGGTCTGGGGGAGTCAGTCTGTGAGCGTGAGCTCCCAGGATGTAAGAGGCTCCTGGGCAGGAGGGAGTCAGGCCTGAGAACTCTTCCCAGAAGACTGACCTGGCTCCCGGGGCAGGAAGGAGCCTGGGAAGCTGCGGCCCAGAGCCACATTCCACCCCGTGTGAGCACTCCTTTTATAGCATTCCTCAGAGAAGGGGCTGGGTTCTCGAGGCAGCCCATTCCCCCTCCTGTGGTGACTCTGGTCACCAGAGCATCCTTATGTGAAGCTGAAATAGGCTTCCCTATAACGTCTGCCTGCTGGAGAGGCACATCTAATCCCTTTTCCATATGACAGCCCTTGAGCGTTTGAGAACAACGAAGATGCCTCTTATTCATTCTCTTTTCTGAGCTACATATGTCTGATTTCTTCTTCCATTCTTTAGCAAACGTGTTTTTCAGAGCTGAGTCACCCCTCTCAGAACTGCCTTTTACAACAGGGGGCCTGCAGCTGGGCGTGGTATCGCAGGCAGTACGCGCTCTGAGGGTCCTCGCCTGGCAGCATGGCTGGAACCTAACCTGTCCTCATGAGCTGTCTCCTGCAGTCATCCTGCCTCTTTCGGCGGGGCCTCCTCAGGGCCTGAGTGCAGGTGGCTCTGCCTCCGTGGGCAGCACGTGGCTCTCAGGTAAGCTTGGTAAGTGAGCCTAGTGCTCTTCTCAGAAAGCAAGAATGGATAAGTGTGGGCGAAGGGTGTCTATATATGAAACAATTCAGAGTGGAAACTCAAATCATATCAAGGAAAAAGGCTGTTAAACCAGCAGCTACAAAAAAGACCTTCCTCTGGTAGGACGACAGGGGCCAGCAGGATGGTACTACGCCCGCTGTTCCAACCGTCAGGAGGTTCCTCCATGCTCCTCTCGGCGCCCCCTGAGCTGCTCTGCAGCCGCTTCAAAGAAGGAAGGGATCTTGGGAGATCACACACAAGCCTGCAGTGAGAGGACCCACCGGGGGGGATGGAGGACAGCTTCCCGGGGAAGATACAGGGAAGCCTCAAAAAGGAACGGTGGAAATAAAGCAGCAGATAGGGCCTGCTCTCACAAGCCATCCCACCACGCAAACCTGTCCCCAGCAGCGCTTCCACTCCTGCCAACTCTTCTTTCTAGAGTAAAAGAGTAAAGCCTCACTTTTTGGCATTCACTCAAACAAAACAACACATGGAAGGGATCTGGCCAGCATCAGGCATACATTAGGCTATTCGCTTAGTGATCAGGGGTGCCTCTCTCTGTTTCTGAGCCATCCTTGTGCCCTCAGCGGAAACCCAGGACAGAGGGTGCTGCTGACCGAGATCTTTACCGGGAAGAAGGGACAGATACTCAGTATATTTGAGAAGAACTGATAAAGGATCACCAAATCTCACTTAACCCTTAAGTCCATTCTTTTGGGAAAGCTGCCCAGGAAGACTGTCATGAGAACACGAACATCCCTTTGTGAATCTCGAGTTGACACTGAAGGGAGGTTCACCGTGTCCTTTCCCCTCGTCCTTACTTCTCAATGTGGCAGGGGAGGGAGAGGAAAGAGGTAAGGCAAAGGGAGGGGAGCTGCCAAGAATAGAGGGGAACTGACTCCCTAACTGCCTGCTGCTAAAATAATTCTTTGGGAAAACTGCAGCCGTGGGTAACTCCAGAAAGTCTTTTGAGGAGAAGCTGTTCTGAGAGAATGTGAGATAGAGACTTCAGTGCTCTCACACCTTCCTTTTATGGCCCTGGGATAAGACCCGGCAGAAGAAGGCCGGATTTCTCAATTTCTTGCCAGGGAGAGGAGAATTACATTTCAAAAGGACCTAAAACAATTAGACCCCAGATCACACCTCCATCTAAGCAATAGGGCAGCGAAAGAATCCTAGTCCAGGAGCGGGAGAGGGGAGAGAGCTGGAATCTGGGGAGAGTGGCCCTCTCGTCTTTCTTCTTCAGTCTGTCCCCCACCCCCACTTTCACACACAGCCTTTCAATGAAAAAGCCAGGACTGGATCTGGGTTGGATTAATGACAGCTATCACCAATTTGGCCCAAAGTTTCTATCTCTCTCGGGGTCCAAGTGAAAGAGGCAAAAAGCTTACAGACATTCAGGGCAAGGCTCTCAAAGGAGGCCCTTGTGCTGCGTGAGACAAAGGGCACTGGCGGTGGGCGGCTTCCCAATGCTCTCTAACTCAACTCAGATGCTCTGAGCCCTTCCCAGAGTGAGTCACGCCAGCTGCCCAGACAGGGCGAAGCTGGAAGAGAGGGCTAGCGGAGCACGGAGCTGTGCGGCTAACGCATCCTCTGAGACGCCGCTGTCTGTGTGCCTCTCTCTGCCCCCTCACAGGCCAATGCCAAGCCACGGGAAAACCCAGTCAGACACTCCAGCGGCTCCCTCTGCCCGTCCCGGGAGAGCACGTGCGCATCCGGCCAGGTGAGCGCAGCTCCTTCAGCTGAGCCATGTCCGCGGCCGCTTACCGATCTGCATGACCCTCCCGAAGACGGAGGTGTCGTCCACGGTGCTGCAGTTCCACCGCCTCTGCCGGAACTGGTGCTGGCACTCCTTGATGCCCATCTTGGCTCCCTCCCCTATGTAGGCCATGTGCTCCTGGTACAACTGGCACAGCTTCCTCTGGCCCGGGGAGAGCCCCGGGAGCTGGCTGCACACAGGCTGGGCACCGATGATGAACATCTCAGGTCTCTGCACCGGGTTCATAGCTAACGACCTGCAGCAGCAATTCAGAAAGGGGACAGGAGTGAGCACGTGCCTGCGTGCAGCAGTAAGTCATTCATCCAGCACGTTTATCGAGTGCTTTCTGTGAATAAGGCCAGGCAATGAGGGCTGGGAAAAGGAAATCGGGGAGCCCTGGACAGCGTGGCTCGATGGTTGGACTGTCATCCAGTACACTGTAAGGTCATGGGTTCAATTCCCGTCAGGACACATACCTACGTTGTGGGTTCGATCCCTGGTCAGGGTGCCTACAGGAGGCAATCGATTGATGTGTCTCTCTCACATCAGTGTCTCTCTTTCTCGCTTCTCTTTCTCCCTCACTAAAATCAATAAAGGAAATTGGGGAAACTGAGGCATGAACACAGGTGACATGTGAGATATCAGATGCCTAAGACAGACCTGAGCTTCTGGATCCAGAGTGATCTGATAGAGGAAGAGTTCTTACAGCTGGGAGAGGAGCTTTTTAAAAAATATATTTATTTTTAAATTTCTACTTTTTTAATCCTCACCTAAGGACATTTTCATTGATTTTTAGAGAGAGGGGAACGAAGGGAGAGAGAGAAACATCAATCAGATGACTCCTGCACGTGCCCTGATTGAAGCCAGGGGTGAGCCTGACAAGAAAAGGAATCCGAGACCTTCCAATGTTGGGACAATGCTCTCACCAACTGAGCCAGCAGCCTGGGCGGGAGGAGTGTGTAAGGAGAGGGCCGGTGTGAGCTGGCTCCTACAGAGGGTGGGCGGGAGGAGGAGGAGGCAGACAGGGCAGGCTGTATTCCTGTGAGGCAGAGGGCAGAGAGCCAACAGGAGAGCACAGGCCTTACTCCGGGAGAAGTGATCCGTTCACGGGGCCTACATGCAGGATGTGCGATGGAAAGCAACACATCCCTTAACGAGGACTTCCCCTTGCACCTTTAAATCTAACCCAATTTACATGCATTGCAATATTTCCTAAATGCTTTCACTTCCGTATCTGACCCACACATCCCCTAATCCACTCTTTATCTGCTCAAGGGCTCTCCCTTTGGCTCATCACCCACCAGACACAATGAAGGGTTAAGTTAGATGAAAAGGCTGTACAATTGTCATCTGAGTAAAACTCTGAGCAGGGCACAGTCTGTGCAAAGCAGGTGGTGAGTGCCTGCCATTTCCATGTTGACTTGGCAATGACAATAGTCTTTAAAACACAAGAAGAAAGACACATGATCCTACAAATCCCTCATCCTGTCATCAGACTTTATAAAATAGAAATTCTACTCTCCTTGCCTCTACCAGCAAAAAAAATAAATAAAATAAAAATCATCCGCCGAAATCGGTTTGGCTTAGTGGATAGAGCGTCAGCCTGCAAACTAAAAGGTCCCAGGTTCGATTCCAGTCAAGGGCATGTACATTGGTTGCGGGCACATCCCCAGTAGGGGGCGTGCAAGAGGCAGCTGATCGATGACTCATTGATGTTTCTAACTCTTTTTCCCTCTCTCTTCCTCTCTGTAAAAAAATAAATAAAATATATATATTTTTAAAAATCATCCAATAGCAACAAAAGAGGTATTTTTAACCACCCATAGAAATGGCAGTAGAGCCAGGAAAAGGGGAATGCAGACTGGATCAAAAAAAAAGCCAAATGAACTAACCCTTTATCCCACATGTGTCAAACACAAGGCCCACGGGCCAAATCCATCCCGCCAGGCCTTGCAATGTGGCCCGCACCGCGCTGTCATCACTGCACTCCGCTGCGTTTCCATCACAATGACAGTTTATGACTGTTCAGTAAACCATTCGGCCCGCGATTTAGGCTGGATTTTAGATTTTGGCCTCTTCTCTGATTGAGTTCGACACCCCTACTTATCCTGTGGAACCTTTACTTCTGGGGGCCTGAGAGAGAAAAGGGCTGGGCTAGATTTCCTGGGATAAAAGAGGGCCTCGGGACTCCTATGACCAAAGGAACGATCACGACCCACCGTGACCTTCTCCACATTTAATTACCAAAGGAGGCGTGGGTTATGAAGTAGGACCTCAGCCCCTCACTCACCACCAGGAGCTGGCTTCGGCCGGGAGCTGCGCCCAGCTGGAGAGCAGCGCAGCGGCGAGCAGCAGCAGGCCGGGCATGGTCGGCCTCAGCCCTCCCCAGTGTCTCGGGAGGACCCCGGGGACTGCCAGCTTCCAAAACGGAGCTCCCTGAGGAAACAGAAATGGGGGGAGAGTCAATGTGGAAATGCAACAAAGAAGGGAGGCCCAGGAGACGGGCGTGAGCTCTGGGCTGGCCCCAACCTCACTTTCTGCTCTCCCAGAGAGGCAGCCTCTTTCCAACCTCCACTTCTTACTGTTCATCTCCCGGTAGGAGTGCCTTGATGACTCTTACCCCAAACTGTGAAGACTCCACTCGAGGCCTAATTCCAAAGGAAATACAAGCTGAGAGACCAGAAGAGAGAAATGAAAACACACTCCTTCGAGAGCAGAGCATGTGCCGTGCAGCATGTATGCAATGCACACCTGCCCTTCCAGAGCGAGCGCCACCCCCAGCCCTCCTCACCGCTCAGGCTGCCAGAGGTGGAGTCTCTGGCCACCAGGCTCCTTGGTGGGGCTAAAAGACAATTGGTGGGTCGGCTTGACAGCCAAACAGGAGTTTCCCTCTCAATCTGAAACCTTCTCACTCTAAAATTTTCCAAATCCCAAAAGTGGTTTGCCAGGAATAACAGTAGGGAGAAGGCAAGGGCTTTTCACTTTCTCAGGGCGACTTCCCTGAGAAATGTAAAAGCCCACAGCCGCCGGGGCCCTGAAGCTCTGGAGGCTGGGGCGTGCCTCCCTGGGTGGCCCTCATCCCTCCCCGGTGCTCAGGGCCCGAGTCCCACAGCACCTCCTGCTTCTCATCTGCAACCCTAGCCTCTCACATCTGTGCTGAGCAACAAGCCCTTCCCTCGTGGCACGGGGGCCTCCCACGGCTTTTTGTGACAACCGGCATTCCCCGCAAACACTGCTCCTGAGTCCTTGAAAACCTCCAGAAGATCCAGCTTCTGGATCCTGGAGAGAGTCTGTAAAAACACGCCCCTCCGACTCACCGCACCTCGCTTCCCCGTAGCTTTCATCCAGGGCGTGACCCTCAGTCCCAGTGAGTCTTCTTCCCACCACCCCTTAGCACCTCCGACCTCACATACACAGTCACACACAGACACACACACACACACACACACACACACACACACACCCACACCCACGCCCCGCCCGCCTCACCGCGCTGCTCGGGGTCGCCAGGCTCGCCGGGAGGGGGCGGCAGGTGCTTTGGGTCCTCGGCCCGGCAGATACTGTTTGTCCCGGGGCCACCAAGAGAGGAAGGTGGCCTGAGCTACATCCAGGGAAGCTGGGCCACAGCCTATCCCCACCCCCTTTCGGCTTTGCTCCGTGGGGTCTTAGCCGGGGCCCGGGCATCAGCAGGCAGGTGTGTGAGGTCAGCAGGGGGCAGATCAAAGAGAAAACTTGCTCCTTCCCCTTTGTCATGCAGAGCGAGCTCGGAAATGATCCCATCTCCAGCGGACTAACAGCTCCCCACACCCCACTTCCCAAACAGACCTCCCCTCCCCCTCCAACCCCCACCCCCCATAAATCCTCCCCGCCCCTGAGGGCAGAAGGTCTGTGAATGCACTGACTGGAACCGAGAGAGATGGAGCAGAGATAGGGCTGGCACCAGAAGCTAATGGCTTTATGGAGGGGAGGGACCAGGTCCAGAGTAGGGAGGACAAGAGAAAAAGCTTCAAAGAATCTCCTTGTCCAAACATCCTCAGCTCCACCTACCAGTCCTTCTCGGGGACTCAAGAGTCAGAGCTGCCCCTACTGCCTGTGGCCTCCGCCCTCCCCCACGTCCCTCCCGCCCACAGGGCCAGCCCACCACCAAGCCTCCTGCAAAACCCTTACTCCACCGACACACACCCTCACACATCTCCATCCACATAGCTGAGCTTTCTCCAGCGGTGACACTTCTCACCCCGATGGGTCCCCCTCACGCCCGTGTCTTTCCATCCCGCCCTTTCACCAGCCCCTGTGAAATCCCTCTGGCTCTGCGAGTCCTACGTGCAGCTGAGGCCACACTGCAGCCACTGTTCCCGAGCCAAGGCCAGAGTCAGTGCCAGCGAACAGGCACTGTGGCTCTGACACCCCAGCGCCAGGCTGACAGGTGAGCTAAGGCCGAACTCCCTAGAGCTGCTAAGCCCGCCCCTCCGTGCTTCATGAACATGAACAAATATACACATAAGCCAGGCTCACTCCAGCAGCTGTCTACCAACTTGTGCTTTCCATCAAACTCATTCAAAAAAGATTTTTAGCCAAAGCCGGTTTGGCTCAGTGGTAGAGCGTCGGTCTGCGGACTGAAAGATCCCGGGTTTGATTTCGGTCAAGGGCATGTACATTGGTTGCGGGCACATCCCCGTTGGGGGGTGTGCAGGAGGCAGCTGGTCGATGTTTCTCTCTCATCGATGTTTCTAGCTCTCTGTCTCTCTCCCTTCCTCTCTGTAAAAAATCAATAAAATATACTTAAAAAAAAAAAGATTTTTAAAAACTTAAGAAAGAAAAGGACTCTAGCATGTATGGTGGCCTCTTTCTCTGCCTTCCAGATGCAGCCACCCCTCTGAGTGGTCACCGGCCACCGCCCTCGCCCGCCCTCATTCACATTCTTTGGTTTCCTCGGGCAGGGCTAGGAGGAGGAAAGTGGATGCTGGTGACTGGTGTCACGAGTGTGGGCAGAATGGAAACCTGCCTCAGTGGGACTGGGGAGGAAGGAAAATGTGTGGGGACGGATGGTTTGGTCTTAATGAGGAGGACACATCAGAAGCCCTGTCTGTGGGCCACTGCTGAGTCTCACAGCAGGTCTCAACCAGGGAAGACTGTTCCTGGTGTGGGGAAATAGGTCTAGTAATGATCCCAAAGGCAGGGCGAATTCTTTTTGCCGCCTTTGTAATAACCAGAGTTTCCCCCCCACAACTAACTAGTTGCTCTTTCCTAGGAGAGGTGTCATTTCAGAGCCACCAAGCAGTTACGTGGGAGAGAGTCCAGGGCCTCTTCGGCGGTGACCGGGAGGCTGCAGGGCTGGGGAGATGCAACATTCTCCATCGTGACTCTCCACAGGGCCCGCGTGGGCTGATCAGACGCATCTGCTCTGCTTCTTCATGCAGCCATTCTTTTGTTCAGTAAATTCATTAATCCAATATGCACTAGGGGCCTCATGTGTCCCAGTTACTGCTCTAAGTGCCAGCGATAGGCAATAAGCAAATAAATTCAGGCAGGGTATAGGGGTACTGACCCCTCCTTCCCCACCCAGACCAAAATCTGCGATAACTTTTGACTCCCCCAAAAGTTAACTGTAGTAATAGCCTACTATTAACTGGAAATCCTATCAAGAGCATAAAGAGTCAATTAACACATATTTTGTATGTTATATGTATTGTATACTATATTCTGATAATAAAATAAGCTAGAGAAAAGATATTATTAAAATTACAAGGAAGAGAAAATACATTTACAGTATTTATTGAAAAAAAAATCTGTGTATAAGTGAACCTGCGTAGTTCACACCCATATTTTTCAGGGATCAACTGTACGTAATATGCTAGGTCCTGTGAATATTATAAGAAAAAAATCAAGCAGGGACTAGAATCAAGAATAAGGGGTGATAAGCCAGTCAGAGAAAGAAAAATACCATGTGATTTGATTTACGTGTGGAATCTAATGAGTAAAATAAACAAACAAAATAGATACAGAAAACAGGCTAGCAACTGTTAGAGGGGAGTGGGGAGTGGGTCTGGATGGAAAAGGCGATTAAAACACACATACACACAGACAAACTCATAGACACGGACAATGTGGGGATTACCAGAAGTGTCAAGGTAAAGGAGGGATAAATGGGATGGTGAACACACAAACAGATTACATATTATAGGATTGTACACCTGAAACCTGTGTAATTTTATTAACCAATATCACCCCAATAAAGTCAATACAAAACTTTAAAAGAATAAGGGGTAAAACCTTACATTACTTGGGGAAAGCTGCAGTGGGAAGCATCTGCCCAAACCACCGTGCAGCTGGAAGGAGCAGGGGACCGCCCTGCTTGCTCACTCCAACCCTGTGGTCCGTCCTGGGTCCTGACGGAGGCACCGCCTGCTCCACCAGCACAGCCAAAGGGCTGCCTGTCTGAAAATAGGAACCCGAGGGCCAGGTTTGATTCCCAGTCAGGGCTTATAATCAGGATGTGGGTTCGATCCCCGATCAGGTGCCTGCAGGAGGCAACTGATTGATATTTTGCTCACTCTCCCTTCTCTCTCTAAATAAATTAAAAAAAAAAAAAATTTTTTTTTTAAACATGCAATACCTATTTAGTCAGGGGCACTGAAAAAAAAAAAAGTAAATCAGATAGCAACATCCTAATTCATAGGAAGTAGCACAAAAAGCAATGTTAATTAAAAAAAAAACAACACCAGCAACCACCACCAGGCTGATTGTAAAGTCATTGGTATAAACACACACACACACACACACAGCCTTGTCAGTGGGGGAAAAAAGCCAGACTTCTCCCAACCGAAATGGTGACAGGCTGCTGAAGGCTGGAGGAATTAAGAGAGAATAGCCGTTTTAGAGAGCTGGTGTTTATGTGTACCAAAGGTTCCCCATCTCCTAAGGATGAAACCAAACACCATCACATTACACAAGACCTTTCAAAACGTGACCTTGCCAACCTTTCCATCTTGTTTTGGTTTTCACTTTGTGCTCCAGAAACCCAAACTGCCTGCCTCTCCATGCCTCCTTACCACCCACACCTCTCCCTAGTTTCTTGCATGTCTTGCCACATTTAATATGTGGCATACTTTGGCATGTTTATCTGTATTTTTATTTCTTTCCTCATAAGCTCCGCAGATGGTCGTTCACTATTTTCTCCCAGTGGTTAGGATAGTGTCCAAGGGTACCTAGTATGTGCTCAATAAGTACTTGTTGATTGAAAAAAAGAGGTTAGACCTCTCCAGTCTCCAAGACACAGGCCACCGAGGTCAGCCTCTCCTGGAGACAAAGGAGTCCTCTGGTTTCCCTATGGCCCAGCCCACTGACCAGCAAGAAAACCTGCTTCTACTGATGCATTTATTCCTTGATTTGGGAATCTACTATCAGATGTTAGTTGAGATTTTGGAGATTCCAAGACCCAGCTCAATCTCTGTCTTTTCTTCAAAGACATGAGAACTCTTCGACTTCTAATCCTGCTTGTTATGCTCTAATGTGAAGAGGTCAAAGACGCTGCTCCTGGAGGTGGTTCGGTCTAGCTCAGGGAAGGGGAAACCTACTCAAACGCAGGACAGGCGAAGTGCCTGAGGAGCCCGGGGGAGCAGTCACAGTCGGGAGATGGGACTGCAGTAGGGACTTAAAGAATGTGCAGGCTTTAAACAGGAGGAAAAGAGCAAGAAGGACTTCACATAAAGATGTGGTTTGGTCAAAAAGAGAAAACTTCGCCCTGGCTGGATGGCTCATTTAGTTGGAGCATCCTCCCAGGCACTGAAGGGTCGTATGTTCAATTCTTGATCAGGGCACACAGCCTGGGTTGCAGGTTCAGTCCTTGGTTGGGTACCTGTGGGAGGAAACTGATTGCTGTTGATCAATCTCTCTCTCTCTCATATGGATGGGTTTGTTTGTTTTTTCTTTCTCTCTCTTTCTCTCCCTCACTCTCTCCCTCCCCTTTCCTCGCTCTCTTAACTTAATTTTCTTAAGTTAAAAAAATATACACAAACATATATCCTCTGGTGAGGATTTTTTAAAAAGAGAGAAAATTTGAAGGATAGAAGAGATATTGCAATATGTGAAAAAGGATTTTGAAATTTTCCATGTTCTCAGAATCATTCTTCTTCTTTGTTAATCTTTATTGTTAAAAGTATTACATATGTCCCCTTTATTCATGAAGTCCCTCTAAATTCCTACTGAGCATTCAATATCAATTATCCAGAAAAAGCTGCATGGTCATAGGCTTCCAGTTTCCGGGGGCATCACTGTAGGGATGGGGCCATGGACTTAGGGGATCAGCCATCTTTTGACCATGAAATGATGGCTGCGTAAATCTTCCTAGACAGCCAAGAAGTATAGAAATTCAGATGCTGATTGATTATTCAGTCCCGCTTATTCTCTGTGCTCCAATTCTCTTCCTGATCCAGGACTAAAATCTTGGTGTCATTTTTTACTCCTTCCTTTCCTTTACCCTCCATGTCAACTCAACTGTCAAGGCCTCTTGACTGTGTTTCCATAATATTTTAAAATTTTATTCACTACTCTCTATTCCTACTGTCATACTCTGAGCTATTGCAAAAGCCTGCTAATTGCCCTCTTTTCCCTCCAACAAATTGCGTCTTTTGTCCCATTCTGATCTACTGAATGAATTCCTTCCACACTTGGTTCTCTAATTTCCAAGGTAACAGCAAGCTTACCAGGTTTCTCAAAGTATGATCCTCAGACTAATAATATCATTATCAGTTGGAAACTGATTAGGTAAACAAATTCTCGCCAGGACCGGTTTGGCTCAGTGGATAGAGCGTCGGCCTGGGGACTGAAGGGTCCCGGGTTCGATTCTGGTCAAGGGCATGTACCTTGGTTGCGGGCGCATCCCCAGTAAGGGGTGTGCAAGAGGCAACTGATCAATGATTCCCTCTCATTGATGTTTCTAACTCTCTATCCCTCTCTCTTCCTCTCTGTGAAAAATCAATAAAATATATTTTAAAAAAAAAAATTCTCAAGGCCCACCCAGACTACCGAATCTGAAATTTGGAGGCTGGTGCTTAGCAATCTGTTTTAACAAGCCTTCTAAATGACTCTGATGCCCAGGAAAAATTGAGAAACACTATCATAAAGCCATCTATAGAATATGTGATTAATTAAAGCACTAAAATGTTTAAGTACGTATATGAATGTTAATGGAAAATTTCTACATATCAATGCCTTGAACCAGTGGTCGGCAAACTGCGGCTCGTGAGCTACATGAGGCTCTTTGGCCGCTTGAGTGTGGCTCTTCCACAAAATACCATGGCCTGGGCGAGCCTATTTTGAAAAAATGGCATTAGAAGAAGTTTAAGTTTAAAAAATTTGGCTCTCAGAAGAAATTTCAATTGTTGTACTGTTGATATTTGGCTCTGTTGACTAATGAGTTTGCCGACCACTGCCTTAAATTAAAGACTTCTGGGAGCCGTGGAACCACAGAATATATAGAAACCAAGCACCCCCTCTAGGATGACTAAATATGTCCATTACTTCTACTCTGATGGCCTACATGTATGTAGACCCTTGTAATGAATAAAAATATTAATTCATTTAAAAGTGCTACTGATAATTGTGGTGATGACTGTACAACTCTAGGACTACATTAAAAACCATTAAAGCCCTATCTGGTTTGGCTCAGTGGATAGAGCATCAGCCTGCAGACTGAAGGGTCCCGGGTTCCATTCCAGTCAAGGGCACATACCATTGGGGTGTGCAGGAGATAGCCAATCAATGATTCTCTCCCATCACTGATGATTCTATCTCTCTCTCCCTCTCTGAAATCAATAAAAATATATTTAAAAATAAATAATAAAGAAATTAAGTTGTACACTTTAAACAGGTGAATTGAGTGGTATGTGAATTCTATCTCAAAGCTGTTAAATTTTTTAAAAAGTGTTCGCAATGATGCAGCCATTCTACTCTCCTGGAGAAGCTGCTGTGGACACCAGCATACACCAGAGCAGCAGCTGTCCACAGTCTCATACTGTAACAACACACGGACCCACCCACCACTGTGATATAGTAACATTACCAAACAGTGCGGAACTACAGTAACATGCAACAACATGCATGACTCTTAGAAACACGATGTTGAGGAAAGAAATCACTAAGGAATATATAAACTACTAGAGGCCCAGTGCAGTTTCATGCACCGGTGGGGGTCTCTCTGCCCGGCCTGCTGGGACTGGGCTGAAACTAGCTCTCAGATATCCCCTAAGGGATTGCAAGAGGGTGCAGGCCACACTGAAGAACCCCACTGGTGCACGATCGGGGCTGGGAAGGGACGGCCGGAGGGCTCTGGGCATGTCTGCCCATCTGGCCGAGTCCCGATCTGCCAGACCCAAGCAGCAAGCTAACCTACTGGTTGGAGCATCTGCCCCCTGGTAGTCAGTGTGTGTGTCATAGTGACTGGTCGAACGGTCAAACAAATAGTCGGACACTTAGCATATTAGGCTTTTAATTTATAGTATGATTCAACTTATGGCAAAACTATATTGTTTAGGAATCCATTTGTAGGTGGTCAAGCCATAAAGAATAAATAGCAAGGAAATGATTACTATAGATGTCAGGGGAGCCCGGCAGGTGTGGCTCAGTGGTTGAGCCTTGACCTATGAACCTGGAGTTCACAATTCGATTCTCAATCAGGACACATGCCCAGGTTGCTGGCTGTAGGGGGCATGAAGAAGGCAGTCAATCGATGATTCTCTGTCATCATTGATGTTTCTGTCTCTCTCTCCCTCTCTCTTTCTCTCTGAAATCAATAAAAAAAATTTTTTTTTAATGTCAGGAGAGTGGTTTCCTCAAGGGTGGAAGAGGGCACTGTGGCGAGGACGGAGCAATAAAGGAATTTCTGGAGGGCCAGCAGTGTTCTATTTCTTAATCTGGGTAATGGGTAAATGAGGGTTCACTTCAAAACCATTTATTAATGTGCATATATATGGTCTGTGCAGTTTTCTGTATGTGTTACATTACACAAGAAAAACATCTTAAAATGAGAAAAAGTCTCATCATACTTAACGGTCTGAGGGGATCTTGATACATCTCCTCAGTGGAAAGTACAGCTACAGTCTCGTGGGGCACATGACCTTTGCAGGGGGCTGAAAAAAGGGCGCTCAGATCCGAAAAGAAACCTCTGCTTTATGCGCATGCTAGGAAATTTAGGTACAGAGACAGCCACACCCGATAACTAGATAACTATCTGAGAGCAGGTGGAGGGGGGGTGGCGGGAAGCGGGGGAGGGGGGGGGAGAAAGGGGTCGGGGGAAGGGGGGGGAGTTCACTGCAAACCACACAGGACTCACCGGGGGCAGGAGGCCAGATTAACTACCGTATTTTTCGGACCATAAGACGCTCCGGACCATAAGACGCCCCAGTTTTTAGAGAAGGAAAATGAAGAAAAAAAGATTCTGAAACAAATAGTGTCCTAAAATATTTTATGTGCATTAAAACCCAACATCACAGTCATAAACACATGTAATCAACCCTGTAAAGTAAACAGCAGCATTTAGAACAATTTTAGAGCCGGGCAAGCACACAGAGACCACACAGAGCCGGGCAAGTAAAAAAACTTTTTTTTTAAAGTATATGTGTAGGCTATATTTGGACCATAAGACGCAGGGACTTTTCCCCCCCACTTCTGGGGGGGGAAAAGTGCGTCTTATGGTCCGAAAAATACGGTACTCATGGAGCAGCCACCGCCAGGACCATGCCAAGAGGCAGCTCAGCATTTTGCTTTTCTTCTCACACCAGGAGATGAGGACCTGGCGAAACCACCTCTGTCTCTCTTTATTTGTTTGTGTTTTTTGTGTCTTTTTGTCAACTATTACTATTTTGTCCTGTAGCTAGCTGTTTCTCTTACACGAATTTTTTCATAGATACGATTTGCCCGTAAAACTACATGACGGAAGATTAATGCAATCATGTAGCAGAAAATTCCATAACCTCTTAAAAGAATCCCCAGATGCTCACCTTTCTTCTCAGCTCAATTAGCGTAGCCTTTCCCTGCCAGCCTTAACGATCTCTCCCACGGGGTTTCCCTGTCTCTGGGTCTCTGGTTCTTCCTTCCCCGCTTTGCTACATGAATCCTCTCAGCCCGAGGGCACAGCGCTCCTCTGTGTGTTCTACTTTCTGACAGCTGGTAAAGATGAAAATTAAAAAGTGGGTTTTTTGTAGGGAGCAACCGAGCTTCCATACCACTGTGCAGCAGCCCTTTTCTCTAAAAGAGCTGGTGTCTCTTCTCCCTGTTTCTCAAGCTTGGGGGTGGGGATGAAGGAGTCGTGAGATTTTAATTCAGGCTCTCAAGGAGGATGCAACATCGTCCTTCCTCAGATACGTGCTTGTTGCTTGCAGTGGTCAATTCACCACAATTTGGGGAGCACAGAGCCAAGCAAACAAGCACAGCGCAGGGTTTGAGGGACGTAGAAATAGACCCTGAGGCCTCCACACTAAAATCTGGTTCTTAATTTTTCAGAGAAAAGTGATTCCCAAGTCTCCAGCTCCTGGTCCTGGAGAGGTGGCCACTCACGCCCTCCACACAGGCCCACCGAGCGGTCGGCAGACAGGTCCCCGAGGCACCAGGGCCCTGGTGCTTCCCAGAAGCGGCAGATCCCAGCTGAGTCCTCCTGATTTTATTTGCAAACGCAGTTTTCTCCCTGGGTCCCAGGGAAAATGCCACTGGAAGTCTTATTCTGTGCAGAAGGTAAGAAAGGGATTTTTCCCTTTTCCTGAATCCTGCTAAGTCAAAATAAAGGAAATGGGGATGGAGAATTGTATAAGTGAAACCTGTATAAATGTATTAACCAATGTCACCCCAATGAATTCAATAAAAAAGGAACTTGGGAAATCTTATTTAAAAAATCAGGGATCACCACGGGTAGATAACTAAATCTCACTGGCTACCATAATGCTAAAAAGTTGTGGGAATATGAATGCCTTGGTGAGGAGCGGGGAGGAGAAGCTCTCTGTTGCATTTCTCCCAGCTGCCTGATGCATTCATTTTGCTTGTCTGGCACCCAAAGGCTTCGTACATCACTCTGTTATTTAAAAGAAACAGTATAGGCATTTTCTATTATAATTACATTGCACAGATAACAGTCATTTTACGATCTGAATAATCACTCAGAACTATTTACAAATCTGGGTTTGCACATACGGGGTTTTCTGAAAGCAGTCAGACTTCTTTTTCTAAAACAATTCTGTAATTCCATCCTAGGAACGAGGTTTGTATGAGAAGTTATTACCTCACCTTACTTTAGTCTTCTTGCTCTCCTAAATCTGCGAAAGCTCCCAACCTTCTGCTTCAAAAATTGGCAGTTTCCATTTGGAAAACTAGGATGGTTATTTCATTTTTGTAAACCGTGGGAGATGCACTCCGAAGTGAAAAGCAGAGCAGATGAGCAGCTCTGGGTCCACAGATGTCGTAAATGCTGCGTGCCAGAGACGTGCTGCAGCCATCGCCGGCAGGTGCACCTGGGGAAATGGCAAAGCGTGACTGTGGCCAGATGGGCTCCCGTGCCCGCGGGAAAGGAGAGAGGGGAGCTCGTTTTCCCTGTAACTTGCTGCTCATGCAGTGATGACACCTGGTTTTTCATTTGGGGCGATACCAGTGGCTCTAAGTTACCTGAGTCTCTAGCTGCTCTCTCTAGCTGTTGTCCCTACATTTCAGATTGATCCTTGCACTGTGCTGTGGAGGCGTCCTCAGCCTGCAGAGGGAAGGCCTGCCAAGCAGCTTTCTCAGGAAACATGGGCAGAAAGTCCAGTCCTCTCAGGCACAGGCCACTCCTTCCCCGCAGGTGAGAACAAAGCCACGCTGCCTCCCTCTTTGCAATCTCTCCCACACGGTGCTAAGGCGCTCCATTTCCTTCACCAAAACTAGCCGCTGCCAGCCGCCTTCAGGCCAGGTTTGTGGGTCTCACAGGTTCTGCTTCGGGGGATTAAATAACTTCTGCGGCTGCTCAGGAAAAGCCTGATCACCAAAGTCAGGCCTGGGCAGGTTTCAAAGGCAGGTTCACCGCTGAGATTCTCTTGTTTCCTTTATGGTTCTGCCAGGCCTCTTCAGAGCGCGCCCAGCCCTCTTGCTAAATGGTTCCATGGCTGCCTGCCTTCCCGGTAAAGGCTGGAGGGAGGGAGGGAGGCCAGGCTTGGCAGCCTGTGCTGCCTCAGCGAGGGCTCTGCGGGAAACGAAGCTAATACACAGATGGCCCGGGCGAGCACCTCGCGTTCAGCAGCCACCCAATAAATGTTAAATGTTCGTCATTTCACAATTGTTTACTGTGGGCCTACTGAGCACCTAGCACAAGGTTACAAAAATTAATAAGACGTTACTTTCCTAGGAACTCGGTGTCTCGCTGCTCTCCAGCATGACAGCAGTACTGGCTACATGTGGCTATTGAAGTTTAAAATGAACTAAAATTCAACACTCAGCTCCTTGGTAGCAGCAGCCACATTTGAAAGCTCGATTGCTACCTCTGTCCAGTGGCTGTTGCTCTGAAGAACACAGATGATAAGCATTTCCCTCATCATAGAGCGTTTACGGACGGTGCTGGTCCCGATGGAAGCCAGGCGAGAAAACAAACCATCCCTCAGACAAAACCAAAACCTACTGTTAAGTTTGGTGTAATAAGAGCTGTAAGTGAGATAACATGCAAAATACTATTGGCACTTGGGTTAGAGTAGGGGTGTCGAACTCAATCAGAGAAGGGGCCAAAATCTAAAATCCAGCCTAAATCACGGGCCGAATGGTTTACTGAACAGTCATAAACTGTCATTGTGATGGAAACGCAGCGGAGTGCAGTGATGACAGCGCGGTGCGGGCCACATTGCAAGGCCTGGAGGGACGGATTTGGCCCGCGGGCCTTGTGTTTGACACATGTTGGTTAGAGCAACTAACTCTGGAAGCCACGGCCCAGGGTAAACACCCCACCTATGGGCCAGGAAAATAACCTTTTTCCTATTCCAGTGACAACCTTAATCAGGCAAAGTAGACACTGTGATGAAGTTGGGAGTAATTTCCCATTATCAGAACTAAATGAGTAGCAATTTTGTAAGTGCTATTCAGAAAGAAAAAAAAAAAGGAAAAAAAAAAAGGAAATTCAGACCCAGTGAGAATGCCAGAAAGTAATTTAAATAGAATTCTCTTTAAACTCTAATTCAGGTCAATAAATATTATTGAGCATCTATGATGTCTTACCCAAAGTCAATTAAGAGGAATTCTAATCTTGTAAAGGTGAGGCACACATATTACTATATTTAGCAGAGTGACATGTTATAATGAAAGTACCAATTGTTATCCTAATAATTGTATCCAATTATTATTACCAGGAGACTAATTTTGAAGGAGAGGATGCTTTCTAATGAAGGTGGTATTTGAACTTGCCCGGAAGCAGGCAGGCAAGCTTCCCACCGAGGGAGACGGGAAAGTGAGGCCCTTCTGCTGGGCAAAGGTGCGGAGGTCTGAAAACACACACTCATCTTGAGAATGACAAGAACATTATATAACAATCAATTTCCAAAATTCAACTACCAAAAAAAAAAAAAAAAAAAAAAACCACAGAGAGAATAAAAGCCAAAATTCAAGGAAAAACAAAAGCCATTAATTCTGGGGGAAGCAGGACCTTCCTGTGGGACCTCTTCATGGGAGACCTTGAGGCCCCACCTAGGCATCTGGGCTTCATTCTGCAATCTGCAGAACCATGCATGGCATTAAAACAGGAGAGGCACGGTCAGATGTGCATTTACAAAAGGCTGGCCTGGCGATAATGATGACGGAAGTGAGAGTTTAAGGTTGGGAACCCAGCGGGCTAATCCAGCAGAAACGCGGTAAGGGGCAGAACCAGAACACTGTCACCTGAATGGAGAGGAGGAGGAGGTGGTCCGTGCACTGCGCACCCCGGGAATGACAAATGCCCGCAGTGGGAACCACCCGCCAGTCAGGCCCTCAGACCACTGGCTATGGTCGATACTGAATGCAAATAAAGAATATCGATCGATGGCAGTATAGCTGCATGTGGCTTTGCAGAGAGCCCGTTATTTTTGTGCTCATCTCCAAGGCTGCATTCAGTGGTTGAGCAAGTTTGATCTTCATGGCCATCTTGCAAACATGTGCCACTGATCAGAAAGAGTTTCCACTACTGAGAAAAACAAACAGCTGGAAATACATACCGGTATACCATCTCAGACGAGATAGCAGAAATATCTTTATTCAAATTAATAAGTATACTTCATATCAGAACTAATTATTAATAACTTCTGCATTCCTGAGTATATATGTATTTGTCCAAGAATTACTTCACCCTCATCTGATGCCTTCCCATTGTGGACCATCAAAGCTATTTGTGGCTGAGCTCACTCAATAGTCACTGCATTTTCCAGCCTCTCTGCACTAAGACGTGGGCCTATGCATGACTTCTTCCTAATGGAATGTTAGAAGAAATGATGCCTACAACTTCCAGCCTGGCGCATAAAAACCTCCAGTAAGCAGTCATCCATGCTCCCTCTCCATCTTTCAGTAGGATGCAGGTCAGGGTGGCAGCTTTCTTTCTTTTTAAATATATTTTTATTGACTCCAGAGAGGAAGAGAGAGGGAAAGATAGAAACATCAATGATGAGAGAGAATCACTGATCTGCTGCCTCCTGCACACCCCCTACTGGGGATCAAGCTCTCAACCCCGGGCACGTGTAACCTTCTGATTTATAGGTAGGCGCTCAAACACTGAGCCATGCTGGCAGGCACGGGGTGACAGCTTCAAAGTGAGGGATAAAGATAGCGAGTCACACAGAAAAAGCCCAGGTCCCAGAATTACCACTTGGAGAACTGCCTGCCAATCAGGAACATGCATTTCCGTTTATACATGGGCTAGTTTTGGAGCCAATTTTACATTTGGGTGTTTGTTTATTACTTAACTGGTACAACTCTTACAACCCTTATTCTACTTTATTGCTCGTCTGCATACTTAAACATGTAACTCTTTTAGACTCTAAGCACCTTATTTTTATTTGCAGTTGCTCAAAAAGTGGTTTCTAATTAAGACTATCAAAGGACTTCAGTTGTGGGCGAACTGCTATCCTCATTAAAAGTAGAAAGAGGTGTCCAGCCACTCAGTCATAGGAGGGAAGACTGAATGAAGAAACAGCTCAGAATTCCTGTTCTTTGAGGTCTATGACATTTTGTCTGTCTAGACTCTAGAGAGACAGTAAAGCTCAAATGCCTTGCAGTATTAAAAAAGAAAGTTCAACCCCATATTAAGTTATTCATCCACAGCAAGACCTAACCATCAATACATCACGTTCTACTGAGGCAGGCCAGCGCTTCACAACTGTGTGACCTCAGACAAGTCACATAGCTTCTGCAGGGCCCCGATTCCTCTAGTAATGAGTGAAGGCTGAACCACACAAGTTCTCTAGTCTTTGCCAGTCCTAACATCTCTGGCATCTATTGATTAGCCAACCAATCCGGCTGGCTCATTAAAATTATTGGGCAATTTATGACTCTTTTAAAATAAAATCATTTTTTAAACTTACCAACCTTTAATGAAAGTAAAGCCTAACAACACACTAGACTAGATTTTAGTTTTACATGACAAAAGTTAAGATGTTTGGATAGTATCACTTAAAAAAGTATTTTCTCATGATAAGTAAAAATGCTCTTATTTTTAAACTGCCTTCCTTTGATCATTAGTAAGGGCACACACTTTTGGGTGTTTATTAGCCATTTGTATTTCCCCTTTTGTAGGTCATTTAGTTTTAACCCTTGCAGTAGGACCACAGGAGGGGAGAGTATTGCCTGCATCTTTCAACCATGGCAACTAAAGGGGCCAAAGGTATCTTGCCCAGAACTGTCACCAGCTCAACCGACGGAACTGTAGGCCTCCTGCCATTGAGTCAGCCCTGTGCCTCCCTGAGTAAGCCTGCCTCTCATTGTGTGTTACATTCAATGGAATAAAAGTGGCTGCAAACAGAGCATTGTGGGGTTCCATGCTTAGTCTCTTTCTGTGACAGCCGCCTCTAATTTTCTCAGTTGAGAAGTCAAAGGGGTTACGCCACTCAGGACCTGGAAATCCAGCGAGGCTGTGTGAGCCTCTCTCTACTTTTCCGAGGATAAAGATTCTGCCGAGGAGCCCTACACAAGCAGCGCTGTGAATGACGTGAGAGACACACAGGCCCTCAAAACCAACTGGCCAGGGTGGCACTGGCTTTGCCTGGTTAACTCCAGCGCAAAGATTTGTTTTCTCCCAAGGAAGCCTGTAACTGGATATGCGCTGAAGTCACGGAGAGCAGCAGTGTTGGGACAGGAGGCGTTCTTTGGCTCCGCTGCTTTTCCAAGCCTGACCGTGCTCTGCGGCCACGCGCTGTCCTGACTTTACCCTGGTGTCTAGGTGACAGTGCGTGTGCAGCGACTCAAAAGCTGGAAAAAACCAAACTGCCTCCTGCCATCTGGGTTCGTTCTATCAGCAAAATAAAACAATACTGTTTGTTTCAAAAGCATTTAGAAATTTAGTTTAAAAACATTAACAAAAGAAACCACACAAGGACATTTTAAGGAGGATCCTCTGCAAAACATGCCCCACAGCCAGGGCCCCGACTTCCAATGAAGAAAACGCTATGAGCAGGAGCGCGGCCACACCTCAGCCCGGGCGCGAGGAGACGGGAGGAGCGCTCTTGATCTCCTGCAAAAGGTTCCCGTGCTGTGGGGCCCTGTCAGGATGGCAGGACAGCTGGACCCGAAGCGCCCCTGGACCGCAGACCACGTGAGGGGATGGCCCTTAGCTTCCCCGCGGTTTCCCGCCTTCGGGCGGCACGGGGCCCTGAGTTGCCCCGCGGCTGCGCGGCACAGCGCTGCCGCACAGAGCGCCCCCCCTCCCCGCTGCGGGCGGCTCCCCGGAGGAAAGCGAGGACAGGAACGGGAAAACGCGTCCTGATAACAATTTCCAGCGAACACTGAGCAGGCTCCTAGGAAAATTTTGGTGGTGAAATGTATTCATGTTTGTACTGAGAGAAACCACACACCCAGCCCTAAAAGCCAGTATCAACAACCAAAAAGCGAAGGGAAAACAGCCCAGCATTACAAAGCAAGAGACCGTGACCTGGTTTGGTCTGGTAGGGAGCAGCATGGAATGGTGTGCGGCAAACGGTAACATGATTGCCCTTCTGCTCAGGAAAACACTCTCAGAGACTGAGGCGAACACGGCAATGCCTGTGCTTTCTGTCCCAGCTCCCGCCCAGTCCCAGGCCGCTCCCAGGACAGGCTCGCTGACCTTAGATGGTCTTCAAAAAACTCCCGTTTCCCTTTCTCTCCCACTCTACTCCCCACACCCAACGCATATGAACCAAAGAAACATGATCAGAATGAAAGCGCAGACGTATTGAGTGCTGACTGCATACACTGTACGAAAGGATGGGGGAGGCCGGGGCCTGCAGGTGCAGAGAAAGGCTAAGTCCTCCCCTCGTGCAGCAGTGAGAGCTGCCAGGCCAGGAAGGTCCGGGGGGGAGTGCCGTCACAGGCCAGAGAGGGTGGCAGGGCTGAGGTGGGGCCCAGTTCCCATCCTTGTTATATTCCGGGCAGCAGCTCTGGCAGACTCTCTACCTGTTTGCTTAGCCTGTTGAATAAACAGAACTGTGATCATCTATATGCAGAGAGGTGAACTTTCCTTGACCCATCAAAACCCTTCTGACTTAAAGCAAACAAACAACCTTTTTATTGAAAAAACACACCAAGACATACACAGGGTAAAATGCACAAATGTCAAACCCATGGAACCACCACCCAGATCAAGTGCCATCTAACCACGAAACAAACCAAACTGATAAACTGCAGAGAAAGGCCAGGACCAGAACTTCTAATTGCCTTGGATCTCTAATATGCCTTTCAGAGTGTTCTATTTGTGATGTGGATTTTATTTTGATGGGCTCCACTCAAGCAGGATCTCAGAAGCATTCTCCAGAAGGCACACTCATTCAGGACAGATGTTTCTACCTGTTCGGGGATCTTTCCCTGACATTAAGAAATGCCGGAACCGGTTTGGCTCAGTGGATAGAGCGTCAGCCTGCGGACTGAAAGGTCCCGAGTTCGATTCTGGTCAAGGGCATGTACGTTGGTTGTGGGCACAGCCCCAGTAAGGGGTGTGCAAGAGGCAGCTGATAGATGATTCTCTCTCATCGATATTTCTAACTCTCTATCCCTCTCTCTTCCTCTCTGTGAAAAATCAATTTAAAAAATTAAAAAAAAAAAAGAAATGTTGAAGGAAGCATCTTTATGTTGAGGAACAAGGGATGAAGCAGTTTCACTTTTATATGTAATCTGGACACTTTGTCTTGCGTAACATACCACAAGCTTAACTCCCTCCAACTTGTTACTCTTTGTGCGCCATTTCTTTTCCATGGTAGAACAGTGGTAACTGTTAATTTTAGGCCTTCAAGTTTTCCTTTTCCAACTTTGTCTTAAAATTTAAATGGACAGGATAAAAACATAAAACTTGGTTTTCGTTTACAGCAGTAATTTTCAACTGGTGTGCCACGGTACACTGGTGTGCCACAAGGATTTTTAAAATATGTAATACCTGACTAGTCAGAGGCACTGGTTTCTTTTCCCTTAGATTGCCATATAAAAAGGACAACAGTAGCCAATATAACAGTAGTAATTTGGTGTGAATGAATCAAAGTTATACTTTTTTTTTTTTTGGCAGATCAGCAAAAAATACAATTTTTGGTGTGCTACAGTATTTTAGTAATTGGTTTATGTGTGCCAAACAATTAAAAAGGTTGAAAAATAGATTGAGGGGGGAAAGAGGGGACATGTGTAATACTTTCAACAAAAAAGATTAAAAAGAGAAAAGACAAACAGTTGGTTGAGTATCCTTTCATGCACCAAAGATCACTGGTTGGATTCCTGGTCAGGACACATGCCTGGCTTGAGGGCTCCATTCCCGGTAGGGGACAAGCAGGACAGCCAATTGGTGTTTCTCACACTGATGTTCCTCTCTCTCTCTTCCTCTCCATTCTCCTCTCTCTAAAATAAAAAAAATAAAATAAAATAAAACACTAAAAAAAGAAAAAGAAAAGAAAAACAAACAAAACCCCCGTTTGGAACATGATCCATGCCATGGAACCAAACAAATAGCTCTCTCCCAAAGCCACAGATACTTTAAGATGCCAATGTTAACCATGTAATTATTTTCACTGGTCAAGGATTAAGAAATGCTCAATTTTAAGCACTTCCTATCTCCTGCTGCAGAGAAATATTAGTTAGCATATTGATTCATGTAATAGCCACAACTTTCTATCAGTTTCTGACACCTTACAGGGTGTTTTAATAAATAACCTCGTGTACACTGCACAGTATGATGGTCAGGACATTAAGTGTAGCATCAGGAAGCGAATGCGCCCTTTCTATAGCGAAATGCTACCGACCAAGGCAGGCTGCCGATAAAATCACAATGCAGCTTCTACCAGCTATGATAATTTCTTAGCTCATATTTTATTTTTCAAAGTCTGCCGCTCTTTTTAAATTTAGAGGTATAAAATCAGGAAAATAAAGAACTAAGATCCCATTTTGCAATGGATCCCAAAGATGGTGTTTTCCATTTTCCCATAGCATGTTCACAGTCACTAACATGCCTGGGTGACACATAATCATGCTATTTAAAATGCCCACTTCTCCTCTTTTAAGGCAATTATATTAATCACTGATCACGCAGTAGCATAAATGATGAAACTTCTGCCACTGTCCAATTACTTTTCCAATTGCACCTGAGTTTTTTTTGAGCGTCAAGTTCAATGGCGATCCTGAACCAGCGCATTCAGAGATGCTCTGCAGGTCACAGGAAAGATGCACTCCATCTCCGTGGGTGCCATGACCCTGAGAAAGTCACTTCTTTATTCTGTGCCTTTTATTTGCAAAAAACACAAACAAACAAACAAAATACAACGCTATCACTAAATGTCTACACCAAGCTCTCAAAGCACTGAAGACAAGGTGTCACCTAATTAATACGTTATACCAAAATGTTGAAAACTCCAGTTTAGGTTTTGTAACCAGCAAAATCAAGGATTCTTGATGGCTATAACACCAGGCATTGATTACTTAAGTTATTTAAACTTTTTGGCCTTAAACAGTAACTGAAGCTTTAACATAAAAAGTAAACAACAATCACAAAATGCTACATCTCCAGATTGAGACAAGTTGTTCCAACGTTAGAAAAAAACGTGCACAGGGTTTCCATACTGTTTTCATGTCCCTCCCGCCAGGGAGAGAAGCCGGGCTGGGTAGGTGCCATGCCGTCTTTGTGCTAACGGGTATTTAGGGAAGGAGTAGCATCACAACCTGTAGAAATGGATTTTATTCATAACCATCTTTTCTGGGCTCTGAAGAGTTAACACTAGCAAGGATGGGGCTTTGCTTTCCTACCCCCTTGAGATTCTGGCTGGATTTTTTTAAACCATTAACCCTGTCCTCTTGGCAGAAAAGGGACCTGGCTGTGAACTCTGCCAACACAGCCGGTCCCTGACCCTCCCCTGGGCCTGCCATTATGTAAGAAATGTAAATGCTCCTTTCATCCAGGGGGGGCTTGCCAGCAGAGCCTGGTTCGGCGCCAGCACCTTCTCACAAAGGGAATGGCCCAGCGAGGCTTATTAGGCAGCAGAGTCCTGGGCCTGATGTGGAATTACAAACCAGGCCTCCGAAAGCTTGCTCTCGATTCCCTCCTTGCCTTTTGAATGTTTATCAGGATATGGCAAACCTCTGAGGATTCCCCTAAAAATGCCCTTTCCTGGCAGAGAGAACACCACCTCCGGCCTGGGAGAAGCCGTCACGTTAGCTGTCCACTCGGGTCCTGAAAGCTGGGAATTTAGTCAGCCTTTGTCAGTCACAGTCTGTGCCCGCTGCCTTTGGAAAAGAGGACTAAAACCGGCTGTAAGTTCCTTCTCCACGCCCAGTTCAGCTTTCAGCACTGAAACTCCGGAAAGAGCTCCCCGGTGCTCACTGTCCTGTCCCACAGCCTAGGGTGGCCCTTGGTAAAGACCGACACTCAGGAGCCTCACTTGAAACATCTTCCTTCCTCCCCTTTCCAAACGTTCTGCCTTTTCTGCTTCCTCTTCTCCTCTGGCCAGGAGCAGACCAGCCATTGTTTGTGGTAGCCCTTTCCCCACTCTCCAGAACCTGCCACTCCCCCCTGCCTTTGGCCAGACTCTTCCCAGCCCTGCCCCTTCACGCCGCCGACATCTCCCTGAGCTTCTGCTGCCCAATCTCCTTTGAAGGGAGGCACGGACACCAACAGGAATGAAGGGCTCACAGGGAAGTAACCACTAGAGGGTGACATAATTACACACAAGCACGTTCCTTTGGGACCAGGCAAGGCCAGTCGGCCAGGCATCCAGCTGTGGGCCTGGAGGCATAAAATGACTTGGCAGCACAGGTGCCCGCAGTCCATACACTCACAGACACTCTCCTACTTTCTCTTTCTCTGCACGCACGCATGCTCACAAATACTGACCTACTTTGGCCAGCAAAGCAACCAAGGCCTTCAAGTGTTTCAAATGAAAGCCACATCTCACCACGACCCCAATACTGCTCCTGATACAGTGAATCTCCTCCACTGCTATTTGGGGGGAAAGGTTTTTATTGTTTGTTTTTGCAGTTTTTGAAGGGAATTTATCTTACTCTTTTTTACATTTACTTTTCAATTACAACTGACAGTCAATGTTATATCAATCTCAGCATAATGGTTAGACATTTATATAACTTAGGAAGTGATCTCCTGGTAAGCCTAGTACCACTGACGACATACATAGTTATTACAACAGCACTGACCATATTCCCTATGTACTTTATATGCCTGTGACTGTTTGTAACTGCCAATTTGTATTTCTTAATCCTTTCACCATTTTCATGTAGGCCCCCCAAACCCCTCCCATCTGGCAACCATCTGTTTGTTCTCTGTATCTATGATGAGAGAGAAACATCGGCCAGCTGCCTCTTGCACACCCCTACCAGGGATGTGCCCGCAACCAACGTACATGCCCCTGACCGGAATAGAACCTGGGACCTTTCAGTCCACAGACCGACGCTCTACCGCTGAGCCAAACTGCTTTCGGCTGTTTTTCAGTTTCTTCCTTGTGATTGATTTCAAGTTTCATAGCATTATGTCAGAGAAGATGCTTGATATGGTTTCAGTCTTTTTTTATTTTAATTTTTTTAAAAATATATTTTATTGATTTTGTACAGAGAGGAAGGGAGAGAAATAGAGAGTCAGAAACATCGATGAGAGAGAGTCATCGATCAGCTGCCTCTTGCACACCCCCTACTGGGGATATGCCCACAGCCAAGGTACATGCCCTTGACCGGAATCGAACCCGGGACCTTTCAGTCCCCAAGCCGACGCTCTATCCATTGAGCCAAACCGGTCCTGGCGGTTTCAGTCTTTTTTAATATGTAGAGACTTGCTTTATGTCCTAACATGAGTCTATCCTTAAAAATGTTCCATTTGGCCCTAGCTGGTTTGGCTCAGTGGATAGAGCATTTGCCTTCAGACTGGAGGTTCCCGGATGATTCTGGTCAAAGGCGCATGCCCGGGTTGCCAACTCAGTCTCTCGTGGGGGCTGTGCAAGAGGCAGCATCAATGTTTCTCTCTCATCATTGATGTTTCTCTCTCTCTCTCCTTTTCCCTCTCTGAAATCAATAAAAAATATATATTTTTTAAAATGAAATGTTCTATTGGCACTTTTAAAGAATGCATATTCTGCTACATTGGAATGAAATGCTCTGAAGATATCAATTAAATCTATCTAATCTAGTGTGTCATTTAAAGCTGCTGTTTCCTTGTTGATTTTCTGTTTGGAAGATCTATCTATTAATGTCAATGGGGTGTTAAAATCTACTCTTACTGTATCACTGTCAATCTCTCCCTTTATGTTCAAGATTTGCTTTATACATATGTTGAGGTTCTCCTATGTTGGGTGAATCAATGTTTAACAGGATCATATTCTTTTGAAGGATTGTTCCCTTTATCATTATGTAGTGTTCTTCGTCTCTTAGTATATATAGCCTTTGCTTTCAAGTCTATTTGTCAGGTACAGTATTGCTACCCCAGCCTTCTTCTGCTTTCCATTTGCATAAAACATCTTTTTCATCCCTTTACCTTTAGTCTGAGGTGAGTCTCTCAGAGACAGTATATATATGTATCTTATTTTCTTATCCCGTCATCTATCCTGACTTTTGATTAAAGTAATTTAAGCCATTTTCATTTATTTTAATTTTTAAAATATATTTTTATTGTTTTCAGAGAGGAAGAGATAGCTAGAAACACTAATGATGAGAGAGAATGATTGACTGGCTGCTTCCTGCATACCTCACACTGCAGATTGAGCCTGAAACCTGGGCATATGCCCTGACTGGGAATCGAACCGTGATGTCCTGGTTCATAGGTAGATGCTCAACCACTAAGCCATGCCTGCTGAGCTTCGTAAAGATTTTTAAAGAAATTTATACTTTTTTGTTCAAGGAGTTTTAAAACTTTGTGGAGTCTTTGATTAAAGAAGCATGTTCCCAGGTAAATCCTAGATATTCAAGAGTTGAGAATTGTTGTTTTGGTTCTTTTAAAACACACACACTTTATTGTTGAGAGTATTACAGATGTCACCTTTTTCCCCTCATTGCCCTTCTCCACCCAGTTCTCACCCTGCCCCAGGCCTTCACCACCCTATTACCGGTGTCTATAGGTAATGCAATCCTATATAATAAAAGCCTAATATGCAAATTTCTTATTTCACTTGGCATAATACTCTCCAGTCCCTCCCGGCTGTCTCAAAGGGTAAGAGATCCTTCCTTTTTACTGCTGCATAGTATTCAATTGTGTGAATATATCACAGCTTTTTTTACCCACTCATCTATTGATGTGCACTTGGGCTGTTTTCAAATCTTCGCTACTGTGTTATAATTGAATCTTGATTGCTCTGGACCCATTCATGCACGGAATCAACCCGCAGTCTGGCTGACTGTGAGACTCAACCCCGACCACAGCGTGTGAGCTGCTGTGCAGGTGCTGACCATATGAAGCAGAATTCATCTCAGCAGGGTTTGGTGCGTCCTGAGATCTCCCTTTGGATATGCTGCTTGTGAAGTTTATTGGAACCTGCTCTGATGCTGTCTGAAGCTGGCCACTGGGTGTGTTGGTTCTGGGCCTCTTGGGAGGGACTCTGGCACAGGCCAATGTGAGACACTACCTACAACTGGCACTTGGCAATCTACTTGGAGCTACAAGCCATCCACCATTTGTGGCTGCTTCTGTTGAGCCTGCGTGCATGTGGGAAGGACCAAGGTATGCACCAAGTCTGGACCAGGGGGCAGGTCAGCAAAGGTCCCAAAGCACTTCAACGAGATCCGCCTCCACCTGCCTCCACCTGTCTCCACCCTCCAGCTGCCTGTTAGGCTTAGTCCTTCTTCTTTTAATATTTGGTAAAATTCGCCTGTGAAAGAGTTTTTGGTGTAGCTGTTGTTGTTTTTTTAATTACTGCTTCAATTTCATTAGTTGTAATCTATCCAGATTTTTTGTTTTCTCTTAATTCGGTTTTGGAAGATTATATGTTTCTAGGAATTTATCCATTTCTTCTAGGTTGTCCAATTTGTTGGCATGTAATTATTTGTAGTATTTTTTTTAAAATCCTTTGCATTTCTGTGGTGTCCATTGTCACTTCTCCTCTTTCATTTCTGGTTTTATTAATTTGGATCCTCCCTTTTTTTCTTAATAAATCTGATTAAAGATTTATCAATTTTATCTTTTCAAAGAACCAGCTCTTGGTTTCATTGATCTTTTGTATTTTTTTTTTTTTACTCTGTATTGTTTATTTTCACTTTGATCTTTATTCTTTGTTTCTACTGACTTTGGGCTTTGTTTGTTATTGTTTCTTGTATGTTTTTTTTTTGGGGGGGGGGGTTGGTTTTTTGTGTTGTTTTTTTTTTTTAATCCTCACCCAAGGATATTTTCCATTGAATTTTAGAAAGAGTGGAAGGAACAGGAAGAGACACACAGAGAGAGAAACATCAGTGTGCAAGAAACACATTGATTGGTTGCCTCCCACACATGAGCCCTAACCAGGGCCAGGGATTGAGTCAGCAAGTGAGGTACGTGCCCTTGACCAGAAGTGAGCCCAGAACCCTTCAGTCCTCGGGCTGACAGTCTAGCCCACATGTGTCAAACACAAGGCCTGCGGGCCAAATCCGTCCCGCCAGGCCTTGCAATGTGGCCCGCACCGCACTGTCATCACTGCACTCCACTGCGTTTCCTCACAATGACATTTTATGACTGTTCAGTAAACCATTCGGCCCACGATTTAGGCTGGATTTTAGATTTTGGCTCCTTCTCTGATTGAGTTCGACACCCCTAGTCTAGCCACTGAGCAAACCAGCTAGGGCTGTTCTTTTTCTGGTTCCTTTTGATATAGGATAAGACTGCTGATTAGATATTTTTCTTGTTTTGTGAGGTAGGCCTGTATTGCTATAAATTTCCTCTTAGAACTGCTTTGGCTATGTCCCATAGATTTTGGGTCACTTTGCTTCCATTTTAATTTGTCTCAAGGTATCTGTTTATTTCTTCCTTGATCTCATTGTTAACCTATTCATTGTTTAGTAGCATGTTTTTAGTCTCCATATTTTCTTGAAGTGATTCTATCAAACCTTGACAATAGTAGAAGATGTCTCCTTTCAATAATGTCAGCTCATAAGTTCCTTTTCTAAATTCAGATTAAATTCACATTTTTGTATGAAGGAATGCAAAAACTGAAAAATGGGAGGCAAGGAGCAAGGAAGAACCAAGCTTATGATGCATGAAGGAATGCAAATACCAAAGAATGGGAGCGAGGGAATAGGGAGAACCACGTGGTCATCTTGGGTTTCCCATAGCCCCATTTATTCATTTAATTAACAACCACTGCTTACACAGACAATATGCCCTAGACATTTTCCTCCCTTATTTACAATGGTTTTCATGAAATTTCAAAATTTTTGAGGTATTCCAGGGGCCTTCAGATACATTGCAAAGTTATTCCTACATCTATTGAGATTTTAACACTTAAAACACTTAAAACCTCAATGTCTAATGAAAACATTTTTTCATAAATATCAAAGTCAATTATTAACATGGACATATTTTTGTAAAATACAGGTAAAATAAAGACATACTTGTTTTACTTAAACCCACAAACTTTTAAGCTTACTTTTATCACTGGCAATTAATCACAGATGAACTTGAAAAGCATTTCAGTTAGTTTCTATATTTCTGAGAATTTTGAATATCTATTCCTTACAAGCACTTGCCTTTAATTTTAACAATACCAATTAGAGGTAGAAAATTATCTCACATTTACAACATACATACATAGACACACATAGACAAACAAAACAGAGAACAGTTGGATCCAAACTTTGTTTTGGAGGCAATTACAATTTATCTCTACCTTGACCAGTCTAGTTCCAAATGACCTTCCCCCCTTTAAAACAAGGACAGCCATTTTAATACCTGAAGAGTATTGGGTTAACACCTAAATGACATCATTTGGATTGATCTATTTGTCCTCTTTTTGAAGCTTCGAGAGACCAATTAAATATGTTTTCCATTCATTCTGCCTATTGTTATAGCTGGCTTTTTGTAATTGTGCACACAAAAATTAATTTCCAAGTATCAAAGCATCCTCATCTCGGCCATCTTAGTGTTAATTGGAGGCTGACTGTTGGGCTTGTCGGCCTCAGTGGCATGACTGCCCATGTTAATTTTGAGATCTATAGTCTAAGCAAACTTCTAGGAAAAACCAGCCCTTCCATGCACATTTCCTTATGAGCCAAATGCAGTGACTTATCCCTTTCGGACCAGAGGAAATTCCCTCAGGCAATCCCACAATCCCTCTGTCGCCTAAATACGCTTCCCACCACCTCAAGGATTTTCTAAGAACAGCTCAAATAAAGCCACTTACAGCAAGGAGGCTGGGGATTCTGAGAGAAACTCACCCAACTTCACAGGATGCAGAGCAGGGAGCCCATGGGGCACAATGGTCCCTTGTTTGTACCTAGCATGGGCTCTGGGTCCACAGGGTGCTCCTGGGTGGGCTTCTCAGAATTCTTGACAACTATTCCAAGTAAACATCAACGTAAAGACTGTACAAACCTATAGAGAGTTTTTATGAACGTTTAAATGAGCCAAACTGATGACATATGCTAGGGAGCAAGATCTCAAATGCTCCCTAAACTTAATTGTTAAGGCAGCAAAGCACAGTGGTTTAGTATATGGTCTCAAGATATACACTATAGAGTTCAAATTCCTGTTCAGCCAGACGTTTGTCCTTTGAGTTCAAGTTACTTCTCTCTCTATGTTGCAATTTCCTCTTCTGTAAAATGGAGATAATAATGAAAGCATATGCTGTGGAGATTAGCTGTGGTACAGAATAGATGAATTCACTGAAAGAATGAAGACCTTGAAAGCATGTCTAATACACAGTAAATGCTCAGTAAAATTAGCTATTTTCATTATGGTTGGGAACTGCACTAGGAGGTTACACACACTATCCCATTCAATCCTATGCACTAGTTCCATTTGACAGTCAAGAAAACAAAGGCTCCAACTAGCTAAATAATTTATCCAAAGTCACAGAGCTGCTAGTAAGTGATAGAGTCAAGATTTTAACCCCAACAGAAAAAATAAAGAAAAATTTTAAAAAGAGAGAGAGAGAGAAAGAGAGAGAGAGAGAGAGAGAGAGAGAGAGAGAGAGAGAGAGAGAGAGAATTTTTAACCCAGAATCTGTCTGGCAAGAAACCTGTGTTCTTTTCATTATATTACAAGGGGGGAAAATTCAGTCTTCATACCAGAGGAGATTATGTTCAAAAGTTGGGGGGGAGGGGGCGCGAGGAAGAAAACTGTGTTTTCTTTCTATGCTATTTTTACCAAAAAGGAAGAGACGTGAAGTATAATTTAACAAAAGTTGTAAAGCAGGAGAAAGAAACGTGGGTAGCAGGAGGTTGCTCTACCATGGCTCTCAGTGCTGCGGGCCCAGGTGGGCAGTCTGCTTCACTCGTTAGGAATGCAAATTCTCAAACCCAGGCCCAGGGTTTCTGCCTGGGCTGCCTTCGCAGTTGTTCTGACGCATCTGTACCTGGTGACTGCGAATCCCTGCTCTGCACCGGGGAGTGTGAGAGTTGGTATCGAAAACGCAGGTCAAAGGCCACGGGACGGATGTGTGTCTGGCAGGAGAGTTTGGGACTGTTTCTTGGTGCCTGAAGGGGACGTGCCCTCTTTCTGACGGACAGCAGGGGAAAACGGGGCACAGAGAGGCCCCCGGCTCTCCCTGAGAGATAGATGGCTTTCTCACGCTCTTGCACTTTTGCTTCGTTTCCGCTCCTTTAACCTGCACATTTCTTAAAAACAGGAAATAATGTTTAAACATGTCTAACTGACAGAAAATGTATATCTGTACAATTTGGGGCACTTCTGTGTGGTGTTTTTTTCACAGTGCATTTATAAAAGAGAAACACAAAATGACATTTATTCGGTCCCTGGTATGTAGCAGATTCTATATTTGGACCTTCCTTTCCTGGGGATTTTTTCCTCCATGAATTCTCATGACAAGAACTACTTTGATTTTATAGATGAGGAAATGGATGTTGGAAGACTTTAAGCCACTGTGCGGTAAGTCACGGAGCTGTGATGGGAGATCGAGGGTTCCAAGACACAACTTCAGACTCCAAGTCCGGTGTGAACTCACGCACAGCGCTGCCCTGGAGAGATGGGTGTGCCAAGGAGCCTTCATGTCACAGGCCCTCGAGAGAGACAGGCACGGAAGCCACGCCCGCAACGGGCCTTCCCAGGGCCAGGCAACCCGGAACGGCTCCTCTTCGCCATCCCTGCCGGGGTATACTACACCAAGCTCTACTGTCAGAGAAGGGTGGACTGAGCAAATGAGTCAATCTTTTTATTTTTGAGTTTTAAAAAAATACGTTTTTATTGATTTCAGGAAGAGGGGGAGAGAGAAACATCAGTGATGAGAGAGAATCATCCATCGTCTGTCTCCTGCATGCCCCTCACTGAGAAGTGAGCCCACAAGCCCAGAATGTGCTCTAAGAGGGAATCGAACTGACTGCCTGGTTCATAGGTCAGTGTTCAACCACTGAGCCATGCTGGCCAGGCCAACCAACTATTTTTTTTTTAATCCTCACTTGATGAAATGTTTTTATTAGAGAGAGAGGGAGGGAGAGAGAGAAACATTGATGTGAGAAAGAAAAAATGATCAGTTGCCTTCCCTATGTGCCCCAGCTGGGGATTGAACCTGCAACCTGGGTATGTGCCCTGACCAGGAATTGTATGGGGACATTTTGGTGTATGGGACGATGCTTCAACCAACTGAGCCACACTGCCCAAGGCTCAACCATTTTTAAGTGTACAGTTCCATAGTGTTAAATGTATTGGCAACAGATCACCAAAACTTTTTCACCTTGCAAAACAGACTCTATACTGAATAAATAGCAACTCCCCATTTTCCCTCCCTCGGCCCCTGGAGGCCACCATTCCACTTTCTGTTTGTGTGAGATTAACTACTTAGGCACCTCGTATAAGTGGAATCATAAAGTATTTATCTTTTTGTGACTGGTTTATTTCTCTTAACACAATTTCCTCAAGGTCCATTCCTGCTGTAGCATGTGACAGGAGTTCCTTCCTTTTTATACACCACTGTCCAGGATGGGCAAAAGTAGGTTAAATTACCAGCATCAAGGATACAAAATAATAATGACAAATACAAATAATAAATAAATAATAATACAAGAATAAACTCTGTTTTGTATACTCTACAAATGTAAACCTATTTTTGCCCATCGGTTCCTGGCACACCCCTTTATACACTGAGGGGACAGATTATTATGATCTCTGAATGCATAATATAATAATCTGGCCACTCAGTGTATATCCTATATAATAAAAGGCTAATATGCAAATTGTCCCCTTGACCAAGAGTTTAACCAGCAGGCAGGCCAGCCAACCATCCATGTCCCCTCCCCCTGGCCAGGCTGCTGGACCCCATCGGTGCACGAATTCATGCACTGGCTCAGTGGAAAGGTTATATATATACACACACACTGAGTGGCCAGATTATGCGTTCAGAGATCATAATAATCTGGCCACTCAGTGTGTATTTCTAAATTAGGAGTTTAAAAAGTTACAGATCTCTTTTGACCTTTTCTGCCAGATTGTCCCTCTCTGAATTAGGAAGTATACATCCTTAAGAAATCATGATATTTGGGTTAGCCTCTCAATTTTTCCAGGCCTCTATCAGGTGGAAAAACTCACCCTATTTGAAAATCTAGCTTCTTCAAAATTCTTGGTAAAATTTTGGATTGACTTCCTCCCCAGGGCTATCCTTTCTGCTTCTAACAGAAGTTGTAGCTCATTCAGAGAAGAATTTTATTCTGGTTGCAAATTGTTGAATCATATTAAAAAAAAATCTCAACAGGTCCTTAAAATATTCACAGCTATCCCTAGGAGTTTCTAATTGGTATATGTCTTTTCCAGACCATCAGCCTCAGGCCCGTAATACCATCTGTTTTTGTGCCTCAAATCTGAGCCTAAACCGAAATCCCCCAGAAGCTACTGCCTATGAAAACGTTCCTGATTTCCAGCCAGCGTTAGGGGCAATGCATATCCCCAGGGTCGAGGCGACAGCAGGGCTAGTCAGAGGAAACCGAGACCCAGAAAGAAGAGTCATTCCCTCAATAGTCACCAGGTCTCCAAAAAGCAGAGGGCTCATTTGATGCCACACTTTTTTCCTCACGAACGTTCATTTTCTTAGATGCTTCCTGATGTTTACTTTCCTAGTTACTGAATGTGAAAATAATCACATTGCTGAAAATCCTTGTAATATATGCTTGGATGCCTTAAGTTAAAGGCTCTGTATTAATACACTTCTAGAGTTCAACTCTAGATCTAGGACTGGGTGGCCAACTTCTTCCGAAAGTGCTTCCAGGCTCCTCTAAATGACTCTTCAGACTTGAGAATAAGAGCCTTTCTAGTGGAGGAAAAACCGCTGAACTTCTCTTTAGGTCAGTGGCACTGGGACCCCCCACCCCCCACCCCCCCCCCCCCCCCCCACCCCCACCCCCCGCCCCACCCCCCCACCCCCCACCCCCGAGCCCCTGGTAGACTACCACTTGGTTTTGTGTTCAGTGGGATTAAGGTGTTTTGGATTAAGATGACATAAACACAAACAGCTATATATACACAACAACAAAAGTGACTTTAACATAGAGTTCAAGGTGAATGTTTTAGGCAGAAATGACAGAGACAATAAGCCTAGATACACTCTAGGAAAAGAGTGTTTGCCCAGGTATAGCCCAGAATTGTGACACTTATGACACAGCACGTCTGGAATAATCGGAATGACTAACATTACAGTCTATTATTTCAGAAAGGTTATAAAAAAAGAAAAGAAAAAGAAAAAAACACACCCACCTATGGCCTCACACCATGTGTAATGTGGGTGAGGTAGTAAACTTGTGAGAATGTTCACTTCTGCATTTCCTGCTTCAGGAAGAGAGGTGGGTGGGGGGGTCTAAAATGTCCTATGCCTGTTAGTGATTCTGTAAGTGCTTGATTAGTACTGGTTTCTTGGGCAAAAGAGAAGTGGTCAAAAGTTACCGATCTGCCGAGACCAGTTTGGCTCAATGGATAGAGCATTGGCTTGGGGACTGAAGTGTCCCAGGTTCTATTCCGGTCAAGGGCATGTACCTTGGTTGCGGGCATATCCCCAGTAGGGGGTGTGTAAGAGGCAGCTGATCCATGACTCTCTCTCACCGATGTTTCTAACTATCTCTCTCCCTTCCTCTCTGTACAAAATCAATAAAATATATTTAAAAAAAAAAAGTTACCGATCTGCCCTAGCACTATCCACTGCCGGTTTGCTCAGTGGATAGTGCGTCTGCCTGCAAACTGAAGGGTCCTGGGTTTGATTCTGATCAAGGGTACATGCCTGGGTTGCAGGCTTGATCCCAAGTCCGGGGGGGGGGGTGTGCAGGAAGCAGCCAACCAATGATTCTCATCATTGATGTTTCTGTCTTTCCCTCCCTCTTCCTCTCTGAAATCAATATATACATTTATATATTTAAAAAATCTTATATGCTGAGTACAGAACACATTCAAAATTTTTTCAGGTCCTCAAAGAATCAATAAAACCATTTTCCTTTTTGATAACTAAATTGGGTTGTCTTGTATCTTAAATCCATAAATTCATTAAAAAAAAAATATAGAGGGTCATTTTCTCTGATTCAAAAATTCTTGGTTTGGGGTACTTAACACGAATCTCTGAAATCCTATCCTCTGTGTGGGCATTTAAGACCCAGGAGCCAGATTTTTAGAATAGAACATTGCAATCCTGGTTCCATAAAACACAGTTTATAAACTAACAGACATATGCTGCAGCACCTCCACCAATCCCAATAGTCGCTCTGGCTTACAAAGAAGTAAATCTGTGTTAGCACATACAGATATATTGACTATCAGCATAATTGGGCCATACAATTTATATACAGTTTAAGAGGCTGATGAGAAAGAAAAGGTCATAAAACAAGGCTGCTGCCTTCTGAGGACAAAGCGGGCTGAGTGTGTGCCTGGGCATGGGGAGCACCCAGCCGGCTCAGAGCTGGCAGCAAGAGCAGAGGGTAGGGAAGTTTTGTACAGCGCACTGAGGAGCCACGCACAGCGATGCAGGAAACCCGGTGCCGTGAGGAAGCGGCAGTAAATAAGCTTAGAATGGGGGCTGGAGAGGCTAAGTGTCGAGAAGGTATGAATAAGTAGAGCTGCGTTTCTCCATAATTTAGGGCAAAGACCAGAGAGAAAGGAATCGTAAACTACTCCATTGGGGAGAACTGAAGGTGTGATAACAGAGACGTGTTAAGGGGCATTAGAGACAGTAAAAAAAAAAAAAAAAAAAAAAAAGGGAAGGGGAGTCCAGGCGTTGACTACTGAGCATTACTCCCGGGAGGAGGGTCTGCCGGGATAAGGGGAGAAGGTGTGCAGGGCCAGGAATTGTCGGGCAAACTATGGGCAAGGCTGTGCAGACGTCAGCAGCCGAGGGAAGAGCAGGGGGGCCGGTGCGCGGTCCAGAGAAGGACCGGCTCCCGCGCGGCGGTGGGGAGGAGGCGGGGAGGACTCCGCCGACAGACAGCAGCTCCCCGGCGGGGCCTACAGGGTTAACGCTCCAGCCGCGACCAGAGGCAGGACTCGGTTTCCAGGGCAACGGCCCCGACAGTTCCGGCAGCGCAGGCCGTACCACTGCGCGGCGCGCGGGGGGAGGCGAGGAGGAGGCCCGGCGCCCGGCGGTGCCGCGGAGCTCCGTCCCGGGCGCTACCACCGCGCGGCCCGCCTGCTCGCCCGGCTCTGCGCCGAGACGCGCTCCGGCCGCCCGGCCGCCGCGTCCTCCTTGCCGGGCCTGCGGCTGCCAGCTGCCCGCGGACGGCGGGGGAAGGACCGCGCGCCCGTGGCCCGGAGCGGCCTCCTGGTCCCCCCGCCTGGGCGGCGGAGTGCGGGCGGCCCGGGCTGGGAGCTTTGAAAAGCGGACGGAGACAAAGGCAGCAGGAAGCCTCCCGGCACCCGGAGCCCCAGCGCGCAGCCCCCGGGCCCGCACGGCGCCGGCCCGGAGCGGGGGCGGCCGTGGCCGTGGCCGTGGCCGCGGCGGGAGGCGGAGGATGCGGCAGGGGGCGTGGGAGCGGCGGCGGCGCGGGCGGAGCGGCGCGGCCCGGGCGCGGCGTGGGTAGAGCCCCGGCGGCGGCGCGGCGGCCCAGGCGGCCCGGGAGTGAGTGAGGGCGCCTTCCCCGCCCGGGATGTGAGGACCGAGCGGAGCCCGGGGCGGGGGGAGGGACGGGAAGGGAGGCGAAGCCGGCAGGAAGGAAGGAAGGACGGACCAGGAGGAGGAGCGGCAGCGGCCGGAGCCGGAAGGCGGGGAGGGGCCGTCCGTTGGGCCCCAGGCGGCGGCGGCGGCGGCGGCGGTCGGGGCGAACCGCGCTCGTCGCCTCCTCCCCCCCGGCTCCGCGGCGGGGGGAGGAGGAAGATGGAGACCCACATCTCGTGCTTGTTCCCCGAGCTGCTGGCCATGATCTTTGGCTACCTGGACGTCCGGGACAAGGGGCGCGCGGCGCAGGTGTGTGCGGCCTGGCGGGACGCCGCCTACCACAAGTCGGTGTGGCGGGGGGTGGAGGCCAAGCTGCACCTGCGCCGGGCCAACCCGTCGCTGTTCCCCAGCCTGCAGGCCCGGGGCATCCGCCGGGTGCAGATCCTGAGCCTCCGCCGCAGCCTCAGCTACGTGATCCAGGGCATGGCCAACATCGAGAGCCTCAACCTGAGCGGCTGCTACAACCTCACAGACAACGGGCTGGGCCACGCGTTCGTGCAGGAGATCGGCTCCTTGCGCGCCCTCAACCTGAGCCTCTGCAAGCAGATCACCGACAGCAGCCTGGGCCGCATCGCCCAGTACCTCAAGGGCCTGGAGGTGCTGGAGCTGGGCGGCTGCAGCAACATCACCAACACCGGCCTGCTGCTCATCGCCTGGGGCCTGCAGCGCCTCAAGAGCCTTAACCTCCGCAGCTGCCGCCACCTCTCGGACGTGGGCATCGGGCACCTGGCCGGCATGACGCGCAGCGCGGCCGAGGGCTGCCTGGGCCTGGAGCAGCTCACGCTGCAGGACTGCCAGAAGCTCACCGATCTGTCTCTGAAGCACATCTCCCGGGGCCTGACCGGCCTGAGGCTCCTCAACCTCAGCTTCTGCGGGGGAATCTCGGACGCGGGCCTCCTGCACCTGTCGCACATGGGCAGCCTTCGCAGCCTTAACCTGCGCTCCTGCGACAACATCAGTGACACGGGCATCATGCATCTGGCCATGGGCAGCCTGCGCCTCTCGGGGCTGGACGTGTCGTTCTGCGACAAGGTGGGGGACCAGAGTCTGGCTTACATAGCGCAGGGGCTGGACGGCCTCAAGTCTCTCTCCCTCTGCTCCTGCCACATCAGTGACGACGGCATCAACCGCATGGTGCGGCAGATGCACGGGCTGCGCACGCTCAACATAGGGCAGTGTGTGCGCATCACCGACAAGGGCCTGGAGCTGATCGCCGAGCACCTGAGCCAGCTCACCGGCATAGACCTGTACGGCTGCACCCGCATCACCAAGCGCGGCCTGGAGCGCATCACACAGCTGCCCTGCCTCAAGGTACTCAACCTGGGACTCTGGCAGATGACGGACAGTGAGAAGGTCAGGTGAGGGTGGCAGCATCAACTCCCCTTGTCCCCCCTCCATTATCCTGTCACCACCACCCTCCCTGCACTCTCAACGCCACATGCGTCCTTATGCGTAGGTCATTGCAGTGGATGAGATGGGACAGTGACACGAAGCCTCAGGCTCATTTTCTCCCCCCTCCAGCACCCCTGCCCGCTTACATGCCCATTCATTGCTTCTGGGGGTTCCTCTGCTGCCCCTCCCGTACTGCCCTCTTTCCCCCTGAGGATGAACAGAGAGACTCAGCTACTTACCTAGCCACTTCTCTCTACTGTGGGGAATGGAGGGGCCGATGGAGCTACTGTATCCCCACTGCGCTGCATTTCCAAATGGGGTGGGGGTGGGGAGTAACTAGTCCTTTGGCCCTGGGGAGTTGAAGAAAATGTCTGCCTTCACTTAAGCTTTCATTTGAATACTGTGATCTGGTTTTTATTTTGAAATGTATGAAATCAAACCCGACTACAACGGCCTTTTCACCCTTCTTCCACTTTGTAGCTAATCCCAGTTTCTTCTCATCATTTCTCTTTTTACAGTACTCTGCTATTCATGCTCATTTCATTTTTTATTGCCTTTTTTTTTTTTTCCTTTTTTAAGAGATTTGAAATCATGGTCCTTTTTTTCTGCTGAATATATTCTATATATTATATATATATAAATTTTATATATATATATATATATGTCTGGCTACCTCGTTTTAGTTTACTTTTTTCTCTGAAGCCCTGGAATTCTACAAGAGAGATATTTTGAGACTAAAACATTTTTGTGCCTAGACTGGAAAGATGCCCATTGGGTTTGTGTCTTTTTTGTTTTGGCTTCTTCCCCACCCCATCCATCCAGTATGTCCCACTTCCACATTTTGGCTATAATCATTTTTCTCCTTGTCCATTGGGATTTGAGAGCCCAACTACGTTCCTAAATCTTGACTTAATTTATAGCACAAATGTGTGGGGAAAATGAGAGTTGGACTGTTTCGTTTGAGATGCAGATTGTCTTGAAAATTATTATTATATATGCAAATTCCGCCCTACCCTCACCCTCTTCCAAGTTTCCTCAAAAAAAGAGTCACACAGTGAGCTTCCTGTTGGAAGCAGGAGCGGAGCTGCCCACAGAGCCCTGGGCTGTAATGTGAGGGGAGGAGACTGAAATTCATGTCTTATCTCTGTTCTGTTAATAAAATGGGAGTTTGTGGGTTTTAAAAATTGTTTCTAAATGGAGGAGTAGGTGACTTTATTTTGGTGGGGGTTGGAACTTGTGGCTTTAAAAAAAAATCGCTTTTCAGTAGGATGTATATTTTTGTTGGATTTGTTTGTTTGTTTGTTCGTTTTTAGAATCCCTCCACAGCAACATTTGAGACCATGGAGTTAAAAGAAACCCAGAGACCTTTATCAATTAATTGTACTGTTTGTGAATTTGTATAAATAACAAAGATCCTCTTAAAACGTTTATATTCTTACAGTAAAAGGTTAAACTGATATTTATATAATAAAAGAGGAAATATGAAGTATGTTTTTGAAAAAAAAAAAACAAAAAACCTTGTAGCTGTGAATTATTTTGAAGGCAGTGTGTTTGGGTACATGCCAAAGTCGGAGGTGCTGTTTGTGTGCTTTCAAGTATAAGGAAATAAGACGTAGACGTCGGAGTGTCCTATGTGCTATGAGTAAGCTCATGGTTAAAATGTATTCTGTATAAGGTTTCCTACTGACATCTCAATGTTTTGTTTTTAGAAATATGGTGAGATTGGAGATTTATATAATTTGGTTTTCAACTGTCAACAAAATGGAAATTTACAGAAACTGAACAAATGAAACTTTTTAAAAAAAACAGATTTGTAAGAGTCACAGTTTCCTCAGAGTAGCCAGTTTTTCTTTGGGTGGAAATTACATCTAGGGATAATGTTCAAAAAACAGGTCGTAAGATATGGAAGTGGGGAAGAAAGATGGGTTTCTTTACACTCTGAGTGGGTGTGGGGAGGATGTGAAATGGTGAAGGCTGAAGGGAACTGAAGCCATTGTTCAGAAAAGTTAAAAGAGGGCTGTCCCTGCTTCCTCACGGCTGGCTCAGTCATGCATACTGAATCTCAGTGTGAGTGAGGGTCCCAGGGAGGAGGCGGCAGCTCAGCCCCTCTTTGACATGCTCCTCCAGGCCTGGCCGTACGCGCACTGTGCTGGGGGAGGGGGAGGTCGGCCTGGAGTCCTTGCACATTTGCATTTTAAGCACTTCCAACGCTGAGTGTGAGGGTTCTTAAGACTATTTAGGGGCAGATAAGTGAAAACCAACAATTTTAGCAAAGCGTTCCCTTTGATAGACGGTAACTAATCTGACATTCTGTGGTTGGGCTTTGGAGATGGAAGAATATAAATGCTGCTCAAACAGTGAAGTAATTTATATTCCTGGTTCACATAGATCTTTCATAGTTGTTTCTGGAAAAATTTTTTAAACAGAAAGTACCGATTCCAGCAACAGCTGATAAGAGTGGTATAAAACTTCCCTGGATAAGCACCTCTTTCCAGGAAGAGAGCTAGAACCCGGTTTCTCTTGGATAAGGTTGCTTTGTACAATGTCCAAGCCTTCTGCTTGAGCATATCACAAAAGCTGCATTGTTCCTTTCTGAGGAGCCATCATAATTGGGTCTAATTGAGCCTGACACTGAATCCATCTTCCTTTTCTTGGGGAAGGTGTGGCTCTCCTCCCTTTTAACTTACTGCCTGGGGGGCGCGGGGGGGGGGGGGTGAACCCTAGTCCGAAGTGGGGGTTTTGAATTAGGGTCAGTTTTCTAATTCAGCATTTGACCCTACTACACATGAAGGTCACATAAACTGCAGATTCTTCAACTGATTTTCTTTTTCCAAGACACTGCATGGCTGTATGGATTGTCAATAAAAACTGGCGCCTTCTAAGTCCTAGGCTCTGTGCTCGCAGTCTTCATTTTAATACCCCACATAATCCTACCAACTGTAACCAGAAGGGTTTTACGTTTTCTGTTTTGTTTGGTTTTTACTGTAAAGGTTAAACACAAGCTTGACAAAAGGTTGGCAAATTAACGCTTGAAAGTTAAAGATCATGAGCCTAGTGTCCTCATCCTGAACGAGGCATACTTAATACATTTGGAGTGTCTCTGGAAAAGATGAACAAACCACTTTCATCAATCAAGTTAACTTATCTCTCAACCTTTTTGGAGAGAAGAAAAGGAATATGTGTTAAGAAACTATAGTGTGCTTTGCCTGGTACTTCTTCTAGTCCTCAAAGCGACCTGCTGAAAGGTATGCTATTTTCCAATAAAGTACCGTATTTTTCGGACCATAAGACGCACCAGTTTTTAGAGAAGGGAAATGAAGAAAAAAAGATTCTGAAACAAATAGTGTCCTAAAATATTTTATGTGCATTAAAACCCAACATCACAGTCATAAACACATGTAATCAACCCTGTAAAGTAAACAGCAGCATTTAGAACCATTTTAGAGCCGGGCAAGCACACAGAGACCACACAGAGCCGGGCAAGTAAAAAAACTTTTTTTAAAAGTATATGTGTAGGCTATATTTGGACCATAAGACGCAGGGACTTTTTCCCCCCACTTCTGGGGGGAAAAAAGTGCGTCTTATGGTCCGAAAAATACGGTACGTATACTGTTCCCCTTAAGTCACCCCACTGCTGGTTGAGGGGAGACAGAACTCAGACCAGGCCCATTTCTGAAGTCCACCTCCCTCTGCTCATTGAGGAGGCGGTCATTATCGGACCTGGGTTCCCAGCAGGAAACCTCACAGGAGGGGAAGCTGTTTAAATGGTGTGGACATGCTTATGCCGCAGGACGGGGTTCAATCTCCACCAAACCTACAAGCAGGGAAACCGCTCCTAAAGAATAGATGCACTAGCCGGGGCCCCTTTGGCTCAATGGATAGAGCGTCTGCTTGGGGACTGAAGGGTCCCGGGTTCGATTCCGGTCAAGGGCATGTACCTTGGTTGCGGGCATATCCCCAGTAGGGGGTGTGCAAGAGGCAGCTAATCGATGACTCTCGCTCATCGATGTTTCTAACTATCTCTCTTCCTTCCTCTCTGTATAAAATCAATAAAAAATATATTAAAAAAAAAAGAATAGATGCACTAAAGAAAATTAGTTGACACATATTTTGTGGGTGGTACAAAACTTAGAAGTCAAGGGTAATTTTAAGAAGAACAGAAAAAACCTGGTTCAGGTATTTGCTAAAACTTCAGAACTGAAAAACCAAAATAGGAAGTCTGTAAACTTTATCATCTAATATTGATAAACCTCCAGATAAACTCTTTGAAGTTAAGACAGGGTTCCACATACCTTTCTTTTCTCAGTCTCATCGGGCAGTAGCCCTGTAAGGCCTGTATTGAAGAGATTATTTACAAATGTAACGGTGGGGTTCAGACAGTTTCTCAGCCCCTAAGGACCATGGTGGGCCTCTGGCTAAGAGCTGGGCGTGTTACATAATTCTCTCAGCTATGACTCCTTCCTGCTGAATTCCTCAGTCCTTAGGCGGGGGAGGGCCCACTTGATTGATTCCACATTTGCTAACAGGGACAAGGATAGGATGCTTGCCTAACTCACAGTATATCCTGATCATATTCTTTCATGACTTAAATAACAACAAGGACCTGACGAAGCAAATGTTCCTTTTAATGGAGTTTCTTTATGAAGGTAAGAACTGTCTTCAGTAAGGACACATGCTACATAAATTGAAGACTGGCTTTTACCCAAATCCTCCTGCTTCCTGCCGTGGTTACTGGGTAGATGCTGGTCTTGGGATGGAAAACCTTTCACTTGGGCTTACAGAAGGCCACTACCCTCACCCCAGGTTTTCAAAGGGGTAAGGGAAGGAGCCTCCAGGGACCACTGTTTCCAAAGTATAAGAGTCTATTGAGTAAAACATCCGATTAGTGAGACAAAACCAAGACCTCAGAGAGCTTCTGACAACCCGCTTTTCCCAGTCCCTCAGCCCCTGGCGGCCCTGCTGTGGACGGGGCTGCTGTCTTTCTCTTCCCTCACCAAACACTGCTCCCTTTGGAAAGTTAATTACATCCCTTTACTAGAGGGCAAGACCTAAATTTTGTGCCACTGTGAACCCCTGAGGAGTCAGGGGTGAGGCTTTTTATTATTAAATAATGTGTATCATGTGTAAAGCACAAGATTCAGAATTGGGAAAAAGCTACATTCAAACTTAAGCTGATGCTTAGACCACACATCTCACTTTCATCCACATATGTGTTCAAATATTAGGTAGCAAATTAAATCTTTTGAAAAACAATGTCATGAAACATCCATACCTGGGTCAACGCCAACTCTTAATAATTTAGACCTTATCAAAGGTAAGTGCACACTCAGACCATATGTATACTCTCAGACTTGGGTAAAAAAAAAAGGGGGATATTTTTAGACAACTGGCAAATTTAAATGCCACATGGTGAGTTTCAGTCTTTTTGTCTTTTCCAAGGACTGCTCTGATTTCCCCTGGTGCTGCGGCCCAACACATGTGGCCTCTGGAAAGCCAAGTCTCCTAGGCTAGGTGCATGGGAAAGTGAGCCGAGATCTCAACTGCGCAGCCCTGGAGCGGGGCTCCAATCAAATCAAACCGAGTACAAGTGGAATTCCCTCAAGTCAAACCGAGTACAAGTGGAATTCCCTCTAGTCAAACCGAGTACATCCCCTCAAATCAAACCGAGTACAAGCGGAATTCCCCTGCCTGCTGTTAACCCAAAAAAAAGTGTACTTTTTGTTATTTAAAGGCAAGCTTTTATTACTGTATTACTTTTGCACTTTAATTGTTTGAAAGACAAATGCCACATATTCTTGTACGTTTGCTTTTATTTGTGAAAGTGGACAATAGTCTCCATTACAAAGAAGAGAAGAATAGGTCTCCAGTAGCAGCAAAGACACCAGGTGGGACTGTGCTGGAATGTGAATGCAGCCTGCTGGAAGAACTTAGTCATCACACTGCATTCTCTGTCTCAGTCTGTTTTCCCAGATCTGGCAGGGACTGTACATTTGATTTCATAAGTGGGGAAAGAGGCTTGGCAAGGATGAAAAGATCCTGCCTAGGTGATATGAAGGGTCAGTGTCGGAGCCAGGGCTGCTCCAGACTTTAATGACCACACCCAGGAGTGATCTTTCCCTGAGACACTGCAAAGCACCATCCTGATCCCTTGCTTCGGAAAAGTGGTGAACCAGAGCATATTTTCTTTGGGAGTAAAAAAACACACAAAACTTCCAAATGCTGAAAGTTACAACTATTGAATATTTAATAAGCATTAAGTTATGCAAACACAGATACATGTTTTGCAAGCATTATATATAGGGCTATTCAAGAAGCCAAAAACTAGTGCAAGTTAGTAAATGGATTACGGGGTACCCAAGTAGCTAGTAGTGTCAAATTTGTCACTTGCTATCCTCAGAGGTCTTAAACTAGTTTCTAAAGCACTGCTTTGTGACAAACAGCAATGTAATGTACAAACACTGGAAGTCTGGTTTGTAATAGCCTCAAAGCTAAGTACACACGTTTAAGACATTTATGAGTGTTTGTCATGCAATCCTTTTATAAAGTAGAATTGAGTGTGGGAAACACTATTTTCATGCAAGGATAAAAAGGCTTGACTTCACAGATGTTTTAGTTACAAATCCCTCTTGTCTAGTAAGACAAGGGTCTAATTTGTTAATATTAGGCAGCCTCTTATGTTTATTACTCCTCAATTTATGTAATCCACACTCCAGAAGGATCAGATCTAGCACAGCTGTCTGTCAATCATTAGACTCATCAGGGGTACAAGTTAATGGAATTAGACTGTGGGAAAATAGATATTCAAAACCAGATTAACTTTTTTAATAAATAGTGTGGAATTACTCAATATGGCTTGGAAATAATTGTTTTTCTCATTGAAAAAGAGTATGGAAATGTTTATCACAAACATCTATACTAGTAATAGAGGAATATTCAAGTTATACAGAACGTTGTCACATATGACCAATCAGGACGGGGGCGGGGCTGCGGCCGAGCCTTCTCAGCATGTCTGCACCAGGGGTCCGAAGGGCATGGAGAGGAAGGGAGAGCAGATAGGCTGTTAGGGGGGGTCCGGCAGGCAGGCAGGTGAGCAGTTAGGAGCCAGTGGTTCCAGATTGCGAGAGGGATCCCACATTGGAGAGGGTGCAGGCCGGGCTGAGGGAACCACCCCCAGCCCCCACCCCCAAACGAATTTTGTGCACCGGGCCTCTAGTCCATAATATTTATCTTTAGGAAATCTTTACCTCAGGAATAGCTGCCTCCTGCTTCCAGTTTGTTTTTTGGGAAGTGGTCTCTAAATGGGGGGTGGGGAGGAGGGCGAGTCCTGACATTCCTAAGAATCTAGTAAAATCACCGAGGCTAAATTTAGACAGATGGGTAAAATAAGGAAGGGATTACAATAGTTAAACCCCCCAAATTTGTAATGTTCTTAGATGCCTTCAGTGTTTTAAACCTTAGCTTCATAGCTCAAAGCCCACTTTTGTGAACTCCCCCCCAAAAGGACCAGCAAACAATATGAAAATGACAACACTAAAGTGATAATTTCCAATTCTTCTAGTTTGTTTCAAGTGCAAAAATTTAGATTATTATAGGAATCTATAGAAACAGTATAGCCAGGTTCTGTGGTCTCCTGAGTTTCAGGAAGCTTGTAGCTTCGCTGCTGAAGGCAGGAAAGAAGGGCTTCGCATTGTCTGAGCCTGGAAGAGATGACTGGCTCTCCCAACTCTAGCTGGCCTCTGCGCTTGAGCTCAGAGTCAAATGGCGACAATCAGCACAGCGTAACCCAAAGGCAGGCAGCTGGCCTATCCTTTTCCACACATGCAGGTCTCATGCTCAGTGCAATCACAAGAGGAACTGCAGGAATTCACCGCCATAAGCATGACACGACTTCAGCACACAGCCTCATCACTGCTTACTTTAGAAATAAAAATGTGCAAGTTAGGATATAGAGGTCAAGCACTACACTTTATTGAGAGGCAGGGGTGGAAAGTTATTTTTGTCTCCTGGATTGTTCCTGGACCTCTCCCATCCCACCTCCCCCCCCCACACACACACACACACAAAGAAAACCAAACAACCCCTCCCACCCGCTCACACAATTCACCCTCCCACTGTGCTGCAGCTATGAATCGTGCCCACATCAGTATCAGGAACTGGAAGTCCCACCCTGTATTTTTCTTTACCTCAAGGTTATTAAGACAATTTTAGGAAGAAATGTACAGTGAGGAAGAAAATGTACTATGAGAAAGAAAACGTACAGTGAATGCAAAACTGTTTGTTTCTCAATGTGGAAGATGGAAAGTAAAAAAGTGAAATTTATTTATCCAAAAAGTCTGCAAATCCCGTGTTGTGTCAGCAGGTGGCAGCATTGTCTGTGAGTTGGCTATTTCCAGCGGGCGCTACAGCCTCCTCCCGCCGCCAAACGCCTGCGGCCAGCTTCAGTCTCCCATCGCACACCCGGAAAAGCGAAAAAGCGAAAAAGCATTTCCCCAGGGTGTGAGACTTAGCAGAAGGGAGTTTCCTGTCGCCAAAAAGATGAATTGGAATTTTAAGACATCAGTGACCCTACTCAAAGGAACCCAGGTGCTGAGCACTTTGCTTGTTGGAGCAGGTTAACAGATGCAACCCCCGCACAGAGGTTCAGGGCTTAGCCAGCAGCTCCCTGCTTTGGCAGCCATGGGAATGAAACATCAGCTCATTTTTCTTAAAGACCATCTCATACAAATCCGTTTGATTGTCATATCTGGGAAGTATGAGGGAACAAATGGGGAAAATGTTTAGCATGCATGAAGATACCGATTTTAACAGCAAAAGTGCTAGTTTATTACAAAAAAAATAGGAAGTGTATTGTCTGTGATGAAAAATCCTAAATATTTTTTTGAGGAAAAACAAAAATATTTTTACAATTTTAGGTGTGTCTACTTTTTATTATTAAAATTAGTATCTTTATTGCCCAGGTGGAACATCTTTATAAGATCTGAGAGTATCTATGAAACTGAAAATGATTAAGGGCCCTGATAAAGAAGTAAGCTTCCTCACTTTAACGCCCCCCTATGGAACACAGACCTTAAGAAAAGGTTGCAGAGATTAAAGAGAAAAACTTCCGAGCCAACTCGGCCAGATTCCGTGAAATACACAAAGAGGAGGAAAGGCCTTGGGGCTCTTGCCCTTTTGCAGCTCAGTTGCCGAGCCTCAGGGAATCAAAGCACACCCCCGAAGGGCAGCTGGGGCAAACATGGAATAAAAATGTGGGAAGTGGAAGACGGAAATCCCGTGGCAACTCCTGCCAAGTGTATGAGCTGGAGGAGGCACAGCTCATTAGCCCGGTGACACAAAGATCAGCCCTGGTTAGAGACGAGAGAAGAGCAAGGATGAGCTTCTGAAACGCAGGGCCCAGACATGAAGCGAATGACCATTCCTGGCACCATCCACGAAGGTCTTTCAAAAGCAGACAAGCCCCGGGTGCTTCGCGGACACCCGGCTGCAGTATGCCATGGTTAGGGACCATGCCAAATGAATGCAGATTTGGGGAAAACAACCCCCATAAAGAAAAGAGGAGGAGGAATGAAAAAGAGACCATGGACCTATCGGTCCACACGAAGCAGAGGAGGAGGAAGCACAGGGCGAGCGGAGGAGCCGGGAGGATAAAGACACAGAGCATGAACGTCAGTGAGGGAGAGTGGGGACGGGAACCGCCAGCCATGCCAGAAAGTGGTCCTCAGGGTGACCCGGGAGGGCTGCTCCTGGGTTTGCAGTCTCAAAAGCAGCTCGCCTGGGCGTGCACGTTTCTTAAAAAAGACAGGCCCTCTTTCTCTCATTGTCTGAATCTGACTTGAGACACGTATTTTGACCAATAGGCCGCCAGGCTGGCCAGAGGTGAACCTGTGACGAGGGAACGGGTGGGGGGTGATGGCAGCACAGACCGAAATGCCCTGCTCAGACCCTGCGGCCACCCCTGCCCCACCTCAGCCACGGATCCTCGAACGCGTCAGGACAAACACTGTGTTTTATCCGCCATCCCGTTTCCACAGGGAACGCGCAGGGGGGAACAGAAAGCAAGTGTTTCCCGGGCAGGCTCTGAGCGGTACCCTCACACGCCCCTCAGGCAGCTGTCTGCCCGGCGGCCGCCACCACCGCCACCTCAGGCCCCCACACTCCGTCCCGGCCCAGAAGGCATCACTGACAGCTCTTGTCATCCCAAGAAGACCGAGATTCTATTTTCGGTGACATTCCCCAAAGCCTCACCCAGGAGCACAGTCGCAGGTCCACACCGCCTGAGCGCTTATTTGCAGACTGGGCGGCCACCACCGCTGTTTTCTTAACCTTCCTCCGTCTTCTCAGTCCCTCCCTCCCTCCCGAAAATAAAGGTGCCACACAGGCATCCATCTACTTTCTCTCTAAAGGAACCAGCCACTCCTGGGGTTCCTGATTCCCTATTGCCGCCTGTGGGGCGTGAAGAGGGGCGCAGAGAGGGCTGCAGAGGTGGCGGTGGGGGAGGGGGGTTCCAGGTGACATAGACGCACATAACCTGAAGCGAGTCTTACGGCCTCGTACCCACCACCAGACAGGGCTCACGGGTTACCTTGCAATCCTCCCTGATTTGGGTTGCCTTCCCCTTGAGGGCCCAGAGTGTAAGCCGCCTGTGCCATCCCCAAGCCCGCTCGTTCCCACCCCCGTGTCCATGCGAACTCCGGTACCTGCCAGGAACCCACCGAGAAACTAAGGCACTTGTGGGCTCCAAATGCCTTCCCACCTTCCACAGAGCCCAAAACAAACCTGCCAACGCTAATCTCCCCCTCGCTTGAGGCTCAACAGCTTTTCTCCTTTAAGCCCCTGATAATGGTTTTACTAAAATCCCCTTTTGATGGAAAAAACCCAGCTGGACATTTCAGGCCTCTGCACAATGTACAAGCCCGCAGGTCTTTCCCCACCTCACAAAGGCCTCTGACCAAGTGGAAAATGCGCTGGAGGCCAGAGGCTCGGGTCTGCAGTTATTTTTTAAGGGATTACTAGAGGAGAATGGGGGGCAGCGAGGACCTCCCCCTGCTTTGTTCCCATGCGGCCCTGCTTGGAGACAGACCGAGCCAGCAGTGGCCGCCAGACCCTCAGCACAGAGCCTCATCTCTTCCTTCTCTGGAGGAAGGATGTCATCTCTGAACACCATCACTTCACCAAGATTTAGAGAGCTTGGAAGCAACATGCAGGTCCTGTTCTGACCCCATTTAAGCTCTTATTTAGAAACCCAGTATGGGACAGGATCTCCTGTGTGGGGAGCGCACTCATTCATTAACCTCTGACCCTGCTCTGTGTGCAGAGGGGAGAGTTCGCGCCGCGTCCACACACTGCTGACTGAGGGCATTCAGCAAGGCTTCCCAGGCCGGGAGGGCAGAGGTCATGTTCCCAATCCTGCCAGATAGCCTTCGTCTTATCTGTGCACATTGGCCCTTCCCCTCATTTGCACACTGAGCAATTAGCCATGAAACTCCCGGTGTAAAACATGGATAAAAATATAAAATCCCAACCATTTTTATTACCCTACTAGAAGCCTGGTACATGAAATTCATGGGGGAGGAGGGTGGCAGGAGGAGGGAGGTTCCCCTCAGCCCGGCCTGCACTCTCTCCAATCCAGGACCCCTCAGGGGATGTCCGACTGCCTCTTGCAATCCGGGACCACTGACTCCTCCTAACTGCTTGCCTGCCTGCCTGCCTGCCTGCGCGTCCCTAAGCACCTCTGTCTGCCTGATTGCCCCTGACCACCTCTGCCTGCCGGCCTGATTGCCCCTAATTGCTCCCCTACTGGCCTGATCACCCCTAACTGCCTCTACCTCACCCCACACCCGGGACCCAGGCTTCCCTCCTCTGGCCAGCCGCTGGCACCCAGGACCCAGGCCAGCTTTGCCAGGGCCACAGTCGCAGGTGCTGGCACCTTGGACTGCAGGGCAGGCGGCTGTCTCTCTCTTGGGCTGCAGCTGCAGGAGCTGGCGCCCAGGACCATGGGCGGCTTGTCCCTCTCCCAAGCCACAGGCACAGGCACAGCTGCTGGCTCCGGAGACCGCAGGGCGTGCGGCTCATCCCTCTCCCAGGCCACAGGCTCAGACATAGTTGCTGGCACCTGGGACCATGGGGTGGGCAGCTTGTCCCATTCCTGGGCCATAGCCCCAGCCGCTGGCACCCAGGACCATGGGACGGGCAGCTTGTCACTCTCCCTGGCCACAGGCTGGCTGGTCTCCATTCCTCTCTCCCCAGTGTTGAGTTTCTGAGCCATTATGGCATGAGGGCATGATCACCATTTGCATATTAGCTCTTTATTATATAGGATTTGGAATCTTTGTTTAAAAATGTGCACTATGGGGGGGAGACTATCTTCTCTGTGTATCATGAAGGGCCATCTTGAATGTTCATGAAGGATTAACTTATAATGATGAACATTTCAGGTTGGTCCTAAGTTCTCATCATTCTCTTGCAGCACATAAACTGCTCATTCTTCTAAATCCACCTGGTTAGTGATGCATGCAAATACCCAGTAAAAAGGAAATGATTACAAATTCATAAACTCATTCTGGGATGATCAAGGATTAGGCAGTTCAGCTCTGAAAGTTAGAAGTCAGCATATATTTCAAAATAGATACTAGGCTTTCTTCAAAGTCCCTAATATACCTTTGGTCAAAAACAATAACAACAACAAAAACCCTACAAAATTCCAAAACACTAACTCCAGTCTGCTTTCATCTGTATGAATATTTCTTTCTTTTTTTAAAAAAATATATTTTATTGATTTTTTTACAGAAAGGAAGGAAGAGGGATAGAGAGCTAGAAACATCAATGAGAGCGAAACATCGACCAGCTGCCTCTTGCACGCCCCCTACCTGGGATGTGCCTGCAACCAATGTAACATGCCCTTGATCGGAATTGAACCTGGGACCCTCCAGTCCGCAGACCGACGCTCTATCTACTGAGCCAAACCGGTTTTGGCCATCTGTATGAATATTTCATTGGCATATTTACCTTATTAAGTGTTCGGTTTTCCCTCAGAAGAACCCTAAACAATTGAGAACTGGATGGAGAGCATACTTATTACATTTAATATATTACATTTAATATTTAATGCAAACATCATGCTGGTATTTTATTATGTTGACCATCATACTTCTTTTGGTGGGTGTTACTGGAGGAAGGGACCGCATAGTTGTCCCCCAAAAGCAAGTAAGAGTGGACCCCCTGGAGTCCTCCTCCCAAATAATGCCAGGGAGTTTTGCTGAATCATTGCTGCTGTTTATCAAGATGTGGTGACAGCTTTCTCCAGGAGGGAATAAGCCTCATCCTACTTTAGATGGAGATATTCTTCTTTAGGAAGATGAACCGAAACATTCAAGGGCATCAAAGGATACAGTGGACTACCTCGACTGGGGCCCGACTGAAGAGGAATCTGCCTTACAGGAGAGCTGCTCCGAGCTTCCCTCCAGACACACTTCCTGCCTCACTGCTCAGCTGCCTATTTCCTTATCACCACTATCTTGATATTCATCAATATTCAAATACTTCTCTGTCCTTCTTACAAACTATATTGAACAAAATACCATTTGTTTCAGAAGTCATTCTTCCTACCAACAACAATTTGGAAAAAAGTAAAATAATTTAGAAGCAATAATTGAATAAAATAGTGACAACAATACATCTCAGATTTTTCAGGGCTGTGGGAAATTTTAGTACTTTGGAATGTAAACATCTTTCAGACTCTCATTAGATCATACAGGTATCTAAAAACCAACTTAAGATCTACTTCCTTAATTTTCTATTCAAAAAGCAAGATGGTTGGAACCAGAGAATCCAAGATGGCTGCCTAGGTAAACACCTAGCCACAGCTGCACACAACAATTTCAATAAAATACAACTAAAATATAAAATGGACATTACCTAGAACTACAGGAAAGTCGACTGACTGAAAATTCTACAACGGAAGCAAGGAGAAAGCCAGAAGGAAGTGCGGAGGAGCTGTAAAAGCCCAAGGTACAGAGACACGCGGCGTGCTCGGAGAGGACAGAGCCGGAGAGGAGGGCGGCTGAGTGCCTGGCTGGCGTTCCCTAGCAGGAAGGAGATAAAAGCTCCAGACTGTGCTGGGCCCCAGTTCCGACTGCTCTGAACCCCAGTTCTAGGCCAGACCCCGGGGACCCAGGCTCAAACACAGGGAGCTGGGCTATAAGATGAAACCCCGGGGGAGCGGCGAAAGGAGGTCCCGGAGGCGCACACATTGCGTGCAGAGAAGGGATGGTTGGCTGTGCCATGGAATTGCCCTGGCAGGAAGGAGGCAGTGGCTCCAGATTGCTCTGAACGCCACCTCCAATCCCACTACCAGTTCCGGGCTCATTGGGGGAGAGCCTAGACTGTTTGGTAGCAGGCGAAAATCGAGGGCACCTTTCTCAGAGGTGCTTGCAACGAGGACTGAAGGACCCTGAGATCCAGGAGCTGCATAGGGTGGGGCTGACGGAAGCCAAGGCTGTAGGCTCCACCCTGAAACCCTGCCCCATCTGTAGCTGCAAAATTCGACAACAAAATAGATCACAAATGAAAGAAATGGAGGACAAAAAGCAACTGGATATAGAGTTCAAATCTACGCTTATAAGGTTTTTCAAGAATTTCCTAGAAAAGATCGATAAGACCTATGAGGATATGAAAAGAGATCAACTAGAATTAATAAGGAATCAACAAGAAATGATAAAGGATCAACAAGAAATAAAGAATACATTGTCTGAAATAAAAAGTATTATACAGAGTCCTAAAAACAGAATGGAAGATCGCAAGAATCAAGTCAAGGATTTGGAACATAAAGAGCCAAAAGACACTCCTCCACAGAAGCTAGAAGGCAAGAGAATCCAGAAAATTGAAAATAATGTAAGAAACCTCTGGGACAACTTCAAGCGAACCAACATCAGAATTATGGGGGTCCCAGAAGATGAGAGAGAGCAAGATATCGAAAACATACTGGAAGAAATAGTGACAGAAAACTTCCCCCACCTGGTGAAAGAATTAGACTTACAAGTCCAGGAAGCGCACAGAACTCCAAACAAAAGGAATCCAAAGAGGACCACACCAAGACAAATCATAATTAAAATTCCAAGAGACAAAGACAGAGAATATTAAAAGCAGCAAGAGCAAAGAAAGTAGTTACCTATAAAGGAGCACCTATACGATTGTCAGCTGACTTCTCAACAGAAACCATGCAGGCCAGATGGGAATGGCAAGAAATATTCAAGGTGATGAATAGTAAGAACCTACAGCCAAAGATAATCTATCCAGCAAAGCTATCACTCAGAATCGAAGGTCAGATAAAGAGCTTCACTAATTAAAAAAAAAAAAAGCTAAATCACCACCAAACCAGAATTATATGAATTGCTGAAGGGGGTTCTTTCGGAAGAGAAAGTAAATAAAGATAAAAAATTATGAACGACAAATATGTAACTATCAACAAGTGAATCTAAAAACCAAGGAAATTTAAAAAAAAATCTGATGAACAATATTAACTGTTGAATATAATAGAATCAGAGGTATGGAAGGGGAGTGAACTGATGATTCTTGGGGAAAAGGGGAGACGGGGATGTGAGAGACTGAACATAAACTGTGCACCTATGGATGAGGACAATGGGGGGTGGGGAAAGGGCAGAGGGTGGGTTGGGAACCTGGTGGAGGAGAGCAATGGAGGGGGGGGAAGGAACATTTGTAATAATATAAACAATAAAAATTTATTTTAAAAAAAGCAAGATGAACATAGCATAGAATTAAGAAGTATGAAGTATGAATTTCCATTTCAAATTAACTAAGAAAATTTTATTCAAGGTCTAAAGGGGAGAATGAAATTATATCTTGAGGTTGAAATGCTATCAGTCCTTCGTTCATTGTGTCCAAAGGGCATACCTACAATAGTTGGGAAATGCTCTTGCATCCACAAAAAAGACACGCAACATTCTGTCTCCAGATTGCTCGAAGTGGGGTCACCTACAGGGAGAAAGGGAGCCTCACTTCTCTGTCATGCTTCTTCTAGTTCCTTCGTTCATGCTCTTGATAACCAAAGGCTAACACCCAACTTCTGCTCAAGTTGCGTCTGTTGCATCACCGAGTATTTCTGAAATTCTCTGTTCACTCACGCACGTGCTTGTCTGGGTCGCCTAACTCCATGCCTCACACAGCAGGCTCTCCCAGGAACGGCCGCACTGCAGAGTCCGGCTCTCTGCTCCCCTGAGCACCTCCACATTCATCCCAGGACCTCCCAATCTTCCAGGCTCATGATAACTGTCATTATTGTATTTGATTGGCAATCTCTACACCACAGTTTTTAAATACAATTTTTACTAAAATATGCCTGCCTATTTAAGGCTGTTCTAAAAGTGATACATAAACACTTATTTCAAAAAATTATTATTAAAAACAATCATCCAGAATAGGAAGATCTGGATGACAAGGTAAATTGCCCTTCAGTCCTCATGAAATACCACTTCCTTCCCTTGAGGTGCCTCAGGTGACAGAGTGGGCTGGGTCCAGCTTTGAGTGGCCAACAATGGTGACAAATGCCCCAAATTTGGGTCTGGTACAGAATTTTATAATGACTTGTATAGTATCTTGAAATTAAGCATTTGTCAGCATAAGTTAAGCTCCCAATGGATCCACGATAATTGGACATTAAAAATATCTCTCCCCAGGTCTCCTGCTTAAGAAATCTCTTCAAGTTCCTCTCTGGGAACCCTGTGAGCTTATCTACATGGTGGGGACAGTCAAGTGGCAGGACTGATAAGCTTGTGCTCGGCTCTATCAGTTATAGAGTTAAACCTACTTTAGGAGCCTGTACAAATGCTAACAAATAAGTATACCTTCTGACCAATCCAATCAACCCTCGTTCACAATCACAAAATCTTGCTGGTTTATTGGGAATAATTGCTAACTAATAGTTAAAATGCTGGAGTTTATGAATGACTTTTTAAAAGCGCAAATTCGTGTGGATTCAAGGCTGTCTTTCACTCAGTAAATATTTATTTGGCATCTATTACGGGCCGGAGTCCTGTGCCAGGGCTGCGATACAGAGGAACGTCTTACACTCACTTGTAGAGATCTGCTTTCTTGAGTGGGAGAGAAAGAAGCAGAGTTTCACTGGGAACTGCTCCCAACCCACAGCCTGATTTATCTGCGCCGCAGCCTGTAATCTAGATATGCCCCTGAGAGTGTGTCCCATGTGTGTTTTAGAAAAAGAAAAAAAAAAAAACATAAGACAAGTTGGGGTTGCTGTTTTACCAAGTTCTCAGTGCAGGAGGGAACCGGCCAGTGGCGGATAAGGAGGCAAAACCAAGGTTTAGATAAACACAGTACTAATTTCTCTCGAAGTTCCCCAGAGTGTGACAGCCCCGATCCTATTCCAAGCCTGAACACTGGCCTCACGGTCTCTCCCCCACCTCCTCCGGGCTCCCCAGTTGTGAATTTCACCGATTCCACTGGCGCTGAGTGAGGGGCTGCAGGGACCCAATGGCCGGCTCGCCCGCGCCCGCCCCCAGCCCCTGGGACTGCCAGCCTGCCTTTGCCGGTCATCAGCGTAGCCTGTCTGGACTTTATCAGCGCAGCACAAGCTAAAAGTTTCCACAGCAGGTCTACCCAAACCAGGTCCTTGACGAGAATGACAACCGGGGTGGGTAAAAGTGGGTTTACAGTTGGGAGTATGAATTTATTCTTATATTGTTATTTATTAATTACTGTATCATTTACTTGTATTCAACTATTAACCTACTTTTTGCCCACCCCTGTATTCAAATTATTTTCTGCTTCATGTCCAGTCATTTTGTCTTATCAGAAGAGTGTGTGAGAAGAAAAGGAAACATTTCAGGAAATATTCCTCCTGCTGTTCAAAGCCAGTTAAGTGTAAACAGAAGAAAACCTGTTGGGCTGCGTATGATTTGTCCTGTGTGTCTCAGTGCTGACACCGCGCCGGCAGGCCCCGCAGCCAGGGAAGTCCCGCCGGAGACAGGACCTTTTCCACTCAAGAGCCTGCAAAGGGAGAAAGTTTGTGCCCAACCTGCAGACCACTGCAATGATTCCCCAGGACCTGAGCTCAGACCGTGGGCCCCTCATCACGCTTCCCCAGCGCGCACCCTCCACTCACTGTCCGCCTCCGGGGGAGCCACCGGGTGCCTTCGCCTTCTAAGCTCCCATGAATGTCAGCTCAGACAGGGACACAGAGCATGGACCGGCGCCAGCCACCTCTCCAGGAGCAAGGACACGGTGTGCTGGGCGAAGAGGAGAGTCCCACTGAGCACTGCACTGACAGACTGGAGGCCGTGAGCACAGCACTCTCACTGACCAATGAGGAGGAGGACTTTCCCCCAGGGGTTCCTGTGGGCACAGTGTCAGTATTTACTCAAACTACCATTAACCCTAGCCATACACCAAGATCTATGCTTATGGCTAGATTATTCAGAGCCAGAGAAAGAGTTATAAGGAGGGAGGGAGGGAGGGAGGGAGGGAGGGAGGGAGGGAGGGAGGGAGGGAGGGAGGGATTTCTCTTTAACTCTTAATCAGTATCTCCCGAGAAACTGAACTACTTTTATCTCAAAGAGAAATAAAGGAATCCCAGTGAGCAAAGGAGGATAAAGCTGTGGGGGATGTTTATTTTCATTTTAATAGTTTTTCTCCTTTGGGGTTTTGCTTATCTGTCTATATATATGTCCCTAGAAAATATTATTCTTAGAGTCCAGAGTCTGTTCACATTTGTTTGTACAGATTTTTAAAGGACAAATAAAAGACAAGCCGAGATACTCTGTTATGTACTGTTGTCCCCAAATGATGAGTTTAGACACCCCCCCCCCCCCATCCAGTTCAGGACCAATCTGTTTGTCATTACTGGCCAAAAAGTACTTCTGTGAAATACACTATTGTCCATCAAAGATGGCTTGTAAAAGGAGGCCCAGCGTTCCCAACGAACTCCTACCAAAGCCTTCCCAAGGGGCTGTGACCGAACCCGGTCCCTGTGCAAGGCAGACCCTCCGGTGCCCGCGGCTGTGCTCCCAAAGCTCTCTGCTGTACCCACCCTCCAGCTCAGGCACCAGGCGGACTGCAAGGCCTCGTGTGGCTTCTTATCACCGATGCTCTGGGACCCTGGAGCCCTGAACTGCAGATGCTTCAGAAGGATCTAAAGACTCCTTGGCATTTCTCAGCTCTCAACTGCACTCACTGTCCCTGCCTCCGTAGGCACCTCCTCTGCCACCAGCTTTAACTTATCCAGCGCCTCATTCACACCACTGTTCCTTCAGATGGGTCTGGGATGGCCTGCATAGGATTTACCTGTGTGCCTGCTAGAAATGCAAAATGCATTTTTCAGGGGGGTGGGGTTCCCAAACTCTCTACTCTATCCCCAGAAATTCCTTCCTAAAAATGTAACCAGATCATATTGCTTGCTACCCTGCTTAAAAACCTTCCCTAGCTTTTGCATAAACAGTAAAGTTTCAACTATTTACAACAGCGTACACCTTCAATATCCCATTACTCCCCACTTTTTTGTGTCCTCTGTATGCTGTCCCCCAGGCCTAGAATGTTCTTCCCTCCCTCTTTGATTGGAGAATTCTTCCTACTCTTCAAGGCCTGACTCAAATGAACTCCAAAATCTCCTATTACTTTCTCCTGTGCGGCCCCCAAACAAGTTGTCTGAAGCTCTGGTATTAGCACTCCTGGCACTGCTCTGTAAGCTTTAACATAGGGGTGTCGAACTCAATCAGAGAAGGGGCCAAAATCTAAAATCCAGCCTAAATTGCGGGCCGAATGGTTTACTGAACAGTCATAAACTGTCATTGTGATGGAAACGCAGCGGAGTGCAGTGATGACAGCGCGGTGCGGGCCACATTGCAAGGCCTGGCGGGACGGATTTGGCCCTCGGGCCTTGTGTTTGACACATGTGACACATTGAGTGGCCAGATTATTATGATCTCTGAACACATAATAATCTGGCCACTCAGTGTGTGTGTGTGTGTGTGTGTGTGTGTGTGTGTGTGTGTAAAAATATATATATCTGAGGCCAGGTGCATGAATTTGTGCATAGGTGGGGTCCGGCCAGCCTGGCCAGGGGAGGGGACATGGGCAGTTGGCTAGCCTGTCTGCTGGTCGAACTCCTGGTCGAAGGAACAATCTGCATATTAGCCTTTTATTATATAGCAGATACACTGTGTACACATACAGTATACACACACACACACACACACACACACACACACACACGTGGCCTGGTGCACGAAATTCATGCAAGAAGTGGGTGTTTCCTCAGCCCAGCCTACACCCTCTCCAATCAGGGACCCCTTGGGAGATGTCCGACTGCTGGTTTAGGCCCAATCTCCCTGTGGAATCGAGTCTAAACTGGCAATCGGACATCCCTCTCGCAATCTGGGACCTCTTGCTCCTAACCACTCACCTGCCTGCCTGCCTGCCTGCCTGCCTGATTGCCCCCAACTGCCTCTGCCTGCCTGTCTGATCACCCCTAACTGTCCTCCCCTTCTGGTCTGATCTCACCCCCATCTACCCTCCCCTGTTGGCTTGGTTGCCCCTGCCCCCCACTGCCCTCCCCTGCCAGCCTGATCTTGCCTCCAACTGCCCTTCCCTGCCAGCCTGATCTTGCCCCCTAACTGCCCTCTCCCATAGACTGATCTCGCCCCCAACTGCTCTCCCCTGCTGACCTAGTTGCCCCCAACTGCCCTCCCCTGCAGGCCTGATCTTGCCCCCAACTGTACTCCTTTGCCGGCCAATTTGGTTCTGAATGGTTGGTTTCTATGCCAGTCAGTGGCAAAAGCTCTGCCTCCTATACAACCATTGGCTCCTCACAGTTCACCCAGATTTGGTTCTGATTGGTCAGTTTCTATGCCAGTCAGTGTCTCTGGGCCTGTCAACGGGGCCTGATCAGAAAGGCAGGGCTGATCAGCATCCCAGATGGAGGCCTGGAGAGAAATGGAGGTGTGACTGCTGGCCAGGCCTGGAGAGAAAGAGAGAGGCAAGTGCTGATCAACAGCTGCCACAGAGGCTACAGATCAGACCCTACTTCTCTCTTCAGGCCTGATTCACAGCTCCCTCAGCAGTCACTGCTGGGTCACTGTGCCTGCAGCCACAGCAATCAGTGCTGGGTCACTATGGCAACCCAGTGCTGACTGCAGGACTGACTTCTGGTTGGTCATGTGGATGTGATGGTCCCAGGGTATATACATATGTGTGGAAAAGAGAGGGAGAAAAACATCAATGTCAAAGCAAAACATCAATCAGCTGCCTCCTGCATGCCTCCTACCAGGGATCGAGCCCACAACCCAAGCACATGCCCTGACTGAGAATTAAACTGGCAACCTTTTGGTGCACAGGACTATGCCCAATCAAGTGAGCCACATCGGCCAAGGCTGCACTGTAATGCTTTTTTGCATTACTCCCTCTCCCTAGATGGATCTCCTGGTCATGGGAGGTCAGAATAGCATGCAACTGACAAATATAAAATTGCGTATTGAGTTTCTATCAGGTGCCAGTTCTGTACTAGGGGCTGAGGATATGGCAGTGAATGAAACTTGTTTCCAGTTTCCCAAAATGTGCAGCCTTGTGGGAAAGAGAAACAATCATGAAATCATTTCCATAATATGTGATGAATATTTGGTAGAAGTACCCATACAGGTTGGGGGGTGAGGAACCCAAGTAAGAGGACCTAAACTGGTCTAGGGTCAGTGACGGCCTTCCTAGCACTGTTGCTTGCACACTGGGAGGTTCTGAACAAATGTTCTTGAGTGAAGTGTCACTCAAATGCTGATGATCCTATATGTCCAGCCTAGACCTTTAAACCCACAGGCCCAACTTTTAGATATCTGTACTCTCTGTCCCACCCAACACATTTAAAACGAAACACTTTTCCCCAAACCTACTCTACCTGCTCAAATAAGCTACAGCCTCTATAAAAGGCAACTTATCTTGGAGTTATGTATGTCTGATTCCTCCCTTTGTCTCATTAAACCCATGCCCAACCAGTGCATCCCAGGTGTCAGTTCTGCTTTCTGGATCCCAAGTTCTTTATCTTTCTCTCCACCCTACCATTGCCCTAAGTCAATCCTCATCATTTATAATTTCTAACAATGATTGTCCTAATGTACAAATCTAACGTTCAATCATTGCCTTGGACACAATTCCCCAATGGCTCCTTCCTGCCTCCGTGGTTCCTCCTGGCACACCTTGGCCTGTACACACTGCACCCCTCTGGGGATGGAGGCAGGACGCCTGGACCGGGTGGTCCAGTGGAAGGACTTCGTTAAGTACCAGATACTTAAGGACAGTTGACGGTGCCTGTTGCATCTTAGCAACCAAAATAGCCAAAAGGAGCCTGGCCGATGTGGCTCAGCAGATGAGCGTTATTATATAAATCAGGAGATCACAGTTTGATTCTCGGTCAGGGGCTCAATCCCCAGGAGGGGGCGTGCAGATGGCAGCCCATCGATAACTCTCTCCCATCACTGATGTTTCTATCTCTCTCTCTCCTCTTTTCTTCTCTGAAATTAATTTAAAAAAAGTTTTTAACCCAAAAGTGTAATAACTAGTGTTATGATCAGATCAAAATGTTCATGGATTGGTAGAATTAACATCATTAAAATGTCCATAATACCAAAGTAATCAGCAGATTCGATGCAATCACTATTACAATAAAAACAGCATATTTCACAGATCTAGAACACTCCAAAAATTTATATGGAACCAAAAAAGACCCAAAATAGCTGCAGCAATCTTGAGAAAGAAGAACAAAGTTGGAGGGATCACAATACCAGATTTCAAGTTATACTACAAAAGCCACTGAAATCAAAACAGACGGATACTAGCATAAGAACACACATATAGATCAATGGAACAGAAGAGAGACCCCAGAAATTGACCCAAACCATTATGCTCAATTAATATTTGACAAAAAAGGCAAGAGCACACAATGAAGTAAAGACAGTCCCTTCAAGAAATGGTACTGGGAAAACTGGATAGGTTTTTAATGCAAAAAAAGAAAAGAAAAGAAACTATACCACCAACTTACACCATACACAAACAAAGAGGATGTAAGTTGTGAAACCCTAATAATCCTAGAAGAGCCCTCGCTGGTTTGGCTCAGTGTACAGAATGCCAGCCTGTGGACCTAAGGTTCTGGGCTCCATTCCAGTCAAGGACACTTGCCCAGGTTGCAGGCTCAATCCCCCCAACAGGGGGCAGGAGGCAGCCAATCAATGATTCCCGTCATTGATGTTTCTCTCTTCCTCTCCCTTCGTCTCTGAAATAAATAAAAGTATGTATTTTTTAAAAAGGAACTAGCCTACAGGTGGGGGGAGAGGGGGAGGAAAGGAAGGACATGTACGGGGAGGGGGGGTGTAGAGAAGGTGGGGGGAAGTTCATTGGGGGGGAAAGGAGCATATGTACTACTATTTGTAATACTTTAAACAAATTGAATTGAAAAAATAAATAAAAATTTAAAAATCCTAGAAGAAATCAGAGGCAGCAAAATCTCACACATCTCTTGTAGCAATATGTTTGTTGATATATCTCCTAGGGCAAGGGAAACAAAAGAAAAACAAATGGGACTACATAAAAGTAAAAAGTTTTTGCACCACAAAAGAAACCATCAATAAAATGGAAAGAGCCCATTGCATGGGAGAACATATTTGCCAATGATATATCTGACAAGTGATTAATTTCCAAAATATTTAAGAAACTCATACAACTTTAACAAAGGGAAGACAAACAATCCAATTTAAAAAATGGGCAAAGGAACATGGACACAATGGGGCAGTGAGGGCCTGGGGGAGGCAGGCTGGAGGGTGTCAAAGAGGGGGGGAAGGAAGAGGGCATATGTAATACTTTCAATAATAAAGAATTATTATTTTTAAATGGGCAAAGGACCTAATTAGACATTTCTCCAAAGTGGGCATACAGGTGACCACAAGACATGAAAAAATGCTCAAAGTCACCAATCATCAAACAGATGCAAATTAAAACGACCATGAGGTATCACCTCATACCTGTCAGAATGGCTACCATCAACAAGTCAACAAATGACAAGTTTTGGGGAGAACCTGGAGAAAAGGGAACCCTAGTACACTGCTGATGGGAATGAATACTGGTACAGCCATTATGGAAAATAAAATGGAACTGCATTTGGCCCAATGATCCCACTCCTAGGAATATATCCTAAGAATCCTGAAATACCAATCAGAAAGAATATATGTACTCCTATGTTCATATATTTACATATGAACACAATTTACAATAGCTAACACCATGGAATATTATACAGCAGTAAGAAAGAAGGATCTCTTATCCTTTGAGACAGTATGGAGGGACCTGGAGAGTATTATGCCAAGTGAAATAAGCCAGTCAGAGAAAGACAAGTAGCACATGATCTCAGTCATATGTGGAATCTAATGAACAAAATAAACTGAAGAATTAAATAGGCCCAGAGACTTGGAAGCATGGAACAGACTGATGAATCTGAGAAGGAAGGTGGGGGTGGGTGGGGAAAGATTAACCAAAGAACTTATGTGCAAATATGCATAACCCATGGACACAGTCAGTAGTGTGGTGATGGCCTAGGAAGGTAGTGGGGGTCAATGGGGGAAAGGGGGATATCTATAATACTTTCAATAAGACAGATAAATTTAAAAATAAAATGTTCCCTGCATCAGACTGGAAACTCTTCAGGAGGAAAAAGAGTTCTGTATCTTGATTATGGTGATGATTTCATGGGGATATACATTTGTCAAAGCTCACCATATTGTATACTTTAAATGAAACCAGTTTATGGCACATAAATTACATCTCAATAAAGTTGTTATAAAAAATGTTCCCTCCACCAAAACTGTTACTGAATTTGCATCTTCTCTCCTAAAATGTTCCATCGCTATCTGCCTGTAAATCCTCCTTTTCCCTTCTCTACCTCTATGAACCTGTCCTGACTGCCCCAGGCAAATTTGGGGGCCAATTCTCTTGCCGCCCTCAGACCTGGCCATCTCTCCCCATCCTCCAAGGTCTCAGATCCCCTTGGCAGTTAGGAACTTCTGACTTACAGAAATACTGGCTTGGGGTAATGAGGCCTCAAGTGATTGAAGAACAGGAACTGTCTTCATTCAGGTTACCCCTACTCTCAGGGGAGTGCTTGGTGTATAGCAGGTGGACTAGAAGACACGTACTCTCCCCTTTAGGCTCAGTGATTCTTACCTGAAGAAGGCAGAGGGGCTATTAACAATGACCCCGAGGGGGACAGGGACATCTTGCACTGACCTAAGTGAGGAATCTGTTAAAAACACAGACTTATTAAAAGGTCACTCTTTGATAACTGCTATATCACTGTCCCAAGGTAACCACTTCAAAGAAAGGACACACACTGAGTGGCCAGATTATTATGATTTCTGAATGCACAATAATCTGGCCAGTCAGTATATATCCTATATAATAAAAGGCTAATATACAAATTGTCCCCTCGACTAGGAGTTCGACCAGCAGGCTGGCCAGACCCCACCCATGCATGAATTCATGCACTGGGCCTCTAATGTATAGTATATATACACTGAGTGGCCAGGTGATTATGTGTTCAGAAATCATAATAATCTGGCCACTCCATGTATATGATTAAAATATTTCAGGTAGTCTTTTAAAAAGTATTATATCATTTTGTGCAATTGGTGAGCTATGTTGCTTAAGCTTTGCTGATTAAAACAAAACAAAACTGTTTTACAACTATTGCCATACAAAAATGGGCTTTTGGAGGTACAGCTAAAAACCCAAGATACATATGCAAGATTCTGAAATAGTGATCAGAGGACTATCTAGTCAAAAGGTCATGTCAATGACTGATTATTAATGATAAATGTCATGCATGGTGAAGACTATTGACAATAATGGCATATTTAATTTGCCATTGTCTTACAGTGACCTCTCACACAAGAGTCAGCAGGTGAAGGGGAGGGGGCTGAGGAAGGAGGTGCTGGCAGTCTGTATTCTGTCCCCTGCCATCATCACTCCTCTGGTCATTACCTCCACCACTTGGGAGACCGCCAAAGGGTAAAACGTCAAGGGAGACTGAGGAGAATTAACACCACATGGTCTCATGCATATCATCAAAATTTTATTGAATATTTAGTGTCTGCCCAGGCTAAAATAAACAGAAATGACAGGAAATGGGTTCTATCTTTTTTTTAAAAAAAGATTAATTTACTTATTTTTCTATTGATTTTTTCTAGAGAAATAAAGAGAGAGAGAAAGAGAAATGTCAAACCCATAACCTGGATATGTGCCCTTGTGGGGAATTGAATCACCACCTTTTGGTGTGTGGGACGACACTTCAATCAACGGAGCCACATAGCCAGAGCTCTATCTTTTAATTTCTATTTTTTGAGAGAGAAACATTGATTTGTTGTTCTATTTACACATTCATTGGTTGATTCCTATATGTCCCCTGATCGGGGATCAGACCCACAACCTTGGCTCTAGCCAACTGAGCCACCAGCCAGGGCCCAAAAACGGTTTCTATCTTGCTTTGTTCATTTAGTCCTTGGCTTAGCTTGATTGACCCAACCATCCCTTGCCTCACATTTTCCCCTTGGAAAACTAGATAAAATACTAGACATAAGCCTTGCTACTAGATCCAAGAAACAGAATAGGGAATCATAAGGAGTGAAGTAAACCTCCACTCAACAACTATGCTCTGCAGTTGTAGAGCATGCCTTGTGTCCACCCAAATCCTTTCATCGCCACCATTGAAGAGCACAGACGCCCACTTCTAACACCACTTCTGTGTCTCTGCCAGCTCCCCCTGCTCAACCTAATAGGAATTAAGCACCAGAATGAATGGTCGCTGGGACAGCCCTCAGCAGATGAGTTGGTGTATAATCGCTCCAGCCCGGGGGTGTGCTCTACCCAAGCTGAGGTTCCAGTGGTAACTGGATTGGCAACCCGCCCTTTACTGGCTGCCTTCCCTTACCCATCTCACTCTCCCACACCCTGACCAGCAATTCCCTCACCTCACACATAATCTACATAAACAACCAGCACCCTTTCCTCAACCTAGAAACAAAAGAAAAATGAAAAGGAGAGGAAAGATAAGGCAAGACAAACAGACAGATGAATTTATGTTCTCATTCCTGTGACTTACATCATACAGTCTCCAGAAATATGCATACATATGCATATAAAGATAACACTGATTGTATCCGCATGCACAGAAAGAAAGATACACTCCTCTTTTCCTTTGAGTTCTGTAAGAATTTTAATGTATTCTCTTTTTTTGTGAATCCTTACCTGAGGGAGAGATAGAGAAAGAAACATGTATGCAAGAGAGAGATATCAACTGGTTACCTCCTACATGCCACCTCCCCTCCCCAACTGGGGCTGGGGAATGAGCCTAAAACCGAGATATGTGCCCTTGACTGGAAGTGAATCCAAGACCTTCAGTCCACAGGCTGATGCTCTAACCACTGAACGAACAGCCAGGGTTTTAATATATTCTTTATACTCTACCCTTATGAAAATGATTTTAGGATGATGATTATGATTATATTATCCAAGATAATTATTCCACATTATTCACAGTATGTCTCAGGGCTATCCTTTGTGCTATCCAGCCCAAAGGGACCTCAGGGAAGCAAGTTTTAATTACATATATATGCGCATATGTATGTTCATGTATATACATACATAATGATATATATAATGATAGTATATATTTATGAGAAAGTAAACTATGATTACACAGCAATAGCTGGACACACAAGGAATTCACAGCTCCCCAAAGAACACACATCTGGATGACCAGTCCAGCAATTCTCCCCTGAGAGGTAGGAATGTCTCCATATTTCATTCCCCACTCCTTGCCTGAAACAGTTTCAATCACTTGACAAATCATTATCATTCATTAATAATGCTTACCAAGTGTCCATATGTGAAAGAAATTCACCACACATTTCACAGATGCAGCTTCTTTCCCCAGGGAGTTTTCATTTTAATGGGAACAATACAGAATATATACGTCTTCCTTTTACATATTCTGTTTGGGTTTGTTGTTGTCTCTTGTTTTGTCTGCTTTCTCTCTATTCCAGAGGGATAATTTCCTGGTTTCATAAACTAAGTTGGCTCATTTCACTTCCATGAGTCAGGAAATACTTTACAAAAGAATAAAGATTTAAAGCAGATTGGGGATGAGAGATGGAAGGAGGCTGAGGAGGCAAACCAAGCTGGCGGAGCAGTGACGGCTGCGCCTCCTCAGAATGGAAGGACATTCCTGGCGGTGGGTCACCCTGTGTAGGGGCAGAGGAAGAATCACCGGGGACAAAAGCAGCATACATCAAGAAGAGGGCGTCTGGTAACAAGCAGAAGCTGTCCCAACCATCACAGTTCTCATGGCTTCATCTCAAACTACTCGACGTCAATTTGATGAGATCAAATTCTCCTGGTCCTGATTTCATAGCCACAGAGACTGAATTCCATACTCTGCAGCTTAGGGAGTCCAGGCAGATGGAATCTGATTTTCTCTCCCAAAGCTCTCTACCAGGCCTGCCTGAATTGGGCCACGAAGGCCAAGGTTATGGAGAACTTTGTCTCTTCTGATTGTTCTAGAAACTGTTGCCTAAGCCCAGACTAAGCCAAAGTCTGATAAGAATCCCCTCCCTGCCACCCAGAGGACCTTCTGGCTTGGCCTGTGGTACAGGCCCTGAGGCAGGAACTTCCCTACGCGCAGAACCTGGATGGCTGGGCTCCGAAGGGAGCCTTCCTAAGGTCACCATCCGGTGGAGAGACAACTTGAGGGGTAGAACTTGTATTGACTGTTTTGTTGTTGTTAATCCTGACCTGAGGATGTTTTTCCCACTGATTTTTAGAGAGAGTGGGAGAGGATGGAGGGAGGGAGAGAGAGAGAGATTGACAACAATGGGCTGCTTCCCTTGCACACCCTGACTGGGGCCGGGGATTGAATCTGGAACCCACAGACCGTATGTTGAATCACAAAGGTTTCGGGGTAGTAATTTCTCTAGTCCAGTGGTTTTAAACCTATTTTTTCAAAGACCTAGAACTCTGCTTTCCCACTAAAATTGTCTATTGAAACAAAAGAAATAAGAACATTTGTGTGGCTGATACTTGGGGAGGAAAAGGGACCTCCACACTGGCTCTAAGTAAGAACTGTCTCAAAGTTCTGCCTTTAAAACCACTTATCTAGCTCAGCGCCTCCATGTCAGGGGCACACCATTTCCTGATGCTTAATCCTTTGCTCTTTTTGCTATAACACCTTGTCTTTGAGAATCTATTTGAACCTATAGAATCACATATGGCAATATTAAGCCACAAACATTACTGACTCTATGCTTTCATTAAAGACTCCTTCCTGTTCATTTCCTGGGGAGAAGTTTTTAGTTCTTTGTACCACATTAATTCCAACTGGCAATTTCGAATGCCTCTTGGCAGAAGTAATACAGATCAGATTCCATTAAACACATATCACGACAATAATTACAAAAAAACAAAAACTCAAACCCAGCTTACGGTCTACAGGTTCCAGTAAGATTTAATTTGTACATTGTAATCAGCTAGAGTTTAGTATTATACTAATGTGTTTGGATAGTGTCTTGGATTTTACTATAAAAAGATTTTTGCCTATATTGTCCTCATGTTGGTAGATTCAATAACTCAGTCAGTAGGTGGCTTCCAAGTCCCTCACCATACTATAAAATCCAACTAGGAGGACACCATTCCCAGGCCCTTGAGGAGTTTGCTCACACACTTCCTGTAATGTCACCAGGTAGTCAGAGATGACAGAGAAGGGACAAGACCTGGCAGCACAGCCCCTGGAGTGGACTCTGTGATCCCAGCTTGGTCAGTAAGGACTCCTCAGTTATCTGCAAGACCAGAGACTTCATCCTATGTAATAAAAGGCTAATATGCAAATTGTCCCCTCTACAAGGAGTTTGACCAGGGGGTGGGGCCAGCCAGCCAACCACCTGCGGCCCCTCCCCAGGCCAGCCCTACCCCCGATAGGCCCCATCAACCAAATCAGGGGCAGGGCCAGCTGGCCAACCTCCTGTGTCCCCCCACTGGCCCACCCAATTGGCCCCAATTAGCCCAATCGGGGTGAGCCGACCAGACCCCACCCCTGCACAAATTCATGCACCAGGGCTCTAGTTAAAGTAATTATGTTCAAAGCTTTTTAAAAGAAGGGAAGATAAATAAGAACTTGAAAGAAATGCATGTACACACTTGAAAAATTCAAGGTCAGGGTGGAAGCAGGTGTGGAAGGATGAGGTAGAGGTATCAGACTCTGTGAAAGCTTGTTTTTTTTGGGGGGGGGGCCCTCTTACACATTCCCACACCACTGAGACTGGGGGGAGGGGAGATCTTGAGGTTCAGAAAGGACTGGTTTCAGAAGCAACAGCAATGAAAAGGAGGCCACAGGAACGAGGAAATTGTCTACATGGAGTATAAAGTCAAGGCCAGGATCCAAGTAAAACATCAAATTGGAAAGACAAAGAGGTAACAGAAACATTTCAGATGACAAAGCTGAAACCCTGTCTCTGAGATGTGGCTTCTCAGGGCTCCCTTTATGCCTGACAGTTCGCATCTGAGCCCCGTCACATCCAGACAGTGAGGCCCGACACGCAACGCCTCTGGCTCTAATAGAACCCGCTCACCGCACCCGTGATCTGGGTAGGGGGCTGGGTGGGTAGGGCCAACTCGAACCCGCTGCTCAGGTTTCTCAGCCATTAGCTCACATTTGAAAAGTGGTATTACAACAGTTCATGCTGGCACACTCTCTGAACTCAGCTTGCCCTGATTCTGGCACTTGTGCCCCACAAAGGGAGGGGGACTTTAATAGCACTTTAAAAACAAGGAAAAGAGGATGAGATACTTGTAAAGCTTCTGACAACATTGTGTCATACACATCTAAGCAAGCATGCAAGTGGTAAGAGCACTGCGTGTTCCAAAACATACACAACGAAACTTCCAATAGAACCACCTTTCACAGTACCTCGTGGAGCAGCGACGCTAAGTTAGAGTCAAGAACCAAAACTGAGGCTTCTAAACATCTGGGGCTTTTAAACACCTCTGCATTCTATGAGTTTTGGAGTGGCCTACATACAGCTTTCTGAGCAGAACACGAGAGCATTTACATTCTGCAGCACTGTAGAAAGCTCTGGGGTTTACTGTAAAACTCAGTTATGCAAATTATTTGTTGCATAACCTTGACCAAGTAACCTAACTTCTGGTCCTCAGTTTCCTCATCTATAAAATGATGACAACAGTGAAACCTTCTTTACAGAATTATGGTTGGATAAACTAAAGAGATGATATATGTATAACATCTACTATAGTGTCTGGTACACAGTTGATGTTTCATTCATTCAACCAGTATTAATTGAGTGCCTTGCTATTTGTAAGGCACTGTGCTAGGTGCTAGAAATAAAAATGAGCAAAACCAGCTTTGATACCTGCTCTCTTGGAGCTTTCAGTGTGGCCACTAGTCTAGTCACTCAAAATAACACTCACTGTGAATTGCTCCTCTGGAGTGAAGTACACGCTGGTCCTACATAGGTTGCAAAGATAACAAGTGCGTTATAGACGGTGTTCCTCAACTGCTTGAATCTGACTGAAAGGGTAAGAGAACCTCAGCACTGGACGGCTCTGTTACACATGGTGTGACCTTGGGCAAGTCAGACAACAATTTGGAGCTCAGTCTTCCCGAACGTAAATTAAGGCTGCTGGGTTGGATTAGTGGTTCTTAGTCTCAGCTGTGTATCAGAATCTCCAAGTGTGGGGCTCAGGGGCCTGTCCTGATTTTTAAGATGTCCCCAACCAGTCAAATATAGATATCTCGGTCTTTGTGCATCTGTAAGATCCCTTTTAACAGGAAAGCTCTGTGATAAGTTCCTGTAGCACAGAGCGGAAGCCCAGCGTGCCACAGAAACGGCACCAGCCACTGCAGTGAGAGGAAAGGCAAACAGCAGTTAGTGTCATGGGAGTGGAACTTCAGCTGAGCCTCGGATGAGGGCTAAAGTCTGGATTTGAGGAGACTGAGAAAGGGAACAGCATGGAGAACACAAGCCAGATATTTGACAGGAGGACAAAGTGCTTGAATGAAAATGATGGTACATGAGTTTGGCAAGGTAGCTTGAGACTAAGTTCATGATTTCCTCCTTCCTTTCATCCATCCACCCATCCATCCATTCATTCATTCATTCATTCACAATGTGGATATATTTGGAAATAGGGTCTTTTTAGAGGAAATAGAGGTAAGATGATGTCATTAGGGTTAGCCCCAATCCAATATGACTGGTGTCCTTATAAAAAAAGGAAAATTTGGACCCAAAGTAAGAATGCATAGAGAGAAAACAATGTGAAGAGACACAGGAGAAGCTGTGGGAAGTGGAGGACTGGATGGCGCATCGACAAGCCAAGGGACGCCAAAGACTGCGGGCATCTACCAGAAGCTAGGGCAGAGGCCTGGAACAGTCTGCCCCTCACAGCCTAGGGAGGATCCAGTCTTGCTGATGCCTTGATTTCAGACTTCCCGTCTCCAGAACTGTTACACAATCCATTTCTGTTGCTTCAAGTCCCCCAGTTTGTGGTACTTTGTTACTGCAGCCCTAGGACACTGACCCATAATGTGACGCAAAGGGAGTAGAGGCAAAGGGCTGTTAGCGACTGCGTATCAGAGGCCTGGCAACTGATGTTCTGAACCACTAGGTCCACCAGCTAATTCTGCACCTGGAACTGTGCCTGACACACCTCATTTAGTGTCATCCAGTATCATGCACACTTGCTGAGTAATGAATGAGATGTTGGGGATAGAAAGCGGAGTAAAGATAGATTCTTGGGAAGAAGGTGGGATGTGGGAAGAAATGCAGGTTCAGTCTCAGCCGCGTGAGCCTCTCCAGAAAGACATCTAGAGGCAGCCGGGGCACAGAAGCGAGACTTGGGGGAGAAGTCTGGGCTGGAGTTTAAGTTTTAGGAAGAATCCATGTAGAGATAACATTAGATGCAGTTAGAAAAATTACATGGAAAAAGAGAGAACTAAAGGCAGACTCACCATAATGTAGGGTCTCAGAGGAGGACAGAAAAAGAGGAGAGGAACATAGACACATTTGGTGGCGCTGAAGACAGGAGAGAGTTCCAGGAGGAGGAGGACCTAGCTTCACGAGTTTGGGCATGTTTCAAGATATTTTATCCTATCTAATAAAAGAGTAATATGCAAACTAACCACCACTCCATGACACCCACAAGCCATGCCCACCAGCCAATCAGGGTTAGCATGCAAATTAACCCCAACCAAGATGGCTATGGCCACAGAGAGCAGGAGGGAGGCTTGGGTTTTCCTGGAAATGGAAGAAGCCAAGTTTTCCACACACCCTGGCAGGCCCAGGCCTCCACTCAAGAGTACAAAGTTTCAATTATAGAAGGTAAATAAATTCCAACAGAAATGGCTGCCACCATGGAGTGAGCAGGAGGCTTGGCTTGGCCCCAGGCTACAAGTTTCAATTGTAGAAGATATATAAACCCCAGATACCAGGGCCTCTGTTTGGATTGCCAGCGAGGAGATGGATAGCCTGCAAACTACCACAGGCCCCTCTCCCTGGCCACCCCACACTCCATGGAAACCCCCACCCTGATCCAGAACACCCTTCAGGGCAAACCAGCTGACCCCCACCCATGCATCAGGCCTTTATCCTATCTAATAAAAGAGTAATATGCAGATTGACCAACACTCCAACACACAAGATGGCTTCCCCCATGTGGTCAAAGATCCTGCTCCCATGTGGACACAAGATGGCCATCACAAGATGGCCAGCAGGGGAGGGCAGCTGGGAGGCACCAGACCTACAAGGGAGGGAAGTTAGGAGTGACCAGGCCAGCAGAGGAGGGAAACTGGGGGCAAACAGGCTAGCAGGAGAGCAGTTAGACATCAATCAGGTTGGCATGGAGTGGTTAGGGGGTGATCAGGTTGGCAGGCAGAAGTGGTTAGGGGCGATCAGGAAGACAGGCAGGTGAGCAGATGGGAGCCAGCAGTCCTAGATTGTAAGTGGGACATCCCTTGAGGGGTCCCAGATTGGAGAGGGTGCAGGCTGGGCTGAGGGACACCCCCTACCCCTTGCACAATTTTGTGCACCGGGCCTCTAGTTTCCATATAATAATGAGTCTTTCTTTTAACATAAATCAATGAAAAATCTTGAATGGTTTTAAATGGAGCAGCTTTTGAATTTCATTTTTTAAATTTAATTTTATTATTTTTTAATTTTCTTTATTGATTAAGGTATGACATGTGTCCTTATCCCTCATTATTTCCCCCTCCCCCCTCCCGCTCATGCCCTCACTCCCCTGGTGTCTGTGTCCATTGGTTAGGCTTATATGCTTGCATACAAGTCCTTTGGTTGATCTCTCCCCCATAACCCCACCCTCCCCTACCTTCCTTCTGAGGTTTGACGATCTGATCGATGCTTCTCTGTCTCTGGATCTACTTTTGTTCATCACTTTATGTCGTTCACTATATTCCACAAATGAGTGGGATCATGTGATATTTATCTTTCTCTGACTAACTTATTTCGCTTAGCATAATGCTCTCCAGGTCCATCCATGCTGTTGCAAATTGAATTTCTTAAATGCAAGTAAAGGTTCTGGACAGGAAAGTATTAGCGTTACTCTGAGTGTTTCAACTGCAACTTTAACCTAAAAAGCTCCAAGAGTGTTGAGTCAAGTAAATAATCTAGCAGCAAATATAACCTCCCTAATGTCATAAATAAAAAGTCTCAGAAAATAAACACTTGCAGCTCTATTTTACCTAGAAAATCAGGTGAAGAGCTGGGTTCTGATTCTTGGGACAATTATTCAAATCAAAGCACCAGTCAGCTCATCCATTTATTTATTCATCCAATAAATTTATTGACCAGCTGGCACTGCATCAGAAGCACAAAGATTAAAAAAAAAAAAATCATCAAGCAGCTTACAGTCTAATAGAGAAGACAGGCACATTATCGGGTAGTTTAAAAGCAGGTTAAAGCCCTAGCCAGTTTGGCTCAGTGAATAGTGCATTGGCCCGTGGACTGAAAGGTCCCAGGTTTGATTCCAGTCAAGGTTGCAGGCTTGATCCCCAGTGGGGGGCATGCAGGCATGCAGGAGGTAGCCAACCAATGATTCTCTCTCATCACTGCTGTTTCTATCTCTCTCTCCCTCTCCCTTCCTTTCTGAAATAAATTTTAAAAAAACAAACAAACAACAACAGCAGCAGCAAAAACCTGAAAAACAATAGTGTTCCATGAAAGGGTGACTAGGTAAGCAAATATACATACAAACATACAAAGACACCTGGAGGAACCATGAGGACATTTTACTAAGTGACATAAGCTAGACACGAAGTACAAATATTGTGTGATTCCACTTATGTAAGATACACAGAGTAGTCAAATGCACAGAGACAGAGAGTAGAATGTTGGTTGCCAGGGGCCGGGGAGAGGAGAAAGGAGAATGAGGAGTTAGTATTTAGTAGGTACAGAGGTTCAGTTGGGGATGATGAAAAGTTCTGGAAATGGATGGTGGTGATGGTTACAATATGAATGTACTTAAAGTCACCGAACTGCATAGTTAAAAATGGTTACAATGGCAAATTTTGTCGTGTACACTTTATCATAATAAAAAAACAATAATGCTCGTGAACTTACCGGGTAATTGCAAACACTGACGGTCTTCTCCCATGAGTCCCTATGAGAACATAAAGCTCCTTCAGCTGCGTGGACGGCCACGTTCTCGTGCCACCAGGTGCTCTGCCTTCTGCTGCCAGTCAGACAGCTGGCAGCACCCCACAGATCTCAGGGCACATGCAGGTCTCTATGACTGTGAACCTGTGTGTAGCAGGTTCTTATCTCGGACACTCGGAGGGGAAATGAAGCTGACACAACATCCCAGGGGTCAGGAATGACTGCCCGTCGTCTGGAAGGAAAAAGGACTCTCCTGCTGGCTCCCTCCCGGTCATTGCCATCAAGGCAAAACTCCTGCCACAGCTCTCAGAAAGGCCACACTCAGACTGCAGCTGGGAGTCCGTCATTCCATTTAAATGGCATGTGACCGCTGATTAACTACTAATATTGGCATTCTAAATTTTCTCATAACACACAGAAAAGATAGGTGGTTACTGAATGATTCTGTCAATAAGTTGATGTCAAATTCAGGTAAAGAGAATAGGAATGAGTTGCTATTGCAGTTCATACTACATATTTTAGAGTTTTTATTATAGCCCTGACTGGTTCGGCTCAGTGGACAGAGCATGGGCCTGTGGACTGAAAGGTCCCGGGTTCAATTCCAGTCAAGGGCACATGCCTGGGTTTCAGGCTTGATCCCCAGTAGGGGACGTGCAGAAGGCAGCCAATCAATTATTCTTTCTCATCATTGATGTTCCTATCTGTCCCTCTCCCTTCCTCTCTGAAATCAATAAAAATGTACTTTAAAAAATAAATTTTTTATTATAAATCATTAGCATTTGCATCTTTAAATATAATGTTTATGTTTTACTTTATTACATATTCACGTCCAGAAATATTAGAAAATACAACTAAGAAATGGGAAGCAATAGCACTGAAACCCTGTCACCTAGAAAGGCACTTGGGCACACCTGTGCAGTGTTTACCATTCTCCCCGGGACAAACGGCACCATGTGCCCTCGAGGGATGGCTGTCAGGGGGGAATCAGAATTGGAACTCAGTTCTCCTTGGCCATCTGAGCCAGTAACCATCTGGATGATCGGAGCCCTGGCTGAAAATACAGCCTCCTCTGAGATGGTTTCCGTTACTAAAATGTTTGAGAGCCAGCCAGAGGCTGGCCTGGGCACTGAGCGAACATCTGGGTGAGGGACTGGCCAGAGACCCACCCAGCAGCTGGCGGCCATATGGGCACCGAGCCTCCCCAGCCGGAAGGCTTCCTGCCCCACAGCTCCCTTCAAAGCCTTCCGCCCGCTCTCCGCACTGCTCTGCCCCTCTGCCCTCACTTCCCCACTCCGCCCGGGGCAATAATCATCTCTTCTGCCTTCTTTGTTCCTTCCTTCCTTGTCACGTCTCTGATGTCTTCCTTTTTTACTCCACCTGCACCTGGAAGAGTTTTCCCTCCCTTGTCAGTCTGACAGTTTCCTCCGCGTGTTTCCTCAGAGCCCTTTCTGGCTGAACTGCGTGCCTGCACTTCCCACACTGCATGAAGGCTTTCCTGCAGCTTCCTCTGACCAGCTCGTTTCCGGACAAGGATCACTCATTTACCAAACTCACCAAGACCCGCTCTGAGTCAAGCACTGAGCTGCCACGGGCACAGACTCAGGCCAGCCTCTCTGAGTCTGGTGAAGGACAACCGAAACCAATAATGGAAGAGAAGCAGTAGTTGCCTGTTAGAATGTTAGTGTGTCACTGAGCGCAGAGAGGAGAAAGCAGCCTTACCCAGGGAGCTCAGCGAGGCAGGAAGAGTGGGCAGCTCTGGGTGAACCTCAGTGAACGTGGCTGCCCCGCGGGCTCCCAAGGTGCAGAGGGCCGTGCAAACAGCAGAGTGAGCACGAGCCACGGCCCGCACCGGGCTCTCTGAGCAGGCAGGGCTCGCAACTCCAACTCAGGAGGGCCGCATGGCTCTGCTGTGTCCCCTGTAAACAGGTCTTACACCAGATTCTGTATCTAACTCCCACTCTCAGTTGGGAAAGTCCAGAACAGACTTGCCTCGGCATCAGGTCACAGCAGAGCTGAAACTACGGCAGAACGCGCTGTTCGAGGTTCACAACATCAACAGCGTAGCATGTGGTCCCGGGAAGCGATCTGAGATGAACGGCCTCTGTGACGCTGGGTTCTCAGTACTGCAATTTGCTCATCTCCTAGATAGAGCCCGGGATCAGCTCAGTGACTTCCCCTGACAAAGGGGGTTCCACAGTCACATCAGAATGGGAAACACTCCCTCCCTGGGGGATTTGCGTTGCATGTGAAACATTAAAGTTGTGTGTGTGTGTGTGTGTGTGTGTGTGTGTGAAGGTGCTGGACTCGACAACTCCCAGCCCACATCTCAGCCACTGCCCTCATCACTCTATGGACAGGAAACAAGTCATTGATCTGGAACCGGAGGAACCAATGACACTGGGTTTCACGGACACTACCACTTATTCTACGAAGATGATGAAACTGGAAGTGGGATGAGACTTTACGAAAGGGTGTGATGACAAGGATGGACAATGAGGGGGTCAAGCCACATTGGAGGCCAGAGAGCCACAAGTGAGAAGAGAAATAACACAGAGGGCAGGAAAAAGAAGTCCTGAGCAGGGAAAAGGGGGTTGAAAGATAAAACCAGGAAAACCTCCATCAGAAGAAAGTACGTATGGAAAGTATGAGGCAGTTTCAGAGAAACCCACTAGGCACCAGGAAAGGGATCAGGAGGCCATGAGCTTAGCCTCTGCCTCACAGGAAAGAAACCTGTGTCCTCAGGGGCCACGGGCGGGAAGGCACCTTGACAAAGTACAAGCAGGGAGAGGCCAGTGAGGACGCAGAGCAGCCCGCAGGAGGAAGGAGAGGAAAGTCAGGTGCCCTTAGGGAGGAAACAGGAGGGCTAAGGAATTCCTTTCCTGCACCGACTGAATGAGCAGCAGGAGCTGGAATCTACAAGCTACCTTCTGCTTGCCACGCCTTCCCTTCCCAGGCTGCCGGGACCTCGCTCACAGCCACACGCCTCTCCGGAGCATGAGCACTGCTTTCCAATGCACCTTCAAGACTTCCGTGGCTCTGTTATCCGCCTCAAGTTACCACCCAATTTCCGTCCTTCATCGCCAAGCTGCCTGAAAGACGTTTCAGTGCCACAATTACAACTTCCTGGTTAGACTACAACCCTCCACTTTGCCACATCCAACAATGAATCCATCCACTTCCTCTTCAATCAGGCCCCTAGCTTACCTACTCATGTGACTGCCACAGCCCTGTCCCAGTCAGCCAGACTCACAGCAGCAGCGCCGCCCAGGCCTATAGTGGACAAGTCTGGTGACATCTGCCTCTGTGCCGTCTCCTCCATCTGTGCCACTCATTCCGGTGGCTTCTACCTGTCCTCCATGCTTTACTCCTCGGAGGACAAATGCACAGGCCTCCCCTTCCTCTTACCTTACCAGATGGCAATCAAAAGACACAAACATGCTGAGCCCAGACTCAGTCTCGCAGTTCTTTTTTTTTTGAATTTTCTCATTTTGCTTTATTTTCTTAAAAAAATATTTTTTTTCTTTTTTTCTTTTTTAATTTATTTTTTAGTCCTGCCCTAACCAGTTTGGCTCAGTGGATAGAGCATCGACCTGCAGACTGAAGGGTCCTGGGTTCGATTCCGGTCAAGGGCATATATCATGGTTGCAGGCACATCCCCAGTAGGAGGTGTGCAGGAGGTAGCTGATTCATGTTTCTCTCCATCAATATTTCTAACTCTCTATGCCTCTCCCTTCCTCTCTGTAAAAAATCAATAAAATATATATATTAATACACACACACACACACACACACACAGTCCTAAGAAGCCACCATCAGGCAACTAAAGTTGACACTCAAGCATACACTTCATCACAGTTAGCAACTCAGAAATCTGAATCCAGCGTCAATGCTGGCTGCCAAATAAATCTCAGTGATGCAAATATGCAGTCCTGACATATAATACTACGTAAAAGTGGCAAGAACGTGGTCATAGTTGTTCACATTGTTGTCACTTCAGTTGAGTAATTGCTGGCACTACACACACCAAGTTTAATTGGCATAAAAGTTTTTAAGAAGATGACACCATGATTCAGCATTGAAACATGTTTTTGGTACACAGAAAGCCAGGGAAACAGAATATACATTTTATATTAGTAAATAAAATGCCATCAGAGGAATGACCAACATTCATCTTTTATCGCAAAGAAAGGAAGACACTCAGAGGCAGATGAAGTAGGGGTGCTCCTTGCTAAGATACGCTTATCGCAGGACAAACAACTGTAACCGGAGGCAAGAGAAACGGACAAATTCCTTGGAACAGATGAAAGAATTTGCAAAGACAGGCTGGTATAAATTCATGTTTCACAGGACTATCTTTTTGTTGTTGTTGTTAATCCTCACTTGAGGATATTTTTCCCTTTGATTTTTAGAGAGTGGAAGGGAGAAATTGGAGAAAGAAAAAGAGAAAGGGAAAAAGAGAGAAGGGAAAGGGGGAGGGAAGAGGGAGGGAGGAGAGAGAGACATACATTGACTGGTTGCTTCCCTTGACCAGAAATTGAACATACAGCCTTTCGGTCCACAGGCTAACCCTGTGCTCTACCACTGAACCACACTGGCCAGGGCTCACAGGACTATCTTTTTTTATTTTTTTTATTTTTTACAGAGAGGAAGAGAGAGGGATAGAGAGTTAGAAACATTGATGATGAAAGAGGATCATCGATCAGCTGCTGGGGATGTGCCCACAACCAAAGTACATGCCCTTGACCAGAATCGAACCCAGGACCTTTCAGTCTGCAGGCTGACGCTCTATCCACTGAGCTAAACCGGTTTCGGCTCACAGGACTATCTTAAAGACATTGTATTACAAGTAATTAGCAGTGTTTTCTTTCTTTACATATAGAAAATAAAAGTGTAGCATAAAACCAAAGGCATTTGAGACTCAAAGAATTTGTTCATGTCAAGCTTAACATCTCAGCAATTTTTTCATAGAATCCCTAAGCCAAAAAAAAATACCTAATAGTTCCAATTAGTAAGTGGTCAAGTCCAAACTACTTAATAAGTATGCATGTTCCAACAACTTAGCTGCCATTTGAAAAGATACACAAAAATGGAAAGAAAAAATGTTGTTTATTTCATTCTTAAATAACCCCACAGTAACTCTTCAAGGTGAACTTTTCATAACCCCCTTTAGAGATGAGGACGGTGAAGCAGCGAGAAGGTCAGTGACTTTCCCAAGGTCTCAGAGCCAATAAATGGTCCAGCCCTCTAGGACAGGAATTTGGGTACTTTTTTCCTTTTATGTCTCCTGTAGAACATAAACTCTTTACAGGCAAGAACTACGCCTTAGTCTTGTGTGTATTCAGCAGACCCTAACCTAGCATCCTGCCACAAAATCAACATTGAATAAATAGTTCCTGAACTAAATAATTTCTACCAAAGAACCCCTCTCATTGCAGCATCGTTGGCATGTTCAGTAGCGAACCCTGTGCTTGCCGCATTGAAGAGAATGGTAGGAAAAGGGCACCCAAGGAAATAAAAAGAAGAAAAGATGCTTGATTGCCTGGACAGAGGTGGCTAAGAGTTACCCAAGTGGTGCCCTCTGAGCCATCCGCACCCTGGGGAAGTCTCAGACGGATAAGCCACTGCTGAGCGTTCAGCCTTTGCAAAAACTGATCTGAGTGCCCGGCTCAGCTCTGGAGGGCAAGGTGAGCTCTTCTGCAAGGACACTCATCCCCAGCTGCCCACGCAAGCGAAGGCAGCATGAGCAACACGGCCAGTCACAGATGTGCTGAAACCAACGACCCACAGGGAAAGGCAGGTGCAGGGCTCAGGGACAGCCAGCAGCTCACTGTCACTGCCTCAGAGCCAACGTCCCGACCCGCCACCGCGGCAGCCTGGCCTCGCACAGGTGACCGGCGAATTCCCTTCCCCCGTGGAAACACAGGCTTCCTTCACAACCACCACCACACATGCACCTTCCCAGCGGGAGCTCTGCAGGGAGGGCAGTGCAGCACTGGCCCAGCTGTGTCTCAGCACCGCCCACAGGAAAATCCCAGCCGCATACGCTTAGCCATGGCTTTGGCATGAGCCACACTTCCCAGTTATCTGTCCTGAAAAGGGTTTTTATTCCTCCTCTGGAGAAAGATCCCTTCTGGAGCAAGTGCGGAGTATGTTGGAGGGAAACATCTCTCCACAGGAATTCACTTCATTCCCTTCACCTCACGTACCTTCTAAAACCTGAACCCGAGGCGCGCGCGTGCGTGCGTGTGCGTGTGCGTGTGTGTGCGTGTGTGTGTGTGTGTTTAATATGGGGTGGCTGACAGGAAATGCGTCCCCAGGGAAACAGCCAGGAGAAACTCCAGGAGGACTCAATGGATCCGCCAGGCTGCATGCTGACAAGCCCGGCAGTTCTGAAATGACAGCAAGTGAAGAACACAGGACTCACAGATCTCCCGAGACCGCAGAAGTCATCGGTGGAAGTTACATGTGAGAAGAAAGCTTGGTAAACAAGACTGTACAGAGACGATCTGGGGCCCACACAGACCATCCGATCGGAGACCTTGCACAAGCCCCAAGTGCGAAGTTCCCACATCCCTTGCCCCAGGCTTCCTGGTTCTCTTACTGCCCATTCGGATGTGGGCAATTGATTACAACGCAGCAAAACCCCACCCGACCAACAGCCCCTATGATCAGTTGAATCTGTGGAAAACAAGGGCAATTTCAAGGCTTCTCACATCTATTATTCCCCCTGGTCCTCACCACACCTGACTGAAGTGGCAGGCCCACCTCAGCCCCTGAGACACTGTTCCTCGTGAAGGGGAAGTCCCAGCCCAAAATCAGACAGCAGTTCTCGAGCCCAGATCTCCCCAAGTCAGGACTCATCTGCCTCATCTTTCATCCAGCGCCTCAAAGCATTCTTACCACCACGCAAACGGGCAGATGGCAGAATGAAGTGATTTACTTGAGGTCACACACACATGCAAAGCATTATCATATTATCACCTGCTCTGGTGAAATGATTTCCATGACAAGGTTGGTCGCTGATGGAAAGAACAGCCTGGCCTGGGAGACCTGACTCACCATCAATGCCAGACGTGCCACTGAGACACTCCTAGAAATACTTCTCAGAATGCTTAACAAGACAATAATATTCAGAAAGAATTCTGTGTTATCTCCAATTATCTTGAGCAGTATCATTAAATACAAAACTAGTCTTCAATTCACATGTATTTATTTATTTTTTTTAAATATATATTTTATTGATTTTGTACAGAGAGGAAGGGAGAGAGATAGAGAGTTAGAAACATCGATGAGAGAGGGTCATCGATCAGTTGCCTCTTGCACACCCCCCACTGGGGATATGCCCACAACCAATGTACATGCCCTTGACCGGAATCGAACCCAGGACCCTTCAGTCCCCAAGCCGACGCTCTATCCATTGAGCCAAACCGGTCTCGGCTCAATTCACATGTATTTAAAAGGCATTCCATGGCCAGTGTTGGTCAGTGTTTAGAATATCAGCCCGTTGGCTTGATTCCTGGTCAAGGGATGTACCTGGGTTGCAGGTTTGATCCCTGGCCTCTCTTGGTAAGCAATTGATGTGTCTCTCTCACATTGATGTTTCTCTCTCCCTCTTCCCCCTCCCTCTCTTTCACTCTCTCTAAAAATCAGTTCGAGGGGGGGGGCGGGGGGAATTATTGGTGGGGATTAACAAACAAAAAAGAAAAGAAAAAGGCATACCATGTAGTATCTTGGGAGAAGGAAGAGAATTGTCACAACACATACAGGTTTCCACTCCAAATAGTTTACTTCTGTTTTCAGAGGGTTTTCATTCACCCATAAGCTTCTGAAACTATGCAAAGACATAATGGGCATAAAGCTCAGGTGACTATGGCCTTTGAATATCCCAAAGATCCCTGAACTCTAACCACTGGACGCCTCACTCAGCCAGTGTTCCCATTCAGCAAGCCCGCTGCCAGATGGGTTTCGCATGCACAAGTCGTTTGTCCCAAAGGAAGGGGTTTCTGAGCTCCTGGAACTTCATCAATTAGTGAAAATTACTATTTATTATACAAGAAAATAACATTAAATACACCAAATATATGAAGATTTATAGTCTGTCAATTTATCATGATTTGACTGGATTTTCTAAAGATGTCCAGGTCACTTCCTCTATCCATACCTAACTCAGGATGCCTCAGAGACCTGTATTAGCCACCTAACATGTTTCAAACGTTCATCGTTAGTGGCACAAACAATGCAGCTAAAAGTAAGTAACCCATAAAAGAGGAGAAAGTATTTGCATATATATATATATATATGATTAGCTATGATATAATAACAATTCTTAGAACTCAAAAGACAGATAATCCAATTTTTTAAATGGGGAAAGGATCTAAATAGACATTTCACCAAAGAAGATATAAAAATGGCCAATAAGCACATGGATAAAATGCTCAATATCATTAGCCATTAGGAAAATGCAAATCAAAACCACAATGAAATACCACTTCTCATCTTGTCTTAACCTGCTCAGGCTATCATAACAAAATACCATAGACCGGGCAGCTTAAACAACAGAAAGTTATTTTCTTATAGTTCTAAAGGTTGGAAGTCCAAGATGAATGTGCAAGGATGGCTGAGTTTTGGTGGAGGCTCTCTACCTAGTTTGCAGACAACCACCTTCTTACTGTGTCCTCACCTGGCAGATGAGAGAGAACAAACTGGCTCTTTTTATAACAGCATTAATCCCATTATGAGGACAGTATCCTTATGGCCTATCTAACCCTCATTACCTTCCAAAGGTCCCATCTCTAAATACCACTATATTGGGAGTTAGGCTTCAAACATGTAAATTGGGGGGAGAAGGTACATATTTTAGTCCATAGCAATATCCATTAGGATGGCTAAAACTAAAAAACACAGATAATAACAACTGTTGATAAAGATGTGGAGAAATCAGAACCCTCCTACACTGCTGGTGGGAATGTAAAATAGTATAGACACTTTGAAACACAGTCTTCCAGTCTCTCAAAAGGTTAAACATAGTGTTCCCAAATGACCCAGCAATTCCAACCCCTAGTATATGTCTAAGAAAAAAGAAAACATATTTCCACACAAAAATTTGGACACAAATGTTGATATCAACATTATTCATAATAGCCAAAAAGTAGAAACAACCCCAATGTCCATCAACTGGAGAATGAATAAATAAAAAGTGCTACATTATTCAACCATAAAAAGAAATGAAGCCCCAGCCAGGTGGCTCAGTTGGTTAGAACACCATCCCATACACCAAAAAGGCTGCAGGTTCAATTCCTGGTCAGGGCACATACCTAGGTTGTAGGCTTGATCTCCAGTCAGGGCACATAAGGGAGGCAATCAATTTATGTTTTTCTCTCACATCCATGTCTGTCTCTCTCTCTCTCTCTCTCTCTCTCTCTCTCTCTCTCTCTCTCTCTCTCTCTTTTCCTTCCTCTCTCTCTAAAATCAGTAAACATATCCTTAGGTGAGGATGTAAAAAAAAAAGAGAATTAAAGTACTGACACATGCTTCAACATAAATTAACCTTGAAAACATTATGCTAAGTGAAAGAAGCCACATAGTGTATGATCCCATTTTTATGAAATGTCTAGAATAGGCAACAGAGACAGGAAGTAGATTGGTGGTTTCTTAGAACTGGTAGGGCAGTTGGGGGGAAAGAGAGTGACTGCCAATGGGTACAGTGCTTCTTTTTAGGAAGATGGGAATGTGCTCCCACTGATTGTTGTGATGATTATACAACTCTGTGAATATGCTAAAAACTACTGATTCATGTACTTTAAATGATTGGATTGCATGGTATGTGAATTAAATCTCAATGAATTGTCACATATATTTAAAAAGTAAGTGGTAGCTAACATCCCTGGAATCCAGTTGAGACACGCCTTCAAAGAAAAGACCATGCCCCTGAGTAAGACCTCTTCTGAACCCAATCTCATACAAACGAAAACCCTGATAAGATCTGCAGGAAAGACAGAGTCAGTCCTGCCAAGTTAAAGTTTGTGCTTTTTGCAGATCTACACTATCAAAGTGTCAAACTAAGCCAACACCAGCACAAAGTGATCAGCCAGTGACTGAACTGTCTGCCAAAACAAGAACCAACACACTGCAGAGTCTTCAAAATGCATGATCAGAATGCCCATTATTCAATTAAAAAAAAAATCACCAGGCAAAAAATAAATGGGGAAAATTTAAGAAAAATTAGTCAAAATAAACTAAATCTGACATGGCCTAGAGATGTTGCACTTAGCTGACAAGGACTCTGAGGCAGCTATTATAAGTATATTTAAGTCATTAAAGGGAACTATGTTCAGATAACTTAATAAAAATGTGGTCTTGCCAAGACCGGTTTGGCTCAATGGATAGAGTGTCGGCTTGGGGACTGAAGGGTCCCGGGTTCGATTCCGGTCAAGGGCATGTACCTTGGTTGCGGGCACATCCCCAGTAGGGGGTGTGCAAGAGGCAGCTGATCGATGACTCTCACTCATCGATGTTTCTAACTCTCTATCTCTCTCCCTTCCTCTCTGTACAAAATCAATAAAATATTTTTTTTAAAAAAATGTGGTCTTAATGTGGAAATAATCTCAGGGGAGCCCTAGCTGGTTTGGCTCAGTGGATAGAGCGTCAGCCTTCAGACTGAAGGGCATATGCCCTTGACCAGAATCGAACCCAGGACCCTTCAGTCCGCAGGCTGAAGTTCTAACTTGAGCCAAATCGGCTAGGGCTCACTGGATAATTTAATAGCAAACTGGAGATGGTAGAAGAAAGAGTTGGTGAATATTAAGACACAACAATAAAAACTACCTAATCTGGGCCCTGGCCAGCATGGCTCTAGTTAGAGCATTGGCCCACACACTGAGTGGTCATAGCTTTGATTCCCAGTCAAAGGCCCATACCTGGGTTGCAGGTTTGATCCCTGGCCCCAGTCAGGATATGTAGAGAGGCAACCACTTGATGTCCCTCTCTCACATCGATGTTTCTCTCTTTCTATGTCTCTCTTTCCCCACCCCACCTCCCTTCTCTCTCTCTCTCTCTCTCTCTCTCTCTCTCTCTGAAGATCAATAGGGAAAAAATATCCTTGGATGAGGATTAATACAAAAACAATCTAATCTGAAGGAAAAGACAAATTAACTAAATTTAGGAACGTAAGTGACAATATCAATCAGCCTAATATAAGTAGAATAAAAACATCAGGATATTTCACTCTTATGTGGAATATAAAGCAAAAACGTAACAAACAAAACAAACAAAAAATCATAGATGCAAATAACAGAATGGTGGTTTCCAGAAAGAAAACAAAGTGGGGAAGGATTAAGTGGTAAAGGGAGTCAACTGTCCTATATAATAAAAGGCTAATATACAAATCAGCCGAACAGCAGGACGACCAGTCACTATGATGCACACTGACCACCAGGGGCAGACACTCAACACAAGAGCTGCCCCCTGGTGGTCAGTGCGCTCAGCCAGAAGCCAGGCTCACAGCTGGCAAGTGCAGCGGCAGTGGCAGGAACCTCTCCCGCTTCCGTGGCAGTGCTCAGGCTGTGAGACAGCTACTTAGGGGAGCGGGCCTCAGCATCAATTGGACATCCCCTGAGGGCTCCCAGACTGGGAGAGGGCACACATTTCATGCCCCGGGGCCTCTAGTCCTAACATATAAAAACCCTGGGTCCGTCACATCCACAATGACCAGAAGCTCAACCGAACGCCCAGGCTGTGTGCACAGCAGGCTCTGGTGGGTGGGAACTTGTGGCAGCAGAGACAGGGACAGGGGAGGCAGGGCCGGCACTCACATGAACTCACAACCACACACATGCACAGACACACACAGTGCCCACCAGCTCACAGCTTTTTCTCCTTTTCTTTCCCTCCTTTCCAGCTCGCTCTCAGAGCCTCTTCTCAGAATGAGGAAACAAAACAGACTGAAGAGGCCTGGATGGAAAGGAGGGCAGGCAGATGGTGAAACGACCCCCACTCACCTGCCCCCTCCCAGCCAGGAGAGAGGAAGAGGGAGACAGGGAGGCAGGGAGGCAGGGAGGCTGAGAAAAACAGAGACAGAGACTGGGCGAGATCAGCCCAGCAGAAAAGGGCAGTTGGGGGCAAAAGCCAGCAGGGAAGGGCAGTTGAGGGTGAGCTCAGGCCGGCAGGGCAGGGCAGTTGGGGGCGAGATTAGGCCAGTGGGGAAGGCAGTCAGGGGGGATTAGGCAGACAGGCAGAGGCAGTTAGGGGCAATCAGGCAGGCAGGCAGAGAGGTTAGGAGCAATCAGACAAGCAGGCAGGTGAGCAGTTAGGAGCCAGAGGTCCCAGATTGCGAGAGGGATGTCCAACTGCTGGTTTAGGCCTGATCTCACAGGAATCAGGCCTAAACTGGTAGTCAGACGTCCCCCAAAGGGTCCCCGATTGGAGGGGGTGCAGGCCGGGCTGAGGGAACCCCCCCCTCCCCCATGCACGAATTTTGTGCACTGGGCCACTAGTGTGGTAATAAAAGGAGACTGGACTTTGGCATAAAAGGGACTACATAATATATTACACAAATATCAAATTATAATCTTGTACACCTAAAAATTAAATAATGTTATTAACTGTTACCTAATATATTAAAAAACAAAACAAAACAAAAAAACAGGATCAGAGTATGAGAATGAGACAGAAAATATATTTCCAAAATTTGATGAAAATCACTAATTTATATCAATAGATCTAAGAAGCACAGAGACTTCAAGAAGGATAAACATAAAAAGAACCATGCCTCAGCACATCATAGTCAAACTGCTGAAAGATAAAGTCTTTTAAAAAATTTACATGTCCCTTTTTTTTCCTATTTGCCCCCTCTAACCTGCACCTGCCCCTCCCAGGCTCACCAAACTATTGTCTGTGTCTATGGGCTATGTGTGTGTGTGTGTGTGTGTGTGTGTGTGTGTGTATATATATATATATATATATATATATATATATATTCTCCAGTTAATCACTTGAAAGTAGTGAGGATGGTGGAGCTGAGAGAGACATTATGTACAGGGAACAAAGATTTTTTTAAAAGACAGTTGACTTTTCATAAAAAAGTAGAAGGGATAGAACACAATGAACAATACCTTTAAATTGTTAAAAGAAAACATGAATTTTATAGTGAGCAAAAATATCCTTCAAAGTCAAGGATGCAGTAATGACATTTTCAGGTAAATGAAAGCTGAGAGAAACAGACTTGCACTATCAGAAATACTAAAGGGATAACCATCAGGCTGAAAAATTGGGTCAACAAGAAAGAATGAAAAACACCTGAAATTGGAAATAAAAGTATAAGCATAAAGACTCTTTTCTTGCCTTAGCCAGTTTGTCTCAGTGGATAGAGTGTAAAGGGTCACAGGTTCAATTCCGGTCAAGGGCATGTACCTTGGTTGCAGGCTCCTTCCAGCCTGGGCCCTCGCTGGGACTCTTGCAGGAGGCAACCAATTGATGTGTTTTTCTCACATCAATGCCTCTGTCTTTCCCTCTCTCTTCCACTCTCCCTAAAAATCAATGGAATATATCCTTGGATGAGGATTGAAAAAAAAAGACTTTCTTCTCATAATTTACTGAAAAGATAACTGCTTAAAGCAAAAGTAATCCTATATAATAAAGAGCCAATATGCTAATTAGACTGAACAGCAGAATGACGGTCCAGACGACCATCCTAACAACGTTCAGGACGAAGCCAGGGCTGTGAGGGCCAAGCTTTTTGCACGAATTTCATGCCTCAGGCCTCTAGTAACTCCATGAGAGGGCTTATGTAGAAGATATGACAATATACTAACACATGGCAGCAGGCAAGTGGAATTACACTGTTGTAAGTTTATCACATCTGTAAAGTATGGACAGGGAGAGGTACAATGTGACTATGAAGAGATACTCCAAGAGCCTGGTTCATTAAGGATGCATATAGTTAGCTCCAGAGCAATAACAACAACAAAAACAGGGGAGGGGATGAATGGAAAACAAATAGCAACATGGTAGACTTTAACCAAACCATAGAAAATTACATTAATGGATCAAAACTTAACATCACCAATAGTAAGAAACACTGAGATCATGTCTCCCTAACATGATGCACTGAGGCAGACACAGCATCCCTGCCAGAAATGCACAGCCAGGACCTAATCATGAGCAAACATCAGACAACCCACACTGAGAGAGCATTCCGTAAGGGTGCACATCAAACATGTCAAGTTCATGAAAAACAACAGACACACTGAGGAAGTGTCACCGGTTGGAGGAGACTAAGGAGACATGACAAGTAAAATTAATGTGAGATATTGGATGGGATTTGGGGCCAGAAAAAGACATTAGGGGAAAATTGGAATAAAATCTGTAAATTACTTATTATGGTAATAATGTTAACTTTCTGTTGTAAAATGTTAATGGGGAAACTAAGTAAAGAGTATACCTACAGAAATTCTCTAAACTATTTCTGAAACATTACTGTAAATCAAATGATTTCAAAATAAGCTAAAAGATGGGTTAAATGTGAATAGACTAAACATCCTAATTAAGAAATGGAGATTATCACATTAACCAAAAATTGGATTAATGCCAATGTCCACCAAAAGTGAATAAACGAATTATAGCATATTTATTCAATGCAACAGTCTGTACGGCAGTGGTTCTCAGCCTTCCTAATGAGACCCTTTAATTCAGTTCCTCATGTTGTGGTGATCCCCAACCATAAAATTATTTTCGTTGCTACTTCATAACTGTAATTTTGCTACTGTTATGAATTGTAATGTAAATATCTGTGTTTTCCAATGGTCTTAGGCGACCCTGCTAGTGGTTCTCAACCTGTGGGTCAACCACTGCTGTAAGGGGACCAGGGAGGTGGTGGTTGCATGGGTGTCTGTATTTGTCCAAATTTACTGTACTATACAATTACAATTTTGTTGTATGTAAATTATACTTCAATAAAGTTGACTAAAAAGAAAATGTGGCAATACAGAGCAGCATGTAAAGAAACAGAGAGCAGAATTTATGACATTTATGAGTTTTGACAGTCCTAAGACTTTCTCTAACCCTCAAATGCAAACAGATTGTGGGAGCAAGTTCATGATATTTTTCAGAAGCAGGCCTCCCAGGCTCTCAGGCATCAAAGGGAGATGCCACTTAGGCCTCTTCCTAGCACAGGGATGGTTGACAGTGCATTGCAACAATCTCACTTGAAAGAAAATATTTAAAAGCTGTCTGGTAAGGTTTTGACCAGGATCCTCTTGATTTGGTTACAGCATAACAGACTATGTATTTGAAAATGCAATGTTATTGAGGTCAGGTTACTGTTGGACTGACATGTTTGTGTAGTTTAATAATACCATGCTTAAGTATGAAAATAACACCAACTCTACCCCTGCTTTCCAGACATAACCAAACTTTTGATTATGTCAGCAGAACTAGTCTCTGGAGACGGCACAATAGCATTTTCTTGTGGTTCTTTGGAAGCGTAATTAAAGTGAACATCTACCGGGTGCTTTATGTGTAAGGCCTTGCTAAGTGCTTTTGTGCATTTCACTTAATCCTCACAACAGCCCCCAAAGGGTTTTAACAGATGAGGAGACTGAGGTCAAGAGAGAGTGTGGGTGCCCTGCTCAAGACCACTTCTGTGTGGGGTGAGCTCTGGGGCCAGGACTGGGCCAGCACGAACTGGGCTGTAGAACTGGATTTCTTTTTTCTTTTCTTTTTTAATATACATTTTTATTGATTTCAGAGAGGAAGGGAGAGGGAGAAAGAGACAGAAACATCAATGATGAGAGAGAATCATCGACTGGCTGCCTCCTGCACACCCCTGCTGGGGACCAAGCCTGCAACCCGGGCCTGGCCCTGACTGGGAATCAAACCCTGACCTCCAGGTTCACAGGTCAAGGCTCAACTACTGAGCAACACTGGCTGGGCAGAACCTGATTTCTTTTTCTTTTTTTTTCTTTTTTTAAATATATTTTGTACAGAGAGGAAGAGAGAGAGAGAGTTAGAAACATTAATGAGAGAGAGAGTCATCAATCAGCTGCCTCTTGCACACCCCCTACTGGGGATATGCCCGCAACCAAGGTACATGCCCTTGACCGGAATCGAACCCAGGACCTTTCAGTCTCCAAGCCGACGCTCTATCCATTGAGCCAAACCAGTCCCGGCAGAACTTGATTTCTTAAGCACTGTACGTAAGAGATTAGACTTACCCTTCAGGATAAAGATATTTGTGTTAATGTTACTGATATTTTTGTCTGTTCCAATGCCAACGCAGTAAAACAGGAAAATATAAAATGGAAGAAGAAAAAAAAAACAGCTCACACTAGTTATAGGGTATAACTTCTTTTTGATACTTGTGGATACTATTTCACTTCACCATTTAAGCTTCTACAAAGTTTTCAAAGACTCTTTCCTAGAAAGAGAGAAACAAGAAGACAAGTGCCAGGTATGAGTCACTGTGGAGTCACCTGGGCTGTGTTTTGTCAGTGATTTTAAGTCTCCACATCTTACAAATAGAATCAGCACTTTACATTGGTCATAAACTACTTTCTTACTAGCACCTGCTATTTCTCCTTGTCCTACAACAGCTCTGTGAGAGAGGCGAAGCGCGGGGTGGCTACACAGTGAACTCACTTACAGATGAGGAGAGGGAGACTTGTCTAGGTTATATTTTACCCAAGATCCCTGGGAGCAGAGGCAGTAACCCTAGACTTCTGTTTCTCAGGTGACCGCAGGACACCAAGCACCCTCACGTATTGGGGTCCAGGGTTTGTGGGACATGTGGTCTTTGCCTAGAATTTCCTAGTCAGCAGATGTTCGATATGAAGGTGCCACTCTAAATCCTCTATTCTGCAAAACAGCAGACGTACATTTCCCAGGGAATACTGGGGCAGGCACCGGGAAAGGACAGCAGGTCATCTTTGGTAATCAATGACATTAATTTATTTCACCAAACTTAATATGCTACCGATTCGAAAGTGCACCATTATCTTGTACCTAAGAAAGTACTCCCAATTAGACAACAGTACACTGATTTTAAGATGCATCCTGACCTCAGGTATGTTAAAATGTGTCTCAGTGTTGATGAAATGTGGTAATTCAAAACCAGCTTTCTCCAAGTGGGGATTATAACCTTCTTAAAAGCCATTGGCTCATTAATTTAATTTAATTTACTTTTGTTAAAAAATCTAGCTCATTAATTCTAATTTATCAATATTACTTAATGGTAACAATGCTGACTGCTGGGACAGTCAGTGGGAGAGATGGATGAAGAAGCGTAAGCGACATTTGCCTCCCAGGCACTCCTATTGGGCCCTTCAAGGAAAATCTCCAGAGCCAGAAGCTGCGCTGCTTCCCACAGCTCGTTGGTACCAGTAGCTGTCATATCAGAGAATTTCCGGGTCTTCCTTTGTTGCCTCAATGTCAAACAAACCAAATTATGAAACACTCAGTCCTTTTGGACCAAACTCTGAGCAGCCTGGTACTTGGGGTGTCGAGATAACAATGTCTTAGCACTCTCATTGTCTTCAGTGAAGAGTTAAAGAAGGGAGAGCACACTGACTGCAGACACACTAAGTGCAGGAATTCTCAAAATAACCTTATGAATTGGGCATTACTTTCCCTGTTTAAAGATGAAGAACTGGGAACCCACAAAAGGCAAAGGCTGTGGGTGGCTGAAACAGGATTCAGTCCACTTGCCCCTCCTCCCCACCAAGGCCATGTGCTGTCCCCTGGGCAGGGGACAGGAGGCACAGCGGGCAAAGGCTTCGAGAAGCTGGAAACACACTGCCAGACTAAACTGAAGTCTGGAGGCCTGATGTTACACTTAAACTTCACAGTAAATGACAAAACCCCTTTAGCTACAGGACACCGCACTCAATTTAGGAACCCATTTAATCAGCAGGAGGGCTGTTCACTGCTGTGAGGCGGTCCCCTGGTCCAAGCTGCATACAGGGACTCACCTTCGATCTACCTGAGCTTAACCAGCCACACAGCCGTGAAGATCAGATGTGAGCTACAATTTAAGACAAAGTGTGCAAAGGGCCGTCACGATGCGTGTCCTCTGAACTATGACAACCCCTCAGGGAGCCAATCCCACCAGAGAGAGATCACCTGACAGGCGATCAGGGAGGTGGCATCTGAGCTGCGCCTGGAAGAACGGGCAGGGGTGAACAGGGAGAGGGGACGGGGAGGGCTTCTGAGCGGAGCAATGCATGGGCCAAGGTCAGGGAGCAGGGTCTCGTCTGACTGGAAGGAAGGGAGCGGAGGGCGAGGGTCTGGGAAGGCTTGTTAGCTAAGATTGGAAGGGTATGAACACCAGGGTAAAGATACCACATGAATTCAGAAGGAAAAAGAGGCATCACCAGAGCATTTTGAGCAGGAGGGAACCTGGAGCAGCAGGGTGACCAGTGAGTCGGCAGGGGGGCAGGGGGAGCTGTCCTGTGGAGAGGGGACCAGGGGCAACCAGCAGGGGAGAAAGCGGGGGCCCAAATCCACATCTGACGTCCACGGGCTCACACTCATACAGCAGCACGGCAATACGAGGAGAACCGGGTAGTAATTCCAAAGGATTTGGGGGAAATGAAAATAAGGAAAAATCGTCAGGATAAAATGGAGACACTTTGGAACAGTGGTCCTGGACCAGGGGCAACAGGCCCCCTGCGGGACATTCGGCAACGTTAGGAACTCTTGGGCAGGTGCTACTGTGTCTGGGGTGGAGGTCAGGGATTTGGCCACATGCACAGGAGAGCCTTCTACAAGAGAGAATTATTGGGTCCAAAGTAATCCATCATGCCGAGTTTAGAAACCGTAAGGAAACAAATGGTGAAGACTCACCACGCGGCTCATGAACCAAACCGGTAAAGAAACCAGTGGGACTGTCTCTGCCGAGGCTGCAATGACTTATCCCTGTCCAGTCACGGCCGTCACCTACAATCCGCGCATCTGCGACAGGCCAGGCCCTGACAGGCACTGAGCATTCCGCCTCCACTGCCATCCAGAAGGGAGGCAGCACGTAAGAAATACACACTTTGGAAACACGTAAGAAAGACAGAAAAGGAAAGCACCAAAATAGTAGCGATCATTATCTCTAACTTGGAGTTATTTTATTTTTCTTCATATTTTTCAGTAAAAATATGAATGAATGGAAAAAAATGTAATGATTTTTGGTGACTGTGCCTTAATTTCGACAGTTAAAGTCAGTAAGGTATGTAATGGGCCATAGGTTCTCACCAGCTGCCCCACCTCTGCAGGCTGGTGAGGGGGAAGGGAAGGACAGGGAGCTACAGACCCGAGGGCGGTGAACCATCTACCTCAGACTTGTCCATGGTGACACATCGGCCCCTGTCATCCATTCAATTCCTTCTCCCGCTGAGTCAGGCATTGCTCCAGATACAACAGGGCACAAAACAGACAAAACCCCCTGCCCTCATGGTGTTTACATTCTAGTAAGTAAGAGGAAGCAGACAAGATAGCAAGTAAGTAAAATTAAAAAAAATGCATGTTCACCCTTGGCCGGTGTGGTCAGTGGTTAGAGCATCACCCAGCACATTGAAGGGTTCCGGGTTCAATTCCCCAGTAAAGGGCACATATCTGAGTTACAGGTTCACTCTGGATCTGGACCTGGAGGGACGAGAGGGGGCGGGGGGGGGGGGGCATGTGGGAAGCAACCAATCCACATGTGTCTCTCACATCAATGTTCCTCTCTCTCTCTCTCTCTCTTCCCTCCCCCAACCCCTCTCCCTCCCTTCCACTCTCTCTGAAAGGCAATGGAAAAAATAGCCTCAGGTGAGGACTGACAACAAAATAAAAAACACAAAAAATATGTATGATCAATGGAGAAAAATAAAGCAGAGAAGGGGCCTTAGGAACTAGTGGGAGGGTTGTAATTTATACCACAGAAGACCTCGCTGGGATGGCGTCTGAGGAAAGGTCTGAGGAAATATGGAGGAGGAGAGGACGCAGAAACAACCAGGTGCAAACCCGAGGCAGGCCCACCTGCTGGGGTGAAGCACAGATTGGAGCGGGCTGCGGTGGGAAGCGGCGGTCAGATCATCCGGGCTGGTAAGGACTCAGCCTTTATCCTGAGGAGACGGAAGGGAGGCCATCGGAGGCTCTGAGGGAAAACTGACCTGGCATACTTCGATAGGAAGGCTGCAGATGATTACAGCAGGGAGACCGCTGGGAGGCTGGTACTGTAACTCAGGAGGGAGCTGCTAGTGGAAGAGCAGGAGAGGAAGGGGTGGTCGAAGGGAGAAGTGGCCAGAGCTCTGAATGTCTTCTGAAAGTAGATTTAACAAGATTCATTGGTGGGCTGGATGTGGGAAGTGGGGGGGAGGGAAATAAGTAGGGAAGGACAGAAGGAGGGAAGGAGGGGAGGAGGAAGACAAACTTCGGGGTTTATGACCTGAGCAACTAGAAGGATGAGATAGAGAAAGAGTACTGTGCAAAGAGCAGGTTTAAGGGGAAAGGTCAAAGTTCAGGCTGGGATGCCCTTCAGATCTCCTGAATAAGATGCTGCTCAAGCAATCAGATGTGCATCTGAAGGTCCCGGGAAAGGAGCAGGCAGGAGATGGAAAGGTGGGGTTACTCACAGTGCAGAGGGCACTACGGCCATTACAGTGTGTTAGCAGAGAAGAGGTTAAAGGAGAGGAAGGAAGGCAGGACAGCTGCTGCCAGGGAGGGAGAAGGGAAACTAGGGGGTGAGATGCCCTGGAACCAAGTGAGGAACATGCATCAAAAAGGAGGGAAAACAAGGTCTTTTCCGATCAGTTCTTTTCTAGTTACATCAATAAGGCTTTACTGGGTACTCCTGCTGGGCACTGACACCAAGGAGAGGAGTGTCAGTGACTTCCAGATGGTGCCAGTGGTCTGGCGTGACCACTAGCAAGGTCGATGGCTGTGCCTGGGGTGTGAGGCGCTGGGAATGAAGCCATGGAGCTCCTTCCTGCTCCAGTCCCTTCCATCTGGTCCACACGGATGGAAAATATCCGCCTGCAATGGCAGCATGGAGGCATGTCCCCCTGAGAGCGGCCAAGGCCCCGCCTGAGCAGAACAGGATTTGTGTTTAAGGGAAGAGGGAGTGTCCCTCTTTTTTCCTTTCGTGACAGCCAACCCTGAACACAAAAATCTCTTTAAAGGACTGATTATTCCTATTGCAGATCTTGTACCCCAACCAAGATTTGCACCCAATATTTAATAATTCATTGCTCATAAATCATCTCCCGTCACTGGTCATTCCACAAGCTGGGACCCTCTACTGCCATCGATGTAATGACCAAATGGCATCTATGAGAGTCACTTCCTGAGACTGACAGCGGTGGGTATGCTGCACGGTCCCATCCAAGGCAGCCCACACCTTTCACGCAGAGCAGGCCAGGGGCAGGTGCCAAGGGGCAAAATGGCTAACTCCCCTGCCGCCTGGAAAAGTCCCTGGCATAGTTTAGTGCTTTACATACATTAATCCCCACCACCCACTGCACAGCAATCATACGACAGGAGTGTCAAGGCACTATTTCCATTGACAAATGAGGAAACTGAGGTACTGAGAAGCCAGGTCACCTGCTCTGGCGACATTTACACCGCCGGCTACTGATTGCTGGGATTCACACCCAGCATCTGACTCTAAACCCGAGTCTCTGCTGCCTCAGCTTCCTACAGCCTCTTGTGTGGTGGACTACCCTGACAGTGCCATCCAGAACGTTCCCCATCCACCAGCTCCTGCTTCTGAGTGGCAGATGGCATTTTCTAGTTCAAAACGTATATACAAAAATCTCCTTAAAGGGTTGATTAATCCTCCTGCAGATCTTGCACCTCAAACAAGATTTGCACACACTGTTTAATAATTCATTGCTCAAATTTTCTCAGGGGGAACTTCTCGAAGAATATGGGTAAGGTATGTCATCTTAGAGATGAGTTTAGGAAGGGGCTCGACTGTACTCCAAGCTCCCAAAGCAATGAAAAGCCCCCATCATCCCCGGGTTTCTGCTGGGAAGAGCAGCGGGTGGGGTGCACAAATCCTGGTTCAGAACCCGGAGATGCGGCAAGTGCAGGCCGGGGCAGGGGCAGAGTGCCGGGCTCAGGGCTGCTCCACGCCTGTGCCCTCAACGCCCAGCTCCTCTCCGAGGGCAGAGCAAGGCTCAGGGGAAACAGGATTACCGTGGGCTAGTGGTAGAAAAGCTTTCTTGCGCCATATTTATTTTGCTCCCCAAGAAGTTCTCAGAGCAAATCTACTGATGGAACATTCCAGATCATCAAAGTGACCATTGGGGACTCAGATTTGTAAACCAAGAACTTTTAATCCGCCGCCTTCTCCCATGTAAGCCCAGCTATCATTTTCCAGACCTCAGGAAACCCACTCCTGACCTTTATCAACCAGTCAGACCAGACTAACCTTTGAAGGGTTAGCGTTTCTGGGCTCAGGGAAGCTTAGAGAAGGGAGGACTGGAAACCCGTGTAAGATCGACTCGGGGTGCCTCCCCCAGCCACTCGGGCAGCAGCCCTGAAATCACCCGGAGCTGGAAGACAGAGCCTCCCTAATCCTTCGGAGGCTGGCTAACCGCAGGGGCCCCCGGCAGGCCAGAGCCCAAACCCAGGAGCACAACCTGAGCCTCCAGCGCGACCACAAGCCCTGCCTGCAAGACCACGGCTTGTGAAACAGTAACTCTGTGAAAGCGACAGGCAGGGGCCGGCTCCGCTCCTCCGCCCCCCCCCCCCCGCCCCTCCATCCCTCCGCCCCCCGCCCCCCCCCCCCCCCCCCCGCCCCTCCATCCCTCCGCCCTCCGCCCCCCCCCCCCCCGCGCCCCTCCACCCCTCCGCCCCCCGCCCCCCCCGCCCCTCCCGCCCCTCCATCCCTCCGCCCTCCGCCCCCCCTGCCCCCCCCCGCCCCTCCATCCCTCCGCCCTCCGCCCCCCCCGGCCCCCCGCCCCCCCCACCCCTCCATCCCTCCGCCCTCCGCCCCCCCGGCCCCCGCCCCCCCCACCCCTCCATCCCTCCGCCCCCCGCCCCCCCCGGCCCCCCCCCCGCCCCTCCATCCCTCCGCCTCCGCTCCCCCGGCCCCCCCCCCCCCCCCGCCCCTCCATCCCTCCGCCCTCCGCCCCCCCTCCCCCCGCCCCTCCCGTGGGAACGCACCCTCTGGGATTGGCTGCTTCCACCCCCAGGCCTGGTCTACAGCAGAGGGGTTTCCAGGACTGAGCCAGCTAAAGCTATTTAAAACAGCATGTGAGGGCTGGAAGGGGCCTCTAGCACAGTCTAGTGCAACCCCCTCACTTTGTAGAGGAGACAACTGAACCCCAATAAGTGGCTACAATGAGCCTCCTCCCTCCACCACCCTCCGTACTCTGCCCCCTCCTCCCACCCAGTAAGCCTACCAAGCAAAACCTCAGGAAAAGATGGTGATGCCAAGAACAGGACATAAAGAAGGGCTGGATGGGTCTTCAGGGGTTTGGGGGTGCAAAAAGGAATTCTGACGATACAGCCTGCGCCCTGAAAGGCTGCCCTGGGTTGCTCAGAGGGGACTCCAGAGCCGCTGGCTGGGGGGCTGGGCTGGGCAATGATTCCAGTCAGCACAGTAGCCTGAATCTAGGTTTCCTGAACCCTCGTGCACGGTGTTTGGAGGGGCCAGGGGGGCAGTCTCCCCCAAGTACCAACCAGGCTCCAATTCACCCAGGAGGAAATTGAGTTGGGAAGAAAGCCATGTGGGTGGAGAAGCAGGGAGGAGAGGAACCAACTTGAGAAAGTCTAGAAGAGGATTCACGCAAAAAAGCCCAACTGCAACCACAGGGGCGCAGAAGTCAGGAAATGCTGCTGGAGGAGCCAGCCCAGTGGCCAGGCGGAGGACGGAGGGGCGGGGGTTAAATGTAGCCAGGTAAACAGCTGCCCCTGGAGAAGCCTGGCACGAGCAGGGCAGTCACCTGCTCTCCTCGCTGAAGGGACAGCCGGGCCAGACCCTATCAAACAGCAGGTCTGCTTCCCAGGCCGCACCAACGTGCTGGTGGGGGAGTGAACAGGCTGCTCCTCAAAGATGGGAGAAGGCCATTTTTACTTTAAAAAGTGGCTCAGATTTAAAATCATTAGGTCTTTTTGTCTTTATCCCAGTATCTACCCCCAACCCCTCTGCCAGATTTTTCTGGACTCCTGGATACAATTTGAAGATGCCCCATTGAAAACCATCCAAGAATGCCCTTCAGTAAGGGTGGGAACCCCCGTATTCTCTCCTCACTAGCAGATTTTTATATCCATCGTTCTTATGAATCTGGAGAGGGCTGAAGGAGTTACAGAAATAACCACAACAAACTCTGAGGATTGTGTTCAGAAGTGGGGCCGGAACAAAGGTGGAGTCTGAAGACTTGTTAAGAAGATTAGGGAGATAAAGGACGGGCAGTTTGGAAGGACACTAGGGAGAACAAGAACAGAACAGCAAACAAGAAAGCTTTTGTGGGCGTATTTTATTTCAGAGAAGGCAAGCGCTATCACTTCATATAAAAATTCCCTCCCCTGCCAGAGATGCCAGGCCGTGCAATCCAGAAGCCAGCAGCGCTATGCTAGAGTAAAAATTAGGACAGACTGGCCTGCTCTTCTGTCCCCCTGAAGTGCAAACAAAAGCACCGTCCTACTGCGACTAGAGCAAGAGGGTGAGATCCCCAGGTGAAGACCATCCCAGGTTTTTTCATTTCGCAGCACATGGCTCCCACCAATCTGGCAATGTCCCTGTAACTTAAACTTTTGGGGTAAAAAGTTTCTTAGAAAAAGGTTGTTTCAAGCCAATAAGACACCCCTGGAGATAGTACAACCACCAAATGTACACACGAGAGGATTGATTTCAAACACCCTGAGCAAACACCTACACACACACACACACACACACACACACACCCCTTCCCTCACATATTCATACTGGAACACATAAGAAATCAGAGCCTGAGAAAGTAGGAAATCCATGGATGGAAAGGGCCAGCCAGCTCTGGCTCCGGCTGCCCTGGCAGGCAGACCCCAAGAGACGCCCTCAGTCTGATTTTCTTTAGGAAAAGAAGGAATTGCTGCTCAGGGCTACCCTTAGCTATTTATCCACATACTGACTTTTGTTGTTTTGATTTTTGTTTGTTGTTTGTTTTGTTAATCCTCACCCAAGGATATTTTCCCATTGATTTTTAGGGAGAGGAGAAGAGAGCGGGAAAGAGAGAGAAACATGGATGTGAGAGAGACATATTGATTGGTTGCCTCCTGCATGTGCCTGGACCAGAGCCCCGGCCAGGGAGGCAGGGAGGAACCTGCAACAGAGGTACGTGCCCTTGACAGGAATCAAACCCGGTACCTTCGGCCCGCAGTCCGAGGCTCTATCCGCTGAGCCGCACCCACTAGGGCCACACATATTGACCTTTAGGTCCCCTTGCTCCACTCTGACCCTGTTGTCGGCTCCGGCTGAGCTGGGAATGGGGAGAGCTGGCATTGAGCTGCCTCTTTCCCCTGGACTCCGGGGCCTGACAGCACCATCAAGAGCCCAGCCGCATCGCTCCTCTCCTCTCCGCCTTGCCTTTCCTTAGGAGACACACGGGCTCCTTCTCTACTTATAACCCCAATCCTTTTGTGTCACACAGACACTATTTTGAAATGGAGGAAAACCACCACTCAGCCTTCTGCCAGCCTTAGGTCGGTGTGTTAGCCAGGACTGGTGTGTCTGTACCTGGACAGGTGTGTGGGCATACACTTGGGCCAGCACCCACTCACTTATGCCAGAGCGTAGCAGTCTGACCTTTGAAAGCCACAGGCAAATCAGACAGCAGCAGGAGTGGCTGGCACCAGGAGAGGGTCCTCAGGCTTTTTGAGGGGGTGCCCACTGCTCCCGGACGCTCTGCTGCCTTAGGGACAGCCACAGACCTGCCTGCATGAATGCTGGCATGTCGCAGGGGATGTGACCTTGCCCCGCTGGCCCAGAGGTTTCTGCACCCACACAGATGGCATGACACAGATGCCCCATCACGGCTCTGTCTAGCGGGCACATTCTTGGTGACTGGAGCAGTCAGGGATTGGTAACGTGATCCTGAACCTCTTTCTCCCCCAGGTACCAGGATGAAACGCGGCCCAGGGTGGTAGTAACTGAAAGCTGTTGCCAACGTGGCCAGGTGGCAAAAGCAGTGAAGGCAGTGGGAGTTGGGGGTGGAGACCAAGTGCTCCCTTCAAGTTGTGAACCCGTCCCCTGGCTTGAGCCACCTCACTTTCCTCTGGGTAAACTGCACCATCATCTCTCACAGTGAGCGGAGGACGGAAGTATCTGGGAAATTTGGCCCAGAGTGGGTGCACGGCCAAACGTGCCTGAGGGTCCCCGAGAAGATGGAGAAAGATGTAACTTCCCCATCTCGCGGGGCAGGAACAGATGTGCGTACGGAGCGCAGGAGCAATGGAAGAAAACGGAAACCTCGGACCCCACTCCGGGCTTGACCTGCTCTGGGCTCCGGCAGGAATCCAGACACCAAACTAACCACTCGGGGGCTGAAGTCCTCCAGATGTGGCGCTCGCTCAGCAGAGCTTCCCGCTGGGCCCGGCCGCGCCGGGAAAGGGCGCGGGGAGACCGAGGGGCTCGCGCTTCCCGGACAGGAGCCCGCGGGGCCCGGGGAAGTCCCTGCACCTCCGGAGGGCGGCACCCCCGGCCGCCTCCTCCGCCGCCCACCCCCGGGGGCCGGGAGCCGCAGCGCCCGAGCAGCGGGAGAGGGACCCCCGCTGCCCGCGCCCCGCGCCCGCAGGCAGGAGGCGGCGGGCGGCCCCCGCTTTGTCTGCGGCCTGGGGCGGGATCCCCTTCCCTCTCCGCGCTCCCAGCCCCCACCTGGCGGGCCCGCCCCCCGCACCCCGAGTCCCCCCGCACCCCCTGTCCCTCCGCGCTCCGGGGACCGAGCGCCCGCGGCGCCCAACTCCGCCGCCCGCGGCCGCCGAAGGGGCAGAACCGGCGCTTCGGAAGTTTCGGAGGCGCGAGCGGCGGAGGGGCGTCTCCGCCGGGGGCCGGGGCCGGGGCCGGGGCGGCCCGCGAGCGCCCCTTCCCGCAGCGGCGGCCGCGCTTACCTGCTCGTCCGGCTCGCGGGCTCCGGCTCCTCCGGCGACGGCCGCGCGGGGCCGGGCCGGGCCGGGACCGGGCCGCCCCTCAGCGGCCGCTCCGGGCTCCGCAGCCGCCGGGCGCGCTCCGCTGGGTCCCGCCGGCCGGCGCCCGGGCTGCCTCCGCGGGGTGCGCGCTGCCGGCCCCGGAGTCCGCGCTCGCTCCCGCCGCAGGAGGCTCCCTGCTCCGCGCCGGGACCCCGCTCTCGGCCGGCGGGAAAGTCGGTGCGGAGCCCGCGCCGCGCGGAGGGAGGGCCCGGCCGTCGGTGGTCGCCGGGCGGCGCGCTGTCCCCGGAGCGCGGGGCCCCGGGAAGTTTCCGCCGAGTGGGCTGCGGGCGGCGGCGGCGCGGCTGGGCTGGGAGTGCCGGGCGGGCGCCGAGCGAGCGGATCCGAGCCCCGCGCCCCGCCCCCGCCTCTCCCCGCCCCCGGCCGCGCGGCCGCCGCTCCAGCCCCCGCAGCGCGGACCCCTCCGGCGCCTCCCGGCGCTGGACCGTGACCTCCGCACCTGCCCGGCCGCCCGCCGGACACCGCTCCTCCCGCGGCCTCTGGACCGAGCGGCCCGGGCCTTGGCGGGTGTGGATGGGGAGCCGCCGCCCAGCAACACCGCCCGCCGCTGCTCTGGGGACTGGACCCGCTGCCCGGCCAGCAGCACCCTGCCCGCCCCCCGGGCCCCCCAGCACCCGGGCCAGGAGCACCTACCTCGGGGCTGCGGAACCCGAGGCACTGAGGGGAGAGTTACCTCAATAGCTTATATTTACAGCAAACTCTTGCACGCACTTTATCCTCCTTTTTTATCCCCTCAAGCGGTAGAGTGATCTCTTATTTCCGCTTTACCAACCCAAGTCATTCCTCTCCTGCCCTCAGCAAGAGACTTCTGGGTCAGGACATTTGATGGGGGGCAGGGGGGGTGTTGGCACACCAAGAAAAATGTTTCCAACTCATTTTCTCACCACTTCTGACAGCTTTAGGGTTAAGTTATTCACCTGACTTTTGGGGGGGAAACCAAGACACAGGATAGTGGCACCATCGGTTCGTAGTGGCCTGAAAATACCACTAGGGCCTAGTGTTTAGCCTCAGCTCAGACTGAAGCTTAAATACTTTTATTGGGGTTCCAAGTCCTCAACACCCCAGGGTGACCTGCCCAAAAGGGAGTTTGCCAAGGTCCCAGGGATGCAGGTGCTTGAGCCCTGACCTGTTCCCGACTCTGGTCAGGGCCAACCAGGAGCAGCCAGCACCTTTGAGACCTGCTCTCCAACTGCCTTTTCTTTTACAGTTTGAAACCCATCTCTTCCCTGAGTAAGTCGGAGGTGGCCTGCTAAAGAAATTGCCTTTGAAAGCAGTACAGTGAGGGGGGAAACAATAGAAATAATCCTAGGTTTTGCCCTTTCTTAATTAGTAACCAAACAAGGCGACAGCCTTCCCCTTTCGGTGGGCCAGGGGCTGCAGGAGAGTGGGGGAAAGAGGGAGCAGGAACTCTGGAATGGATTGGCAATAGGAGCTATTGTCCTCCCGTTTTTTTTTTTTTTTTTTTACAATAAGGAAACTAAGAGCTGTTTTAGCAAATACCAGACTAATTAGAGGGAAAAGCTTCCTTGGAGCTGTGCTGGCCTGGGCCGGAGGCACACTACGACTTTCTCACCTCACAGTGAATGGGGTTTATGAGACCAGGTCCAGCAACCTTAAATGAGTGGTCTATAACTGAAGGGGGGGAAGGGGGTTGTGTTTTCACCTAGGGGAGCTAGTTCAAGGCTTTATCTCTGGGGACAGATGGGGCAGGGAGAAGAGCTGGTCTAAAGCAATCATAAAAGCTTAGAATCCACTTTGTCCAATTAAAAACACACCCAGTTCCTCTCCTCAGAATAAAGCGTGGATTCTGAGGTTAGGATCTTTGGGAGGGGGGGGGGGGGGGGGGTCAAGGAAAGGCCTTGACTAGAAGGCCCAGGTCGTTCTACCTGGATGCAACCTGGAAGAATTTGGGGATTCACTTCATACACACATTTATGGACCCCAAGCACAGAGATGACTGAGACTAGTTCTCAGGCTAACGGAGTACGGTTGGGGTAGGGGACACATTTCTCATTTGGGGTCTAGAATGCGCACACGAAGGGGCAACCTTGCTTGGTCTCCCTCTGACAACCCAGGGGGAGAGCAGGTGACAGATGGATGCACCGCCAGCTAATGTCCCACACCTAGCCCTCCACCTCCCACCCCCTCACTCCACCTCCCACCACCTCCCACCACCTCCCACCACCTCCCTCCACCTCCCACCATCTCCATCCAAGATGAGTCAAGCCTGTGGCCCAGGAAGGGGAGCAGCAGTGCCCCCAGGAAAGGAGCTTGTGGCTGAGCAGCTGGGAAAACACGCAGTGAGGAGCCCAAGGCCAGCTTCCCAAGGGAAGTGGTGAGCGACCCGTTGCTTGAGTCACTGAGCTGCTGGGGAGCCCGCAGCCAGCGCCGGGGGCAAATGCCGGTGGGAATGAGAGAGCTCTCACCATGTTTTGTCTGTGATTGCTGGGTGGGGTCTCTGGCCTTCTTCCCTGAACAAAACACATCCCAACTTGGCATTTGTGGTTGAAGCAAAGAAAGAAAAAAGCACGTATGTGGACCTGTGGAAAGTGGTAATGATTCCTGCTCTGTCTATTGGAGACAAGGTTCCCCCTTCCTTGTCATGCCCTCCCAAGCTACCGGCCACACTCAGCGGTCTCTTCCACGCCAGAGTGCCGAATGAAAATCCTGTCGGAAAGAGTCAGAGAAGCCAGGCTCCTCCACTTCCTTAGCTCTCTGCCTTCTTGTGGGGTACACCTATGCTGCCCTCCCACCCTGGGGCAGTGCATTTTAGTGTAATTGTTCCCTTCCCCAGCCCAGCACCGGGAGGAAGAACTTCAGGTGTCGCTGCTGGTCCTGCCGCTGGTGCACCCCTGTTTCTGGAGAGTCCTACCTGCCTCTGGCCCCTGTCACAGGGGCTGGGGGATGCATGGGAAATTTTTCTCGGGGAAATGGCCTGATGAGCCTTTGAGGCCCAGAACAAGACAAGGAGGCAAAACTAATACCCCTTCTGTCCCAACTTTGCCCCTGTTTTCTGTGTGATTCAATGTTCATTTTGTGCTCATTACCTAGATGTTTTTCTAAAAACGTGGGCTTAACAAAACTGATAGATTCTGGCCTAAATATCCAAACGCTGTCCGCAGGGAGGCAGGAGCCATTTGGAACATCTGGATAAAGGGACCTCTAAAAGCTGAAGCCATGGGTTGGTAAGAAGGACACTGCCATTCACTTATAGGGAAAATGTTCCCGCCAAGAACGAGCAGCTGAGGGGGTTGTATAAAGGCAGGAGAAGGGCTAACCTATTGACAGTCTTTTTTTTTTTTAATTTTAATATATTTTATTGATTTTTCACAGAGAGGGATAGAGAGCTAGAAACATCAATGAGAGAGAATCATCAATCAGCTGCCTCCTGCACACCCCCCAATGGGGATGTGCCTGCAACCAAGGTACTTGCCCCTGACCAGAATTGAACCTGGGACCTTTCAGTCCGCAGACCCATCATCTATCCACTGAGTCAAACCGGTTTCGGCCTATTGACAGTCTTAGCACCTAATATGTGCAGCGGACGTACCAGTTCACAAACTGCTTTTATTAATACATTTTATTCTTAACTGAGATTCACCAAATAAGGTTAGTCCTGCTCGTCTCACTTGGAGGGCTCCCTCTGACCAATTCTCCCCCTAAGAGAGGCAGCAGCTCTCCAGGGAGGAGGTCTGGTGAGGTTACTGAGCAGGCGGCACCGAGCCGCCCCGGGAAGCCAGACTCACCACCTGAGTCATCTGGAGCCAGACCCCGGGCTCCGAAAGGCTGTCTCCTCGTCTGAAAGCGGTGGTGGTAAGACAGCCTTCCTCGTGGGAATAGGAGTGAAATAGGACAGTGCAGACAAAGAAACCCGGGACCATGTCTTCCATACAGTCTGTACTCAATAAATATTAACAGTAGTTAATAGACCTGGCTTTCCGTGGAGACAGTCTAATGTTACTCTCAGTCCTTGAATTCCTGGATTTTGGCCCCATTTTTTTCTCCCAGGAGAAGATAGACTCCTAAATAGTTCTCTGAAAGAATCGCTGCTGTAACGAAGTCTAGGATGAAGCAGTTGAAGTGTCACCACACACCGCAAGCCCAGAGTCAGCCAGTGATGGAGGAGGCGATGGGCAGTTCTAAAGTACGTGATCCTGCCAAAACCGGTTTGGCTCAGTGGATGGGGCATCAGCCTGCGAACTGAAAGGTCCCAGGTTCAATTCCCGTCAAGGGCATGTATCTTGGTTGTGGACACATCCCCAGTGGGGAGTGTGCAGGAGGCAGCTGATCAATGATTCTCTCAACATTGATGTTTCTATCTCTCTTTTCCTTTCCTTTACTCTCTGTAATATATATATATATACACATATATATACATATATATACATATATATACATATGTGTGTGTATATATATATATATACATATATACATATATATATATAAAATAAAGAACGTGGTCCTGGTGACCAGCTGCCCAATGCTTTGCTGAAAATGCAGCACCATCTGGGCTGTAGTCCCCACGAAGAGCTGCTTTCCTTCTGGGTCTCCAGCACCTCCGTGGCCCTCCTGCTTCCCCTTCTCAACTCCTACTAAAGGCCTTCCGTGGGCTCTGCACTGACGAACACTGTGGAGGAAACGAAGACGGGGCACCCCCCTCACGGGCTCTGGCCTGGGTACGCGCAGATGGGAATGAACAAGGACAGGTGCCGCCTGCAAAAGCCTGGTGCCGGAGCCTGGCAGCTGGAGGTCTTCAGGACCGAGGCGGAGGCCTGGGCTCGCCATCTCCTCCTGAGGACGCTTGGCCTTGCTCAGAGCCTTCCCTCTCTGGGCCTCAGCGTCTCAGTGAACTGTGATTGAGTCCAGGGGGAAACGGCGGAAGATGGATGTGCGGATGGGAGACAATGAATTTGACTTCATCGACATTCCTGTTGAATGTCAGTGGGGGCATCCGAGTGTTGACAGCAAGAAATAGTGAAGTGGCAGGGGGTTAAGGGTCAGGGTGCTGGAGAGGCAGTTTCAGCGGAGTGAACTGATAACGCTGAAAGCCAGCAGCCAGGGGCCAAGGGGGAAGACGGTGAGGGAGGGTGGGTAATCCCTAGGAGTGTAACCAGGAAGGGGGGGTTTCGGGAGCGAAGGGGCCCTGGGGTCAAGTGACGCGGTTTCCACAATAAGGAAATCCTGGACAGCTTGAAAGCAGAGAGAAGAGAAGTGAGGAGGGTGAGATATTCCTGTTGTTAGAAGGGGATTGGCGGAGGGGAAGCCAGGAGCTCAGTGAGGGGGGCTCACATTCCAGAGCCAGGCGCCCCTTTCCTCTCCTGGCAGGAAGGAGCAGGAGCGGTGGGTTAGGACGGTTGGTGTGGACAGTTAGGTGTGGGAAAGGCGAGAGGGGAGGAAAGCAGAGCGCATTTGCTACGAGGAGCCCTCCCAGGGGAGTCTGAAGTGCCTGTGGGAGACCCCTGTGCCAGACCACAAGGCACCTCAAGGTCATTTGGTCGAAAATAGCTCCTTGGGAGGCTTCCTAGGGCACTGATGGGTGAATTGCTGCTTCTCAGACTCTCCCGGAGAGAATGTTACTCACAGGTTCCCCGGGCTGCACCGCAGGCCTAACCATGCCCAGCGGTGGTCCAGCTGTTAGGGTCTCACAGCTGATTCTGAGCCGGGTTGAGACCCGGCCACAAGGTCAAAAAGGGGCAGCACACAGCAAGCCTCCCAGGAGGGGAGAGGCTCCTGCTGAAATGTACAGGGTGAGCCGGAGAAGGAGGTGGCCTCCCTTAGACCCACAAAAGGTCCCGGTTAAGCTCCTCCTGCTGCATTGCGGTGGAGGTGGAGGGCGGGCAGAGCTGGGATCTGCCTGGTGCCTCACCAGCCGATTCCTTCCTACCCTGGCCTTAGCGAGGACCGCGTGCGGCGGCCGCGTGCTCAGCCTGGATAAGACTGGGTTCTGGGTTCTGGGTTCTAGGTTCTGCCTTCGCCATTGCCTCCGGTTTGGAGAGTTAACTTTTGCTCAGGGGTACTAATAAGGATGATAAAGAAAATCCACAGCTCATCCAACCATCTCAAGGTAAGTCATGGCTTGTCTCCTGTAATTAGCATCAAAGGTGTTTATAAACTCCCGAATCCACTCTCTGAGTTGGGGCGCTTTGCTAGGCAGCTTCCGATCTGAAGCCCTTGTTTGGTGTGAGGGACAATGGTCGTTCCACACGAGGCAGTGACAAGGGAGAAGGTATCATTATAAACGACAATTGTGGAGCACTCAGAATGTTAAAACTTATATCATTGAGCCCAACACCCTCCCCTGTTCTCTGAATTGTTCATTCTACATAGGTTATGCAAGAATGTGGTTCTAATAGCTAACCAGCAAGCATGCTGCATCAATCCTTGAGCTTCTCAAATGTCTTCATCAGTAAAAATGACTCACAAAATAACCATCAGCTACAGCGTTAATGACACACTAACGTCTCTCCCTTCCTCGAAGTCCCTCCTGAGACTCCATGCATTGGCCACAAGGACAGTGAGACGGAGAAAGATGACTGATTAGCAAAGAGACAGAAAGGACATTCAGTATCGCCTTTCCTTTCAAGATGCAAAATGGGCCTCAAGGCCTCTGAGCTTAGAGAACAATGAACAGAAAAGTCCCTTTGGCTTTTATATCCTCAGTGGCATGCTGGAGGTGCCGCCTGGCGCTTCCCAAGCAGGAGTAGGTGGCAGGGAAGCAATAAGGAGGGAACAGGGCGAGAGTTGACCTGCTCAGGGCGTGGAGAGCCTGTTTCATGCCCACACTCCAACCTCGCCTTCTCATTTCCTTCCTGCCTTCTGGTGGCCTGGTAACCATCCCTGCCTCCCACCTGCTCTTCAGCCGTGGGCTGCCATCTGCGATGCATTTGAAGCAGGGGTTTCTGGGAACAGAAAGGCTACCAGCTCCGCAGCTGGATCCTCCAGTGGAAGAATCTCAGCGCCACGGCATCTGAGCGGAGGGCATCTTTGGGGCCCTGGGGTCGGTGGGAGAGCCGACGGGAACCTTCCCAGCTTTTCAATCTTACCACCCAGGCAGCTGCCTCCTCCAGGCCCTCCCCTCGGGCTCCCTCAACACCCGCCAGTGGTAGCAGGCCGGGCGCTGCTTGCTTGGCTTCCTTAGTGTCAATGTGCATCTGGGTTTGCAGTGAGTCACAGGGACAGGGGCTCCCGAAGCTGACAGCAGAGGCCCAGGTCATCAAACCCGTCCCGCTCCTCGGGATTTCCCCTCGCTGGGAGGTGTTCCGAGTGTGTGTTTTAAAGACGCCTGCGTTCTAACAGTGAAAGGGTCAGAATGAGTATGGTCACAATCAGAACATTGAAACCTTCTCCCTTTGCGCTTACAGAACCCTCAGCACCACCCTGCGGGCCTGCGGGCTGAGGACAAAGCCAGCGGACAGAGCATGCTCACTTGTTCCACAGACCGAGCACATGTGTTTGTGTGGCGGGAGAGGAGGCCTCGGCGGGCAGGCTGCCGCTGGGCCGGGAGGAGCGGAGGAAGAGAAGTCTACGAGGAGGAGGAGGTCTGGGGTGCCCCGGGGTGCAAGAGGGCCCGGGTGGGCCGCAGACACAGGGCTGGAAGGCCCCGGCCTGAGCTCTCACTCCTGTTTGAAACAAAGGGTATGATCTCAGCCTTGACCTTGTCGGAGGCCAGGAGGAGGGGCGAGAGGCCGGGAGGGTGTTGACAGGAGCCCTCAGTGGCCACAGGTCTGCAGAGCCATCACTGCCCAAGAGTGGGTTCCAGGTCCGTGCTGCCGAGGGGGGTGTCTCCTCCACCCGGGCAGCACCAGCGCCCGCTTACACCCCAGCCCCACTGCAGCCTCATTCCCAGTCTCGGGGGCCAGGAGGGACCGGGGACTGGAAGCGATGGAGGATGTTTTCAGCAGCTGCACACACAGGTGTCAACCTGGGTCCTGGGTCCAGGTTGTGCGGTCCTTTCCGTCAACCACCTCCTCACACCGGGGCCGCTCCGACAACGCGGGAAACCACTGAGCCGCTGGTTCTGCGCCTCCCTCTGGACCGCTTCCCCGCTCCGGGGCAGCTGAGGGGGCGGTAAGGAGGTGAAGTGACTTTATCTGGGCCTTGGTCCCAACTTGAATAGGAGGAAGGAGACACCCGGCTTCTTCCAAGCCAGGCCCCAGCTTTCCTCTCTGCTTTCCCTCCAGTAGCCCCTGGGGTGTCCCAGGACCTTCCCCTCGGGGCCCTGTAGCTGCGGGGGGGCTGGTGGGGCTCTGCGTTGGGGAAGGAACACGTTCTCAGGCAGAATCCAGAACCTGGAGACCAGCCCTCAGGAAAAGCCATTGGGTTTCCGTTTCCATGGTTATTAGATGAGGGTGTTTTGTCAAGTGCACGCACCAAAAAAAAATGTTAGTTTTTCTATGTTATATTGGCAACTGGTGTGAGGACCCCTGCCTCGATTCAGCACTAACTGCTCCAGGAGAGTTTTAACACCAGGACAACAACCATCAAACACAATCTAATTGTGTGCTTACGGTGTGCTAAGGAATGTAATCCTCACAACAACTCTACGAAGTCAGCACAATCATTTCCCATTTTACAGATGAGAAAACAGAGGCCAGCAAGCTCAAGTTACCTTCCCACAGTTCTGCAGCTAACAGGGGCCTGGAGCAGACTTCACACAAGGTTAGAAAAGCCCATCTGGAGACGCAGAGAATCCCTGCTGCTGTTTAGGCCAAACTCTCTGCCCCGAGTCACCGCATCCCTCCTGCCCGCATACGGCTGCTCAGGGCCTGGAGGTCTCCTCTGGCCCCAATGCTATAGAGAATGGAGGGGGAGAGCGAGGCTGCAGAACTTGAGAGAACATAGGAAGTTAACATGCTTTTGATATGTAATCTGTTCAAGTTCGCAAGGAGGCAGGAAACCCATTTTCCCCAAACTAAGAATTGAGGACAGGGCATTTCTTTTTATTTTTATCTCAACCTGTCACTCCTGGGGCCAGAAACAGGCTGCTTTTAATAAAGTAATTATTAAAAAAACATTTTATTGACTTTTTACAGAGAGGAAGAGGGATAGAGAGTTAGAAACATCAATGAGAGAGAAATATCGATCAGCTGCCTCCTGCACACAACCAATGTACATGCCCTTGACTGGAATCAAACCTGGGACCCTTGAGCCCGCAGGCCAACGCTCTATCCACTGAGCCAAACCGGTTTGGGCATTAATAAAGTAATTTTGAGGTGGTTCTTGGAACTGCAGGAAACCAGATCCAAACGTCTGCTCAGGCTGCATGGGCCAAACCATGCGAAAGGGCCTCTGGGAGCGAGGAAGGGCTGCTGTTTCCTTCAGTTTCATCTGTTTCTTTTCTCTCCTCCATCAAACCAGAGGCTGCAAAGATAGCCAGACCCCACCAAATCCCAGAGTGGAGGGCTCCCCCTAGTGGCCCAATGGACCCACTTGCTGGTGGCCCCTGGGGTCTTGACAAAAATGAGTCCAGAGTCTGGCATGAGAGAATGGTCCAGTCCAGGTGCATGCCCCAAAAAACTGAGAGCAGGGACCCATGTTCACAGCAGCATCACTCAATAGACACAAGGGTAGAAACAACTCAGATGCCCATTGATTGCTGAATGGTAGACAAAATGCGGTGTAAACATACGAGGGAATATTGTCTTAAAAACAAATGAAATTCTGACACCAGCTACAGCATGGGTAGAACTTGAAGACATTTGCTCAGTGAAATAAATCAGATATAACAGGACAAATATTGTATGATTCCACTTGTATGAGCAGTCATCATACTCATGGAAACAGAAGGTGGGATGCTGGCTGCCAGGGGCCGGGGAGAGGGAGTGGCATCTATTGTTCAATGGGTGGAGTTTCGGTGGGGAGAATGAAAAGTTCTGGAGCTGGATGGTTGCACAACAATGTGAATGTACTTAACACCATTAAACTACACACTTAAAAATGGTTAAAATGGTAAAATACCATAATAAGAACAAAAAACATAAAAAAGAGAAAATGTGCTCATCCATTTTTGTGGGGAAAAACACACCTTTTTCCAGTTTCCTAAAGAAATATCCAATTGCTGGTTTAGGCCCAATCTGCAGGATCAGGCCTAAACCAGCAGTTGGACATTCCCCAAGGGGTCCAGGATTGGAGAGGGGATTCCCCCTCCCCCATGCACGAATTTTGTGCAGCAGGCCTCTAGTCTTTTTATAAAAGTCTAGAAAAATCTTCAAGAGACATGGAAGAAGAGGAAAGTAAACATTGCAGAGCATTTACCCTCTAAGGGGGTCAGTCATTCCATCGTCTTCGTGGCCTGGGACGTGGATATTATCCCATTTTGTGGACAAGAGATCAAGGCCCAACGTGGCAGAATTGTGTTTCAAATCAAGTCTCTCTAACCTTAATCCTTTAGGAGTAAATGGAATAAATAGTCACGATGTTGCATCGCCTGCTAAAGTCACCATCACCTCAGAACAAGCCCCATGCTCTTCATTTCAGTCACTGTTACCTGAGTGGCACATCTCTGAGACTGTCCTGTTTGACGTCATCCATGGGAACTGACCCGCACACTCCTCTGCTCTTGCCCTTCTTTTTTTTTTCTTTTTTAAAAAAATATATTTTATTGATTTTGTACAGAGAGGAAGGGAGAGAGATAGAGAGTTAGAAACATCGATGAGAGAGAGTCATCGACCAGCTGCCTCTTGCATACTCCCCACTGGGGATATGCCCACAACCAAGGTACATGCCCTTGACCGGAATCGAACCTGGTCCCCAAGCCGACGCTCTATCCATTGAGCCAAACCTGTCCCGGCAGCTCTTGCCCTTCTTTTAGCACCACTTCTGCTAGGTCCCTCTCCTAAAGGCCAAATCCTTGGCCTGGTGCCTAAGTACTCGAGGTCCTGCCCCATCCCCTCCTTAGGAAGTGTCTGCACTGATCTTCACATGAACCGTCTCCTCTGATGAAATGGTCTGTGGCCCCCACACTGCTTGCCCACGACCTTTAGCCCCCACTCACCTTTCAGCGTTCTCAGCCCACCCAGATTCTGCCTGTCTGCTGACCCAGCTTCACTGCCCACTGTCGACCCAACACACAGGCCCCTTGTTCTTCACACCCAAGAGCGCAAGGCTCTGCCTGCCGGGCACACAGCAGGCACTGGGCACGGGCTGCTGAGGAGGTGAACTGTGAAGGTATTACACGTGACCTTATCTAGATGTTAGACGTATATTCTATGTTACTTTTTCCTCTTGAACCAGATGGCAACTTTCTTAGCTTACATTGTTTCCTGTTCTCACCAGCCCTTAGCTCAGTTTGTTAACTGATTTTAAAACAGCCACTAAGAATGAGCTTTTACCCAGACCCTCACCTGCACCCCTGGCCAGCTATTTGGACACTCCTGACTCAGATATAGTCACTGCTAGGATTGCTGGGGGCTTGAGGACCAGCTGTTATCAAGTCCATCGCCTTAACCACTTGGCCACGAGAACCAGCTGTTATCAATGTCTTCTTCTTCCTTCCTTCCTTCCTTCCTTCCTTCCTTCCTTCCTTCCTTCCTTCCTTCCTTCCTTCCTTCCCTCCCTCCCTCCTTCCTTCCTTCCTTCTTTTCTTTCTCTCTCTCTCTTTCTCTCTCTCTCTCTCTCTCTCTCTCTCTCTCTCTCTCTCTCTCTCTCAATATTTTTTTATTGATTTTTTACAGAGAGGAAGGGAGAGGGATAGAGAGCCAGAAACATCGATGAGAGAGAGTCATCGACCAGCTGCCTCTTGCACACCCCCTACTGGGGATGTGCCCGCAACCAAGGTACATACCCTTGACCGGAATTGAACCTGGGACCCCTCAGTCCACAGACTGACGCTCTATCCACTGAGCCAAACCTGTTAGGGCTCTTCTTCTCTTTTAATGTTTAATTTTGTGTTGATTTTAGATAGAGGAAGGGAGAGAGAGAGAGAGAGAGAGAGAGAGAGAGAGAGAGAGAGAGAGAGAGAGAGAGAGAGAGAGAGAGAGAGAGAGAGAGAGAGAGAGAGAGAGAGAGAGAGGGAGAAACATTGATGTGAAAGAGAACCATCAATTGGTTGGCTCCATACACACCCCAGCAGGGGAGCAAACCCACCACTTGTGGTGTCCGGGTCCATGCTCCAACCAACTGAGCACAAAGGGCAGGGCTTTCTGCTTCTCTCCTTCTGTGGAGACGTTTAAGTTGTGAAAGACCCAGGATGTGTGATCTTTTCACAGTAGCCCACCCACCCACCTCTCTCCTCTCGATTAATCCTTCAGCAATTGTCCCCGTCCCTGGGGAGTGACTTGGCCCACGTCAGGAATGAACTCATAGCTGTGGTCATCCGTCCTCAGGGTGAGCCGATGAGGAGGGAGCGACCGAAAGTAACTGAAGAGAAATGAGTGGCTGGGGAGAGGGCCGGGCTGCTGCTGGGAGCGGGGCTGACCTCACCGCCTCTCAGCACCAGTCAGCGCCTGAGGTTTGACACGACAGCGGGAGGACAGTCTGTGAGCTCAGAGGACTGGAAGGAGCTTGCAGTCAGTGAGCAGTTCCTTTCTGGGTCAACAGTTCTTTTGAGTCCCCATTTCAATGTCAAACAGTTCCTTATGTGTTCATGTCAGCCATTGTATTTCAGATCTGGTTGGTTGACAAATGGTGTTGATGCAGTTCCGACCGCCTCTGGTTTGGTCCTGGGCATCCTTCAGCGACACACAGCTCCTGTCTGCTGGTATGGCAAGGCGTTGTCAGCGACTTCCATATCTGAACTGATTCTCTTCTGTCTTCTGATTCATTTGCCTCTCAGCATAACCATGATGGCTTGTCTCAGTTTCGGTCCTTATAAGGGAATTCCTTGTATCACATGATCTAACACATCTAGGGGAAATAATGAACAACATAAATTGATGAACAGAAACAGACCTGGAGACAGAGAAGCAGCGATCAGACTGTCAGGCCTCAGAGGGAAGGGAAAGGGGAGATATCAACCAAAGGACTTGTGTGCATGCATATAAGCCTAACCAGAGGTCATACATGGGGAGGGGAGCCGCTATCGGGAGCTTCCCAAAGGACTCCGGGAACCCCTTGAGAGGCGGCATCTTCTCAAAGGGTGCCTTTCAGAGGGAAGTGCTGCTGCCCTTCAGCCCTGGCACCCCGAGTCAGACTGGGCTCAGACCTCACTCCACGGAAAGCCACGTGGAGTCCACGTGAAAGGCTCCACGGACGGAGTCAGCCGCCTGCCATGCCAAGGCCTCTGGGGCCCTCCTGTTCCCTGGCCAGGCAGCCTCGGATCCCGGCTGCAGCTCCCAGAGGAAAGTGGCCTGGCAGAGTGAGGGGGGAGGCGCAAGGACGTGGGGGTGAGTCTCCCCAGCTGGGCCAGACCCAGCGTGTCAGAAGGAAGAGGTGAATTTGCTGCAAAGGTGATGCCGACAGGTACACTTCCCTCCTCTTCACCGCGGTGTAGACACACACACTGGGCTCAGCTCTACTCTCCACAACACCCCATTCCTGTACCCATGAGGCCTGTGCAGAGCAGGCTGGTGAAGTCCTAGGGATTCAGGCCGCTGTCCCAAATTGTGACAAGAGGAAAATTACGGTATCCCCAAATTTTTCTCTAGGCCGAGGTCGGCAAAATGTACCACTGGGGCTGAATCCAGCACACTGCATATTTTTGTATGGCTTCTACATTTTTAAGTGGCTGTAAAAAAACAAAACAAAAAAAAACAACATTAAAAAAAAGAATAATTCATCTTGCAGGAGGCAACCAATTAAGAGAATCACTGATTGGTTGCCTCCTGCACCCCCACACTGGGGATTGAGCCCGCAACCCGGGCATATATCCTGACCAGAAATTGAACCTTAACCTCTTGGTTCATAGGTTGACACTCAACCACTGCTAGGCTACAAATAAAGTTTTATTGGCACACACATTTGTTTACATATTGCCTAGGGCTGCTTCAGTACAGCTGAGCAGTTGCATGAGACTCTATGGGCTGCAAAGCTGAGATCAACACTGGCTAAAAAAGTTGTAGTATAAAATGAAAATGTGCGGATTCTTGTTTTAAAAAATTATTAAGAATTCCACTCTGGCAATAGTAGAGCATTAAACTAAGTGTGATGACCCCTCTAAGCCCAGGCTCCTGACTACAGTACTTAATAGCTGGCTCTTTACCAAAAAAGTTTGCCCACATCTACTCTGGAAGTTAAAACACCAACATTAAAACAAAACAAAACATTTAGTGTGGTTCTGGACACACTTTAAAAATAAATTACTAAACACTAGGACCCAATATAGGTTCACTCGAGTTAGACTCATTTTCTCTGGATTGTCTGCTGGGACGAGAGGGGCAAAGGGCAGGGAGATGGTCACTGTGGGCACCAGTCCTTCCACTCAGTAGCCATCCTGCCTTCATGCCAGGCATCAGGGGGAACCTGCACAGTCTCTTCATGCATGGAGCCAAAATTTAAAACTGAAAATAATTTTGAGTCATCTTCTTTTTAAGACTAGAGGCCTGGTGCACGAAATTCATGCATGGGTGGGGTGGAGTCACCTCAGCCCAGCCTGTACCCTCTCCAATCTGGGACCCCATAGAGCACATGTGTCAAACACAAGGCCAGTGGGCCAAATCCGTCCCGCCAGGCCTTGCAATGTGGCCTGCACCGCGCTGTCATCACTGCACTCCGCTGCGTTTCCATCACAATGACAGTTTATGACTGTTCAGTAAACCATTCGGCCCGCGATTTAGGCTGGATTTTAGATTTTGGCCCCTTCTCTGATTGAGTTCGACACCCCTACCATAGAGGATGTCTGACTGCTAGTTTAGGCCCTACCGGAAGTCAGACATCCCTTTCACAATCCTGGACCACTGACTCCTAACCACTCACCTGCCTGCCTGCCTGATTGTCTCTAACTGACCCTCTCCCCCTCCACCCCAGCCCCCGCTAGTTGATCACCCTTAACTGCCTCTTCCTGCTGGCCTGATTGCCCCCTAATGCCCCTCCCCTGCCAGCCTGGTCATCCGTAACTGCTCCCCTGCCCCCCCCCCCCTTGCTAACTTAGTCGCCTCTAACTGCCCACCCTGCTGGCTTGATTGTCCCACACAGCCCACTGTTCAGTCATTTGGTTGTCCCTCACTAACCCCCCTGCTGGCCTGGTCACCCCATGCAGCCTGTTCAGTCATTCGTTCAGTTGTTTCAGTTGCTTGGGCCAGTGGTCAGCAAACTCATTAGCCAACAGAGCCAAATATCAACAGTACACAATTTAAATTTCTTTTGAGAGCCAAATTTTTAAAACTTAAACTTCTTCTAATGCCACGTCTTCAAAATAGACTCGCCCAGGCAGTGGTATTTTGTGGGAGAGCCACACTCAAAGGGCCAAAGAACCACAATGTGGCTCGAGAGCCACAGTTTGCCAAGCAGGGGTTTAGGCTTTTATATATATAGATACCATGATAACTCCGAGCCAAACCGGTCAGGGCCATGTATAGTTTTTTGAGGAGCCACCATACCACGTAGGGATGGCCTTTGATAGAGAAGCTGCAGGCAGAGAAGATGGGGAAGACAGGGAAGGAGGAGGGCGGGGTAGGCTGGGAGCAGGCAGGGCTGGGTCCGTGAGGCCAGCTGTGTGACCCCACGAGAGTGGCATCCGGCTCAGAGTCTCTGTTTCCTTCCCGTTCATCTATGGAGGACATGTTGTTGGACACCTAGAATGCATCAGCCACTCTTCGAAGCACCGGGGTACACTGCTGATAAAACAGATGTGGGCCATGTCCTCATTCAACATCTGTATAAAACGTGGACAGTGCTCCCCAGTAACATATGTAAAGGGCTACACGCTCAGTGTCTAACTCATCAGAAGCACTTCATAAAGAGTTCTTTCCTGCCCTTTATCTGGGCAGCTGGGTGATCAAGGATTCTGTCTTTTCTCATATGAATAACCCCCTGTTGAGGTATTCATAGAAATAACTCCCTTCTAATTCTCATTTTTAAAACTCAAAGAGGGCCACTGTGAAAAATAGCAACAAATCCAGGGCTGCTGTGTGCAAACTGGATGCCATCAGTGAGGAAAGAACTGCCCAGCTGGTGGGAGGTGGAGGTGGAGGTGGAGGTGGGAGGTGGAGGTGGAGGTGGAGGTGGAAGTGAAGGTGGGAGGTGGGAAGGGGATGGGGAGGTGGAGGTGGAGGTGGAGGTGGAGGTGGGAGGTGGAGGTGGAGGTGGAAGTGGGAGGTGGGAGGTGGAGGTGGAGGTGGAGGTGGAGGTGGAGGTGGAGGTGGGAGGTGGAGGTGGAGGTGGAGGTGAAGGTGGGAGGTGGGAAGGGGATGGGGATGTGGAGGTGGAGGTGGGAGGTGGAGGTGGAGGTGGGAGGTGGGAAGGTGGGAAGGGGATGGGGATGTGGAGGTGGAGGTGGAGGTGGAGGTGAAGGTGGGAGGTGGGAAGGTGAGAAGGGGATGGGGATGTGGAGGTGGAGGTGGGAGGTGGAGGTGGAGGTGGAGGTGGAGGTGGAGGTGAAGGTGGGAAGGGGATGGGGATGTGGAGGTGGGAGGTGAAGGTGGGGGTGGAGGTGGAGTTGTCGGATGAGGTGGAGATTGGAAGGGGATGGGGGTGTGGGGGTGGGAGGTGGAGGTGGAGTTGGAGGATGAGGTGGAGGTGGGAAGGGGATGGGGGGTGGGAGGTGGAGGTGGAGGTGGAGGTGGGAGGTGGGAAGGGGATGGGAGGTGGAGGTGGAGGTGGAGGTGGAGGTGGAGGTGGAGGTGGAGGTGAAGGTGGGAGGTGGGAAGGGGATGGGGATGCGGAGGTGGAGGCGGGAGGTGGAGGTGGAGGTGGAGGTGGAGGTGAAGGTGGAGGTGGAGGATGAGGTGGAGGTGGGAAGGGGATGGGGGGTGGGAGGTGGAGGTGGAGGTGGAGTTGGAGGATGAGGTGGAGGTGGGAAGGGGATGGGGGGTGGGAGGTGGAGGTGGAGGTGGAGTTGGAGGATGAGGTGGAGGTGGGAAGGGGATGGGGGGTGGGAGGTGGAGGTGGAGGTGGGAAGGGGATGGGGGGTGGGAGGTGGAGGTGGAGGTGGAGTTGGAGAATGAGGTGGAGGTGGGAAGGGGATGGGGGTGTGGGGGTGGGAGGTGGAGGTGGGGGTGGAGGTGGAGTTGGAGGATGAGTTGGAGGTGGGAAGGGGATGGGGGGTGGGAGGTGGAGGTGGAGTTGGAGGATGAGGTGGAGGTGGGAAGGGGATGGGGGAGGTGGAGGTGGAGGTGGAGTTGGAGGATGAGGTGGAGGTGGGAAGGGGATGGGGGGTGGGAGGTGGAGGTGGAGGTGGAGGTGGAGGTGGGAGGTGGCACAGTGGGGCTGGCCACCTGGCTTTGCCCTGGGAGACAAAGCTACCCCCCGTCAGCAGTGACTGATGCAAACCTGGAGACCAACCTAGGTCAGCAAACTTCAAAGGGCATCCCACGGAAAGCTGGTGAGAGACATGAAAGGAAGTAAGGTTGTTAGGTCAGGACACTTCCTGCCGATCTGGCAGACCTGGCTCAAAGGTTTTGTCCTGGAGATGCAGGCCAGTTGTGCACTCCAAGTGGCTCCTAGTGGCTCTGGTGGCCCCTGGGCAGCAGCTCCTGCGGCCAGCATGGTCAGGGCCCTGGGCGTCCTCATCTGGTTGCTACGTTTGGGGCAGAAAGAACACGGTGGGGTCTTTCTAAGCAGAGGGAGAAAGTGGGGAGGAAGGAAATCAGGCTGCTGCTGGGAACGGCTGGCCAGGTGCGGCTGGAGGAGCGGTGCCTGGCCTGCGGAGAGCCTGGGATCCTTTAGTCCTGGGCCGTTTCCCGCGTCTGGGCGGGGAGCAGGCACTGCAGCCTGTGCGTCGCCCTGGGCCCTCACTGCACCGTGAGGCGGCTCTTTCTTAGGAAGGAGAAGTCGAAGAAGCTCCAGGAGGAAGTCGTGACGTTGAATAGAAGCCCTGGTTTGCAGACACACATCCCATAAAGAATATTTAATCGCTATTTAATCCTACAAACACCTGTTCCAAGGGGATTAGATGAAGTCCCGCCAGATCCACTCCCGCATCTCAGAGCTTTGAGGGCCTCAGTGATTCTGGACAAAAGGCCCTTCTGCTCCGGGCAATTGCCCTGCGGAGACCGGCAGGATTCTGTAGCCAGTCCCACGTTGTGCTGATGGTTTGTGACCCTTTATGATAAAAGCAATGCTTTTGCTAAGACAGGAAAGATCAGTGTCTCCTGAAGCTGTTCAGCCTAACCAGCCAGAAAGTCCGTGCCTCTCACTGAGGCTCCCGCCCCCTCCTGGCACCAGCGCTGTCGTTAGCTCCTCAGCGCCCTCGGGTCCAGGAGCCCAGAGGGGCCGGGTCAGGGATGGAGCGCTCTGCTGCCCCGGCGCTGCAGGGCCCTGCAGAGAGGGCTCCTGCCCTTGGCCAGCTTGTGCAGAGAGGGGAGAGGCATGTTCGGGTCCAGCGACGAAAGTCACAAGGAGACCTCATGGTGCAGAAATGGCCTCAGGAGCGGAAACAGATCCAGGACGGGGGCTGGGCTGGGGTGCACCCAGGGCCCGAGCTTGCGGGGCGCAGGGAGGATGCCGTGGAGCTGAGTGCGGAGGTGAGTGGTCCCCTCTGCACCAAGAATGCCCTCCCGGTTGGTCCCCTGCCCTCTGACCTGCCTGACTGGCATTGCTCAACACGGATCAGGCTCTGCTCCAATTCCTCATCTGGATTTAGAAGTCCTCGCCAGCAGGCATCTTACTCATATTTCTGTGTCCTGTGAGACACTGATGCTGTGCCTGCCCCCAGGGAGGAAGCTGCTAGTGCTTGGAGGTGAGGTCGCCCTCAGGTTGGATGGAGAGGAGCCCAGCCCCTCGCTGTCCCTCACGGTCCCTCACATCTTACCCAGCGGGTGATCTGGCCAGCTCGGGAACTTGTCGAAGGAGACGCTGCCCTCCCTTGCCATCAGTCCTCCAGGCACAAACAAGGTCTGTCTGGTGAGAATAGCATGAGGAAAGGTGGGGGGAAAAGCAGGCACCTGGGCTCCTCTCCGTCCTCCTGGCCCCCTGGGGGCTCAGTCAGGCGTGGCCTCCCCACCGCTGTCTTCCTCCACTCGATTCCTTCTGGATTAGCTCAGTGGAGCTTTATCCCAAAGGCTGTCCAAGTTGGCAAGAGTTGCACATCGGGCTGTTTGGCTTTTAATAAAGTTTATGATTTAAATCTTGTGCTCTTAACACCTTCTTTGCAAGCCTCAGAGGGAAACAAAAATGTTGAAGTTGTTTACTCATTTCCTTCATAACATGGCGACCCTTCACACTTGGCCAAAACCTCCGTGTGTGTGTGTGTGTGTGTGTGTGTGTGTGTGTGTGTGTATGTGTGTGTGTGTACTGGTATTAACATGGAGCAAGGATGAATGTACACACACACACACACACACACACACACACACACACACACACGAGGAAACACTGGCTGCATTTCAGTCCCTGGCAAGTTCCCAAAACATCAAATGAGCCCTTTTGCATGAAGACTTTCCTCGGAAGAACAAACACTGCATTAGATTCCGAGCTGTCACTCCTCCCCAAGGTCCATGAGGTGAGGAAGGAGCCTTATCAGAATTCTTGGGAGCCCCGGGAAGGAAATAGGAGTTAGGACCCTGCAGGTCCGAGCAGAGTTTGCAGAGGGGGGCAGGGCAGGCCCTGGAGACCCTCAGGCAGCCGGCGGCTCCAGGTCACACTCCAGCTGCTGCCTCTGGGTCGTTTGCACAGGAGAGGCCGCTGGAGGGGCCTGCTGTCTGGTGCCCTGGCCGGGAAACAAGCAGTTTGGAGCAGGCTCGCTGCGCCCTGTGCTGCCCACGGGGGAAGGTGTCGGCCCTCAGGTTTCAGGGACTGACACGTGTCCAGTAACATGGGCTAACGCGGGCCGGCTGTGGAAAAGCGTCTCCTGGAATACGGAGCTCGTGGGAGGCCAGCCAGCGAGCACAGTGTGAGCCCTTGGTGAGCGCAGCCTGGGCTGAGTGCAGAGGGCCCAGAGGAGTGGCAGACACGTTCCCTGCCCTCAGGGGCCTACAGTCCGGACTGGAAGAGCCGGCCAGGGTTTGGGCAGGAGGAGACGGAGATCTGTGCCCTCTCCCTCGCTGAAGGGGACACTGCAGGCCCTTTGCAGGCGTCCATCCCCGCAGGAGGCTCGGAGGCTGAGCTGTTTGTGGCTGCACCTGCTCTCCACAGCGACGTCGGCAGAACCGCCCGCACTGGGCTCGGGGCTCCTGGGCCTGCCTTGTCACAGTGGAAGCTGCTAGTGCTTGGAGGTGAGGTCGCCCTCAGGTTGGATGGAGAGGAGCCCAGCCCCTCGCTTCCCTCACGGTCCCTCACATCTTACCCAGCGGGTGATCTGGCCAGCTCAGCGGCGCTCTGGAGCCATCCCTGCAGGAGGGCCCCCGCCCAGCCGAAGAGGCAGGCGCATTGGCATCTGGGTCCTTTCCTCCTAAAGCAGAAGCAGCGTGGTTGTTGGCATCTGACTCCCCTGGGGGAAGGATCTGCAGCTTGGGCCAGGGGCCAGGCCCCGGAAGGCAGTCCCTGCGCCCTCTGCCGGCGCCTCCCTGCACTGGGAGTGCCCGAGGAGCCCAGAAAAGGGGCAGAGAGAGGAGGTCCTGGGTCTCCCCACAGGAGACTTCCCTTCCAGGCCTCAGCGTCCCATCTGCGGGCGGTGCTTACCGTTAGGGAGGACGCCGGGCAGGACAGCCCTGAAGCTCTGGCCAGAGTGTGATGCACGCCTGTGAGGAGATGGTCTCACTTTCAAGGCTTTAGGCACAACAGCATGCGATTCCCTCCCCAGCCAGGGCAGTCCCAGCCACACAGGGTGGGTGCTGCCCAGCAAGGGCTGACCCCCACGCACGGATGGAATGGGGACGACTGCTTCGGTGCCCGCTGTAGCTGTCATGGGACTGACTCTTCCCCCGCACTACAGTGGTTACCTTCCCGAAACACCTGTGAATTTTGAAGTATTGTTTCTATTTTAAAATGAGAAAACTGAAGGTCAAGGAAATCAAGTGGATTCTCAAAGGTTGCACAGCCCATAAGCACCCAAACCAGGATGGGGATCCATTTCTGGCCACCTGCCTTCGTGTGCAAGGCCAAGGTTCCTGCAGGCCAAGCCTTGCTTTGCCCTAAAATTGAGAAGCTGGTTCTCTGAGAGTTCATCAGGATGAGCATCTGCTCCCCAGCCCCCCGGGTTCTGCAGAGGCTGCCTCTGGGTGAGGAGTGGGGGAGCTGGAGACCCGCGCACCCTGAGACATGCACCCTGAGACCCGCACCCTGAGACCCCCACCCTGAGACCCGCACCCTGAGACCCCCACCCTCCCTGAGACCCCCACCCTGAGACCCCCACCCTGAGACCCGCACCCTGAGACCCCCACCCTGAGACCCCCACCCTGAGACCCGCACCCTGCGGCTGCACAGCCCCCAGAGGGCGGGTCCTAAGGGCAGCCAGCAACCTGGATGTCCCGTAATGAGACCAGCTGATGGGAACGGCTGACCGGCTTATTGAGTTTCTTCTCCCCTAAAGAGCCAGATGACTCCCAACAGCTGCGGGGTCACCCTGACATCAACTCCTACACTGAAGAAAAGTGGATGCAAACCCTCCAGTCCCCGTTCACCCTGGAGCCTGCCCTGTGTTTGCAAGGTGCTGCCTCGTCCCCTCGGTCCCCTCGTCGCCGGCTGCGGCTGTGGGAGGGAGGTGGCGGCCGGTGGCGGCCATCGCACAGAAGTTCTCGATGCCGGGCATGTGCTCAGCACAGACACACAGTGGTGTCCAGGGACACCACCCCATGAACATGTGCACACAAGTCCAAGTTCAGATTGCAGACAGATGCCCTCCAAAGCCTCATTTCTTTAAGAACAAACTCACAATAAAATAAAATAAAATCCAGTTCAAGATGAACCAAACAGGAATCCCCAGAGGCCAGAGACGGTTTCTTGGCATGGAAACTGCAGCCATCTGAGGGACATCTTTCCTCACATGCCCTGTTCTCCCTCGTCACTCTCACAAGCCGGGCTGCGGGGCTGCGGGTGGGTGGGCGGTGGGCGGGCAGAGTGCTAAGTCGGGAAGGGGGCGGTGAATGGCACACTCTGTCTGGAGCAGCTGGAAGGAAGACAGAGGGCTGGGTTCGCAGGAGGACCAGCAAGAGGCGGTGAATGTCCCAGTCGCCCTGTGACCCAGATGTCACAGGAACAGCCTCAGTGGACGGGGAGGGCTGACGTGGAATTTCCACGCTGACAAGCCTCGGTCCTTTCCCTGTGAGGGCGGGAAGGAGGTGGGAGCATTCCTAGAGCCCCATTGTCTGATTCTTGGGGAATCAGTGGTGCCCAGAGCCTAACAGAGCATGAACCCTGGGGTGACTCTCATCCATCCTGCTGACCAAGCCAGGATTCCCCTCTTTCCTTCGAACCCCCAACCACCACCTGACCTCAGTGCCTCAACTGTCCAAGGCGGCAGCCTCCGGTGTCCCAGACCACAGTCTGCTTCCTACTCAGCTGTGAGCCTCTGATGGTGCTGCGAGCGAGAGAGTGGAAGGGACTGGAGGGAAGGGAGTGGAAACAGACCCGCTGGGTTTGGAGCTCAGGTCCCTCAGGTTCCTCGCTGTGTAACCTTGGGCAGCTCCCTGTGGCAGGCCCAGGCCCAGGCCTTTCCTTCACCATCTCTGACAGCTCTGAGGGTCAGCAAGGCGGGAGTCTCCCAGAGTTGACATGCCCGGTGCTGCTGTGATTAGCCTTGTGGTTAGGTCCCTGGCAGTGCGGGTAATGCTCTCCCAAGCTACCGTTCTGTCCAGGGCGTTACAGAGCCCTCACAGTATGGGCCCTCCAACCTCCTTTGAAGTTACATTGTGGCCCCCATGCCATCTCTGTGCTCCTAAGCCAGGCAGTATTTGACCCATCGACACTGGACTGCTACCCAACACCCCGCGTCCTTTCCTATCTCCCTGTCTTTGCTCAGGCTCTCTTTTCTGCCCCCCCATCCTTGAACTCCTTTGTTGGCAAAATTCAATTCATCTTTCAAGGTCAAACTTGAAGGTCTATGCCAAGCATTGCCTGCTCTTCTGTGCTCCACCCCACACTGGACTGGGAGCTCCCGGAGGGACGTGGCACAGTGGTGGGTTGGAAAGCACAAGCTGGAGACAGAGTGGGTTTAAATTCTAGCCCTACCTCTTGCTGGCTGGCCGTATGTCCTTGGGAAAGGTGTTCAGCCTCACCCCTAAGATGGGGGTAATAGTACCTTGCCTCCCCTGATTGCCATGGACATGAGATAAAACCTGTGAAGTGTTGAGAACGGGACCTCACACATGCTATTATCTGCATGCCTGGCCTATAACAGGGGCATGGATGCTGGACTGAGGGCCAGGGAGGCAGTTTGTGAATGTGGATTACTTGGATCCAGGGTGGGGGTGGGGGAAAGTCCATCAGTGATCACTGAACAAGTACAATGGAAGGATGTGAATATATAATTTAGGAAAATTCCAAATGTACACAGAAAATAGAAAATCTCTCTATATAAAAAGCTAATATGCTAAGTGTCTGACTGGCCAACTGGTCACTGTGATGTGCACTGACCACCAGGGGGCAGACTCAATGCAGGAGCTGAGGAACTGCAGGTTCTCAGGTGACTGCACCCTGAAACCAGAGAGGAGGGAGCCCCATTCCTCCTGGCACTGTGCATTTCCACCTTTGGCCGTGGGTTATGTTGTTGGGGGCACTGGTTTACTGCACACTTGCATTTGCATTTCACACCCTGTACAACAGCAACTTTGCAGAGTGCCTTCTGCACTCCCGGACCCCTCGGGGGACGTCAGGCTGCTGGTTTCGGCCCGATCCCACAGGCCAGGCCGAGGGAACCCACTCACTCCGCAGAAGCCCTTCGTGGTGCCGCCCCAGGTGTGGCTGACCTGGGAGGGACCGCAGACTGGCTCCAGGGTGCATCAGGCCTGTCCCAGCCGGCCCCGCGCCCCCCCCCCCCCCCCCCCCCCGCCACCTTCTAATGCATTTCCTCTCATGTGCACGCATCCATGCACCGGGCCACTAGTAGCATAATGAACCCAGGTAGCCACTGACTAGCACCAGCCATTGAGGACGCATAGCCCCTCTTTCCTGCCTCCTCTCCTTGCCCCCTCCCTCCTCAGGGCACATCCTGGGTAATTGTAAAGCACATGCAGGCATGAAGAAAGCAATTTTATGCTTTACACTCTTAAAGGGACTTTCAAAAAGAAAGACATAATTGTTTACTATCCTCACATGGCTGTGACCTCGATGGAAGCAGCAGCATTTTACAGAGGGACAGTTAGAGGCCGAGAGGCCAGGGCTCCTGGGGCTGAGGCCACAGCCCTTCCTAGGACACCTGGGGAGGTTGGCGGGGCTCAAGCCGCTTCCTCGGAACGCTCCCCACCCCAGGGTCCAACTGGTTCTTAATCAACTTTGAGCAAGCTTGAGATATTCCATCCCCCTAATCAAATAATAGCAGTTTTTTCCCAATTCAGAGGAAAAAAAGTTAATGAATGGCATTCTCAATGGCAAGTTCTCTCATATTTCCTTAAACCGCATAGTCTCTGCATCCATTTGTTGAAACCCAGGACTGGTAGGCCACAGACAGTGTAAACAAACAGTGGAAAAGATGAATGGGAAACCCTAGAGACAGCTGACCAGGGCGATCTGACAACTTCCTGGGGGGATTTTGTACCATGGGCGTAACTCTTTCTGCTGGGAAAGGGCTCAGAGGCCTGCCCCAGGCTTCGGTCCTGTGAATGGAAGGGTGAGGTCCCCATGGCCTCCACCTGGCGGCTCAGCTCGGGAGCAGCCAAGGGCTGCAGAGGGTGAGGCGGGCGGAGTCAGGTCACTGGGACCGTCTGCGAGGGACCCTGACGCTCTAGCTAAGCGCCAACGCACAGTGGGCAACAGAATTGACCAGGGAGGGAAGGAAATGCAGCAAGCAGGCTGGTTCTCTTCTGGGGTTGACAGAGAAATGAATCTAACACATTCTCATAAAAGAAGCTTCCCAGAACAATTTCTTATTGAGCATCAGGCCCCAGACAAATAGCAAGGTTGGACGTTCTTGAAGCACAGGGTCTCATGGCTCCATCACTGTTGGTATCTGCGCTCCTGCTGAGTGGCAGCTCACACACCCCACGGTTAATACGTCAGAACACCCCCAATTCTTAAGAAAACCCTGTCAGGCTGGGACCCTCCTCACTGTCTGCCATCTGAGTGGGAGCCGCTATGCTGGCCCTCAGCAGAGTGTGTGCTCTATGCCAGGAAGTTAATCAGAAACGGGGAACCTGGCTCGGCCCAGGGTGAGGAAGGAACGGGGAGGTGGAAAAGGCTGCCAATCGAGTGTAAGTGGGAACCTAACGGAGGCTCGCTCTTCTCTCTGAGACCACCCCGCCAGCCTGTCTGGGCGGAGGTGCTGCCAACTCCTTGCCCCCCTGCCCCCTAGGGACGGGCACCCTGGTTCTCGGCTACCTACCACCAGGGCTGACCCCTTGGGGACTGCTGGCCTCCCCCTGCTTTTCTCCCGTCTGAGGCCACAGCTCCCTTGAAGTATCAGACTAAATAAGACTCAAAGAAAGACACAGCACATAATTTTTAAATAATTTTATAAGTTCCCGATGGATTTAGTTTGTGAATATAAAACAAAACAAAACAAAGTGTTTACAATAATTATCAAGGCAAAGTTGACTATAACACAATTTCTCTGTAGTGTCATTATCCTGTCAGTAATGCGACTGGCCACCACACACACACACACACACACACACACACACGCACGCACGCACGCACATGCACACGCACACGCACACTTGAAGGCAGCAGGTGCATTTGCATCACAGACACCACCATTGCGGCTGCTACTGTCACCAAAAGGAACTCAAGCTACAAGGAAACAGTGCCCAGCCCCCTCCCCCAGCTCCTCACTAAAGTGCAGCACTTCTCTTCTGGAGCGAGGGGTGCATGTCCCAGGGAGACTCCGTCCCATCCTGGACACCCTGCTGTTGGGCAGGTGCGGGGCTGGTCCTGCACAGCCATCAGGCCAGAGGCCGGTGTGCTGCCTCAGTGGGCTGGCGGCCTGGCTTAGAGGGTGATGCAATACTGGTGTGGTGTGAAACGGCTGGGCTCGGAGGGCTGGCTCAGGCCCAGGGCCGGATTCTCTGGCTTCAGCGGGGTTCACTTCCCTTCTGACGATGGCATCTAGAGGGGGTGGGGGGGAGGGCCACAGAGGCGGCCTGGGCCCAGGAGATCTGGGACTAAACATCTTAAAGGGAAAGAATCTAGGACTGAAGCCAGAAGGAACTGAGATCTGAGTATAACGCATTCACCGGACTGCAGGCTCTGGGCTGCCAGTGCTTGGCCCATGTGGGATGGTCACTGGATGATATAGCACCAAGTGGGCACGAGAGAGGTTCTGTGGCCTGAACAGGGCTGCTCTTCAGAGGCAAGCCCCGGTTGCCACATAGTATTAGGCACACTGAGCTGGGACCAACGTGGGGGTGAGAGTGGCTATGGGGTCACAAACTACCCAGAGGTCCTGGCGATGGACAGGAAAGCGCTGGCACGACTGGAACTCTGAGGCCCAGATTCCCATTCCTTTCCCCCGGCAGCTGTCTTTCCGCCGCGCAGTCACTGCCGGAGGGTGGTCCTTGGACTTCCCAAGAGGCCAGCCCAGCTGCCACCTAAGCCAGCTTAGGAGGAAGGGCGGAGTTCGGCTGCCCCATAGCTTGAATTCCTTTTACATGATATTGATTTGCATTTTTAAAAACACAGCTCTTTAATTTTTCAGTTCTACAACTACTTTTTAATATCTTAATAATTTCAACAATGGACACAATGTAACTGCCCAAATTCTCTGAGCCACACAGACAGTATTGACAAGCAGAGAAACAAGAGAGGAGGTGGGATGGGACAGAAACCAGCTCCCCACAAATCAGTCCTAAAACCACCTCTCCCCCGAGTCGGAGGAGAAATACCTACATTAAAGTCACAGTACTCACTACACACATTGGGGGGAATCAGGAGACACTTGGTTACAGTTTTGACACTAAAAAGTTTGGAAACAGTTTTTGCTTAAAAAGAGTAAAGACAGCCATTTTGTTCAGAAGGATTTCCTTGTGTGTTTTTCTTGCCCAAGTATTCCCTTAGTTCACATGGAGGAAACTCCGGATTCCTTTAAAACATTTCTTTAAATGGTTGAAATCACTCTGAGAGCCCAGGGACTGGCAGTGACAGGGGATGCGTGGCCTTGCAGGCCTTGCAGAGGGCAGCGTGCTGCCTGCACCCACTCCCTCCTCATCTCCCTTTCCATAGTCCTAAGCGTTCGCAGGTGGGGAGATGAGGCCGGGGAGGCAGACGTGAGAGTTACTGATATTGCTGATACAGGGCTCACGGGAACTTAGCAGGCGTCACAGGAGGGTCACAGTCTATGTGGTGACACATTCCTCCATTTGCTCTTTCCTCAAAGACCCTGCGGGTGGCCCGCGGGCCTCTGCTCTGATGTGGTCAAACAGAAGGGCAGGAGGGGTCTGGGAACAGCAGGACTCTCTAGCAGCAAATCCAAATGCCAATCCTGACCATCAGCTCCGTGCTGACTTCTTCCTCTGAGGAGTGGGTGAGCCAATGAGCTCCTCATGAAAAACCAGACAGACTTTTACTCACGAAAGTGCCACTAGTGACACTGAAGATAGTTTGGGTCTAGTATGCCTTACTAGCATTTTTAAAGCCCGAGTGTAAGAAAGAGGAAAAGGAACTTAGGTCTTCTTTAGATTGTAATGTACAAGGTCAAAAGTTAGACGTGGGATGGATTTCAGGATTCCCATGCACATTTCTTAATATGTTAGAGCCCACTTAAAGTCCTTTCTATTTCAAATGGTGTCCAAAGTCCTTGTAAAATCTCAGTTCAATACTTCATCACGGACTCAATGAGTACCTGGGACAGAGGTATATGAAAAGATGAAGTCACATTTTCTTTCTTTAGTCATGTGCTCCAGGTTGGATTCCACCCACTCTTCTTCTTGTCCCCTTTATGATGATCTTCATTCGGGGTACAAATATTTAGGTGTTAAGGGGCAACTAGGCTTGCCAATGGGATGAATGAGTTTGGTGAACATTATAGGCAACCTTCACTGAGTTTTCAAGACTACACACAGACATTTGGTAGTAGCTGAGGGACCTGTGAGACCTTGGCAAATCATGAAAAGGTCACAAAACGATAGTCCTTGTGTGATGGGAACTCTGCATTTAGTAAATGCTGGCTCGATGAATGATTTAAACTCAGTAAGATACTCTAAACACCAGATAGAAACTGTATAGACTTTGTACCTATTATGTAAATACAGGTCATGTTCACCACTGAACTTTAGCCAGAGCCTAATTCATTCAGGTCCAAAAAGTCCCCAGAACCATTTGAGATACAAGGAAGAATGAACGAGACTCCCTGCTTTGGCTCATAAAAACCAGACATATGCTGTCTGCCCCAGAGATGACTCTTCTTGGGAGCCCTTGTCCAGAGGACTCCCATAAGGTTTTAGAGGGAGAGCAACAGAAGGGGTTGAAATGAAGACAGGAAGGAAGAAGGTGCACTGAGAATTATTCAACATGTGGGCAACAGGGGCAGGTATTGTATTTGTTGGTAAAGGCCAAACCAGTGGGACCCAGAGAGAGATCTGATTGATGCCTTCCCTTGCCAGATCAGCTAGACCAAGGCCAGCTATGCCAGGCCAGGCCACTTCTCTGGGCATGGCTTCTTCTGCTTTCTGTTCTGCTGTGGTCCTGTGAAGGCTGTTATCATACCTCAATTCTTTGTCTTATGGCATTTAAAGTGAGATTCTAATACTCCACTCTAGAATACTAGAGGCTATCTGCATGATTTATGGGCAGTGCAATAAATAAATGAAATTGAGGTAATTGACCACAAATGACCACCACTTAATGTCTAACCCCTGTGCCCCGACTCCGGCCAGCCTGGCTATCAGGAGGCATCTCAGTAAGAACTTTATGAGCAGAGTCCATTTAAGCCTTTGATAAGGAGCACTCTACAGCTTCTCACGGGGAGGGAAGGGGGTGCTTTACAGCAGGAGTCAGGGCAGCTGGAGATTCGACCATATAAGTTAATGAGACAGTCAGGGCTTGTGGAGGGAAGACACTGCACTGACGGCCGTGACGGCTTTCCAGGAGCATCAGACTCTGAGGGTGAGGAACTGGCAAAGGGCAGAGAAGAAAGTGCAAGACACGGCATTTAGCCCAGCAACTCTTATCAGAAGAGGTGGGTGTCTGGTGGAGGTCTGGTCACAGAGGTGGTCAAAGGCCTGGATTTTGGTTAAGTGGTCTATTTCTTGGTGCCTGATTTTGTTTATCACTGTCATTGTCTATGCATGGGGAAAATGCTCTTCAAAACGCCAGTTATCTTCAAGTGAATTTGCAACTTTGGGGTCAATTTTCTCACCTGTGACATGGAGCTGGCCAAGTTCCACGCGGTAACACCACCTACTCTAACAGGCCCCTGGACAGTGTGCTCCCTCAGGGCAGCAACATGCAAACGTCCTGAATCACCAAATGGCAAGTAAGTGACTCAGCCCCAGCCCCAAACCATCAATTCTATTATAGCGAGAAGTGAGATATGCTGATTTAAGAAAGGTTTTCTGGAAAAGATATCTTCGATTAAGTTGGGGGAGTCGAAGAGTATGCCTCTTGCTGCTTTGACTAAAGCAGGTATGTCTCATAGAATCCTTTATACCTCTCCTCCATTGTTCCCCCAAGGACGACTGCCTAACAGTAGGCATTTCATACATATTCTTTGAATGAAAGAATGGAGGAAGGAATGTGTGTGGCACGAGAACATTCATTTGTGTCAGAGGAGGTTCCAGGCAATGCATGAAGCTAAGGTTCTATGCATGCAAATCAAGAGGTAAGCTACAAGGGTGGAAGGTGGGTCAGAGAGTTCAGTGACGGCTGGGCGTGGAGCATGGTGGGGAAGGCAGAAGCATTCTTCTGGGGCTCAGAGGCCTGAGGAGGGAGATGTTCAGGAGAAAGAGCCTGACCCTGGCAATGGCCATCTCCAGAAGCAGAGCTGGTGATGACAGTGCCTCACGTCAAACCCCTCTTCTCTTTCCAATAGAGATACACGATCTAAGTAAAAGGCCAAAGGTCTCACACAAGAGGACTAGGGGGAGAACTGCTTGCACCACCCTGCCGTTAACTGGTCGAGGACAAGAGCACGCATAAGCGAGACAGACAGGGCTGGGTGTCAGTGTGCACCGAGCCACCAGGAGCCTGCATGCGGCTGCCCCGCATAGAACACTGCAGATGAAAGTAAACACAAGAGACAGTGTAAGAAGAGTCAGTTGTCTGTTTGTCCCTGTTCTCTCTTTAACCCTCTCTCTTTTTCTAATAATATCTTTTTGAGATTTAAAAAAAGCCTTTTAGGAGAAAGCACCTGTTGTGATTAGGACACTCAGCTCTCTTGTCCATGCGGAAGCATTCTCTCAGTATGCTGAACTCCAAGTAGGTTCTAGGTTTAGTCCCCACATTGAGGACACAAGTAAGAGGCTCCCTACTCCATGACCCTATGCGGGCAGAGCCACCAGCTTCCAGAATTCTCCACTGTTGATGACCAGATGGTGGTTCCTCAGGGAGACTTGGCCACTTACCCACCTTGGACATAAAAAAAAATAAGCGTCTAGACAACATCCAAAGGCGAACAGCAGAGTAAGATGGCAGATGTAGAAGTGGCGCTGGAATCGCACTGGAAGAACTAACCACAGTAGGACAGAGTTCGTAGTGTTTGCAGAGGTCAGGAAGTATCTGGGTGCCTGTCCTCATAGTTCGCTTTTCTTGGCTCCTGGGCTCACTGCACTGGGCTGCTGGCTGGCCGCTCCCCACGAAGCGGGGTCAGGATGATTCTTCCAGTGCGTTGACCACTTGCTCCAGGATGTCGGGGCAATGGTCTGCGATCTGCTGGAGAATGGCGTTGGCAAACTCCTGCAGCTCTGCATTGTCCCGCTCACCTTTTTCTAATTCACTCTGAAGCTGAAAGGGAAAGAAAAAGTGGATTTCAGATAAAAGAAAACAATCCTACTTACATTGAGTTAAGAATTATTGTTTATCAATAAAGAAATGATATTGCAACAACATGGATGAACCTGGAAGGCATTATGCTAAGTCAGTGGTCGGCAAACTCATTAGTCAACAGAGCCAAATATCAACGGTACAACAATTGAAATTTCTTTTGAGAGCCCAATTTTTTAAACTTAAACTTCTTCTAATGCCACTTCTTCAAAATAGACTTGCCCAGGCTGTGGTATTTTGTGGAAGAGCCACACTCAAGGGGCCAAAGAGCTGCATGTGGCTCACAAACCGCAGTTTGCTGACCATGGTGCTAAGTGAAATAAGCCAGACAGAGAAAGACAAAGAGTGCATGGTATCATTTATATGTGAAATCAGGGGGAAAAAGTTGAACTCTTAAAATCAGAGAGTAAAATGATAGTTGCCAGGAGGCTGGGGAATGGGGCAATGAGGTCGTTAAAAGGGTACAGACTTTCAGATATAAGATGAATATGGCCTGAGGGTTTAAGGTTAAACATGGTGACAAGAGTTGTTTACACTGTAATAAATAATAGAAATTTGCTGAGAGAGTATAACCTAAATATTCTTATAAAGACAAAAAGTAACTATGTGAGATGAATGTGTTAACTAGATTGTGAGAATCCTTTCATGATGTATAAGTATATCAAATCATCACACTTTAAATATATCACAATTTTGTCAATTATACCTCAATAAAGCTTAAAAAAGAAAATGATAAAAGAGACACTTTCTATGCGAAGTCTTCCCACATGTAAATTAACAACCAGGAAAATATAAAAGTAAATACCAAATGACTTTTCATGAAAATAAGATCTAAAGAAGTTAGTGACGAGTCCAAGTTCCAAGGGTTGTATTTGCAGAGCTGGGACTCCAAGCCCAGTCCTCTGGCTCCAGGTGGAATGCTCTCTCCACTGTGCCCCAGCATCACACCCCTGCTCAGTACAGGAATGCTCGCAGACAGGATCTGAGTCTTGCATAATGGGCCTTGACTTAGGGAAACTTAGAATGTAAAGACTTCCCCCGTTTTATATATCACTTGTATTCAGTGCATTAGACAATCCTCCTTAAGCCTGTTAATTTGGTCATGAGGTAGTCTTCTGTCTGTTTAGGAGTAAGTATATTTCTAACTTCTTATTGTTTCAAACACTCTCTTTGACATTCCTACAAGCATCAAACTGACATTTATTAAGGACCTGGTCTTGGTTCTTGCTCTGAAGACCCATATAGGTTAATAAAAGAGACAAACACATAAACAGATCATTACAGCTCTGCATGGTGAGGGCAGTAACTGAGGCGTGAACACATGCTACACGGGAAGACGGAAAAATGACTGTTTTATCCTGGAGGAGTCCGAGAAGATGTTACTAAAGGCAACATGTGATTTGGATCTTGACAGCCGAATAGGAGTTTGGGAGATCAAAGACAGAGGAGGCTTTCAAACAGATGAAACAAGTGCAGATGCATAGAGCTATGAAAGGGCTTGGCACAGACCTAGGGAAGAGTGAGATGCTCAATATGGCTGGAGCACAAGTGGGGTTGGGTGGAGAACCATAGAAAACTGAAGAGACAGACTGGGGCCAGATTGTGTATGTAAAGCTAAGGAGCTTAGATTTAATCTTATTAAAACAACAACAACGATAGCAAAAGGAAGTCCAAGAGTTTTTAAACAGTACAGAGACATATCGGTTCATTTTCTTAGAAGATAGCTATAAAGATAAAAACATTAGACTGAGTGGAAAAAAAGAATATGTGAAGTGAGGTAACTGAACAAGCCCAGGTGAATCAAGGAGAGTGCAACGAAGGTGAGGTCTGGGCACATGAAGAGAAACAGACATTTGTAAGACTTTGCGAAGGTAGTACTGATAGGTGGAGTTAAGAGACAGAGAATGGAGAATAATTTTGACAGTTATAGCTGTGGATTTTAGACAAATCAGATAGAAAATACAGGAAGCAGAGCTGATATTAGGCAAAGAGAGAAATTAAAAATTGAGTTTAAAGTGTAATTAAGAACATAGGCTCCAGAGAGTTAGGCTGCCTGGGTTTCAATGTCTGCTCTGCCAATTATAGTTTGTATGACCTGGACATCTTTGAGCCTCGGTTTACTCATGTAAAATGGGGCAATAACATTTATAGAAGGTTTTAAAGATTTAATGAGGTATTCCTGTAAAGTGTAGTATAATGCCTGACACATAGAAAATGCTTGATAAGTGTTACATGTCATTATAATAATTGTTAGTTACTGTTGTTTTTATGAAATTGGTAAGATTATCCAAAAAGAGCATGTAGATTAAAAAGCACAGAGAATTAAGTTCTAACTACAGTGTTGATAGAATCTAGATGCTCTGAGCCAAGAATTAACATGCTGCTGCTTCAAATATATCAACGAGCTGGGAACAGATTCAGCAATCTTTTTTCTGCTAAATGTTGACTAAAAGATCAAGACATGCAAGGGCTAGATTTAGACCACACTAATTCTTGGTGCATATCAAGGCCTGGCTGTGTCACATAAATATAAATCTCTGAAATGGGAAAACCAAAGAGGTCAGGTGCCTTGGAAATACAGCTACACAGAATATAACCCAGAAATACTGCTATGTGAAAAGGCAATAACTCTCCTCATTCATTTTGAAGTCAGTCATTCAAAATCATTGAGAAGCCGAAACCAGTTTGGCTCAGTGGATAGAGCATCAATCTGCAGACTGAAAGGTCCCAGGTTTGATTCCGGTCAAGGGCATGTACATTGGTTGTGGGCACATCCCCGATAGGGGATGTGCAGGAGGCAGCCTGTTGATCTCTCTCTCTCATTGATGTTTCTAGCTTTCTATCCCTCTCCATTCCTCTCTGTAAAAAATCAATAAAAATATTTTTGAAAAATATCAGTGAGGAGAATGTCAGGTTGTATTGCAGATTGAATGTCAGATTGAATGGTTGAATGTCAGATTATTTTTGGGAATATTTGAACAACTCTGGTTTATGTTCTGAGCCAGGTTATCTGTACTTGACTCTACAAGTCACATATTTATCTCCCATGAAATATTTTATATTCTATTTGGCTTCTGCTATGTTAAGTAAATGCAAAGTTACTAATGGATACATTTTAGTTTAATAACATTTTTCAGGATTGCAATACTTGGATTTACTAATAACAAGTATTACACCTGCACTGTAAAAAGTTTGGAAAAGAAAAGTACAAAGAAAAACACACACCTATAACATCAGGAGATAACCACTGCTATATATTTTGTTATATATTCTTTGAGACTTTTATTTTATACTAGAGGCCCAATGCAGGAAATTTATGCACAGGAGGAGCGGGGGAGAAGGAGGGTCCACAGCTCAATCTGCACCCTTTCCAATCTGGGACCCCTTGGGGGATATCTGATTGCCTCTTGCAATCTGGCTCCTAACCACTTGCCTGCCTGTCTGCCTGATCGCCCCTAACCCCTCTGCCTGCCTGATCGATCCTAACCACCTTTGTCTGCCTGCCTAATTGCCCCGAACTGCTCCCCTACCAGCCTGATCGCCCCAACTGCTCCCCTGCTGATCTGATCGTCCCTAATCGTCTCTGCCTTGCCCTGCACCCAGGACCCAGGATTCCCTCCTCCAGAAGGTTGCAGGCACCTGGGACCTAGTCTTCCTTCCCTCTGGCCGGCCACAGGCACCAGGACCCGGGCCAGCTTTCACCCAGGCCGGCCATAGCCACAGGGGACTGTAGGCAGGCTGCTTCTCCCTGGCTGCAGCTGCTGGCACTCAGAACCACAGGGTGGGCGGCTTGTCCCTCTCCCAGGCTGCATACTGGCTGGTCCCCATTCCTCTCTCCCCAGTGTTGTGTCTGAGCCCTTATGGCATGATGGTGTGAGGGCGTGACAACCATATTAGCTCTATATTATATAGGATGTATATGTGTGTGTGTGTGTATATATGTGCATATATATAATTTTAGAAACAAAATGGCAATGATATTTATAATTTTTAAACTATAAATAATCTATATAATATATAGGTAATGATATCAATATATTTCTACCTAAAAGTATACTATAAATACATTTCTTTTCCTTTTAAAAAAAAAAAAATATATATTTTGTTGATTTCAGAGAATAAGGAATAGGGAGAGAGAGATAAGAATATCAATGACTAGAGAGAATCATCGATTGGCCACCTCCTGCATGCCCCACACTGGGGATTGAGCCTACAACCTGACAGGGAATTGAACTGTGACTTCCTGGTTCATAGGTTGACACCCAACCACTAAGCAACCCAGGCTAGGCTATAAATATATTTCCAAATCAAATTCCAACGACTCCTTTTGGAACTTGGTAATGAACTCTAAAATGTATCCAAAAATGTAAATATATAAGAAGAACTGAGAAAATATTTTATTTTTTAATCTTCATCTGAGGACTAATTTTTTTTTTTTTAAAGAGGAAGGAGAGAAAAATCAATTGGTTGCCTTCCATATGCACCCTGACCAGGGATTGAACCTGCAACCTATGTATGTGCCCTGACCAGAATTGAACCTGCAACCTTTTGGTGTAGGGGTTGACGCTCATAACAACTGAGCCACTGGGCCAGGGCCCAAGAAAATATTTTAAAGAAAGAAAGATGATGTAGGACTTGCTCTACCCAATTATAAAACATACTACAAAAATATACTAAAGGTATTTATTGATAGAACTTGATCAGTGAAATTATGATCTAAAGACATTAGAAATCAATGACTATTTTAGGTTGACTGGACCTAGCTGTATTTAGATTCCTGCTCATTCCATACATAAAACATAAACTTCAAACTGACTAAAGGCCTAAATTTAAAAATTACACTGTGAATATGCATTCTTTTTAAGTGCACATGGAACATTCTTTAGGATACATGATATGTTAGGTCACAAAACAAGTCAATAAATTTAAGGAGACTAAATCTCGTCAAGCATCTATTCTGACCACAATGGTATGAAACTAGAAATCAATTATAAGAAATAAACTCACAAATATATGGAGATTAAACAATATGCAACTGAAAAACCAAATGGTTAAAGAAACAAAAAAAGAAATAAAATACCTTGAGACAAATGAAAATTGTAATACAATACACCAAAATTTATGTGATATAACAAAACCAGTTTTAAGAGGAAAAATCATAGAGATAAATGCCTACATTAAGAAAAAAAAAAGGAAGATTTCAAATACACAAACTAACTTCATACCTCAAGGAACTAGAAAATGAAGAACAAACAAAGCCCAAAGTTAGTAGAAGGAAAAAAATTACAAAAATTAGAGTGGAAATAAATTGCATAGAGACTAAGACAATCATGAAAAAGATCAATACAATTAAGAGCTGGCTTGAAAAGATAAACAAAATAGATAAACATTTAGCTAGACTTGTCAAGAAAATAAGAGAGCAGGCTCTAATAAGATCAGAAATGAAAAGAGAGATGTTATAACTGATCCCACAGAAATACAACGAATCACAGCAGATTACTATGAACAACTGTATGCTAACAAATTGGGAAGTCTAGAATAAATGGATAAATACCTGGAAACATAAAATATAGCGACTACGTCATGAAAAACCTAGAAAACCTGAACAAACCAAACACTATTAAAGAGACTAAATCAGTAATAAAAACCTCCAAACAAAATTCCAGGACCAGATGGCTTCACAGGTGAATTCTACCCCACATTCAAGGAAAAATTAATACCAATCCTTCTCAAACTCTTCCAAAAAATAAAAGTGGAGGGAAAACTTCTAAACTTATTTTACAAGGCCAGCATTACCCTGATACCAAAAACAGACAAGGACACCCTAAGAAAATTGCAGGCCAATACCCATGATACACACTAATGCAAAAGTCCCTCAACAAAATATAAGCAAACCAAATTCAACAATACATTAAAAGGATCAAATGAGATTTATTCCAGGAATGCAAAGGTATTTTAACATTTACTAATCAATAAATATGATACACCACATTAGAAAAGTAAAGGATAAAAATATATGATTCCAATAAATGTAGAAAAAGCATTTGACCAAAATCAACATCCATTTATCAATATGATAAGGACTTTTATGAAAAAGGGTTTAGAGAAAATATACCTTTATATAATAAGACCAAAGCTAACATACTCAAAGGTGTAAAGCTGAAAGCTCTCCTCTAAGATCAAAAACAAGACAAGGATTACCCACTTTGCCATTTTTATTCAACACAATATTAGAAGTAACAAAGCAATTAAACAAGAGAAAGAAATAAAAGGCAAATCAAAAGTAAAACTGACACTATGTGCAGATAACACATTATATATAGAAAATCCGGAAGGCTCCACACAAAACCCTGTTAAAACTAATAAATAAAATTAATATACAAAAATCTGTTGTGTTTCTATATACAAATAAAGAACTCAGAAAAACATATTAAGAAGGCAATCCCATTTATAGAACACATTTGTATGAAACCATGAAAGACCCCAAATAACTAAAGCAATCTTGAGAAAGAAAAACTAAGTTGGAGGCATCATGTTCCCTGATTTCAAACTATGTAAGCTATAGTAATTATAATGGTATGGTATTAGTATAAAAGTGGCACACAGGTCAGTGAACCAGAATAGAGAGCCCAGAAATATGGACAATTAAGTTATGACAAAGGAGTCAATACTATACAGTGGGGTAGGGATAGTCTCTTCAATAAATGGTGTTAGGAAAACTGGACAACAACATGCAAAAGAATGAAACTGGACCACTATCTAACACACCACATACAAATTAACTCAAAATGAATTAAAAACTTAAATGTAACACCTGAAATCTAAACAATTCTAGAGGAAAACATAAGCAGTAAGCTCCCTGACATTGGTCTTGGTGATGATTTTTAGATTTGACGTTAAAAACATATGAGAAGGTGCTCACCATCACTAATCATCTGGGAAATGCAAATCAAAACCACAATGAGCTATCACTTTACACCTGTTAAAATGGATATCATTATCCTGAGTGGCTCAGTTGGTTGGAGCACTGTCGCATATACCAAAAGGTGGCAGGTTTGATACCCAATCAGGGTACAGACCTAGGTTGCAGGCTTTTTTCCCCTGGACACATACGGAAGGCAAACAATCAATGTATCTCTCTCACACAATGTTTCTCTCTCTAGCTCTTCCTTCCTCTCTCTCTAACAAAACCAATAAAAACAGATCCTTGGGTGAGGATTAAGGAGACAAAAAAAAAAGAAAAGAAAAGAATGGTTACCATAAAAAGACAAGAAATAATAAGTATTGCTAACGATGTGGAAAAAGGAAACTCTGGTAAACTGGTGCAGTCTCTAGAGAAATCAGTATAAAGGTTCCTCAAAAAAAGTAAAAATAGAATTATAATATGATCGATCTATTCTACTTCTGGATATTTATCCAAAGGAAATAAAAACACTGAGAAAGATATACACAACACTGCCATTTTCACTGCAGCATTATTTACAATAGTCAAGACATATAAACAACCTAAGTGTCCAATTGATGGAAGAATGGATAAAGAAATATAACATATATACATACATACATATACAAACACAATGAAATATTCAAGCTATGAAAAACAAGGAAATTATGCCATTTGCAACAATATAGATAAAACTTATGGATAATAATATAGATAATACATATGTATGTATAAATGTTACATTTTCTTTATCAATTCTATCAAATAGACACTGAGGTTGTTTACATGTCTTGACTATTGTAAATAATGCTGCAGTGAACAGAAAGACAAAAACCATATGATCTCGTTTATTGTGAAACCTAAAGAAAAAGAACAACAACAACAAAAATCCAATATGAAATAATCGAGAGAACAGATTATTAAATTCCAGAGGTGGGAGATGAAGAGATGGAGGAAAAGGGTAAAGGGAGTTAAAAGGTACACATTTCCAATTATAAAATAAATAAATACTGGGGATGTAATATACAGCATGCTGATTGCAGTTAATAATACTATATTTGAAATATGGTAATAGTAGATTTTTAAAGTTCTGATCATAAAGTTCTGGCAGCTGAGTATTGATATATGAACCAGGAGGTCATGGTTGTGGACTCAATCCCCTGCAGGAGGCAGCTGATCAATGATTCTTTCTCATCATTGATGTTTCTTTCTCTCTCTCTCTCCCTCTCTTCCTCTCTGAAATCAATAAAAATATATTTTTTAAAAATTCTCATCACAAGAAAAACAATGTGTGAGTAGAGGTGGTGATGGATGGTAACTAGACTTACTGTGATGATCACATTGCAATGTACATAAATATCAAATAATTATGTTATATACCTGAAACTATTGTGATGATGTTTTATGTCAACTATAATTCAATATATTAAAAATTATATCATGAAAGTACTAGAAGCAAATTTAGGAGTATTTTTTATAATCTTGGATAGAGGACAGGTACAGCCTTTTATATTTTGCAATAGACTTAATTTTTGTATTCTCCCCTAACATACTATATGTTGAAATCCTAATCCCAATGTGATGGTATTTTGAGGTCCGGCCTTCGGGAGGTAATTTGGTCATGAAGGTAAAATGTTTATGAATGAGAATATTGGCATTATAAGAAGAGTTCAGAGAGTAGCTAGCTCTTTACACTCCGTGAGGGCAAAAGGAAAAGTCAGCAGTCTGTAATGACTCCGGTGAGCCAGACCATGGTGCATCATATTCTTGGACTTGCAGCCTCCAGAATGGTGAGAAATAAATTTCTGTTGTTGATCAGCCAGAGTGCATGATATTTTATTATAACAGCCTAAACTGACTAAGACAGGGGGTAATATGTTTAAAGAAAACTATAAAATGAAGAAAAAAGAGCAATTAGATTATATAGAAATTTAAATGATTGTAGGAAGTTAGAAGAGATACAACAAATTAAAATGCAAGTGATGACTTAAAAAACATTTATAATAAACTAGAGTGCACCGGTGGGATCCCTTGGCCTGGCCTGTGGGGATTGGGGCTGGGGAGGGACTGTGGGAGAACTCCAGGGCATGTTTGGCCTGTCTCACCCAGTCCCTATAGGCGGGTCCCCAGCAGCAAGCTAACCTACCTGTCAGAGCATCTGCCTCCTAGTAGTCAGTGTGCATCATAGTGACTGTTCGAATGGTCACTTAGCATATTAAGCTTTTATTACATAGGATAACACAAAGAACAAAAAGTCAAAGGACTTAAATCAATATATTATACAAATGGTACTGTAAGCCTAATAACCTAACAGAAAAATGGGCAGAGGATATCAATAAAAAACCCAGAGAAGAAATACAAATGGTTAATAAGCATATAAAAATACACAACTTCATTAAGAGTTAATAATTTTTCCCCCTTAACACATTGGCCAAAGTTTCAAAGCTTGTTAAAAATCAGTGTTGGTAAGGGAAGTGGGTACTCTTTCTATCACTATTGATGGGAATATAAATTGGTATAAAATATGGTCTTATCAACCAAATTTAATTGTATGCATCCTTTGATCAAATATTTCCACATTTAAGAGTATATTCCATAAAAATAGCAGAAAGTGGATCTTATTAGAAGCTTGAAAAGCTACAACTGAGGCAACCACCGAACAGCTGCAAGCCCCAGAACACCGGTCCCCAATTGGCGCAAACACGTGGTAGGGTCTACATTCCACCACAGAAAGGTCAGATTTCGCTTGGGATAAGGAGAGCGAGAACTACATAACCAGACATCCAGAGAAGAGAGACCATGGGGAGACAAAGAAACAGCCCACATATGAAAGAAAAGCAGGCATCATCAGAAAAGGAAGTAGAGACTAGCAACATGTCAGAGAAAGAATTCAGAGAAATGGTCATAAGGTGGCTGAAAAGAATGGAAGACAAATTCGACAATATGAGTAAGAACCAAGAGGAAATGAAGAAGAACCAAGAAAAAATGAAAAAATGACATTGCTGCTGTAAAACACTCAATAGAAAGCATATAGAGTAGACTAGAAGAAGCAGAGGACCGCATCAGTGAACTAGAATACAAGGTGGGGAAAAATACCCAATTAGAGCAGCTTTTAGAAAAAAAAAATTAAAAAGCTAAAGGAGAGCCTAAGGGAACTTTAGAACAATATGAAACAAAACAGCATTTGCATAATGGGCTTCCAGAAGGAGAGGAAACTGAGCAAGGAATAGAAAACCTGTTTGAAGAAATGACAGAAAACTTCCCTGATATAGGGAAGAAAACCCCCCACACAAATCCAAGAAGCTCACAGTCCCAAATAAGACGAACCCCAAAAGATCGACACCAAGGCATATTATAATTAAATTGGCAAACACTAACGACAAAGTAAGAATCTTAAAAGCAGCCAGAGAGAGAGAGAGAGAAAGTTACATCCAAAGAAACCCCCATCAGACTAGCAACTGATTTCTTAACAGAAACTCATCAGGCCAGAAGGGAATGAAATGAAATGAAATGAAATATACAAAGTCATGCAAAGGAAGGGTTTGAATCCAAGAATATTATACCCAGCAAGGCTATCAATCAAAATTGAAGGTGAAATCAGGAGCTTCACAGACAAAAAGGACTAAGGGAATTTATCACCACTAAACCAGCAATGCAAGAAATGCTAAAGGGTCTGCTTTAAAAAAAAATATAGGGAGCGAAAAAGGAACACAGGGGTAAAGAATAAGAATGGCGACAATTAAGTACCTATCAATAGTAACTATAAATGTTAATGGATTAAATGCCTCAATCAAAAGACACAGGGTAACGGATTGGATAGAAAATAAGACCCATATATCTGCTGTCTACAAGAAGCCCACCTCAGAAAAAAAGACGCTTACAGACTGAGGGTGAAGGGATGGAAAAAGGTTTTCCAGGAAAATGGAAATGAAAAAACAAACAACAACAACAACAACAACAACAACAAAAAAAAAACCTGAGGTAATAATACTTATATCTGACAAATTAGATCTCAAAGTGAAGGACATAACAAGAGATAAGGAAGGCCACTTCATAATACTAAAGGTAGCAATCCATCAAGAAGAAATAACTCTGGTAAACACATACACACCCAATATAGGAGCACCCAAATACATAAAAGACTCCTGGAGGATATCAAGGGAGAGATTGATAGCAATACACTCATAGCAGGAGACTTTAACACCCCACTATCATCAATGGACAAATATTCCAAACAAAAAATCAGCAAAATAACATCGATCCTAAATGACTCATTAGACGAGATGGAATTAATTGACATCTTCAGAACATTTCACCCCAAAGCCACAGAATATACATTCTTCTCAAGTGCACATGGGTCATTTTTAAAAATAGATCATATGCTGGGACATAGGCAAGGTCTCTTCAAATTCAAGAAGATAGAAATCATACCAAGTATCTTCTCTAATCACAGTGGCATAAAACTGGAAATCAACTACAATAAAAAAATCCAAAAAAATCTAACACATGGAGACTAAACAGCATACTATTAAACAATGACTGGGTTACCAGAGAGATCAAGGAAGAAATAAAAAACATCATGGCAACAAATGACAATGAAGACAAAACAATCCAAAATCTATGGGACACAGCGAAAGCAGTCTTGAGAGGGAAGTTCATAGCTCTACAAGCCTACTGCAAAAAACAAGAAACAATGGTAATAAATTACCTAACCCTACAAATCAAAGTGTTAGAAAGAGAGCAACAAGAAAGGCCCACTGTAAGCAGAGGAAGGAAATAATAAAGATCAGAGTGGAGATAAATGACCTAGAGATCCAAGAAACAATACAAAAGATCAACAAAACCAAGAGCTGGTTCTTTGAAAGGATAAACAAGATTGATGAACCTCTAGCCAGGCTTAGCAAGAAGCAAGGAGAGAGAACCCAAATAAACAAAACCAGAAATGAAAGAGGTAGAATAACAACAGACCCCACAGAAATACAAAGGATTGTTACAAAATACTACGAACAAATTTATTCCAACAAACTGGAGGAAATGGACATATTACTAAAAATATATAATCTTCCAAAACTCAATCAGGAAGAATCTAAACAGCTCAATAGGCCAGTAACTATGGAAAAACTTGAAACAGTCATCAAAAACTTTCCAGCAAACAAAAGCCTGGGGCCAGACGGCTTCACAGGAGAGTTTTACCAAACATTCAAGGAAGAATTAAAACCTATCTTCCTGAGACTATTCCAGAAAATTCAAGAGGAAGGAACGCTTCCAAGCTCCTTCTCTGAAGCCAGCATCACCCTAATACTAAAACCAGATAAAGAAAACACAATGAAAGAGAATTAAAGGCCAATATCTCTCATGAATATATCGTAGATGCCAAAATCTTAAACAAAATTCTAGCAAATCGGATCCAGCAGTACATCAGAAAGATCATACACCATGACCAAGTAGGATTTATCCCAGGAATTCAAGGACAGTACAATATCTGCAAATCAATAAATGTGATACATCACATAAACAAATTGAGAGATAAAAATCACATAGTCATGTCAATTGATGCAGAAAAAGCATTTGACAAAATCCAACACCCTTTCTTGATAAAAACTCAATAATGTGGGAATAGAAGGATCATACCTCAACATAATAAAAGCTATATATGATAAACCCACAGCTAACATCATACTCAATGAGCAAAAACTAAAACCATTTCCCTTAAGAACAGGAATAAGACAGGGATGCCCACTCTAACCACTCCTGTTTGACATAGTACTAGAAGTATTAGCCAATGCAATCAGACAAGAAGAAGAAATAAACGGCATCCAAATTGGAAAAGAAGAAGTAAATCTGTCCTTATTTGCAGATGACATGATATTGTACATAAAAAACCGAAAGACTCCATAAAAAAACTAACAGACTTAATAAACGAATTTGGCAATGTAGCAGGAAACAAAATTAATGCCAAGAAATCTATGGCATTTCTATACACCAATAGTGAATTTACAGAAAGAGAGACTAAAAAAGCAAGCCCATTTACCATCGCATCAAAAAAATTAAGATACCTAGGAATAAACTTAACCAAGGAGGTAAAAGACCTATAAGTGGAAAAGTATAGGATACTGGAGAGAGAGAGAGAGAGAGAGAGAGAGAGAGAGAGAGAGACATAAACAGATAAAGGACATACCATGTTCATAGATTGGTAGAATTAACATCATCAAAATGTCCATACTACCCAAAGCAATCTATAGATTCAATTCACTCCCCATTAAAATACCAACAGCATATTTCACAGACCTAGAAAGAACTCTCCAAAAATTCATCTGGACTTAAAAAAGACCCCAAATAGCCACAGCAACCTGAGAAAGAAGAATAAAGTAGGAGGGATCTCAATACCAGATTTCAAGCTGTAGTACAAAGCCACTATTCTCAAAACAGCCTGGTACTGGTACAAGAACAGACATATAGACCAATGGAATAGAATAGAGAATCTAGAAATCAATCTGAACCACTATGGTCAATTAATATTTGACAAAGGAGGCATGAACATACAATGGAGCCAAGACAGTCTCTTCAATAAGTGGTGTTGGGAAAATTAGACAGATACATGAAAAAAAAAAAAAAAAATGAAACTAGACCACCAAATTACACCATACACAAAAATAAACTCAAAATGGATACAGGACTTAAACCACAAAAATACTAGAGGAATCCACAGGCAGCAAAATCTCAGACATATGCCAAAAGAACTTCTTCACTGATACTGCCCCTAGGGCAATGGAAGCTAAAGAGAAAATAAACAAATGGGACTACATCAAAATGAAAAACGTTTTCACAGCAAAAGAAACCATCAACAAAACAACAAGAAAGCCCACTGTGTGGGAGAACATATTTTCAAATGTTATCACTGATAAAGGTTTAATCTCCAACATCTACAGACAACTTATACAGTTTAATAAAAGGAAGATAAATGATCCCCCCCCCCCCCCCAAAAAAAAAGGGCAATGGACCTAAATAGAATCTTTTCGAAAAAAGACAGAAGGCCAAGAGACACATGAAAATGTGCTCAAAGTCACTAATTATCTGAGAAATGCAAATAAAAATGACAATGCAGTACCATCTCACACTTGTCAGAATGGCTATTATCAACAAATCAACAAACAAGTGATGACGAGGATGCGGAGAAAAAGGAGCCCTTGTGCTCTGCTGGTGGGAATGCAAACTGGTGCAGCCACTGTGGAGAACAGTATGGAGTTTTCTCAAAAAACTAAAAATGGAACTCCCATTTGACCCAGTGATCCCACTCCTAGAAATATATCCTAAGAAATTGGAAACACCAATCAGAAAGGACATATGCACCCCTATGTTCATAGCAGCACAATTTATAATAGCTAAGATTTGGAAATAGCATAGGTGCCTGTCAGCAGATGACTGGATCAGAAAACTGTGGTACATCTACACAATGGAATACTATGCTGCCATAAAAAAGAAGGAATCCTTACCATTTGCAGTAACCTGGATAGAACTTGAGAACATTATGCTAAGTGAAATAAGCCAGTCAATAAAAGAAAAATACCACATGATCTCATTTATTTATGGATAATAAAGAACATTATAAATTGATGAACAAAAAGATAGATATTTAATAGACTGTCAACTTACAGTGGAAAGGTTAGGGAGATATGGAGGAGATAAGAGATCAACCAAAGGACTTGTATGTATGCATATAAGCATAACCAATGGATGCAAGACACTGGGGGGAAGGGCATGTATGGGAGTGAGGTGGGGGGGGGCAATGGTTAGATATGTACATATATAATATCTTAATAAAAAAAGAAAAAAAATTCAAACAATGTAAGCACAAGTATGTTTACCAAGGCAATTTGTAAGAGCAAAATTTATTAACAAACTCAGTATCAAAGAAGGGATGAGAGAGAGAGAGCTTTATGCTTGGACTTATGTATAAAAAATGTATGAAAGTGAAAACACAAAACTATTAGTGGCCAGTTTGAGTGGATGGAAGGACTCTCAGTTTTTCTCTGTATACTTCTGTATTGTTTAATACCACAAGCAACATCAATTTTATGACAAGAAATATGAATAAAAGTGTGTAATATAAATATTCAAAGCTGCATGCATTTTATGTATTATCATCATTATTATTTTAATTGTCACCCGAGGATATTTTTTCCACTAAGTTTTAGAGAGAGTGGAAGGGAAAGGAAGTGACAGAGAGAAACACTGATGCAAGAGAGATACATCAATTGGTTGCTTCCAGTATGCCCCGGACCAGAGCCAGGAGCCTGTGACTGAGGTACGTGCCCTTGATGGGAATCAAATCTGGGGCCCTCCAGTCCACAGGCCAACACTCTATCCACTGAGCCAAACCTGCTAGAGCAAAGCTACATGCATTTTAAATGTGTAATTCTTATAGTCTAAGATAGTGTTTCCCAAAGTGTGGTATGTGTACCCCCAGGGGTACAGGAAGAGTTTGGTGGGGGTACGCATTGCACCGGAAATTGGTGGGGATATGCACTTGCACCATACTTAGCTGCACCTAATTCTACATTCTCATGCGTACGAGGGGTACTCCGCATTACGAAAATTATAGAAGGGGTACACATATGTCAAAAGTTTGGGAAACATTGGTCTAAGACATTGAGAAAGAACAAATAGAAATGTATAAAATAGTATTCACTCAAAAAGTATTGATTGATTTGTCAATGAAAAGGAATGAAGTTCTGATACCTGCTATAATATGAGCCATAAAAAAAATTAGGTAAAAGAAACCAGTCTCAAAAGACCACAAATTGTATGATTCCGTTTTTATAAAATATCCAGAGAGATGAGTGATCACCTACGGCTAAGGTGAGATGGGGTCCTTGGGAGTGCCTGCTAAGAAGTATGCATTTCTTTTTGAAATGATAAAAATGTTTGAAAATTGACTGTGGTCATGGTTGCACCATTTGGAAAACATATTAAACCTAATGAATTGTACACTTTATGTGGGTTAATGTGTGGTGTGTGAACACTGCTTATTAAATGCCCATAGAGAGATATAAAGTGCTACTGCCTTCGGTGTGGACAAAAGGAGGAGCAGGGGAAAGTGCCTTGAAGATAGAAGGTGGCAGCTGACATTAGAGGGCAGAAGAGCACTGGTGCCTCCCGAAGGCTGAGCTCACAGGGATGCTCGGTCTTGGCAGAAGCAATACCAGCTCGTTGAGAGAGACCAAGGCCCCTGGGCTGGCTGGGCTTGGCACTGCCCCTCAGGGACCCTCCACCCCAGTCATTATGTGGCCTCAGGGAAGCCACACCTAGGGAACTGTGTTCCATTTCAGGCACCTCATTACTAGAAAAATGGAGACAAACTGGAATAAGTTCAAAGAAAAGTGGCAGCATGACTAAGAAGCTGAAAGATCCTTTTATGAGGCAGGATTAAAAGAACTAAACAGACTTGACTACTGCACACGAAGGGGAGGGAATGTGATTATTACCTACCAATGTTAAAGGGTGTAAACAAGAAGTGGCAGTGATTAGCGTTGGAGGAGAAAGTATAATGAAAGGTGCATGAAAAAGACCTGGGGGATGAAAAAACCCAGAGGTAGACTATAAAACAATGCCTTTTCCATGACTTAACCTTTTCTTTTTGCTTAGGAAAAAGTGTTTTAAAAAAATAAAGGGGATCAGCAAGAATCAAGCCAAAGATTTGGAACATAAAGTGACAGAAGACACTCCTCCACAGAAGCAAGAAGACAAGAGAATCCAGAAAGTTGAAGATAATGTAAGAAACCTCTGGGACAACTTCAAGTGAACCAACATAAGAATTATGGGGTCCCAGAAGAAGAGAGAGAGCAAGATATCGAAAACATACTGAAAGAAATAGTGACAGAAAACTTCCCCCACCTGGTGAAAGAATTAGACTTACAAGTCCAGGAAGCGCACAGAACTCCAAACAAAAGGAATCCAAAGAAGACCACACCAAGACAAATCATAATTAAAATTCCAAGAGCAAAAGACAAAGAGAGAATATTAAAAGCAGCAAGAGAAAAGCAGGTAGTTACCTATAAAGGAGCACCCATACGATTGTCAGCTGATTTCTTAACAGAAACCATGCAGGCCAGACGGGAATGGCAAGAAATATTCAAGGTGATGAATAGCAAGAACCTACAGCCAAAAATAATCTACCCAGCAAAGCTATCACTCAGAATCGAAGGCCAGATAAAGAGCTTCACTAATAAAAAAAAAAGCTAAAGGAGTTCATCACCACCAAACCAGAATTATATGAATTGCTGAAGGGGGTTATTTCGGAAGAGAAAATAAATAAAGATAACAATTATGAACAACAACTACGTAACTATCAACAAGTGAATCTAAAAACCAAGGGAATTAAAAAAAAATCTGATGAACAATATTAACTGGTGAATATAATAGAATCAGAGATATGGAAGGGGAGTGATCTGATGATTCTCGGGGAAAAGGGGAGAGGGGGGTGTGGGAAGAGACTGAACATAAACTGTGCACCTATGGAAGAGGATAATGGGGGGTGGGGAAAGGGCAGAGGGTGGAGTGGGAACCTGGTGGAGAGGAGCAATGGAGGGGAGAAAAAATGAGGAACATTTGTAATAATATGAACAATAAAGATTTATTAAAAAAAAAAAGAACCCTTGTAGACAGCATAAAAAGGGTATTTCTGAACCTATTTATATGAAGAGAGATTGTGAGTTGCCTATTTTAGACAAGGCCTTGCTGTCTTGTGAGTCACCTATGTGGCAGGCTCAACTAGGTAATAACTGTGATACAAAATGGTATTAAGTATCACTTGAAGAAAGCTTGTAATAAAAGAATTAGAGAAAAATGAAAAGGAATAAGAAGTTGTGGTGATCTGAGAAGACTTCATGAAAAAATTGATGTGAGATGATTGTTGAAGAAAGGGTAGGGCTTTCTAAGGGTGGAAATAAAGTGAAGTGTTTCATAATTTATAGAACAGAATCCAAATGTTGTCACTTATCTTTTAATAAATGTTTGTAATGTGAAAAAAAATAAAGGGGATCAGAAGAATAAAAAAGTTTAGAGCAGCAAGTGTTCCTTCATTAGCTGCAGTTGCTTTGCCTCTGGTAGGCCTTTCTCAGTTCCCTGGGAGTGTGCCCGGCTTGCACTGTATCTGAAAGCAGGATTAAATGTGGGCATGGCGAAGCAAGGAGAGAGTTCATTGGCACTTGATTCATTATATGGTAAAATTTCCTGTCTTGAAAAAAATCTCAAAGGTCAACCTTTCTCATGAAACTGGAATTACTTTTAAAATGAGGGCTTTTATTCTGACTTTGAAATGTAAAAGCTTCAGTCACTCTGGAGTAACAGGAATACAGGAATGCGTTGTTAAAGCATTTAGATCTCTTAGGAAAGGAAGTCAGTGTGAAGTAACCAAACTCAAACTTAAATGTGTTACACAGCACAGGTGTGAAAACAAATCTTGAAATGCATTAGTATCTTGTTATTTTAAAGTATTTCGTTAGCATTTGCATCACAGGTAAGAAAGGAAGTTTTTGCATGGTTTCCATATGCAGCAGGTCCCAAGGATAAACTGGGAAAGGTTGTTCCAGCTTCTGAAACATAATCTACCAGATCTCACTCAAAATATGATTGTTCTCTCTCCCCCTTCCCACTGCCCAACCCTCTCCTCTATGCTGGCCCATCCATTTCTCACCTTCTCCCTAAAGAAACGCCCCTTTATACTTAACACCAGAAAAGACTTTCCCCAAGAACAAACATGTAATGTTTGGATTTATTATATCTTAGCTGCAGTGAATTAAATTCTTCCTCCTGCTCTCCCTTCCTTGTTAGAGCTACAAATCCAAACTTAGTACATGTAAGACTGAGCAATCCAACAAGATCTTCTATTTCCTACTCTTGGCTCTCTAATATCAGTAGGCCAATTCCATCCCTGCAAATACTACAGTGAAGACTACTGCCCTGAGTACTTTTTTTTTAAAAGCACCATAACTACACGTAGCACATAAGTTTACATGATCTCTTCTCTGGATATGACAAATTTTCTGTGTATGTATCGAAATTTTTGCATCTAAAGATAAACAACAAACTTAAAAATACTTCCCAAGTAAAATACTTTCCACTGAACTACAAAACAATTTGTTCCCTTGAATCCTGTAGGCTCCTATAATTTGTGCATTAAATATCATATCTCAGCACTTTTGTTTTCCTCCATATACAAAATATCTACTATAAAAATCTTCCCTAAGCCTCTTGGGCACCCCAAGATTTAGCAGAAAAGCCCCTTTCCACTAAATCTTAACTAAGATACTCTGGACTGTTAGAATAATAAATATACAGGTTTCTACATATATAAAAGCCTAAGCAACTGCCCGACTGTTTGACCGCCTGACGAGTAGCTATGATGTGCAATGACCACCAGGGGCAGACACTCAACGCAGGAGCTGCCAAGCTGCAGTGACCTGACAGCTGTGGTTCTAGGTGACACACCCAGAACCAGAGAGGAGCGAGCCCAATTCTGGGGTGTGTCGCCCAAGAACCTCACTCTCACAATCTGGGACCCCTCAGGGGATGTTGGAGAGCCGGTTTTGGCCCGATCCCCACAGGCCAGGCTGAGGGACCCCATCCACCGTGCACAAATCCATGCACTGGGCCTCTAGTGAACTTATAAAATAATATATTCTGCTAAAATAAATAGGAATCAGAAAATATGGATTAGAATGAGCACGAGGGCACCAAATCTGCCTGGTGCAAATTGGTGACAAAGGGCACACTAGTGGCAGCTCAGTGCCATTCACTGTAAAAGCAACCAGTTATTCTGAGGAAACTGTTAAAGGTAATGCAAGCCATGCAACATCCTACTTCAAAATGACCCCATGACATCCTTGTTCCTCCTCTTCCAAGCTAGCCTGAGCCACCCTTCCATGGTCCCGCCCCTTCAATTAATTCTGTGTTTCCAATCTTCCCTGGTTCTTTATCAGAGCTTCCAAGGGCACTCTATTGCTGAAAAGACCTTTTAATCTGTATTTCTCACAAGCTAGTACCAATTTTTCTTTCTTTTGTCATCAAGCATCTCAAGAGAATAGTGCCCATGTGCTACCTGGTTCTCATTTCCCTCCTTAACATCTTTTATTTCTTGCCATTTCACTGAAATTGCTCTCTCAAAGGGTTACTAAACTAAAACCACTACATTGAAAACTACAAAACATTATTTAGAGAAATAAAAAATATCTTAGATTCTACATATAAGTGAAACACTTTAGTATTTGTCTTTCTCTATCTGACTTATTTCACTTAGCATAATACCTTTTAGATACATCTATGTTTCTGCAAATGATAAGGTTTCATTCTTTTGTATTGCTGCATAATAGTCCACAAAAAAATAACAACAAAGAATAGGCATGCAGGAAAGAGACCCAAAGGATGGTACCATTATCAGAAAGGAGTGGTGGAGGGGACCGGTAGGAGGGAAAGAGAAATATAGTCAATTATACTGTAATACAGTTATATTGTAGTACGGTGATAGATGACTACTAGAATTAGTGAGGATTAACCACATTGTAAGGTATAAAAATGTCAAATCACTGTCTTGTACACCTGAGACTAATATAACTAATATAAGATTGTATACTAACTATACTTAACGTCAATGAAACAAAAAGAATCCAGAAAACTAGAACAAACATGGTAATAACCCAAATGTCCATCAACAACCAAGTGGTAAATTGTGTTATATTTAAACTAGAGGTCTGATGCACGAAATTTGTGCAGGGGGCTCTCAGCTGCAGTTGCTTCGGCCCTCACAGCCCTGCCTTGGCTTCATCCGGAAGGCCATCCGGACAGTTGTTCTGCTGTTTGGTCTAATTAGCATATTAGCTCTTTATTATATAGGATAATGAAATACCATACAGTAATGAGAATGAATGAACCATAATAGATGAATTTCATAAACATGATGTGGATGAAAGAAGCTAGACACAAGAGAGTTCACTCTGACTCCAGGTACATGAGGTTTAACAATAGGTAAAACTGATCAATTTACCTTGTAGGGTGGAGTAGTGACTGGCAAGAGGCTTCTGAGGTGCTGGTAAAGCTTTGCTTCCTGTTCCAGGTGCTCATTATAAGTGTGCAAAAATTCAATGAGGCGCATACACATGATTTGTGTACTTTCTTGTTTATATGCATATGTCAAAACTTAAAATACCTGCCCCAAAACACAAACCTCCAGGGTTACCTAACAGCACAATCCAATGGTCTTTACTCAGTCTTTATCTGACTTGAACCCCTTCTGTGATATCTGCCCCAAATAACACCTCCTTCTAAAATCTCTCCTCTTGCCTTTCTGGCTCTCCTCTACCTTCCCTGTTCCTCTTCTTCCCGCTTCCTCTCACACATATATAGTTCCTGAGGTCTAAGAGCTCTGTTCTTTCTTTTGCACCCTCTGCATGGATGACCCTGTCTATCTTCAGCTTTATAAAGAGGTAATAGTAACAGTGGCCAACTTATTGGTCATTTACCATGGGCAGGTATTGTTCCAAGTGCTTTAGTACATTAACACATTTATAATAATCTACTTTCTTTGCCAATTTAATTATTTCTGTTGAGTTGTGCTTCTCTGGATTTAAAACATGTTTTATTTATCATACATATACAAAAGAAAAGAGAATAGTATTGTATAATAACCCTTATATGACCTAAATTTAACCATTATCAAGGTATATAATTACAATCCTAGTTCCCTTCTCTCTTCTGAGTTTCAGACTACATTTTTCAAATGTCTGAGAAACATTTATTTGGGAATGTTGTACTTATATAGCAAATAATGCTTTTCATGCTATTTAATATAAACTGTTCTTAGTAAATGCCCCACATAGTTTTTCATGTGATTACATATTCTTCTAAAACATGATTCTTATACCAGATTCCTGTTATTGTCCTTCCCAAGCTCTGTTTCTTTTGGTTTAGGTTCTTCACTGATAATCATCTTCTGTCACAATCCTAAATACAAGCTCTCGTACCCTAACAGGTTTTGCTGATTGCATATAGTTTCACAGTCTCTTCAGCTCTGGTTTGTACTAGCAATCTTTCTAAAATAGGCTGGATTAGATTCTCTCTTCTTCCAATATTTTAAATGACTTCCTACCTACAAAATGTCCAAATTTTGTTGGCATGGCACCACAATCTGGCAGCCCTATCCTCTTCTTTCAATTTCATCTCCTGGTATACCTTGCCATTCCCTGGCTTTTCCTTTTACTTTGATGCAGATCTCTCATCATGGAATGTGGACAGTCTTACCTCCTACACCCCTCTCTTCCCTGTTTTATTCATCCTTCATGGTTGAGCTCAATTGTCCCTTTTCTCTGTAGTAAAGTCCTCTTTATTCAGTGGTGAATACTACTAAAGTATTAATTTTGTGTTTTCAAGAGCTGGCTATGCTAATTTCCCAACTTGGTGAATTCTTTTTGACATACTAATGCTGCCTAGCAAAATACCCCACACATAGCAAACAAAAAAACCAACTAGTGAGTAAACTGAAGGAACAGATGCTAATCCTTGGGGAAAACATTGATGCCTTTCCAAAAACCTTTGAAAACAAAAATGGAAGCATCTCCAAATCAAGACTGCCTAATGGTGCAGACCATATAGTAGGGCATATAAACTATGCCCTGTGGCACCCAGTTCTTTCAGAGTGTTTGAATGAGGGGTTTGGGGCAAGTATAGGGTACCAAGATGGCCTCTGGCAAGAAATTTCTGGCTTTGCTGAATGTTATACTGTATTCTGTTCTTAGTAGCTATCCCCGCCCTCCTTGAACTCAAGAGTAATATGATTTCTAGAGGCCTTGAGCCAAGAATCACAAATGCAACAGCAACTCAATCTGAATTGAGTTGCTCAAAGCAACATACATTGAAGTGTATGCCGCAGAAGGAAGAAGAGAAAGTGTCAGCTTCCATAATAGTTCAGGGGGAAATGGACGGAGGGAGCTCAGAAGGAAAGGGAGGCATTTCAGAGATGATGCTATAAAACCTCACACCCAACAAAACATTGTGATGAAAGGCTGGTGTAAAGAAACCCACCTGCGCTCTCCTGCTTTTAATGTTAGGATAACTGTCAGGGAACAGAGCTGATGGTGTGAAGAATGACAAGGAACATAGCTGAGGCAGATGGAGGAATGGGAGTACAACAGAGGCGTGGACTGACAGTCAGGGACACTGCCCCAGCACAGGTCTGACTTTAGAATAGGTACTACCATCTCTTCATAGTGAATAAAGACATCAGGGAGAACTAATAGAAATCCACGAATTAAGAAAAATCTTAGAGAACATAGCCTTACTTCAAGGTAAACAACTCATGGTTACAGTCATAAAAGATGAGGTGTACAAATGGTTGTAAAGAAGGGATGGCTATGAGAGGCTACCGGATGAATTCAGTTGTGTTTGGCAGTGACTCAGATGAATTCCTTTCTGTAGAAGGTCTAGTTGTCAGCAGGAAATTACAGAGATGATTGGTTTGGTTTAAGCAGACGAGAATCTGAACTTGAGGTTAACAGCTAGGTCCTAGGGTGTACAGGCCACCAGGTCTGAGCTGTAAACTGGCAGGATGACTGGAGCCTTTAGAGGTGATGGATCAAGCTGAGATGGTCCCTCTCCCCTGTCCAGACCTGGCTATAGCCCCCAGCCCAAAGCAGCAGGCTGTTTAACTACATCTGCGTAGGAGGTTTGAAGACATAAAATGACTTCCAAGGTTAGGTTTTTGAATAACTAGAATTAGCAGAAAATTTGTCATACTACCTGTTAACTAAAATACCAAACATAAAACTCATGTGGTCAGAGGGATCTGAGAGCACTGTGGATAGTTCTCTAGTCATTTACTTTTCTACAGCTATTTTGGTCACATTTTTACCTTTTAGAATCCCTCTAACATTTTATAGCAGGGAAAACTAAAGTTGCTCTTGAAAAATTTGTCCTACGATTATTTCCCACAGATTAAGAATAATATTTCAAGTCTGAGCTTGAAGCTTGAACTTCCCAGCTTTCTAAGTCTCCACCCACCCTAGCTGCTGGTTGTGTAGAGTGTGAAGCAGCTTCTGCCAGGCCCTGGCTCCACGCGGTGCAGCAGGAAGTGGTAATGATCCTGAGGCTGCAAGTGGGCCTTCCCCATCCCCCACCTGTTAATGAACTCCTTTGCCAGGCAATATCTGAATTTATTTTTATAAGAAGGAAAGGCTATTGTTACTTAGTCCAAAAGTAAATAAGATGTTACTGCTCTTCCATGACCAATATTGAACAAAATGTCATGATAAAAATAAAAGTTTAGCTCCATTCCACCACAGGGACCTGTAAATACATGATCCACAGTCTGACATTCCACAGTAAGCTCCTCAAACTCCCGGTGATACAAAGGAACTTCCTCCTTCTCTTCCCTCATGACAGAAAAATCAAGGTAGGAGGGAGCCACAAGGACTTCAGCCTCTCAAAGATGAAAATCTTCCAGTTACTTTCTAGTGCTATAGAGAGCACGTTATGATGGGCACACAGTATATGTAGTTCCCCAAATACTTACTGAATGAATGCTTGCCATACACCTGAGGACAGCTAGATTTTTTAAAGTTATAGCATCATGTATTTTTACCTTTAGTTTTCAAAGGCTAAAAACAAAACAAAACCAAAAATAAATCAAGAGCTTCTCTGCTGGCACTGGGAATTCTGCACTGCGCTACTGGCAACTCCCTAGACCCAAAGGAATTAAAATAACCAAGATTTTTAGAGAATCTGTATTATACAAAGCACACAGTTTAATTTTTACACTCACGGCTCCTCCACAAAATATCAGGTGGTGGGACTACTAATCCTAAAAGCAGGCCACTTCTGAATTCGGACTCCTGGACCTGGAAGGGAGCTAACAGGACTGCCGGTCAATTCTCTGACCATACAAGCAAGACAAGTGAGGCCTACGGAGGTAAAGCGGCTAGCAGAGTTCAGACTGACAGAAGTATATGTCTCAGGAAAACATATGTATTATCCTTCAAGCCCACCAGTGAGTGGTTAGGGAATCAGACTCAAATGTCTCCAGATACACAAATTCTACATGAAGAAAAGAGGAAGTCTCCCCCACTTCAGAGGGAAGTTTTATAAAAATCTGGTCTTGCTAGCTAACAGACTTCTTGGAGTTGTCATAGCACTCACTGTTGATCATCATTCTTTTGAAGGTAACAGTCAGTCAGGATTTTGTGAAAGTCAACAACGGAGAGGTCAGATAACACAGGTGAAATTAGACAAGTGCGGTAAGTGGAATCTATAGGGCTGAAACACATGCTGCTAACACCTGCCACTCCAAATTAATCTCCTTACACACAGCAGGAGCTGGAACCAGGCATGCACAAGGAGTGTAACAATCCAGTTTCAGATAGTTATCTGTACACAAATCAGCAGAAATGTTGGCTTTCTAATGATTCTATTATGTATTTACAGATGTCACTAACATACCAATGTCTTGATTTCTAACGTACTATGTCTAGACACTTCTGAAATGCTGGCTGCTTTCCTGCTTAAAGCACTCTTGCCTTGCTGAGGTAATTTGAGTTTTTCCTCTGTGATATCTGTGCCTATAAGAACCTCCCATTATATAGGTGTCAGATCTTCTCTGAACAAGTGAGGGAAGGGAGTGAAAAGTGAAGGAATATGGCAGGAGAGCAGAGGACAGGGCTACGTTAAGATAAAAGTGGGAACAGAGACTTACCTCCCAAACCCAATGGACCTCCACTGGTCCAATTGGCCCCCATACATTACATTTCAAGGGCCAAGAGTCATCTCCCCTGTAAAAATGTTTCTGAAACACCAATGGAACTGTGATGTAGCATCCTACTCAAAGAACAAGCCAACAGTGACTACAATGATACTACTGTATTGTATAATTAAAATTTGCTAAGAGTTGAACCTTCAAAAAGGTAAATATGTTAGGTGAGGAATATGTTAATAACTCTATGAGGGCAATTTTTTCACAATATATACATACTAGAGGCCTAGTGTATAAATTTGTGTATGCATGGGGTCCCTTGGCCTGGCCAGCGATTGGGGCCATCTCGTGCGGTCCCTATTTAGGTAATTGGGGCTGGCCAGCCAGGAGGTGGGTAGAAGCCACAGGAGATTAGCTGGCTGTGGGAGCATACTGACCACCAGAGGACAGCTCCTGCATTGAGTATCTGTCCCCTGGTGGTCAGTGCATGTAATAGCGACTGGTTGACCAGTCATTTGGTTGTAATGGTCACTTAGACTTTTATATTATAGAGATTATAAATCATCACATTGTATACTTTAAACATCTTAATTTTTATTTGTCAATTATACCTCAACAGAGCTAAAACACACACACACAACGACAAACAAAAAACAAGCCAGTTAGCCATCTGGGTGACGTGCTTAGACAAAAAACAGTCCTGTGGCAAGGGGATTGATGGCATGGTCTCTACAAAGCTTTTCCAGCCCAAAGACATGTTGAGGTAGGACAAGGCCTGAAAAAGTGTGGAGTGTTAAAAACAAAGAACCAGATTTCCCAGTGAGGCAGAATCTAAATATGATTGTCTAAGTTGATTTGGTAATATCTCTTACAAAGCTATTAACTGATGTGAATAGAGACATTCAAATTAAGGGCCTGTCATTACCAGAATGGAGAAAAACTTTCCCTCTTTGCCAAAGGGATCCATCAGAACAGCGGCAAGGCTCTGGGAATCGCAGACACAGCCTCGCTGGCCAGCCCGCCCAGTGTATTTGGTTTGGCTCTCAGAAATAAAAAGTGTCAAAAGGGAGAGGATGAAAAAAACACACAAAAAATCCAAACTAAAAGGAAACCTAATGCTGAAATTGTCAGGGTGGTAAGAACAAGGCTCTGTTACAGCTGAAATTTAAGTACTAAACCAGCACAAAGTCTAATCCATGTCTAGCTAATCTCTCTGGCCAAGCAGGAAGAGAGAAGTAAGTTTCCTCCACCACAGTCCCGTGCTCAATGCACTCCAGGTCCAGACATAGCACAGTGTCTGATTCTAGGGCCAGTGTGATGGGAGACTGAAAAGGCTTCAACGGGTAACTACGGATCTTGCTTGATTTTTCCTTCTTTTAGGGCGACCTGATACATTCCCTGGGTGATGTCTCCTGGCTCCCTAATGAGATGACAAAATTACCTGTTAGTGTGGTTAAGCTCCTGGCCCAGTAATTCAGAAAGATCATGGAAGGGGTGCTATTACTGACCAAGGCTCTGGGGTCATGTGGGCTGTTCTGAGTGGTATCCTGGTACAAATGACTGCCTCATGGAAAACCATGGGATTAAGGGCAAGCATCATACAATGGCAAGTTGTGTCTGATATGTCTGATATAGAGGAGGTTAGGGATGGACTGGGGGTCTGGAGTTCCATGTTACTAGTTTTGGATTGCTAAAAGGAAAAAGAGTGTGCGATGTGATTTGAAAACTCTTGGGGAAGATTGGGGTTGAAAGAAAAATAGTTAGGTGAAAAAGGGTGAGAATGTGACTCCAGGGACATTTCCAGTCCAGTCTGACTCAGTGAATGCTTAAGTCTCATCACACTTGGGAGCACAGTTCCCCCAGAAACTGTGGCAAATGTGTGGGCAAAGCATTGGCATTCCAGGACTCAAGCAGCTCAAACAGCTTTGTTTCCACATGGAAGGCACAGCCACACAAGAGAAGGAAAAGCCACACCAAAGCTAATACTGTTGGGAAGTTTCACCAAGCTCACTGAAGAGGAGGAAGATCACCGTATCTTTTCTATTTTCCTTTCAAAGGAAGCAGCTGGAGAGGGAGTGGACTCAACCTCAGAATCAGCCAAGTGAGAAAGTGAGTTCTACATGGGCAAGAAAAGATGGAGAATTCTGGAGTTATCCCACTGTACACCCCCCGGAGGCGGATCCAAATAAACAGCCCTAGCAACTCCTGCAGGTGGCTTTGTCCAATGGTCCCATGCCCACAGGACTACTGCCTGTGGGCTGCACTATACTAGATAGGGCTTAAGAGGTGCAACTGACAGTGCGGGGAGCAAGAGAGATGCTGGCAAAGCTACAGCCCTGAAGGAGGTAAGAAACTTCTTAACACATTTAAAGGTACCTACTATTCACTTTTCTCCCCCAAAGAAAGTTAGTGATTGGTCAGCACACAAAGCCTGGAACAAACAAGCATCTTATCTGCCAGTATCTATCACTAAACCACACTTCGCTTGAGCCAGAAGGGCAGTGCTCTTGCAGCATCCTGTGACGGTGTAACACTTCTGCAGGAGAGCAGTTATTACTTGAGCTTCCTCTGCCAGGCTACTAGGATTTTCTTCTGAGGCAGCTGCAAGGTGAAGTAGTAGGACAAGGTTGGGAATGGAAAGACCTGTCCAGTCTCAATTCTGCCACTTGGCTTTATCATTTTGGGTAAGTCATTTCAGCGCTCTGGCCTCAGCTTAGTCTAGAGCAGTGTTTCCCAACCTTCTCTCATGATGAGAATCACCTGGTGGAGTTGTTAAAACACAGATTCCCGGATCCCAACTAAGAAGTGCTAAACTAGAATTTTTGGGAACATATAGGTAAAATTGTATACTTAACTAGTGCTCTAATACAGATTTTATATACAGAGCACTAAGTTAGGTATGCAATTTTACCTATATGTTCTCAAAAATTCTAGTTTAGCACTTCTTAGTTGGGATCCGGGAATCTGTGTTTTAACAACTCCACCAGGTGATTCTCATCATGAGAGAAGGTTGGGAAACACTGGTCTAGAGGATCTCTAAATTCTTTTCAGGTTAATAATCTTTGAATAAATAGAACTCTTTCCTGATTAAATAACATTTGAGCAGTGACTGCCAGCTGAGCTCCAGCAGGCATTTCTAGACAGAGCTCTCAGCTCTCCAGGCTTCTCAATGCCCCTTCTCTGGGTCTTACCTCAGGATGCCAGAGAAAACTCAGACTGTACCTCTTCCATGATGCCGTACCCTCCTGCTGGTTGCATCCTGACACTATCCGTGGTCAAGTTACTTTTAGGAATACATATTTATTGACTCAGGCTTAGGTTTAAAAGCCTTACAAAGTTGATGTGATTTCCCATAGATTTTAAAGGTGTCAAACAACTGAGAGTCACCGAACTGAGAGCACTGATGCCTCACCAGGCCTAGGACACTGAGGAGCAGATTAAGCTGGGTTTTAATCTGGGCAGTTTTGCCCCTTTTTGCATTCTTCTCCTTCCCCTCCCCTCCTCACCCCCCAAACCACCTCACCCCTCACCCCCCAGTTGCTCACTGATCTTATTCTAGTGTTCAGGTTCTCTAGGCATACTAAGGTGACCGTGACAATGTGCTGTACTCACACTGCAAAGGGCAAATGCCTTAAAGAAATGCTTGATTCAAAGGAATAAAGTGAACCAGTGAAATTCAGGCATTAGGCAGGAGCTTTATCAAATATCTCATACTCCTTTTACACCATACCACATCATGCTGTTTGTTAAGCTGGCAATAAAATATTAGTGCCTGAAGTTTGGCTTAGGGTTTACATTAGAAAAAGGTAATTTTTTTTTTTTTTTAGTCTGATAACATTAAAACCATTATTTATCTTTAACAAGAACCCCATGAAAAATGCCATCAATCAAACATTCTCTTCAGGGCTACTAAGCATCACTGCAATTTACAGCAAGACCTGCTGTTATGTGCAGTGTCAAAAGGAAAGGCTCCCTTCACCAGGACAGCATATGCTGGGTAAGGCATTTTCTTTGTGCTTAGGTGGTCTTTGTATAAAGAGGCAGACAAAGCGGCTAGATGGCATTTATATGGTGTAGAAGAACACCACAATCTTATCTCCAGGATTTCCTTATCCCTGATTTCATTCAATCACTAACCACTTTTAAGAAAGGTCTAGTTACTAAGTTCTTTTCATATAGTATTTGGGGCTGAAGTCACCAGCAGTCCCCAAGTCTCCCCTAGGGAGTAAGCGGTAATTAGTGGGTGTGAGTAACAGATTCTGCAGTGGTTCCTCATCCTCCACCTTTTAATCTCGGGGCTCAGGATTTTTCATTGGAATGCCATTTCCAGGGTTTGATTGGAAGTCAGTTGTTTGAAACCTTGAAACAATCACCTAAGTAGTAGTTAGGTTTCCAAGTAGGCCCCATGAGATAATTCATCCATAATGTTAGTCATGGGTTGAATCATACCCCTTCCCCCAACTCATACATTGATGCGCCAACCCCCATAACTGTGGAATGTGACTGTTTGGAGAGGTGATTTAAAGAGATGATTATGTTAAGATGAGGCATTTGAGTGGGTTCTATTCCGATCTAACTGATGTCCTTGTATAGAAGAGGAAATGTGGACTCAGCAGAGAAACCAGGGAAGCATGTGCAAGGAGGAAAGGCGTGAGGACATAGTGAGAAGGTAGCCATCTGCAAGCCAAGGAGAAGAGACCTCAGGAAAAACCTTGGACTCCTGGCTTTCAGAACTGTAAGAAAATAAATTTCTGTTGTTAAGCCAGCCAGCATGTGGAACTCTGTTATGGCAGCTCTGAAAATGAATATAATATTGTCATAGAACCTACCACCATTCATAACATTTTATCTACTAGAATATCTGCTTCTGAGTTCTAACATCAGAAATACTAGTACATCTTCACTTCTCCAGTGGGGCCTGTCCCATCTCTCCTACAGGACCCTGGCAGGGATTCAGGAGAAGCCTCATTTCTGATAGAGACCCTACAGCAGGATGTTCCTATAATAGGTGTGCAGGAGGACCTCTTAGAGTCTCTGGATAATTAATAGCAACAATAGTTAGAATAGCAGGCAGGGGCCGCTGTGGAGGGCTGGGTTAAGTAGCAGAGACCCTTTGGACTAGTGAACAATTTAGGAAGGGAAATGGTGGCAGTATTTCCCCTCACTCTTGGGGCAAGCAGGGCTCTAAGTTATGAGGCACAGGGGAGAGGGGGAAGAGTGGTTCTCTCTTTGTGCATGTAAATGAAGACTGCTTATATTTTAGGATACCCTTTTAATTTTACACCTGGGAAGTCATGCCCCACGGGGAGAGAGGTGTGGTCCTATACCTTTGCTTTTTTAAGTTTACACAGGTTTCCCTTGAGAATGACTATAGGCACTATTAGGAAAGGAGATTGGTGTTCCTCAGGGGTGCTGGTCAGAAACATGGTTGCGAGCACCCACAGTAGAACCTGGCTATAAAAAACTTAAGTTACTTCTATTTCTAGATTGTCTCACCAAACCTTTGTAAAGAATTAAATAGCTAAGAATAATTTATTTCAAATGCTTTGACTAGACTGGAATACTATCAGTTCCAAAGTTTATGAGCTCCACTGGCTTTAAGTTTGCAGTTCCTACTCTAGTCATGTTTTTTGGCATTCATAAGAATTAATGTACTTCTTTGCTTAGTTGGGGGAGGATTATCTCTGGAAGTTGACACTGGAGAGGACAGCTCCATGTTTAATACTGACCTGCAGTAATTATCGACTCATTAAAATTAAGATGGTAACTAAATGCTCCTGCAGGAGGTCTAGGGTATCAGGAGTGCCAACCGTCTTTTCCCATGGGAGTACTTTAAACACAAAGGAAACATGCAAAGGGCAGGAAAAAAATAGAGATCTACAAAGCTCTGTAATTAAAAAATATTTCAGCCCTGACCGGTTTGGCTCAAGTGGATAGATCACCGGCCTGTGAACCTAAGGGTCCCGAGTTCGATTCTGGTCATGGGTATGTGCCTTGGTGGCAAGCACATCCTCAGTGGGGGGTGTGCAGGAGGCGACTGATTGATGTCTCTCTCTCATTGATCTTTCTAACTTTCCCTCTCCCTTCCTCTCTATAAAAAAAATCAATGAAATATATTTTTAAAATTTTCATATTCATATTTTAGGACTCTAAAGAGTCCAGTGCAAGACAAACCTAATAAAAACTAGACTAAAAAACAGTTCTTGCAATCATTGATGCAAAGTCAAGGACACATGAGACCTGAACTCAGAGTAGATGTTTTATGCTCAACTTTATTTAGTCCCAGCAAGTGGGGGGTAGATATGAGTAATGAGGAATAAGGGCTGTCCTCATCAAGAAGTGAAAGGAAAGATCTGTAAACAAAACAGAAACAGAAGAATGCTCCTTCTCTGAGACAAGTTAAGGAGGGAAATGATGGGAGGATCTTTCATATTAAAGGTTTGGTCTAGCTCAGTGGCTGGCAAACTCATTAGTCAATAGACCCAAATATCAATAGTACAATGGTTGAAATTTCTTTTGAGAGCCAAATTTTTAAACTTAAACTTCTTCTAATGTCACTTCTTCAAAATAGACTTGCCGAGGTGGTGGTATTTTGTGGAAGAGCCACACTCAAGGGACCAAAGAGCCGCATGTGGCTCGTGAGCCAAAGTTTGCCGACCACAGGTCTAGCCAAATCTCCTAATACTCTTTCTCTCTCTCCACAAACAAGAGATTCTCTATATCTTGAGAATCACAGAGCATGTATTTTTGCCCCTATTTAAGTGTATCCTTTTCATGTGTACACCACAGACTGTTCTCTCATTGGGAGTTAATTGCAATTAATGCTTAATACTATGTAATTTCAACTATGTGAAAGAGTTCTGTATCTCCTCCATTTTCAACATCCTTATTTCCTCTTCCTTTATCCAATTTAGCTTTAGGGGATTTTATCAAGAGTAAGGTAGCAGCTTTGTGTCCTAGGCCCAACTGAGCACTCTGTCAGTCCCTGTTCTTTCTGTAGTATCTGCCCAGCTCCTATGTATCTTCTTACTTCTTCTTCTTCTTCATTTTTTTTGAACAAGCTTTTCTCTGTCAGATTTTCAATATGCAACTGGCAAGATATTCTGCTCTTTGCATAAAAGGTTAATGGCAGCTTTCAGAGAAAAGAGAAAGTGCCAGACTGTGTGAGAGTACGGAGGAGAGAAAAAAAAAAAATGCGGTTACTCCACAGGGTTTTTCTTATAAATTTGTTAAAATACACACTCTCTCTCTCTCTCTTTCAAGCCCAGGCCAGATACAGACACATTTATCTCCATGGCTCTGCAGTTTTTTTCTGCCGGATTGCTGGTCTTGCCTCTCTCAGCATCTCACACTCTGCTGCTCTTAGTTTTTTTGACAAGAGTTCAACATCAGAGCTGAGGAAACAAGTTCAAACATTACAAAAAGAAGAAAACCAGATCAGAAACATTCAGGCTGGGAACCAGAACAAAGTTTGTTGCTCTACAAAGAACCATTCTTTTTTCGTTCTTTCTTCTTTTCTCTCCCTGTTCCCCTTATCCCTTGCCCCCCAATAGCTCATAAGTCCTCTTGGCTCACTTGTGTGGTATAACAATCTGTACAAATGCATTCAAGAGAGAAGAATGGAATGTCATGTTGTGACTCATGACTGATGCATTCCCTGAGTGAGGGAGACGACTTTCAGGTTCTGTGCCCAGTACTTCCCCGGCATTCACACCCTCCAGTTCACCACCTTGAAAAGAGAGTGATTGATCAAAATCGAGAAAACAAATGGAAGGAATCCAAGGAGAGGACAAAGTCTGGGCCAAGTTTTGGAACAATACTTCCCTGAAAATTAAAAATGGGACTGAGTGCTGGGAAAGGGAGCTGGAATCCAAAGCTGCATGACCCACAGAGCAGGCTGGCTGATACAAGTTCATTCCAGTGTGCTGGCCCCTGATGGGAGGCTGGCATTCATGGTGGAAAAAAAAGAATTTGTACTCTCAGGAGAAAGTCCATTTTTAGCAGAATCTGCCTATCAGTTGAACTGCTTCAGAAAGTTTAAAAGGAGACTGGTAGTGGGGTATATTTTTTTCTGTTTTTTTTTTTTTTTTTTTTTTTAATTATCACTGACATACAGCAAAATGCACAAATCTTTAAATGTACAACTTGATGAATTTTGATAAGTATTCTCTTAAAATTCTTAAACATCTTTTTCAGAATAGGATGAGAATCTGAACCTCAGATTTACTGATATAAATTTTAATAACTTGTAAACGTATTTTCAAAGCTCAAACTTACAGAAAAGTTGTAAGAATAATACAAAAAACTCTCATACCCTTCACCCAAATTGCTAATATTTTACCACCTTTGCCTTAATATTCATTTCTCTTTTGATACACAGATTTAAGTGTCTGTATGTATATCTATCTATCTACCTACCTACCTACTTACCTAATCTGAATCTATATCTATATAATTCTCTCTATATATGCTTCCTAATTATTAAATTCGGGTTACATATTGTTTGGCAGGAATACCCACTTGTATTCTTCTCAGTGCATCTTATGAAGAAGCACACAATGTTGATTTGTCCTACTAAATTAGTCACTTGGTTAAGATCAGTGGTTCCCAACCTTTTCTTGGCCATGCCCCACCTAAGCATCTCTAAAATCCTGATGTCTTCCCTGTGACATATAATCTTATTATTCAAAATATGAACTCCTACTCATGTGGAGGAAGCCTAAAAGGCCATTAACTTGGTCTAAACAAGCTTCCAAAGAACATGGCATCCATGAAAGAGAAAAATAAAAGAACGAAAGGACAGTTGAAGTACTGAGGAAGAAATCACTAAGAAATTGTTTAAAAAAATAATAATAATATGAAGTGATATTCACTGTTAATAACTCATTCTCTAATTGCCCCCATTAAAAATCAAATTGCCCCCCACCCCATATGGGGCATGTGCCCTATGTTGGGAACCATTGGTTTAGAAGCTGTATCCCAGGTTTTGTTAACATTAATCACTTGGTGTAGACGGTGTTTCCAGGTTTTTTCAATGTAAATTAACTAAAATAAATAATTTTGTTCTAAATAATTTTTTTTTGTGAAGAGACTTTCAGACTGTGGAAATATACTGTTCCTCAAAAACTTTTACCCTCTGGTTTTCATACTCATTGATGATTCTTGCCCAAATCAATGATTACTATGATGGATGTCAAATAATGATTTTCTAATCCCATATTCCTTCTCCATTTACTGGCTGGCATTCTACTATTTCCATTCCTCCCATTCACTTATTAATTCATTTCTTTATCCCAGTATAGATTCACATATTTCTATTTTATTTCTATTCTATTTCAATGAGTTATAATCTGTTACTATCATTATGTATTTTGCTGCTCAAATCTTTAAGATTTTGTCATTAGGAACCCCTGTGTCCTTCTGACATATTCTTGGGACACTTTCTTACTTTCTGGTATAATAAAATGTTCTGGATTTATGTTGAACTTTGCCACACAGCCCTGGACTTAGCCATGTCTCATGGAGCCCTGATTCTTTTTGGTGGAAAATGGCATCTGGAAATTAAGATTTGGGTGTTTAAGTGAGCTCCTTGTTACTGGTGTATATTATTGCTTCTAGGTCCTCTCAGCAGATAAAGCTAGGGAATATATGTGTCTATATATATATGTAGATGAACACACATACACAGAGAAATCTAAATTAGTAAATCAACCAATCAACCAATAATCAATATATTAATCTATTAACAACCATGAATCCATATCAATACTTCCAATAACAATCCAACATCACAGGGCTTGCCTTTACTTTTTCTTCTTCTTTTACCTTTCTATATTTATTACTCCCTTCTCCTATAGTAACAAGTCTGGTCCCCATTATTCTCAATATATTTACTCATTTGCTCAACCTCGTTATATGTAACACTCTCCCAATCATGTGTACTGCCATCTTGGTTCTGGCCTCTAATTCCACCACACCAGCTGAATCCTCAGCCTTGGCAATGCCCAAAATGTTGGTGATGTGGGTTGAATCCTTGGGCCCTGCCCACTAAACACATCAGTTGTGCTGGCAGAATCCTTGGTCCCACTAAATATATAGGCTCCAATCTTTAGATTCAGCTCTAGGTGAAATATTAAAGCGTTGCTGACCAAATCCTTAGCCTTTGTTCTGCTGGTCATTTTGGTTATATCAGCTGAATCCTTGGTCTTAGCCCCACTGACCATGACAGCTGATTCTTCAGCCATGATAAAGGGAGAAGAGGTAGACTGGTTGACTGTATTTAAGAGGAACAAATACCTACTTTTTAATATTTGTCAGGGACTAAATCCTTAAGCCTACTTAACATATAAAACTTTTTGGTAAGATTACTAATATTTAAGGTATATTGCCTAAATACTTTCAAAGAGTTGAAATTTATTACTGATATGAAATAACACATTAGATATCTGAGTACTTGGGCAGCAATATTTAGGTTCTCCTATAAAATGGTTTTTATTGAAATAAACTTTGGTATTATGATATTGTTGAGATGTTAAAGAAAAAAATAGACTTATGGAAGTTATTGTTGTTTATAATGGAAGGATGTTGAAGATGTTGCTTATTATTTGATTCTTATTAGGGACCCAACCCATGGGGAAGAAATTTCTTTCATGATCATTTTGATATACACAGAAAAAGCACTTGACAAAATACAATATCCTTTCATGATAAAAGCACTTAACAAATCAATACTGAAGGACCTTATTTCAACACACAAATGTTCATATAAGACACACCCAGAGCCAACACTCAATGATAAAAGGTTGAAAGCTTTTCCTCTAAGATCAGGAATAAGACAAGGGTATCCCCTCTTACCACTCCTATCAATACAATAGTACTGGATATCTTAGTCAGAGCAATCAGACAAGAAAATAAAATAAAAAGCCTCCAAATAGAAAAAGTATAATTGTCTTCGTAGATAATATGGTCTTATATATAGAAAATCCTGAAGACTCCACCAAAAACTGTTAGAACTAATCAATGAATTCAGTACAGCTGTAGGATACAAAATCAACATACAGAAAACAGTTGTGCCTCTTGCCGAAACCAGTTTGGCTCAGCAGTAGAGCGTCGGTCTGCGGACTGAAAGGTCGCAGGTTCGATTCCGGTCAAGGGCATGTACATTGGTTGCAGGCACATCCCCGGTAGGGGGTATGCAAGAGGCAGCTGGTCGATGTTTCTCTCTCATCGACATTTCTAGCTCTCTATCTCTCTCCCTTCCTCTCTGTAAGAAAAATCAATAAGATATATTTAAAAACAAAAAAACAGTTGTGCCTCTATATACTATACCAAAACATTGGAAAATATATAAATAAAACAATCCCATTCACAATAGCATAAAAAAACAAAGTACTTTGAAATAAGTTTAACCATGGAGGTAAAAGATATGTACACTGAAAAAATTTGGTGAAAAAAAATGAAGAAGATACAAACATATGGAAAGATAACCCATGTTCATAAATTGGAATAATAATATTAAAATATTACCCAAAACCACCTATAGATTCAATGCAATTCCTATCAAAAAGGTATTATTTATAGAAAATTTTAAAAAATCCTAAAAATTGCATGGAACTATAAAAGACCCCAAGTAGCCAGAGCAATCATTAGAGAAAAGAACAAAGCTTAAGAGATCATATTCCTGATTTTAAACTATACCACAAAGCTACAGTAATCAAAACACAATGATACCGACATAAAAATAGGTCCACAGACCAATGGAATAGAATTGAGAGCTCAGAAATAAACCTCTGCATATGTAATCAACTAATATTTGAAAAAGGAGCCAAGAATACTCATGGGGAAAGGATAGTCTCTTTAATAAATGACATTGGAAAAATTGGGAAAGAATGCAGAAGAGCTGAAATTGACCTCAATCTTACACCAAAAACAAAAATGAACTTAAGATGGATTAAAGACTTAAACATAAAACCCCAAACTGTAAAATTTCTAGGGGAAACACAAGGAAAAGCTCCTTGACATCAGTCGTGGTGATGATTTCTGGATATGACACCAAAACAAAAATAAATAAACAGGACCACATGAAACGAAAAAGGAAGAAAAACAATCCAATTAAAAATGGGCAGAGAACCTGAATAGACACTTTTCTAAAGGGGACATATAGATGGCCAAGAGACATATGAAATAATGTTCAAAGTCACTAATCATCAGAGAGATGCAAATTAAAATGACAATGAGATATTACCACCTCACTCCTGCCAGAATGGCTACCATCAACGAATCAACAAATGACAAGAGCTGGTGAGGATGTGGAGAATAGAGAAGAGAACCTTAGTGCACTGCTGGTGGGAATGCATACTGGTGCAGGCAATGTAGAAAAGAGTGTGGAGTCTCCTCCAAAAACTAAAAATATAACTGTCATTTGACCCAGATATCCTACCTCTAGGAATCTATCCTAAGTATCCAAAAAACACCAATCAGAAATAATATATGCACTCCTATGTTCATAGCAGCAGCACTATTTATAATAGATAAAATCTGAAAACAGCCCAAATGCCCATTAGCAGATGCGTGGATAAATGAGCTGTAAAAAAAAGAAGGATCTCTTACTCTTTGAGACAGCATGGAGGGACCTGAAGATTATTATGCTAAGCAAAATAAGCCAGTCAGAGATAGACAAGTATCACATGATCTTACTTATATGTGGAATCTAATAAACAAAATAAACTGATGAATAAAATAGATCCAGAAGCATAGAAACATGGAACAGACTGACGAGTCTCAGAGGAAAGAGGGGAGTGGGGTGGGAAGAGATTCATCAAAGAACTTATATGCATACCAAAGGCCCAGTGCACAAAATTTGTGCAGGGGGGGTGTGTGTCCCTCAGCCTGACCTGTACCCTCTCCAATCTGGGACTCCTTGGACATCCCGCTTGCAATCCATGGCCAATGGCTCCTAACCACTCACCTGCCTGCCTGTCTAATGCCCTTAACTGCCCTCCCTGCCCATCTGGTCACCCCCAACTGCCCTCCCCTACTGGCCTGGTCTCACCCCCAACTGCCCTCCCCTGCTGGCCTGGTCTAGCCCCCAACCGCCTTTCCCTGCCAGCCTGGTCACCACCAATTGCCCTCCCCTGCAGGCCTGATTGCCCTAATCCCCTGCCAGCCTGATCTCACCCCTAACTGCTCTCCCCTGCTGGCCTGATTGCCTCTGCCTCTGCCTCAGCCCCCACCACAATGGCTTTGACTGGAAGGAAGTTGGCCATCTGGAAAGATGGCTGGTCAACCTGATCTAATTAGCATATTACCTGTTATTAGTATAGATTATATAGGATAGGATTGCTTAATTGGGGGTGGGGGGGAGGAGGATCCTTTTTCAGCAGGAGGAGATTCTTTTTTAAAAAATGTTCTTTATTGATTAAGGTATTACATATGTATCCTCATCCTTCCATTAACCCCCTCCCCACTCTCCCACTCATGCTCTCACCCTTCCTGGTGTCTGTGTCCATTGGTTAGGCTTATATGCAGGCATACAAGTCCTTTGGTTGATCTCTCCTCCTTACCCCCTCCCTCCCCTACCTTTCCTCTGAGGTTTGACAGTCTGATCGATGATTCTCTGTCTTTGGATCTGTAGGAGGAGATGCTCTTGGCAGACAAAAATATATAACACCTATACATGGACAGATAGCCAGCCATATGCACTATACTGCCAAACGAGTTATTAAAAAAATTGAACCACTCTCTTATATCTTACACCAAACAGTTGTTGCCCCTTAAAACTCCTTCTCAGCCCCCACCGTATGCTGGAGGCAAATTCCAGCAGGTCATAATTATGTAAGTTCATCAGAAGGCTGATGGACATTTTCAGCAGGGCTGAAAATCTGTATATTATTACCTGCTGCTTAACAGCTGCAGGCATTTCCCCTATCCTGATAATCTTTCCTGTTTATCAAACCTTACCTTTGATATGTATATCTGCTTTCCTAGAGGACCATGTGTTTTCCAGGAAATAAAAAGCATGGATCTGAAGATTTGGGGAGCTTAGTCACTAGAGCTCAGTTTCTGTCTGGCTCCCCCAAAATGCGTTTCAAATTTATATTTCTTATCTAGTTATTCATTTATGTGCAGCCCTCCTCCAGATTCCTGAACCCTTGCAGCAAAAAGACTGCAGCACCTTAGGTTCTGCCTTCACAGTTCACTCAGATTAGGTCGGTTTCAATGCCAGTCAGCATCAAAAGCTCTGCCTTCTAGGCAGCCATTGGCTCTTTGCAGTTCACCCAGATTTAGTTCTAATGAGTCAGTTTTTATGCCAGTCAGTGTCAAAAGCTCCTCCTCTTAGGCAGCCATTGGCTCCTCTGGGAAATCCAGAATGGCCCTGCATTCATGTCAGTGCCAGCACTGCAGTCATGCCCCCAGTCCGCTACCAAGTGTATCTCTGCCCACTCTGAGAAGCAGCACCTCAGGTCTGTGCTTGTGGCAATTTTGAATTCTCATCCCTGACTTAACCTTCTTAGAGTGTGAGCTCCATGAAGGTAAGCATTTATCTTGTCCATTCTTAGTTCACTCATAGACTTTACCTGTGTCTATGCATCTATGCTAGCACCACATGGTGACCGGTTGAACAGTCATTTAAGTTATCGCAGTCACTGCCTTTTTTATATATATAGATATGCATTACCCATGACACAGATAATAGGGTGGTGAAGGATGCATTACCCATGACACAAATAATAGGGTGGTGAAGGCCTGGGGTGGAGCGGGAACCAGGTGGATGGGGTCAATAGGAGAAAAACAGGGGGACATCTGTAATACTCTCAATAACAAAGATAAATAAAAACACCAACAAAATGAAGGCAACCTATGGAATAAAAGAAAATATTTGAAAATTATATATCTAATAAGTGGTTAATATCTAAAATATATAAAGAACTCATCTAAATTCAATACTAAAAAACAATCTGATTAGAATATGTGCAGAGGAACTGAATAGACAGTTTTCCAAAGAAGACATATAGATGGCGAACAGGTACTTGAAAAGGTGCTTGACATCATTAATCATCAGGGAAATGCAAATCAAAATCACAATGAGATACTAGTTCATACCTTTCATACTTATTAGAATGGTTATTGTCAAGAAGACAAGAAAATAACAGGTGTTGAGGAAGAGGAAAGGAAACCTTTGCTTGTACATTATTGGTGAGAATGTAAATTGGTACAGCCAATATAGAAGTTTTTGAAAAAAAAAAAAAAAAAGAACTATCATATGATCCAGCAATCTCATGTTTGGGTATTTATCCAAAGAAACTGAAATCAGGACGTGGTAAAGATACCTGCACTCCCATGTTCATTGCAGCATTATTCACAATAGCTAAGATATGGAAACAACCTAAATGTCTGTCAGTGATGAAAAAATAAAGATGATGTGGTATAGATATACATAGTGGAATATTATTCAGACATGAGAAAGAATAAAATTCTATTCTTTGAGACAACTTGGATGAACATTGAAGGTATTATACAAAGTGCAATAAGTAAAACTGATAATGTATAATATTGACTTACATGTGGAAAAAAAAAAAGCCTAACTCAGAAAAACAGAGTGTACTCTATACTGTGATTACCAGGAGCTGGGGTATTGAGAAAATAGAGAGATACTAGTGGGCCAGTGCACGAAAGTCATGCACATTAACAGGGAATCAATTAGAGGAAATATTTTAATGTTGCTATTTGCCCTTTCTCCATAATAGAAGTGTCAGAGATGAAATGTATATGACAATCTCTCTCCTGTCAGAGTCTGGGGCGTGCTCCAGGACCCAGAGTCAAGTCCCCACCCACCCACAAGCACATGAGTCCCAGACCAGGCCGGCCCTACCCCTGTCAAGCCCTGCCAGGTGGGTGGCACAGCCTCAGGTCTCCCGACCCAGACTCATGTCCCCAGGCTCCAGCTGAGGGCGTGAGGGTGTGATGACCATTTGCATATTAGCTCTTTATTATATAGGATTGTTCAAAGGGTATAAACTTCTAGTTTTAAGATTAACAAGTTCTGAAAAGCTAATGCATAGGATTATGATTATAGCTAATAACACTGTATTATATATTTTACTAGAGGCCTGGTGCACAAAATTTGTGCACAGGGCTCGGGGGGAGGTGTCCCTCAGCCCAGCATGCACACTGTCCAATCTGGGACCTCTCGAGGATGTTCAACTGCCAATTTAGACTCGGTGGGATCAGGCCTAAACAGGCAGTGGGACATCCCTCTCACAATCCAGGACTGCTGGCTCCCAAATGCTCGCATGCCTGCTTTCCTGATTGCCCCTAACCGCTTCTGCCTGCCAGCCTGATCACCCCCTAACCATTCCCATGCCAGCCTGATTGATGTCTAATTGCTCCCCTGCCAGCCTGTTTGCCCCCAACTTCCCCCCTCTGCCGGTTCAGTCACCCCTAACTGCCCTCCCCTGCAGGCGTGATTGTCTCCAACTGCCCTCCTTTGCAGGCCTGGTCCCTCCAAACTGCCCTCCTCTGCTGGCCATCTTGTGGTGGCCATCTTGTGTCCACATGGGGGCAGAATCTTTGACCACATGGGGGCAGCTACCTTGATCTTGTGTGTTGGAGTGATGGCCAATCTGCATATTACTCTTTTATTAGATAGGATAGAGGCCTAGTGCATGGATGTGGTCCAACTGGTATGCCCTGAAGGGTGTCCTGGATCAGGGTGGGGGTTCCCTTGGGATGTGGAGTGGCCTGGGTGAGGGGCCTATGGTGGTTTGCAGGCCATGCCCCTCCTGTTCTCCATGACCCAAGCGGAGGCCCTGGTATCTGTGATATATTTAACTTCTACAATTGAAACCTTGTAGTCTAGAGCAAAGCCAAGCCTTCTGTTTGCTCCGTGGCAGCAGCCATTTCTGTTGGGGTTTATTCACCTTCTATAATTGAAACTTTGTATCCTGGAGTGGAGGCCTAGGCTGGCCAGGGCAGGTGGAAAGCTTGGCTTCCTCCAATGCCGGGAGCAACCCTAGTCTGCTCTCTCCAGCTCCATGGCTACCACCATTTTTCTTGGGATTTATCTTCTATAATTGAAACTTTGTACCCTTGAGTGGAGGCCTAGGCCCACCAGGTTGTGTGGAAAGCTTGGCTTCCTCCATTGTCGGGGAAACCCAAGCCTCCCTCCTGCTCTCTGTGGTGGCAGCCATCTTGGTTGGGGTTAATTTGCATATTTGCTCTGATTGGCCAGTGGGTGTGACTGGCGGGCGTGGCTTGTTAGTCTAGCAGAGTGATGGCTAATTTGCATATTACTCTTTTATTAGGTAGGATATCTCAGCTGTGAGGAGCCCAGCCCAGAGCACTAGAACTGATAAAGGTGCCCACATAACATCTGGCTGTGAAAAGCAGCAAGGTTGCTGTCTGCCAGTCAGAGATAGTTGGAAATGCAGGCATCTTCTTAAAGAACTAATGCACAAAATTTCACATGCATCCATGCACCTTGGGCTTTGGCAGAGGGAGGGCAGAGTGGACTGAAGCTGTGTGAACAGAAGCCAGGGTTGGGAACTCTGGGGTTAGCCCTCAGAACAGACACCCAGGTTTCCTGTGCTGAGTTATTCCCTCATGCTATGGAGGACATCTTTCTCTAGCTCACCTTTGCTAATAAGGAGGTTTTTGCCTAGGGGGAAGGCAGTTGCCCCACCCTACTGGAAAATCTCTATACCACTCTGTTCAATATCCTGAGGCTATCAATCAGACTGCAGACAGAGGTGGGTCTCTGGTAGCTTTGAATCTTCGTCTGACCTAATTCAGGACTTGGGGCTAGGAAAAGCAGACCTTGGTGAATATCTTGGTCCTTTTCAGCAGAGGGAGCCACAAGTTGTGGAGTGCTGATAGCTCCAAATAGGATATGCAGGACCAGTCAGAAACAACATCTGACACTGTCCTACACTAGAGATTGGGAGACATAGCAGATCCACCTAATACACAGTCATAAACTCAAATAGGCAGCCAAAATGGGGAGAAAAAAAAGAAAAAGCCTCATAGAATAAGAGAATTCTCCAGAAGAAGAGCTAAAAGAAATGGAGATATTTATCAGACACAGAGTTCAGAATAATGATGGAAAAGATGATCAATAGTATGAGAAAAGATATATTAACTCTGAAAAATGACACAGCACTAATAAAGAACACAGAGGAAGGAATACACAGCAGATTAGGTGAAGTAGAGGATTGGGTCAGTAAATTAGAAGACAGGGTAGAAAAAAAATCACTCAATCACAGAACCCAAAAGAAAAAACAATTAAAAAAACAGGAGGACAGCTTAAGGGAGCCATGGGATAACATGAAACATAACAACATTCACATAATAGGAGAATCCTAAATATTCCATCAAAAAACTACTATAAATCTATGAACGAATTGGGCAATGTAGCAGGATACAAGATTAGCGCCCAGAAATTGCTGAAATTTTTACATACCAATAATGAAGTCTCAGAAAGAGAAACTAAAATAAACAATCCCATTTACTATAGCAACAGAAAAAAAAGTAAGATATCTAGGAATAACCTTAACCAAGGAGGTTAAAGACGTATTCTGAAAACTAACTGATGTTGAAAAAAAACCCCCAAAAAAACAGAGGAAGATATGAACAAATAGAAGAATATATTGTGTTCATGGATTGGTAGAATTAACATATTAAAATGTCCATACTACCAAAGCAATCTATAGATTCAATGCAATCCCTATTAAATTACCAATGGAATATTTCATAGTTCTAGAACACTCCACAAATTCATATGGAACCAAAAAGATAGCCACAGCAATCTTGAAAAAGAAGAACATACCCTAGAACATACTCTGTGTCTGATAAATATCTCTAGTGTAGGACAGGTTTTGCTCAGTGGATAGAGCATCAGCTTATGGATTAAAGGGTCCCAGGTTTGATTCTGGCAAAGGGCACATGCCTGGGTTGTGGGCTTGGTTCTCAGTAGGGGGTGTGCAGGAGGCAGTCAATAAATGATTCTCTTTCATCATTGATGTTTCTATTTCTCTTTCCCTCTCCCTTTCTCTCTGAAATAAATAAAAATATTTTAAAAAAATAACGAAGTTGGAGGGATCACAATATCAGATATCAAGTTATACTACAAAGCCACTGTAATCAAAACAGCCTACTACTGGCACAAGAGATTCTAGAAATTGACCCAAGCCATTACATCAATTAATATTTGACAAAGAAGGCAAGAGCATACCCTGGAGTCAAGAGAGTCTCTTCAATAAATGGTGCTGGGAACAATGAACAGATGCAAAAAAATAAAACTAGACTACCAACTTTCATTATACACATAAATAAACTCAAAATGGATTAAAAAAAAAAACAACTTAAATATAAGACGGGAAACCATAAAAATCCTAGAAGAAACCATAGGCAGCAAAATCTCAGACATCTCTCATAGCAATATATTTGCAGATACATTTCCTATGGCAAGGGAATCAAAGGGAAAAAATAAACAAGTGGGACTACATAAAAATAAAAGTTGCTGCACAGCAAAATAAATTATCAACAAAATGAAAAAACAAAAACAAAAACAGTCCATTGCATGGGAGAGCATATTTGCCAATGATTCATCTGATAAAGGGTTAATTTTCAAACTATATAAGGAACTCATATAACTTAACAAAAGGACAGCAAACAATCCAATTAAAAAACAAGCAAAGGACCTAAATAGACATTTCTTCAAAATGGACATACAGAAGGCGAGGAGACATGAAAAAATGCTCAAAGTCATTAACCTGAGAGATGCAAATTAAAATGACAAGGAAGTATCACCTCACACTTGTCAGAATGGCTATCATCAGCAAATTAACAAAGGACAAATGTTGGTGAGGACGTGGAGAAAAGAGAGCCCTAACATACTGTTGGTGGGAATGCAGACTGGTGCAACCACTGCGGAAAACATATGAAGTTTCCCCACTACCCCCCCAAAAATTAAAAAATAGAACTGCCATTTGACTCAGTGATCCCACTCCTAGGAATATATCTCAAGAATCTTCAAACACCAATCAGAAAGAATATATGCACCTTTATGTTCATAGCAGCACAATTTAAATGCAGTAGTTAAGATTTGGAAACAGCCCAAGTGCCCATTAGCAGATGAGTGGATAAAAAAGCTGTGGTACATTTACACAGTGGAATAGTATGCAGCTATAAAAAAGAAAGAACTCTTATTTGCAACAGCATGGATAGACCTGGAGAGTATTATGATAAGTGAAATAAGCCAGTCAGAGAAAGACAAGTATCACATGCTCTCACTCATAAGTGGAATCTAATAAACAAAATAAACTGATGAACAAAATAGATCTAGAGACATAGATGCATGGAAAAGACTGTGGAGTTGTAGAGAGAAGGCAGGGGAGTATGGGTGGGTGGGAGGCTACCAACCAAAGACCTTGTATGCACATAGGGTATGCATATGCACAGATAGTGAAGTGGTGAGGGCCAGGAGCAGAAGGCGGGGGTGGGCTAGAGGGGGTCATTTGGGGAGAAAGGGGACATATATAATACTTTCAATAAAGATGTAAAAAAACAAACAAAACACCCAAAAAAACCCACAAATGAACAACAACAAAAAACTAAAAAAAATAAAAATTAAAAATTCAAAAAGTATCCCAAATGTGAAAGTTGGCCCAAATTTATTTAGTTATTGGAATTATTTATTTTTCAATTATAGCTTACATTCAATATTATTTTGTTTTAGTTTTAGATGTATAGCATAGTGGTTATATAATCATAGTAGAATCCCGGTGCACGAAATTCATGCATGGGTGGGGTGTCCCTCAGCCCAGCCTGCACCCTCTCTAATCTGGGACCCATCGAGGGATGTCCGACTGCCCTGTGGGATCGGGCCAAAATGGGCAGTTGGATATCCCTCTCACAATCCAGGACTGCTGGCTCCCAACCACTTATCTGCCTGCCTGCCTGATTGCTCCTAACTGCTTCTGCATGCTAGCCTGATCACCCCTAACCACTCCCCTGCCAGCCTGATTGGTGCCTAACTGCTCCCCTGCCAGCCTGATTGTCCCTAACTGCCCTCCCCTGCTGGCCTGATCACTCCTAACTGCCCTTTCCTGTTGGCCTGGTCACCCCTAACTGCCCTCCCCTGCTGGCCTGGTCACCCCTAACTGCCCTTTCCTGTTGGCCTGGTCACCCCTAACTGCCCTCCCCTGAAGGCCTGGTTACCCCTAAAGGCCCTCCCCTGCAGGCATAGTCCCCCCCAACTGCCCTCCCCTGCAGACCTGGTTGCCCTTAACTGCCCTTCCCTGCCAGCCTGGGTCCTCCCCAACTGCTCTCCCTGTTGGTCTGATTGCTCCCAACTGCTCTCCCCTGTTAGCCTGATTCCCCCAACTGCCCTCCCTTCCTGGACTGATAGCCCACAACTGCCCACCCCTGCGGGCCAATTTGTGGTGGCCAACTTGTTGTTGGAGTGACAGTCAATTTGCATATTACCTCTTTATTATATAGGATACTTTACAAGTGTTCCTTGAAATTTCCAGTACCCACCTGGCACCATACATAGTTATTGTAATGTTATTGACTATATTCCTTTTTTAAGAAGAAATTAAGAATTCTACAGCAACCTGCTAAATTTGAGAGGTAGGGCTTATCTTTTAACATCAAACAAATAAGGTAGATAACTGACTGGGCTGTTAAATATGTCTGTTATTAGGTAATATCACACCATGGGAAAGTAAGCACAGCTCTCAGATTCCAGTTTGCATTTCTCAACCTGTGAGTTGTCACTGCTACCTTTAACATCACACCATGGGGAATTTTTTTAAAAACACAATTTTCCTTCATGTATTATGAGTAACAAATAATGTTTAACAAATAGGAAGTATTTGGCTGAAAAACTGTATAGTTTCAAAATTCTGATGAACAGTTTTAGTAAATGTACAATACAATTTAGAAACAAAAGGAACTTAGAATTAATGTTTTAAAAACTGTTCTAATTCTTTTTCTATTTCTAAGTGTTTGGCTTTTCTTTCTTTCACTTCCCATGTCTGTCCTCTATCTCTGTCCTCATCCTATTTTCTCTTTGTTTCTTTTATTCATTTTTTAAAATCTCCTGACTAATCTCATTTATTTATTGAACTAAAAATATCATAACATGACAAAAGAGAATTAGTGAAATTTTATAGGCAACAGTAAACAGAAAATGTAGCAGAGATAGAGTAACTTAAACTAATTAATCTAATGGTTCTTTTCCTTCAAATAGTAATTCCTAATATCTATTGAAGAGTTAACTACTGATAAGAATCTTGAATATGAACACCAACTTCCCTAAGGTAACTCCTATTGCATCAACCTAAGTAGCAGCTGAATTTTGATAGGATCTTATCAAAGTTCAAGTGACTAACCTGTTCCTGGGTCATCTTCTGCAGCTCATTCTCCCAAGTTGCCTGGTCATCGTCCAAGTTATAGGAAGCTGGTGGAGTGAGCCCACGAAGGATCAGGGGGTCTCGGTCATGGCAGAGGGCTGTCAGGTGTCCAATATACAATTTTAATTTGCTTCTATTTTGGTCAAGTTCTAAGAGAGGTTGGATGATCTAAGGTGAAAAAAAAATGAGGAAAGTCAAGATCAGTCTAAAACGAGCTTAAATATCTTTATGCCTCCCAAGTGAAAATAAAAACTGACCAAATCACTACTGAAATCTTCAGGATCATAAAAAGAAACAGTTTCACACACCTGCACATTTATAGTATCACACTCAACCACCACTCTGGGAGATGGGTAGGGGATCTTGGCTTAGTGCATCAATACAAGACAAAGAGTTCCATACTCTGGCAGGGAATTAAGCACAGGACTGACTTGTTTTTACAGAGATGACATTACTGATAAGGACTCTAATTACCTCACAATTTTTCTTCCATTTATTTATGAACAGGTTACAAAAAGCTGCTAGTGAAATCTGCTCATCTGAAAGCCTGGGCAACATACACTTTGTGTGTTCCTCCACCTCCTAGAATGGACGAAAAATGTTGTCTCTGGAGAAGGTGCATGTTTTCCTTGGCCAAGAGATGCGATGAGTGAATTCATTACCAACCTGCCTCATCCTGGCTTAAGCTCCCTCATTCTTTTACAGAGGCTATCTGATATTCTTTTTAAACAATGATTGATAAATCTTTATATAACACGAAATACCTGACTCATGGCCAAAGACTCTGAAATTCTCTTAGTTGTAACATTGGTTCTATGTTTTTCTTGAAAAGCAGTCCTCTCTTTCTCTATTACATTCCCTTTGCCCTGGATGAGTAAGTATCCCTTTGACTCCCTTTGGAAGCCATTATATGACAGATGGATTCTGCCCCAGAATTTCATTTAACAGCTCTCATGACAAATACTCTGGTCAGGTACTTAGTATAGTTGGTTAAAGCCTGGGGAGTTTAGGAACAGTTGGGCCAGATCTCACATCTCAGAGCACTGAAATATTAAAGCAGCATCTGCTTGATACACAGCAGCTGTGAAAGCTGCAAAACGCAGCCAAAATACTGGTAATTCTCAAAATGTTCCCAGGACTTAAAAGGTAGAGGTATGCACTCACTGCATGTTACTGGGCTGGCATTCTTCATCAATAGGACACCTCTGACCCACCTAATGAATAAGGAGCTCAGAAATATTCAAGTCAATAGAAGCAAGGTCTGATATTACTTTCAACAGTGACACTGATTTCCTCTGGCCTCCTCAGAGGAGTGCTCCTACTGCTTTCCTTTCTAAGGGTTTGTAAACAATCCTACCTAATAAAAGAGCAATATGCAAATTAGCCATCACTCTGCTCAAGCCACACCCACCAGCCAATCAGAGTGAGTATGCAAATTTACCCCAACCAAGATGGTTGCAGCCATACAGAGCAGTTGAAAGGCTTGGGTTTCCCCAGCAATGGAAGCCAAGCTTTCCACCTGCCATAGCTGGCCTAGGCCTCCACTCAAAGATACAAAGTTTCAATTATAGAAGATAACTCCCAAGAAAAATGGCAGCAGCCATGGAGCTGGAAAGAGCAGGCTAGGGTTGCCCCTGGCAATGGAGGAAGCCAAGCTTTCCACCTGCCCTGGCCGGCCTAGGCCTCCACTCAAGGCTACGAAGTTTCAATTATAGAAGATACATAAAACCAAACAGAAATGGAGGCAGCCACGGAATGAGCAGAAGGCTTGGCTCCGCTCTAGGCTACAAAGTTTTAATTGTAGAAGGTAAATAAATTCCAGATACCAGGGCCTCTGTTTGGGTCGCCGGTGTGTGTGGCTGGCCTGCAAACAACCACAGACCTCTCGCCCAAACCACCCCACACCTCAAGGGAACACCCTCAGGACAAACCAGCTGGCCCCCACCCATGCATCAGGCTTCTATCTAATAAAAGAGTAATATGCAGATTGACCATCACTCCAACACACAAGATGGCTGCCCCCATGTAGTCAAAGATCCTGCCCCCATGTGGACACAAGATGGCCACCACAAGACGGCCAGCAAGGGAGGGTAGTTGGGAGGCACCAGGCCTGCAACGCAGGGCAGTTGAGAGGGACCAGGTCTGCAAGGGAGGGCAGTTAGGGGTAGCCAGGCTGGCAGAGGAGGGAAGTTGGGGACAAACAGGCTGGCAGGGGAGCAGTTAGACATCAATCAGGCTGGCATGGAAGTGGTTAGGGGGTGATCAGGCTGGCAGGCAGAAGCAGTTAGGGGCAATCAGGAAGGCAGGCAAGTGAGCAGTTGGGATTCAGCAGTCCTGGATTGTGAGAGGTATGTCCAACTGCCCACCACGATCGGGTCTAAACGGGCAGTTTAAACATCCCTTGAGGGGTCCCAGATTGGAGAGGATGCAGGCTGGGCTGAGGGACACCCCCACTCCGTGCACAAATTTCGTGCACCGGGCCTCTAGTGTCATATAATTTTTATTATATAATCAATACCCATTTTACTCTGAAAAATACTTAGAGAAACTGTAAAAGAAATAATAAAAGAGCCTTTAGGTATTTCATGAAGAATACAACCTGAATGACTTCTGGTCAAGATGGCGGTGTAGATAAACATAATCCTCCCACAACCACATCAAAATTGCAACTAAACTACAGAACAACCATCATTCAGAATTACCTGAAATCTGAATGGAAGTCCTACAACTAGGGAATAAAGAAGAGGCCACATGGAGATTGGTAGGAGGTGGGGAGATATGGAATGTGCTGGTCTCACACCCATGTTTGCTAGATAAAAACCAGGAAAGGTATCTCGGCTACAGAGGTCCCTGGAAGAGTGGACTACGCCAGGTCCCCCAGCCCAGGGCTCCAGTGCCAGGAAGAAAAGTCCCCATTGCTTCTGGCTATGAAAATTGAGGCTTGCGGAAACAGAGGGCTGTTCTTAAAGAGACCACATATGGACTTACTTAGACTCACTTCCTCTGAGCTCCAGCATTGGGGCAGCAGCTTGAAAGGCACCAGAGACATACAAGGAGGACCTGAAGTGTCTGGTATCAAGGCAGGAGCTGGGGGTACGGCCTTTTTCCCAGAGAGAAGTGCTGGCAGAGGCATTGTTCCTTTCATGAGACCTCCCCTCACAGAGCCAGCAAACGGGCACCATATCTGAGACTCCATCAACCTGGCCTATACTGTGTGCCCTGCCCTGGTGATTCCTTGAGGCCCTGCCCTAGCTAGATTTTTGGGCCCAACCAAGTTATTTCCATATGAATAGCCTATCTTAGCTCATCTTTCAGATTTTCCTGAAATCTCTCCAACAAACTGCACCTGGCCTCAGTGTGTCCTGTAACTCTAAGTGGTCGGAGGCCTGGCACTAGCAGTCTGCCTTGGTTCACAACTTGGCCTCGCCTGGGCACCTCCAAGTCAAGCATAAGCATCATCCATCTGTAGACCACTTTGTAGCTCATGTCAGATGGCCCTGAGCAGAACACAGGTTGCAAATGACCTTGGCCTGCACCTTCAGGAAGGCCCCAGAGTCAGCACACCCAGTGGACAGCTTCAGACCATGTTGAAGCACCACCCAAGCACCTCCACAAGCAATACACTCAAAGAGTGGACTCAGCAGGCACCAGAGCCCTGATCAAGTAAGTTCTGCTCTGTGGGGTGAACCCATGAAGAGCTGATCCTCTACCGTCGCCAGAAGTTGGTGGTTGGAGCCAGTCCTTGCAGCTGATTGGCCTGGGGGTAAATCCCTCCAATTGACATGTCAGCACCAATCAAGGCTCAACTATAAGAAAAGAGTGGACATAGCCCACACGGGTGTGCACCTTGAGGACCCAGCTTGGGTGATCATGAAGGCTGTGCCAGTGGACCCTACAGAACACCTATTACATGAGGCCACTCTGACAAGCCTGGGAGACATAGCAGCTCCACCGAATACCTAAAAACAAACACAGGGAGGCTGCCAAATGAGGAAGCAAAGAATCATATACCAAATGAAAAAACAGAACATTGTTCAAAACACTGGTTATAAGGATTCTCAATGAAGAGAACTTCAACAGATAAAGAAGAGACATGGAGCCCTGACCAGTTTGGCTCAGTGGATAGAGCGTTAGCCTGCGGACTGAAGGGTCCCTGGTTTGATTCTGGTCAAGGGCATGTACCTTGGTTGTGGGCACATCCCCGGTAGGGGGTGTGCAGGAGGCAGCTGATCAGTGTTTCTCTCTCATCGATGTTTCTAACTCTCTATCCTTCTCCCTTTCTCTCTGAAAGAAATCAATAAAATATTAAAAAAAAAAAAAAAGAAGAGACATGGAAATCATAAAAATGAAGTAGTCAGAAATGAAGAATACACTAACTGAAATGAAGAATAATTTACAGGGAATCAACAGTAGAGTAGATGAAGCTGAGAAATCAGGGATTTGGAATATAAGAAAGCAAAAAACACCCTATCAGAACAGCAAAAAGAAGAAAGAATAAAAGAAATGAGAGTAGTGTAAGGAGACTCTAGTCAACTTCAAGTACACCAACATTTGCATCACAGGGGTGCCAGAGGAGAAGAGAGTGAGCAAGAAATTGAAAGCCTATTTGAAAAATAAGGATAGAAACTTCCCTAACTTGGTGAAGGAAAGACATACAAGTCCAGGAAACCCAGAGAGTCCCAAACAAAATGGACCCAAAGAGGCCCATATCAAGATGCATCATAATTATTAGGTCTAGTAATAATTAATGTCGTTTTAAAACATTCGTTTAAAATCTTGCTTGGCGTTGACTTGTATTGACATAACCTTCAAACACGTGGTATCTACAGAACGTGTGAAGTGCAATTAACAAGTTTTGCTTGAAAAAGTTTGTGTTTGGTTTGGTTTTTGTTGCAAAACTAGGGCTAAGAAGATGGCGGATGAAGAGCATATTCGGCACTGCATGCTTTACGAGTTCCAATTAGGAAGAAAAGCAAGTGAGGCTGCAAAAAACATCTGTAGTGCTCTTGGTCAAGATGCAGTTAGCGCCAGAAAATGCCAGCGTTGGTTTGAGAAATTTCGCGAGGGAAATTTTTCATTAGATGACAAGAGTGGGCGAGGCTGTGTGTCCAATTTTGATCAAGAAGCTCTTCAAGCTCTTTTGGTGCAAAATCCTCAAATTACCCAACAAGAGCTTGCGACAACTTTAAATTGTTCACAAAAAACAATTTCCAATCAATTGCGTGCACTTGGCAAAGTCCAAAAGTTTGGAAAATGGGTTCCTCATGAGTTGACCGACAACAACCGTAATCAAAGAGTCCCAATTTGCAGTTCGCTCCTCTCTCGTCAAAACCGTTTGCCGTTTTTAGAGCAAATTGTTACCGGAGATGAACAATGGGTGCTGTATGTTAATTTGAAAAGGTGGCCTCAATGGTTGGACAAAAATGAGGCTCCACAGCCCACGCCAAAACCTGACTTGCATGCGAAAAAAGTGATGTTGTGTGTTTGGTGGAATTTTAAAGGAATTCTTCATTATGAACTTGTACCATCTAACCAAACCATTACAAGTGCAGTGTATAGTGCCTAATTGGAAAGGTTAGCCCAAGCTTTAAGAGAAAAAGAACCCGCGCTGATTAATCGGAAGGGCGTAATTCTTCACCATGATAACACACGACCGCATACTGCAAGAATCACTGCTGAAAAACTGCGCCAGTTGGAATGGGAAGTTCTCCCTCAACCTGCATATTCTCCTGATATTGCCCCTTCCGATTACCATTTGTTTCGTTCTTTGCAAAACTTTCTTCTTGGAAAAAAATTTAATAATGAAGAATGCCTCAAAAATGCATTGACCGAATTTTTTGCATCAAAATCACATGAATTTTACAACAGAGGGATTACAATGCTTCCTGAGCATTGGGCACAAGTAGTAGAAAACAACGGCAACTATATTGTTGATTAAATTTTGTTGTATTGTTTAAATAAATTCGATTTAAAAAAAAGTATTAGAAAATGACATTAATTATTACTAGACCTAATAGAATGCCAAAAGGTTAAAAACAAAGAGAGAATTTTAAAATACCATGGCCTGGGCAAGTCTATTTGAAGAAGTCGCATTAGAAGAAGTTTAAGTTTAAAAAATTTGGCTCTGAAAAGAAATTTCAATCGTTATACTGTTGATAATTGGCTCTGTTGACTAATGAGTTTGTCAACCACTGGGCTAGATAAACCTGAGAAAGTGAATTAATTTAGCATTATTTTCATTTTTCTTTGTTAATCTTCACCCAAGGACATTTTCTACATTGATTTTTAGAGAGAGTAGAAGGAAGGATGAGAGACAGAGAGAGAAACATCAATGTGAGAAAGAGACATTCATTGGCTGCTTCCTGCATGTAACCTGACTAGGGCCAGGGATCGAGCCTACAACCAAGGTATATGCCCTTGACTGGAAACAAACCCTGTGACCCTTTAGTCCATAGCCTGACACTAATCATTGAGACAAACCAGCTAGGGCAGCATTATTTTTATTTCTTTTCTTTTTTAATTGGATCATTTAATCCATTTACATTTAAAGTTATTATTTACTAGAGGCTTGGTGCACGAAATTTGTGCACGGGGGTGGGGGGGGGGGAGGGGTGTGTGTGTGTAATGTCCGACTGCCAGTTTAGGCCAGATCCCAGGACTGCTGGCTCCCAACTACTCGCCTGCCTGACTTCCTGATTGCCCCTAACTGCTCCTGACTTCCAGCCTGATTTCCCCTTAACCACTCCCCTGCTAGCCTGATTGGTGCCTAACTGCTACCCTGTTGGCCTGTTTGATCTTAACTGCCCTCCCCTGCATGCCCGGTCACCCCCAACTTACCCCCTCTATTGGTCTGGTCACCCCTAACTGCCCTTCCCTGCAGGTTTGATCACTCCCAACTGCCCTCCCTTGCAGGCCTGGTCCCTCCCAACTGCCCTTCCTCCCCCCGCTGGCCTGATCGCTCATAACTGCCCTCCCTTGCAGGCCTGGTGCCTTCCAACTTGCACTCCCATGCTGGCCATCTTGTGGCAGCCGTCTTATGCCCACATGGGAGCAGCCATCTTTGACCAATGGGGGCATCCATCTTGTGTGTTGGAGTGATGGTCTATTTGCATATTACTCTTTTATTAGATAGGGTAGGGGTCTCGTGCATGGGTGGGGGCCAGCTGGTTTGTCCTGAAGGGTGTCCCAGATCAGAGTGGGGTTTCCCTTGGGGCGTGGGGCAACCTATAGTTCTATATCTTTTTTGGCAAAAAGTAAAAAATTAACTTCCTAACTAACATCTGCTTGTATCAAATACAATAGAATGCCAGAACAGCCAACTTTCTCTAATCCTACATTTATCAAATTAAGGAAAAGAATCTATATATATAAAAGCCTAAGTCACTGTTATGACCAATTGGCCAGCAGTAACTATGATTTGCACTGACCAACAGGGGGTAGACTCTCAACACAGGAGCTGCGCCCTGGTGGTCAGTGTGCTCCTACAGCCAACTTCCTGTAGCCAGCCAACTTCCCATGATCCCTCCCCTTGGCCAGCCAACCTCCCCCCCATAACTGGCTGGCCCTGATTGGCCCCGATGGGGCTGGCAGACCAACCTCCTGCAGTCCCTCCCCCTGGCTGGCCAGGCCTGATCAGCCCTGATTGCTATACAGGCTGAGGGACCCCACCATGCACAAATTCATGCACTGGGCCTCTAGTTTAAATTATAAAAAAGATGAGAGATTTTTGGTTGAAATACTGAGAGCTTTGCTTTTTACTTGCAAAAATTTATTTGCTTATGTATTAGATCCTTACACTGGCTTCAGGGGCCAGTATTAAATGACATATAGTGACAGAGGATAGTGATCTTTCCCAAAGTGTTTATTTTAATCTCCTTTTCTCTTAAGGTTAGATGGATAAATGGCTTTTTAAGACAGATGAGTTGTTCCTGTATTGTTTGATAGGATTTAACTGGAAATTCTAAGTACTCCATGTATGTAATTGATTCATCTATGAGATCTGAATACATTTTCCTAGAACATTTGACTTTTCAATACCAGGATGGAATGTGCAGAGCCGAAGACCCCTAATGAAGTAATTATATGGCCTGCTTTTCTCTTCCCACCCTTCCGTTTCTGTGCCACTTACTCTGAGTATAGGTGAGTCGGCTGCTACACACTCTACGAACTCACTTTGAGAGGAATGGAATATCTGTATCATGAAGCCTGGACAAGTAGGCGCTGAATATTATTATTTTTATATTTCCTATGATGCTTCTGTGGCTAGTGCACTGCCCTTAATTGG